>NW_026294540.1:30320333-31520333 GCF_007827085.1 Peromyscus californicus insignis | reverse complement strand
GTGAGGCCTGTGCCATTCCCCTTGTGACTGTCACAGGCTTGGTGGTTTCTTGGACAGAGTCACTTATCAAGCTTAAACTCTAATTACATGTATCTGGGCTGAAAATTGGCCGGGACCGCAGTTTAAACTCCTCCTAATTGTAAGCAATGCTCCTTTCCTGAGCTGCCAGAGCTGTCCTCCTTCTTATCGCCACAGATCAGACATGCTCAATTGCTTCTCCAAGCTCAGGCCCCTCTTCCCTGTGCTTCTGTGGCCATTCCAGGTGTGAGCAAGGTGGTGACTGTGGACGTGAAAGGGAACTGGCAGCGCTGGCTGAAGGTGCGGGACCTCACCAAGGGAGTGACCTACTTCTTCCGAGTCCAGGCACGGACCATCGCCTACGGGCCAGAGCTCCAGGCCAATGTGACTGCGGGGCCAGCCGAGGGTGAGTAGGCCTACACTGGTGACTGCAGCTGAGCACCATAGCTCTCACCTGCTTTGTGGGTTGGCGATTCAGGGACATTCTCAAATGAACATTTTGGGTCCAGCAGCCAGAAAAAGCCTTGGAAGTTTCCAAAACACACTGTAACCCAGGCACGGTGGTGCCCACCTGGAATCCCAGCACTCAGGAGGTGGAGGCATGAGGGCTCAGGAGTTCAAGGCCATCCTCAGCTGCAGAGCTGGGGACAACATGAGCTATAGGAGACCCTGTCTCAAAAATACAAACAAAAACCCAAAGCAAAATACACACGATATGTTCTTCTGCAGGTAGCCTCACTACATACACAGAAACAAGTTTTTAAATGTTAAGCATACAGATTTGTTTTTCTGTATGCTTATGGAAACAAAAAACACCTTAAGAGAAAAATAAATTCATTTTAACTAATTTTTCAAAACTAATTAAAAATAACTTTTAATATATACCATCTTTCCATGCAGCCCAGTGAGTCCCAGGGATCCTCCTTTATCTGCCTCCTCTATGCTGGGATACCAAGCACACAGCCAGCCCCAACTCTTATTTTTTTTTAATTGTGTGCATGTGTTTGCATGTGTGTCATGTGTGCATGCACAGGTGTCTACAAACACAGTGTATGCCTGTAGATGCCAGGAGTTCTTGGTGGGTGTCTTTCTTGATCACTCTTTGACCTATTTTTGGAGAAAAGGTCTCTCAATGAACACTGTGCTCACTAATTGACTAGACCAGGTGGCCAGGGAGCTCCAAGAATGCACCTGTGTCCACCACCACTCTCGTGTGCTGGGACTGAAGAGGCACATGATCATGTTGAGCTTTGACATGGGTGCTGGGGATCCAAACCCAGGGCCTCCTGCTTGTGCCACAGAGACATCACTGACCAGGCCATTTCTCCAGCCTAGCTAACCCCTTTTTCATTAAGTCATTTCTCACGAGTCAACTTCGGAGTTCACTGGAGGGTTTGAAGCTTTCTTCTTTGTGCCAACATACATCGGCATATGTGGGTGTACACAGTGTTCTAAGATTCACTAACATGTCTCTCAAATTCCTGTGTCCTACGCATGCATCATTCAAAACATGCATTTATCTTATCAAGATTGTAAAAACCAGGGGGGAAGGTGAGGGGGATGGGAGGGGGGAGAACAAGGGAATCCGTGGCTGATATGTAGAACTGAATTGTATTGCAAAATTAAAAAAAAAAAAGATAAAAATAAAAAAAAAATTGTAAAAACCAGAGCTAAACGTAAGCACAAAAGAGACAAACACTTTGAGATCTTGCAGGCAGACAATGCTAACTGCTCTCAACATCTTCCCGAATATCTTGTAATTGCTCTTAGTCACAACAGTGATGTAACTGGCCTTTCCAAATCATCCACTCTGGGTCCTACATTCTCAGTGCGCACTGACCTCTTCCTGCTTCATACCAAACCCACGTTGAAATGAGGGAAGGGAACCTGGACCAGAGTCAGACAGGGTGACGTGTGCCTGTATCCCAGCACACGGATGATGGGAAGGTCACAAGGTTAAGGCTAACCTTGGCTGTGTACCAAGACCCTGCCTCAAAACCAGTCTAGGGCTGGAGAGATGGCTCAGTGGTTGAGAGCACTTGCTGCACTTGCAGAGGTCCCAAGTCCATTCCCAGTGCCCATGAGGGTGACTCACAACCATCTGTAACTCTGATCTAAGACAGAGGTTCTCAACCTTCCTGATGCTGCGATCCTTAATACAGTTCCTCATGTTGTAGTGTCCCCAACCATAAAATTACTTCGTTGCTACTTCATAACTGTAATTTTGCTACTGTTATGAATCATAATGTAAATATCTGATATGCAGGATATCTGATATGTGACCCCAAAGGACTCACTGCAAATTTTTTGTTTGTTTGTTTTTTTCTTACTCTTTGCTCTTTGGGGACCCGCTACCCAACTCCCCCCCCCAAAAAAAAAATACATGAAAGCTTATTCTTACTTATGAATGCCCCGCCTTAGCTTGACTTATTTCTAGCCAGCTTTACTTAACTTAAATTATCCCATCTATCTTTTGCCTCTGGGTTCTTACCTTTCTCTATTCTGTATGTCTTTCTTTATTTCTTTCTCCATTGCTGGCTGTGTGGCTGGGTGGCCGGCCCATGGTGTGTTCCTCTCCTTTTCCTTTTCTCCCTCCTCTTCCCTTCTTCTCCTTCTACTTATTCTCTACCTACCAGCCCCGCCTATCCTCTCTCCTGCCTCGCTATTGGCCATTCAGCTTTTTATTTGACCAATCAAGTGTTTTAGACAGGCAAAGTAACACAACTTTGCAGAATTAAACAAATGCAACATAAAAGAATGCAACACATCTTTGCATCATTAAGCAAATGTTCCACAACATAAATGAATGTAACACATCTTAAAATAATATTCTACAACAGGTTGCAACCCACAGGTTGAGAACCACTGATCTAAGGGATCTGATGCCCTCTTCTGTCCTCTGCAGGCACCTACATGCGTGCACACACACACACACACACACACACACACACACACACACACACATACACCATAAATAAATTAAAATGTAAAAATCTTTAATACTTACACAAAGAAACCCTGTCTCTAAAAAGAAAAAAAAAATCTTTAATAGAAATGAATTCAACACCTCTGTCCCAGTGAGGGGCCACTAGTCCCCTCAAGGCCGATGTCTACTCAATCTGCTCTTTTTATCCCACAGGGTCCCCAGGCTCTCCACGAAATGTCCTCGTCACCAAATCTGCCTCTGAGCTGACCCTGCAGTGGACAGAGGGACATGCTGGGAACACTCCCACTACAGGCTATGTCATAGAGGCCAGGCCATCAGGTAGGAGCAGTGGGGTCATGCGCTCCTGCCTGCACACCAGAAGCAGGCGCTGCCCACATGGTGGCATCTCGGTCACATTGAGAGTTGTGGTCCGTAGGGTCTCTGGCTTCCTCTCCCTGCATTTCCCTCACAGGACTGAGGTGGGGGGGTGTGTATGTGTGGAAGCCAAATCTCATTTCTTGTTCCTTCTTAGTGCCTAGTAACCACAGCTGTGCTCTTAACCTCTCGGGCATTCAATTTCTGATGCCTTAGCTGCATGACACTTAGGGAGATGATAATTGTCACTCTCAGAAAAGGGTAGATGAGAGGCGAAGGACACTCGAAGACATTTCAGCTCATCAGGAAGACCGAGAAGTGTTTCAGGGGCTCCTCTCTGGGGTCTAATGCTGGCAGCCCGTGGAATGAGCCTTGCTCGCTTTGGATAATTGCAAATGTCCTTATTAATAGAGGAAATGGCACATCAAGTGCTGTACCTTCCAGGCTCCTGAAAACGAGGGCTAAGGTCCACTCCTGGGCCTGGAAGATGGCTTAGTGAGTAAGAAAGCTTGCTGTACAGGCATGAGGACCTGAGTTCAAATCCCTAGCACATCAGAAGCAAGATATGGCAATGTGTGCATGTGTACCTGTAACACCAGTGCTGTGGGAGGTAGAGACAGGAGGATTGGTGGGACTTGCTGGCTGCTGGCCTCGCTGAAGGCTCAGAAAGAGATCCTGTGTCAAGAGAATAGGGTGAGAGTAACAGAGCAGGGTCCCCGATGTCCTCTGGCCTGGTGTGTGCGTGGGTCTGCAAACAGTCCCACACTCTGTACATACACCACACATGTACACACAGACCCACCCCGCACTACCTCCTTCCTTCTAACTTCTTTATATCTTAGTCACTTTTTAAAAACGTTATTTTATTTTTATGTGATGTGTATGGGTATATTGCCTGTGTGTATGTCTGTAACACATGTGCCTAATGCCTGAGGAGGTGAGAGCATTGGGTCCCCTGGAACTGGAGTTACAGAGGATTGTGAGCCACCATGTATGTGCTGGGAGTTGAACCCAAGTCCTCTGGAAGAGCAGCCAGTGTTCTTACCTCTGAAACCATCTCTCCAGCCTTCTCTTGACCACTTTTAGACAAGTATTAATTGCATGTATTAGTGGGATTCAGTGGAGTTTTTTTTGAGACAGTGTACATGTAGCTCAGGTTAGCCATGAACTCTTTACATAGCCAAGGGTGATCTTCCTGCTCCCTCCTCCTGAGTGCTGGGATCACAGGTATGCATCATTCTGCCCAGTTTTAGGTGGTACTGGAGATGGAACCCAGTGCTTCTGGAATGCCACGTTAGTCCTCTCCCACCTAAGCCACACCCCAGGCTCTAGTGTGGTATTTTCCTGCGAGCCTAGGACTGAATTACCTGACATGAAGAACTTAGGAAAACAGATTTGTCTTGGCTCACATTTCAGAAGGTTCGGACTACGGTCACTTGGCCCCATGCACTTGGCAATACACGGTGGCAGGAGAGTGTGGTGAAGGGGAGCTGTTTACTTCATGGTAGACTGGAAGCAGACAGAGGGCCAGGAAGGGGCGGGAACAAGGGCTCACCTGCAGTGGCCTACTTCCTCTAGCAAGGTCCACCTCTGAACTAACTCCCACAGCTGGTGACCCAGCATTGAGCACACAAGCCTGTGGGAGGCAGTTCATATACCAACCATGACACCACATGGTGTCAGGCAAGGACCACACCCAAACCCAGCAATCCTTCATAACTACCGTTCTGCCTCCAACTCATGTTTCTTTGTGGGTTCCCACATTGGAGGCAGAGTGCAGATACTTGTGTTTCTGTGTCTGGGTTATTTAACTTAATGTGGGGTCTCCCCCAACTCCATACATTTTGCTACAAGCCACAGAACTTGGTTCTTCTTTATGACTAAGTAATACTCCATGGTGTATTTATACCACACTTCCTTTTGCCATTCCTCCATGGACAGACATCTAGGCTGACTCCCCATTTTAGGTAGCAAAGCTATCTCTTGGACATGCTGACCTTGTTTTCTTTGGCTGTATACCCAGCACTGAGATCACAGGATCATCCACAGTTTTGTTTTTTAGGTTTTTGAGGAGACCTCCTCCTGTTCTCCATAGTGACAGACCTAATCGATATTCCCACCTACCGTGTGTGAAAGTTCCATTTGGTTTCGATAATGAAGGGTGGAGGTTATTGGAAAATGAGTTTCTGATGGTTTAAGTTGGGTATTACCACTGGGAGCTGGGCAGGCGCGGAGAGGTGGTGTCACCAAACGTGGAGAATGCTAAGCAGCTTCACCGTGACCTTCAGATGGTTGCACAGCTCCCAAGGAATGCCTGAGCGTGAACACAGGTGAAGCTGCAGGCAAGCTTCAGGAAGTGGCTTCTTTCCCAGTGCCGGAAGGGGCTGTGGTGTTAGGGGCTGTTTGGTCTGGTATTTAAGGAGGCTGTTAGACCAAGAGGGAAGAGCCCCAGCATCACACCCTGTGGCAGGCAGCTCTCCCTTTCCCTTCCATGTTACCGCTGGACGCTTCTAAGTTAGAAGTGCCTTCTGGAAGCATCTAAGGAGAAATAGACTGGGGAAGTGGGCCGGGAGGTTGTATAGTGGGTAGAGCACTGGCTGCACAAGTGTGGGGACCAGAGTTTGAAGCCTTTGAACAGAGGTTCTCAACCTGTGGGCCTTGACCCCTTTGGGGTTCAGACGACCCTTTCAAAGGGGTCACCTAAGACTACCAGAAAATATAGATATTTACATTATGACTCATAACAGTAACAAAATTGTAATTATGAAGGAGCAACAAAATAATTTTACAACTGGGTGTCACCACAACATGAGGAACTGTATTAAAGGGTCTCAGTGTTAGGAAGGTTGGGAACCACTGCATTAGAGCATGCCTAAACGTTGGACACAGCAGAACATCCTGCAACCTGATGCTCCCACAGCAAGCTGGGAGCTGGAGACCGGAAAGCTTGTGAGCCCGCCAGCTGCTGGTGTAGCCTCAGCAAATGAGATCCTGCTTCAGATGCAGGGAGAGATGAAATCCAGCACCTGAGGTCATCTCCTGACCTGCACACATGTGCCACAGCATGCACATGCCCACAGGGCTACCTATGCGTGTTTGCATGGACACACCTATGTGCACACATACACAAAACAAACACCCTTTTAAAGCCTCTTCCTGCATGGAGGGCAGTGGGAAAATTTTGTAAGATATGAAATTGTCAAAGAATAAAACACACAAAAGCAGGGAGGGAAGGAAGAAGAAACAGAGGATAGGAGGGAGGGAGGGAGGGGGGGAGGGAGGAGGGAGGGAGGGAGGAGGGAGGAGGAGGAGGGAGGAGGAGGGAGGGAGGGAGGGAGGGAGGAAGGGAGGGAGGGAGGAGGAGGGAGGGAGGGAGGGAGGAGGAGGAGGGAGGGAGGGAGGGAGGGAGGAAGGAAGGAAGGAAGGAAGGAAGGAAGGAAGGAAGGAAGGAAGGAAGGAAGGAAAGAAAGAAAGAAAATTCTTTGGCTCCAGCTTGCTGGAGTGAGGCCTCTAGCTGATATATGAGGAGCAAGGCGCTGGCCAGCTCTTGAGACAGGTTCTAAAGACAGTGAAGGTTCAGAGGCCTCCTGTGATCATTTTGTCTCCTCCATGGCCCCGAGGACAGCCCACCAGCTGTCCACAGTGACTCTGTGTTCAGAGTGGGCTTTGGCTGCTGTGTTGCCACCAACACTGAAAGACAGTTGCCACTCATGTCCCCTTGTGGATCTCGCTAACTGACCCTGGTGGGCTGCTGGACCAGGGCTTTTCACTGAACACACACACACACACACTCATGCACACGCGCGCGCGCACATACACACACACACACACACACACACACACACACAGCATGATGCCCCATCCCCTCTGCAACACAGGACAGCCACAGCTCACAGCGGCATGCAAGCTTTTATAGATTGTCAATATTTAAACACCTTGCTGGGACCCAGGGGCCTCTGGATCTCAGCTGTCATCTATTTCAGGCCTCATTACACAAACCATTAAACACTATATCTTCTCATTTTCTCCACTGAAGCTCCCTGGCAAGGCCTTCTCCGGGCGGAGCCCTGGTTTAGGCAGAGTTGTGCCCGCCTGGCATCTAGGGGGACAGAGACACTTAGCAGTAGGGGTCCCATGGCCCAAATGGTCTGTTCAGCCTGATGTGTCCCTGCCCAGCCACATCCCTGCCTGGCCTCCTGAAGACAAACCCATCAACACTGTGTCCCCATCTGTCCCCGTCTTCACCCCTGAAGGTTTTGCTGAAGAGCCCATGGCTGCTGCACCCAGCAGTAGCTAATGGCGTAGCATTAGGCTAAATCACAGGATCTCTTATTCCAGAGAGGGTGGTCCCTGAGTGTAGCCTGAGGACATAGCCGTCAAGCTCTACCAGGACCGCCTGACCAGCTGGATCATTTCTCTAAATTGTGAACCAGCCTCCCCTGGAATCCTGTCGCAAAAGGCGCCTGGAAAGCAGCTATGTGGTGGGCAGACTCCAATGATTTATTTACACAAATTATTCCAAGGCATTTTGCTGTGTAGCTCTCGGAGCCTAATTTACATATTTACACAATACACTGGAATGGCACTAAAGGCGCTATAAATATACTTTCCTCTCCAAAGCAGCCATGAAATATATATTTAGGACGCACCCAAGGCAGGCAGACATTGTATTACCGTTTTCACAGATGATCCCTTAGCCTGCAGGAGAGGCTGGGCCTCTCTAGCCTCCCTCCTGTGTGCACCCCAAGTCTTTCCCATGCATGGTGTTCATTGTCAGTTCTTGGCAAGGCGAGTTTGAATTCAACCGGGAAGAAAACCAAATTTCCAAGTGGGCATGGTTGTGCAGAGTTGTCGCATTCCAGAGGATGAGGCAGGAGGATGATGAATTCTAGGCAAGCCCAGGCTATATGGGGAGACCCTGTTTCAAAAATAAACTAGGTACAGAGCTGGAGAGATGGCTCGGTTGATACAGTGCTTGCCATACAAGCGTGAGGACCTGAGTCTGATTCCTGGAACCTGTGCTCAATAAAAAGGGACATGATGATGAAGCATGCTTGCTTGTAATCCTGGTGCCGGGGAGGCAGAGACAGGCAGATCCTGGAGGCTCTGGATAGTCAGCTCAATCAGCAAGCCGTGGGCCATTGAGAAACCCTGCCGCAAAATCCAAAGGGACAATACCTGAGGAATGACCCCTGAGTTTTTCCTCTGGCCTACACATGCACACATGCACACGCATACTAAATAAATAAATAAACAAACAAACAAATAAATACATTCATGTTCTTTGAAGGTTTGAGATCTAAGGAGAGGCCCATGTCGGCAGGTATAGCATGTGGACTTTAGCCCAGGACTATGCTTCATACTACACCCCCCCCCCAAATGCCCGGGTGTCCTCCTTTCTTGGGTCAGTCTCCTTCACTGGCCATCCCTGCCATGAGACATGCACCAAGTGCCATCTGCTACCCTGGCCAAGGACCAGGCAAAAGGCACTTTTATTCGCAGCTGTATTTAGCCTGTTGTCTAAGCCTCACCTCCTAGCTTGACCATTTATACAGAGAGAAACGGCAGTGCTTAAGAAATAAATGACTGCCAGGCGTCCACTCGCTCAGCGCTGCAGGCTGGCGGTCAGGCTGTTGGCTTCGTGAGTTAGTGGAACCTGCAGTCTCGGTGGTGGTGAGTGACAGTTTCATTCAGCATGGAGACCCTGTTTAATTGGCCGTGAAATCAAACTTTTGTATTGGCATGCCGTCTGCCCTGATACCTGCGGCGCTTATGCCTGGGCGTTGGAGGGATACATCCAGCGAAGGCCCCTTGGTCATGCTGCACTGGACTCTCTCTTGGTTCAGAAAAGATGGGATAGCATATAGGAGCAAATACATCCCTTAGACTGGGGCTGGGGAGATGCCGGCATTGAGAGATAAAAGCTGACTCATTCCGTCCTCCAGAAACAAGCATAGCCTTTGACAGCAGATGTGTTTGTACTAGAAGAGACTTCTGTTTTTAGGGTCTCCATTCAGTCTTTCTTCAGATACAACACAAGGGAGGAGGAAACTCACTAAGTAATGCCCACGCAGAGAGTGAACTCCGCAGTTCCACTCATCTTGGGGGATGATAGGTGTGTGGTGACAGTGATGCTTCCGTAGGAACATTTGCAGCATCTATGTCCTGGTGCTTCCCTGCTCTCTTAAGATCTCGAGGCAGACTTTCTCTGACAGTGTGCTAAGAAACAAGATTGATAATCCAGGAATCAGTTCTCTGGGATCAGTCATGGGGGCGTCAATCAGGGAGGATTATTCTGAGGACCAGTCACACAGGGGTCAATCACCTAGGGTATCTATCAGTCACTACCCAGTTAGTCATTCAGGGGTCAGTCACCTAGGGTATCTATCAGTCACTACCCAGTTAGTCATTCAGGGGTCAGTCACCTAGGGTATCTATCAGTCACTACCCAGTTAGTCATTCAGGGGTCAGTCACCAGGAGCCGAAAGTCACCCATCACTGTTATCTTGTGACTATCAGAGGATCAGGAACTGGGGATTGGGCAGAAGGAGATCAATCAGACATGTGCCAATCACCCAGGGATCAGCTAAGAGACCCATCACCTACAGGGTCTGTCACCCAGGAGAACTGTCACCCAGAAACCAGTCACTCGGGGGCTGATCAGTCACCCAGGAGATGAATCAGTCACTTGAGGGACCAGTGAATCAACCAGGAGACAAGCCAGTCACCCCGGGGAACAATCACCCAGGAATTCACCCAGGATCAACCAATAGAGACCTGGCCTTGTATGGGAAGTGTGGTGTCTGTTCTCTTCTAGCCGTGTTCCAGCTTTCTCATGGTGATAACAAGTGGGTCACCTGCACTAAATGCCCAGGTTTTTCCTGTGGCAAACACAGGCATGGTGTCCTCTCCTGTTCCAATTGAGTTGGAAGTCCAGGCACTGGGGATCTTCCTGATACAAAGAAAATCAGTTGCACAAATCTCATTATTGTTAATAGTTCTGTAATGTTATTTTTCTCACAAATTTGTGGAGGTATTTTCTCCATCACTGATTTATTGAGATATTTAGCAGCATAATAAAAATGAGAAAAACAGCCCACAGTTGGGAAACAGTGGCCGCTCTCACAGCTGCCAAGATTTTTTTTGTCGCCCCACCACCACCACCACTGGTGATCACCATGTAAATATTGGTGTGGATAAATAGCCCAGTGAATTATAATCCAAGTACGATATGCTAATTTTAGAAGGCAGAATTAAACAAAATTAAAAATGCAAACATTTTCTTCTGTTAATTCAGAAGGAAATCATCTTGGCATGACACCACCACCACCACCCCATTTTTGAGTGTAAGTGGATTGCTGAATAAATCGCTCAGTGTTGAGATCCTATATCAATATTTTAAAATGGTTTTATAAAAAATGCACAGAGCTCCTGGAGCTATGACAGAGCTCTTAAAGTAAAATGTGGTCTTTGGGAGACGATAGAAGCAGAGGAAATCATGTTTGTCCCTGGCAACAGGAGAATATTAAGTAAACATGAATGCAGGGGACACTGAGAGAACTCGCCACAAAGGTGTTCAGACCTCAGATGCAATGGAAATCCTCCAGGCTCGGGTGCTGTCATCTAACTTTAGTGGGTTTGAACAACACCCAGTTTGCAAGTCTGTATTTCTATGTTCAGACTCTCATAGCATAACATCTTTTTAGTGAAAAACACGCCACAGTACGTTCAACACTTAGGACCTTGGAGCTAAGCATGAAGTAAAATAGGGGTAGCTGTTATCTATGGAAAGTCTGGTGGAGTTGGGGCCTGAGAGAGGCCATGGGAAGCAAAGATGGCTGCCTGGAGGGGTGTAAATAGATGGGTAGAGTGAGTGAATGATTGGTGGGTGATTAGGTTGGTGGGCAGAGAGATGGGTGGGTGGGTAGATAGATGGATGAGTGGATAAGTGAGTGGATAGGTAGGTAGGTGGGTGGGTGGATGGATGGATGAGTGGATAAGTGAGTGGACAGGTAGGTAGGTGGGTGGGTGGATGAATGGATGGATAAGTGAGTGGGTAAGTGAATGAGTACATAAATGGGTGTGTGAGTGAATGGGTAGATGAATGGGCGAGTTGGTAAGTAGGTGCATATATGAGTGAATGGATGGATACATAAATGGATGGGTAAGTAGTTGAGTGAATGGGTAGATGATGAATGAGAGGATGAATCAGGTTGGTAGATGGGTTGATAGATGGATAGGTGAGTAAGTACATAAATAGGTGAGTGGATGAATGGAGAGATGGATGGGTGGGTGAGTCAGTGAAGAGGTGAATAGATGAGGGAGTGGGTATGGATGGGCAGATGAATGGGTGGGCAGTTGAGTGAATGGGTGGGTCATAAATGGATGGATGGGTGGGTTGTGGGGGATGGATGAATATATATGGGTAGTTTGGTGGTTAGGTGGGTGGATAGATAAGAACCAATGTTTAATGAATTCTTTAAAAATTCAAGTGCCCTGGGGTATAAACAGTGAAGTAAACTGAGCACATGCTCTGGAAGCTGTGGGTAGAACAGCTGCCTTTCCTGGAATGGGGACACGGGGGCAGGGGAGGAGAGGGACACACATATTCTCACTTTCCCTCTCCTCCCAGCCTCCATCCTAGACTGTACCTAGCCTAGGAGATTCCTGTTCCCTGAGGGGCAGAGGAGCATCCCACCACAGAGTGGGTCCTGAATATTTGTAGGTGAACAAGGAAACATCAGAGGGGTTCCAGCACTCTGCAGGCTGGGTGTATTAAAGGCACTATCACTCCAGACTGTTCTTAAGCAAAATTCACGTAAGAAATGTCAACCAGGGCTGGAGAGGTGGCTCAGTGATCACTTGCTGTTCTTACAGAGGACCTGAGTTCAGTTCCCAGCATCTATTTCAGGTGGCTCACAACTGCCTGTAACTCCAGCCCCAGGAGATCCAGCTCCCTCTTCTGGATGCCAAAGGCACCGCACATACAGGACATACATTTGCATAAACACTTACAGAGACATATAAATAAAAACAAACCTTTTAGAAATACGCAAACCACACTGACATCCATTCTGTGCACATAAGCCTTGATATTTTAGGTGGGGGGAGGGACCACTTATGCCCCAGTTTGCTGTGGTGACTTTGCCACCCCTGGCGACTCTCCTGATGAACAACCACCAGATGTGAATATGTAGGAATAAATCACTGGGCTCGAGCCTCTGCTGGTGCCGTTAAAACCATCAGCATCGCCTGATTCATTAACCTGTGACTATCGGGGCTTCGCCAGGGCAAAGTCTCAACCCTGAGCAAACACAGACTCACACACCAGCAGTCTCCTCCTGTTTACCATTGGGCTAATCCCTCCGAGTGCATCTTCTGCAAAGGAGGTGTGGCGAGGTTTCGCTTCCCATCGCTCCTGGGCCATAAAAACAGGCAGTACGTGCACATGTATATTCAGTGGGCTTTTCCTCCCCAGATCGCCTGTGTTTTCAAGTCCCGCATACCTCTGCCTGTAAGAGGAAATTGAACCTGGGAAGGATTTCTACATTATAGGAACAATTTAGGCTTTGCACCCACCTTTTAGCAGCAGCCTCCTTGGGGAATTTGTATTTTATTTGCAGTCACTCATGTTGCACTGGTGTGAAGCAGTATGCTAAGCACTTTATAAATAAAAACATTGAATCCTCAAGGCAGGCCTACACTGTACATACCTATGTTATCACCATTTGACAGAGAAGGTCCAGAGAGGTTGAGTTCTCTGCCTAAGGTCACACAGCCAATGACAGAGCCAAGCTTTGCACTAAGGCTACGTAGTTATAGACAGTTTGTTCAGCCACAGTGCTTTGGGTTTTCAGTTTGTTGTTCAACAATAATGTTGAAACATGGCCTTGTGTAGCCCAGACTGGCCTAGAACGAACTTGTTATGAAGCCAAGGGTGACTTCTGATTGTCCTGCCTCCACCATGTAAGTGCATGGGCCGCCATGCCAGTGCCCCATGACCACTTCTCTGGCTATACTGCCTCCACTCTGTTGGTTGGTGCTTTGGAATCACCTTTTTCTTTTTTCTATATAAGACATGTTCTGGCTTTGATCTTATTCACGTTTTCCTAAATACCAAAATTTACATAAATTTAGTATTTACCTACTGTGGAAAGCTATAAAAGTCACCACTTCATAGTGTGTGTGTGTGTGTGTGTGTGTGTGTGTGTGTGTGTGTGTGTGTGTGTGTGTGTGTCCCTGTTCCTGTCCCTGTGGAGGCCAGAGATCAACCTTGGATACCATTCTTCAGTCATCATCCATAGGGTCTCTCTCTAGCCTGGAGCTCACCCATTAGGCCGGGCTGACTGGCCACAGAGCACTGAGGAGCCTCCTGTCTCTGCCTCCCCAGTCCTGAGACTACAAGTGTGTGCCTCCATGCCCAGCTGGGAATTGAACTCAGGGCTGCATACTTATACAGCAAACCGTTTACCGCTGAGCCATCTCCCCAGCCCCACTTAAACTGTGTGAAGCGTATGGCTCAGTAGCTTTGAGTAACTTCATGGTGCTGTATATCCCTCACCACCATCCATCTTTCATCCTGGAAACCCAGACTCTGGCGCCACTCCCTGGAACCCAGCATTCTACACTCTGTCTCCAGCGCTTGGACAACCCCGAGGACCTTATCTAAACAAAATTGTGCAGTATGTGGCCTTTTGTGACCAGTTGACTTCACTGGGCATCTTGTCCTCAGCACCCATGCATAGTGTCAGAATCCCCTCATTTTGAAAGCAGAGTAGTATTCCATTGTGTGCACATGCAGTGTTTTGTTTAGCCCTTTGTCTGTCCATGGGTCACTTGGGTAGTTTCTACCTTCTGGTACTGTGAATATTACTGAGAATGTGGATTTGCATCTATCCAGAATACAAAAATCTTAAAAATAAAAAAAAAAGCATATTGGTAGCACCAGAGCATTGACTAAAAATGTCAGGCTGGGACATAGCTCAGCATTATATCATTAACAATCTACCGAGTCTGCTTAATGGTCAAAGGATTTTATTTGGGGGTTAACTCACAAGACAGAATAAAGGAATTTGTCACAGGATCCTGGAAGGGTGAGACATGGTCCAACGCTGTTCTCTGGCAAGCTCTGCCCTGGTCTGTCCCAGCATCCAAAAACACGAGGTAGCAAAGAGAGAGGGCTGCATACATGCTTTCCAGGTCTTACGGGTCCCCCAGCAGCCATGCCATCTACCTCAAGGTCATAGACAAATATAACAGTTACCTGCTACCTCACTAGGGCCGATGCTTCAGGACAGGGCTCAAACAGCTCCTATTACAGAATCCCTCCATTTTGAAAGTGGAGTAGTATTCCACTGTGTGCACACGCAGTGTTTTGTTTAGCCCTTTGTCTGTCCATGGGTCACTTGGGTGGTTTCTACCTTCTGGCACTGTGAATATTACTGAGAATATAGATTTGTAAGCATCTGTCCAGAATACAAAATCTTAAAAAAAAAAAAAAAAAGAGCATACTGGTAGCACCAGATCATTGACTAAAAATGTCAGGCTGCGGCACATTAGCTCAGCAGTAGAGCACCTGCCTAGAAACCTTCAGTGAGGGACTGGGAGAGTGGCTCAGCCATGAAGCACGGCTGGGTTTGATCTCTAGCAGTCGTGGGGTGCAAGTAAAAAAGTGTCTTGAGCACCTGCATTTAGGGCAGGCTTGACACTGCTGCAGGTGCTCAAGACACTTGGCATTGATAAGATATTTTCACTGGGGAAGTGGCCTTCAAGGCGAAACCAGGGTCTAAATCCCAGCAGAGAACATGGAGCTCTGACAACGTTGCCCCCAACCATGTGTCGAGCCTGCCTTTTCCATATAATCCAACACTCTGCTCTGAAAGAGATGAAGCCCAAGATAGATGGATTACAGCCACTCCAGGAGCACAGATGTCCGTTCTGTCCACAATGCATGGAGAATGCCGCGTACCACCACAGTGATGGGAGCAGTGAGACAGGAAGCCATGGCTCAAACTGTCCCCTTAACCAGCTGGCTGGGTTTGTTTCCAGTCAGAACAGGGTTGGAACCCGTAATGAGTGCGGGCCAGCTGGTGACCAGCTAGTGTCCAGGTGGAGCTGTCTGTAGGTCAAGAATGGGATCAAAAGGGTCAGCGATGGGGTGTATAGCACAGGACAGGCAGGGGAAGCAGTGAGCCAGAAGGGAGCCAGTGTCCCTAAGGTGACAGCAAGTGGGAAAACAGGGGGGACCTAGAACCCATGAGAATATGATAAGGAGAGAGAGAAGAGAATGCCACTCCTGAATGGTGAGATGGTTTAATCAAGCCTGATGACCCAATTTTGGTGCCAGAACTCTCATGGTAGATGGAGAATTAAGTCCCACAAGTTGTCCCTTGATCTCCACGTGTGCACTGTGACATGTCCATACCCCCACAAAAAATAAATAAAGGTAATAACAAATAAATAAATCATCGTGCCCAGCTCACTCCTCTGAGACATTTGTTGATGAAGGAGGCATCCACCGTGGTCCGCTCCTGTCCGAGGCTGGCATCAGATGCCCTGTCCCAGGCTGCTGTGAGCTGGCCAGCACTGCAGGTCTCCAGAAGAGCTGCCCTGACCGCTGCTCCATCTCTGATCTCTCTTGCAGATGAAGGCTTATGGGACATGTTTGCAAAGGATATTCCCCGGAGTGCTACATCATACACCGTGGGCCTGGACAAACTACGGCAAGGGGTGACCTACGAGTTCCGGGTAGTGGCTGTGAACAAGGCAGGCTTTGGGGAACCCAGCCGCCCTTCCACAGCGGTGTCAGGTAAGCCCGTCAGGACACTCGGGGGCTACATCAAGTGGAAGCGCCCATCACATGGAGGCCTGGCCTCCAGCTGGGTGGAGGAGCTGCTGCAGATCGCAGTGGGGAGCATGGTATAGACCCTCTGTATTATGTAACTCCTCCCTGGGACTGCCTTCTTCAAGCAGAACCCCAGACCCTGAGCCACTGCCAAGGACACTCTATAGGCAAGGTAGGATTTCCATGCCATATCAAAACCCCAGGCATGGTGACAGACACTTGCTGTCTCAGCTCTGCATAGGTAGAGGGAGGATCCCTGGGGTCTGATCTGTGAGCTCCAGGGCCATGAGGGACCCTGTATAAAAGGTGATGGGTGCTATTCCTGATGATGACACCTACAGTTCACCTCTGGCCTACACACACACACATACACTCACATACACACACACACACACACACACACACACACACACAAAGGATATAAAACCCTGCTTGATCTGTGAAGAACTGGTATGAAGCGACTTCATGCCCATGTGGCCCTGAACCCCACACAGCAGACAGCAGGTGGAATGCAGCTCCCTTATTTCTTCCATGGGGCATCATCCACAAACACTTCTGAGATCACACAGATTCCAAGCCAGCCGTGGCTGCCATCTGGACCGCAGTCAACTCATGACATCCTTCAGAAATACTAGCCACCTTCACACACTGGCCTCACATCAGGACCCAATCTCTGTGATAAGAGCTCCCCACAGGACAGCTGAGGCCTCTCTCCCCTGCCAAGAGGCAGAGCTGGCCGGCACTCCTGGGTGGCCAGCCTGAGAGTCACGGGACTTGCTACATGGGATATTGAATGCACAGCAAGACACCCCACTTACATCCTTCGGATTCAAAACACTGTCATCGCCTGAGAAGCCCTGTGGTGTACCATTATCCAAAGCCAATTTCCCCTTTATTCCCAGCATGCACTTATTCGTCATCCAGCCAGTGAGATACTTTATGTGAAGGTGGAAGTGTTTTCTGGAGATTTGGGCAGCTGGAAGCAGACCCTCGGCTTTGCCTGTAAGAGGTCATTCAGGGCCCTCAGTGCCACTTAACCAGCTCCCCAACAGGGACACCCCCAAAAGGCAGGAGTGGGGCCCTACAGGCCCAGTACCTGTAGAGAGGACATTTTCCCATTTTCCTCTCTTAGTAAACAGAATAGAACAGACGGGAAGGAGGAAGCAGACCCTTTGCCCAAGCAGTTTTTACATGAAACATTTTTAAATAGATATCTCAAAAGCAAGTTCGCACTCAGAGCCCACAGTTCAGCTGAGTTTTGCTAGGGACATAAAATAACACACAACCCCAGACTTCAGGGCCTCCTGGACCAGTGGAGGAGGCCAGCAGGGGGCTAAACATGCCCAGTGGGCTTCTGAGACCAGCATTATCTATCAAATCCAGAGACCTGGAGGGCTCAGCCATTGCCTTGTTTGGCACCAAGGGGAGCCAGTGGAGGAGGTGGGGGGGCAGGGGTGTGGTATTTCCATTTAGGAAGATTTCTCTAGTGACAGTGTTAAAGGATGTGAGTGAGGGGGTAGGAGAATAGAGAATGATCAAGATGGTTGGGACCCGGTTGCCATGGTGAGATCAACAAGTGTAATGAAGCAAAGCACACAGCATCCCTTGAGGGAAGGCTGAGCCAGAGACGGGAAGCAGGGTCCCACTTTAAGTCAGTGTTTCTAAGGAGGTAGGATTAGGAGGGACATGGCGATGGTTCTCAGGATAAGGTCTGAAGTAGGAGAGGGGTCTGGTGTGTGTCCATCCGGTCCTGTTTCTCTTCCTGCCGCCATGACACAGTACCCTGACAAAAGCAACTTGTTCTGGGTGCCAGCTCAAGGGTACAATGCATCATGATATGGGAGTCATGGAGGCAGGAGCCTGAGGCAGCCACTCACATCACATTGACAGCCAAGAAGCAAAGAGCAACGAATGCACACTCAGCTCCTTTTCTTCATTTATAGAGTGTCTTAGTCAGGGTTTCTATTGCTGTGAAGGGACACCATGACCACGGCAACTCTTATAAAGGAAAACATTCAATTGAGGCTGGCTTACAGTTCAGAGGCTCAGTCCATTATCATCATGGCAAGAAGTATAGCAGCATGGAGGCAGACATGGTGCTGGAGAGGTAGCTGAGAGTTGTACAGCTGGATCTGCAGGCAGCAAGAAGAGACAGTGAGACAATGGGCCTGGCTTGAGCCTCTGAGACCTCAAAGACTGCCACCAGTGACACACTTCCTCCAACAAAGCCACACCTACTCTACAAGGCCACACCCCCAATAGTGCCATTCTCTATGGGCCTATGGTGCCAATTTTTATTCAAACCACCACATATATCCTAGAACCCCAGCCAAGGAATGGTGGCACCCACAGTTAAGATGGGTCTTCTACCCTCTTCAGTTAACCTGACCAATCTGACTTGGCTTCAGGGTGAGTCTAGATCCTGCCAAATTGAAAGTTAAAAGTAACCATGACAGACCCCCAAGCTTGACTCCATAGAGAAGGCAGAAAAATTCCCAAGGGTGGATTCCCAAACCTGCTATGGAGCTTGTGGAATTTCCAGAAGAGCATGCCTTTTCCCTACAGCATGTGCTGGGCTGTGACAAGTCCTCCTGGAGAGCTCTTTCTCTTCCCTGCTGCTAGATTCCAGGGAGATGGCTGTATGGAGCTGATGTTGAGCCTCATCCTATATGTTCTTTTCCACAGCACAAGCTGAAGTCCCCTTCTATGAGGAATGGTGGTTCCTGCTAGTAATGGCGCTCTCCAGCCTCCTCCTCGTCCTCCTGGTGGTCTTTGCACTGGTCCTGCATGGGCAAAGCAAGAAGTATAAGAACTGTGGCACAGGTGTGACATCTGCCTCTGTCTCACATGGTGACCTGGCATTTGGTCATGAGGACTGACTTTTGATTTCTCTGCTGGATCTGCCAGGGTCTCTTTTAACGGTGCTTAAATATTAGGGAAACAAGTGCCTTGGTGGTAGAGCACCTTCCTAGAATCCCCCAGTGGGGGGCTAGGGTGTGGCTCAGTGGTAGAGCACCTGCCTAGAATCCCCCAGTGAGGGGCTGGGGTGTGGCTCAGTGGTAGAGCACCTGCCTAGAATCCTCCAGTGAGGGGCTGGGGTTTGGCTCAGTGGGAGAACACCTGCCTAGAATCCCCCAGTGAGGGGCTGGGGTGTGGCACAGCGGTAGAGCACCTGCCTAGAATCCCCCAGTGAGAGGCTGGGGTGTGGCACAGCGGTAGAGCATCTGCCTAGAATTCCCCACTGAGGGACTGGGGTGTGGCTCAGTGGTAAAGCCCCTGCCTAGAATCTCCCAGTGCAGGGCTGGGGTGGTAGAGAGCTCTCCTAGCATGCCAGAGTCCCTAAGCTCCAAGCCTGGAGATACAGTTTCTGACCCCTTATATTAGCCATGGTGTTGGACTTGCTGGGTTCTCTGAATCTTCCTTCCCATGCCCCATTGCTCTTATGTGCTCACATTTTTAAATAGGACTAGACAGGATGAGTGTTAAACAAGAAAAGTCTCATCCCAGCTCCTCTGATGTAGGGATAAGCTGGGACCCACCTGAGTATTCCATCACACTGAGTGTGACGGAAATTTCCTATGGTAGAGCCTTTCTCATGCACTTGAGCCTGGACTTCCTTTTCCATCCCCTCCACATCCCCTCCTCCAGCTCTGACCCCTCTGAGGGTCAGTTCCCTCATTGTCAGCAGAGCTCCATGCTCAGCACTGAGCCAGCGCTCCATCAGCACACATGTGCTGTTGGACTGATCACCACTGTCAGAGAAAGGAACATGGAGGTGGAACATGAAGCCAGTTGCAGGAACGCTCATGTGGTGTGACTTCTTAGACATGGAGGTCAGGAGAAGGCCAAGTGGAAGCATGTGTCTCTAAGGCAATGCTGTGGTTGCATCTTGGGGGAGAGGAGCAGAGAGGGATGGTGTGATGTGGGGCATTTACCCACCACCCCCACAGTTCCCCAGAGTTTTCTTGAGTGCGAGCAGCAGGAAATATTAGATAGAAGGATTTATTGCGGAGATTATCGCATAAACAGATAGAAAATACAGGATAGCCTCGAGAGGGCCTGGAACCTTTTCCAATGGGCCCTGACTGTCTCTGCCCCAGGGTTTTTATAGAGAGGTCAAGGGGTGGAGCAAAAGACCTCCTCCCCCAGCACAGCCAAGTGCAGACCATCCCAGACACCTGCACTCAGGCCCATGTTCCTAATCATCCTCTATGCGGACCTTCTGGGTAAAGCCACGAGGAACCCGAGAACAGGCTCCCACAGTGTGAGAGTCAGCCTTATGGATGCTGTGTGAACTCCACACCTGCACAGAAGTGATGGCTACACGAGATGAGAACACACACTTCACACTGATGCTCTTTATTGTCCTCAATTTTGAAGAGTCTCATAATGACCAGTAAGACCATTTCTCAGCATAACTAGAAAACAGCTTTACCTGTAGTCTTCCACCCCCACCCCCGAGTCCCCACCTTGCAACGGTTCTTAAAGCTATGGCTGAGCCAGAGAACACAACAGGGGCTGTGGAGGAAACTCAGTTGGTAAAGTACTAGCTGTAAACATGACCAGAGTTATTTCCCCAGCCTCACATAAAGAAAGCTGGGCTTGGTGCTGCATGCTAGTAATCCCAGAGCTGGAGGGGTGGGGACGGGTGGATCACTGGGGCTCTCTGACCAGCCTAGCTTCATCTGTAAGTCCCAGGTCCCAGTGAGAGACCCTGCCTCAAAAAAGATAGTTGATTCCTGGGGAATGGTACCCCAGCCAGGCTGACCTCTGGCTTCTATACATACGTGCACATGTATACACACACACACACACACACACACACACACACACACACACACACACACACTACAACTACCAGGCTACTTAGACCTACCTTTGACTCCAGTTTCCACTGTCAGTCTGTCTTTACTTTCTAGAATGGTCTGTCCCTGATGGGGATCTGTTAATCTGATAATGAAGATCACAGCCATGCTGGTCCCCTGGGGCAAAAGTAGCACTCCAGGGATCCCTCCCAGGCATCAGCACCACCAGAGGGGCTAATGAGATGAAGCGCCTAAATCGCCTAGACATTAGCAATCCATCCCTGCAAGGAAAGAGTTTATTCTTTTTCTTTTCTGTATAAATTCACTTCTAACAAGTGTTCGTAAATCAGATTTTATTCCCCTGGGATTTGCAGTGTATGAATGGCATGTCATTTTAGTGAGTTAATGCAGTTACAGAAGAGCATAAAGTCTCTCTCTCCTCTTCCATCTGGAAAACAGACTAGAAAAGACACATCAGACCTGCAGCTTCCAATACCCAGGCTCCCCCTAGGGTATTAATTTAACATCATAATTGAAGCCTGAAGGTGGGGCTTGTCTGCCCGAAGGTGACTTGTGTGTGTGTGGGGCGGGGGGAGGGGGGGCCTGAACCTTTTCATGTCCTTAGTTGTTGCCTAGCAGGAGCGTGATGGCCCCTCTCATTTTGTCCTCACCAGCCCAACACCCATCAAGTCACATCTCTGAGCAGAGGCAAACCTAACATCCATCTACCACACTGGTTCTATGGGCTGGTGTCTCAGCATCCAGCCACATGGAAGGTACAGGGTGCCCATCGTAGGGAATCCTCTCAGGGTGAACACATACCTTACCATGTCCTCAGGGCAGGGTGATACTCTCCTAGGGGTAGCAGGAGAGTGGAGAACATGTCAGATAAAATCCTCACCTTTCAAAGAATCTCTCAGCTGACATTGGAAGGTAAAAGACAGAGTCTAGTCTGAGCACCAAGTAAATGTGCTAGTGCAAACTTCTGGGGTGGGGGCTGGGGAGATGGTTTAGTGAACAAGAGTGCTTGCTGTACAAACATAAAGATCTGAGTTCAAATCCCCGACACCCATGTAAAATCTAGGGCATGGCAGTACCCGTGTCTATAACCCCAGTGCTATGTGGGGTTTAACCTAATCTAGAAAACCTTCCACAGACACAACCAGAGGTTTATCTCTTGGGTGATTCTGAATTCCAATACATTGTCAAGCAAGATTGATCATCACATAGGGCTAAAGAGATGACTCAGCAGGTAAAGGCACCTGCTGCCAAGCCCGAAGACCTGAGTTCAATTCCCAGGACCTGACTCAACTCTAAAAGTTGTCCTCTGACCTCTGCTGCCCAGGTGCTATAGCATGCACATCCACAGAAACACACAGAAACACACCAGATAGGTAGATAGGTGATAGATAGATAGATAGATAGATAGATAGATAGATGATAGATAGATAGATAGATAGATAGATAGATAGATAGATAGATGATAGATAGATAGATAGATAGATAGAAGATAGATAGATAGATAGATAGAAGATAGATAGATAGATAGATAGATAGATAGATAGATAGATAGATAGATAGATAGATAGATAGATGCCCCGGCTAGCGGGGTGTCAACGGGGGCGACCCACCTGTGGGAGAGAATGAGAGGGATGGGAGACATGAGAGAAGACAGCAAGACAGTGTGTTCTGATCAAGCTGCAAATTTTATTCACCTCAGCAAGGCTTATATAGCATGGGAGGGGGAGGGAAGGAGGGAAGGGGTGCACAACGTGCCGTACATGCAGGTGAAGGGGGACGTGCAGGTGAAGGGCTACATGCAAGTCGTGCAAGTCGTGAGGCTGCTAGGTGGTAAGGTCACTGTTAAGGGCCCATTGTTCTGTTGCTATGCTACCTGACCTGCCTGACCTGTTCTTTAGCTTTGGGGGCATCTGGTTTAGGGCAGGGGCTTGTTCTCTGGCCTAGCTAGTACTTTTCCATGGTCCATGTTTGGTCCCTGACAGATAGATAGATAGATAGATAGATAGATAGATAGATAGATAGATAGATAGATGGATGGATGGATGATAGGTAGATAGAGATAGATAGATACATAGATAGATGATAGATAGATGATAGATAGATGATAGATGATAGATAGATAGATAGATAGATAGATAGATAGATAGATAGATAGATATAATTTTTAAAGTTTAACCCTCACAGTTACACACTTGTAGATTAATTTAAAAGCCAGTGATTAATGTAAAGACACATGCAGTCATCGCCACCATCCATTTGGGACATCTTTGTCACTTAAAGGAAACGCTTTCTTTACCTATCTTACCCATACAAGCATGTTTTTTACTTTAAATTTCGTTACATGGGTTGTGAGTTTTTTAATTATGTGACTTGTGAAACATCTGACTTCCCTGACTTTTAATAAGGGTATGCATTCTGAGCATATTTTCATAAAACATTGGCAAGGATACTGGCATTTTGGCATCAGGCAAGATAAACACTGAAACATTAATATCACTATTCTGCTCCAGCATTATGGCGTGTGCATAGCTTTGCTCCAACTGTCTCTCTAGCTGAGGCTGATGCCCAGTGGTTTTAGGGGTCACATCAGACAGAGCACAGGAGCTGGTGGTGCTGACTGACCCACCCCTGTGTCACTGCAGGGGACACATTACTAAGACTATGCCGCTTTCCCCATTGGCTCTAGGTAAGGGCATCTCCAACATGGAAGAGTCAGTGACCCTGGATAACGGAGGGTTTGCCGCCTTGGAGCTCAATAGCCGTCACCTCAACGTCAAAAGCACCTTCTCAAAAAAGAATGGAACCAGGTAGGAGGCTGTGCTGAAGGGATGTGTCCCCCATCCACAGGCACCCACCAAGCGAATTCCATATAAAGCAATGTGCGTCTGTGATTCCTGCACTCCTTTGGGATGGGAGACAGGAGAATCCCTGGATGCTCAGGGACCAGCTAGCCTGCTGTACACAGCAGCAAACCGAGTCCCCATCTCAAACAAGGTAGAAGGCAAGGACCAACACCGGAAGTTGTCCTCTGACCTCCACGTCGGTGCCCTCGCATGGGCACAACTGCACTCACACACATACTCACGTGCATGCATACCGTCACATACACAAGCATGGGGGTTTCCAGTGTTGAGGGCTCTTCTTCTCACAGAGCCAGGTTCCATATGCGTCTGCTTTTCAGTAAACGGGGGGGGGGGGGGGGGGGGGGGGGGGGGGGGGGGGCTCGCCCCTGTCAGGGACATGGCAGACTGAAGGCCTCAGTTGCTCTATTGTCTGCCAAACTTACAGTGACAAACTCATCAAGCCTCACGATGCTTTTGGCCTCTGCCACTCGGGGTTGAATTGTTTGAAAGGCACTGAGGCCCGGAGCTGACTGAGCTGACCTCCATCTTCAGAGGAAGAGGGTCCCGGCTGCGGCTGCTCTTGCACTTGGCCCCAATCCAGAGCACACAGGCACCACCACCCCAACTACCCTCCTTAGGGCAGGAAGGGGAAGCTAGTGGCACCCACTTTCCTCTTTTCCATTTCACTTGTCACCTGAGAGTCAGGGTTTTCCTGCTGAGTCAGAGAAACATGGAAAGGTAGTCACGGAATGTCAAGACGAAGAGGGGCTCGTCACAGGGGACTTTTAAATGGCACTGCTGTGTTCTACCCTCCACTGCAGGTCCCTTTCCACTGCTGCAGTGCTCATGGCCTTGAAGCCCAGACCAAGGATAAACAGTCCTCCAGGTTGTTAACAGAACAACTATGTAAACAGACTCCTATGTAAACAGAAAATTATTTTGTGATAAAGTTGGAAGGTCCTGGCCCACAAAGGAATGTCCCCAAGGAGTCCTCCACTAAGAGAAACATGGACAACTGATATCAGCAAAACGGGGACCTGAGGCTCCGAGGGGAGCTGTTACAAAAGTGGGGTAGGATTTGCAGGTGTTGGATAAGAAAGTCTTTCCAGCAGGGCCCACTGAAGCAGACCCAGGTACTCAGGAGGCTCCGGCAAGTTTAAGGCCTGCCTGGGCTATGGAGCTAGTTCAAATACAGCCTGGGGAATAGAGCGAGACCCTGTCTCAAAATAAAGAAAGGGCTGAGGATATAGCTCAGCAGTTGAGCACCTGCCTAGAATCCCCCAGTGAGGGGCTGGGGTGTGACTCAGTGGTAGAGCACCTGCCTAGAATCCCCCAGTGAGGGGCTGGGGTGTGACTCAGTGGTAGAGCACCTGCCTAGAATCCCCCAGTGAGGGGCTGGGATGTGGCTCAGTGGTAGAGCATCTGCCTAGAATCTTCCAGTGAGGGGCTGGGGTGTGGCTCAGTGGTAGAGCACCTGCCTAGAATCCCCCAGTGAGGGGCTGGGGTGTGGCTCAGTGGTAGAGCACCTGCCTAGAATCCCCCAGTGAGGGCTTGGAGAAGTCATCAGTAGAACACTTAGGTAAAGGCACCTGCCACCAAGCCTGATGGCCCAAGTTCAGTTCCTGGGACTCACATGGAAGGCCCTGGGTTCAGTCCTCAGCTCCAAGGGGAAAAAGGCAAACATGCAGATATATGTGCGTATAATAAGCATGAAAATAATTTCTAAAAGATTTTTCAAAAAGGAACAAGACAGGAAGTTGCAAGCTGAAGGGTGTATTTGTTTTCCATTGCCGTGTGACAGATGACCATAATATAACACTATCTCAGAAGGTAGAGATTGCCCCAGCCTGGCTTGTCCCCTGCTAGGGCCACCCATGGCCATAGTCCTTATGTCACAGGGTGTTTTTCTCAGATAAGGTTCCAATAGGCCAGCATTCTCTTCCAAGCTCACTCCAGCTCTTGGCAGAGTGTGTCTATGTGGCCCCCATGACTCAGGGATGGCCTCTTTCTGCTGTAGACTTGAGGCTACCCCTGGTCCCCTGGTCCCAGAGGCCGCTCATGGGATGTGTTTCTTCGCACAAAGCTAGAAGCAGGAGTTCTTTTCAGGTCTGTGTCTTTGGCTGCCAGAGGACTGCATGTATCTGGGGACAGCTGTGGATGGAGACCCACACAAAATCATAAACTCTTTGAAAACATTATGAGATTTGTGTGTGTGAGGACTGGAATACAGACCTCCAGAACTCAGTGAAAGCCAGGCAGGCGCGGTGGCTGCCTGTGATCCCAGCACTCAGGAGGTGGAGACAGAGGCTCCCTGGGGCAAGCTGATTGGTGAGAATAGCTCAATCAGTGAGCTCTGGGATCAGCGAGAGACCCTGCCTCATAAACAAAGTGGAGAGCTATTGAGGAGAATACTTGACATCAACCTCTGACCTCCAAATGCATGCATGTCCACTCACACACATGCAGATATGCAGATATGCACACATGCACAATCCACACAAAAGAGTTGGCCACAGTTGGCATTCCAGCTCCAGCTGACAAAGATGGTCTCCTTCATACAACGTTCAGTGATTGTGACAAGTGGAAATGACAGCTCCACCCTTTCTGTATAACATAGTGTGACCACACTAGTTAACAAACCAGACACAGGCTCTGCCTGCAGCTATGGGCTGGATATGATTGGGAGCAGTGATTGGGATAAGGATTCTGTCAATCATTGAGGGCTAATGCCTCAAAGCCTTCATGCCCTTGGGCCCAGCTTTGTGTCCTGGGCCCCAGCAGAGTGGGAGCCCAGGCTAGTGCACACTTCCCTAATCCCACTCCTCCTCAGGAGACCATCCACAAATCCCATCCTGACACATCAGACCTCTTCCCCAAAGATTCGCCCTCAGCTCTGGCCAGTGTACACATCCTTCCTCTGCCTTCCAGAGTTCCATGTGTCCTGCACCTCCTGCTGGCCCAGACCTCACGTGCTCTCCTTGTTGAAAGTTCCACTTGACCAGAACAGCTTGTGCCTAGTGCCCTGACCTTGCACAGTCCCTGAAGCCTACAGGTGTAGAATCACAGATGACCAATGCTTGGAGCTCTGTATCAACTATATGGGAACTCATTGGGGGTGTTTTCCTCCGTGTTCCCACATGAGCAACACCAGACAGCAGCTTAGGAGCCCCACTTCCAGGGGACTGTCCTGTGTCCAAGGTGACTTGTGACATCGTCCTATTTTAGATCCCCACCCCGACCAAGCCCTGGAGGCCTGCACTACTCCGATGAGGACCTCTGCAACAAGTACAATGGCGCTGTGCTGACCGAGAGTGTGAACCTCAAGGAGAAGTCGGTGGACGGGTCAGAATCCGAGGTCAGTGCTGTGCTTGCTTCCGCCCAGCAGTGACCGCCCTCTAATTCCTCAGTATATCTCATCGCACTTAGGTCTCACAGCCACCCCATGGGATGGGCAGAGCTGGTGGTGGAGGGTCCCCTATAGATGGAGGAAGTATAAAAATTGACTGGTTGTATGGCTTTTCCCGGGAGAAGGAAAACAATGTCTGTTCACACAGATGGGAAGGCACCAAGAGACCCAAGAAAGGTTCTGTCAGAGTCAGGCAATGGACTGTATTCTTTCTCTCACGGCTGTGACAAAATACCTCAGACAGCAACTTAAGTAGAGTGGGGATTATCTGACTCACAGCCTAAGGAACTGTCCATCATGGTGGGAAGGCATGGTGGCAGGAGCACGGTCACACGGCATTCGCAGTCAGGAAGCAGAAAGAGATGGATGCTGGGGCTCAGCTCACTTTCTCCTTTTTATTTAGTCCAGGACCGCAGCCTAGAAAATGGTGTCACCCACGTTTAGGGTGGGTCTTCCCACCTCAATTAACCTAATCTGGAAACTCCCTCACAGATAGGTGTGTCTCCTGGGGAATTCTAGGCCATGTCAAGCTGGCATTTGATCTAAACCATCACATGAACCTGAGTTTACTGGGGCTCCTTATATGAGCTCAGGTGAGCTTCACCCCCAGGGAGCCCCCATCCCCAGCCAACTACCTATCTTCTAAATAATCTCAGGACACAGGGGGCCTCATGACTGTTGTGAGCGCTCCAGCTCCCTCCATGAGAGGATGTTAATGGACTCACTCATGCATACAGAAGGTGGCTTCAACCATGGAAGCCAGCAGCTGGGAGGGAGGGGCTCAAGGTGTTAGCAACACCTTGTGTCTCATGCTGACCAGCATGAAGGTTCCAATCAATGGTCCCACTGGGTGTCCCCAAGGGTCCTCTTCGCAGGCTTCATGAAGAGCAAGAACCACAGGCCATTTGCTGCACATGTATTCCTGGCCCCACATCTCAGCACACACCTCTAAATCAATATTTAATCTAAAATACACTCTCACCTTCATTCCTGACCTGATTTCGGGCCTTATTGAGCCCCAAGGCTCGATAAAACAGCCCCTTTTCAACTGTGGCTTATATACGAACTCCAGTGAGTGGGCAGGGCCGAGATCCAGCTGAGCTCCACTTTACATGTTCTTTTTACAAGGGTTGCTGGGTCTGTAACATAGCCTCGGCTTGCGGGAAACAGGAGTAGCAGTACTAACATCCCAAGAGATGCGTGTGTCTCCGCTGGAGGGCTGTCATTGAAAGCCTGTGGGAACCAGCCTGCCTCTTCCCGGCTGAGGTTAGCAGTGTCACCTCATGGCAGCTGCTCTTTGAAGAGCAGCAGGTGAGGAGGCAGCAGGGTGGCCTTGCATCCGGCTTTCTGTCTCCACTGATAGAGCCAGGCCTTGTGGGCAGGCTGGGGTCTGTCCTTGGATCCACTGTTCCCTGCAGTACTTGGCATGCTGTTGATGGTGACTGTGTGGAGAGTTCCCTGTGCATTGACACGCATCACTCTGTGGTGATGAGCACGTACTGTGGGCCGCGCCTCATGTCACCCGCTCTCCACATGCTTGGTGTTCACCCACCCCTGTGGCTGGGTCATTCTGCTGACATTCTCAATAATCCCCACACTTGGGAGGTGGAGACAGAAAGACCACAAGTTCAAGGTCATCCTTGGCTGCACAGTAAACTTGTGGCCAGACTGGGTTCCTGAGACCCCATCTCAAAATTAATGAATTGGTTCATTAATTAAAACTTTTTAAATAGGTTAATAGGACATGCCTGGGTCTATTTCTTCTCTCAAATGCATGAGATGGCTTGAGGCCCAAATTCAACTGTTTTGTTTTTTTTAAATAACAAGATTTACCTAAGCACTGAGCTAGGAAATATAATACATACATACATATATACATATGTACAATTACAGACATGCATAAATACATACATATACATGTACGTGCACACATATATACATGTGTATATCTCTCACACATGCATAAATACATATATACATATGTACATGTCACCATACACACACACACACACACACACACACACACACACACACACACACACACACACAGAGGCAGAGAAGGAGGGGTGAGCATGGAGAAGCCAGGGAGGACAGGAGGGAAGGCAGGCACAGGGGAGGAGGGATGCTGCAGAGGAATGCCATTCTGCGAAAGGGAATTCTGCAAGGAGTTTGCCTTCCTTGGCCCTGTGGCTTTTCCTGGGGAGAGAGGAACAAATGTCTATTGACCCCGTGCACTGACAACAGATCAGAGAAATGACCCCACCCAAGTCCAGCTTAGTGAACCAGTGAGTTTAGTAGGGTTCCTACAGGACATGGGTGACTCAAAGGCAGTTGCATCACCCAAATCCAGCCCAACATGGGTGACTGCTCAGGAAAGCTGTATCCTCAGAGCTCCCCGCATGCCTTGCAGGCAGCCTGGCAGGTGGGAGAGCCTTCTCTGTCTTCCCAGCAATTGAGTGTTTATATGACATCGCGGGGGGCGCTTGGAGATCCTGTAAGTTTCAGGAGTTTCCTGAAACTTGTGAGTTTTCTGTACCTCTTGAGTCTTCATGAGCCTCCCTCCAGGAGCACAGGTTTCAGTCAGGAGGTAAAAACTACACAGCATCCACATGTAATGCTCGGGACTAAGAGGTTCCGGAAGCTTTCTCAAGGTTCTCACTGATGAGCTGGCCAGAGCACCTGGCTGAGTTCCCGCTCTCCTACCACACCTGCCTTTGGGAACCACTGAGGCACATCTGTGGGACTGAAGAAGCCAGGGGCCTATGAGCTTGGCTGCCTGACACTATCACAAGCCCTATGCTGTTGTTGCTCCCCGGGGCTACCCCATGGTTCACAAGGCCTTTGGGGTAACAGTTCTTTCCAGGAGCCAATGAACTATGTAAACACGCAGAGTCCCCTGAGACCTCAGGGTCCCGGGCCCTGGAGCCTCTCAGCGCCCTTCCTCCTGAGGCCTCATGACTGCCAGCTAACAGTCCCTGGGCCGGGACACTGGGGCTCCCTGGCTCACGAGCGGGTGAGTCCTGGCCAGCTGTCTGTTTTCCAGAGTTCTTTGTCCTGCTGTGTCTGAAGTGTGTGAATTAAGGCAGACTGTAAGCACTGAACACCCTAGGACCTCAACCAAGGGACCCATTGGGTCACTCTAGAAGGGCCAGTTCAGATGGCAAAGTTCACTTGGGTCAACCTCTGACTTCTGTCTGAAGTGACAAAAAGAGCCATGGTGTCATGTGACGCCAGTGCCAGGACTCTGGCAGGCTGACACCAGGCAGGCTCCGTGTCCCCATGAGCACAGACTTTTCACCATGCCAATATTTTTGGAAATGGGTTTTCAATGTCCTGGGTGGCAAAGACCCTTTCCCAGTGACATCAGCTTCTGGGAAAGATGTCACTTCCATCAGGGATGCAGTAGGATTCCTGCCTCTTCCTCTCTTGGGGCTCTGAAAAAGAGAAGGGCACTGGCCAATTCCTGTGTCCATCTGGTGTCACTACAGCCATGCACCCAAGGCAAAGCACTAGATTATACTGTAACTCTAAAACTTAGGGTTTTGCATTTGAATCTCCAAACTGCCTTCTAGGGAGGAAAAACATTTTAGGTCTATATTCTAGGCTTGGGGGCTAGGGATATGCTCAGTTGGTACAGGGCTTCCCTAGCACACAGGAAGCCATGGGTCCCATCCCCAGCACTATATAACACACACACACACACACACACACACACACACACACACACACACACACCATGTGGTAGTACACACTTGCAGTCTTAGTACTCAGGAGGTAGAGACAGGGAAGAGAAGTTCAAGGGCATCCTCAGCTACGTAGAGAATTTGAGGCCAGCCTGAGCTATATGAGACCCTGTATAGAAAAAAGAAATCTCAAACATATTTGCAAATGAGCGTTGTGACATTTGGGTAGATGCTATTGCCTAGCAACCCTGAGTGTTCCTGTGTGGTGCTCGCTGGTCTCTCTAAGAGCCTCATCTGCACTTCTGTTTCTGGCAACCTCTAGTTAAAGGTCCAGAGCTCTACTAGGAAAGCAAGCATCAGGGCGGAGCCGTGTTGACCCCCATCCCCTCTGAAGGTCAGAATCATCCAGGCTGGAGACAAAGCTAACTTCTGGAATAGTGAAATAGAGCCTTCATATTCCCAGTGGGATGATGAATTAACCAGGGGAAATGGTTTTGTAAACATCCACTCTCGAGTCTTTGGAAACGATACCGGGGAAGACCGTGAGTAGAGATCTGTGAAAGATCCACTGGGCTGAGGAGCTGCCTCAGTCAGGAAAGCAGTAGCCTGCTGAGCAAAGACAGGGATCTGAGTTGGATCCCCAAAACCCATGTAAAAGCTGGTACAGCAGCAAGAGCTTGGAAACCCACACTGGGGAGGTGGAGACAAATGGATTCCTGGAGCTCGCTGGCTAGACGATCTAACCAAATCAGCAAGCTCCAGGCCAGTGAGAGACCATCACAAAAAATAAAGAGGAGGACTGGAGAGATGGGCTAGTGGTTGAGAGTTTGCTAAGGAAGCATGGGGACCAGAGTTAAGATCCCCAGAACTCAGAAAACCCATGTATGGTGGTGCATAATCCCCGTGTTCGGGTGTGACCAGAGATAAGAGGATCCTGGTTGCACACTGGCTGTCACTAAAGCCGAATCAGCGAACTCTAGGTTCAGAGAGAGACTTTGTCTCAAAAACTAAAGTGGAGAGAGACAGGGACAGGGAGAAGACATCCATTATTAACATCAGGCCTAGATATACACACACACACACACACACACACACACACACACACACACACACACACACGCACGCACACACGCTGCCCCCCAGAAATTTTTAAAAAATAAACCAGTCTTCAAAATTCTTCCAGCTCTAACTAATTAGAATGATCCCTCATACCTAATTGGTTCCCTGGTAGAGCAGGATTTTTCATCTTGCTGGTACCTTGCCGAGTCCTGAGTTGACCCTCGCTGCAGCTCGCCAAGCATTCATAGTCAGCCTGACGCAGCACTCGGTCACCTTCTGTCCTTTCTATGGTTTCCTGGGAAACCAGTACATCAGGACTCCACATCACAGGCAACAAGGAAGAAAGGAAGGAAGGAGAGGAGGGAGGAGGGAGGAGGGAAGACCCAGTGGTAACTCCTTTTTGCCAATAATTCTCACTCACTAAAGTACATCTGCGTTCAAACATAATGTCATGTAAAGAACAAACAGCTAGCAGAGGAAGGATGGTATCTGGATGTTGCTCCATCAGGGAAGCCACAGCAAGACCTGAGTGGGAGTCCACACCACCAATATCTGTCTGGCATCCTGTGTCTTCTCCCCCAATGATGCGCAGGAAACAAACTCGGACAGTCTTGGTCTTTCTCTGAAGATGCTTTCTGCACAAAGGCAGAGTCCCCTCAGATTAGCTTTAGGGACCACTTGCCCATCAAACTGTACCCTACTCTGGCGGTCGGTCTCTTCAGCCACAAACACCACGAAGACTCCCAGGGCAAGGCTCTGATTGGTCAGTGCGAGGCACACACACCATTCTCTGGTCCTGTGAACCAGTTACTGTCCAGGATGGCTTCCTTCCAAGTGGTCCACGGTAGACACAAGAACTGAGACATGGCTATGTACCAAATGCCTGACGAAAGCAATGGATGGATGGAAGGAAGGAAGGAGGGAGGGAGGGAGGGAGGGAGGGAGGGAAGGAAGGAAGGAGGGGAGGAAGGGTCTGTTCTGACTCACAGTCTATCATGGTGTGGAAGTCTTGACAGCAGGAATGTGAGGCAGCTGGTCCCGTGGCATCCAGTCAGGAAGCAGAGAGAGATGGATACTGGGGCTCACACACTTTCTCCTTTTTGTTCAGTCCAGGACCCCATGGAATACTGCCTGACCATGTTTAGGTTGGGTCTTCTGTCTCAATTAATCTAATCTACATAATCCCTCATAGACATGCCCAGAGACTTGTTGCTCTGGTGACTCTAATTCCCACAAAACTGACCATTAAGATCACCCATCACAGTCTCCTGCATGGTCCCCTTGTAAGCACCCACCTTAGCCACAGACCCCTCTCTCTGTATTATCCCCATCTTTGGCTCGTGAAATGCTCAAGGGCGGACATAAGAAGTCATGTTAAGTCACTCTGCTCCTCATCCTGGCATAAAGAGCTCACTGAAGAAGTTTGTTGTGCCTCAGTGAGGGTCCATCCATCATGGCTGTGCAGACATGACAGCATCCACAGATAGGGGCATTCAGCTGGACTCTTCACATCTCCATGGATCAGGAAACAGAGAACTCTGATGAAAAGTGGAATCAGCCTCGAACCCTCAAGTTTTCCTTCTGTGCCCCCGCCCCCCGTATCCCAGCTAGGCTCCATGTCCAGAAGGTTCCAAACTTCCCCCAAAACAGCACCACCAGCCAGGACCAAGTGCTCAGCACACGAGCCTGTCAGGGACATTTCATATTTGATCCCTAATTAAAATTGTGAAGACATTTTATAAATGAAAGGCATTTGGTTAATCTCATGCACGTCTATGGGCACGAGTCACAGCATATGTTTGTCCCTACAGTATTCTGGACACACTCAGGCTGGGGAGAGAGCTCAGTCAGGATGGTGCTTGCAGTACACGCATGAGGATCTGAGCACATATGTAAAAAGCTGAGTGTGGCCACACATGCTTACACTCCCAGTGCTGAGGAAGCAGAGGCAGGAGGATCTCTGAGACTCTGTTGCAAGTCTCGATTTGGACTGGGCTGTCTGGCTAGCCCAGTCCAAATAGAGACTTGCAACAGGCCCCAGTGAGAGACCCAGTCTCAAAAACCAAGATGAATGACTCCTGAAAAATGACACCCCAGTTGTCTTCTGCCTTCTGTGTGCATACACCCACACATATGCATATCCATGTACACACACACACACACACACACAGACTTCCACAAAACGGTAGCAGTCCATTCTAGCCCATCATAGGTCCAACCTGCTCTTGACCCTGCTTCTTTCTCTCCAGCCCATAGCTGTGAGAAAAGGGCTGGCAGGAGGTTCAGGAAAGCAGAAGGAGGCCCGAAGGGTTTCCGGGTGGATGCTAGCCGAGCGCACAGAGGCAGGATTTACAGACCGTGGTTCCACTGGGGTAGGTGACCCCTTCATTGCTTTGGTCCATGTGTGCCAAGACCCACCCACACAATCTCAGCCTCCCAGTCTCCAATGGAACTGACCTAAATTGTCTGGGAGCTTGCAACAAGTGCTCGATTCCCTGTCATTGGCTGAGAGTCCCCTGTGGGCGTGGCCTGAGGAGCTCATTTGAATCTCTGGATCTTGGTTCTTCAGCCAGAAAATAAGGAGACGGACTCAATCTCAAATCTTGCGTGTCACCTCAGAGGAGAATAAAGTTAGCCCTGGTTTGTGGACCTGGGGAACAAAACGGCCTTCATCCAATTCTGAGGACCCAGTGACGTCCCCATGAAAAAAAAGATGGCTTCTGTGGATCTCAGTGTCCTCCTCCAGGATTTTAGAATCTAAGACAGTTTCTGAAGACTTCACAGAACAGACAGCCACACAGAGTCCTGCTCTTGCCTGTCTCTGCCCCCTTGTCAAACCCTAGTTTACATACAACTTGACTTTTATAGATATGAGGTGTCACTTAAAGTCCTTTCTTGTATTTCCCTATAATACCAAAGACATGCAATTCCCCTGAGTCCGAGAAACCCTCAAACCCCTAGAAAACATCTGGAAGGTGTATTTTAAACACAGCCACAAATCCTGGTCCCAGCCCCCACCCCCAGCTGTGGAGGCCAAATCCGTGTCTAGAAGGACTGGGTGTCCAACGGAGAGCCAGGAGTCCTCCACAGACTCAGTAAAATCCACTTCAGCCTCCGTCTCCTTTAGTGATCTTTTCCATGACAACACAAAGAGCAGAAAGTAATTTTTATTTAATTTAAGAAAAGAGCAAACACATAGACTAAGCCCGACATTGCTTTGGCTCACACCTTTTATCCTAGAACCTGGAGGCTGAGGTAAGAACATGGAAATCACAAGTGGAAAGCCAGTCTGCACTGCGGAGTGGAACCTTCCTCAAAAGCAGAAGGGAGGAAGGGAAGAAAGGAGGGAAGGAGGAGGGAGGGGAGGAGGGAAGGAGGAAGGGGAAGCTGACTGAATGATTCTTACAGGTGTTGCTGGCTTGTTGTATAAAATGAACCGAGACCCTCCAAGGGACGATCCTCAGCACCCCCAGGAGACCAGGGCTCTCCAGGCTGCCGTGGAGTGTGCTTGGGGCCCCAGCACCAGAGCAGATGAAAATGCACGCACTGGCATAGTCCAGCAGCTTCCCCACTGAGCCTCTGTGGGCAGTGTGGGTCTGTGACAAGAGGCCACTGAGGGTGCCCCCCCCCACCCCGGCATGCTGAACTTTTCTCTTTGGTCCCCCAGCGGCTCATGTCTTGTTTGCCTGCAGATCAAAGGCCAGGGGGCACTCCCAGGCATCCATAAGTGTGTGTTCTGAGGCAAGGGAGGAAGAGGAGGATGATAGGCAAAGGAAGGAAAGAGAAGGCACACACACACACACACTTGGGAGTCTCCCCAGAGCTTCCCACCAGCTGATAGTTAATAACTGCAGCATGATTGACATTTACTATGAAGCTTGTGGACATAGAGACAATGCTCCCTTCATATAAAGGTATTTTATATCAAACAGCGATAAACCAGGCTTAAAGTCTGAATGCATATGACCACAGGTGGGGCCTCATTCCTCTCCCAGACATTCTCTGGGAGTTAAAAAAAAAAACAAAAAACAAAAAACCCTGCATCCCCCAAGCTAATTTTACTCTATCAACTGGAGTCCTGTCAGGAGCCACTTGGGACCCACCTGCGACCTCACTTATTTGGTTCCCAGGACCCATGTCAAGCAGCTCACAACTGCTTCTAACTCCGTTTCCAGGGGTCTGCTGCCCTCTTCTGGACTCCACACAAACTGCATATACACATGCACAAACACACTAAGAGAGACACACATATGTGCAAAATTAAAAATGAATCTTTTAATTTTATGTGGGTGGGTGTTTTGCTTGCATGTGTCTGTATCCATGGATATGTAGTACTCAGGGAGGCCAGAAGTGGGTGTTAGATTGCCTGGGAGTAGAGTTACAGATGGCTGTGAGCTGCCCTGTGGGTGCTAGGAATGGAAATTCAGTCTTCTGGAAGGGTGGCCAGTGCTCATAACCACTGAGCCATCTTTCCAGTCCCAAAATAAAACTTTTAAATATATATCTTTTCTTTTTAAATAAACTCCAACTTGGGCTGGGGAGATGGCTCACTTTGCTGTGAAAGCAAGAAGACCCAAGTTCAAAATGTGAGTACCCACATAAAAGCTGGGCATGGCAGCATGCTGAGCATTGGGAGACAGAAACAGACGGATCCTGGTGGCTTGCTAGCCAGTCAGCCAACCAAAGTAAAATGACCAGCTTCAGATCCACTGAGAGACCCTGCCTCAAAATAATAAGGTGGATAGGAACAACATCTCTGACAACATCTCTCTCTGCCTTCCACGTGTGAGCAGATGGATATGTAAACCCCCACACACATGCACAAACACACCAGCCAAAAATAAATAAAAACAAACTCCATGCTTCTCACTGGCTTGGTCCTGGAATTCTTTCTGCATTGGAGCCAAGGATCCGTTTTACCTGGGTGGACATTGATGAAGGAAGTTCAGTCAGTGTATTAGTTACTTTTAGTGTATTAGTTACTTTTAGTGTACTAGTTACTTTTAGTGTATTAGTCACTTTTAGTGTATTAGTCACTCAGTGTGTTAGTTACTTTTCCATTGCTGTGATAAAAGATCATGACCAAGGCAGCTTATAGAAGGAAGAGTTTATTAGGGCTAAGGTTCCAGAGGGATGAGTCCATCACCATCATGGTGGGAAAAGATGACAGCAGGCAGGCATGGCAGCTGGAGCAGGAAGCTGAGACCTGTAGCTAGAGTTTTCCTGCCTGGCCCACAGTCAGGACAAATCTCTCTCACCTGCCAGTCCCACAACCGCTCAGACCCGACCAAGTAAACACAGAGACTTATATTGGTTACAAACTGTATGGCCGTGGCAGGCTTCTTGCTAACTGTTCTTACATCTTAAATTAATCCATTTCTATAAATCTATACCTTGCCACGTGGCTTACTGGCATCTTCACATGCTGTTTGTCATCGTGGCGGCTGGCAGTGTCTCTCTGACTCAGCCTTCCACTTCCCAGCTTTATTCTCCTCCTTGTCCCGCCTATACTTCCTGCCTGGCCACAGGCCAATCAGTGATTTATTTATTGACCAATCAGAGCAACACATTTGCCATACAGAACATCTCACAGCAGAGACCCACATCTGGAATCACAGGAATGAAGCAAGGAGGGGGAAGGGGAGAGAGGAGGGGGGAGAGAGAAGGGGACAGAGAGACAGAGTGGAAATGGAGCCAGTCTTTAAACTCAAAGCCCACCTCCAGTGACATACTCCCTCAACAAGGCCACGCCTCCTCAACCTCCACCCCCCACACACCTGCGGCCCAGTTGTTCAAATACATGAACCTGTGGGGACATTCTCATTCAAACCACCATAGGCTGCTAAGGTGACACCGCACCATTAACATCTGCGCTTACAGACACTGGGGACTCTGTAGACCTCTCCCAGGGCGGCCCGCAGCACAGGCCTATCCTGGGCTTCCAGGAGGGAGAAAGCCGACGACAACAGGTGACCCGCAGGCCACCCCCACCTTGGCTGACCAATGGGAGTCTCCCTCTTTCCAGATCACCCTCCCTCACCCCTCCCTTTCTCCCTTTCTTGCTGTGGCTCACACTGTCCCTCTGTCCCATCCTCAGGCCTCCGACTCAGACTACGAGGAAGCCCTGCCCAAGCACTCCTTCGTCAACCACTACATGAGCGACCCCACCTACTACAACTCCTGGAAGCGGCGTCCCCCTGCCGCAGCACCGCACAGATACGAGGCGGTGGCAGGGGCCGAGTCGGGCCCGCACCTGCACACGGTCATCACCACACAGAGCGCGGGCGGAGTCTACACACCAGCTGGCCCCGGAGCCCGGGCCCCCCTCACTGGCTTCTCCTCCTTCGTGTGACGTCACGCCTCCATCAGGGTAGACGGGTGCAGAACTTCTGGAGTCTATTTTTGTTAAGACAATCAACTCCGATAACTGAGCTGAAATTTTTTGTTCCACAAAAAAATAATAATAATTCTGATAAGCGATCTTACCTACTGGTGAAAACTAGGTTTCACTTAGGAAGGTTTTTTTTAATGGCTTTTTGTAACATCGCTGCAGGAAGCAGGTTTCTTTGTTTTCTTTTCTTTTTAAGAGAAGGTATCTCCCTGGTGCACTAGCTCGGCACCGCCGGTGGGGGCGCTCTCGACACACCCCAACCCTGGGCTTCTCAGGCCTCCAAACCATCGGGGAGGCTAGGGCTGGCAGGAGGGTGGAGGGGGACAGGTAAATCGCATCCGCGGCCCACTTCTCTCTCTACCTCCTTTTGGAGAACCAGCCAGCCTGGATCACTTTCTCCATCTTAGGACGACTTGAGGCTCCTTGCTCTCGCCTGTGCTTCAGACAGTTGATCTCCCCCCGCGGGTTCTGTCCGGTTCTCACCAGGGGCCACGCGATGCCTCTGCGCAAGGGGCCGCGGAGGGCTCAGCTCTGCAGTCCCTCTTTCGGGTGGCGCGACCCTGGGGCTTTTCCCTCGCTCTTCCTCTGTTCTCTCAAGCTGACAGTTACAAGAACAGGAAGTCCCTCCCCAACTGGCTCTGGAGGCCACCCAGGCCCATCCACGGCCAGCCAGGTCCTTCTGGTGACCACAGCACACAGCACACAGCCCACCCCCGCTGAGCAAAGAGAGGGGCGCAGACGCGTGTTTTTGCAGTTGCTTGTAGCAGGTGTGCATTGTTGAACCAGAGTATTTTTTAAATCTTTTTATCTTTTTTTAAACTATGTCACATGAAATGAATGCGTCTTTGCTGTCTCCAGGTGCCTTTTAATTCATTGTTCAGCTTTGTACGTGGGAAAGACGAGAAGCGACCGTGTCTCCAAATAAAACAATGGGCTCTGAGAAAACAACCCGGGCCACGAGTCACCTAGCACACCCCACACCGGCGCACAGTGGGGACAGCCCTTCCCTCCCCCCCCCATGTCCCGCTTCTGACCCCCCCCTCCCCGTGCTGCTTCCTCCACCCTGCCGTCCAAGGCCAGCGTTTTAGCCTTAACAGGTTTTCTGAAAACATTTTTCTTTAATTTTCACTATTTCAATGTTTTTGGCTAAATGCAAAGAGTAGCAGCTAAGTGGCACTCAGACCCCATGAGCGTCCTGCCGCCCCTAGCCCAGGCTTGGGATCTGGATGTGACCAGCTGGCTCTGGCCATGGTGTGGCCCAGAGCTGGGGTGGCTCCGTGAAACCACATCCTGGAGCACTCAGAGCCAGTGAGAAAGGTCTGTCCTCCCAGTGACCTTGGCACCCTGTGGAGGGGACTGGCTGTTTAATGTCACCAGTAGGGGACTTTGTAGCCCTTTACCTTCCCTGAGAGGCAGAGGACTTGGATCTTGTCTTGACTCGGATGCCTAGGAAGTTACTGGTATGGCCCCAGGACACCAGAAGTTCTTTCTGCTTGGGAGAAAAAAAAAAAAATTAAAGGCCTTTCAGTTTTTCCAAAACCCACAATAAAAAAATTCCAGCCCTCCTCTTCCCTTCTCCTCTTCGTTCCTTCTTTCCCTCTCCCTCCCCTTTTCCTTCCTTCCCCCCTTCTTTTTTTGTTTTTGTTTTTTGTTTTTTTGTTTTTTGTTTTTTTTCGAGACAGGGTTTCTCTGTAGCTTTGGAGCCTATTCTGGAACTCGCTCTGTAGACCAGGCTGGCTTCGAACTCACAGAGATCCGCCTGCCTCTGCCTCCCGAGTGCTGGGATTAAAGGGGTGCGCCGCCGCCCAGTTTCCCCGTTCTTCCCTCCCTCCCTCTTTCTCACACTCCAGCTTTTCACCCTCCCTCCTTTACTTCCTCTCTCCCCTCCCTCCGTCCTCTCCCCTCCTCTTCTCTCCTTCCCTCCTCCTGTTGCTCACTTCCCCCCCCTCTCCCCCCTCCTCCTGTTGCTCACTTCCCCCCCTCTCTCCCTCCCTCCTCCTGTTGCTCACTTTCCCCCCTCTCTCTCCCTCCCTCCTCCTGTTGCTCACTTTCCCCCTCTCTCCCTCCTCCTCCTGTTGCTCACTTTCCCCCCTCTCTCCCTCCTCCTGTTGCTCACTTCCCCCCCCTCTCTCCCCCCTCCTCCCTTCTTCACCCTCCCCATCTCCCTTCATTTTCTGAGCTGAAGGGAAAATATTCTAAACCAAAAATCCTAAATGCTCTGCCCAAAGCCACTTTTGTGTGGGGACTGCCACCCTCGTGGTCCACAGGAGGGGGAGGGACCACATCAGTGGACAGCACCACCTCCTCCCTGGCCCCAAAGGAGTGAATGGACAGAAGACCGCATGTCACCACCTGACCTTCCTGGAAGGCAGCACCCAACAGAGGACAGGGACCAGGCTGGCTCCGCACTGTGCTTTGCTCCCTTAAGCCATAGGACTTGCTTGCTTTAACCAATGGGGAAGGCTTGGGGTGGTCTGGTCTGAGGTGAGACTGCCGCAGCTGGGTTTCCTCACAGTGACTCGGCAGTTCACAGCACTCTGTGATCAGTAACTCGTTTTCTATGGAAAGGTCTTTTCAGGATGCCCGGCCCCTGTGACTGCTGATCAACAGCTGTGATCAAGTCCATCACTTAGAGCAGCGGTTCTCCACCTGAGGGTTCTGACCCCTCTGGGGGTCAAACGGCCCTTTCACCAGATGTCCTGCATATCAGATATTTATATTACATTCATAACAGTAGCAAAACTGCAGTTATGAAACAACAATGAAAATGATTTTATGGTTGCGGGTCACCACAACATGAGGAACTGTATTCAAGGGTCACAGCATTAGGAGGGTTGAGAACCACTGACTTAGGGGACTCTGTCCCGTTCAAATGCCCTGCACCAAATGCAGGGGTTGGGGTTTTTAGTTAGATTTCAGCCTCCCAGAGCCGCGGGGCATTATGTCCTTCCTAAGCTCTCACTGTAGGAAAGGGATGGACACATCACAGCTGCAAAACGGACATTGGATCCAAGTCTGGGTTCTGAGAAAAGACCCAAACAGGCAGGATACAGATGCCCTCTGGCTTCTGTCATTTGAAAAAGTCACCTCCAGGGGTGTCTAATGATGAGTGGCAGCCAAGTCTACCCACTGCAGCCTCAGTGACTCTGTGGAGACCGCTCAGCCCATGCAGCCTTTCCTCCCGGTGTGTCTGCTGAGCCTTGTGGGTGGCTTTGCAGGGCACAGACATCCAGAGAGGATGTCGGCATCTGGGCTAACATCTCCCAACCTTCTGCTGGCCTTCCTCAGCATCTCCCTGACTCCAGCGGGAAAATTTGTGGTGGTGTGGGGGGAGTGTCCCCCTGGATCCCTGGGAGAAGGCGGAACCACAGCCCATGTGGATGATGTGTGTTCTGGAAAGTTCTTTGGATGTGGTGTTTGAACTTGGTCTGGATCATCCTGAGCACAGTGTGTTTGCATAGAGGTTCTTAGCATGGATTTTCTTTATTCCAAGATTCCTGGCTCACGGCATGGCTGCTCACCTGCTGAGCCCCCAGTCCACAGACTAACAGCAAGGGACCCTTCTGAGAGGCCAGGACAGTGTGGGCTTCCCAGCAGGGAACTCCCTGCCTCACTGGCTAGCTTAGGAGAATCCCGAAGCTTTCCCTATGAAACCTTCTGAAATGGCACAGAAAACCAGATCCCATTAAAGATAAAATGAACCCTCCCCCTCAACTTATAGGAAGACAGAGCGGTGCTATGAGTACAATTTTTAATAAAAAAATATTTTGTTCCTTAAGCGTTTGTGACTTTTTAAATTTTTAATTTCTGTTTGTGTGCGTGTATTCAAGTGCAAAGTGTACAGGTGCGTGCGCGTGTGTGTGCGCACACTTGTGGAATCCCAAGGACAGCCTCAGGTGTACTTCTTCAGGCTCTGTCCACCTTGTGTTTGTGACAGGGTCTCTCACTGGCCTGGAACAACCTGAGTGGATAGGACAGCTGGCCAGTGAGCCTGACTCTGCCTTCCCAATACCGGGGTCACAAGTACACACCAACGTGCCCTGCTTTTTTGCACAGGGTCTTAGAATCGAACCCAGGTCCTTGTACTTGCAAGGCAAGCACTTTATTGATGGACCCATTGTCTCGGGATGGGGGGTGGGGAGTGCACAAGTTTGCCACAGCATGCATGTGGAGGCCAGAGGAGGACCCTCCCTTTCCACCTCCTTGGTCACAGTGTGCAATAGGCTAGTGGGCCCACACTCCTTCTCAGTCTCCCATTTCCTGTAGGAGCCTGGGATTGTAGATATTACTTCAGTACCCAGCTTTTCTATGGGTCTGGGACTCTGAACTTAGGAGGTCAGGCTTGGTATGACAAACATGTCACTCACTCCCCAGCCTCTTTTTAACGTGTTCATGAAATGACCCTGGAGTTCAGGAGCAGTCATACAGTCTAAGACTGTGAATGCTAACCTTGGAAATTAACCCACATGTGGTCCTAAACTAACACACTCTCTGTCTCTCTCTCCCTTTTTCTCTGCTGTTGAGGGGCAGTATGTCCTCTGTTGATGAAGGAAACTGCTCAAGGGATAAAAAGTTTCTTCTGGAATCAAAAATGAGTGGTCGTGACCTGAGAACGTAGGTTTAGGCCTCCCTAAATGCGTGTTCCAATTAGGGAGCAAGTTTATGAACTTCCGACAGTATCTGAGTGAAGAAAGTCATAAAGTAAAATACTTTTCACATATATTGGTGGATCCATGGGTAGGCAGGGTACAGGGAAGCAGGGGAAACTCTGCTAGAGGCTTTAAGTGCCATCTGACAGCATCCTTAGCCCTTTGGTTGGTGGAAACTAAGGCCTTGTTCACACAGTCGAAAGGATGGACCTAGGGAAATAGACGGCTATTAAGGAGAGGCTAAGGATGCCCCAAGATAGTTTGGCTCTGGACTTACAGCAGTCCAATTCTCCGTGTTCTGATCAATCCACCTTTGCAGACACAGCTGTCTTCCAGGAACTCCCATGTGTGACTCCCCCTCAGTTGGAAGAGAGGGGGTTGGAATCCCACAGACAGCTCCCTGCCCAAGGTGTAGGTGGCAGCTGGAGCCTGCACCTTGAGTCACGCTGAATGGACCAGTAATTTCCAGATGCCACAAGCCCACCCCAACCCCCATCTGTACCTTCTGAGAGATATCATTGGTGCCTGGAAGAGGAAGACCTGCCCGTGAATTATTTTGGCTGTGCTTGGGATGAACTGGGTGGCCCAGATCACTCAAGCATGCCCACATCCCGAGGCATCTTTATAGCTCCTGGGTTCAAGGTAGGATCACAGCTCTGAAGGAAGGGGGAAAATGAAAACATCTGCCAACTCTGGGTTTGTGGGAGCCACTGTGGAGCCACCAGAAGAGAACACAGCTCTACCTCTGTGATCCACAGGCCTCGGGACACAGTTCTCAGCTCTCATCCTTTTTAACACTATCAAGGAGCAATTAAGAATTCCAGAGCCCAGGCCACAAAAGCTGCAACTATGGAACTCTCTGCACAACTTGCAGGCAACTCAACACATTGAAGAGTCATCTCTCCTCAGCAGTCATTACCACTTATATAACCTTGGAAAGTGAGGAGCCTTATGAATCTAGTATGTTTCAGGGACTTCCTGACACTTGTGAGTTGCTTACTTCCTAGATTGGATGCTTCAACACAGAGGAAATTACTGCATAATGCAACTGAGTCAGAACCTCTGGGGATACAGCCCAAGCATTGGTTTATCTTGAAAGGTCCATCAAGTGACCCCAAAATGGAACATGTTCAGAAAAGGTAGCCAGTTTCCAGCTGCAGGAGGAGGGATCATAGGAGGATGGAAATCCAGGCTTCTGACCATTCAACTCTGCCTTTTCCTCTCTAAATCATTGCCAAGAATAAGCAGTAAGAACCCTTCATCCCTGTTTCTCCTCACCCTCTCCCCAGCATTATCCACCTACATTTCAACTACTAGTAATAGAAAAATAAAATTCTCATGGTTTTCACTGTCTCCAACAGTTGGAACATGGCAGCTACTGTGCAAAACAGAGTGAAGGATCACATGGGCAGGAGACCTGTCCCCTTCCCTCCTCAATATGGGGCCTCCCAAGCAGGGAATGGAGAGAGGCAGGACAAGTAACCAGTATCACATCCTATACTCATAGAACCCATTTTTATTCCAGGTACCTCTCATCCAAAGAAGTTCTTCTACCCGAACTTCAAAAAAGAACTAAGGCCAATACTTTGAGATTTTTCAAACCCCAGCCACGGTGGCTGCACTTTAAACTGCTAGTGCCCAGCTGCTAAGGCCACAGCTGGGGGAAATTCTGTTCCCCCAGACAATGGCTCTGTAGTTGCCACTACCGGTAGTTCTAACTAAATCTCTGTTGTTCTAATAAAACTTGAGATTCAAAGGCTGGGGTGAGAACCTGTGAGCTCAGAGAGTCAGAGCAGCAACGGGCTAACTTTCTGTCTTTGCTGGTGTCCCTGGAAACCACTTCCTTTCACACTGCCCCCCACAAAACAACATGCTAAGCTCCTCCCTGCTACTTCCTGTCAACCAGTTACTAACCCCGCCTCTCTGAGCACAGATTAATTTTATTTAATTAATTCAATTGCAACATATTTTTACATAGTTAGAAAATGCATCATGAACAAATGTAACACATCTTTGCCTAGATAAAATAATATTCTACGACTGGGTGGTGGTGGCACACACCTTTAATCCCAGCACTCGGGAGGCAGAGCCAGGCAGATCTCTGTGAGTTCAAGGCCAGCCTGGTCTACAGAGTGAGTTCCAGGAAAGGCACCAAAACTACATGGAGAAACCCTGTCTCAAAAAACAAACAAACAAAAATACTTTCCAGGGGAGTAGTGAATAAATATCTACTCACTCCAGATAAGGCACTGATGCCATACAAAAGGAAACAACTCCACCTAAGTGAGCAAGTTAGTTTATGAAGTTGCTTACAGGAGCATGACTGAGGATGTGTTACAGGTGCATGGGAGAAAACTCATGAAAACTACGTCTCTGGAGCTTCCTCCAAGACTCTCAGGTAGCTCAGAGGCCAGAGAGTTCTCTCTCCACCAATCCTTACTGCTTACATAATCTAGGGGCAAGGCCTTATGGGTCTTGTAAATTTCAGGAACTTCCTGAGAGTTGTGAGTTTTACTCTCGAAAGTTTTACTTGCCTTCTGAGTCTTAAGGAACCTCCCTTTAGGAGGTATGGTTTCAATTCAGATGAAACAGTCACACAGCATCTAAGAGATGTGTCTTTTTGTCCCAGATAGAAGGATGATGATAGACTCAGACAAATAAAATAATTCTGAGTCTACATTAGAGAGCCAGTGGATTTATCGCAGTCACCTACAGGCTGCTGCATCACCAAAAAGTCCCACCCTAGCACAGATAAAGACTCACAAAAGCTTCATCAGAGACTTCCCTGAGCAACTTGCAGGCAGCTACAGCACTGAGGGATGTCATGGCCCTCAGAAGTTTTTGCTGCTGATGGGATCTTGGAAAAGGACCTGGTGAATCTATAAGTTTTTCATGTGTTTATTGAGCTTCCTTCATCCTTCCCTCCACAAGGGAATTTTGCGTTTGCAATCCTAAAGGAAATAGCTACACAACATGGGGATAGGAAAATGCTCCCCACCCCACAAACCCAACACACTCCACTGCTACCTTGAGAGGAAATGCCTCAGTTAAGTCCATACATATGTGATTCAATGCCCTGCTATTGTTATTATTGAAAAGTTTGAAGAAGGCATTTTAAAATGCAACCATTGGTTACAGGAAAAGGAAATCTCCATTGTCTGGTCAGATGGTAATTAGTCAGGAGAAAGGAAATTTCCACTGAGGCTTCCAGCTGAATGAGCAGTCAGGTCTCAACCCAGCCTTGCTCCTCATTTCACTGGACATCGCATCGGGGGTAAGGGGAGAGCAGATGATATCCATTTTCACAGCATCAACCATGGCATTGACCATAGACCCTCATCACCCTGGTCCCTACCATAAGCAAGGGACTCTGACATCACCAAGAAGAAGGCACAATAAGAGATAATTCTGTGCTGGTTGGACATGTTAGTGAGGGAATCAGGATTCCCATTTATGAGGTTTTTGTCTTGTTGATTAAAGACTATTAAAGACCAATAGAAGGGAGCTTAATGGGCATTTTATTAGCACTTGAGATTAAAATAACAGGACAGGCAAGTTATAAATCTTGGCATCTGCCAGGAGGAAGAAGATAGAGAAAGTAAAAGAAAGAAAGTCACCCCTTTTGGGGTAGAGTCAGCAGTGAGGTTGACAAGCAGCTATAGAAGGCGGGTGTCATTCAGAGAAAACAGGAATCCTACAGTGTCTGGGCAAGGCACACATGCTTAGGATTTGGGCTGGCATGTGAAGAAGAGAGAAATAGAGGTAAAGTTGGGTTTTTTAGTTGGATCTCAGAGATGCTCTATAAGCAACTGCCCCCAAGAAATACATTATCTCATTGCAGGGATAATTATTCCTCCCATCCCCTTAGCATATCTCCAGATGAATAAGCCTTCCTGTGGACAAATAAATGAGAGGTAGAGTCCAAAGCTGGCTATGAGGGAGGGGTCTATCCTCAATGGCCTGCTGAAGCCTGTCTAATTGCCTACCAACCAACTTTTCAGACACTTTCCAAAACAATCAAAATGCAAGTGGTGGATAGTCACAGACCTCTGATATCTATTGAATTCACACTTCTGTTTCCGAGATTTGATTTTGTCACAGGGTGGAACCACTTTCAGTATCTCTGAGAGCCATAGAACCTTTTGCAGATCCACTGTTGGAAAAGTCTATTTCTTCTAATATCACTGGCTTACTACACGCTTATTTCAGAATGATTTGAACATGCCTGTGTCCCCGCTTGTATGAAAGGCTCAGGGTTTGCCAAAAACTTCTCTCCCTTTTTAATGGTTGAAGTCAATTAACAGCCAGCATGGTGAAAATTCCAAGCTGTTAATTCTGGGCTCTGTGGTCTTAAAAACGCCCTGCTTCTCTTCAGATAAGACAATATTCTGCAGTCATTAAGCAAATCACTACATTATGGGCTTGACTCAGATCCAGACTCAAATATTTTAGTAAAAAGAAAATCATATCTAGGACCGGGGAAATGGCTCAGTGGGTAACATGCTTGGGGTACACATGTAAGAAGCTGACTTTGATCCCCACACCCCATGTAAACACGGTGGTGTGAACTGTAATTCCAACTCCAGAAAGGCAGAGACAGGAGGATCCCTGGGGCTCACTGGAGACCCTGTCTCCAAAAATAACATGAAATGTGACAGAGGATGACGACACTGAACCTCCGCACACATGGGGCTGGGACTTCTAGACTCCACCCAGAGATAGCAAAGCTCCTGCAGTCTCCTGGGAGAGGCACTGATGCCCAGAGGAGGCCGAGTGGAGCTGAGACTTGTGACAGAAGCCATCAAGGGCAAGGCCATCGATTCCCAAGACCCCAGCATCAGAAGAAGCAATTTAGGGAGCAGCAGTGAAGCACCCCCCTCACCCTAACAGGGTCCTATGAGTAGGTGTTTATGAGGGAGCCTGAAAGTCTCTCCCAGTTCAGCTGTGATGAAGAATAACCAAGTGGCAAGAGAAATCATGCGGGGAGCCTAGAGTCTGCAGCACCCGGTACTAGCAAGTCATCAAGCTTCCAAGTGAACGTGCAAGAAGGCAGCAAGACAAGGCTTAAAATCCAGACTCCGAGAGTCCAGCTTTCACCTGAATACCGCGCATGGCACCAAGAGCCAAGAAAGTCTCAAACTGAGTGACAAAAGACAACAGATACCAACACTCATGTCGGGGCTGTTGGAGTCACCTGTCACCGATGTAAACCAACCATCAAGAAAATGCTTCAGTGCCTGGGGCCATTGCTCAGTGCACAAAGTGCTTGCCTTGAGCCCTGGTTTCACTTCTGTCGCTGGGATAGAAGTCCTTGATAACAAGCAACTTAGGGGAGAAAGGAGTTTATTTCAGCTGGGAATTCTGGGTCACAGCCATCATCATGGGGAAGTCGAGGCAGAGGCTTCCAACAGCTCATCAGGTCACATCCACAGCCAGGAATGGAGAGAAATGTGTGCACACCCACTCCTTGTGCTCTGCTCAATTTCTCCCCTCTTCCACAGGTCAGGAACCTTTCAATTCGGCCAGATTTGTCCTCTCTGTGGCTGCCTGTCAGGCAGGAGAAGCGAGAGGGCAGCCCAGAGAATCAGCAGGAAGGAGGAGGGAGGGGGAAGGGAAGAAGGGAGGGACCAGGAAAGGAAGAGGAGGGAGAGGAAGGGAAGGGAAGGGGGGAGAGGAGGGGAGGGGAGGGGAGGGGAGGGGAGGGGAGGGGAGGGGAGGGGAGGGGAGGGGAGGGGAGGGGAGGGGAGGGGGAGGGGAGGGGAGTGCAGGGGCAGGGCAGTATAAAAAGGCCTAAGGACACAACTGCTCAATGGTAAACACTTGCCTAGCACATTTAACAACCTAGGTTCAACCCCACCCCGGGACGAGGGGGGGGGAGGGGGAGCGGGAGGGGGACACGGGGACATAATAACACAATATGTAAAGCTACACCCCATGATGAATGTGTAGAAATGCAAAGCTGGTTCAGTCTTCAGGAATCAGCCAATCCCAGGCTGGAGATGTAGGTCCCAGGTAGAGTGTTAGCTTTCAGACCCACCCTTTGGGGACCTGGCCAATACGCAGGCAACACCTTGGCCTGCTCAGGATCCTGGCAGCATCATGCATTGCTGCGTGGTCTCTCTGCGCATGTGCAATGTCCCCTCATAAAAGGGCAGGGCCCGCCCACTTTCTCTCTATATCCCACGAGGCCAAGACTTCACCTTTTCTTTCCCGCTTTTCTCACCTCTTTTTCTCTTCTTTTCTTCTTCCTCTTCTCTCCTCTGCCTCCTTCTCTCCCTTCTCCCAATAAAACTCTCCACGTGAGTGAGGTCTGCATGGTGTGTCTCTCTCCTGGGCTCCTACCCGCCATGACCGCCCTGCACCATTTTTTAAATACAACATAGCGAGCTTGCTTGGGAAAGGGGGAAGGGCAGGGAGAGGGCAAAGGGCAGGGGAAGGACAGCAGGCTGGTGTGAGGAGAGAGGCGGACCCAGTGGTAAGTTACGTGCACCACACTGGCCACTTTGAAAAACCTTGGTCTCTATCAGTTGGCTTTCTGGTGCTGTGATAGTTTGTTGCGTCTTACACTAACGGAGCGCAGCCGGTCACTGAGGGCAGAAACTCACGCAGAAGCAGAGGCAGCCATGGAGGAAATCTCACTGCACTGCTCCCTTACTTTCATTCAGGTACCTTTCATGTACAGCCGAGGCCCCCCTACCCGGGGATGGCACCACCCACAGTGGGCAGGAACCTCCAACATCATTTATCAATCAATCAAAGGTCCTATAGACGTGCCCACAGGCCAATCTAATAGAGGTAGCTCCTCAACCGAGGGTCTCTCTTCTCTGGTATGCCCAGGTGACAACCAGTCTTAGCGATCGATCACACCTTCTCACCCAGGTTCCCCATTCAGGGACATGACGTTAAGGCTGAAAGCTAGCCACAAAGGAGAATTCACACCACGGTAATGGTAAAGACCTCAAGTGGCAGATCTTTCCTGTAGAGCTACTTGTCAAGCATTTCCCATCATCCTACCAGCTTCCCTCCACCTCGAGTTTAATGTTTTCCTCCTGGGAGAAGTCATTGCTCAGACTAAGACAACAGTCAAATCCCAGAATGACTTGCATCTCTTGATACAATGTACAGAAGCAGGAAAGTCGGTTCAAGTCCAAAAACTATAACGAGTAAATAGAAACTGCCTCTACTGCCAGGCCTGCTGGTACAAGCTACCTCAAACTGAGGCAGGAGGATTGCAAGTACAAGGCTTGCTTGGGTTGCACAGTGAATTCAAGGCCAGCTGGATAACTTAACGAGACACTATCTCAAAATAAGTAGTAAAAAGAGAGCTAAAGGTATAGTTCAGTGGTAGAGCACCTGCCTAGCATCCCCCAGTGAGGGGCTGGGGTGTGACTCAGTGGTAGAGCACCTGCCTAGAATCCCCCAGTGAGGGCTGGGGTGTGGCTCAGTGGTAGAGCACCTGCCTAGCATCCCCCAGTGAGGGGCTGGGGTGTGGCTCAGTGGTAGAGCACCTGCCTAGAATCCCCCAGTGAGGGGCTGGGGTGTGACTCAGTGGTAGAGCACCTGCCTAGAATCCCCCAGTGAGGGGCTGGGGTGTGGCTCAGTGGTAGAGCACCTGCCTAGAATCCCCCAGTGAGGGGCTGGGGTGTGGCTCAGTGGTAGAGCACCTGCCTAGAATCCCCCAGTGAGGGGCTGGGGTGTGGTTCAGTGGTAGAGCACCTGCCTAGAATCCCCCAGTGAGGGGCTGGGGTGTGGCTCAGTGGTAGAGCACCTGCCTAGAATCTCCCAGTGAGGGGCTGGGGTGTGGCTCAGTGGTAGAGCACCTGCCTAGCATCCCCCAGTGAGGGGCTGGGGTGTGGCTCAGTGGTAGAGCCCCTGCCTAGCATCCCCCAGTGAGGGGCTGGGGTGTGGTTCAGTAGCAGAGCGCCTGCCTTGGATATGAGAATCCCTAGTTTCTGTATCCAGTACTGAAATTAAGAAGTGTCTGGGAATGATGCCATAAACATGAAGGAGCCAATGTGGGTTTTGGAGAAACAGAGAAAAGTTGACTCTTGGGGCCTCTGGGAATCCATGGGGGCAATGGAGGTCTGGAACTTGTGGCTTGGGAATAAACACTCAGGGCTTTCATAAATATTCAGGATTTTCCCCTTTTTATTGATAGGCTGAAAGGACCCACATCCTTTTTGCTTCTCCTCAGTCCTGCTTGTTATGAGCCGGGACTAAAAGTTCCAGAGCACAAATGAATTTTAGAACAGGTGTTTAAAAAAAAAGTGACTGTTTTCCTAGAGTGAGGAATTATGAACAAAGGCTTCAGTCCCGCCCTCTGTAGTCCAGGAGGCAGGAGTGTGGAGGCGGATCTTTGTATAAATGCCATCCTGTGTGGTTGAGAGCTCAGGGGCCAGAAGAAATCAAGACACCGGAAATTCAGGGAAGAGTGGTCCCCCGAGATGATGACACCCCCTGTCACTCCATCACCCCCCAAAGCAGGCATTAAAGGTCCTTTGGGGTAGAGAGACAAGAGGAAGCAGTAGGGGTGTACTAGGGAGATGGCTCTGTCAGAAAACAAGTGTGAGGACCCAAGTTCAAGTCCCCAGAAGCCATGTTTTAAAAAAGTGTGCACATGCCTGTAATCCCAGCAAGGTAGATACAGGTGGATTCTAGGGTGGCCAGCTTAGACTACTTGGTGAGTTCCAAGCCACTGAGAGATCCTATCTCAAAAAGAAAAGAGGAGGAGGAGTTAGGTGGTACCTAAGGGATGGCACAGAGGTTGTCCTCTGACCTCCACATGTACAAACACAATGCACGCGCGCGCGCGCGCACACACACACACACACACACACACACACACACAAATAAGTAAATTTTTAAAAGGAGGCAAATATGCTTAAAACACATCATATGCATGAATAAAATTATCAAACAATTATATATATAAAGGAGGCATGGGCTGAGCATGGTGATGCATGTCTTTATTCCCAGCACCTAGAGACAGGTGGATCTCTGTGAGTTCAAGACCAGCCTAGTCTACATAGTGAGTTCCAGCCTGGGCTACAGAGTGAGACCCTGTCTCAAAAAAGAAGGAAAGAAAAGAAGAGAAAAAGGAAAAGGAAAGAAAAAGGAAGAATATGAAGGACAGTGAGGGGCAATGGTAGCACCCAGCTGGGATGCTCCACTGGGCCACAGCTCCATGCTGCTTGCCAGAAATGAGCGGGAAATCGAGACACGGACTTTGACTCCCGCCTGCTGGTCAGTCAACCCGGGTCCTTTCTGAACATCTCTCCCATGAGCCCCAGATTTGGTGCCGACCCATGCAGCCACTCAGACCACAGCCTCTGTTTTGCTAACAGAACAGGAGCCCACTCCAGCCCCCTGCAGGCCTCGGTGGGAAGCCATCAGAGGAGTCAGCAGCCCCCTGGCTCTGCAGACAGCTGAGGACCTGGCAGCCTCTGCCTCTGGCTTTACCGAAAGGTAATGTCAGTCTGCATCCCCAGAAGATGCTCTCAGCAGCCCTCAAGCACAGGGCGCTGTTTTTAGAAAGGAAATAAATCTACATATATCCAATCTCCCAAACACATCTTGTTCAATGAAGCTTAAGGAAAGGACAATTTGGCTTTGGAATACTGATGCTCCGCGGAGTCTTCCCCTGCAGCCTGGGGTTGACGATGCCTTTACAGCTCCTAGCGGTTTGGAATCCGGTCGGGAGCCATCGCCTCCACGAATGTTTTCCGCAAGACAGATAATTCTGCTTCAGGGGCTGATGTAAGGGTAAGAACAGCTCAGAGAAAGAGACTTCAGTTTCTCCAAACAACCAAAAGATGTTGGTTGCCACAGTGAATTATGGAGCAGTTGCTGTAGGTTAGACCCTCAGAGGGTCCTGTTTCAAAGGGTCAGTCTCCAGTCTCAGGTGCTATTGGAAGCTTCCGAAGTGGACCCAGGTGGAAGGAAGTTGTGTCATTGGGGGCATGCTCATAAAGGGCACACCATCCTCCCCTGTCTCCCTCTCTGTCTCTTTCTCTCTCTATTTCTCTTTATGTGCCTCTCCACCTCCCTCCAACTTTTTCCATCTCTCTCCCTCTCTGTCTCTCTCTTTCCTTCCTGGCCATCATGATGTGGGCAACTGCACTGTACCCCCCCCCACTCCCTCCACGCCCCACTCCCCCCAACACCCCCCAACATCCCCTCCCACACCTGCTCACTACAACAATCCCAAAGTAACAAGACCGGCCAACCATGGACTGAGCCCTTTGAAACCGTGAACCAAAATAATCCTTTTCCTTCTTTTAAGCTGATTGCTTTTGGAATTTGGTTATAGTAACAGAAAACTAACACGACACTTTGGTATGTCAACTGAATTGTCATTTTAATTTTGGCTTGGTGATAGTTATTTGTATTATTTATTCAATTGTGTGTGAATGTGTTGGGCAGGAGTGTGTATGCACCTGGGTGCCTATGGAGGACCGAAGAGGCCATCAGATCTCTAGGAGCTGGAGTTATAGGGTTGCGAGCTGCTCAACATGAGCTTTTTTTGGTTTTGGTTTTGGTTTTGGTTTTTTGTTTTTTGTTTTCCAGGAACCAAACTCAGGTCCTCTGCAAGAACAGCACATGCCCTTAACCACTGAGACACCTCTCCATTACTTATTTTTAAGTGCCATTTTGATTGCTGTGTGCACCTCATAGAGAGCACACCAAACTCCTCTTTAGTATGTAGTTCAGTGGTGTCCATCCACCAAATCAAGATGTGCGCTGCCTCTCGGTGCTGGGAGGATTCCTCTCCCACACACGGCCAGTCCTCTGACTGCTTCTGTACTTTCTAGATGAATACTCATGCCCTGGGTGTCCTGCCTGTGACAGTCACTTGTCTCACACACAACCATAGCCCGCTCATTTCCACCACTGTTCATATTTTATGTTGTGAACCTCCTAGAATGTGTCCAGCCTTTCTATTACCGGTGAATATTTGAGGGTTTCCAGTTTGGGATTGTAATGATTTAACTGACTGTGATACTCTTACGTGTCGTACACGGTTTTATAGATGCAGCCTTCAGTTTTTGTTTTGTTTCCTTTTCATTTGTTTATTTGTCTTAAAATTTAGTTTAAAACTGGAACACCCATAGAGGTCAGAATTGGATTCCCCTGGAGCTAGAGTTACAGGCGGCCGTAAACGGCCCATCTCGGGTGCTGGTGGGAACTGAACATGGGTCCACTCAAGAACAGCAAACACTCTCGGCCACTGAGCCATCTCTCCAGCCTCCTCATCCTCCCTCCTCCACCTCCTCCCCCTCCTTCCCTTCCTCCTCCCCTCTCTTTCCTCCTCTCCCTCCTCCTCCCCACCTCCTCCCCCTCCTCTTCTTTTTAGATAGACACTGGAGAGTAAAAAAGCTAGGTAATAAGGGGGCATGTATTTAGACTTTGTGGTGATTAGTAGTGTTAACTTGACAGGGTCAAGGAGAGACAGCCCTTCCAGACACGACAGTGAGGGATTATCTAGATTTGGTTAACAGAGGTGGGAAGACCCCCCTTAACAGGAACTGCACCATCCCAGAGGCTAGGGTTCCAGGCTGCATAAGGAGAAGGGAGCTGAGCACCAGCATCTACCTCTCTCTGCTTCTTGGCTACAGATGCAGTGTGAGCAGCTGCCTAAGCTCCTGCCAGTAAGCAGCTCCCCTCCACGGCCTCTGCATCAGCTCCTGCCTCCAGGTTCCTGCCCTGCTTGAGTTCCTGTCCTGACTTCCTTCAGTGATGGACTACAATGTGGAAGTGTAAGTCAAATAAACCCTTTCCTCCCCAACTTGCTTTTGGTCATGTTGTTTCATTACAGCAGTAATAACCTAAGATATGCATGTATCCCCTGACTCACACATGTATACATAACTAAAAATTATTAAATCTTTAAAAACTAAGGAAGGGCTGAGGGATCTAACTCCTCAGAGATAGGGAGCTTGCCTAGCATATAGAAGGTTCTGGATTCCATCCACAGCACCCAAGAAGAGGACCAGGGAGGGAGGGAGGTGGAGGGAGAGAGGGAGGAAGGGAGGGAGAGAGGGAGGGAAGGAGGAAGAGAGAGGGAGGGAGAGAGAGAGGGGAGAGTGCACCTTTGTGCCCAGCACTGACTCTGGTCATCTTCAAATAATTTTTATAGATTTATATGGTCAGAGAAAGGCATCAGATCTTCTGGAATGGAGTCGTAGTTGGTAGTGAGCCATCATGTGGATGCTGGGAACAGAACCTGGGTCCTCTGCCCTTTTCTAACTTCTTTAATTAATTGTTCTTTATCTAAAATCATTTTCCCTTTTTATTTAATTTTTTTCAGATATTTTGATCATGTTTCCCCCTCCTCAACTCCTTGCAGAACCTCCCACCTCCCTACCCACCAATTTTATGTACTCTCTTTCAAAAAACCACAAAAACAAAAATCAAAACAAGCTAAAACCAATAAGACAAAAAATACTGAAACAAAAATCCCCCCCATACACACACACACACACACACACAAAAAAAAAAAAAACCATAGAGTTTGTTTTGTGTTGTCTAACTTCTCCTGGGCACGGGGCTGCCCTGGAGTGTGGTTGATACACACAGTGACACTCCATTGGAGAATATTAGCCTCCCTTTGCCAGCAGGCATCCATTACAAATAGCTTCTTCGTTAGGGGTGGGCTCCCGTGTCCACCGCCCCCTCTCGGTGTAGCCAGTACACTAGTCTGCTGAGCCACAGCTCCAGCTGCACCCCCAGAGCCATATTTAAAACCCCTAATCACCCTGCCCCTCCCATGAGCCCTCACTCCAAAGGAACCCCATGGACAGAGCTTCTCCTTGGGGCCACTGTGGGTACAATGTGAGGTCAAAGCCAGGTAAGATACTGGGAAGTTTTGAACTGAGAAACAAGGGAGGCAGCTAACATCACTAGACCAACCTCTGCACATACTAGCTCCTGGTTTTAAAATAGTCACTTTAAATAGGGCAAAGCCATCATACCCAAACCCCCATAATTCAGGGTCTCCAAGATCTTTGGCTCACATACCCATGTGAACAACATTTTTTTTCAAACGAGCATCCCAAATATATGTATATTTATTTATTTATGAAGCAGCCCCTAAGCCGCCATGAGAATATATTATCTGCATAATAAAATACACTCTGAAAAATACGTATTTTATTTTACAGGAGAAAATAAAATTCAAACAAAGGGACATTTGTAAGGTCTTTTTCTGTGCATGGTGGATTGTTCTGCATATCCCCAGACAGAGGTGGCCAGTCTGTTTATGACACAGTCTTTGGTGAATAATGAGGTTCTTAGAAAACAATGTTTTATCAATAGCTTTTTTGTCTTTTTACAATTTATGAGTCTTCTGGGGCTTCATCACCTCTGGTCTCATAGTCACTCTGCCCCAGCTGCCACATCATCCAGCACTCAGACATGTATGTGGGGCCAGCGAGATGGCTCAGCAGGTAAAGGAGCTTGCTGCCAAACCTACCCACCTGAGCTAAATCCCCAGGCCCACATGGTGGAAGAGAGAATGGTCTCCTGCAAATCATCCTTGAACTTCTACATCACACTGCGGCACACGTGCGCCTTTCCAGACACACAATGCATAAATATACGTAATTTTAATACGGAAGTAGCGTATGTGGGGCTGGGGAGATGACTCAATGATTAAAAGCACTTGCTGAGCAGGTGTGGGGAGCAGAATCTGGATTCCCCAGCTCCCAGGTAAAAAGTTGGACATGGCTGTGCGTGTGACTGTGACCCCAGTACTGTGGGGAACAGAGACAGGAGGATCACTGAGGCTTGCTGGCTGCCAGCCTAGCTCCAGGTTCAGTGAGACCCTGTCTCAAGGGAATAAAATGGAGAGTGATAGAATAGGACAGTCAATATCTTCCTCTGGCCTCTGCGTGTGTGTGTGTGTGTGTGTGTGTGTGTGTGTGTGTGTGTGTGTGTGTGCGTGTGTGTGCATGAATACTTGTGCTAGTGCACACAGTGCAGTTCTGGGGAAATGCTTGAACTTGGGCTCCAACATTACCCTTTGTTACAATGTGACCTTGGACATATCCTTCACGTCTGTTTCCTCCTTGTCTTAGGGTTTCTATTACTGTGACAAACACCATGACCAAAAGCAACGGGGAGGAAGGGGCTTATTTGTGTTACATTTTCAGGCAGCAGTCCATCACTGAGGGAAGTCAGGACAGGAGCTCAAACGGCAGGAACCTGGAGGCAGGAGCTGAAGCAGAGATTATGCAGGCATGTTACTTACTGGCTTGCTCAGCTTGCTCTTGTACACAACCCAGAACCACCTGCCCAGGGATGGCACTGCCCACAGTGAGCTGTGCCTCCCCTATCAATCATCAATTAAGATAATGCCCCACAGACTCACCTGCAGGCCAATCCTATGAAGGCATTGTCTCAATTAAGCTTCCCTCTTCCAAGGTATGTCTAGGTTGGCATCAAGTTGACAAAAGCCAACCAGCACAATCCTCTATAAATGGCAACGATGGTGACAATTCCCTGAAGACTCATGTGAGTGTTGAAGGAGGTGGAGCTGAGAAGCTCCCAGCACAGGACACATGGGAAGCCCTTGACACACGGCGACCTCTGTTGCTCTTAGCAGTAGCCACATGTAGTCTGCTCCTTCTCTAGAGGGTGCCATTTCAGAATTCTTGCATCTTTAATGTCCCCTCTACTGTGAATTGAACACAAAGTCCAAAAGTCCACAGGTTGTATGGAGTCAAGTATGACGGTAAACATCTCTTAATCCTAGCATTTCAGAGTCTGAGGCAGGAGGATGGTGGGTTTAAGGCCAGCCTGAACTACATAATCAAACACGATTCAAGAAAGAAAAACCAAAAGAAAGAAAGCATTCATGTGTTGATCTTCTCCAAGTTCCCATGTTAACAACATTTGAAAGTGAAGGATGATTTGGTCAGATGAGGTCATAAGGATGGGGCCCCTCTGATGATATTAGTGGCGTTATAAGAAGACCCTGTCTCACATGGTGTAACAAGATGGTCCTCGTCAGATGCCACTCCTATTCTCTTAAACTTTCAGCCTCTGGAACAATGAGCTGCATAAACCTCCTTTCTGTATAAATAGTACAGTCTGTGGTATTTAGTGATAGCCACAGAAAATGGACTAGGAGACCTCCCAGGACCTTGTCGCTCCACCCGAGGCGCCACGCCTTGTATGAGGCCTTCCCGCCTCTTGTCCCCTCCAGTGAGGCTCTCTGGGTTTGTGTCACTGATGAGGAGTTAGAGTTTGTGAGTTGTTGCAGGATATTTGATCACACTATGAACCCTGAAATTACAAAACCTGTTTCCAGTTGTTGTGTGGCTCAGCCCTAGCACACACCTTTAATTCAAGAGCTTTCTGCTTAAATATTGTGAACAGGATTAAATAAAGTCAACCATAGGTCAAGAGGCAGAGCAAGCAACCAGTTGACAGGAAAAAGTCATAGAGAGTAAGAGAGAGTCAGGAGGATGGATAGAGAGACATGCAGGAAGTAGAATTGAGGAATTTTATTAAAGATGGTGTGGGGAAAAGGCCTTTTTTTCTGGGACATCAGCAAAGGAGGAAGAACAGCTGGGTGCTTTCTCTGCCTCACTGAGCTAGCAAGGCTTCACCCCAGCATCTGGTTCTCTAGTCTTTATTGGCAAAATCAGACAATTGAGATTTTGTTAAAAACAACAGTGAGTGTCACCCAATTCCATAGGAGGAGTGATAAGTCAATGGTGATTTCTAAGCCCTGATGAATGTCCTCCAGCAGACTTAACCAAATATCACCTGAAGCCATCCCAGAATACTCATGTGGTTCCAAGCCACTAACACCCCCATAGGGACCCCATCCTCAAGCTTTCACCTGACCAAATTACTTTCCACTTTCAAATGCCATTAACAAGTACATTTGGGGATTGTCTCTAACACATGAATGTTTCACCCTGAGCCAGACACAGTTCTAGGGAGTATTCGGCCGTATGGAGCTGGTCGTCCCTGGGAAGGACCAAGTCAACATGAGAAATCTGCAGGTGTAGGAGCAGACTATTCCAAGAAAGGAGAGACTGTGTCATCATTGAAGAATGGTACTCTGGGAGCCACATCCCCTACCCCACCATCTTCACACAGCAGAAGAGATTGTGAACCCCCAAGATATGAGACAGTTCAGCCCAACTTGACCCAAGTCTCACAACATCTGCTCTGGAGATAATTGTTTCAATGGCTCTGGGACCACAGAAGTGCCTTCAGATGCCACCAGGTAATAGAGTTCTGTTTTTTTCTTAGCCTCCAACATAAGGCACATTCAGCATCTATTAATAAATATCCCCATAATTGTAACCCATCAATTATGTTCTCCATCTAGTAAAGATCCAGATGTGTGTGAAGATCACAGAGATCAATACGTGGCCATGTTAGACTATTCCGTTCTATGACAAAAAAAAAATAGAGAAAACAAGTTGAGACAGGAAGAATTTGCTTTGGCTCATGGCTTTAGGGTTTCAGTCCATGATGACTTGGTTCTATGACTTCTGGGGCTGTACATGGTGATGTGTGATGACAAGATAAGGGCATGTGGTAGATCAAAATGACTCCTCACATGGTGAACAGGAGGCAGAGAGTGAAGGCAGAGTAGGACAGAGCAAGACAATTCATTCAAGGATATATCCCCCCATTGACCTGTGTCCTCAGTAGGCCCAGCCTCCTGAAATTTCCAGAATAGCTCCATGGGCTAGAAATCAATCATCCAACACATGAACCCATGGGAGACATTTCATATTCAACCCGTACCGCTCCCCAAAGGGAGACTGTGGTGATGGTCACAGGTATGGGCTGCACTATGATTCTGGCCTGAGTTTCTGGGATTTAGTTCTGCCCTGAAAGATAGGAAGGGTGGAACCCTGATTTCCAGTTGGCATTATGGAACATTTTTAATATTATAAATATAAGAGAATGTCTAGATTTTTAATGCATACATAGGTGAGTTTTAACCAATGTATCTATCAGCCAACACCATACCAGCCAAGATAATGACTGTTCTCATTACGCACAAGTTCCACTGGGTTCCTGCTCAGCACATTTCTGACCCACCATAGACCACAAGTCCTGTTCGTATGGCTAGAGATTCGCCTTGTGGATTGTTAAGCTTCATAAAATGCCACCCTCCTGCAAGGACATATTCTGTCTCTATTCCTTTGTGTTGCTGAGGATTCAATTGTATGGAGGTACCACAAAATTGAGGCATTTGTTGTATGGACATTCTATAGTCCCAGGATCCCATTACACAGATATATCATAGTCCAGGAAACCCTTTGTATAGAGTTATATATAATTTAAGAACCCTAGGACATTAACACTACACATTCTGAGGAGCCTACTGTATGGATGTACCACAGTCCAAAGACACTACCTTGTAGATATACCACAGTCTGAGGTGCCCACTGTATGGATGTACCACAGTCCAAGGACATTCAGTATAGACATACCACAGTCCGAGGAACCCACTGTATGAATGTACCACAGTCCAAGAACACTACTGTATAGACATACCATAATCTGAGGTGCCCACTGTATGGATGTACCACAGTCCAAGGACACTACTGTATAGACGTACCATAATCTGAGGTGCCCACTGTATGGATGTACCACAGTCCAAGGACACTACTGTATAGACGTACCACAATCTGAGGTGCCTGCTGCAAAGATGTACCACATTCTACCTGCCCATTTCCCTGATGACAGACACTTGGGTTGTCTCTAATGGAGGCAAAAATCAATAGAACCACAAGGCTAATTCCTCTGCAAATCTCTTATGGACCAACATCTTCATTTTTTTGGGTAACTATCTAAAGGTAGAAGTGTCAAAGGACTTTTAAAAGGATCTTAGCAGTGTGGTCTCTCCACCAGTCCCAGACAGGCTCCTTCCACTCTTCATTGACACCATTGTTAATAAATAAATAATCGGAATGTTTGCACAGCTGCCGGTCAAGAGCATCCAACCCTTTCTCTCCAGCCAATGAGTTTTATAACCTCCATTCACGCCCCATGCTCTCAATTTAATTAACTGCATTGAGGAACGTGACACCAGGACCAGCTTCTAGCAGCTGTAACACCGAGAAGTTTATGGCCAGATATTAAAACCAAAGCTATAGGGAGACTGGCTTGGAGCCAGGCAAATCAGCAGCAAGAAGGGTAAAGATGTGTTGAAAATAAAATTTAATTTTCCAACTGTGGTGATGAGCAAGCCGGATCCTGGCTTCACTGTGGGGTCGCAGGCTAACAAATGAGGCAGGCACTGAGGATGGAGTCGGAAGCCCCAGCAAGCATCGGACCGAGGAAGATGGAGCAGTCACAAGGGCACACTCCACAGAGGATTTCAAGTCTGTGTCCTCTTTTGCATAATTCCTCATGGTCACAATCAAGGGACTCACCTGGAACCCATTTAACTAAATCGTTTTTTCCATCAGGTCAGGCACAGCAGGCATTAAAAATTCTGCATTCATCCCACAGAAAGAATGCCGCAGCACAGCCAGGCCCAGCCAGAGGCCCAGCCCCTCACTACAAGAACCAACATGGCCAACTCCAGCCTGCCTCCTGGACCCAGAATCTGACCTGCTATTAGCTGTCCACCCCCAACATGGCCATCTTCTCCAGAGAGGCCCACATCCCACGCCTTAGCTCCCTTGTTCATGCTTGCCTGAGGAAGCATCACCTTCCTCAGAGGCTGAGTGGGTTCATGAGCACTGACGGCAGCCATTTTGAATCTTGTCTTTCATGACTGTCCCCGAATAACCCTGGCAGGATTTCCAAGCATGGCTTCTATGCTAGCTACTTTTCTATTGCAGTGATAAAACACCCTGACAGAAAACAACATGGGGAGAAAGGGTTCATTTGGCTTACACTTCTAGACCGTAATCCATCATCCAGGGAAGTCAGGGCAGGAACTCAAGACAGGCCCTGAAGCAGAACCAGAGGAATGCTGCTTACTAGCTTGCTTCCTGGCTCATGCTCAGGTAGCTTTCTTACACAGCCCAGGTCCATCTGCCTAGGGATGGTGCTGCCCACAGTGGACCAAGTATTCCACATCAACCATCATTCAAGACAATTTCTTATGGCCATAGGCTAATCTAATGAAGGAACTTCCTAACTGAGGTTCCCTCTTGCCAGGTAATTGTATCAAGTTGACAATAAAATCTAACTAAGACGGGATCGCCCAATGACAGAGAAATGGAATGAGATCACATGAACAGCCTGGACATGAGTGGGGGTAGTGAAAGGCGAGGGTTGAGGGAAAGAGAGCTTGGGGGAGCGGGAGATCCCAGCTGGATCAACAACAGAGAGGGAGAACAAGGAATAGGAGACCATGGTAAATGAAGACCACATGAGAATAGGAAGAAGCAAAGTGCTAGAGAGGCCCACAGAAATCCACAAAGATACCCACACAACAGACTGCTGGCAATGGTCGAGAGACAGCCCGAACTGACCTACTCTGGTGATGGGATGGCCAAACACCCTAATTGTTGTGCTAGAAACCTCATCCAACTACTGAGGGATCTGGATGCAGAGATCCATGACTAGGCCCCGGGTGGATCTCTGGGAGTCCAATTAGCGAGAATGAGGAGGGTTTATATGATCGAGAATTGTTGAGACCAAGGTTGGATAAAGCACAGGGACAAATAGCCAAATGAATGGAAACACATGAACTATGAACCAATGGCTGAGGGGTCTCCACTGGATCAGGCCCTCTGAATGGGTGAGACAGTTGATTGGCTTGATCTGTTTGGGAGGCATCCAGGCAGTGGGACCGGGTCCTGTGCTCATTGCATGAGTTGGCTGTTTGAAACCTGAGGCCTATGCAGGATTGCTTGGCTCGGCCTGGGAGGAGGGGACTAGACCTACCTGGACTGAGTCTACCAGGTTGACCTCAGTCTGTGGGGAAGGCTTTGCCCTGGAGGAGATGGGAATGGAGGGGGGGGCTGGGGGGAAGGTGAGGGGGACGGGAGGGGGGAGAACAAGGGAATCCATGGCTGATATGTAGAACTGAATGGTATTGCAAAATAAAAAAAAAAAATCTAACTAAGACTAACTAAGCTTTCCAGCATGTAATAAAATAGACCAAACGGTGAGATTCAGATGTAGGGCTTTTATACAGGAACCTGAGGTGAGCATTGCTCCACTGTCATGCTCTGCCTCAGCACGTGACCATGGTGACTTCAAAACTGTGAATCAAAAATAGGGATGGAAAGATGCCCTGTGGATAAAGTGCTTGCCATGGAAGCATGAGGACTCAGTTCAGCCCCACATGGTCACGGCATGTCTGTCACCCCCGCTTTAGATGTAGAGACTGGAGGGTCTAGGAGAGCCCTGGCCAACCTACCCAAAACATCAAGCTCCTGGTTTAATGCGAGAAGGACTTAGTCTCAAAACATAAGGTAGAGAGCAATAAAGAGAAACATGTCAACCTCTGGCTTCCACACATGCACACACACACACACACACACACACACACACACACACACACACAGAGCAATCTTCCTTTAAGTTGACAGTCTCAGGTACTTTGTCAATAGTGAAAAGCTAACACACCAATATATAAAATATGGAACTTATTAATGATTAAAAGATAAATGCAAACTGACATCAAACCAGTAAGTTGTTGAGACTTTAAGAAAAAGCAGCTGGAGAGACGGCTCAGTGGTTAAGAGCACTGGTTGTTCTTCTAGAGGTCCTGAGTTCAATTCCCAGCAACCACATGGTGGCTCACAGCCATCTATAATGGGATCTGATGTCCTCTTCTGGCTTGCAGGCATACATGCACATGGAGCACTCATACATATATAATAAATAAAACTTTAAGCCAGGTGGTGGTGGCACACGCCTTTAATCCCAGTACTTAGGAGGCAGAAGCAGGAGGATCTCTGTGAGTTCGAGGCCAGCCTGGACTACAGTGTGAGTCCCAGGAAAGGCGCCAAAACTACACAGAGAAACCCTGTCTCGAAAAACCAAAAAAAACAAACAAAAAAAATCTTTAAAAAGAAAAGAAAAAGCAACCTATGGTATTAGGGTAATTATTATGGAACAATACTCCTGTTAATACTCACAGAAGAATTCTAGAATATTCCACAATACTCCTATTAATGCTCACAGAAGAGGAGATTCTAGAATACTCCACAAGAGCATGTTTGAATTTAGAGTTTGCGTGAGTCATACCTTTGACTAAGTAGTTTTATTTTTTTTCAATTCATCCTTAAATGACAGCTTTTAATATATTTTTTATTTCATACACGTTTGCCCTCCATTTCACACACGACTCCCCTCCGACTCCTCCCAGATTTCTCCCCCACATTTCCCTCCTAACTTCATGTGTTTCATTTTGTTTTGTTTTAACCCACTGAATCCAGTCAGTGCTGTCCATACTCACAAGGGTGTGGGGCATCCACTGTCACCAGCCAGTGGTCACTCTGCTAAAGAAAACCAACTCGCCTTCCAGAGCAGCCATCAACTGTCAAGAGCTTCTCAGCGAGGGGTGGAGGCTTGTGAGCCCCTCCCCGATCTGTCCTGGACTGTTGACTAGCCGGACTTTGCGCAGATAAGAACCACAGTCACTGTGTGTCCGTGACTGCAATGGTCCCTTCATGTCCAGAAGACAAGGTTTTGCTCTGACCCTCCCCGATCTCTGTTTCTTAGAATCTTTCTGTCTCCTCTCTCTCATGTTGTTCCCTGAGCCTTGGGGGGAGTGGTGTGACATAGATGCCCCATTTATGACTGAGTACTCCAAAGATGCTCTCTGTGCTTTGAGAAGCTGTGAGTCTCTGTGTTAACTGACTGCCATCACTGCAGAAAAGAGCATTCTCGATGGGGAATCTGCAGGTACAGAGAACTTATTAAGAAGGCAGTTTGATACAATGTCCATTTAGTAAAATAATGTTAGCAGGTTCACCCCCGGGACCTGTGCACTCCCAAACACAGTCCTGGCCAGATTTACAGTACTGCCAGGCACAGGTTTCTTTCTGTGGAGCAGACCTTGAACCTAATCAGGAAAACAGCTGGCTACCCCCATAACAGTCAAGGCACTACTACACCCTGTCTTGGGTAGGGTTTCGATGCTGTGATAAACACCATGGCCAAAAGCAGCTTGGGAAGAAAAGGGTTTCTTTCGGCTTTCAGCTTGTACTCCATCGTCCAGGAAGTCAGAGCAGGATCCTAGAGACAGAAGTTCATGCAGACGCCATGGAGGACCACTGTTTACTGATTCATTCCTCATGGCTTACTCAGCCTGCTTTCTTATACCACCCAGGACCACCAGCCCAGGGGTGGCACCACCCACAGTGGGGCCTTCCACTTCAAGGACTCAAGGACCAAATAAAGAATATGCCTCACAGGACTGCCTACAAATCAATCTTAAGGAAGAATTTTCTCAGTTGAGATTCCCTAGTCAAAATAACCTAATCATCCAGATGGGAGAAGAGATGGGACGTTAGGTGAGAGAAGAATCTATTTCTAATAAAAGAAGAAGAAAAAGACACACTCATGGGCGTATCTTACCCTGCCAATCACTACTGTAGCTTACAGGGTTCACAGATGGCTAAGAAGGGCAATGGGAGCCGGGCAGTGATGATGCACACCTTTAATCCCAGCACTCGGGAGGCAGAAGCAGGAGGATTTCTGTGAGTTCAAGGACAGCCTGGTCTACAAATCGAGTTCCAGGACAGGCTCCAAAGCCACACAGAGAAACCCTGTCTTAAAAAGAAAAAAAGGGGGGTGGGTAATGGGTGGAGGTTTACATGAGGAAGAGGATGGGAAGGTAAGACAACGGAGGGGTGGGAAGGGAGAACTAACACAAACTTTGAAAACGCCATTGGAACCCTATTTTATGAGCTTCCTAAAAATACATAAATATGCATACATGCACACACACACACACACACACACACACACACACACACACACACACGCACACGCACACTGGGGTCCTCTACTTAAATTGCCAAATTAAAAAAAAAAAAAAAACATTGCCAGGTGTGAAGCACCTCCTCTTGAGTTGTTGGTCAGAAGGTCACAGAGACCCCTTAAAAAATGATCCAGGCTGTTGCCATTGCTCCTGGTTGCACACCAGAACTTGATAGTAAGACCTATTGCTGAAGACACCATGCACTTGGGCCATGGGACTTGGAGAAATCAGGCTGCTACTAACCTGGAGGTATCCCTCTGCCGCCTGACTTTCTGAGTGCCCAAGTGATAGACAAGCCACTAATGGGGAAAAGTCACCAACTGCTTTTTTTTTTTTAAGACAGGGTTTCATTCTGTAGTCCAGGCTGTCCTTGAACTCACTGTGTAGCACAGGTTAGCCTTGAACTTTAGCCCAGACTGGCTTTGAACTCATGGCAATCATCCTGTCTTAGCCTCCCACATGCTGGAATTGCAGACATGCACCTTATGCCCAGCTTCCAGTAGCAATTAAAAGAACACACGCATTCGTGCACAGATGATAGACTGGGAACCGGAAACAAGGGGACCCTCCTAAGCAGGTACGAACAAGCAAACAGCCAAAGAGAATGTGGTAAATGCATTCTACGGCTCACAGAATGAACCATGAGCAGGAGATAACTTTAATTTTCCCAGAAGACCCCAATTCAGCAAGAAATAAATGCATTGACAGATGCGGGTGTAAGGGGAAAAGGGACATTGCTTGGCGCAGAGTAGGCACTCACTTAACATATGAAATGTTTAAAAATGCGATTGAGAGAAGCGAACCAGGAGATGAACATTTCCACTGGGAGTCTCAACTTGGAAGGATACTTTTTTTTTCTATGATTTTGTGCATCTTTGAGTTTCCTTAAAAATCAATATAAATTCTTCTTTTTAAAATGTTATACTTGTTTTTGTTTTGTTTTGTTTCTTTGTTTTGTATGGTTTTGGGGTTTTCTTTTAAACTTGGTTTCGATTGGTGGGGGGAGAGGGCAGATGCGAGGAGACATGGAGATAAGTGGGGGTCAGAATGCATGATGCAGAATCCACAAAGAATCACTAAAAGTTTAGATATTTATATTTGGGGGGGGCTGGTGAGATGGCTCAGCAGTTAAGACTTCTAACTACTGTTTCAGAGGACCATTGACAGGTTTCCCGCACCCACACTGGGTGACTCATGACCAACTGGAACTCCAGCCCCAGCCCCAAAATGCCCCCTTCTGGCCTCTGCAAGCACCTGCACACACACCAGTGATAAACACTCACAGACACACACACATAAATATAATGAGTTTGTGTGTGTGTGTGTGTGTGTGTGTGTGTGTGTGTGTGTGTGTGTGTGTGTCCATATGTCATGCTACTTGGGCAGAAGAGAGTCTTCCCTACAGAGTCAGCTCTCTTCTGTCACCTTGTGAGACCCAGGGAGCAAACTCGGGTCTCCAGGCCCACATGTGGGGGCCTCTACTGACTGAGCCATTCACAAGCTCAGACACATTATTCTTATAGTAGAAAATAGCACAATTGATTAATTTAAAACACCATATTGATATCATAAAAGATGTAGATGCAGTGGACTGGGATGCGGCTCAGTCAATAGAGTGCTTGCCTAGCATATATGACGGCCCACCTTTGATTCCCAGCACTGCATAAACCAGGTGTGATACGCCTGCTTATAACCCCAGCACCTGGGAAGTGGAGGCAAAAGAGAGGAGTTCGAGCCCATCCTCATCTACATAGCAAGTTTGTGGGCAATCAAGGGTACAGAGACTGTGTTAATGGGAGGAAGAAGGGAGTGAGGGGGGAGAGACAGAGAAGAGAAGGAGGGAGGAGAGAGGGAGGAAAGAGGGAGGAAGGGAAAAGAGAGGGAGAAGAGAGAGGGGAGGGAAGAGAGAGGGAGTAGAGAGGGAGGGAAGGAGACCAAAATATATTCCACAAGTCTGTGAAGACAAAACTATCAGATAAAACCGTTAACGCACATAGGCGTCGACCTGTAGACTGTAATAGGGGAGACTGGAGTTCATTTACAGCTCATTTTCCGTGTGAGATAAAAGTCAAAACTGTTACCCCACACAAAAATAAAAATAAAAATAACATTTTAATGGGTTTTCTTTACTTTCTAGTTTCCAGGCAATAACCCACATGACTTCCATCAGAGCAGGTTATCACTGCTGGCTGGAAAGCAGGTGCAATGTTGGAGATGTTTTGTTTTAAAAATCAAGAGAGCAATTCCCAGGCAGGCAGGCCCCATGTGCTGTGCAGGGCAGGTGCAGACTCTCAGTGGCCTGCACTTTCCAGACGAGCTCTGCCTCCTCAGTCCCCTTTGGCCATCCGCATAATCACAGTAAAGGATAATCACAGCAAAAGACCACAGTCAGTCCTCCATAATACAAAAGACGACCCAAATTTCTACACAGTGAGGATGTGAAAATGGAAAAATGGAAAAGTGAAACCCTTTCTTAGTGGGGAGAGCCGGGCTGTGCCTCCTCTGCCATAAAGGAGTTTGATGGAGCTGGCAGACATCTGAGGCCCGAATAATAAAGATTAGGGGAGTGCTGTGGAGCCAAACAAAATAGCCTGACTCATGACAGCCAGACGCATTCTGAGCCCAAAGTCTACGCCTGGTTTTTTTTGCTGTTGTTATTGTTGTTTGTTTTATGTTTTGATCCCCACCCCAAAAACCTGCCCCCCACCTAGCACCTCAGATTTATATTTTTGGTCCTTAGACTCTCATTTCAAATTCTAAGTTTTTGGAGAAACTCAAAATAGCCTGGAGCTGCTGGGCTCACCCCGTGCCCCTGTGGAGGACGTGTGGAAGTCACATGGCACAGAGATGATGGCAGAACCCAACATCCACCATCATGGTGGCCCTTGAGCCCCCTCCATTACTCCTGGCTGAGAGGGCACTAGCTGTTGGCTGGTGACTCAGTTCCAAGGTGGCATGTTCCCATCACACCAGACATTCGTGCACACCACTGGAGAACTGAAACTCAAGCCTGGTTAGACACACATGAAAATATGGGTGCTGAGGTTGGAGGATACTTCACTCCACATACGTCCCACTAAAACAGTGGTTCTCAACCTTCCTAATGCTGCGACCCTTTAACACAGTTCCTTGTGTTGTGCTGACCCACAGTCATAAAATTATTTCGTTGCTACTTCATAGCTGTAATTTTACTACTGTTATGAATTGTAATGTAGGTATATAATATGCAAGATGTCTGATATGTGACCCCTGTGGGGGTCGAGACCCACAGGTTGAGAACTGCAGCACTAAAAGGAGCCCTGAGTGGCACCCAAAGTCACCAGAACAGAAGACTCTATTTTTTTTTGTTTTTGCTTTATTTTTAAAAATTTGTGTGTGGGAATGTTCATGTGTGGGTGCATATGTGTGTGGGGGGCACACTCGCGTGTGAGATGCTGGTGGGAGGGTGGGCAGGGTAGGGGCAGAGGTCAACATCAGATGTTTTCCTTAGTCGATTTCCACTTTTTTTTTTTTTTTTTTTTTTTACATAGGATCTCTCTTACCAAAACTGGAGAGAGCCAATTTAGCCAGGCTGGCTGGCTGGCAATCTCAAGGGATCCCCCTCTCTGCCTCATCAGAAATAGGGTTACGGTTTTTGACATGGATGCTGGAGATCTGGACTTGGGTACTCATGCTTGTACAGCAAGCACTTCACTAGTTGGGCCAGCTCCCCAACCCCCTATAATTTGTTTTTAAAAGATGAGATTTATGTAACCCAGGCTGGTCTCAAAATTGCCATGTAACTAAGGATGACTTTGAACTCCCAAGCCTGCCTCCACCCATGTGCTGGGATTACAGGTGTGCATTGTTGTAGGTGGAGTTTTCCTGTCCTGAAGCCACTCTCAAATAAGCACACGGAGGCTTATATTAGTTACAAATGATCGGCCAATAGCTCAGGCTCGTTACTACCAAGCTCTCATACTTAAATCAACCCATAGTTCTTATTTACCCTCTGCCACGTGACTCATGGCTTGTTACCTCATTTTCTACATGTCCTTCCCCCTCAGCAGCTGGCTGTTGTCTCTCCTGACTCTGCCCTTCTTCCTCCCAGAGTCCTCTGTGTCTGGCTGTCCCTCCTATACTTCCTGTCTGGCTACTGGCCTGCCAGCTTTTTATTAACCAATGAGAGTAATACATATTCACAGTGTGCAGAAGGACTATTCCACAGCACATCACCACCACTCCCACCTGGACTGAGGACTCTGTGACTTCACAGACACCCCAGATTGCAGTTGTTTTAAAGGACAGTCCATGGACAGGAGAAGGACACAGCTTCTGAGCCCCAAGCTTGCACAGCTCCATGAAGGACTAGGGCATGGTGAAACAGTACCCCAGAGCCATGAACCAGCATCCTTCAGCAGGCATCTGTTTCCATAGTAACTTTTAGGGGAGGCACCTGCAATCAGTAAATTTTGGAGTTGTTTGGGGTTTCCATATTCTATTGCAGACCCACTTATTGGCTGTCCCTCATTCTAACACAGTGACATGCTCTTTATGAGGCCATCCGGCCAAAGCCAGCATGATCTATACCAAAATGTAAGCTTGCCAGTAAGACCTTGAACCAGGACTGCAGGATCTGTGTGTGTACATGAACTCTAAGGCCAATGGGTGGCACTTCTTATGTCTACAGCCGCTGACCGTGACAGCTGCTATTGTAACCCACAGTAAGGAGGTGGTATGAGTGCTGGGGAGGTGTCTCCAGTGACCTGTCCTGCAAGCATGAGGACCCCAGTACAATTCCCAAGTCCAAGTAGCAAAGCTGGTCGTGGTGACACACAGCTCTGGGGAGATAAACTCTGACCAGACTAGCTGATTCCAGGTCAATGAGAGAGTCTGCATGAAAAGACAAGTTGGATGGCTCCTGAGGAATGACACCTGAGGTTGACCTCTGACCTCTACATGTGCGCGCGCACACACACACACACACACACACACACACACACACACACACACACGCATGCACATGCACATACTTAAAAAAATAAGTATTTTTTTGTTTGGTTGGTTGGTTTTGTTTTGGTTTTTGGTTTTTGATTTTTCAAGATAGGTTTTCTCTGTGTAGCCATGTCTGTCTTGGAACTTGCTCTGTAGACCAGGCTGGCCTCAAACTCACAGAGATCCACCTGCTTCTGCCTCCTGAGTGCTGGGATTAAAGGCGTGAGCCAAAACCACCACCTGGCAAAATAAATCTTTCTGAAAAAGCAAGATTAGGGACTAGGAAGATGACTCAGTTGGTGATTTATGTTCACAAGTATGAGGACCAGAGAACCCATGTTAAAAAAAAAAAAAAATGAACAGCTCTGTGCCATGCCATTTGGCTGGGGCGAGCAGGACTCCACCAAGCACTGCCTGGGGTTTCTAGCCCCAGGCCCTCGAAAGGATAGCAGCTCCGTGCCAACCAAGAGCCTCCGACACTGGGTGGTCGGGCACCATTATGGTGAAGGAGTATAGGATGGGGAGGTGGAAGAGAGCGAGGTGGAATGGTTTGTGGGCTGGGGAGAGAGGCAGAACTGAAGAGGTGTGGGTGCTGAGGAACAGGCTGGCGTGAAGAGCCTGCCTGCCATCTGAGTCCAAGGTGATATCTGAGCCTGGGCTATAGCCAAGAGCCAAGTCTTGGTTAGAGGCCCTGAAGAAGCTGAGGGATCCTGAGTTGATGTCTGTAGCTCCTGTCACCACTGAGGGCCATGCAGAGACCTGTAGTCCAGGCCACCACCTGGGGTCACATTGGTGTCCAAGGGCCATGATGCCACAGGGGCCATGCTGATCTGAGTGGCCTAGGCTGACACCTGGGTCATGGTGACATCCGGGCCTAGGCTGCTCTGGAGGATCATGTCTGGGTCCATGGTCCTATCACGGCCAGGGTCTGTGTTGATGTCCAGTGGCCCATGTTGCCACCAAAGGCCACACAGATGCCCAGGGTCTAGGCTTCAACCTATGACCATAGTGGTATCCAAGGATTTTGCCACCATCGGTGCCATGCTGATTTGGGTGGCCAGCACTGTCACCTGGGGCCATGGTGTCATCTGGGCCAGGGCTGCTGCTGAAGGCCATGTTTGAGTCCATGGCCCTACTGTAGCCAAGGTCTGAGCTGATGTCCATACCTCCTGATACCATGGAAGGCCATGCCAATGCCAGGGGTCTGAGCCATCACCTGGGGCCGTGCTGGTGCCTGAAGGCCATGCTGCAATCTGGGTGGCCTGCACTGCCGCCTGGGGCCATGGTGACATCCAAGCCTGGGCTGCTTCCTAAGACCATGTCTGGGTCCATGGTTCTACCACAGCTGATGTCTGTATTGATGTCCATGGTCCATGTTGCCACCAAAGACCTCATGGATGCCAGGGATCTAGACCACAGCCTGTGGCCATGTGGGTGTCCAAGGGCCATGATGCTGCCAGATCAGCTGATCTGAATGGCCTGCACTATCACTCTGGGCCAGTGTCATCTGGGCCAGGGCTGCTGCCGGGGCCATGTCTGGGTCTGTGGCCCTACAGCAGCCAGGGTCTAGGTTGATGTCCGTGGCTTCTGGTACCACCCAGGGCTATGCAGATGCCCAGGTCTGGTCAGCCACCTGAGATCATATTGGTGGTCAAAGGTCATGCCACTGCAGAAGCTATACTGGTCTGTGCCATGGAGACACCAGGACCTAGGCTACCTAGGACCATCTCTGGGTCCATGGTCCTTCAGCAGCTAGGGTCTGTGTTGATGGCCATGGCCCATGTCACCACAAGAGGTCATAGGGACTATGCATGTTGAATTCTGAGGGCCATGCTAAGCTGGCCGCACCCCTCACTGGCCCTGGGATAGCTGGCCCTGCCCCTTGCTGGATACCGCAGCAGGAGAGATGGCCACCACACTCAGGAAAGATGGCCCCAGTGCTCACCACAGGCTTGCACCTCACCTGGGGAGCACACTAGAACTGACCCTGTTGGCGGTGGTGCAAGTGAGCTGACCCCAGGGCCTTAGAACAGCAGGGCTGAACCCTGCCGCACCCATCTGCCATGTGGTGACATGGGCAAGGGAAAGACCCTCACACCCGTCCCTTGCTACCTATGGCAGGCAAGAGAACTAGCCCTGCCCCACACCAGGTGCGGCACACAGGAGAGCGGGCCCTGCAACCTGCTAGGGCAGCATGCTAGAGCTGACCCTGTTGTCAGGGGTGCAGGTGAGCCAGTCCTGAGGGTGTGAGAGCAGGAGAGCTGACCCACACACACACTTTGTACCCCCTTCAGCAATTAGGAGAGAGGGCCCTGCACCTTGCCTGGGTAAGACAGTGGAACTGGCCCTGGTGGTGTGAGCGTGAGTGAGCCTGACCTGAGGGCCTGAGAATGGGCCTCACTCCTTGCTGTAGGCTGCACTGGGTGAGCTAGGGGGGCAGTGCTGGAGAGCTCGCCTGGGTGGTGATGATGGGGGAAAGCTGGCAGGCTGACCAGCCTACCTTCCACCGAGGCCCAGAACCAGGGCTATGAGTTGGCCCACCCCAACATCCACCTCATCTGTGGACTGTTAGAGCATGAGAAGGAGACAGACCTACAGATCCAAAACAGCAGGATCTCCACGACACAGGACAACAACAGGATATCCAAGAGGAGCCCCAGTGAGCGTGCATTACCGATGGTGTAGTGGAAGCCCGTGGCCTGGAGCCAGACCAATGACTCAGGACAGTGAACACTTGCAAGGGAAGATGGAAAAACTAAGGGTGAACTGTGTGACTCACACGACACACCGCAGCTTCTTCTCCTTTTCTGTTTGATTTGGGTTTTGGTTTTTCTTTTAAATTTTGTTTTGTTTTTGGGAAAGGTTGCAAGGGCAGATGCAAGGGGGATGGGGAGATGGATGAGATCGGAATGCATGATGTGAAACCCACAAAGAATCAATAAGTTTAAAAAAAAACTGAAAGCTGGGTTTGGTGGTGGATGCTTGCCACCCTAGTGCTAGGAGATAGAGTCAGGGGGTGCCTGGAATTTTCACGCTAGCAGCCTACTTGGCAAACCCCAGACCAACAAAAGAATGCCTCAAAAGAGAAGCAGGCTGAATATTGCCGGAGGAACAGCACACAAGGCTGACCCTTACACACACATGCAAGTACACACGCATGAACACGTATTCACATGCAAAGAATCATCCAATGAGCTCCCAATTTGAAGGTCTCCCAAGGACAATCAAGTCATCTGTCCTCACCCATTGGGGACCCAACAACCATGCAGTCCCAAGGATATCTCAATCCTAACTTCTGAAACCTCAGCACTTGGAAAATCCAACACACACACACACACACACACACACACACACACACACTCTAGTAAATAGCAAATGGAGACACAGCCCTTGTTTAAAAAAAAAAGGATTTTCACCAAATATATGAGCTGCCAATGCCAGGGAGGCTTACTCAGCCAAATGACTGGGCTGTGATTTTATTTCTAAGTGTCTTTTTAGCATCATGGTGTCACCTAATAATAAGTGACATTTCTTGTCCAAGTAGTAGAAGATCCTAATTGGCCCTGGGGAAGGCATTTGTCACCTGTTTCGGGGAGAGGGTGAGCAGCAGATGCTGTTACACTAATGGTTTCATTTTTTAAGACACTGAGCATTGTTTATGCACCGTTCTTATTTTATTGCGCTCGGATTAACAATCGCTCATGCCCAGCAGAAAGGCAAGCTCTGAGCGCATTCCATTTGCTGGTGGCCGCTCTGCTGTCTGTCTGTCTGTGCTTCTTGCAGGACAGCAGCCAACTCTGGTGGACTCTGTTGAATCAGTCAGCTGCGATTTGTCTCATCCTTCTGAGTTAATTGGGTCCTCAAAGAAATGTTCCAATAACGGAAAATGTATTTTTTCCTTCTCCCGTGGTCCTTCACTTTGGAGTCTGTGGGCAGTAGTGATGTCCTAATGCTGGGATTCATGGAGAGATGCGAATGGTTTCTTTCATTTTCCTTTCCCGTTCTGTCTTTTTCCTTTTCTTTCTCAATTAATGATTGATTGATTGATTGATTTGTGTGTGTGTATGTGTCTGTGTGCCTGTCCGTGTGGGTGTGCACAAGTGTGCATGTGGCTTCCTCAATCACCCTCCTTTCATCTTGAGACAGAGTCTCTCACTGAACCTGGAGCTCACCAATCAGGCCAGCCTGGCTGCAGTGAGCTCCAGGGATCTGTACCTCCCTGGTACTAAGAATACAGACATATCGCCATGCTTGATTTTTGTTTTTTCAAGACAGGGTTTCTCTTTTGATGCCAGTCCTGGATCTCGTTCTGTAGACCAGGCTGGCCTTGAACTCACAGAGATCTGCCTGGCTCTGCCTTCCGAGTGCTGGGATTAAAGGCATGAGCCACCACCGCCCAGCTCCATGCTTGATTTTTACATGGCTGCTGAGGATTTGAACCCAGGTCCTCCTCGAGTTTGCACAGCAAGCATCTTACTCATGATCTTACACTATGTGGGCAAGAAGGTGAGGGAACATCTTTGTTACCATGGCAATGCATCAGTGAGCCGATGCCGTCTGCACCTGAGTGTAGATTGCATCTTTTTTTTTTTTTTTTTTTTTTTTTTTTGGTTTTTCGAGACAGGGTTTCTCTGTGTAGCTTTGCGCCTTTCCTGGAACTCGCTTTGGAGACCAGGCTGGCCTCGAACTCACAGAGATCCGCCTGGCTCTGCCTCCTGAGTGCTGGGATTAAAGGCGTGCTCCACCACCGCCCGGCTGTAGATTGCATCTTTATAGCACAAGGGATGACATATTCCTTCATATTGGTTTTTGTTTGTTGGTTGGTTGGTTGTGAGACAAGGTTTTGCCGTGTAACCCAGGCTGGCCTTGTTGTTTATAGCCCAGGCTGGCCTTGAACTCATGAGCTTCCTGCTTTATCCTCCTGAGTGTGGAGATGACAGGTGTGCACCAGCCCCTGTTCATATATATATATATATATATATATATATATATATATATATATATATATATATATCATTGTGTGTATGTTGTGTTATGTATGATATATGTGAATGTGGGTACACACATGCCATAGCACATGCATAAAGAGGACACCCTCAGGTGTCAGTTCTTGTCTTCTACCTTGTTTTTGACAGTCGTGTTGATCACAGCCACATATGCTGGGCTAGCAGTCCCCAAGCTTCTGGATTCTCCTGTGACTACCCCACATGAGATGATTACATGGGTGCATATTACTGAGTCCCGCCTTATGTGGATGCTGGGGGAAACCCTGGTCCTCACAGCAAACACTTAACCCACTGAGCCATCTCCTTCTGAGCCTTTTTCTTCATTTATTTCTTGATACAGGGTCTCATGTAGCCAGTCCAGATCAGCCTCAAGTTTGCTACATATCTGAGGATGATCCTGCTGCCTCCACCTCCTGGGTGCTGGGATTACAGGCATACCCCACCATGCCCAGTTTATGGGGTGCTGAGGGTGGATCTGGGGCTTTCTGTTCGCTAGGCAAGCACTCTACCAACTCAGCCACATCCCCAGCCCATGTCCCTAACTTCTGAGGCTCACCTTAGAAGACACCGTGAAGTAAAAGCAGCCCAAAATCCTCACTGCTGGAGCACCTCTGGCTCCTGAAAGCATCGACAACTGAGTCTCATCATTCTGGTAATCTCATTCTACAAAGTCAAACAAACACTGAATTACCAGATCACCAGCCATCACCCTTAGGAAAACTCAGGCATCCGGTTGTGGAACTTAAATCAACCCAATGGGTAAGTACCAAGCACCGTGTGTGTCTGACACATACTGTTGACTCATTAATGCTGAACTCAGTGTTTCAATGGAGCTTACTTAACGCATACATCTTTTTTCCAGAAGGCATGTCTTAACCTTGTCACATTTGGCTCTGTTGCTCTCTTAATCACTCTCCACCTTACTTTTTGAGACAGGGTCTCTCACTGGACTTGAACTTGTCATTTCCACTAAGCTGGATGGTCAACAAGCCCAAGGATCTGCCTGTCTCCACACACACCCCCACCCCACCTGCAGTGTTACGTTTACTGATATGCAATGCTCAATGGGCAATGTGTGGTGACGTACCCAGCTTTTCTAAGGTTTCTGGAGGTCTAGACTCAAGTTTTCATGCTCGCACAGCCAACACTATTCTCACCTAGCTGTCTCCCCAGGTCTCCATTTTGAGCAGTGAAATAAACTACAAAAAAAAAAAAAAAAAAAAAAAAAAGAAAGGAAAGAAAAGCCCACAAAGACTGTGAAGATCATGGCACCATCTAGCCTGAAGGACACTTGTTTGCAGAGTGAGAGCCAAGACAAGAAGGGGGGTGGGGTGGGGTGTCCATGTTTATCTGGGCACATCAGCTACTGGAGTCTCTTACCCTTTGCAGATGGGAATTCTGCACATTGAATTCCATGGACTCATGAGTATCATGGCATAGAGCTCAAAGTCATATGAAGTTATCTTGGGGAGGCGGGATTAGAAGAAAATACCCAAAGTTTACCTGGCTGCTTTCCCAGGCTCGTGAATTTTGAAGGAGGTCCTGATCACTGTTGTTATCCTTTGCCAGGAGTTCTCCTGGGAGAACCTAATGATGTGTGGACCCCTTATCAGGAGGCTCCGTGCTCCTAACTGCTAACGGACGTCTTTAGGGTGTCAGCTCTTCCTGCAGGGAGTGTCGGGGGCTATGAGAGAAAATACCATCACCCACATTTTTTGGTCCAATTAAGCAAGGTTTATTTTCTGTCAGACAGGGCTATCTCCCTAATGATGTTGTTTGAGACATCAGCATCAGACACAGGAGAAAGTGGGGTTTCTATAGCCCCCAAAAACTATAGCTACAGGGGTTTCCAAAGGTTGGGGGATGTTTGGTTACAGAGGAACTTGGCAGAACATCTTATCTTATCAGGGTGGAAGTCAGAACATGTCAAATTCTGGAAAATGGGTCAAGACATGGTCAGATTCAGAAAACAGGAATGAACTTACTTTGACCTTGTAATAAAATGGCTTCTCATCTTAAGATGGAGTCAGGCTGGTCCATCAGTCTTTTGGCTGGAGTCAGAGTTCTGGTCCCGCCAACTCCCACTACCCTGACATTTGGGACCCATGATCACATAACTATCAGAAGATACTTATGAAAAGACAATTCTTTCATACCTATCTCCTTGGAGCCTCTACTATTTTTTGCTGGAATCATTTCTTGCCCTAAGATGCTTTCAGGCCAGTTTCAGAGGTAACAAACCAGAAAGTAACATGGGCAGTAACAACCACAAAAGCACACGCCTCCCTCCTCATTCTCTGACCAAGCAGTCATCCATCAGGCTGGGTCTCAGCCATTGGTCTAAACTGAAACTTCCTGTAGACTTAGACAAATACCTTTCCCAACGGCATCCCCAGAGTCCAAGTGGGTCCTCAGCTCCTCCTAACCTAAATCAAGTGACTCAATAAACCTTTAGGTTGACTTCAGGGATATGCATAACAATGAGAGAACATTTTTCTTTGTCCCCTGATGGAAATCATGTAGCAGGAGTAAGGAGTGGTTTTAAAACCCTGAATTCCATTTTCAGAGAAAACGGGTATGCAGCGCACATTTGGAAGAGCACAGACTAGCTAAAGAGCCCTGAGCTGAATCTGGAAGGAGCTCAGATGGGACAGAGAAAGAGGCACCTGGGGGAATGGGGGAGCTTGGGCGGGGAAGGGGAATGGAGACGGGGGACCACTGAAGAATGCACAGCCAAGATGCATACCTTGAAAGCTTGCTCTTCATGGCCTGCTCAGCCTGCTTTCTTATAGAACCCAGGACTACTTGCCCAGGGGTGGTATCTCCCACCATGAGATAGTCCATCGTTCCTCTCTGCTCTTGATCGTAGGTGTGATGCTGAGTCACTATGTGAAGTTCCTGCCTCAACTTCCCCTCAAGTGGATCTGATTTGACCTGTAGCTCCAAGCCAGATTTAAGCCACCTTTTCTCAGGATATTACGTCAAAGCAACAGAAATGAGTGGTTCTCTTACTGGTCTGGAACGCCACCAGTAGGCTAGGCTTGCTGGCCAGCAAGATCTCAGAAATCCCCCTCTCTCTTCCCATCCCATCATCACTGGGGTTGTATGCCTGGCCACACCCAGCTTTTTATGTGAGTTCTAGGGCGGGGAGAGTCAAACACAGATCCTCATGCTTTGGAGGCAAGCATGTTACTGATTGAGCCATCTCCCCAACCCCCCAGTGGGGATTTCTGAGCTCCTTGCAAGAGGGCAGGTCTCTAGAGGCACCGAGCCTGCCTGGCCGGGGGAAGCGACAATGTCCAGAGGCAGACAAGGATATTGATGCCAGCTGATTGGCTGGACAGTGAGCTCCATGGCAGGGTCAGCTTTGGGGTCTGCAGAGCCTCCACGTTTCTGGGACCATATGAGGCAGTAATTTGTATGTTTGACCTTCTTAGAACCCAAAGCCCCTCTCTGATATATATAGACAGCTACAAAGGGAGAGGGGAGTCACCAGGGTCTCTCCCTCCTCAGGGATATATAAAGTTATCAATCACTGGTCAGAGTAGAGTTTGTTTGTTTTTTGTTTTTGTTTTTTGTTTTTGTTTTTTGGTTTTTTGTTTGTTTGTTTGTTTTGGTTTTTCGAGACAGAGTAGCTTTGGTGCCTGTCCTGGATCTCACTCTGTAGACCAGGCTGACCTCGAACTCACAGAGATCCACCTGGTTCTGCCTCCCAAGTGCTGGGATTAAAGGTGGGTGCCTTTTTAGGAGGAGGATGTTTTTATATTTGAGTACCCACCCATGATCCTGTAAAGAGCTCCTCACGTGTACTTTAACCAATACTCATTCATCCACCAAGCTAGACTTGAGTGTCTATTTGTCCTGCCATGGGTACCCTATCTCAGGTGAACAGACCTTTTTTCACCTCCCTAAAAAATGTGCATTTAACTTAGTATCATAGTGGACACCGATCAAATATCCCTCAACGTGGGAAGGAGTGAGTTAGTGGCTAATTGAATCCTGGGTAGGAACCCAGGGTAGGAAGGGCAGGATCTTGACTCCAAGAAATTAATAATATTGTCAGTATTGAAGGAAGTTCTGTGTGTGAACCTTGAATACATTGGAGAATGGAATCCCTGGCCATGGCAATATCAGGCAAACAAAAGCCAGGTACCCAGGAGTTCAGAATGGTCCAAGGCAGCTGAGTGGAGCCACCATGGGAGGTCGTGTGGGAGCCCACCATAGGAGGATGGACTGGGGTGACCCTAACTCACATTGGATGCATTGGTGGTTTTCATGTAAAGTGATGTGACTGAATTAGTCAGAGTTCTCCAGAGTCACAGAACTGATGGAATGAATCTCTCTCTCTCTGTGTCACTGGAGCATGGGCACTCTAACATCTCATTGTGCATGTTGTTAATTCTGTCCCTCATGCCTCCAACCCTCACGTCTAGGTTTGGGACTGCCCTGGAAACTGCTGTGTCCCCTCTTTCATCCTCCCTGGGCGGCTGGGTGTGGACTCTATATCCAGCTGTCAGTGTCCACAGAAGGGCTTTGAGATAGGAGCCAGAAAAAGCCAAGAAATGGACCTCATGGGCCTCCTCCTGCCCAGAGCGGCTGCAGAAGGACAGTTATGTCCCTTGTCAAGAGCCAGCAGTGGCAACAGCTACCAGTGTCAGGGTCAGAGGGGGTCAGGCAAGCAAATCCCTTGGGGATCCCAAGTAACGGCTGCAGTAGCTGCTAGCCAGTGTGGCTTGTGAGCCTTGTCAGTGGCTAGGAAGCTTTCAAACCTGGCTCTTGGACATTCAAGAGGTTCCAAGAGCCCCTAAGTCCCTTCTCTGCTCCAATATAGCACATTCATTTTGCTGTTCACAGTTAAAACTCATGACCAATGTTGGCCCCAAGCTGCAAGTGCTTATTCCTGATGCCTGAGTCTCCATCTCAGTGGTGGAGCACCTGCCTGGAATCCCCCAGTGAGGGGCTGGGGATGTGGCTCAGTGGTAGAGCACCCGCCTAGAATCCCCCAGTGAGGGGCTGGGGTGTGGCTCAGTGGTAGAGCACCCGCCTAGAATCCCCCAGTGAGGGGCTGGGGTGTGGCTCAGTGTTACAGTGCTTGCCTAACATATGAAGGGCCCTGGACACATCTGATATGATAGGAAGGGCAAGAAAATATTAGAGAACTCTGTGAGACAGTGACAGGACTGGGACAGGTAAGGGGTTTCCCAAAGGGACTAACTGAAGACAAGAGACCTGCACCAGGTGTCAGTGACTGACCACAGCACCATGGGATACCATTGTCATCTAACTTCACAGGGACAAAGGGGTGGAATCATAGAGAAGAAATAGGAGGAGATGAAAGAGAAAAAACAGAAGCAAGAAGGAGACCAGTACTACACAGTCATCGTTTGGTATCATGGGGAAATGGGGTTTCTCTGCAGCTATCCAACTCCACGAATATTCACATCCCTAAATAAAAAAGCGTGGTCTGCATATAACCCAGGCACATCCTCCCATCAGACACTATACCATGTTGTTTAGGAACACGAGAAAAACACCTGTGTGGACTCAGTCCAGAGGCAGTGTTTCCAGCCAGTTACTGGAATCCACAAATGAAGACTCTACAGACATGGGGGGAGATGGGGAACGGGATGCTCAGAGGTTATCGCTCCTTTCTCCTTCAAGGACCACGAAGAGTCTGCAGACATGGGGAGTGGGGTGGGCTGGGATGCTCAGGGACTATCGCTCCTTCCTCCTTCAGGGACCAAGATTGGCCTGCAGAGATTAAGTCTCTCACACAGAGACAGGGAGGCAGGGGAGGTGTATAAACACACTAATACACGGGAAATCATGGATTCCACAGTTAAGGCATAAGGAAGTTGGAAATTGGGTTCTGAACCTGGCTCTCTCATTATATGCTGTATATAAGGATTCATTTAGTTTCAGTGTCTCCAAGGCATATGAGATAATATGAGTTTTGTAGCAGTAAGTCAAATATCCCTACATCTACAAGGCTGGGGCTGTAGCACACTCAGGAAGTCCTGGGTTCCATCCCTAGAGTCACAGGAACTGGGCATAGTGATGCACACCTGTAACCCCAGCACTCTGAAGTGAAAGCAGGAGGATCTTAAGTTCAAGGTCATTCTGAGCTTTTAATGAATTCTGGGCTAGCCTAGGCTACAGGAGATCTGGTCTCAAAAAAAAAAAAAACATGGAGCTATAAAGACAGCTCAGCAGTTAGGAGTACCCTTGCTCTTCCAGGGGACCCAAACTCAGTGCCCAGCACCCATGTCAAACTACTCACAACTTCCTGTAACTCTAGCTCCAGGGGAAATGATACCCTATTTTGGCCTCTGAGGGCACCTCCCCACACATGCACATATTCACACATCCACATAAATAAGTAATAAAATAAAAGTTTTTGAAAATAACTTTGTATGGCTCTGATTTTAGTCACTGTAGCCAAACTCCTGAAGAAGCAACTCGGAGGAGAAGGGGTTTGTCTTGCTCAGGGTCTCAGGGGAGTCTATCACCACGGGGGAAGGCGCAAGGGCAGGAAGACATGGCGGTGGAAGTCCATGGTGGTGAGTCCCCACATCTTGATGGGCGGGACACAGAGAGGAAGGAGCCAGAATCGGGACTGGACTACAACCCTCGAAGGCCCGCATCACTTCCAGAACATTCTAAAACCTCCCATCTCTTCAGGTCCCATCTAAAGATATCTGCAATTCTCTGGGGTCCACACTCAGGTGACTCGTAGCTAGAATGACGCTGACGTGTCCCTCCGTTGTAGCCGATCCCCACGGACGGAGTTTGGGGACCACTTGAGGAAGTGATAACCAACCCAGATTCCTACCATGTATAAACAAGTGGTACCCAGCCCAAATTCCTACCTTGTACAAACTAGTGACACCCAACTGTAGTGGCATTCCTGCTGAGCTCCTGGCTTGGCTCCAGAGAGCAGCACCTAGCCCTAATCCTTCCTTTGTTTAACCACACCTTTTGTTTCTCGTATCGCCCTATGTGAATCTTGTTTGAGAGTCAAGGACCAGAGAGTCTCCCAAGGATCAAAGGCCTATGCAAAACTTGGTCCAGGAAACCCGAAAAACCACCGAGGTACCTGATAATTCAAGTAACTTGCACCTGGCATTTGGTCTCTGGGAGCTCCTTTTGGGTTGCTTTGAAGGTATGGAAATTAACTATCTAAACTGTAAAAAGGAGTAAATAAATATGCCCTAGGTCAAGGGAAAAGTGCTTCAGTCCTTCCAGGCTGGACTCCCCCTGCAGCCATGAAAGGCTAGATTCATTCTTAAGATGCCTCTGTGTCTTCATTCCATGGACCCACATGAACCCACACACTCATGTAGCGACCACACAGCTACACCCAACCCATTTTCCTAACATGTACAAACCAGTGATACCCAACCCAGATTCCTAACATGAATAAGCCAGTGATACCCAACCCATTTTCCTACCATGTACAAACTAATGATACCCAGCCCAGATTGCTACCATGTGCAAACCAGTGACACCCAACCCAGTTCTCCCCTTTGACCCTCTAGCTTCCCCTTCTGGTCTTAACCAGAGTAGTGGGATCAAGGATCTCATCCTATCTTATTTGAGAACTGGGTTCATCTACAGTTTCTTAAGTTAGCCAGTGGGTCTAGGAACTGGGAACATTGACCTGGATCCTCAGCTGCGGGGTAAAACAAAACAAAACACTTTCTCAGTGTCTTTACTGGTCTCACAACTAATTCTGCACACAGCAGTCTCTTAGAACTTCATTATGAAAATATCTTAAAACAAAATTGAAATACCTTTACCATAAATACATGTACAATCTGACCTAAAAAGGCTCTTGAAGAGCGACACCCAAGGTTGACCTCTGGCCTCAACATGAATACATACACATGCATTTGCATACATTCACACACATACAAACACATACATACACATGCACACACACCTACACATACAGACTCACACACATGCACATATGTACGCACATATACACAAGTGTATGTACATGCAGATAAGCATATACACACATACATACATACACATTCTTCTCCCTTCTTCTCTGCTTTCCCATTCATAAGTATTCATTCCATCCACTCAGCCAGTCCATTATCCTCCACTGTACTTCAAGCACCCCTGGTAGTGTGTGACTTTTCCTGGGAAAATGTAAACAAACATCTCACCCCAGATATAGAACCAAGGACAGCCAGAAAAGCAAGTCTACTAGTCCAAGTTTGCCTAACTAATGACATTTACAGGAGTGTGGGTGAGGAGTCACAGGATCAGAGGTGACTCAAAGGGAGTCTCCAAAAAGCCCACACTGGCTTGGGTATTGATTCATGAAGGCTGGAGCCCTGGAGCTCTCTGCAGGACTTGCAAGCAGTTCAGCACATTAAACCTTATACAGATGGTCTCTACTGCTTATACAACCTGGGAGCAGTAAACCTTTGTAATCCTGTAAGTTTCAGAACTTTCTGGGACTTGTGAGTTGTTCACTTCCTGAGTCTTAAGGAGAAAAACAAAAGTTCAGGATCAGTTCAGAGAATATTTCTGCACAACACCAGGCTTGATCCCACACCAGAGCTTTTGCAGACAATATTTCCCTTCCCTGGTTACTGCATATCTCTCTCTGTCTCTCTCTCTTTCTCTCTGTCTCTCTCTTTCTCTCTCTGTCTCTCTGTCTCTGTCTCTGTCTCTGTCTCTGTCTCTCTCTCTCTCTCTCTCTCTCTCTCTCTCTCTCTCTTTCCATCCTTCACATTTTTGCTCAAAAGTCACTTTTTCAATAAGAGCCCTCCTGACCACTCATTTGAAAGGGCAGCATCCTTCTCATTGTTTCTGGCCTAGTTTTCTTGGCTACACCCTTTTAAAACCCGATATATATATTTTTTTTCTTCACTTGTAACTTTCTATCATGTTGTCCCCTTAATCTATGTGCTATGTTGGCTGTTTATCACATGCATCTCCCTTGGATATAAACTCTAGGCCAGTGGGAATTTTCACTCCTTCTTTCCCCAATAAATCACACAGAGAAATGCCAGGTGCTGAATAGGTGCTCAGTAAATAGTTTTTTAACAAACAAGTGAAAAAACATTTTATTATAGGTTGGTGATCTCTCTCATCATGTTCTGCATTTGCAGTCAGTGGTCATCAGAGTCCCTCGTCTGCAGCTTAGGGTTTTGAAATATGAAGATGTTTCATTTTGCTAAAACGGTTGTCATTTTTTTTTCTGGTCTTATCTGCTCTGTGTAGAAACCTTCTGCTAGGGAGAATTCAGCTGATCGGTTACCACTGAGAACAGCACTATATTTCTTCCTAGTCTGGACTGAGATAATAACCGTGAAGGACCACTCGGGACATTTGTATCCTCGGCTGCACACTCCCAAAGATAGGCAAGGTTGTACCACACGCAGTAACAAATGGCTCAAGAGCCAAGAGCTTGGGGCTGCTGAGCTGGCTCTGTAGGAGTGCTTGCTGCAAACAGTGAGGACTTGAGTTCCAATCCCCATTATCCACACCGAAAACAAAAAGGCAGGTGGGCCAGCACCTCTGTAACCCTAGCTCTGGGGAGTGAGAGGATGGAGACAGGAGGATGGCTGGCACTTGCTGGCTGCTGACCTAGCTCCAGTTTTAGGGAGAGATCCTGTCCCAAGGGAAAAAGCAAAGTGTGGTAGAGTACCTCTGACCTTCACACATGTGCACAACACACACACAAACACACACATACACAGAGAAACATACATTTATATGCACACACGTACATATACATACACATACACACAGAGAAAGAGAAACACACATATGTACACATACATATACACAAAGAGAGAAACACATATATGTGTGCAAATACACATACACAGAAACACAAATATATCCGCACATGCATACTTATGCACAAATACATAGAGTGAAACATACATGTATATGCACACACATATGGATACACAAACACAGAAACTTTCCTGTATATGCACACACATACATATACCTAAACACAAACACAGAGTGAAACACATATATATGCAGACACATACATATATACAAACACACACATATATGGCACACACACAGAGAAACTCAAATATATATGCATGCACATACATATGTGTACAAACACACAGAGAGAAACACATATATATATGCACATGCATACACACACACAATCCCCCAAAGACATCTGGTGATAGCTTATTTTCCACATGTATTTCTATCTGAAACCTGCCTCTGCCTAGAAGAGGGGAAGCCATCAGGACGATTTTTACATCCATTTAGAGAGTATTGATGCATCCCCCCCACAGGTGTGTTGGAAGCCATTTAGCACTTCCATTAATATTAGTTAACGGTATTGATATTTATCGAGCACCACTCCCCGCCAGGTGCTATGCTGGGTGCTGTAGATCTGACGTCAATGCAAAGAGACTTGGTGTCTGTCTCACTGGAGCATGAGGTCTCCGGAGAGTCGGATGCTAATGATGCAAAGATGTGTTAACGGTGATAAATGCAATGAAAGAAGATGTAAGAGAGAAAGGTGGGAACCAAGTCAGTGTGAGGAGGTTAGCTTTAACAGTCAACTTGGCATGACCTAGAACCACTTGGAAAGAGATTCTTGAGTAGGGATTGTCTACATTGGGTTGGTCTGAGAAGATGTCTACAGAGGATAGTCTTAAGATTATTGGTGTGGAAAAACCCAGCCCACTATAGGTGGCACTAACCCCTAGGCAGGAGGTCTGAACTGTATGAGAATAGAGAAATGGAACTGGGCACAAGCAAGCAGGTGAGCACGCGTGCATGCATGCATGCATTTCTCTCGCTCTTGACCGCAGATGTGATGTGTGTGACTGAACAGCTGTCTCAGGCTCCTGCTATGACTTCCCCTCAGAGATGGACTGTAACCTGGAATCCTGAGCTAAAATAAAGCCTTTCATCCATAAGTTGCTTGTTGTCAGGGTATTTGATCACAATAAGGAAAGAAAACCAGAGCAGACAGGAATTTGGTATGGGGCCATGCGGGAGAGGGGGTGAGAGCCAGGACTAGAGCATTCCACAGAGGTTGTGTGGAAGCTTGTTCCCCAGCTGTGAGGAGTTGGTAGAACTTTTAAGAGGTGGGGCTTAGCAGGGGGCATTTAGGTCTTTGGAAGTATACCCTTGAAGGGGATATTAGCATCCCAGCTCCTCTCTGGCTTTAACTCCCTGCTGGCCATGAAGGACACAGACCTCTTCCTGCCATATGTGTGATGTGAAGCAGATGTGAGCTCCTTATGAGTTGATTATTTCAGGGAAGTCGGCTTTGTTGTTCCAGTCATGGGGTGGCTGTAGGCACACTTGGGACAGGGTCTGAGGGGGCACTGTCGATCCCTTCAGCGAGAACAAAGGAAGAAGAAACAGCTGGAGGCAGCATTACATGCCTGTGTGTGATGGAAGAAAATATCTGTCCTTACCAGAGATGTTAGGGCCCAAGTCCAACAGTCTAGACTCAGCCATATGCCTTCAATAGGCAACTTACAGAGACAATAAGGAAAAGCAAAAAAATGGAGATGTATTCAATGTAGCCACATTGGCACAAATACAAGTCTGGTGATTCCCCCCACAAAAAAAATCCCTCAAGGCCGCCTTTGGGGTCCTGATGTGAGGCAAGAAGGATGTGTATCTAAGCAGTTTCCATCAAGGCGTGGTCCTGTCAATAACTAGCCCATCACCAGCTTACCTTCAGCAACTCCTACAAGATGAGCTAACAAGTTGTCAGAACTGTGTGGACTCTTCTCCTGGGAGACAAATTCCTGCCTGGCTAACACCAGACTTCAGCCTTTTTCCTCTTATTGCCAAAGTAAGATTTCTGGGGAAAACTCCAATTTCTTAGGCCTGTGGTTTCAGTAGCATAATAGTCATGAGGGATAGAAACTGGTCAGGCAGTTTTAGGGAAAGGGGGTTCTCAAAAACAAGACAGTCTTGAAGCCAGCCCTTGACTGTGGCCAGAAACTGGAAATGCTCTGGGGTTCTGTCCTGCACGGAGGCCAGTGATGCCAGAGGTGTTTAGCGTCCTGGCTCCTATTCCATTTTCTGCCTTCTTACACATCCTAAAATGAGCACCAGAGTCTGGAAGTGTTACAGGGGGCTATGACCAAAACCCAGCTGAGTGAATACCCCATGACTGGGACAACTGGACTGACCCACTCACCCCTCCCATGCTCCTGCCTCTCTCTGGTAAAGTTTACTAACTCCTAGATGAGGAGTTTCTTTTTCTGCGGCTGTGGGATAACACCCTGGCAACAAAAGCAGCTTAGGGGAGGAAGGGTTTGTTTGAGCTCACAGTTCCAGGTTCCAGTCCATCAGGGTGGGGAAGTCAAGGCAGGAACTTCACACAGCTTGCAGTGTCACAGCCACAGTCAGGAACAGAGAGAAATGTGTGCATGCTCTCTTGTTTGCTCACGCTCAGTTCAATTTCTCCACTAGAGTTCAGGATCCCCTGCCTAAGGAGTGGCACCACCCACAGTGGGCTGGGTCTTCCTGCATCAATTAAAACTCAATTCAAAGAAAATCCCCACATACAAGCCAATGGGCCAAACCCAACGTAGACAATCCCTCATAAGGACTCTCTTCCCAGGTGATTGTATGTTGTGTCAATTGACACTTAAAGTTAACCGTCATCACAGGGACCCTCAGTGGCAACCCATATTTGGGACTCACTCCTGCAATACAGGAGGAGCTCGGCTTGCTTCTTGTCTCTTCACCTCTCATCCTTAGTAAACTCTTTCTGAACACTCGCCCTCCCTGTCTGTGATCCTGAAGTTCATTTTTCCAGTTCATGAGGTAAAGACATGGGTCAAATGTGGCTTTGGTGGTGGCTGCTTTCCCACCTCCCTGAGCATTTATTGCCCATGTGAAACAATAAAGATTCTGTCACTCTCAAGGGCCTCACTTTCCCCAATATCAATATAGCCAAAAGGAGGGGTACAAATCTCTTTAGAAAAATCAACATTTCTGTCAGGGTGGTTACCATCCACGTGTGGAAGTTGAAAACGTAAGTACAATTATTTATGCACATCAAATCCTGGGTAATTTTCCTTTTTGTTAATTAATAGATGGTAATAAAATAATCATTGATTTTAATTAAGGCATTGATTGATGTCATTTCATGTTCATCGGCACATACACATGTGTCCATTTTGTGGGTGATGCTTTGCATTTAAGGCTGTGCCATGTCCTGTCACTTTGGCCATTTTGCAAAGAGCACACCATTCAAAGGCTTCCACTCCCAACAGTGTGTCTCTTCCTCCTGAGCCAATCCTGAGACGTGTCTCAACCCACTGGACATGAGTGTTGTTACTTTGAATAGAACTCACCAACTGTTCCCCCAAACCCCTCATCCTAAGCGCTCTTCACCTGCTGGAACAAGCCGTCACCCTGCAGGGCTGCCAGCATCCAGCATGGTCCAGCTTTATGTTTCTGCAAATGTAATGAGGAAATAGTGCTTAATTCTATTCTGATTTGCATCTCCCTGATTACCGACCACACAATCGCTTTCAGATTGAACTAAAGCAGTGAGTGGTTTTCAATGAGGGACAATTTTTTCTCCACTCAAGGAACCATTTGGCACTGTCTCCAGACGTTTCAGGTTGTCACATGATGTCTGTTGTTAGAGACCACAGATGCTGCCCAGCACCCCAAAGTGCACCTGGCCAAGAAGGTCCACAGAGCCAACGAAGAGAAACTCGGAACCCTCAAACTGCTTGATAAACACTGTCATTGTATCTAGACCATGGAGCTGAGACACATCTGGGGTTATTATATTTTAAAAAAAAAAGATCATAATGAACCATTTCTCAGCCAAACCTCGTCTTTTGTACACATGCCTTGGAGTATTGCCCTTCAACACTGAGTACATAAGCTACAGTAGCCGAGGGGACATCCTATCATAGCAATTAGCAATATGGCTGTCTACAGTGTTGTCATATGGCATGATATAACCATTGCCATCTTGAAGTAGAGATTACCTTGGCCCAGTAGCCATGGCAACAAAATAAACAGAAAAATGAGGAGGTAGCCAGGTCTATGGTAATGGTAGCAAAGCTATTGACAGTCCCTGGCTTAGAAAGGAAGGGGAGGGTCAGAGGAGCGTCACCTGGGAGTCCAGCCATTACTTCCTCCTGCCCTCTCACAGGTGCAAGTGATCTTGGGAGATGCCAGGGTACACAGGACATGGGACAGTGACTGGAAGGGGGACTCCATGCTGCAGCTTCCGTGAGCTGTCAGTGACACTGGGATGGGACTTCCCGTGAGGCAGCTGCTTTGGGGTCACCTACACTCCTGCCAATCACCCTTCAACCTATACTCTGTAAGGAAGCTCAAAGTGGTTCCTCGAGTTGGATTTTGAGGGCATTGTTGCTTGGGTCATTGGCCCATCTAGGGTGAGTGGACATTTGTTCACGTCTCCCCAGAACAGTTCATACAACAACGAGTAATTGATAACTCTAGCCTCGTGCAGTAGGAATCGTTACTTATAAAGATCAAGAGCGTCCATTGCTCAAAATGCCTTCATGACCTTTCCTGGCCCTTCTCCTCCATATGGTGAGTGGGGTTTCTTAACTGCACCACCTCAGATGCCCCTTAACTCTCTTTAATTCTCTAGCAGATTTTCCAAAGTGCCAACTCAATTATTCAACTTTTCTGCCACATAATGAAAATCTATTCCCCTCCAATTTCCCCCAAACATTTTAAGCACAAGAATTAAACTGTTCAGGAAATAAATATTTATGAATATTATTCCCAACCCCTGATTCTCTAAAAATTATGAAGGCAAATGCTGTACCAGCCCAACAACAACAACAAAAAAATGAACCTTGAAAACAAATTTCATTGCAGAAAAAAAATCTCTAAGATTAACGTCTATGAACAGGAACCTGGAAAGGGCCTCATCTTCCTTGGTTCCCTTTAATAGAATCCCACAAATAATCAAAAGAACAAACATTAATAAAGGAACAATAATGAGCCAAAATATTTGTTCCTCCACCAGCTTTGCTAATAATTCCCACACAGATGCCAAAACCCATCTTACAGCGACAGCCTAATAAAATGAGACGGCCTGCGAGAATTTAATACGGCTCCTGCCTTTGCTGCCTTTGAGGGCCCAAGGGAAGCATCAGTAGAGAAAGTTGGAGTGGGAATGGAGGTGGTCTTACCCGGATATAGTTGGCTTGCTCCACCCTGCCACAGCCAGAGAGTACAGTGGAGGACGGCTAGAGTCTGTCACCAGGCTCTGGTCTCTACCCCGTAGCTTGATCTCATCCAATTTGTGTTTCATGAGAAACTGAGCCAAGGGGTAGGGCTGGACAGATGCTGCAGTTAGTGAAATGTTTTCATGCAAGCATGAGGACATGAATCTGAATCCTCCAGATGTGGTCATGTGAACCATTGTTAGGGCCTGATTCTAGGGACTCACTGGCCAGCCAGTCTAGCTAAACTGGCAAAAGCCAGATTCAATAAGAGACCTTGTCTCAAAAAGTAAGGTGGAGAGTGGGTGATGAGCATACATCAACCTCTGACCTACACACACACACACACACACACACACACACACACACACACACACACACACACACTTGCTCACTCACACATACACACATACCAATAGAAATACAAGCCTGAGTGGGGGTAATGCTGGGGATATCACAGCCTCCCTGCATTAAGCTGTTTTCATTGCTGTAACAAAATACCCAAGGCTAGATACTTTATAAGGAAAAGAGATTTGTTTAGCTAACAGGTTTAAAGGTTGGGTGGCCCAGTTGGTTTGTCCTCTGGCTACACCACAGTATAGAAAAGAAGAAGGAAGAAAACCAGCTGTTTGCAGAAGGGATCAAGTACAGGGGGTGGTTAGTTCTCTCAAGAGACTAATCAGGACCCCAAGAGATCTCCATTAATCCCTTCTAAGGGATGCGTTGTCCAAGACATTGCCTCTGATGACCCTCGTCACCTGACACTAGATTTTGTTATCCTATAGTTTCTGCCACCCAGGGAGCCAAGGTCCCTGACCCCTCAGAGGCTCAACCACATCTTAACCTTATACTCTCAAGTCTTGTGACTCTCAAGTCACACGTCTACATAAAGTTTCAGTTATTAAATTCTATGCAATCAGGGAAGAACTTTCTGGAATCTCTTGAATATTTCATTTTTATTGATTTTGCAAATACCTTGGAAAAGACTGAATTAGTGGTGTGAAATCCTCCTCTGCGTGCTTGGATTCATGGTGGGCTGTGTATTTCCTTTACCACTTGATTTTGGGCTTGACTAGATTTTGGTCAATGGGTGGTTAGTAGATGTGATGGTTAGTTTTAACTGTCAATAGGCAGCAACCAAGAATCACTTGAAAAGAGAGTTTCAATCAAGGAATTATCTAGGTCAGATTGGCCAATAGACATGTCCATATAGGACTGTCGTGACTGTTAATTGAAAGACTACCATGGGTGGCACCATTCTCTAGGCTGGACCCTGAACTGTGTGACACTAAAGAAAGCTGGCAGAGAGAGAGTGAGCAGGGAGCATGGCTGTGCTTGTTTCTCTCTGCTGTTGATTATGAAGGTGATCTGATTAGCTGTGTAATTTTTCTCCTGACTTCCTCTATAACAGAGTGTAACCTGGACCTGTCATGTGATGTCTCCCTCTGGTTAAGCTTGCATTCTTGTACTTAGATAATTGTCATGAGTAGAATATGCCCTCAGTGTCCTGCTTATCCCAGAATAATAAGAGGCATTCATAGCAGACTTGAACTGAACCCACCTGGAGACAAACTCAGCTCCCAAAGCCCCAGCCAACCAGCAGACATATGAGCCTCAAAGAGAATTGCTAATATATGCCTGCGGGTTCAGAATTACTTGTTATACAGCACTAGCTGACTAATACACAAGCACAATATGATCAAACTGGGTAGAGAGGACTAAGGTGGACAAATTTAATAAAGGAAAGTTCCAGAATTTTAGGAGTTCATTTTGGAGTTAAGGGGGAAATGCATATGAAAATGAGTAAACTTAAGAAAGATGCTAATACAAAGGTTTGCACCAGCACTGGGGTGGACTGGAGGCAGGCTGTAGATTGTTATTGGTGAACATTTCTGAGGGATGGTGCTATAAACTGGGAATGGACAGAAACTCAGAGTAGCCAGAGAGGGCAAAAGCATTTTAAGCAAAGAAAAGAGTCGGCCATATCCAGGGTCCTCTGGGTGTTTTGGTGTGGCTAAATCATGGGCACTAGGAGCACATGACAAAAGAATGGAGCCAGAGTGAGATATACACCACCTATTCCTCATTCAAACCAGAGCAGGTAGGGCTGGAGATATGGCTCAGCAGCTGAGAACACTAGCTGCTCTTACGGAGGACCTGAGTTTGGTTCCAGCACTCACATCGGGCAGCTCTAAGAAACCCAACTCTGTCTTCTGGCCTCTGCAAGCACCTCGCTCATGTGCATAAACCCATGCACAGACACATATGTGCACATAATTGAAAATAGAAGATCAAAAAACCAAAGCAGTAACCCTCAAAGATATAATACAAACTTTGAAATGATTGTGGAGAGACACTGAAATCATGGAAGATAAACTCAACCAGAAAACAGAACAACAGCAAATGAAAACACATTCTTAGAAGGTTCTAGAACTGCTGCAAGAGGCTTGACTTGCAGGCTATGCTTGAGAGAGCCTGATCAATGGTGGAGGAAACAGAGCATGTCATCTAGACTAACAGAAGTAGAGAATAAAAAAAATTGGGCCTGGTAGTGGTGGCACACGCCTTTAATCTCAGCACTAAGGCACAGAGGCAGGTGAATCTCTGTGAGTTAGAGACCAGCCTGGCCTACAGAGCGAGATCAAAGACAGCCTCCAAAGTTACACAGAGAAACCCTGTCTCGAAAAAAAAAAGTGGAAGAGAAAAAGAACAGCAACCAGACATGGTAGCTCAGGTCCATCAACCCAGCTTCTCAGAAGGCTAATGTAGGAGGGTGGCAAGTTCAAGACTAGCCTGGGCTACAGAGAGAATTCAAGGCCAGTCTGGGCAAATCAGTGAAACATTATCAGAAAATCAAAAGTTGAAACAGGGCTAGTGATATATCTCAGTTGATAGAGCACTTACCTAGAATCCCCCAGTGAAGGGCTAGGGTGTGGCTCAGTGGTAGAGCACCTGCCTAGAATCCTCAGTGAAGGGCTGGGGTGTGGCTTATCAGGAGAACCCTTGCCTGGTACATTCTAGGCCCTGTTCCACCCGTCCCTCACTGTAGACAGAAAGGATGAAGACAGTATCTGCAAAGGATAGAAAGTGACCTTAGGTCCTGCCACTGCTCTTCTTTCTCTTTGTAACAGAACTTTTTAAAACAGAAAGAACACAGTACGCCGTTTTTGATATGGTGACTGTAATCTGTGGGTCTTAAAGAGCTGCTGGAGACAAATTGGAAGAGTCCTCCTTTCCTTCTCTTCTATTTAGCTTACCCTTAAAATGCATAATTCCCTGTGCTTCTCACCCTTGGACGTGGTCTATTCTGAGTCCACACCAAGCAGTGGTCAAGGATGGTAACCGTTCTAAATGTCACAATTTCAAACTCTTCTGACGCACATAATAGTTTATTATGCCTCGGTAACCTGAGTCACCCAGCAGTCACAACACAGATGGACAAGTAATTGTCACAGTCACCCACATCACACTAGTCCAGAGGTGGGATCACTTGATGTATAGCTGGAGGCTTTTAAATCATTCTAATTTTAAAGTCAAAAGGACATTTACACAAGGGCTGGGGAGGTGGGGACAGGTGCGTGCTTGGGACTCATTGGCAGGCCAGCCTAGGCAATCAGTGAGAGACCCCATCTCAAAGAATAAGGCAGACAGCAACTGAGAAAGACACTGATGTCAACACCAGGCCTCCATGTGCACATCCACACAAGTCCACTAACACACATCCACACAAACATGTACATACACCATACACACGTGAACACTCAAATGTTTCAATAATAGTCTTACTCAAGATCTTCTCACCGAAATGAACATGGATGCCGTGAACATCCTAGCCATTTATGCACACTGTTCGCACATGTGAGGCTATGAGATTGTGGCAACGGGCTGGGAAATAATTGGTTTCATTTGAAAACTCTTGCCCATTAAAAAATGTTGCTGTAACTGTTCTATAGCAATATTTAATTATTAAAAATAGGTGTTGTGTATGTATGTGTGTGTGTGTTGTGTGTTTGTCCATGTGAAAGTGGGCAGGCAATCTTTAGTAAGAAATATTGAGGAAGCTGGCCATGAGGGTGCACACCTTTATCCACGCATTCAGGAGGCAAAGGCAGATGGATATTTGTGAGTTCAAGGCCAGCCTTGTTCTACATAGTGAGTTCCAGGCCAACCAGGGCTACATAGAGCTCGTCTCAAAAAAGAAGTGGAGGAGGAGAAGGAGGAGGAGGAAGAGAAAAAATAAAAAAATAGGGAAAGTGAGAGGAACTCCCAGGAGTAGCAGACGTTCCCTGCAGGCCTTTGAACTTCCTTGTCTAAGGGTATGTTGTAGTGCCATGGCAGACACTGGACAAAAGCTGAGACCATTACTATGAGACTGCTTACCTTCCTGAGCTATCATGGGACAAGCCAGTGGAGGGCTCACATACTCTGTGTCTCACCGGCGCCACCAGAGAGCTGATCAAGTGCTGTTCACACACTGCCCACCAGGTAGGTGATTGAAGCCCCACTCTGTTCATCTCTGATGTGTTTTGTTAGCAGACGACCTTGTATCTGATAGTCATCGCATCCATATTGCTAACCTCCATCTTTGCAGGTGGCTCATGTGCTGTTAATTATACAGAGCTCCGTTCTCACAGCCACCAAGAAGTAGCTGCAGTTATTAGTCAGCTCTTTGCCTATGGGGAGACAATGGTACCTTACACATGTTCCTCATGGGCTTCCATCACTGGCCTTGGCTATCACACCCAGACACAAGCGTCTCACTTCTCATCCCTAGGTTCCCTGGCCCCATCCTTTTAATCCTGAAGGAGTGTTATTGTGTGGCAGTTTCTTCCCAGATTGAAACATTGAATCCTAGAGGAAGGCACAATAAGACAGGAAGTAAACAACTCAAAATGGCTTCAAGAAGTCCCCAAAATGGACCAGATTTACTAAGGCCCTCCCTCCTCAAGAGTATATAAACAATAAAGCCAGCTGAGAGTCACTTCCAGACAAGATGAACTGCTTGGAAGATGCTCAGACCAAGCAGCCTGGAAGAAGCAGAGACCAGATGAACTGCCTAGAAAGTAACTAAGACTGGCCAAGCTGCCTAGGAAGCTGAGCCACCTGGAGAGGACATCCTTCAGCCTTTTGAGCTGTCTGCAGGCTGTACAATATAGGGCAAAATGTCTGTGTCTGCTTCTGGGTTTGAATACTTACCAAAATCCACCAATCCCTGATCCTAAAAACCCACCAATCCCTGGGCTTGGCTTGAAATCTCACCAATCCCCACCCTGGAAAACTCCTCCCCAAGAAACTCTATATAGTCCCCCGTCTTCTGCTCCGTTCCCTGCTGCTTCTCACTGGAGCAGAGGCAGCCACCCTCCTGTGGTTTTCCCTCCCCATAAATCTCTTGTGTGAAGTTTACTGTGTGGTGTGACTTTGTGGTGCCCCTTGGCTCCCGACTGCCAGGAAACCTTTCCCCTCAGAGCTATAACACTCACATGCAGTGTGCTCCAGGATTCCAGCTTTGTGAGCTCACCCATCCTTGGGTGGTCTTGGGTGATACAGCTGTCTTTGAGTCGTTTCTGCTCCTGTAAGTGACTCCTCACCCGTATTCCTGAAAGTAAACCCCATAAAACCCATTGGCTCACCAAGTTGGACTTTGGTGGTATCCATACTTTGGTGTGTCGTCAGCTCCTTCTCTAGGGTGAGTAGATATTTGTTCATGTCTCCGCTGGAATAGTGTCATATGACGAACAGTGAGTTAGGGAACCTAGGGCAGGTAGAAAGAAATGACAGTACTCCTTAAAAGGACCACTTCTTGTTCCTAGAGGGTTCTGCAAATTGCAAACAGCAGGAAGAACCCACCCAACGGAGGGGACCAAGGTGGGACCAATAAGAGGAAAGGGGAGGAGAGGTTTGGGGGATCTTATGGTTTAAAAGGACACGGTCTGTCATGGTAAGATGGCTCCCATCTACTGCCATGGCTACATCTCAGCAGAAACAGTCTGGAAGCTGGGCTAAGCAGAAGCCCCTAAGGCCTACCCGCAGTTGACCCATTTCCTCCAGCAGGGCTCTATCCTCCTACAGTTTCTGTAACTCCCCCAAAGAGGCCACCAGATAAGAACTAAGTATCCAAATATATAAGCCTATGGGACACAGTTCATATTTAAGCCATAGCACATAACATCACCAATAATCTGAGTGAAATAAACCCTTCACCAAAACACAAATAATGTGTAATCCCACTTCTATGAGGTCCCTTGATATCGAGGACTTGGGGGGGCAGCCCCTTGATAGTCCCTTCCCAGGGTCTGGGAAGAATCTACAACCAGCTGATAATTAATCTTTTTTTTTCAGAGCTGAGGACCGAACCCAGGGCCTTGCGCTTGCTAGGCAAGTGCTCTACCACTGAGCTAAATCCCCAATTCCAACCCTGATAATTAATCTTTGATGAAAAGAAATGAATCTATGTACACAAAACTCCTTAGTCCATACACTTTATTATTCTGTGTCAGTTCTCTCTCTACAAGCTTCTATTCTCCTTTAACTCCTTTCTTGCCTAATTTCTCTCTATATTTATCTACTGCTCCCTCTAAGTTCTATCTTAATTCTCTCATCTTGATTTTGCCTCATCTAGGTCCTTATCATCTCGTTCTTACCCGACTAGTACTTTCCCATCTGACTCTTCCTCATCTTCCATCTCATCCACATGTTCTCTCTGGTCAAAATCCTCCTTATCCCTCTTCATTCTCCACCTCTCCATTCTCCACGTTCCTCCTATGTTTCCCAGGAATCCAGTTATAAATCCAAGCAATAGCAATCCTCTGGCTGAGCAAGGTCACCAGGCTTAAATTCTACAGGGTGATAAAGGTAGGTAAGAATTTTCCTCAGGCAATGACCACCAGGCTTTCTTTTACAATCCAAAATGGGAGTGGTAAAAGAGGAGGTCAACTGAGTGCTAATGACTGGTTAGTATATGAAAAAGGGGGTCTATGTGCTCAGTCTACATTCTGAGAAGTGGTTAGGTAAGAAGTTAGGGGTCTATAAATTTACTAAGGCTGTAAGAAAGAAGGGTCCGAGCTAAATTGTATAAAAGCAATTGCTTAACATCCACCTGACCTAGGCAGTGTCTTCCTGTGGAATTTACCTTAAATCAGGAGACTAGCATGTGGACTGTTATTACTGTTAGTCCTTGAAAGTGGCTAAGGGAGATATCTGATTCCAGTGCAGAAAGGGGAGAAACAGATGGGCTGGGGGGAAGGAAGCCTTTCCTGAGGCTGTTCTCCAAACACCTGGAATGTGTATGTCCAGAGAGTGATCAGTCCACACTGTTAGCACTTCTTAGGGAAAAAATCAATTGGGAAAACTATGAAGGCACACATGATTTTCATAACAGAAGACAGCTTATATATAACAAGCCAGGTAACACCAAAAGCTCCTTGGAATTTGGCTTCCTCTGAAGGAATTCCTTGATCCCTTCAGATAGTGACTTTGCCATAACCAGATGAATTCTTACAATACTTTCCTGTGTCCCGTAGTACCTTGAATCATCAAATTCCTCTAGAAAAAATGGTAGAGGTGGAGATGGTCCTGGTTGGTTTATCTGCCAACTTGACACAACCCAGAATCACCTGGGGAGAGAAGCCTCAACTGAGGGATTCATCTAAAATCAGGTTTGTCTGTGGGTATGTCTGTACATCTAAAATCAGGTTTGTCTGTGGGTATGTCTGTACAGGAAGACACAGCCCACTGTGAGCAGCATCATTCCCTAGGCAGGGCTCCTGAACAGTACAAAGGAAGAGCAAGCAGGCAAGTAAGGATCCACGTGCTCATTCTCCCTGCTCTTAACTGAGGATGTGTTGCTTTCAGTTCGTGCCTCAACATCCTTACAAATGTGGTCTGTAACCTGGAGTTGTGAGCCAAGCAAAACCTTCCTTTCCTGAGTTGCTTTGGGTCGAGGCATTTTATCACTACAGAACTAAAACTAAGGGTTGCAGGGAGAGTGTTCACTGGGATAGAGCCCTAATTTGAGGGATGGTGCTGGAGGTTTTACGACACTTCCAATTGCTTAAAGCCACTCAAATTCTCACTTAAAAGTGGTTATCACAGTAAGTTTAGGCTGCATATAACTTACCACAATGACGAAGCTCACAGTAGTTGTGAGTGAGGAGAAGGATCTGGGTGTAGGAAAGACTGGGTCTCATTAGAACCCCCATGATTCTATTTGATTTTAAAGTCACACATAACGCTTTGATAAATGTTTTAAAATTTAAAAAACCAAGCAGGGTAAGTGATACCTTTTAGCTGGAAGGAAAGTAAATCTTTATGAGAACGTACCCTTTCATCTCCTCTCTCTGTCTGTCATCTTGACAGCATAAGAAATAATGAAAAACTCTTCCCCGAAAGCAGCGATGTCAGAGAGAGACTGAGAACAGAGAGAGTGGGACAGCACACCGGCGGGGATCTTTGTCTCCCAGAAAGAGAATGCTTTACCTGGCATCAAAAGCATGCTCAAAGGCATGCCTTGTTTGCATTTACACTTTTGCAGGATGGCTTGGGAGCGTTGCCTTCTTTTTCTTCACTTTAAATATAGAAAAGCTGAAACTCAAAGAGACTGATTAGACGCCCCAGAGTAGGAGAATTCTCAACATAGTAATCTGTGCTACTGTGAAGTAATCCAAGACTTCACAAAAGACTAAAAGAATGAACTTCCCCCCATTTGTGGTTCATGGATACACACCTTGGCTGCAAAAGAACAATTATCACAAAATTGCATGGTGATCTACCTACCATCTCCATGTTATCTATCATCTATGTATCAATAGATCATCTGTCTATCCATATACCCATATGTGACAAGCTGACATTAAAATCAACCATCTCAAGGCTGGAGAGATGGATCAGTGATTAAGTGCACTGGTTGCTCTTCCAGAGGACCCGGGTTCAATTCCCAGCACCCACATGGCAGCTCACAACTGTCTGTAAGTTCAGTTCCCCAGGATCTGACACCTTCACACCAATGCACATAAAATAAAGTAAATATATATATTGACTTGCTTGCAGAATTTTCCAAATTGTTGTGATCCCAGTTCGGTGGCTATTTATTTCTAAGGTAAGCTGAGGCACAATTAAGCATCTTTTTGAAAGTTCATTTGAGTAAAGAATGGTTCATAAGTTAACAGATCCAAACCAGAAATAGATGGGTTATGCCAAAGAGATTTGTATAAAGACCTAAAACAGAGGGGCAAGGGATATGGCTCTGTGGGTAAAGCACTTGCTATGCAAGCGTGAGGACTTGAGTTCAAATCCCCGCACCCACATAAAAAGTCAGGTGTGACCCTGCATACCAAGGACCCCAGCAATGTGGAGGATAGAGACAGGAGGATGTCTGTGGCTTGCTAGTTCAGTTCCAAGGTCAGTGAGAGACCCTATATCAGAGGAAAAAAAGAGGGGAGTGACAAAGTTCAACCTCCACCTCTGACCTCTGCACACTCATTTACAGGCCCACACATGTGCACATACCACATAAAGTTTTACAGAGAGAGAGAGAGAATAATGGAAACATAGAAAACACTTGCTTATTTATAGCCACAGAATTCTCTTATTGGTCTGTCTCCTGGTGATGCTCCTAATCACACAAAGCACTTGACCACTTCTGATTGGCTGAGCTCATGTTCTGTTTTTCTCTAATGGAGGCCTTTCTAAGACTTCACAAAAGACCAAAAGTATGAACTTCCTTCCCCCTGTTCTGTTTTATGGATGCTTTTACACCAAGCACTGTCATGGCCACTGGCGAGGCTGCCTGGCTGTGTTCACTCCAGGCTGTTTCTGCCCTCACCTCCGTTTTCATTTACTTTAACATTTTCAAGGTCAAGAGATGTTCTTATATTTTTGGTTGTGAGCCTAGCCTTTAATGGCTGAGCTATCCCTCCAGCCCGTCAAGAGATGTTCTTATGGGAAATCCCATCATTTTGACAACAGCTGGATTTTCTTTTTACCTAATTTCTACAGTCAGGGTCTCTGAAACTCCACCCTGTTGAAGGGGAGCCATCTAAGATCATCATGATTCTCATTGAAAATTTAGTTTAAAAACTCACTGTGGAAGATAAAAACTGTCTTTACACTATGATAATAGCTTCTGCGTGGTGAAGGAGCACATGGTCAAGGTGAAAACTTGGTTCTGACCAAAGTGACAGATCTACAGGACGAACTGTGCTGGGTGTAATAGAGCTTCCGATGACACGGCAATATTCTAAATAAACAGTAAAATAAAGGTGTGCCGTCTGCAGTTTAAACAAAGAGTGAGTCGTGAGAATAGGTACAGATGGTGATGGTGGATTGTTTCATTATTGTGTGTGAGCATATTTGTGTAGATGCCCACATCTACATGTGTGGGTACATGTGGTATAGAGGCATGCGTGTGTGCTCACTGAGGCCAGAGAAGGAAGTTGGGTGTCTTGCTCTATTGCTGTCTGCCTTGTTCCTTTGAGACAGGGTCTATCACTGACATGGTGGCAGCCAGCAAGCCCTAGAGATTCTCCTGTCTCCCCCCTAGCAGTGCATGGCCATGCCCAGCTGTTTTCATAGGTGCTGGGATCTAAGCTCAGTGTAGAGCAGTGACTCTTACCCACTGAGCCGTCTTTCCAGTCCCCCTAAAAAATAGTTAAAGATCAATGCTTTCTCACTTAATTTCCTATCATCAAAACATTTTAGAAATGTTTAATTCTTAGAATATCTTTATTCAAATGAAACAGCCTGCAACCACGCTGGCTGTTCTTTTATTTTTATTTTATTTTAGTCAATGAAGTATCTGAATTGTAGACACATTATTTTTTTCAAATCAGTTATAAATTTTTAATTAAGGTAATCAAGGAGTTTCAAAAGACCTGCAACGCTTGACGATCCTACCACAGCACAATTATTGGGAATACGGGCTGCAATCAGGAAGGCATTGAAATTTGTCCCCACAAAAGCCTCGCAGGAAGTAAACAACTTAAATGGCATAAGCACAAACCATGTGCAAGATTTAATTTTAAACTTCGAAGACTGTGATTGGAAATATCCAAAGTGGGGGGGGGGAGCATCTTTTGATAGATACGGTTCTTATTCAGGATTTGATAAGTTCATACTGAGTCTCTATAATTTCCTAGCATGTTTGATTAGCAAAACACTCCAAAGGATCTTAAACACAGGAAGCTTATTTCACAGATTTTGACTCATAAAAATGTTTGTCGACAGAAGGTAATCAGGAAGAGAAAGGACAGAATCCATTTTTTCTAAAAACTTAGACTAAAGTGTTTACCTATTTAACAATTGTGTGGTGTTAACGTTAGGTCCTAGCTTCCATTAATCACAGTTGCTCTGAGTTTACCAGATACCTCAATATCTGTAGAGAAGTATTTATACAACTTAAAATATTGTGATTGATGGAGAAGAATCAATTGAAAGAGTCAAGGTTTTCAAATTCAGTAAACACAACAGTGACTTTGACAGAGATTGCAGGCAATTTGATGGAAAAAAAAACACAGAACAATATTTTAAAACTTCATTTTCAAAAAAATACTAGTGATACTGTATAAAAAAATAATAATTTTAGGGTCTTGGTCTAATAGCCAAGGCATGTGTTTCTAGATATTAGGGAGACTGAGGTAGTAGGATCCTGAGTTCTAGGCCAAGCTGGGCAACTTGGTGAGATCCTCCCAAGACAAAAAGTAAAGAGTCCTGGGACTCTTGGCTCAGTGGTAGAGCCCTGCCTAGAATCCCCCAGTGAGGGACTGGAGTGTGGCTCAGTAGTAGAACACCTGCCTAGAATCCCCAGTGAGGGGCTGGGGTATCGTTCAGTGGTAGAGCCCCTGCCTAGAATCCCCCAGTGAGGGGCTGGGGTGTGATTCAGTGGTAGAGCACCTGCCTAGAATCCCCCAGTGAGGGGCTGGGGGCGGCTCAGTGATAGATCACCTGCCTAAAATCTCAGAGTGAGGGGCTGGAGTGTGGCTCAGCGATAGAGCACCTGCCTAGGATGCACAAGGCCCTGGGTTTAATACACAGTGACCTAATCCCCACCTTCAAAAAAGATATAGCTAATAAAACAAAATAAATATGTAAATAGTCATCAAGAATAAGTATTCTCCTCACATCATTATGCATTATGCTTATCAAATCAATGAACATAAAGGTTTTAAGGTCGTCTTACTTCAGTGCCCAGGGATTTATGTTTTTAAAATATATTTGAAAGGAGCTAATTTCTGCTCTACCAATATAAAGAAACCAGCTTTTCAGTCAATAAATAAAGCTTTAAAAAATTGTCTAGATTTTAGCATCTCTTTTCAACCTCAAAATTTTTTTGGGCCCCAAACCAAAATTTAAATGACAACCGCATCCACAGTGGTTGTTCCAGAAGAGGCAGCAATACTAAAAAATATGGGATAATCTTCCAGTGCCACTTCATCAGATTTCTGGATCTGAAGAATCCATTTCATGGTTTGCTCTGATTGCAGCTAAGATTGCCCATTCCCAGGCTGTGATAATGTTATAAATTACAATTAAGTCACCCAACTGTTTTGATTCTGCTTTCTATTCTCTCTCACCCATCTAACTCCTGAGTACTATCAAGAATGCAGGGAAGGTAGGCAGGACACGCACCCATAATCCCATGCTCAAGAGTCAGAAACTGGGTTACTGCTACTTTGAGACCAGCAGGAGCAACACAGTGAGACCTTGTCTTAAGAAGGGAGGGAGGGAGAGAAAGGAAGGGAAGAAGAGGGGAGGGAGAGGGAGAGACAGAGGGAGGGGCGGCGGTATTGAGAATGCATGTCTATTATCAGTAGACAAGTTACATATAGAACTAATTTGAAAAGCAATCATCACTAAGAATAACTCACTGTCCCTCTGCAGCCCACGGCTTAGCATACCTTTCCCAAATACACAAAGGGCATAACGAGCTCTTTTCCCAAAAGACAAGATGTGTGTGGTTTGTGGTAACTCCCACATGTTCAAAAGGATCTTCCAGTCTCAGGTGAAAATTAACTTTCCTTTTCCTGTGTTCTCTAACACATGGATGTGCGATCAGGACAGAGGGGTCAGCAAAGACACCAGGGGCATTTGGTGGGAAAGTCCTTCCACAGCAGGTAATGCAGTTGGCTTCCTGGGTTGCAAGACTCTGAGAGTTTCTGTTTGGAAAACAACCATGGAAGACCATGATTCTGAAATATAGAACATGGGGCAGGGAGCAGAGCACTGGGGTCCTCAACTGCCACAAAGAAGGGACGTTGGGGTCAGCTGTGGGGAATCTAAGAATGAGGCTCAGTTCTTGCTCCTTGGTATTTATGGGGCAGGGAGTCTGCAAGGACACCCAGGGGATTGCTGGGATGTTCTCAGAGAGCTCGCTGCATGTTCCTACACACCAAATCTAGATGTGCTCAGCCTGACCATCTGGAGGTGGACCAGAGGGCAAAGGGCAATTAGTCACATGAAGATGAAGCCAGATGAGGGTTCTCCTGGGCAGTCAGCTGCTATAAGTGGCTGGCCAGAACTGGAAACAGAGCTGGGACAGGAAACAGGGGCTAGGGATGTGGCTCAGTGGTGTAGTACTTGCCAGGAGCTTGGCTATTACTCTCCAAGGCCCACCCCACCCCCAGTGACCAGCTCAGCCAGCTGTGCATCCTGAACCCTAAGCTTGCCAACTGTGCCACCCACCCCAAGCTTGCCAACTGCACCACCAGCTGGAAACCAAGTTCTCAAATACATGAGCCTGTGAGGGACATTTCACACTCAAACTACAGCAGGAGGGTGGCAGAGCCACGTTTATTTTCCCACTGGTTTCCAATAGTGGGTGTTGGAAGACAGCAGGGTGATCTTATCAAAAATTAATTAGGGAACAGGGACCACAAAAAATCCATTTTACCCGGAAACACCTCTGCTTTCCAATGAGAAAGCCACAGGTGTTCACAATAGATACTTCAGGGTCTGCTCCCTGAAAGCCTCTTCCCTCTACCCCAGAGAGTATGCAGTGCACTGGCCTGGCTCCAAGTGACAGTTATTATTGCCATCACGTTGTCATTATGAGCAAGGTCGCCATGAACATCCTCCAAGAAAGCCTTGGGAACATATGCACTCAGTGTCCCCTGGTGTGGGAAGGCTCTGAGATGGCATGAGGGTACAGTGGAGAGATGTGGGGGTGGCTTTCCGAGATGCAGGGTTGGCTATCATCATCTTGGCAGTATATGCAGGTTCCTGCTCATGTCCTCTGCCTTGCTAAAATGCCACCAAGCTGTAGCCTTAATTTGCATATCTGTGATCATTAATGAGGTTGGTCATCTTTCCCTGGGCTTACTGCCGGAAAATCAGGCTCAGGTGGAGCTCAGGGCTGGAGTTGGAACAACAGATTTATTTCTCCCATTTCTGGAAGCTGGAGATCTGAGATTAGGGGATGTGGCAGGGATGAAATGTGGGGAGGTTGGTCTGGCCTCCTGGCTCACTCATGGAGAGTGAATGACTTCTGCTGTGCCCTCCCACTGTGGAGGGAGGGGTTAGGAAAAATGGGATGGAGGGAGGGGCAAAGACGAATGGAGAGAGAGCAGAGAAAGGGATGGAGAGGGAGAGAGAGGAAGGGAGGGGTGAAAGGGACAGAGGAAGAGGAAGGGAGGGGAAGAGAGAGAGAAGGGGAGGGAGGAATGGGTTGTATGGGTACCTCCCCTCTGTTTCCTTCAATGAGCCCAGAGCTCACCAATGAGAGCTGGCCAGCCTATTCCAGAGATCCCCTGTCTCTGCATGGTGATGGGATCACAGATGCCGTACCATCTCAGGCTAGCTTTTACATTGGTGCTGGGATTCCAAACTCCAGTCCACAGTCTTATGTGGTAAGTGCTTTACCCACTGAGCCATCTCAAAGGGAGGAGGAGAGAGAAGGAGGGATGGGGGAGAGCACGCACTGATGTCTCTTCTTATAGGGAACCAATCCCATCACAAGGATGCTTACGTCACATACTAATCACCTCCCCAGGGTTCCACTTTCACATACCACACTTGGGGTTCCCAGCTTCAACATTGGAATCATGCTAGGCAGCAACCATTCAGCATTGATACACCCAACCCCAGTCCCCAAATGGGCTTCTTGATCCCATCTAAAGTTTCTTAATTTTCAATACAAAGGTCCTGGGGACAGCATTTGTGTTCTTCCACCCGGGACAGGCTGATCCCTGGACTTACTTTACTGGTCAGCCAGCCCAGCCTGCTTGGTAAGTCCCAGGTTCAGTGGGTGACCTTGTCTCACAGAAAGTGCATGGTTCCCAAATAATGACAGCTCAGGTTGTCCTCTGGCTTCCAGAAGCATACACACACACATACACACACACACACACACACACACACACACACACACACACACACATGCACCTGTCCATACAAACATTCACACATGTATACACACACCAATGAAATAAAATAAAACTCACTCTGTGCTAAGAGCTAATGAAGAACCAAAGCACCCCCATTTCAAGCAAGCCCCTCACCCCAGCTTGAAACAGGCCTGAGTTTCAAAATTCTCAGAGTTGCTGACATAGGTCCCAGGACAAAGTCAGGATGTTTGAAGAGCCATCTGGGAGCAACTGATTAACCATAGAATGCCCCGATGCTGGAGATGGTCAAAAGTACAAAGTCAGGATGTTTGAGGGACTATCTGGTAGCAACTGATTAACACAGATGCCCCAATGCCGGAGGTAATCTATAAAGTTTGACAAACAACTGGTTAAAACTACAAAGTAAAATAACATAGAAATTCTGAAAAGCCCCTAAAACTAGAGCCAATCAGAATTGTACCCGTACCAGCACCCCTAAATGATGTAACCCTATGGTTTTTGCCTTTAAAAACTAAGCAGAGGGGGGCAGGCACCTCCTCCAGGCTCTACTGCGTTGGATGGCTTGACGAGGGCCCTGCCACGGCTTGAACTGCTTCAATAAACCTTGCTTTTGCATTTCAGTGAGTTTGTGTCTCTGGTGGTCTCACGCCTAGGGCACAATGCTTCTTTGGGCTACTTTATACTTTGAATTTTTTTTTTTTTTACTCATTTTTCCTCCAAATGTCTCTTTTTCTAACGGCCAGATAAAAAGCAGTCAAGCACATTTGTTTTTACTGCCCCAGAACTACTGTGGTCACAGCATCTGCCTTTCCACTTATAAAATACATGTGATTTCTTTTATTCCACCCAAGTTGAAATGTATCTTTTTTTTTTATTGTTATCCAAAAGTCAGCAGAAAGAGTCCCTGGAAGAAGAGACGTTTAAGGCTGCAAGCGGGGAAGGTAAGAAATGAAATCTGATGGTTTGTTTTCCAAACAAGAGTACCTTGAGCCAGCCTCAATCCAACTAAAGGTGAACAAGAAAGGCTCAGTCCCCACTGGCAGCCTGCTAAGTTAGCTCCAAGTCTGCTAGGCTAGCTCCCAGCCCCAACCCTGCCAAACTAGAGACTTAGAGTAGGAAATGACTAACAGCCAAGCTTGCCTGGTGACCTTCACATGTGACAAGGTCGTGTGCCTGATCGGCTTCAGAATAAATGGAAAGATGAACACACACATGGGTGTATTAATAGACAAATACGAGTGCTGGGTGGCAAGGGGATAGGGAAGACTGAGCCCTCCCTATCTATCCCTCAGGCAGTGTGAAGGGGGCGGGCACCCCAGTGTTAGGCTTCTGAGAGCGGCTGTCTTGTCTGACTTTGCAACGTTGTAATGTAACCTGCCTTCCTTTGGCGCCTCTGAGCCCCCAGGGCTTGTGACTATGAGTGGGGGATGGTCCTTGTTCCCCACAGAGAACAGGACTGAACAAACAAACCAGGTTGTCCGCTTGGCCACCTCCCAGCCACCCAGTGGAACAAGACCAGTGTCTAAAGTTTCTGGACATGGAGACTGGGGGAGGGCTCAGTGGATAAAGCTCTCTAAGGACTGGAGTTCAGATGCCCGAAACATAAAAGCCAGGTGGGTGTGGCAGCCCACCTCTAATCCCAGAACCCAGGAGACTAAGAATCCTGGGAACAGGAGCGCTGGGCAGACTAGCTGCTCAGTGAGTTCTGGGCTCATCAAGAGACCCCGTCTAGAAAATAGAGTGGAGAGCTAGATGAGGACACTTGATATTATCACACATGTGCACACACACAGAACACACATAAAGTTTTCAGACACTTGGTAGCCAAGGTAAGACATTTCATACACAGGCAAGGCAATGACCCTGTCCATGTGTCCCCTTCCTAAATGTGTAAGGTGGTGACTAGTGCCCCTCTCCTGAGGAGTCACAGCACACCTCCCTGTGAGGTGCCCCAGGCTACTAAAGCTTTGAACCTGGAGGCAACGAATTTATCATGCTCACTCGGGTGAGGCAGGAATTCAGACTGGGGCTCTCCAGCACAGACTTGTTCCTCCACCACGCCTAAGACTGGAAGAACTCAATGGCTGATCGGGAAGTTCTACAACAGTGCGTTCCAGTGCAGCAACATGGGACCTGTGCAACTAAGGACCTGATTTTTAAAACTGAATTTCAACCAGGAATGGTGGCGCACACCTTTAATCCCAGCACTCGGGAGGTAGAGGCAGGCAGATCTCTGTGAGTTCCAGCCCAGCCTGGGAATTCCAAGACAGTCAGGACTACACAGAGAGATCCTGTCTCAAAGTAAATAAATAATAAATAGAAAGGAAAAAGAGAATTTAATTTCAGTTAACTTAAATTTAAATGGTTGCAAGTGGTTAATGGCCACTATTTTGAATAATACTGATCTAGCCAGATTACCTATTGACTTGGACCCCAGCTTGGCTGGGGATTGTGTGTGTGTGTGTGTGTGTGTGTGTGTGTGTGTGTGTGTAAATGTGCAAATGAAACCTTCAGTGTCATTTCTAATGCACCATGCACTTTTTGTGGTTGAAACTGTATCTCTCAGTGGTCTGGAGTTCCCCAATTAGGCTGGCTATCTGGCCAGTGAGGGCCAAGAACCCGCCTGTCTCCTTCTAGCAAGTGCATGCCACTGCACCCAGCTTTTGTAATATGGATTTTGAGGGTCAAGCTCAGGTCCACATGCTCATAGGCAAGCATTTTTACTGACTGAGCTATCTCCCCAACCATAAGTCATGGATTTTGTTAGCTTTCCATTGCTATCACAAAATACCAAAGATAGTCAGTTTATAACAAGGAAGGGTGGGTTCTGGTTCACAGCTTCAGATTCTCAGTTCACGGTCACTTGGCTCTGTTGCTTTGGTCCTGAGGCAGCACCATACATCATGGCAGAGAATTCATGATAGAGCCGGTTGTTCACATCATGGTGGCCAGGAAGCAAAGAGAAAATCAGAAATAAATGGCTTGGTGTCTTAATTAGGGTTTCTATTGCTTCGACAAAGCACCATGTCCAAAAGGCACATTGGGGTGGAAAGGGTTTATTTGGCTTACATTTCCAGACTGTCATCAGAGGAAGTCAGGACAGGAACTCAAGCAGGGCTGGGATCTGGAGGCAGGAGCTGATGCAGAGGCCATGGAAGGGAGCTGCTTACTGCCTTGCTTGCCCTGGCTTGCTCAGCCTGCTTTCTAATAGAACCCGGGACTACCAACCTAGGGATGATACCACCCACCGTGGGCTGGGCACTCCCTTGTTGATCATTAAATGTGAAAATGCCTTACAGCTGGATCTCATGGAGATCCCCACTGAGGCTCCTTCCTCTGATGACTCTAGCTTGTGTCAAGTTGACACAAAACCAGCCAGTACAGCTGGGTTCCACATCATAATCCCCTTCAAGCTTACCACCACAGTGACTAGAAACTTCCTGCCAGGACCAACCTTTGAGCTGTGCTATTCTGGGACCATGCTGTTAACACACGGACTTTTAGGGGGCACTCAAGATTCGAACTTAGGGTCAGAATTGTCTCAGCTGGTCCAGTTTCAAGTATCTCTCATGTCACATTCCCATGACAACATGGCCTGTCAATCAAACTCTCAAATAACTTTGCATGTGAAATGTTGGATAATGCATGTACCAGGCTACATATCTGTACATAAGCATCATATATTATACACAATAAAATCAGCAACCCAGCACTTAGGAGGTGAAGGCAGGAGAAAAGAAGTTCAAGGCAATCCTGGGCTACATACCAAGTTCAAGGCCAGTCTGGGCTACTTGAGACTCTGTTGTGACTGAAGTTTTCCTGTGTCCTGCCCGGTCCACAGCTACTCAGACCCAGGTAAACACACAGAGGCTTATATTAATTAAAACTGCTCTGCCATTAGCTCAGGCCTACCACTGACTACCCTGTACATTTAAACTTAGCCCATTTTTGTTAATCTATATGTTGCCACGTCTTCCATGGCTTTACCTGGGTGCCATTACATGCTGCTACCTGGACAGCAGGCTGGCATCTCCTGACTCAGTCTTCCTCTTCCCAGAATTCTCCTTGTCTGCTTATCCCGCCTATACTTCCTGCCTGGCTACTGGCCAATTAGCATTTTATTAAACCAGTGTACAAAAGCATTATTCCACAGCACTCTGTTTCAAAAAAAATTTTAATATAGAAGTTAGCAGGGGCAGGGTGGGGGAGAATGGTGGCACACCCCTTTGAGTTCAAGGCCAGCCTGGTCTACAAGAGGGAGTTCCAGGACAGCCAAGGCCCTACAGAGAAACCCTATCTTGAAAAACCCAAAAACAAAAACAACAATAAATTTTAAGAGCCTGGAGAGATGCCTCGGCAGTTAAGAGCACTGTCTGCTCTTCTAGAGGACCTGGGTTCAATTCCCAGCACCCACATGGCAGCTCACAACTGTCTGTAACTCCAGTTCCAGGGCTTCTGAAACCCTCACAAAAATATCCATGAAGGTGAAACACCAATGAACATAAAATAAAAATAAATTACAAAAACTTAGGAGTTGGAGAGATGGCTCAGCAATTAAGAGCACATACTTGTAATGGGTAGCCATTCCAACCTTGATCTGGAAGTTCCAACCCCCATTGAAGCTTCAGTAACTGTCACACCTACAAGGCAGGGCCAAGAGAGGACCCTGAAGACCCAAGAACCAGATGCGCCGGCTCTCTTGGTGCCTGGACCCTGGACGCTGGAGGTAGACCGAGCAGAGTTCTCCAGAGAACACCACCAGACTGCGACACACCTTTCCCAGACCCTGCAACCCACCTATCCTTTCACTTGTAAGTTACGTCACTAAAAAAACCTCCCCTTTAACTACGTGGAGTGGCCTTAATAATTTCACCAATACATATTACTCTGGCAGAGGACATGAATTAGCTCCCAGTATCCACATTGAGCAGCTCACAGCCACATGTGATCCATGAGATCTAGTACCCTCTTCTGTTTTCTGCAGGCACCTGCACTCACATGCACATACCCACACAGACAGAAAACATAAAATTAAAACGATAAAAATAAATCTTTGAAGTTTATATAAGTTGTGTATAATACATTAATGACATTTGAATAAAGCATCATTAATTATACTCTATTGCTACCTAATTATATTATGTAGTTATAATTATTAATGGTAACATTTGTTTTATGGAATTGGCTAACTCAGTTGTCCAGGCTGGTAATTCCAGAATCTATGTGTGCGTGTATGTGAATGTGTGCTCATGCATATGGAGTTGAAAAGACAAATTCTGATGTCATTCCTCAGTTCACTTTTCACCTTGTTTTTGAGACGGGTTCTCACACTAGCTTGGAGCTCATCAAATATATCAGATGGGTTGAATATCGAGCCCCAGGCATCCACCTGTCACTTCCTACCCAGTAATGACACTACAAGCCTGCACCACCACACCTGGCTTTCTATATGGGGGAGGGGGACATGAGGATCGAACTCAGATCTTCATGCTTGCACGAGAAGCACTTTACCAAATGAGCCATCTCCCCAGCCCCACCAGAACCTATTATGTAAGACAGTAGAGTGGAAACCCAGTCAGGACTGAGCTGTGATCTTGAGACTTAAAGTAGAATTTCTTCTTCTCTAAATCTTTACTTCTCTTCTCAAGCCCTGAAACTGACTGGTCAGAGTCTAGCAAAATACCAAGATTAATCTCTATTACTCGGGGCCAATTGATTGTGGAATCAAATACCTTTGCAGTGACTCTAAGATGAGTATGGGATTGAGTACCATTAGCCCAGTCAAGTTGACACATTATAGCTTCTACACAATACAAGAACATTCCAAGGAGAATATTGGCTAAATTTGGGCTGGGAAGATGGCTCAGTATTAAACACTTAGCACACAAGCATGAAGACCTGCTGGTTCTAATCCTTGTTAGATAAATGCCAGGTGGACACGGCAGCCTGCCTGCCATGCCAGCCTCCAGAGACAGAGATAAGGCATCCCCGGGGTAAGATGGCTAATTACACCACTTGTGTCAGAGAGACCTGCCCCAAAGAATAAAGTGGAAGAGTGATGGGAGACTGATTCCAGGGTCAATCTCGGGGCCTCCACATGCTCAATCACACACATGCATGCCCACTGGAGTGTCTGCATATGTGAAAATATGCATACGTGTAAATGCATACCACACACACAAGAAAATGAAAAAAGAAAAAAATATACTGACTGAACTTGACTCCTCAAGCGTGTTCACACACACACACACACACACACACACACACACACACACACACACTCGCCCTCCCTCATGGACATTGCATACCTATTCATAACAATGACATTCTGGTCATCAAATGCAGGCAACGTGGGGGGACGTTATTCTGTGTCTTAGCTTCTTTTCCTGTTGCTGTAACAAAACACTCGGACAAAGCAAAGTAAGGGAGAAAAGGTCGGTTTGGGCTCGCCGTCAGTTCCAGGGTGCCGCACATCATGGCGGAGAAGTCATGGCAATCGGAGCATGAGGCAGCTGGTCCTGTTACAGCTTAGTCAGGAAGCAGAGAGATGAATGCTGGTGCCCGACTCACTCTCTTCCACACAGCCCAGGACCCTCTGACACTAAGAGGGGATCTTCCACCTCAAGGAATCTAATGGAGAAACTCCCTCACAGTCGTGCCCAGGGCTTGTCTCAGGTGATTCTAGGAGAGTTGACCAGCAGTGTTAATCATCTTCCTCGGAGAGTGAAGGAGTCAGCAACTCATGAATAACAAGGGAAGAGACCATTGTCAAGTTAATCTTCCATCACTGTGACAAACAAAATCAATGCTATAATCTTCAGACTCAGACGGGCCTCCCTGTAGCCACTCCAGATAACCCCACCCCACCCTCGGCCACTCCAGGGTTTGTGACTAACCAAACTAACATGGCAGTCCCTAACCATGTCAGGCAGGATCTAGTTCCCTTCCTATGACAAAGTTCATAGAACATTCCAGAAGCTCCCCCTTCCTGTGTACATTGTCCCCATCCCACGCTGCCACCCAGGCTCAAATAAACCCTCAGCTAAGTGCCTTACACTGTCTTTTCACAGCTAGAGTGGGCTGTGCTACTAACAGAAAGAGCTGGCGACTCCCAGGACAGCCAGGCTGAGGTGGCCCAGCAGCCACCAGAAGGTGGCTGAAGAATTCCAGAGAGCAGAGGGCCTGCAAAGAGCCAAGGCTGAGAAAAAGCCGCTAGCTCCAACTGCTGGGAGAGTTCTGGAGTATAGATTCAGTTGGGCAGCCACCAAGGGCCACCAACACGGCTGTTACCTCTAATTTCTGGGCACTGAGCTGCTGATCCTGGGAGCCTGGAGCTGTAAGTCTTTGACTTTCAAATTGTGGATCTGTAAGCCTCAGGCACTCAGCTCAGTCGTGATAATTCTAAGGGAGGTACACCTTGTCTCTCTGAGACTTCTACCCAAACAGAGCAAGACTCCTTAGCCCATGGAGAACAACAGAATGAACAGTATGCATGGTTCGTGGTCTTTAAAAAAAACAGTACCTAGGGTTAAAGAAGCAGCCCAACTCGGTTGACAGAGTACTCCCCTAGCACACACAAAGCCCTGTGTTAATCCCCACATGCAATAAAGTGCATGCCTGTAATCCTAGCGCTTGGGAGGTAGAGGCGGGAGAACCAGGAGTTCAAAGCCATCCTCCATCCTTCGCTATATAGCAAGCTTCAGGCCAACCTGGGGTATGTAAGGCCTTGTCCTAAAGAAAAAAGGGACGGGGAGCTAGACAGGTGGCTCAGTGGTTAAAGACAAGGGTTTTGGTTCCCAGCTCCAACAGTGGGCAGCTCACAACCACCTCTAACTTCAGCTTCAGGAACTCCAACGCCCTCTTCTGGCCTCTGTGGGCAACTGCACACACTTGTACATACCCCACATAATTAAATTTTTTTTTAAATCTATACATCTTGTAAGTGAGGTACCCTTAACAAGCTTAATTTATTACTGAAAATGCTTGTAATGAAAGAAAGAAAGGAACTGTTAAATGAAAAATTTCCCCATTTTTATAGGAAAAATACGTATTATGTTCCATCCCACATGAACTACCTAAATAATTTTCACAAGCAAAATATATATGAATTGAACAAAGAAAACAAGGTTAGAAAATAACTCTTGTTAAAATAAATAGTTTTTCCATAACACGAAATGTAATAAAGTTTTATTGTGTGCACTTGGTTTTTTCCCCCTTTCCCGGTCTTGTTTGCCAATTTTTCAGCCTTCTGGAGTCTGTGAGTAGCTGAACCTACACTTTCAAATGAAATTACAACACAGGACTCCACCTTCAGGGCAAACTAGAGGCAAACAGGGAAAATAAAAAAAAAAAAACGCTTCTGAACAGAACTGTATAGAGGACCATATCCACAGAGCAGACATCCTCCTTCCCTCTCAGCCAGCAGATTTGAGCAAAGCAAAACATTTTGTTCTTCGTTTTGTTTTTTTAAGAGAAGATATCATGGGGCCCAGGCTGACCCCAAACTCACTCTGGGTCTAAGGAAGACCTCTAACTATGAACCCACCTGCCTCCATCTCCCAAGTGCTGGGGTTGAAGGCATGAGCCACCACACTGTGTTTATGTGGTGCTGGGGATGGAAGCCTGGGCTTCCTCGAGCCTGGGGTGGGGGGTGTCCCACTGAAATCCCTTAGGTAAATTCCTCCACTCACAAACCAAAGTGTGCATCTGGAAGACATCATGCTGTGAGTTCCCTTGCAAGACCACCCTGTAGGACAGGAGTGATGGCACCAACTTCTGACATCATTTGAAGATCAATTCTTTCCTAGAATCTTGGTGGGAATTCCAAGTATCATTCCATACAGACAAACCCTGGAAGCTGCCCGAGCAGGGTAGTGAGTTCAAGGCTAGCCTGGGCTACATAGTGAAACTCTGTCTCAAAAAAAAAAAAAAAAAGGCCGGGCGGTGGTGGCGCACGCCTTTAATCCCAGCACTCGGGAGGCAGAGCCAGGCGGATCTCTGTGAGTTCGAGGCCAGCCTGGGCTACCAAGTGAGTTCCAGGAAAAGGCACAAAGCTACACAGAGAAACCCTGTCTCAAAAAAAAAAAAAAAAAAAAAAAAAAAAGGTGTGGGGGAACAAATAAGTTGTCTCTGATTGATAGTGGTAGTGTGACTCAGGATGATGTTGTGCACTTCTCAAACTATTTCTGTCCTTTGAGCTTCCTCGAGAGGCTGCCTGTGTTTGTCATGTGAACAAGTGTGATTTAGAAGCCCGTGTCACACTTGTCATTCATTAGATACTGCATATGTCCACAACACCAGGAGGCTCTGCTTGCCACATGGCATCTTTTGACAATTCTCTTCCAATGTCGCTTATTGATCCAGGGAAGAATTCTAGCTTGTCACTGGGGAGATGGCTTATGTGCAACACTTTAAACCAAGGAACTAGAATGTAAGGACAGCTGTAAGAAAAAAAGACATGGGACAGAACACAGACCTGCAGCAAAAGCACTAGCTGCCCAATGCACTCCTGAGGAGGGCTCGTTCTGATTATGATAATTAGACTCTTATAAAAACACAGGGCAGCCGGGTGGTGGTGGTGCACTGGGAGGCAAAGGCAGGCAATGTCTGTCAGTTCAAGGCCAGCCCGGTCTACAAAGTGAGTTCTAGGACAGCCGAGGATTTCACAGAGAAACCCTGTCTCAAAAAACTAAAACCAAAACCAAAACAGAGCAGGGACAATAGTTTGATTCAGGAGTACAGCACCTACATAGAATCCTCCATTGAGAAACTGGGGACAGTGATAGAGCCCCTGCCTAGAATCCCCCAGTGAGGGGCTGGGGTGTGGCTCAGTGGTAGACCACCTGCCTAGAATCCTACAGTGAGGGGCTGGAGTGTGGCTCAGAATTACAGAGTACAGGCAGAACTATGTAGCTCTACCTCTGCCTACGTCAGGTTGTTAGTATTCCCCTATGGGGATAGGGAATGTGGTGACCCTCACCTGAGGCTCCCATCACCACTCCCTCTTCTTCAGTCTTGGTGGGTGCTAGAATATATGGAGGCAGGAGTGGTGTGGGAATGAAAGTCTTTTAACACCACAGCTTCAAGATGAACCACCATATTGCAAGTGGGGCTTGTTGGTAGTAGTCCAGCTGCCCAGGAGTGCCCATGCCCTCCCTCTCTAGATGTTTCTAGATGTGAGTAGATGTTTCTTTACACCTCCTCAGGAAAACTCCCACAATTATCTTTTCTCTGTGGGAATTTGACTATATAATGAAGATTCTGCCATGTTTTTTGTGCCAGAACATAAGCTGTTACTTTTCCCCCACAATCCTCTCTGATGTGGGGGTGGGGTGTAGTAACTAAGCTTCTCTTCCTGTGTGGCTTCCTTGGCTCTGTGTGTGTGTGTGTGTGTGTGTGTGTGTGTGTGTGTGTGTGTGTGTGTGTGTGTTTGTGGTGTGTGTATAGAGAGCAGTATAGCTGGTGTCTTCCTCTACCACCCTCTTCCTTGTTTCCATGAGACGAGGTCTCTCACTGATCCTGGAGATCACCATTTGATCTAGACTGGCTGGCCAATGAGCTCCCGGGATCCACCTGTCTCTGCCTCCCTAGCACTGGAGTTACAGACACACTTCCACTTTTGCATGAGTTCTGGGGATTTGAACTCAGGTCCTCACGCTTGCATAACAAGCACTCTACACACTGAGCCCTCTCTCCAGCCCTGTCCTTATCTTTCTAGTATAGACGGTAGTGAGCATGACTAAGTGCAGAACATGTGGCAGAGCTCGGCACAGTGCCTCCTTTCTCTACAGTGACGGGGTATTAATTAAGACCCACTTTCAAGTACCGTTTTCTTCTTCTTCTTCTTCTTCTTCTTCTTCTTCTTCTTCTTCTTCTTCTTCTTCTTCTTCTTCTTCTTCTTCTTCTTCTTCTGCTTCTTCTTCTTCTTCTTTTGCTTTGTTTTTGTTTTTGTTTTTCCAAGATAGGGTTTCTCTGTATAGCTCTGGCTGTCCTGGAATTAGCTCTGTAGACCAGGCTGGCCTTGAACTCATGAAGATTAACCTGCCTCTACCTCCCGAGTGCTGGGATTAAAAGCATGCATCACCACTGCCCAGCTCAAGCACAGTTTTCTAAGAATGATAACTAGTATGTAAATTAGGGCAGAGTTTCTTTTACCTATTTACTCAGCCTATCGGGTAATCAGTATTTATCTCTAGGCACACCTCAGCTATCATATATGCTAATAGGCACCATAGGTACTGGAAAAAAGAAACCAAACCACTAGGCTTTCTTCCTTTGGGGCCCCTAGACAGCTCCATCTCACACACTGAGCATTCTGACCTAAGTTCAAGGTCAAGTGCTGAGGCGATGGCTCAGTGGGAAGGTATACAAATATGAAGACCTTATGTCAATCCCCAGCCCTGGGCAGAAGCCTGGTGTGGCACATGTACTTGGAACCCTGGAGCTGGGGAGGTAGAGATGGGGCATCCGTTCGGCTCACAGATCAACCAGTCTAACCGAATCAATGAGCTCTCGATTAGTGAGAGACCTCATCTCAAAAAACAAAAACAAAAACAAAAACAAAAAAAAACGCTAAGGCAGCTGGGTGTAGTGACACACACCTTCAATCCCAGCATTCAACAGAATGCAGAAACAGGTGGATCTTTATGAGCTCAAGGCCAGCCTGGTCTACACAGAAAGACTGTGGAAAGAGGAGGAGGAGGGAGGAAGGAGGAAGAGGAGGAGGAGGAGGAGTGAGGAGGAGAGATGGGAGCAGGAGATGTACATACATGGGTCTGCAAACTGGCACACACATGTGTATTTACAGCATACACACACACACACACACACACACACACACACACACACACACACACACACACACAATGGATTCAGATTCAAGGGCTGGGCAACCATTTAAATATAGATTTTCAGACCGTGTAGACAGTCACTGTGTTAGTCTGAAGGTTCTAATTTCCATATGTGACAGCTCAAGGAAATTTATGGATGGGCATCCTGTTTCCTGGGAGACACAGGAGCAGCTGTGTGTGTCCTGCAACCCAGCCAGTGCTCCCCAAATGCCACTGAAGACATATGGGTTTTCTCCATGGTGAGGCTGGCGGAATCTCACTCTCTCACAGAGACCAACCCAGTCTTCTTCCCTCTGAGCTCTTCCACAAGGGTGATTTACGATGTGAAACATCTAGAAGTCATTACTACCTTCAAGACGATGACACATGCTCTTTATAGGCACGGCTGCCCTTAACAAGGAAAATGCTCTTGGTTACGATACAGTCAAGTTGTCTCCCGGGGGCAATTGGCTAAGGCTTGAGACACCAACCACACCAGGAATGTGAACAGGCTCTGCTCAATGATGCATCCTTTTTATTGTTATTATTAATTAAATTTTTTCATTTATTTTACATTCTGACTGCAGTTTCCCCTCCCTCCTCTCCTCCCATCCTCTCCCCCACACCTCCCCTCTGCCCCCCCATCCACTCCTCTGTTTCTGTTCAGAAAGGGGCAGGCCTCCCATGGGTGTCAACAAAGCATGGCATATCAAGTTGAGGTAGGACTAAGCTCCTCCCTTTGTATTAAGGCTAGGCAAGGTAACCAGGAATGAGAGATAGATTCCCAAAAGCCAGCTCAAGCATTAGGGACAGGCCCTGATCCCTCAGCGGTGCATTCTTATAGCTCCTTTTATTGTTATTTTCTTTTGAAAAGGGGTCACATGTTGCCCAGGCTGGCCTTGAACTCAATATGTAGCTGATGATGACCTTGAACTTCTGACCCTCCTGCCTCCAACTCCCAGTTCTTGATGTTACAGACATGCATCACTACATCAAAAATCCAGTACTTGGAATGGAACCCAGGGCTTAATGAAATGTTAGGCAAGGGGATCCGGAGTTTCAGGCCTCTATTTCTTGATAAGCTGTCACACTTTTATCTAAAAATACATTGAGAGGGCCAGGGAGGTGGATCAGTTGGTAGAGTGCTTGCCTAGCATGCACACACCCTGGGTGTCATCCCCAGCACCACATAAACCATATGTGGTGTACATCTGCACACTCCGCACTCTGGAGGCGGAAGCAGGAGGATCAGAAGTTCAAAGTCATCCTCTGCGACACAGTGAGGACAGACTTGAGACACATGAGATCGTTTCAGAAGAAAATGCACTAGAAGTGTGTCATATGCATAAAACTAGATAGACAAACCAGAGAAAATGTTTAAATGTGTGTGGCTGTTTATTACCTTGAAGTGTAAACAAAAGAAAAAAGAACTCCATGCCGTGCACATTGTAAGGGGACTCTCCTCCTTTTGTGTGATATGTTTGACAGGGATGACCATCAGGAAGGGAGACCACAAAAGATAAAGAGGAAAAGGAGACACGTTGCCAAGGAGTCCATTTGACTCGGAGGTCGGCTGCAGAGTACACAAGCCCTTTTTGCACGTTGCTCCCTGTGGTCCTAAGTCATTGAGCATAAGGACATCCCTACCTGGAGAAACCACAGAATGGCCAGTAGCAGTAATTAAGCAGAATTTAAAGTTTATCCCAAAGCCATGAAGGGATCAGCTTCATGAATGAGTCTCAGATTCCTCATTTAATCTCCAGGATGGAGAAATGAAGGTTCTAGCCTTATTTTCAGGGGGAGGGGGTCTTGTCATATGGATTTCTATTTGTGTGTTGGGGGTGGTGCAGGTATACGTGTGCACAGAAGCCAAAAGACAGTTTCCGATGTTGTTTCTCAAGTGCTGTCCCTCTTGTGTTTTGAAGCGGGGTCTCTCACAAGCCTGGAATTCACCAGGTAGGCTAGGCTGGCTGGCCAGTGAGCCCCAGGGACCCTCCTGCCTCCACCTCCTCAGTGCTGGGATTATAAGCACATGTCACCATGCAGGTCTTCATATTTGAGCAAGAATGCACTTAACCGATTAAGTCAGTGGTTCTCAACCTTCCTAATTCTGTGACCCTTGAATACAGCTCCTCATGTTGTGGTGACCCCCCAACCATGAAATTGTCTCATTGCTACTTCATAACTGTGATCTTGGTGCTGTTATGAATCATAATGTAAATATCTAATACGCAGGATATCTGATATGTGACCCCCGTGGGAGTCATGACCCACAGGTTGAGAACCACTTATAAAGCCTTTTCCCCAGATCCCAGAGTTATACTTTTGGAAAAAAGGGTCAAGCTAACTTCTATGTTCTCTCATCTACATTAGGTTACTTTTCTGATATCGTACACAAATATCTGACCAAATAACCCCCAGGAGGAAGGACTGCCTTTGGCTCACAATCTCAGAGGGATTAGTCCTTCATGGCAGGAAGGCATAATGGAGCAGTCCCTTGGCAGGGGTGTAAACGGAGGCTTTTCTCTGTCCTGACCCAACCCGTAGCCACTTCCAAATAATCACTCAGAGGCTTATATTAATTATAAATGTTTGGATGATAGCTCAGGCTTATCGCTAGCTAGCTCTTACATTTAAGTTAACCCATTTCTAATCTATTTACTGCCATGTGGTCCATGACTAACTGGTTCTCTGGCATCTTGTTCCTTGGGTGGCTGGCTGGCGTCTCATCTCTATCTTCAGTTTGAATGTATTACCTAACCTTATTCTGCCTGGCTATTGGCCAAAACAGCTCTATTTATCAACCAATGAAAGCAACACACATTCACAGTGTACAGAAAGACCATCCCACAACATAGTGGGAACAGGAAGCTGGTTCACATTGTGACTCCTGACCTGGAAGCAAAGAACTAGACCAAAACTAGAGACTGGTATAATTTTCAAAGATACATTCCTATTGGCCTAACTACTCCAGTATGTCCCACTTTCAGGAAGTTCCATAACCTCCCAGAACAGCACCACCAGCTTGGGACCAAGTGTTCCAGCACAGGAGTCCATGGGGGACTCTGCACATCCAAAGTATAATGCTACTTGCTGACAGAACTTTGGCCATTATAAGCTACCTGATCTCTCACGTGTTAGAGCCAAGCTCAATTTTTCCAGAATTTCTCAGAAGCTGAATGTCTATAATGGAATATTTTTTTTAACACTTACATGGAGAGGTCGAGAGAATCAGTGGGCTTTCTCCAAAGTAGGAAACTCTGCAGGTTGTGACCTACATCTCCTATAAATGGTGCAGAAAACATCCTAATTGGGGAGTAGCTGTGAGGGTCTGAGGATGCCAACCACAAGCTGCCCTGGCTGCTGAGCTTGGATTTTTCCCTTCTCTGTACCTGATGTTTTTGAGGAATTAAACTAGGGTGAGGGGAAGATATGCTGAGAAGGTAACACAGAAGCCCATTTCTGGATAGCTTGGGTGTTGGAGAGGACTAGCTTGGGTGTTGGGGAGGACTCCTATTTGAGAGGGCAACACTTCCAACTGGAGAGAAATGGCCAAGGCAGGTGGGACAGTGGGGCAGAACACAGTCTGAGATTCTGGAAGCTCCGCACTGTGGTGTGTTGTAGAGCATGATTGGATTTTATGTTTTGTCTGTTTGTGTGCATGTGTGGGAGTGGGGGGGTGTTGATGTGTGTGTACATAGTGTCTCTGTGTCTGTGTGCTGGCCAGAGGTCAAGCTCAGGTGCTGTCCACTTTGTTTCGGATGTTGTTAATGTGTGTGTGTGTGTGTGTGGTCTCTATCAGTCTGATGTGTGAGTATAGTACCCTCAGAGACCAGGGGGCATCACATTCCCTGAAGTTGGAGTTACCAGCACTTGTGAGTCACCAAGTGGGGATGATGGGAACAGAACTTTGGTCCCCGGGAAGAGCAGTATCTGCTCTTAAACACTGAGCCATCTCTCCAACTTCCACCTTGGTTTTTGAGATGGAGTTCTCATTGGCTTCAAGCTCACCAACTAGGCTAAGCTAACTGAGTGGTGAGCCCTAGGGGTCCTCTGTTGCCTCGTCCCCAGCACTATGATTACAATCCCATGCCGCCATGCTCTGATTTTTAGAGTGGTTCTGGGAACCAAACTCAGGTCTTCATGCTTGGGTGACAAGCACTTTACCAACCGACCCTCTCCTCAGCCCTGATCTTAATTTTTTTGTTTTGCCTGCTTTTCAGAGAATATGTTGGAAAACTCTAGAAAGTTGTGTGTGATTCATAAGTAAGATGCTAAATTAAAAGCTCTACTTAGTTTCTTTTAAAGTTTGGCATCTGCTGCAATCAAGTTTGATATCATGCTTGATTAGAGTTGAATCACACTTTATATAGCTTGGGCTTAGGGAGCTGTGCTAATTATTTCTCCCATTACTATGACAAAATGCTTGACCACAGCAAGTTAAAAGATGAAAGATTTATTTTGACTTAAAGTTCCAGGGGATATGGTCCATCTTTCATGTCACTTATTTGTGTATCCATATAATATACATGCCTATATAACATATCTATATGTAGGTATAATATAAACATCCATGTAAAATATGTCCATATAATAATGTCCTGGTTGGGGTTTTGCTAACTTGACACAAGCTAGAGTCACCTGTGAAGAGGGAACCTCAACTGAGGAAGTATCTCCATCAGATTAGCCAGTAGACAAGTCTGTGGGACACCGTCTTGATTTGAGTTGGGACACTGTGTTGATTTGAGTGACGTGAGAGGGCCCAGCTCACTATGGATGGTTCCATTCCTACACAGGAGGTCACTGAGTATGTTACAAAGCAAGCTGAGTGAACCGTGAGGACCAGGTCAACAAGCAGCATTCCTTGGTGGTTTCTGCTTCAGTCCCTGCCTCCTGGTTCCTGCCTTGATTTCTCTCAGTGATGGACAGGCACCTGGAAGTTGCCTTTGGTCATGGGTTTTATCAAGGCAACAAAGGAACCTAAGTAGGACACCATGTAATATGTATATCCATGTAATATACATCCATATAAAATATATTGAAATATATGTCTAGATTATGCATAAGAGAAAACTATATTTTGTATCTTGCCAAGTTATCCTTTCTTCCCCCTCCCTCCTCTCAGTCCCTTTCTCTCTCAACAGTTATCCCTCTCTTTTCGTATCAAACACACATACACTTATCATGAAATATATATATATATATGTACATATATATATATATATGTATATTTAAATCTAGATTCCATACATGAGAGAAAGCATGCCATGCTCCTCTGAGCCTCGCTTATTTCATTTAACACAATGACCTGTGATTTTCCTGCAAACCACATGATTTCCTTCTTCTAGGCTGCTGACTAAAATGCCACTGTATGTATATTATGTAGTCTCTACCATTCTATTGATGGACATCAAGACTGCTTCTGCTGCTCACCTATTGTGAACACTGCAGTGATAGACACAAGCCTGCCGGTATCCCTGCAACATGCTGGCTGAGGGTCCCATATCTGTCTACCCAGGAGGACAGCTGGGTCACATAGGAACTTCTAATTTTATTTCTTTGAAGAGTAAAGCCGGTGAATCTCTGTGTGCCCTGCTAAAGCTCTGCAGAGGAGGCTTTGGGGTGCATGCAATCTCTTACCTTCCTCTGAACCATGTGCCTTGTGGAAATTGGGACAGAGACACCTCTATAGAGTATTTTCATACCGACACCTAGTCAGGGATGACCATTGGCATCTGACAACTGTTTTTCTGCTGAGGAGGAATTTTGGCTGATGCTAAATGAATTTTCCCACCTGTGCCAAGCTCCCAGACAGAAATATACTTAAAGAGAATTTCCATCCAAAGCGGAAGAGAAGTTCCATGCAGTGTGAGGACATGCTCTTTGAAGTAAGCCCTCATTCCTAAAGGCAGCTTCAGATACCCACACATAGACAGCGAATGTCTCATTAAAAAAAAAAATCATGAACTGTTGGCTTCCAAAAGAAACTTGGCTTATCTAAGACATTTTAGAGAAATGAGTGGAAGCCTCTGAGCCTAAACTTTTTTGATAAGCCAAAACAGTTCAAAGAACATCCCGGAATGCACCCAGGGACACTCTCCTTTGAAGGTCCCATGTGGCCACATAGTGTTTGTTAGGGAAAAAAACTCCAAAATAGTTCATTGTGGCCAAAATGAGTACAAAGTAACCTGGAGGGGTCAGTTAATGAGTGTGAGGGTCTAGGTTCAGACCCCCAGCACTCACGTAAAAAGCGGGGTACAGCTACACGTGCCTGTAATCCCAGCACTGGGAAGATAAATACAGGGAGATCCCTGGGGGCTTGCTGACTGGCTAACCTAGCTGAATCAGTGAGCTCTGGGTTCAATGAGAGACCCTGTCTCAAAATATAAGGTGGAGAGCAATTAAAGACAACACTCAGTGTTGACCTCTGACCTCCACCTGCATGCACACTTGTGCATACAGGCCAGATGGACATGTGCACACACACACAGACACACACACACAAAAGTAAGAAATACTTGGCATACGGGCTTTACATAAATGAGTGAGAGTTAAGACTGGCTTATGGACCCCAGGTTGGGGCACACTTGTAACATAGCACTGGGTGCAGGGAGGGGGCAGTTGAGGCAGGAGGATTACTGGTTCTGGGTCACCCTTGGGTATATAATGAGACCCTGTCTCAAAGAAAGGAGGGAGGGAGGGAATGAGGCCAGGACAGTCCTGAGGTGGGTAGTAGCAACAGTGTACATAGAAACTGAAGAACCATTATGTTGTGTGCTTTCCTGAGGCCACACTACCAATGGCTGAACAGTGAGGACACAGGCATGGCTCCATTCTACATTCCCCACACCACAGCAGGTCTGTTTCCTGCTACTGTACATAGGGCTAAAGTGTCACCGTGTATGATGGATGACATTCATCAAGTGACATCCTCCTGTGTCCAGAGTTTCCAACTCTTCCATTATTGACCTTGTTAATGACAAGGCTGCATGCGGTCAGTTGAGCACACAGCCTGTAACAGCCTATTCTTTACTTTCACTGACCCCAAGGTCAGCAGACATTATCATTCTAAATATTTACTTATTTCTTTATATCCTACAATGTCCCTAGAAGGGTTTTTAGGTAACTAAGAGCTAGAGACCCTTATAAATTAATGGAGAAGTTAATAAATGGGCGATGTTAAATCTTTAAACATAAACCAGAAGGTCTGGGCATGCTTGTGTGGGTTATTAATTTGATTTCCTTCTCTTCCCCACACTTAAACAAGGCAAATAACTCATCTACTCAAAAAGCCAGAGGTGAGCTTGTGAGCTGTGTGAACAAGCACCTCTAAATCCCAACCAAGTGTAGAGGGGGCGTTCCACAAATGATACCTAATCACCCCCTCTGCACAGCATATTATTTGAGAAAAAAAAATGATGAGACTCACTCCCCAACTTCAGGGTACTGCCAACCTCTGAAGGAGCCAATTCTAAATGAAGCTGTCACATAAAAAATGTCACGTGAGTGTAATAGGGTGGTGGATGTCTGTAACACAGTGTGGGCACAGGGAGAGGTTGGAGCAAAGGCAGAGGATTAGTGGTCCCAGGTCACCCTTAGATAGATGATGAGACCCTGTCTCAAAGAGAAAAAAGAAAGAAGAACACAGCGGGGGATGGTGGAGCAAAGGGGGAGGAGGTAAATAAGTAAGTTAGTGGGTTTCTAGGGCAGGTGCCTCTTTCTGCTGTTTTCAGGGCTGATTGACACTGGCCTGCCTCACTACCCCTGCACTGTTTTATTTCCTGCTCAGAGCAGCCCTCCCCTCCCATATTCAGCCTTCCGCAGCCACACACCTGACACCCTCTTATTAGTCTCTTTCATGGCCTTCTCTCTCCTCCATAACCCTCTTCACAATCTGGGGTACAATGATTTGTTTGTAGTTAATAAAATCTTCGTCTTCCCAAAACTGGAAGCTTTAAAGGATCCTGTGTGTGTGTGTGTGTGTGTGTGTGTGTGTGTGTGTGTGTGTGTGTACTTTTTTTCAGATGTTCTGATGATCAGCTCAGCACTTTGAGCCATCTCCCCAGCACCCATGTCTGTTCTCAGCTCGCCACTGCTTTCTTTCCCTTACACTTTGCATGGGGTCTGACGCATAGCAGGAGCTCAATAAATACATATGGAACTAACAGATGACTGAGTGACTGGATGGAGATGAGCCAGGAGGGGCAAGCAGTGGATGTGCATCATCCCCTCTTCCTCTCAAGCACAGAATATCAGCATTTTTTTTTTAGTTTCATATGGAGGTGTTGGTACAATTTTTCATTTTGAATTCTAAAAGCGCAAACAAAGTGGCAAATAAATAAATAGAAAGACAAGCCGGCCTTGGTTAGAGAGGGGCTTTCTGTAGTTGTGAAGGACAAGGTTGAAAGGATGAAATAAAGTCTAGATATGGGCTCACATAAAAGCTGTAGTCATGAAATCTGTGCTATAGTCACCCAGAGGGACTAGGGGGCTATTCAGGGCAGAATGGAGGCCAGATCTGTACACGGATGGCCATTTGATTGACAACATTACTCTTCAATAAACACCCCAGCAGCCACTGGATGTCCACAGGGGCACATTCATCCTGACACCTGTCTCACACATAAAAATTTTATCTGAAGGAGCCGGAGAGATGGCTTAGTTGATAAAGTGCTCGCCACACAAATGTGAGGGCCGGAGTTTGATCCCCCAGAACCCAGGCAAAGAGCCTGGTGTTACAGTTCCTGCTCGTAATCCCAGCACTGGAAAGATGGAGTCCCTGCGTTTCACTGGCCTAACTGGTGAGCTCCAGGGTCGGGGGAGATACTATCTCAAAAAATAAAGTGGGGACACTACCCAACATCAACCAAACACACAAAACATACATGCAACACACAACACATGTACTCACCCCCTGTACATGCACACACAAACATGCATGCCCAACACACAACTATCAACACACATACAATGCACTCACAAATACCAAATATATTTTATATGAGGCAGCTTATGGATCTAAAGGTTAAGAGGTAAAACTGAAGCCAGTTTCCAGAAGAGAAAAGGGCAAGTTGTTGTCTAGACACTGGGGTGTGTATAAAAGTGTGTAATGACACAGACAACACTCAGAGAAAAGTACTATCATGAGCCTGAGGTCTATCTGAGCTCACAATGAGACCTCGTCTCAAAAATCCTTAAAAATAGGGAAGCTCTGTTTGTCAGAAGATGTTATTAGAGGTGGGAGGAGAAGGCAGCTCAAAGATCTGGGTGAGGTATTTGCAGCACATCTCTGACGAAGAAGAAAGAGAGTTGAGCATGACGGTGCATGCCTTTAATCTCAGCACTCGGGAGGCAGGACAGTCCGGACTAAATAGAAAGATCCTGTCTTAAAATAATGAAGGGGGGGAGAGAGATCATCCAGATGAAAAGCAGGAGACAGATTTGAACCAACACTTCGCACAATAAGAACTTTGATCCCTCACCTGCTCAATAAGCAGAGAAACTATGTTCACCATAGAAACAAGAAACTAGAGCACCATGGAGACACAACTACATGTCCATCAAAATGGATGAAAAAATTGTGTGGTACTGGGGACCAAACCTAGGGACTCACACATGCTAAGCAGGTGCTCTACCACTGAGCCACACCCTAGCCCCTCACTGGAGGATTCTAGGCCGATGCTCTACCACTGAGTCACACCCCAGCCCCTCACTGGGGGATTCTAGGCAGGTGCTCTACCACTGAGCCACACCCTAGCCCCTCACTGGGGGATTCTAGGCAGGTGCTCTACCACTGAGTCACACCCCAGCCCCTCACTGGGGGATTCTAGGCAGGTGCTCTACTACTGAGCCATGTCCCAGCCCCTCACTGGGGGATTCTAGGCAGGAGCTCTATCACTGAGCCACACCCCAGCCCCTCACTGGGGGATTCTAGGCAGGGGCTCTACCACTGAGCCACACCCCAGCCCCTCACTGGGGGATTCTAGACAGGTGCTCTACCACTGAGTCACACCCCAGCCCCTCACTGGGGGATTCTAGGCAGGTGCTCTACCACTGAGTCACACCCCAGCCGCTCACTGGGGGATTCTAGGCAGGTGCTCTACCACTGAGTCACACCCCAGCCGCTCACTGGGGGATTCTAGACAGGTGTTCTACCACTGAACTTAATACACAGGAGTCTCTTGGATATTTAGATTCAGAAATCAACAAATCAACAGGGGGAATAGTTGTATCTTGTATGTTATTCCCATCTGAAACTCACTGAAATTTAGTTATCAAGAGGTGGAGACAGGTGGGACCTTTAAAAAGTGAATAGGGCTCTGACCTCATGAACGGATCAATCCATTCACAGTTATTAGATTAATGGGTTATGGGGTTAGTGGGTTATCTAAAGAATAATTCTGAGTTAAATAGCCTGCCTGGCTGGATCTTTTGTATACCCCTCCTCTCATCACATTTATGGTTTACTTTGGCTCAGAACTTAATCCCAAATAGACCCTTTCTTCTCTGTAACTTACATGGTCTGTGGTATTCTGTCACAGCAACAGGAAATATACACATGTTCAGTGTCTGTTACTGAAAAGTGTGGTGGCCCTGAAAATGATCCTAGGAAGGCCATGGGCACTGTTTGAGGCAATGGGAGGAGCCCCAGGTAAAAGTGTTCGGGAAATGGGTGGACACTGACAGCTGGAGCCCACAGCAGATGTAGGCTTCAAAGGCTGCAGCTGGCATAGAAGAGATTTTAAAAACCAAAGTGGACCAGCTGTGATGCTACACACCTTAAAGACAGCACTCAGGAGGCAGAAGCAGGCAGATCTCTGTGAGTTTGAGGCCAGCCTACATGGTGAGTTCCAGGACAGCCAGAGATACATAGTGAGACCCTGTCTCAAAAGGTATGCACAGAGAGAGAAAGAGAGACTTGAGTTCAATAAAATGCGTATTTTTAAAAAGTGAGGTATGGCAGTGCATGCTTAGAATCCAGGCATAGGGAAGGTAGAGTCGGCAGATCCCTGGTGCTCAACAGCCAGTCTAGTCCAATTAACAAATTCAGACCAGTGGGAGATCCTGTCTCAAGAAACAAGATGGTTCCTGAAGAATGGCATCCAAGGTTAACCTCTTGTCTTACACACACACACACACACACACCCCACAGGCATAAAAGTGCTCGACAGCACCTGAGGATCGACAGCACCTGAAGAATGACACCCAAGCTTCTCCTCTAATCTCAGTGTGTACACATACACGCACATACTCACAAGCCCACATATGCACTCATGAATTGATGGGTTAAGTTTTAAATTGGAATAGACTGTTGTGAGGTTCTAGACCTGTGGGAAGCAGGGACTAGCTGGGTCCTTGAAGGACCTCCCCTCCCCAACCAGTTGCAGATCCTATCTCTGCTTCCTGACCACCATCCAGGGAGCAGCCTGCCTCCTCCATCACACCCTTTCCATGATGCCCTGCCTCATCCGGAAACAATGCAGCCCACCAACCTCAGATGGAAACCTCTGGAACCATGAGCAGACTTGACCCTTTCCACATTAGCCTGTGATTCTCCAGGCAAAAACAAGAGTCACACGTCAACCGCCCAGTTGTCCCTGCCCTTCCCTATTGATTTGTTCTGCGTTCACTTGGTTCAAAATGAATTAAGACACCAAAGCGCTCTCTCTCTCTCTCTCTCTCTCTCTCTCTCTCTCTCTCTCTCTCTCTCTCTCTCTCTCTCTCTCTCTCTCACACACACACACACACACACACACACACACACACACACACACACACACAATGGATTGGGGAATATTTTATCTGTTCTTGTCTAGAGATGAGCTGAAAGGTCGTTTCAAGTAATTATCGCCCTGATAATTGAGCAGATGGCAAACACCGAATCCCTCGTCCCCACCTGTCAGCATCTCTGTGGCTAATTCACTTTCAAGCATGGGCAATTTATTCTGACTAGATTTTATTTCATGATAGCCACTTACACTCTCCACTTTTCAAGGTGCTCAAGGAGCTGAATTTCTGAGCAATCTGCATCCCAGTCTTCTTCCTGCAGGAGCTGGTGAAAATGGACACAGCTGTAAACCCAACACAGACCACCCATGGCATCGTCATTGGACACAACTGGTGTAGGGTGGCGGAGAACAACCTAGAGTGCTGCTCCTCAGGAGCTGTCCATCTTGTTTTGTGAAACAGGGTCTCTTTCATGGCCTGGAGACCCCCGTCAGGCCACGCTAGTCGGCTAGTGTGCCCCAAGGATCCGCCCATCTCCATCTCCCCAGTGCTGGGATTGCGTGCCTGTGTTAGCACAATGGCTCTTTACTGTATGTCCTGGGGGTTGAACTCAGCTCCTCCTGCTTGTACAGTGTTCTAGTTCCATCTTGCTGCTGTGATGAAGCACTAACCAAAAGAAACTCAGGTTGGGGAAGGGTTTACTCTATCTCACACTTCCTGGCCACAGTCTATCACCAAGGGAAGTTAGGGCAGAACTCTAGCAGGAACTTAAAATGGAAACCAGGGAAGGATGCTGCTTAATGGCTGGCTCATTCTTAGCTAGCTTTCTATACAGCGCAGGACCACCTTTGCCTAAGGGATGGTGTTGCCCACAGTGGGCTTGGCCCTCCTATATCAAGGACCAGTCCTATTTAGCCAATTCCTCCTTCAGGGCTTTCCATTCAAATGACTCTAGGCTGTGTCAAGTTAACAAGGAACACTAATGAGGACAGACAGCAAGCATTTTACCCATGGAGCTATCTCCTCAGACACAATTACATCGTTTTCATTACTGCCCCTCATCTGCAGCTGCCTCTCTCTCCATGCCATGTTGATCTTCTCCCTGGCAGTACTACACATGTAGCTATGACTATAGCAGAAGCAGTGAACACAAGATGGATCTTCAATCCATCTCTCTCCATGCTCTGAAGAACTAATTCAAAGAAAAAACAAACTTAGTAGAAACCACCATTCTTAATTTTTCATCTTGACTGCCATTTTCCTTACCTTTTCTGTCTATAAGTGTACATGTGGTATATGTGCATACCTGTATGCTCATGTGCACACACACACACTCCATGCACATCCAGAGACCTAGATGCATGTAGGCAAGATGTTGAATATCTTCCTTTATTAGGATCCTCCTTTGGGGAAAGGGGGATCTCACTCAACTGTTTCAGCTAGGTTGGATGGCCAGTAAGCCCTGGGGATCCAACTGTATATACCCTGCCCTCCCCTCCCACCCAGGATTGGGGTTACAGGAGCATGCTGCCATGCTCAGTTTCACACAGCTGCTCGAGATTCAAACTCGGTCCTCATGCTTGCATAGCTAGCATTTCACTCACTGTGGCATCTTCCCAGTCCAACTTTTTTATCGTCTCTTATCCTTTTGTTTTGCCATTTTTTAAAAAATAGAATAAAGATTTGTTTTAGAGTGTGTGTGTGTGTGTGTGTGTGTGTGTGTGTGTGTGAGAGAGAGAGAGAGAGAGAGAGAGAGAGAGAGAGAGAGAGAGAGAGAGGGGAGGAGAGGGAGAGGGAGAGAGAGAGAGAGAGAGAGAGAGAGAGAGAGAGAGAGAGAGAGAGAGAGAGAGAGAATGTGCAGGTGCTCCTGGAGGTATATTGGAAATCAAATTCCCTTGAGTTGAAATCACATCCATTTGCAAGCTGCCCAATGTGGGTGCTGGGATCTGAACTCTGGTCCTCTGGCAGAGGAGTAAGCACTCTTAACCACTGTGCCATCTCTTTCAGCCCCTAGCTGAGTCCTTTTGATTATAATTCTACGAGAGTCACCCATGCTATGCAAATCCACCTTTCCCAGGAGGCCAGTCACCCAGCATGCCAGGTGTTACTCTGTGCACAGGTCATTACATCCAGGGGAGAAGTGAACAGTCCATTCACTTTGAAGAAATGAGAGCAGGAACTGTCACAACAACAGCATACAATCACTTAATTTGATGCAGATCCAGGCCTGAATATAAGCACCTCTGATTTAAAGGGAAAAGGCAATTAAAAGCAGTTGCTGGAATATTCTTTCAAGTCAATGGAGTCATTCAATTAGTCCATTAAAATGACTTGCTTTTGAAAGCATAATTTAGTCCCCAAGTAAGAAGGGGGGATCAGAGATTGGCATCCATGGAAAAAAACAAAGCAAAACAAAATAATCAAAACTACTGGGAAATCTCTACGACTCCTTTGACTTTCTAGTTTCATTTTGTCTCCTAATCTACTTTTTGGCACATTGGTACATTTGTTATTCATCTTGCAAACCCAGAATTTTAATCTCTTTTAGTGCTGGACAAATCCTCATCTGTTTGCGAAGAGGAGAGACGGAGGAATAAAGATTGCTCCTGTGACCAGAGCAGAAAGTGCTAGGTCTCGCTTTTCCAGCCTCCCTTGCAGCTAAAGTTCACACATGTGACTAACCCTCTCACATATGCCTGCTGTTATGTGAACTTTTCCCTGGAAAGATATAAACAAAAATCCATCCTCTGCATATCAGACACCAATCACAGACCAAAGCAGTGATGACACCAAAATCCATCTTGGGGAACCAATATGTTTCTTGGGCTTCCTCACAGAGCATGATGAGGGGTGACTGAGAAAAGTACAGGTGACCCTAAAAACAGCTGCTGCAAGGCAAAGTCTCACCCTACAGTGGCTGACAGCCTCACGGAAGCTGCAGCATGGAGTCCCCCTTCCAGTCACTGTCCCATGTCCTGTGTACCCTGGCATCTCCCAAGATCACTTGCACCTGTGAGAGGGCAGGAGGAAGTAATGGCTGGACTCCCAGGTGACACTCCTCTGACCCTCCCCTTCCTTTCTAAGCCAGGGACTGTCAATAACTTTGCTACCATTATCATAGACCTGGCTACCTCCTCATTTTTCTGTTTATTTTGTTGCCATGGCTACTGGGCCAAGGTAATCTCTACTTCAAGATGGCAATGGTTATATCCTGCCATATGACAACACTGTAGACAACCATATTGCTAATTGCTATGATAGGCTGTCCCCTAGGCTACTGTGGCTTATGTACTCAGTGTCGGAGGGCAATACTCCAAGACATGTGTACAAAAGACGAGGTTTGGCTGAAAAATGTCTCATTGCGACCCTTTTTTATAATGACCCCAGAGATTATTTGAGAATGATGTATTTCAGCCCCACAATTTAGAAGCTGTGAAAGCATTTATCAAACACAGTTTGAGGATCCCAAGTTTCTCTTCATTGGCACTGTGGACCTTCTCGGCCAGGTGCACTGTGGGATGCTGGGCAGCATCTGTGATCTCTAGCCAACCAATACCATGTGACAACCCAAGTGTCTGGAGACAGTACCAAATTGTTCCTCAAGTGTGGAAAAAAATATTGTCCCTCGTTGAAAACCACTCACTGCTTTAGTTCAATCTGAAAGCGATTGTGTGGTCGGTAATCAGGGAGATGCAAATCAGAATAGAATTAAGCACTATTTCCTCATTACGTTTGCAGAAACATAAAGTAAGATTGAGCCGGATCCTGGCAGCAGGTGAGGAGGTTCCAGCAGGTGAGGAGCGCTTAGGATGAGGGATTTGGGGGAACAGTTGGTGCGTTCCATTCAAAATAACAATGCTCACATCCATTGAGCAAGGATGAGGACCTAAGTTCAGTCCCCAGAACCCCAACGAAAAGCTGCACACAGTGGCGTGGGCTCAAAGCCCAGGCTCTGAAAAGGTGGAAACAAGAGGCTATCTGAGACTCAATGGCCAGCCAGCCTAGCCTACCTGGTGAGGTCCAGGCTGCAGGTTAGACCTCCAGAATGTATTAACCCTTCACGGCCGTAACCTCATCTATTTTAGACAACACTGTTCCACCCTTAGCCACAGTTCCCTGTCTATGAGTACAGTGTTTTTAGATTTTTTGCATAGGTGGAGTCATGCAGGATTCGGCTTATTTCATCTAGAGTGTTGGCCTCTCAGTTCATCCAGGGTGTCTGTGTCCTGACATCTCAGTGTCCTGTTTCCTGTTTCCAAGAACACACCCTTACAAAAAGCAACTTCGGGGAGAAAGGGCTTGCTCTGGTGCACAGTTTAAGAGTGCAGTCCATCACGTGAGGAGGGCCTGTTGACAGGAGCTTGAGGCAGCTGCTCACATGGCATCCACAGTCAGGAAGCAGAGAGGGGAATGCTGGCACTCAGCTTGATTTCTCCTTTTTTTATACAGTACGGAATTACAGCCTAAGGGATGATGCTACCCACAGTGGGTGTGCCCTCCCTCTTCCATTAACCTAATCAAGATAATCCGCTATGGACAAGCCTAGACTAGGTCCATCTCCCAGGTGATTGATTCTACATCGAGTCAAGTTAGCAACTGAGATTAGTCATCACAGTCTTCCAAATGACAGCATTTCTTTGTTTTCTTTTCTTTTGGTGTGTACAAGTTTGGAGGAGGGTTGTATGTATGTGGTGGATGCACACGTGTGTGTGTGTGTGTGTGTGTGTGTGTGTGTGTGTGTGTGTGTGTGTGTGTGTGTGTATGTGCACCCACAGTGGCCAGAGGAGGACACAGGTGCCCTGCTCTATCACTCTCCACCTCGTTCCCCTGAGACAGAATCTCTTACTGAACCTGGAGCTAGGCTGGCAGCCAACAAGCCCCACTGGTCCTCCTGTTTCTGCATGCCCTTACAAGCAGGTGCAAGCTTACCTAGTTTTCACCTGGGTTCTAAGGATTTGAACTCTGCTCCTCAAGTTTGCACAGCAAACGTTCTTACCCACTGAGCCGCACAAAGGACTTGTTGATTTTAGTTGGATTTTAATTTTACCTTAAAATTTACTTAAATGAATCATAGGGTTCTAATATCAAAGTCATAACAAAATATACATTGGAATTCCATTTCTATTTCTTTCATATGTTCCTTCCTGATTCTATTAGTGAGCATCTGTAAGTAATTTCTGTTTTATAATATCGAGGTGTGTGTGTGTGTGTGTGTGTGTGTGTGTGTGTGTGTGTGTGTGTGTGTTAGGAGAAAAAGAGGGAACAAGTAAGGGAAATGAGAGGAGAGAGAGGGTCTGTGAAATCATCATATGGTGTTAGTTAGGACAGGCTACTGTTGTGGTTGGCTTGTTGCTGTCATGAAACACCCCAGACTGGACAATTTTTAAAGAAAAAAATCTTGCCATTCTAGCACTTGTTGGGCCCCCAGTGAGGACTTTGCTGGTGGAAATGACTCTGCAGAGCCCTGAGTCTAGCCAGTTGGATAGCTCAGATTCTCCTTCTTGGATATGTGCACATGGGTGTCCCACAAGAACTCAGCAAAGGGTCATATAACATTAGCCTTCAACTCAAGGGTGAGCAAATAGAATGTTTAACACATATCATGTCAGGTAAATTGATAAGCTGTTATTTAAAATGATGAACCCAACTGGACTTTACCACATTTCTCTTTTAAATTAATTCCAAGGTGTCTCTACCCTCATCTGTGGCATCTTCTGTGTCCACTTATCCACCAGGGAATATTCATGCTGTGATGAGCAACATCATAGTGAATGTGGAAAGGAGATCCTTCCATCATACTGATTGTGTTCCCTTTAGATATGTGGGATACTATTCAGCCTTAAAAAAGAAAAGGTCTGGCCGCACCCATCTGTGCCAGCATGCGTGAAGGCTGGGGTCAGTCATGGGATGTCCTCTCACTCCGTTTGCAGCAATCTCTCTCCCGAACATGAGACTCAGTTTTTTCTCTATTAAATTGGAAACCAGCTCCTGTCTCCACCTGCCCCACGTGCTGGAAGCCCAGTTTCTCACATGAGTGCTAGAATCCAAACTCTGGTCCTTAGGACCATACAAGCCCAGCTCAACTGTCTCTCCATTACCCTTTAAAAATGTTAAACAAACAGAAATCAGTGACTATGACTACACATAAAATTGGTAAAATCCGTACATAATGAAAAGAACAGTGTCACACATTTTAGAATTTAGTACTTCAACCCTGCTTTCTGAGCATTCTAGACCCAAAGAAAAAAAATAATGTAAAATTGCAACTAAATCTTCAACCATGTTTAATTTTCCTATTAAACTAGTGGCATTGATATTATTCTCATGAAACAAGTCCATGAATATTCTAAGATTTTCACCATAAAGGAAATATAAATGTAATGGGGCGAAGAGATGGCTTAGCATCTAAATGCACTTGCTGCTTTGCAGGGAACCTGACTCCAGCTCCCAGCACCCACACCCATCAGGCAGCTCACAACTGCCTATCACTCCATTTCCAAAGGCTCCACCACCTTTGTCCTCCATGGGCACCTGTACCCACATGCACATACCTGCAGACAAATACATAATTTTGCACATAATTTTTAAATAAAAATAAAATCTTTTTAAAAAGAAATATAAACTTAAAATTAAGAATGGTGTGCAAATTGTCAGAATTTTGCCATAAATATTTAAATTCAATTGGAATGATTCACACTTAAATAGTTTGTATTTTAAAAGCTACTCAGAAAGATGGTGTAAGAGGATCACCATGAGTTCAAGGCCAGCCTAGGCTGAAGAGAATTTCCGGGTAAGACTTGGGCTACGGAGCATGGCTCTGTCTCAGAGAAACACCTTCCTTCCTTCTAAAGCTCTCATCTAACCCCTAAGTTATCGAGCAGCTCGTTCTCAAACGCCCGTCCAGAAAACATTTTTCAACTTGTCCTTTCATATTAACTTCTAACTTAATAGCAATGTGATCAGAGCTCAAGGGCCGTGGGAAACCTATTCTGTGAGATTTATCGAGGCCACTGTGTGGCCCGGCGGCTATATGATTAATGTCTGTGGGTCTCCGTGTATTTTCGATGTCTCCAGCACTGAATGCCGAGTTCTGTGTGGTCCTGGGGTCACAGTGCAATGCTTGCCAGCCTCCCGTATTCCTCCCCACTTTCTGTCTGAGGGGCTTATCAATAATTGAAAGAATTATAAGGGTGTGTTTCTCAATTTCCTCTGCAGTTCATGCTTCATCAATTTAGGACCATTTTCCCAGGGTATTCGTGTTTGCAACATTTCACCTTCTCACTAAATGGAACCTGTTATTGTTATGTAGAGACCAGATCCACACCATTCTCATTCTCTCTCCCTCTCCCTCTCCCTCCCCTTCCTTCCCCCTCCCCCTCCCCCTCTCCCTCTCCCTCTCTCCTCCCTTCACTCTTTCCATCTCCCTCTCCCTTGTCTTTCTCAGTGTGTTTATGTGTGTGCAGATGCACAGGCATGCGCATGTGGAAGCCACAGAACCACGTCCTCTGTGGTTCCCCAGGTGCTGCCTACCTTGGTTTGGGCTTTGTTTTTCATAACCCACTGAGTGCAGTTTCTGTTGCTTGTATACATCCAGGTGTGGGACATTCACTGTGTGTAGTGTATGGGGGAGGGGGGTTGTCTTAAGGAAAACCGACTCTCCCTCCCTCAGACGCCATCTATTGTCAATAGCTCCTAATAGCACTAATGACAGCGGCTCATCCTCCCTTCCCCACTCCAGGCTAGAATTCTGGCTGGCCTGGTGTAGCTGAAGTTTTCTCCGGTCCTGCCCAGCCCCACGGACCCTGAAGCCGCTTATAAAATAATCACTCAGAAGCTTATATTAATTAAAACTGCTCAGCCATTAGCTCAGGCCTACCATTTACTAACTCCTACACTTAAACTCAGCCCATTTCTGTTAATCTATAAATCGCCATGTTTTCTGTGCCTTTACCTGTGTGTTATTACATCCTGCTCCCTGGACAGCGGGCTGGCGTCTCTTGACTCAGTCTTCCTCTTCCCAGAATTCTCCTTATCCACTTACCCCACCTATACTTCCTGCCTGGCTACTGACCAATCAGCATTTTATTAAACCAGCCATCACTGAGTCATAACTACCTCAAACTTTGGAAACAAGCTTATATATATGGGAAGGATAACACTGGAGATCAAGAGACCCAAATTTATTATGTATTGCTTTAACTTTTCTTGATAGTGCTTAGGATAGAACCCAGAATGTTTCTGCACATGCTAGGCAAGCACTTTACCATGAACCACACCCCTAGCCTCTTACTGGGGAATTCTAAGCAGGTGGTCTACCACTGAGCCACACCCCAGCCCCTCACTGGGGGATTCTAGGCAGGTGCTCTATCACTGATCCACACCCCAGCCCCTCACTGGGGGATTCTAGGCAGGTGCTCTATCACTGAGCCACACCCCCAGCCCCTCATTGGGGGATTCTAGGCAGGTGGTCTACCACTGAGCCACACCCCAGCCCCTCACTGGGGGATTCTAGGCAGGTGCTCTACCACTGAGCCACACCCCAACCCCTCACTGGGGATTCTAGGCAGGTGCTCTACCACTGAGCCACATCCCAGCCCCTCACTGGGGGATTCTAGGCAGAGGATCTACCACTGAGTCACACCTCAGCCCCGCACTAGGGGATTCTAGGCAGGTGCTCTACCACTGAGCCACACCCCAGCCCCTCACTGGGGGATTCTAGGCAGGTGCTCCACCACTGAGCCATGCCCTTCAGTGTCCTTATGTTTTTCGATTGTGACCTAACAATCTGTATTGGTTACCTTTCTTGTTACTATGACAAAAATACCTGGAGTGAGGGACTTGAAGAAAGGGGTTCATTTTGCTCACAGTTTGAGGGTGTGGTCTATCATCAACAGGAAGGCTTGGGAGCAAGGATTTGAGGTGGCTGCTCACATGGTGTCTACAGACAGGAAGAAGAGAGCAATGAATGATAGTGCTCAGCTCGCTTTCTCCTTCTGTTCAGTCCAGGACCCCAGCCTAGGGGATGCTGCCACCTACACCCAGGGGGGAGCTTCCCACTTCAGCTGTACCTCTTTGGAAATTTCCTCACTGACACACCCAGGCAGGTGTCTCTTGGGCAATTCTCTACCCAGTCAAGTTGAAATGAAGATTAACTATCATACCATCTAATTAAGATTAATTTTTTTAGAGAGTGTTTTCTATGTAAATCCTCTGAGGTCATTTTATCTCATGTGTCAACACTGTATTCGGGGCCTAATGGTTCATACATGTAATCTCAATACTGAGGAGGCCAAACCAAGAGGATTGCCATGAGTTCCAGGCTACCTCCAGTGTATTTGAGGCTTACCAATGCTACAGACAACTGACTCCACCAATTAAGTGTGTAAAAACACACATACCTTGAAAATTCTCAGAAAAGGTATTCATCAAAATGTCAACAACAATTGACAGTCAGAGATATTGGAAATCTATTTTTCTTCACGCTTCCTTGCATTTTGAGAGTTATTTTTGAAATAAGCATAAAGTATTATAAAAAATTTTTCAAAATAAAGTTCTAAAGAACCCAGTGATAAAAAATTCTATCAGCATTTTGAGGAATAATTGATCTGTTTAGTGGGCTTGTATTTTCTCAAAATTAGATATCCCCGTGGAGCAGGGACTACTTTTTGCTTCCTGTGTTCTTCCTACAGCTCCATGGGTCACACTGCATGGAGTAAGAATTGCATAATGGATGTTGATTGACAGGGGTATTTAGATGTCGGACTCTGAGGCGATATTATCGAACGTAGCTAAGAACTAAATTGCATGACTGAGCTTTGGCCCTACAACCTTAATAACCAAAAACTAAAGCCGTCAAGTCATTGTGTTTTATTATAAATGATTCTGCCTCCCAAGACTCCTTCAGTTTAGAAATCTTGCCAAAGGGTTGTTTCTCATCCTGTTGCTCACTTATGGACAAGTCTTCAAATGACATCATTATCCCACAAGCCATAAAGAAAGAGGCAAAACTGAACCACGTTTTTGGAAGAGCTTTGCATGGACACGTGGTTTCCGATTTGGGAGCTGAGTCTGTCTAGGGAAACATCAGAAGGTGATAAAACCTTATTTGGCATTTTGAGTGTCACTGCTGGTTTGTATCTGGTGCCTGTTGCTGCATAACAAACCACAAATCTTAGCAGCAAAGAAAAGTGGCATGCAGGGCTGAGGAGATGGCTCAGTCAATGCAGCGCTTGCCATGTGTTAACTTTAATTGTCAACAGGACACAACCTAGAATAATCTAGGAAGAAAGTCTCAGTCAAGGAGTGTCTACTTGAGTTGGCCTGTGTTTATGTCTGTGGGGGATTATCTTAATTAGATGTGGGAAGACCCAGCCCACTATGGGTGACACCATTCTCTAGGCAGGCGATCCTGAGGTGTATAAGTGAGAAGAAACTGAGCTGAGCACAAGTAAGCCAGCAAGGAGCATGCACATAGCTACTCTTGACTGTGGCTGTGATGTGACCATCTGCCTCTGTCTCCTGGCACTGTGACCATCCCTCAGTGACAGACTATAACCCGGGATTGTGGGCTAAAATGAAACCTTTCTTCACTAATTTTCTTTTCATCAATGTATTTTATTACAGCAACAGAACCAAAACCGGGCCCCCAGGCAAGCGTGAAGACCTGAGTTTGACCCTCAAAACCCTGTAGAAAAGCCAGGCATTATAGTATATACTTGTAATCCCAGTGTTGGCAGCCAAACTAGCTAAATTAGTGAGCCCCAGGTTCAGTAAGAGACCATGTATCAAAAAATAAGGTGGAGGGCGATTGAGGAAGCCAATTTGACATTGACCTCTGGCCTTCACACACACACACACACACACACACACACACACACACACACACACACACGCATGCATACATGTACCTGCTGTATACACACATGAACCCACATATACCAAAAACAAGAAAAGGAAAGAAAAATATCATATGCTTAGTGGGTTCATCTAGGAGTCAGTGCTGCTTTGAGCTAGATGATGTTATCAGCCTCACCCACCACCATCTCCACTTCCAGGATATAGGCTTTGTCTTACCACATGGGCTCTCTATGGGGGTCCAGGTTTCAGGAACAGAAGTTATTCTGAGGAAGCCATTATCTTAAAAAAAAATACACATTTCAAATGTCTCCCTATGCCATGTGTACTGACTTCCTTTCATATGTCTTTGTGGTTATGGGTGTGTATATGTGTGTGCATGTGTGTATGCGTGTCCATGTGCACATGGAGGCCAGAGGACAACCTAGGTGCTGTTCCTCAGGAGCCATCCACCTCGTTCTTTGAGGCAATGTCTCTCATTGATTCCTGAGTATCACCAATCAGGCTAGGCTGTCTGGCTAGCAAGGCCAAGGGGTCAGCCCGACTCCACCTTCCAACACTAGGATGATAAGTCTGTGTGACTTTCTACATGGGTTCTGAGATCTGATTCAGACCCTCCTGCACACACAGCAAGCATTTTACCAACTGAGTTATCTCTCCTGCCCTCAAGGACACCTCTTTTTCCCACTTTCAAGGTCTTGTGGTTTTGGTCATGGCAGATCCTATGTTTTTAGCCTTGAAGAGGAAAAGAGAGAGTAGCAAAGTCTAGGTCAGGTTCATCCTGTAATACAGTTCTGAGCAAAGCATTTCTCAAATGATCACCTTGTCTGCATTCAGAGACAGAGACGGGTAGGGTCTGATGCATGGGCTCAGGCAGCAAAGGTGGTCACATTGTTGAGACAGAAATGCCCAACCTTCCCATCCTGTTCCCTCACGGGACATCTGCAGACCCAAGTGAAGAGTCAGTGTTGTCAACAAAAGAATCCCTCGAGTCCCTGAAATGTAATCTAGGCAACTGTTACCCTAACCACACAGTAGAGATGGAACCTCTGCCAAAACAGGTGGGAAACAGTTCCCGTGCAGCTTCCACTGTGTGACCACCAGAGTCAGAGATCTTCCCTGCCACAGAGAGCTACTGAGCTGGAGGGCTTCTTTGGGTGTTTCCTAGGCAACAACCAAACATTTGAGGCACCCTAGCTCCTTCATGTGGAGGCCTTATGAAAGAAATGAAATGTCCCTCTGTGTTGTCACAAAGACTAGCATACAGGGACACTTGGGCTAGTCTTTGTGACAATTTCTGATGAGACATCCTTCCAAGAGCTTCTTCAAGACACCTCTCTATCTTCCTCTCCTTAAAGGAAAAAAAATCAGTGTTTCTACAGCAGCATCCAAAGTACCTAAGGAAACAACTCAAAATTACTCATTTTGGCTCAAGGTTTCTGGGGGCTTGGTGCATGGTAACTATAAGATTATAATGTTAGAACCCAGCTACGGCAGCCTTCTTCTCTCACAGATGCCACAGGCACACTGTATGACTGCCTGTGGGGTTAATAGCTCTTCTAATCGACTCTCTGAACCCAACATCCATCTCTGTGTCCCTGTGAACTGCATCTGAGACCTTTCAGTTGCATGGTTCCATGTACCTGGCAGAATGACATGGTGACCAGAGAATGTGGTGGACATGGTTCTTAACTTATGGCAGACAAGAAATAGCGAGACAAGAAAGGAAGTGGCCAGGGACAAGATACCTCTAAGGACTCACCTCAACCCTACTCCCCACAATGAGCTACTACTTCTAACTAGACCCAACTTCCAAAAGTTACTGGAAACTCTCAAAATGGTGTGACAATCAGGAAGCCAGGCATCATGTTGCCTAGGGGTGTCCTGTTTCATATTCAAACCATAACAACTGTACAGGGTGGCAAATTGACTGCTTTTTGAGAAAATGAATGCCAGTGAGATGTCTGTTAGTGCAGTTCTTCTCTTGAAGGCTCTTTGGAGAAGAGGCATGGTCTTCAGTTGGTATGAGCATAGCTTGTCATGTCTCAGTCATGACACAGCCAGGACAGGAAAAGAGCATCAGATGTTGTGGTAGTTTGAATGTCATTGGCCCTATAATTTCATAGGGAGTGGCACTATTAGGAGGCATGGTTTTGTTGGAGTGGGTATGGCCTTGTTGAAGGAAGTGTGTCACTGTAGAGACAGGCTCAGAAGTTTCTTTTGCTCCAGTTTCACTTATTATGACAGTCAACTTCCTGTTGCCGGCAAGATGTAGGACTCTCAGATAGTCCTCCAGCACCATGTCTGCCTACATGCTGCCATGCTCCCTGCCATGATGATAATGGACTGAGCCTCTGAAACTGTAAGCCAGCCTTCTCAATTAAATGTTTTCCTTATAAGAGTTGCCATGGTCATGATGTCTCTTCTAGCAATAGAAACTTAAGATAGATGGCTCAGTGAATAAAGTGCTCAATGCGCAAGCATGAGGACCTAAGATCAAGTCCCCAGCATCCACATAGGAAGCCAGGCATGACAGCGCATGCCTCTAACCCCAACACAGGGTGGGGAAAGATGGGTGGATCCCAGGAATCCAGCCAGTCAGGTTAGCCAAATCATCTAACTCCAGGTTCAGTGAGAAACCCTGTCTCAAAGAATGAGCTAAGAGTGATTGAGGAAGATAACTGATGCCTCTAGCCTCCACACATGCATACACAGTCAAATACAAAACACACACACACACATGCATACACAGTCAAAGACAAAACACACACACACATGCATACACAGTCAAAGACAAAACACACACACACATGCATACACAGTCAAAGACAAAACACACACACACATGCATACACAGTCAAAGACAAAACACACACATACACACACACACACACACACACACACACGTGCGCGCATACACAGTCAAATACAAAACACACACACGTACCATGCACACAGGGAGACACAAATATACACATAACTAAAAATAAAATAAATCTTAAGTAAGGATGGCATCTACAGCCCTATATTAACAACCTTTCTTGTTGCCATGATAAAAGTCACTTAAGGGTCTTCATGGCGACAGGAGCCTGAGGCATCTGATCACATAGTGTCCACAGCCAGGAGTTGGGGGGGGGGGGTGCCTTCTCCTCCTTTTTTATTTTTCCATTTTTATTCAATCCAGGAAGCCATGAGATGGCATAGCCCACATTCATAGTGAGTTGTCCTCTGTGGTTGACTCTACCTAGAAATGGCCTCACAGACATGCCCAGAGGTGTACGCCTCTTGGGTGATTCTAAACAAGATGAAAATGAATCGCCACAACCCCTCCCAGATACCCCCCAGCAGCTGAGGACCAAGTGTTGACACATGAGCGAGTGGGAGGCGCTTCAGGCTCAAGCCCCAAATATAAAGACAAAAACCTTGAGTAGTGTCAGCGTGGTCGACAACAGCTGCTGAGGGGTGACTCAGCCCTCTGGACCTGGCTTGTGTTCGGAATCGCTGAGTGGATGCTCCCCTAGTACCAAACACCAAAATAGAATTCTTCAGAGAAGAGACAGCTGAAAGGGCTTCGGAAATCTCTGGCAATCCATCCGCTGCAAAAAGTACACTCTTGCCTTGCTTCCTGAATTTCAGAGTGATTTTCCCCTGGTCTCCCTTTGTGAGCCGACTTCACTGGATAGCACTGGGGGGTAGCGGGTCAACTTCAGGGGAACGGGTGTGAGGGCACAGAGTGAGGGCACAGAGTGCACCACACTTGTGTGAGATGAGCTGCAGGAAGGGCAAGTATTTAGAGATAACAAATGAGCCCTCAACCCAAAGGAAACTCATCCCCACCCAGGCAAGGCCCCACAAACCGCAAAAATGACTTTTAGACTCTACATCTTTGATGCTTCATGTCTGTCTGTCTGTTGACAGAGTGTTGTTTTGCAGCCCAGGCAAGTCTCAAATTCATGATCCTCCTGCCTCTGCCTCCTGAGGGCTGGAATTATAGGTGTGCACCTCCATGCACATCCATGCACACACAGAGAGGTCAGAGCAGAATGCTGAGTGCCTTCTTCAGCGACGTAGTGAGCTCAAGGCTGGCCCGGGCTGTGTGGACACTGGATTTGTCCAAAGCCACAGGCTAGTCACCCTCTTCCTTCCTTCCTTCTTTCCTTCCTTCCTTCCTTCCTTCCTTCCTTCCTTCCTTCCTTTCTTTTTGTTTTTTGTTTCTTGATTTTTGTTTTTTGAGACAGGTTCCTCTGTGTAGCCCTGGCTGTCCTGGAACTTGATTTGTAGACCAGCCTGGCCTCAAACTCAGAGATCCCTCTGCCTCTTCCAGAATTAAAGGCATGGGCCACCATGCCCAGCAACCTTCTTAAAAAACAAAAACAAAAACAAAAACAAAAAACAGGATTTGATACATCACTCAAAGGTAGCCTTGGACTCACTATACAGCCCAGACTGACCTCAACCTCATGACCTTCCCCCCTCAGCCTCCTGAGTGCCGGGATTACAGACGTGCACACCAGCACTCTAGTTTATTTTTCCAATCAATTACAATGTTTATCCAAATGTCATCCCTCAATGCCGCCACTTTCTCTCTCTCTCTCTCTCTCTCTCTCTCTCTCTCTCTCTCTCTCTCTCCCTCCCTCCCTCCCTCTCCCTCCCCCTCCCTCCCCCCTCTTTCTCTCCCTCTCTCTTCCTCTCCCTCCTTTCTTTCCCCTCCCTCCCCCCCTCTCTCCCTCCCCCTCCCTCCCCCCTCTCTCTCTCCCTCTCCCTCCCTCCCCTCCCCTCCCTCTCTTGATCTCTCTCTCTCTCTCTCTCTCTCTCTCTCTCTCTCTCTCTCTCTCTCTCTCTCTCTCCTGCTTGTCTGACAGCCAGATGCGCCAACGCTCCTTTCTGTTGCACTTACTTACTTACTTACTTACCTTGTGTTGAGTGTGCCTGTTCTCTCCCTCTACCATGTGGGTTCCAAGGTTTGAACTCATGTCCTCAAGCTTGGCAACAAACCCCTTTACCAGGGAACCGTCTCGCAGACCCAAGCCTACCTCTCCTGACCACAGATGTGGTCCAGGAGGTGAAGCAGGTAGCTGGGGGTGGGGGGAGGGTGTTTACATCTTGATTGTCAATTTGATTGGATCTGGAATCACCTAAGAGACACACCTAAGGGTGAGTCTGTGGGGTGTTTCCCTGGAAGGATTAACTGAGGGGAGGGGAGCCCAGAGTGGGTGGCACTGCCCAAGGTCTACAAGGAAGGCTGCTAGCTTACCCACCTTGCCTGCTGGCTGGTGAGGGCATCTGTCCCGTTGGTACTGCTGCTCCTGTACACCCAGCATGGGAACCCAGCCTCTTCCACCTTCCAACACGGACTGAAGACCAGCATCTCTCCAGGAATGGTCCAGACCTGCAGCACCAGGTTGATACTGTGACATCCAGCCTCACAGAGTGAGCACTTCCGTTCTTGGTTTCTTCAGCATGCATACAGCCAGTGGTGGACTACCCAGCCTTCTTTGTGCTAGCCAACTAGAAAATCCCACTTCTGATGTGGGGTCTGTTCCTCTAGAGAACCCTGACTAACACTTCTTCAAGTCAGTGTTCACCCACCCACAAGTACCTTCCCAGCATCTAAAAAGCCCAGGCTCCAGCCATCTTTCTTTGTGACCAAAAGCACATTCATTCATTACCAACTGAGCAATGCAATCGTGAGTCTCTTCTCTGCCCTTCAGCCCATGTGTTCGGTGGTAGGGGGCACTTATGGGGGAAGGCACAGGACCCTTGCAGACACCAAGTCCTGAGAACCTGGATCCTGAAAGCTTCTGGGTCAAGACAGAGGTCATGATGGATAAACAAAGCCTAAAGGAGGTATACCTGTGGCCACAAGAGAGATGTGTCCCCATTCAGGCTTCACAGCTGCCAACAGAACAATCTCTGGTGGCTAGCAGGCCACTGAGTGCCCTCCGCCAGGGTCAGGAATCTCTCCTTTGATCTGGAGGGAGAGTGAAAACTCAACCTGTCACCTGGGCTTCTTGTTTCCCTTCTCCGTCTGCATCCCCAGATTCTCCCCCTAGAAGCATCAACATGGAGTCTTCACTGCCCAGTTGACAGAACCCTCAGGAAGACAAGCGCTAACCTCTGGCTCTGAAGAGATGGTCATTGGGTAAAGTTTTGGCTGCACAAGCATGAGGATCTGAGTTTAGTCCCCAGAACCCACATAAAATGCAGGACATGGCGGCACATGCTGGAGCTCGCCGATGAGGCTAAGCTGGCAGGGCTGGCGAGTCCAGGTAGCCTTCTGCCTCGGTTTCCCCACTACTAAGATGACAAGGGTACACCACCATGCCTGAGTTCACTGGATTCTGGACATCAAACTCAGGTCCTTACATCTGTATGGCAAGCACTTTAGTGACTGAACCCTCTCCCAGCCTGGATTTTCTTTTAGTGTCTTTTGTTTTGAGACAAAGCATCGTTATGTAGCCCAAGCTGACCTTGAACTCACGATTCTCCTGCCTCAGCCTCTTGAATTCTGGCGCTAAATACACATACCACCATGCCTGGCTGGAAGATTCCTCTATGTGTGCAAACACTGAAGTGGTTTAGGGGTGCTGCAATCCCAGAGCTGCTGCTGAAACCTGAATCCCAAAGCTGTCCAATGATGTCTCCATCACACATTCCTGCCAAATGCCTTTTTTTTTTAATCATGAATGCCTGGCTTTAATTTGGCTTAGTTTCTTTCTTTTTTTTTTAAATTACACTCATGATATTCATTAATTACACTCATGATATTAATTACATTTGTGGTATTCATTGATTATATTTGCAGTATTCATTCAATATTTATGATATTCATTAACTACATTGATTGTATTGATTTATTATATTCATGATATTATGTCCTGATACTACTGTCCATTTGTGGGGCTTTTCCATCACACAAAACAGGAACTCTGTACTTAGGAAATCATTGCTCTATTTTTCTTTCTTCTCCATCTTGAGATAATGTCTAATCTGCATGTTGATATCCAGTTATGCCAGCACCATTCTTTCTGTCTCTATGAATTTGTATATTCTATATATTTCATGTAATACAATTCTATAGTATTTGTCCTTTTTATGCAAAAACATTTTATGTACAACTGCAGGAGAAATAATACATAGATAATAAATGCTTTTCAAGAGATCTCATACTACAAAACTTTGCCTCTGGAAAGCCACAAAAAATTTCTTCCATGGCCAGGCAGTGATGGCACACACCTTTAATCCCAGCACTCCTGAGGTAGAGTCAGGAGGATCTCTGTGAGTTTGAGGCCAGCCTGGTCTACAGAACGAGTTCCAGGACACCTAGAGCTGTTACACAGAGAAAACCTGTCTCCAAAAAAAAAAAAAAATTCCTCTGGAAGAATATTGCAATTTGGGGCCAGTGAGATGGCTCAGTGAGCAAAGGCACTTGCTGTCAAGTTGATGACCCTAGTTCGATACCTGGAACCCACATGATAGAAGAAGAGAATCAATTCCCTTAAGTTGCCCTCTGACCTCCACATGCAACTGTAGTGAATGTACATGCAGGCATTCCCATGAATAAATAATAAACATTTTAAAGAGTATTCCAATTCATTGAGACAAATAACATTTTTCCTATTTTCAAATGTACTTTACACATGCATAATTGTTACAGTATTCAGACAGTTTTACTTCCTGCTCTTCAGTTAACCTCATTTATTCCCCACCTTTCCATTGAGTCTTCATGACTACCCTCTGAGGGTTCCGTTGTTTGCTGCTTGCTTGCTTGCTTACTTGCTTGGTTCAGTTGATTGGTTGGTTGGTTGGTTGGTTGGTTGGTTGGTTGGTTCGTTTGTTAGTTGATTCAGTTGGTTGTTTGGTAGGGTTGGTTGGTTGGTTGATTGTTGGGTTGATTGTTTGGTTCTGTTCTTGGTTTGGTTGGTTGGTTTGGTTGCTGATTGGTACACTGGTTAGATGAAAATTGGTTGCTTGATTGATTGGTTAGTTGATTGATTAATGTTAGTTGGTTAGATGATTGGCTGGTGGTTGATAGGCTTGCTGGTTGCTTGGCTGGCTTATTGGTTGGTAGATATGTCGACTGACTTATTGATCAGTTGATAGGTTAGTTGGATATTTGGTTGTTTGGTTAATCTGGTTAGATGTTGGTTGAATAGTTGATTGGTTGGATGCTTAGTTGATTAATAGGTTGGCAGGTTGGTTGAATTCTTAACTGTTTTTCTCTTTGCCTTTTGTTTTTTTGTTTTGTTTTGTTTTTCAGACAGAATCTTTCTATGAGGTCCTATGTCAGCCTCTCCAGTACTAGAATTATGTGTAAGATACGTGTCATCATAACTAACATATGGTTTTATTTTTATCATCATTATTATTATTACTATTACTATTATTTATGGGGAGGGGCAGAGATCAATCTCATGTACTGTTCCTTGGGAGCAGGTCCCCTTATTTTTAGGGACAGAGTCTCTCCGTAGTACCTGGGGTCACTGTTCTTCGGTTAAGCTGGCTGGTCAGCGAGTCAGTGAGATCCCCTGTCTCTGCTTCCCCATCACTGGGTTTACAAGCGTGCACTAGTAGTCCTGTCTGGTTCTTTTTAATTGGGGTTCTAGGATTGAACTCAGACCTTCATGCTTTTACAGCAAGCACTTTACTGACTAGGCCCTCTCCCAGCCCCTATTGCTATCCTTCTTAATGTCTACATAATATTCCTTGATGAACTATACCATGGTTCATTTTCTTTTCTCCTCCTTTTTACCACTTAAATTTTTTTCTAATTTATGCTACTATAAATAGCAATGCAATTAACATCTCTATTTCTTCAGCTGGATTCAAACGTTTCATGAATTAACAGCAACTGAATAGGCCTTCTGTGTCATTGCTTTTTGGACAGAAATGGAATGTCCTGGTTTCCGAACAAGGAACAATCTAAATTTAGGTGTCTTGACAGAGCTGTGTGACAAGTCGAATGGCAATGACAGAGTCCCAGCAGCGCTACAGAAAAAGTCTATTTAGTTTGTTTGCCCTCGTTGTGGGACAGATAAGTCTCACGTTGCTTCATTTTAAAGTGACTCTCAAGACTGGGAAATTTACCCTTGAAGGGATTTTTTTTTTTAAGTAATTTATTTTATTTTTATTTCTCTCTCTCTCTCTCTCTCTCTCTCTCTCTCTCTCTCTCTCTCTGTGTGTGTGTGTGTGTGTGTGTGTGTGTGTGTGTGTGTGTGTAGGGGTGCATGCATGCCATGACACATGAGTAGAGGTCAGAGGAAATCCTCAAGGGTCAGTCCTGGCCTTCTGCCTTGTTTGAGACTGGGGTCTTGTTGCACTTTGCACACCAGGCTACCTGGCCCGTGTGTTTTCAGGAACTCTCTTGTCCTCACCCTCCATCTTGCCTCAGACTCACTGAGATTCCAGGTATGTACTGCCATGTTGAACTTTTTGTGAGTTCTGAGGATTCGAACTCGAGTACTCAAGCTTGCTTGCTTGGCAGGTACTTCACCCACTGAGCCATCTTCCTAGCCTCAGAACTTTTTCTTAATAGCACCATTTGGGGGTTTGTTCTTTTATGCAGATTTCATTGCACATGGCCAAGCTCAAGATCACTCACCAATGTGTCCTGCTCATGGTACTTAAATCCCAGTAATGCAGCTGCCCCTCTGGATCCCTGGGGCTTTAATTCCATGGCTATGTAGGTCCTCACATAAATGGCATGGTGCTGGCGTACAGCCCATTCATATCTTCTTGCACACTTTCAGTTATCTTTAGATTCCTTAGAATGACTAACACAAGGTCAAGTCTGTGTAAATAGCTGCTGCTAAATGCCATTGTTTAGGGAATAACAAGAAAAATAACAAAAAGATAGTGGGTTCAGATAGCATTTATTTGTGTGTGTGTGTGTGTGTGTGTGTGTGTGTGTGTGTGTGTGAGAGAGAGAGAGAGAGAGAGAGAGAGAGAGAGAGAGAGAGAGAGAGCATGAGTGTGTGTATATGCAGTAGATATGGAGGCCAGAAGATAGCTGTGCTATCCCTTGGGGACCATCCAGCTCTTTTCTTTCTTTCTTTCTTCCTTCCTTCCTTCCTTCATCTCTTCTTCTTCCTGCCTCCCAAGTGCTGGGTTTAAAAGCATGCCCCACCACACTAGCCTTAACTTATTTTTAAAAGTACATTTTTGAAACTTACAAAATACATTCATACACATGCACACATGCATGTGCTTAAACACACACACACACACACACACACACACACACACACACACACACACACACACACACACACACACTACATGCACACATTGGCTCACATATTTGTGGTAAATCTAGTAACTAAGAAGAGACCAAGCTACTACCATAAGCTAGAGACCCTTGAGGGTTGCTGGGTGACAGACATCATCTAGGTGTACCAGAGGCCTCTCTGATCCCACTCTCACTAGTGTCCCGGCCCTCCTGGCCTTCTGAGTGGTGGCCCAACATCTTAGCCCCTGAAAGTCCCCCACGTGCAACTCTGTCCAAGCTTCAACTAAATAAAACTCAGGCTTCTACTGCCACCTTGTGGTCACTTCTTATCACTTGCTCGGCCTCACTTTTCGTCACATGCCCTCAAAAACACAATGACCTCACAAGCTTAGCATTAAATTAGGCCGCACACATGCCATATGCATGGTGTCTTAGCCACATTTTAGCATTGTGTTATGTCATTCACATGATTACCTAGTAACTCCAGAACTCTCTTCATCTGGTAAAAACTTGAAACTTCATACCCATGAGCTACCCACCCCTACTTAGCCCCTGGTACCCACCGTTCTGTCTTGAGGAACTTGACAACTCAAGGGGCCTCATCGAGGTGAACCAACACAGGATTTGCCTTCCGGGGTTGACTTATTTCATTCAAAATATCCCCAAAGATCATCCAGGTAACATCATGTGGCAGAGTATGTCCTTCTTACAGCTAAGTAGTAAACCAGAACAGACAGAATGATAAGAGAGATGGAGACAGATCATGGACAGACAGATGAAAGATAATAGATACATAGATGGATTATATAGATGGATGACAGATGCATAGATAGATAGGTAGACAGACATATAGATTATAGACTATATAGATAATAGATAGATGATTGATTATAGATAAATAGATGAAAATGGATAAATAGGTAATAGATTGACAGGTGATAGAGATATAGATAGTAGACGGATAGAAAATAGATGACAAATAGATACATAGAGAGATGATAGATTAGAGGCAGATAGAGATAGATAGATGATAGATAGATAGATAGATAGATAGATAGATAGATAGATAGAGGATAGATATATAGGTAGGCAGACAGACAGACAGACAGAGCCCACATTCTTATATCCACTCATCTGTAAGTGGCCCCTCAGGTTGCTTCTGCCTTTGAGCTCCCGCCTCCTGCATCCACAGTGCAGGAAAGCAAAGAGAGGATGAGAGAGGCCAGACAGCGCTGCAGGAGCTGAGCCTGTTCCCCCCTTTCCCAACGAAACGTGAACCCCACCACATCCTTTCCCTTCACGGCTTTCTTCCAATAAATAAAGTTGTCTGAATCCTTCTCTATCTCAAATCAGGTTAGGACGTATCCAATGCTTTTGACAAGCTTGTGGGCCGTTCTGAGGATCACACAAGATTACAGGGCAACAAGCACTCGAGTCTGAAAAGTGGCATCCACGACCAGGATTATCAATAATCTCCCACTGATCTCTTAATATAGAAAAAAAAATACATTCACCTCCTCCCAAGGGGTTTTCTTCATGGAGAATCCTGAGACTAGACTCTCCTCTGCTACCTCCTTCTCTGTCAAATTTGAACCTCTAGCTTGGGAATCTCCTGGCCCTCAGAACTGACTGACAGTTGAACCTCAGCGTAAACCAGAACTCGTGTGTCGGTTCTGGATCAAGTGTAGATGTTTGCTTTGCTTGGTTCAAACAATTTCAAATTTCTTTTTATCTCACTGTCAATATACAGAAATAGGGACAGTTACTTTTTATTTGTATATGTTCATACATGAGTGCACATATGTGCGTGTGGGCATGTAGAGGTCAGAGGACAACCTCAAGTGTTTCTCCTCCAGCACCTTCCACCAAGAAGGCCAGTAAGCTCCCAGTAATCCCCCTGTCTCTACCTCTCATCTCTCCATCTTAGAATTAAAAGCACACATTAGCATATTAGCACACTCAATTGTTTGCTTCGCTGGCTTTTTGTTTGGTTGTTTGGTTGGTTGGTTGGTTGGTTGAGGGTTTTTTTTTTCCTTTTTTTTTTCAGTTTTGGGTCTCAGAAGATAACTTATGGGTTAAGAGCACTGACTGCTTATCCAGAGGACTTGGTTTCACTTTCTATCATCCACATGGCAGCTCACAACCATCTGTGATTCCAGTCCCAAGGGATCCAATGCCTCTTCTGGTCTTTATAGAAACTGCATGTACAGACATACACACAGGCAAAACACCCATACATGTAAAACAAAAAATAAAAAGTTAAATATAAACCTTTTTATGTATGAATTAGTGCCATGCATACTACCACTCAATCTGTCCTCTCCATTTTATATAGACCAGAATCCCATGCCTGGGGAATGATGCCTCCCACAGTGGGCAGGTCCTCCCACAGTGGGCAGGCCCTCCCACATCAGTTATCATAATTAAGACACTCCACCACAGATATTCCCAGAGGCCCAGCTCCCAGGTGATTCTGTAATGTCTACAATCAAACTAACCATGGCTGGCACAAGTACTGTGGCACTTCTGCTGAAGTGTCCATGTTCTTAGAAGACCCCAGCTTCATGACAACATCAGTGAGCCTTGCCCCATGTCCTGGATTTCAGTCTCCAATGTCAGTTACTTATGGTCAACTTCAGCCTAGAAACAAAATATTGAATGAATGTTTAGAAAGAGGGATTTAACTTAGAACTGAAGGATGGGAAAGTATGGACAACATGACCAATCACATCAGTTAACTAAAGGAGAAACATTCTGTGGTCCTCTTGATTGTCCAGGGAAATCTCTGGGTTCAACACTCTTACTTTTCTTTGGCTTTGTTGCTTTGTTTTGTGGTGTTGGGGATTAAATCCAGGTCTCACACAGGCTTGCACTTTACCACGGAACCAGGGCTTTGAAGAAGCCTATTTGTTCCTTTGCTGTATTTCTCTCTTCCAATATTCATATTGAATGAGTGTTTTATTTTGAGAGATCTGAGATCTCTTTGGGAGTTACCAAGCCTGACCCAGGATGGACTTCAGGGCAAACAGCTTTTGGAGCTAGACAGTACAATTTACAATTAAAAAGAAAAAAAGCTGCCCATCATAGTTCACACCTAGAATCCAGCACCCAGGAGGGTAAAGTGAGAGGATTGCAATGATTCAGGACAGGTTGGGCTGTGTAGTGAGTTCCAGGCCAGTCTGGGCCACGGGGCCACCCTATCTCAAAACAGAAATTGTAAGAAATGATAGCCAAGTTTTGTCTTCAAAACCATCTTAGGGGTCTCTTAAAACAAATGGCCATGAGGAAAGAAAGAACCAGTAATCTTCAGAGGATGGTGGCTGGAGCCCAGGAGGCCCCAGAAGAGGCTGGGGGGCGTGGATATGGAAGAAGAGGGGGGAGGTGCAAGGAGGTAGAATAAGGGGAAAGAAACCAAGAGAGGGAGGGCCTGAAGGAGGGGAGGGGGAGCGAGGAACAGTGGGGGGGAAGAACAGTAGGAAGCTGGCTTTGAAGCACCTTGTCACACTAAGAATACTAAGAAATAATTGAACGCTTGTGAACCGCACAGGAGACGGGTGGGTGGTGGTGCCTGGCAATGGGGTGATAATAATAATATGTGTAGCATTTTTGATGCACAGACTGCAGCATTTCTATGGAAGTTTTCGATTTATAATCTGAAAAACACTATGCAGAGTCGGAGGTGTAGGTAAAGCCTTGCCTGGAATTGCAAACACAGATGACAGACAGGCTTGCCCAAGGTCACCGTTCTTGAATTATGGAGAGGAGACGTGTGGATTTGATTTTTGATAAAGATTTGGAGAACTTTGACGCAGAGTCTCAGGGCTGAGAGCTGGGATCTGCAGCCTGAATTCTCTGCCCTGTGTTTGACAGTAAATTAAAGCTGAAAGAGACGGAACCACCTTGCTGGGGACCTGTGCAGTATTCTAATTTCTAAAATAAGTGAAAAGAAGACACATGTCAAGAGCAAAATGGAGCAACCGCAGAACACCCTGTTAGCTCCATCCACCGTGATCAGCTGTGTCGAGCAAAGCTGAAACACACACGAACAAGTGTGGAAATGTAAGGCAGGAGGTTAGCTCCAAGAGGGACTGACCAACAGACCTTCCAAGTTAGGGAATAAAAAACACTAAGTGGGCCAGCTTGGGACCCTTGAAAAGATTTGATGATGACAGTGGTGGTTGACTGCTGATCAGGAAATAAAGGTAACAGGAGGAGGATGGAGAGAGGGTCTGGTGGGTAAAAGAGTTTGCTCTACCTGAGTAAGCTCAAAGTAAGTTCAAATCCCCAGAGCCCATGTAAAAGCTGAGCATGGCTACACTCGCCTGTATCCCTCATACTGGGTTATCCTCTAGTCTCTGTACACACACACACACACACACACACACACACACACACACACACACAGCCACACATGCACACATATGTACACACACATCCACACATACAAGTAAAGAGATCCCTATTTCCACTTCCCGTTTCCTGTCCATTTTGTGGTGAGCACCTTCTCCTGCAGAGGCTCCTTCTGCAATGATGTTCTGCCCAAACACATGGGGCCTAACAGCTATGAACCTCAGTCTGGGAGGTATCAGCTGCTACCCTGGAGGCTCCTGCCAGCAGCCATACACACAGTTAAGAATAATAAAAATGAATCTTTTTAGAGAGAAAGAAAGAAAAGACATGAGAACATGAGTTTGGGAGGGAGATCAGGGATCAGGGAGTTGTGGGGGAAAGTGAGAGGTGAATATAATTGACGTACATGTATCCTTGTAGGGGTGCTGAGGCAAAAACAGCTGAAGCAAAGAGTTTATCTAGTCCATCATGGAGGGGAAGCGACAGCTGTAGCTCCATGGTAGGAGGAGTGCTCAGGAGAACTCCTGGCCTCCTCTATCTTGGTGGAATAGAAAGTAGAGAGAATATAGGAAGTGGGAGCAGATGATAAAACCTCAAGGCCTTCCCCCACTAGAACATTTCCTCTGGCAAAGCCACACCTCCTAATGAGGGAAGGGAGAGGAGGGGAGGGAAGGGAGAAGAAAAATCTCTAAAAGCTGTAGTGGGTAGCTGTTCCAGCTTTGACCTGGAAGTACTATACCTAGTGAGGCTTCTGGTAACTGCCATGCCTACCTATGACCTGCCCCTGGGGCATGACCGAGACAGGAGCCCTTAAGACCCGAGATCAGGATGTGCTGGGTTTCTTGGTTCCTCCTGATCCTGGATGCTGGATGGCAGACCAAGTCAGAGTTCTCCAGAGAACCCCATTGGACTGCACCTCACCTCTCCTGGATCCTGTAACCAACCGCTTTACTGGCTGTAAGTTACCCCCAAAATAACCCCCCTTTTTAACTACGTGGAGTTGCCTCGTTAAATCCCCACATTATCTGGCACCCAACATGGGGCAAACTCCAACCATCTGGGTGACCTCCTCTGTGGCTGCTGTGGCATGCTTTCCACACTTCCCATGCTTCCCTGTCTCTTCCCTGTCTCTTTTCCACCCAATACTGCTCCTTCCATTCCTTCCTCCTCCCCAGCTCATGGGCACATGTACCCACCTGTTGAATTTCATATAGCTGACCACTCATGGCATGGGCACCAGGGAGCACCTCCGCAGCAAGTCTGGTTGTATTCCCACTGCAAGGGAGCAGGTGAGTCCAGTCTCAGGTCCCCCAGCAAGCTTAGCCTCCAGACTGGTGAAAGCCACCATGAGTAAGCCCCCCCATGCCAGCTCCTGCCCAAGCTCCTGCCCTAGCCTACACCTTACACCATCTCACCATCTCTCTCAGAAGCTGCTCAAAGTCTTCCTGGTTAAAATAAATGCTGCCACTGCCCCCTGGCCAGCTCCCCAAGAGTTCCTGAGGGTGCTGACCCCACAGGTGCAGAGGAACTGAGAGGGGCTCGGAACCTCAGCTGCCAGCTGTCATCCTTGCCACCTGGAGCTCTCCACACCCTGAGCTCAGGCCACTCAACCCCACACACTGACCTCTTGACTGAGGGAAGAGTGCTGAAGGGCCAAGCAGATCATGAAAGCCAAGCTGGGCCCTGAAGCTCCAGGGACATACAGGAAGATCTGCGGCTGCCTTACTGCTACCACCCACAGCTCCTCCACACATGCATACAGGACGCTCCACTCCTGCCTGCAGCTGCTGCCAGCCAAAGCCTTCAGCAAGACCTGCGTTAGCACTACACCAGTGACACCTGCTGGCTATCCACTACACACTGTTGCAACAGATCTCGGTTGCAAAGATTCAATGCTACATTTGCTATATATGGCTTCAGCCTTCCTCTCTGTCCTTCTGGCCCTATTCATTCAGCCCATCTCAAATTCTGTTTTATCTGAGATAGGGTTCCAATTCCTAGAAGTTGGGCATCTACCTCTTGAAGAGGCCAAGTCGGATGCTATGATTTTGGTGTAATTATAGTCACATCTGCACCTGTGTCTACCAGGTCCTCCAGAACAATGCCATTAATTGGAATTCTAAGCTTTGGTCTTTGTTCATTTATGGAAGTCTGCCAAACTATTTGTTTTATTGTGTTCTTTGGAACTTTTGATTCATTTATCAGAGATATTCTATCATCCAGTGCAGTATCACTCTTTACATTAGACACTGGGTTATTTAATTGTCCTGGAAAGGAATTTCCTCCACAGTGGCTGGAAATGTTTGGACTACATTCAATTTGGGGACCTACAAGAGGCCCCTTGAGGTGTTTCTCAATGGTAAAGGGTTGCCTCATATGTCTATTATCGATCTGCACTCATTAGTCCAATGTTGGCCTTTGCTGCATCTTCTACATAATCCAGAAGGTTGGAGTGTTCTGTTTGGGTTATTTCTAGACGGAGTGTTACTTCCAGGAGAACCCCATGTACAGTTTTTCTTATATGACCTGGTATACCACATTTAAAGCATTTGGTACCATGGGGCCTTCTTCCACCTCTGAGAATTGCCTCTTCTATTCAAGCCTCATTACTATAGTTAAGAGACTCAACACCATTTGTATACTGAATCCATTCTTCCAAAGGAACTGATCTGACCTTCAATGGCATAAGTATTCTTTTGCATTCTGTATTAGCATTGTTGAATGCCAAGAACTCAGTTAATACTTGTCTTAATCCTTTATCTGACACAGCTTTCGTTATAGCTGTGGAGGTAGACCAAGCAGAACTGTGCTACACCTTTCCCAGATCCTGTAATCTATCCCTTCACTTGTGAGTTAACCCACAAAATAAACCTCCCTTTTAACTATGTGGAGTTGCCTTAATAATTTCATCAATATCTGGCACTCACATGGGGCAAATTCCAAAGGCCTGGGTGGCTCCCACCCTCAGCTTCCTCCCCGGCTGGCAGGCACTTGAAGTTGCAGGGTACCGCCTGCAGAGCTTTGTAAAACCAGGAAAAACCTACATGGCTCCATTCCTGAAAAGGAGCTAATCCAGCCTCAGTTCCGCCGCAAGTTTAGCCCCCAGACCAGCAAAACCGCTGTGAGTGAGGCATTCCCCCTCCTCCCTGAGTGCCGGCTCCCCGCCCTAGTCCGAGGCTTCCACAATTTCACCTAGTTAAAATAGACTCTGCACTGTCCCCAGTGGCACCCTACTTAGACACAGAGAGGGCTTGGAGCCATGCCTACTGGCAGATCTCCTGTCTGTAGAGGCAGAGAGGGACTTAGAGCAGCCTGGAACTCTCCACTCCCTGAAGCTCCAGGAAGTCACCAGAAAAACTCCCTACTGCCTGTGCTCACTCTGCCACCAACCAAAGCATTCAACAGGACCTGCTTTGGAGCTATACCAATGCCTCCTGCTGGGTGACAAGTGCTGCTACACCCCCAAAAACTTCGGAAAGGTAAGATAGGCAAACCAGCATTTTATTTCAAGTAAAAGTACTTGATAATTTTACACCTTAAAACTGACTAACAAATTTTGAGTAATTCTTCTAATATGGCCGACAACATTACCTCACGAGAATTTAAAAACCTTTTTGCCTGTATGATGAATGACATTTTCCTGGAAATATATGACCTTCCTAAGGCATATCTGGCCTGTACCATTTTAGCATTCATCATAATAATTCACACAGAGTTCCAACACTGGTTTAATAATAAGAACAAAGATGAGTCATTATTGGGACTAATACAAGCTTTAAAAGATAGCAATGAGAGGCGATACTGAGGCCAGCACTGCGCTCCAGCCCCCTTTTCCCTCCATGGTTTCTTTCCACTCCCACAAGTAACTTGGCTCCCAGGGCTCCGCTCACCCACACACCAGCACGCCCTCGGGACCACACCACCTCCGCCAGCCGCCTCCGCCCCTGCCGCGGAAAGTTAAGTTTGAAGAGGGGGGACGAGAGGAACACGGACATGAAGAAGAGGATCCACCTGGAGCTGAGGAACTGGACCCCGGCAGCAGTTCGAGAACTTGTCTTGGACAATTGCAAAGCAAATGATGGAAAAATTGAGGGGTTAACAGATGAGTTTGTTAACCTAGAGTTCCTCAGTTTAATAAGTGTAGGCTTGTTTTCAGTGTCAGATCTCCCCAAGCTACCGAAATTGAAAAAGCTTGAGCTCAGCGATAATAGGATCTTTGGAAGTCTGGACAGACTAGCAGAAGAACTGCCAAGCCTCACACATCTGAACCTGAGTGGAAATAAGCTGAAAGACATCAGCACCTTGGAACCTTTGAAAAAGTTGGATTGTCTGAAAAGCCTGGATCTGTTTCGCTGTGAGGTCACTAACCTGAATGATTACCGAGAGAGTGTCTTCAAGCTCCTGCCCCAGCTGTCCTATCTCGATGTCTATGACCAAGAGGACCAGGAAGCCCCTGACTCAGACGTGGAGGTGGATGGTGTAGAGGAAGCTCCTGACTCAGATGCAGAGGTGGATGGTGTGTACAAAGAAGAGGATGAAGAAGGAGAAGAGGAAGATGAGGATGGTGAAGAAGAGGAGGAGGAGGAAGAGGAGGATGAAGATGAAGACGAAGAAGTAGAAGGCGAAGAGGATGAAGATGAAGTCAGTGGGGAGGAAGAAGAATTTGCACATGATGGAGAAGTTGATGAAGATGAAGACGATGAGGATGAAGAGGAGGAAGAAAGTGGGAAAGGTGAAAAGAGGAAGAGAGAGACAGATGATGAAGGAGAAGATGATTAAGACCCAAAACAATCTGTAGGAAACAGAACTGTTGAGTACTGGTTGGACTGCTCATGGATTTGGTAGCTGTTTTAAAAAGGTAGCTGTGATACAAGCCCCAAGACACCCCCACCCAAAGAGCCAAGGAATAGTTCCCGAGACATTCTGCCTTCCTCCGTTTAGCCCCTTGGTAATCCACCACCAAGCCTGGGGACTTCACCCCAACAAAATTGTAAACATTGTTAGGTTTTCGTGTAAGACTCTTGCTGTATCGTGACAGCTGTGATTGGTGAGTTGACCGTCCTGCTGCCAGTTACACTGTGATTGTAACAACATTTTTACTTTCTGTACAACAAGGAAAAGCTTTGTAAATAAAATCTTAACATTTTGGAAAAAAATATAGCAATGAAAGCTTACATAAAAAAGATTCTTTCTCTGGAATCTGCTAACCAGGATTTACAAGCTTTAAAAAAAATAGCAATGAAGGCTTACATAAAAAGATTCTTTCTATGGAATCTGCTAACCAGGATTTACAAAACAGGCTTGTACCCAAAATTGATTTTATTGATAATAAATATGAATATTTAATGGACAGAACACTAATTCTCCAGAGTGAAGTTGTGGCTACTCAGACATTATATAAGGAAGAAAGATTATCAGTAATTGACAAGATAAGGTCCACAGAATCATGTGTTTCAGAAGAACATAAAAACTTCCATGATTCCATGAGAAATCTGGAATCCCTTGCAAGAGATTCACTCCCTAGAACAGACCCTAGGTGCTTATTTGCAAGCCCTGGAAGAAACTCTCAGTAAACATGACAAGAGACCTAATAAGCAGAAGGGCAAGACCATACATCTCCAAATAGCTCTCATACAATGGCTTATCCTGTTATCACCCATGAGAAGCCAGCAGATGATGCACACCATGAGCCATATATGACATATACATTATAACCAATTTCAACAAGGGACTTAAAAAATATAAAAGAAGCAATAGTTACGTATGGGATACACTCCACATACCTAAGACAGATGTTAAATTCGTGGTCTACCTCACATAGAATCATTCCAGATGACTGGCATCAGTTAATTTTAGCTGTTCTAGAATATAGCCAGCAGTTACAGTGGAAAAGCTGGTTGAGAGAAGAAGCAAGAAATTTAGAACAACAAGGTAAACTCAGAGGTTTTGAGATCTCCCAAGATCAAATACTTGGTGAGGGATGTTTCACTAACAGGAATGTACAAGCCACTTATGATGAGCATACAATATCCCTTATGCCATACAGCAGCTCTAAATGCTTGGGAAAAAAATTCCAGAACCTGGAAAACCAACTGAGGTATACACAAAGATATTTCAGGGATGGCACAAACTCTTCACTGATTTTTTATAAAGGCTGAACACAGCTATAACAAAAGCTGTGTCAGATAAAGAATTAAGAAAAGTACTAACTGAGTCCTTAGCATTCAACAATGCTAATGCAGAATGCAAAAGAATACTTACATCGTTAAAGGTCATATCAGCTCCTTTGGAAGAATGGATTCAGTATACTAATGGTGTTGAGTCTCTTAACTATAGTAATGAGGCTTGGATAAGAGAGACAAATCCCAGAGGTAAAAGAAGGCCCCGGGGTACCAACTGTTTCAAATGTGGTACACCAGGTCATATAAGTAAAAACTGTACATGGGTTACTCCTAGAATACTCCTTCTAGGAATAGCCTAAACAGGAGACCCCAACCTCCTAGATTATGTAGAAGATGTGGCAAAGGCCAATATTGGACCAGTGAGTGCAGATCAAAAATAGATATACGAGGCAATCCTTTACTGGTGGGAAATGCCTCAGGGGGCCTCTTGCAGGCCCCCAAATCAAACATGGTACAAACATTTCCAGCCACTGTGGAAGAAATTCCTCTCCAGGACAACTGAATAAACCAATGCCTAATGTAAAAACCAATACTGCAATGGATGATAAAACAGCTCTGATAGATGAATCACAATTTTCATAGAACACAATAAAACAAATATTTTGGCAGACTTCCATAAATGAACAAAGACAAAAGGTTAGAATTCAAATTAATGGCCTGGTTCTGAAGGGCCTGGTACACACAGGTGAGGATATGACTATAATTACATCAAAATCATGGCATCTGACTTGGCCTCTTCAAGAGGTAGATGCCCAACTTCTAGGGATTGGAACCCTATCTCAGATAGGGTTTGAGATGGGTTGAATGCATAGGGCCAGAAGGACAGAGAGGAAGGTTGAAGCCATATGTAGCAAATGTAGCACTAAATCTTTGGGGCCAAGATCTGTTAGAACAGTGGAATACCCAGATTAAAATTCCTATACTCTCAGAAAAGGAATACAGACCAATGCATGTTTCTAGGAATAATATCATAACATGCTATAAAAAATGGTCACCAAACATTCAGGCTGTACACAAACAGAGAACAACTACTATTGAACTCTCAGAAGTACCAACTGCCTTAACTTTAAAATGGCTAACTAATAAACCTGTCTGGGTTGGACAATGGCCTTTGACAAAAGAGAAGCTACACACTTTAGAACAGCTGGTTCAAGAGCAGTTAAATGCTCAACACATTGAAGAGTCTACCAGCCCTTGGAATTCTCCTGTATTTGTTATTTTTAAAAAGTCTGGTAATTGGAGAATGCTGACAGATCTGAGAGCTATTAATAAAGTAATTCAGCCCATGGGTTTTCTTCAGACTGGGATACCCTTGCCCTCTCTGCTACCCAAAGAATGGCCTATAAATAGTTATTGACTTAAAAGACTATTTCTTTACCATACCTTTACAAGAAAATGATAGAGAAAAATTTGCCTTCACAGTACCTAAGTATAACAATTCCCAGCCAGTCAAGAGATATCAATGGAAGGTCCTCCCACAGGGAATGTTAAACAGCCCTACCCTGTGCCAATACTTTGTGCAAAAACCATTTGAAATAATGCATGTGAAGTTTCCACAATCCATAATTTATCATTGTATGGATGATATCTTATTAGCTGATCCAAACTTAGGCACATTAGAAAGCATGTTTGAAGAAGTAAAAAACAGTTTTGCCTTGCTGGGGACTGCAAATTGCTCCTGAAAAAATACAAAAGAGGAGATTCTATTAATTATTTAGAATATAAGATAGAGCTACAAAAAATTAGAACCCAAAAGGTACAACTAAGGAGAGATTGATTGCAGACTCTTAATGATTTTCAAAAGTTGTTAGGAAGCATTTCCAGCTTACTGGGTATCATGGGAATACCTAAAGATGGACTACAAAAATTGACTAATACTCTAGAAGGGGACAGAGAATTTAATAGTCCAAGAGAATTATCAGCCAAAGCTGAAAAGGAATTGGCTCTAGTAGAAAAGATAATATGAGAAGCACATGTGGATCATGTGAATCCAGAACTTAAATGCATTCTTGCCATATTCCCCTCCAGACATTCCCCCACAGGTATTTTGATGCAGAGGGAAGATATTATATTGGAATGGATATTTCTACCATGTAAGCCAAGTAAGAAGTTAAAGACTTATATAGAAAAGATCTCTGATTTGATTCAAAAAGGAAAATTAAGACTTTGCCAGTTGACAGGAATGGACCCAGCAGAAATTGTAGTACCTTTAACTAAAGAGGAAATTTCCTCACTATGGAAAGTAAATGAATACTGACAGAGAGCCTGCAGTAACTTTTTGGGAGATATTAACAACCATTATCCCAAAAGCAAGAGAACAGAATTCATAAAGAAGACTGAATGGGTCCTTCCTCACATTGTATGACAAAAGCCAATTTCTGGAGTCCTCACATTCTATACTGATGCAAATAAATCAGGGAAAGCAGGAAACAAACGAGGAGACTTAAATAATGTGGTTCAAAGTGCATACAACTCTGTACACAAAGCAGAACTGTATGCCATTCTTATGGTACTGATGGACTTCACAGAAGCCCTCAATATCGTCACTGACTCTCAATTGCAGAGAGAGTTGTTTTACATATTGAAATTCTGAATTTATTCCTGATAATACAGAATTAAAATTAACTTCATTATTTATACAATTGCAATACATCATCAGAAATAGGGAACATCCTATATATATATAACACATATCAGATCCCATATGGGTCTACCAGGACCTCTAGTGCAAGGTAATGAGGAGATTGATCAGTTACTAATAGGTAACATATTAGAAGCCTCAGAATTTCATAAGAAACACCATGTAAATAGCAAAGGTTTGAAGAAGGATTTCTCCATCATTTGGCAACAAGCTAAGGATATTGTAAAAAAAAAAAATATATATATATATATATATATATATATATATATATATATATATATATATATATATATATATATCCTACTTGTTCCTTCTACAACCATACTCCTTTACCTGCAGGGAGCAATCCAAAAGGTATACAAAGAAATGAAATTTGGCAGATGGACATGTTTCATTTTGCAGAATTTGGAAGATTAAAGTATGTACACCATACCATTGACACCTATTCAGGATTTCAGTGGGTAACTCCTATGAGTTCTGAAAAGGCTGATTCTGTGATTACACACCTATTAGAAGTTATGGCCATCATGGAAATACCTGTACAAATTAAGACAGACAATGCCCCAGCATATGTCTCCAACAAAATGAGACAGTTTTTTGCTTATTACAATATAAAGCATGTTACAGTTATATCATACAATCCCACAGGCCAAACAGTCATAGAAAGATCCAATTGAACTTTAAAGGAGATGCTAAATAAACAGCAACAGGTAACAATGACTCCCAGAAATAGATTGCATAATGCTTTATTAACCAGCATTTTCTCAATGCTGATGAGAAAGAAACAATAGCTGTGGAGAGACATTGAATGACCGATAAAATTTCCGAGCTAAATCAATTGGTTTATTTCAAAGATGTATTGACCTCAGAATGGAAACCAGGATATGTCCTACATTGGGGAAGGAGTTTTGCTTTTGTTTCTGCAGGAGAAGAAACGGTATGGATACCAACAAAATTAATAAAAATTTGATTCAAACAGGAGAAACCCCTTGATGAGAAGTAAAAGTTCATCCACCAATGTGACATCTCTACAAGTTGTAAGAAAAATTTAACAAACAAGGGTTGGGGTAGGGTTCTGTTTTTGTCTTTACAGGATAATAGAAATACCCATCTTCCAGAAATCATTAGGCTTTGAATATCCAGATGTCTACAGCAGAAAGAATGAATCTGTTTGGTACCAATCTACACAGGGTAATATCTCACTGTTTAACATCTATATCTCTTTAACTCTAGAAAAATTGTGGTTCTGATTCAATTAGATACCAAGCTGGCTTTGGAGTTGGAATTGGCTCACTCTTTCTCTAAACCCAAGCATATTACTAAAAGAAAAGGTTGAGAGATTCTGTCTCCTATCAGAAGAGCCATCTGGTGTGGGACAGAAGAAAATCAATAAAAAGGGACCATTGCCTTCAAGATTCTAATTCTTTCCATGCTTATTCCTAATTTCTCAGAATCCTTTCTTACATGCCATGTCATCTTTAAATCCAAACTTTCCATTTTGATATTAACAATGTTCAAGCTTTTCATAGTAAAAAATAAGACTTTTTCAATAGCAATCTCTGAAGTCTCCAGAAGGAAGATGGGGCCCCACAACAACAACTCTACTCAGTCCTGAATGATGCCATGGTACTCACAAACATTGCTCAGTGATCAGCCTTGGACTGAAAACTCTCCAAGACAATTCCATAATAAGGTGGTTCATCATACTACACTTCTAGCCAGAATCTCAGCCAACCTTACCATTACTCTGAGACTGGCTGCAGAATCTACAGTTAGTCCAATTGAGACTTAACTATCTGAGCTTTCTTACAGGACCCCGCAGAGATACCATCGCCCCCTGAACAGCAGGAATCAATTCTAAGAAAATGATACCCCTTTTTCCCAAAGGTTTCATGCTTCTGAGGATTATGGATAATAGTTATAGGGTTGGAGGTGGAAGAAAACGTTGGACTCGGTATTGCCCTTAAGAAAAGAAAAAAAGGGGAATGGATAGGTATAGGATATTAAGGTAGATTATTGTGTATACTGGTAAACTAATTTAGTAAAATTATCAGCCTTAGATAAATTGCACTGTTATGGATTCTTGTATATTGATACAAATGTAAACTATTTATATATTCTTATTCCAAATAATTTGTATATTGATACAAATACAGAACCATATTTGGTGTAATGTACATATATTTCTACTCTTATTTGAAATGTTTGTATATTGATACAAATGTAAATTTATATCTGTCATACTGTTTAGGATATTTGGTATATTGATACATATTTAGGATTATTGTCATATTGCATATTGTGCTATACATTCCTACCTCTGTTATAAACATCTTGTGTATTTTCACAATTTTGAGGTCATTGTCCTTTTACTGTACAGCTTACAGACTGTTTATTCTATTTACATGAAACCTTAGTCCTTAGGTTATCTAGGTAGATAAGACTTACAGATTTATAGTCACCTATGCTTGTTATCTCTATAGTTATGTTAGTTAGGTTCTCCAGACTCACAGAAACATATGTCAGATGAATAGGTAATCTTTAAACACTTCATAGACCTAGATAATACAGCATTTAAATGTTTTTATAACTTGGAATTCTTTTGACATGAGACTCTTTTGCTCCTGGCAACACTGATCTGATCCCGAGAGAATGTTGGGCTTCTGAGACATTTCCATTTGGAAGTTTGTCTTCACCTTGGCACAAAATGGCCTACTGGGCAAAGAACTGCCCTTGCCTTGACTGATGACCGTAAAATGGTCTGACAGATACTCTAGGCTGTAGCCTATTTGAATGCACCAACGATGCTGAGAAACTTCAGGTGACTATCTAGGCTGCCAGCTGTCTCTATCTACTCTCGCAAGACTCCCAAAAGTTGCTTGCATCCTTCTCCCATTTCTCAGGTATTGTTATATTCCTTCTCAGGTCTTTGACGGGATTGAAGACTAATAGTTAGAGTTACAATCCTCTTGTATCTTAGCTAGAACATGTTAAGTATTAGATTCAGGTTCTTTAAGATACGACACATTTTGGAATGATTTCTGTAATGTGCCATTTACCCATGCTCCAGACTTCTCTGGATTTTAGTATTTTAGTATGTGTCTCTTGTTTGATGTTGTTTGTGTTGGTGGAAGTTCCATCTTATCTAGGTCGTTACCCCTTATTCCTCCTGGACAATATTTGATAACCATCCCTATTGTATATAGTTTTGTATTAGGTTAGAACTTCCTTATTTAGACAAAAGGAGGAGATGTAGTGGGTAGCTGTTCCAGCTTTGACCTGGAAATACTACCACTAGTGAGGCTTCCGGTAACTGCTATGCCTACCTATGACCTGCCCCTGGGGCAGGGCCGAGACAGGAGCCCTTAAGACATGCCAAGTCTCTTGGTTCCTCGTGATACTGGATGCTGGATGGCAGACTGAGTTAGAGTTCTCCAGAGAACCCTGCTGGACTGTACCTCACCTCTCCCAGATCCTGTTACCCCAAAATAAAACTCCTTTTTAACTACATGGAGTTGCCTTGTTAAATCCCCACATTAAAAAGCAGGTCAGGGAGAGTAGAGTGCCAGACTGGAAACACTGCTTCTAGAATTCATCATTAAGAAATTGCTGCTGACAAACGTTCTTGAATAAGACACATTTCATAGGAAAAATCCAAAGATTCCCCACACAAGACAAATAGATGTCAAATTATAAAACTCTCAAAACAAAGGTAGGGTTTTTACTGGATTCCAAAGGGAAGAAGAAGGGGGGTGTATGGATTAAACTGTAATCATGACCTCTGGCACCTTCTAGACTCTGCAGGAGTGAAAGGCCCGGAGGAGCCTTCCATCAGCCAGAGGGTATGTCTCCCCCGGCCCTCCATGAGGACAAAGGGACCCCCCCAAAAAACAGCTGGAGGATCCGAAGTATTTTTATCCACAGTGCCTCACAGCTGAAGACGGTATAGGAACAATGAAGCCCTAAGGAGGAGGATGGAAAGAAGGTGGAGGAGGAAGGGAGAAAGGGAAGAGGAGGAGATTGAGAAGTGGGGGGAAGAAGAGGAGGGGAGGAAGAGGAGAAGTAAGAGGAAGAGGAAGAGAAAAGGAGGAGGAAGAAGGAAGGAGGAGACGGAAGAGGAAGGTAAGGGAGGAGGAAGAGAGGAAATGAAGGAAAGTGGGAGAGAGAGAAAGAAGTGGGAAGAAGGGGGGAGGGCACAGCACTTGTGTGGAGGTCAGAGGACAACTTGCAGAACTTGCTTTTCTCCTTCCACCATGTGGGGCCTACGGTGGAACTTGTCACCAGGCTGGGCAGCCCTTTACCCACTGAGCCGTCCCACCGGCCTCTCAATGCTATTCTTTTTTTGCGGGGGAGGGAGGGCATTTGTGACAGGGTTTCTCCATGTAGCCCTGGTTGTCCTGTGATTGCCTCTGTAGCCCAGTCTGGCCTCGAACTCATAGAGATCTGCCTGCCTCTGCCTCCTAAGTACTGGGATTAAAGGCGTGCACCACCACCACCTGTTGCTCAATGCGTTTTTAACACTTGGTTATTGATGAGAATAATATTCTGAACTGTGGAGATCAATGTTCATGTCATCTGGTAAATAAACCCTATGGACAATGGGATAGAAGCTACAGACGTAGCTCCACAGTGCCACCTGCAGCATGGGACCTGAGTGTCTTTTCAAAGGCTTCTACTCTATTGAAGCCAGTATTCTTGACTTTACTCAAGCAAAGAATTTCAGGATGAACTGGTGTGGAGCAGAGTTGGAATTCTATTATACAATATTTAATTATTTCAGACAGAGTTTCATGTAGTTTATGCTGGCCTTCAATTTGATAAGTGGTTGAGGGTGACCTTGAACTTCTGATCCTCCTGCTTCTACCTCCCAAGTGCTGAGATTGTATGCATGTGCCACCACACTCTTTTTTGGGGAGTGGGGGGATTGTTTTTTTTTTTCGAGATAGGGCTTCCCTGTGTAGCCCTGGCTGTCCTGGAACTTACTCTGTAGACCAGGCTGGCCTCAAACTCAAAGATTCTCCTGCCTTAGCCTCCCGAGTGCTGGGATTAAAGGTATGCACCACCACCACCCATCAACACTCAATTTTGTGACACAGTAGCTCAAATCCTGGACTTCACACATGGAAGGCAAGCGCTCTACCAACCCAAGTTGGAGTTTATTAAGAAGAGCTCTTAACATAGATTTTAAGTACCAGGTTTAATATAGAAAGGCATTCTAGAAGAGCTTAAATGCAGGCTTTTTAAGAAAGAACCCTATTTGTCTTTACAAAACCCATATTCAGAGGTTGGGAGAGGACTCAGTTGGTAAGGTGCCTGCCATGCTGGGATGAAGACCTGAGTTCAAATCCCCAGTGCTATGTACAAGAGCCCTGTGCAGAAGGGCACATTTACAACCCTACACTAAAAGAGTGGAGACAGGGGGCTTCCAGGACTTCCTCACTGGTTGGTCTGGCCAGCCAGTCTAGCCAAAGGTGTGAGCTCTGGGTTCAATGAGAGACCCTATCTTGAAATATAAAGTGGGAAAATGATGAGAAAGATACTTGAAGTTGAACTCTGGCCTTCATATGTGCACACACGGATGTGCACAGAGATATCACACACACACACACACACTTTCAGGCACACAAAGCTTTATGATCTAGTGGGTCCTGAAATTATGACTCAAAGGGTGTCTAAGGAATACAGATGAAATCATACGGTAATTCCTGGGGTACACGGGAGAGGATTACAGCTGGAAAGGGACCATCCTAGGACAGAAGGGCTGTACAAGGAAGCTAAGCTGTGTTTACTGTCAACCAAGTTTATAGTCCTTTGTGAGAGTTCCAGAACATTTTTAGTTTCTATCTGGGAAAGGCAGCAAGGCCAAACAAACTAAACCTTCAGCTTGATTCATGACTGACTAGTTTAACATTTAAAATATCTCTATAGAAAAGGAATCTCTTCTATACATAGGAAACACTCACAGCAAAGGTTGTTAACTGCGTTGGAGCTCTTTCTTGTTTGTTATGTTTTTAAAACAGGATCTCACTATATAGTCCTTGCTGTCCTGGAACTCACTATGTAGACCAGGTTGTCCTTCAGCTTACAGAGATCTGCTGCCTCTACCTCCCAAGCGCTAGGATTAAAGACATGCATTACTATGCCTGGCTCTGTCAGAATTCTTTTGTTTTGTTTTGTTTTGTTTTGTTTTGTTTTGTTTTGGAGATAGGCTTTCTCTGTGTAGCCTAGCTGTCCTGGACTCACTCTATAGATCAGGCTGGACTTCAACTCAGAGATCCACTTGACTCTGCCTCCCAAGTGTGGTGATTAAAGGTATATGCCACCACTACCCAGCTTTGTGTCAGAATTCTTGATGCTCATCTGGCAAGAGAATTGAACTAGACTCCAAAGTGAGGGGCTCCTTGTTCACATTCCCTTAATTTTCCTTTATTTTTCCTGCCTTATCTCTGCCCATGAAGACCCTAACCAACGATGAGTACATGGCTGAAATGGTTTTGTGTTGTATGACTGTCCTGGGGAGCTATGAACAAATATCTATTCACCCTGGATATAGAATGACACACTAAAGAAATGATTCCACCCAAGTCTACCTTAGTGAGCCAGTGAGTTTACTGGGGCTACATACATACATACATGTATGTCTTTAAGCATGGAGGACTCAAAGACAGCTATATTGCCACAAAGCTCGCCACAGTATACATGACAACTCCTGAAAGCTGCAACCCTGAGGCTCTCTGTACAGCTTGCAGGCAGCTCAGCCAGTTGGAGGGTCTCCTTTTCCCAGCAAATGGTTGCTGCTTATATAACTTTGAAAAAAGAAACTGTGGGTCTTGTAAGTTTTAGGAACTTCCTAAGATTTGTAAGTTGTTCCAGAGGTTTTAGGTGCCTCCTTCAATTCCAAGGAAATATGTACACATCTGGGTTGTACTGATAAATTATAATGTGCTGTTTAAGCCTGGGAGCCAGGAGGACCAGTATATTCTAATATCCTTCAAGAACCTGTGACCCAGAAGATAAATGATTTCCAACAGAGGTTACTATGGTTGATCCCATAATATAAAAATGCCTGCAGTGGAAAAGAGAGAGCAGAAAGAAGTTCATTCATGCCAAAAACACTCCGCTCTGCCCAGAACTCTCCATCAGAAACTCAAGCTGATGGTTTCAAGGCTTCCCCAGCCATTTCTGCTAGTTGACTCTAAGTACCAATTCCATGATGTTACCGTCCTGCTCTTATCTCGTCTTGTACTTAGAGGCCTCCCCCAAGGGGACACTGCTCTTCTCTACTAGGGACTCTCATTCAGGAACTCCAGAAGACTCCTTCAACTGGCTTCCCTAGGCGATTTCTGCTGGATGCTTTCAAACTTTGATTTGATCATATTGCCTTCTGTTGCTATCAGTTGGGCTACTCTAGTCTTTCTGTGGGATGGTGTAGGCGCCTGATTTAATGTTTTGCAGTCTGTCTGCTGCTTCTATCTGTCTGCTCCTTGCTATTTGTTCTTTTACTTTTGCTTGCTTAATAAATTACTTAATAAATGTATCCATTCAAATCTGAAAACATGATTGTCATAGACAATTTTCTGAACTACACAGAACACGTGTTTCAATTTACTGTGTGTTCTAGTTTCATTCTGTTGCTGTGACAACTGTCATACCCAAAAACAGCTTAGGGGAGGAAATTATATAATTGCCTTACACAGATCACAGATCACCATTGAGGGAAGTCGGGCAGGAAATTAAGCCCCTCACTGGGGGATTCTAGGCAGGTGCTCTCCCACTGAGTCACACCCCAGCCCCTCACTGGGAGATTCTAGGCAGGTGCTCTACCACTGAGTCACACCCCAGCCCCTCACTGGGGGATTCTAGGCAGGTGCTCTACCACTGAGCCACACCCCAGCCCTTCACTGGAGGATTCTAGGCAGGTGCTCTACCACTGAGCCACACCCAAGCCCCTCACTGGGGGATTCTAGGCAGGGGTTCTACCACAGAGCCATGCCCAAAGTCACTAAAATCTTCAGAGCACAAGAGAATTTGTGGCAAGTATCTGCTCATCCATTCAATGACACTCTAAACTCTCCTGAATGCTGGCCATTCTATTAAACAGTACAGGGAGGTTTTGAAAAATTTGAAGAGTAAGTGAGAACTTAAGAACATCAGGAAAAGCCAGGCAGTGGTGGCACACGCCTTTAATCCCAGCACTCAGGAGGCAAAGCCAAGTGGATCTCTGTGAGTTCGAGGCCACCCCGGTTGAGAGCGAGATCCAGGACAGGCACCAAAATCACACAGAGAAACCCTGTCTCAAAAAAAAAAAAAAAACAAAGACAAACAGGAAAGCTATGATTCAATCTTTAGCTACCAAAACCATCTTAGATTTTGATATCAATTAATCAATTATTCCTGAAGTAAGTACTGAATGGGGGCACTCCACTCAGAGACTAATGTAAACTGAACATTGTGGCTCACATCATAATCCCAGCATTTGAGAGGCAGAGGCAGAAAAATCATGAGTTCAAGGCCAGCCTGGGTTTCATAGCAAGAATTTGCCTCAAAAAGGGGGAGATGAGCTGGTAAGATGGCTCCGTGGATTAGAAAGTGTACTTGCTGTGGAAGCATGTGGATCTGAGTTCAAATCCTCAGCACCCATGTAAAAGCTGGGTGTGTCCACACGCATCCACCCACAAACCCGACGCTGTTGGGGATGGAGACGGGGGACCACTGGAACTTGCTAGCTGCCATCCTAGCTCCAGGTTCAGTGAGAGACCCTGTCTCGAGGGAATATGGTAGAAACTGGTGGAACAGGTCACCCAATGTCTTCCTCGGGCTTCCATGCACACAAGAAGACACACACACACACACACACACACACACACACACACACACACACACACACACAAATACCGTAAAGACATAAACAAACAAAAAAATGCTGGGCCTGCTGGCTGGCTGGAAGCAGGAAAATTTATTACTATCCCAGAATTCACATTGAACTGCTGGGTGAATTAATAATAATAACAATAATAATAATTTCAACAATTGCAGAGCTTGCAGCCACTGAGCTGGGTACGAAATGCCCTTTATTTCATTGCCTTCCTTATTATTCCCCAATCACCAGTAAAGAGACTGAAGCGCACAGAATTTAAGGATTCGTGACTCCCAGAAGCTCTTTCCAATTGATGAGTAATTTTTCTAATGTTCAGAAACATTTTGGAATATTCGGACTCATGATGGTCTCTTTCCTCTTGGCTGTTGGTCCACCCAGATCTGGCATGCCCCTCCCCCACCCCAGTGAAGTCCCAAGACATGAAAGGTCAAACAGAATATTGGATAATAGTCGCACGTTTCCTCTTGGGCTGCTGATAATAAATGAATAATTTTTTTTAAATTAAAACTCTAGCCAAGGTCACACAACTTCTAAGTGGCAAAACCGAGCCTCGGCCCTATGCCGCTCGGATCTACAGCCTGTCCTCTTGACCATGACATTTTCCAAATTAATCACATAAAGACAGTTTGCTGCAGCCAGGAACCTGAGCTCACTCCAATTAGCAAGGAAAGAATTGTAGGTTCTGACTTCACTCTCTCCACCCAGCTCCTGGGTCAGGTTGCCATGTTGTAGGCTAATACTTTTTTTTTTTACATAAGTAGTCTCATTATTTTTCTTTCTTTCTTTGTCTGTGAAAGGGTGGGTGGTGTTATGCATGTGTGTATGTGTGTGGGTGGGTGAGCTCACCCATGTAGGTATATGTGAAAGCCAGGGGTCAACATCTGGTCTCTTCCTCAGTTGCTCTCCCTGTTACTGTTTGAGTCAGGGGTTCCCATTGAACCTGGAGCTCACCATTTAAGCTAGACTGGCTGCAAGTGAGCCTCACAGTCCTCCTGTTTCTGCCTTGTCTCCCCAGTCCTAGGGTGACAAGTGTGCACCTCCACAGCCAGCTCTTCGTGGAGATTGAAGCTCAGGTCTAGGGGGAGGGGCAAGGGGGTATGAAGGGAGGGAAGAAAGCCAAATTTGACGGTCCTGTGGTGGTTTGAAGGATGTCCTCAAAGTCTCAGGCATTCAAACCATTGGTCCCAGTTGGGGTGCTGTTTGGGAGGCTTAGGAGGCGTGGAAGTGTGTCAGTGGGGTTGGGCTTTAAGAGTTAAAAGACTCACACCATGTCTCCTGCACTATCTTGGAGTTCAAAATGTGAGCCCTCAGCTTCCTGTTTCTGTTGCCATGGCTTCGTTTTGCCATCACGAACTCTGCTGGAACTATAAAGCCAAATAAATTCCTTCTTCTGTAAATTGCCTTGGTCATGGTGTTTCATTCCAACAATTGAAAATTAACTAATATAGTCAACTTGACATAATGAGGAATCACATGGGGAGTCTTGGAATTGTCTAGATTAGCTTGGGCTGTAAGGTGTGTCTGGGGGAGGTGTCTTTATTTTAAATAACTTTTTCACAGATTTATTTATTTTATGTATGTGGTCATCTGTCTGCATGTATACCTGTGTGCCAGAAGATGACATCAGATCCCATTATAGATGGCTGTAAGCCACCATGTGGTGGCTGGGAATTGAACCCGGGACCTCTGGAAGAGCTGCTAATGCTCTTAACTGCTGAACCATCTCTCCCGGAGGAGGTGTCCTAATTGTGTTGTTGAGGTGGAAAACCCACTCACCTCTATAGATGTGGGAGCACCATGTCACAGCCGTGCCTGAACTGCGTGGAAGGGAGAAAGGGGAGGGAGTCCCAGCATGCATGCTCTCATTTCCTCAAAGCTCAACTGTGGATGTGTTGTGACTAGCCACTTCAAGTTCCCACCACCTTGATGTCCCCACAGTTATGGACTGTAACTTAGAACTGGGAGCCAAATAAACCCTCTCTCCTATAAGAAGCTTTGTTGGGGTATCTTATCACAGCAACAAAGAAGAAATGAAAACTCTCATGGTTTCTTTCAAATGTCATATGATGCAGATATAGATGCTGTGTGTGTGTGTGTGTGTGTGTGTGTGTGTGTGTGTGTACCTATAGACGATACATCTGTACAAATGGATGATATAGATATGAGATAGAAGCAGAAAGGAAACTATTTCAGAGCAGGAAGGGGACCAGTTGGAGGAAGAGGAGAAAAGGAGAAGGGAGTGAAGGTGAGCATGGGGACATTATAATGATATATGTATGAAAATGTCATCGTGAGACCCATAACTCTTTAAGTGTGGCTTCTCTCTGGGGGTGAAGTTTTCCTGATATGTGTTAGGTTCTGGGTTCTACCAAGGGGAGAGGGGAGGAAGGAGGAGAGGGAAGACATGAAGGGACAGGAAAAGGGAAGGAAGGAGAAGAAAATGTAGGTACAAATAAATAAAGGAAGAGGAAATAAAAGAGCGAGGAAGAAATGGGAAGGTGGAGGAAGGGAGTGGAAGAGAGAGGTGAGAAAGGAGAAGAGAGGGGGCACCCTCCAGACTGTGACTCCTTCCGGTATCATTATGGCTTGAATAGAAAGTATGTTGAATATTTGGTCCCCAGGAGGCAGTGGAAAGTGATGGAAACTTCAAAGGATGTAGGACCTCGTTGGAGGAAGCAGGTCACACATACGCAAACAAAAATCACCTTGGCAGGTGCAATGGCACTGTAATTCCAGCACTTAGATGTTGAGGCAGAAGGATTACAAGTTTGATGCCAGCCTGGCCTACATAGCAAGACTCTAGAGACCCCTCAGAAAATAAATAACAAATAAAAAACATAGAAATACATTCCCCAAAAGAGTGAGTTTCACTAGATGTAAAGTATACCTCATTAAAACTGACACATATTAAAATAAAAGAGAAACCATTCTTTTTAACACAGTCTCTATTCTAGTTTCGCTTCTGTTGCTGTGATAGAAACACCCTGAGCAGGGACGGGAGAGAGATCTCAGCGGTGAAGAATGCACATCGCTCCTGCAGAACTCCAGTTCAGTTCCCAGCACCCACACTTGGCAGCTTACAACCATCTGTAACTCCAGTTCCAAGAGATCCAACACCCTCTTCTGGCCTCCACAGGCACTGCACACATGTGGCACACCATGAGGTATATACACACGTGCACACACACTTAAATAAATCTTAAAAAAAAAAAACTTAAAGCCACCTTGACCAAAAACAACATAAGAAAGAAAGGGGATTTTTCAGCTTACAGTCCCAGGTTACAGCCCATTACCAACGGGAAGTGAAGGCAGGGTCTTGAAACATTGCATCCACAATCAAGAGCAGGGAGAACAAACTTGAAGATTCTCTCCTTTTCCATTTCCCCATCACTCTGTCCACCAATTTTCTTTTGCCTTCGCCCTCAGGGTAGCTTCCCTCTCTCTCCCTGACAGTCTCCAGACTCTAATTATTCCATCCTTTCAGCGTCTGTGTTTATTTCGAAGATATTTGCCGATGTGCTTGCCACATAACACTTATATTCCCAGTTCCCTGATCACAGATTTTACAATCCTCCAGTGTGAAGAGTATCTTCTATTTTGGTAATGCCTCTTTTTATTCTCTGTCTGATGTATAAAGGGGTATTTATGCAGGCATTTTTATATCCCTGTGAGGTAGTTAGGGAAGGAAAAAGGAATTTTTTCCAGATGGAAAAATACCTAGACATTAACGTGGTGCTGCGGGTGTGGAAAACAACCAAAATTGAGAATGTGGTAAGTGTACCGTGTGTAACTGCATGCAACTATGGGATCTCTCTGAGTATCAACTGCAATCACATGGTGTACCCACCCCCCAGGGACAGGTTCCAGGCCAGTGCCTACCCCACCACCCCTTCAGATGACTCTGAGTCCAAGCCAGAAAACATGGCAACACAGTGCATTCTCTCTAGAAACATATGCCTTCTGGGTTGCTGGATTTGTCTGACATTCCTGGCAGATATTTCCACAAAATACATCATGCCCATGTCATTGTGCATGTCACAGAGCACTCTCAACAGAGCTCAAACTTCCCCTCCAGGGAGAAGAAGGGGAGGTTTCTGAGACTCTGGAAGTGAACAGTGTCACATGCCTGGAAAAGCAAGAGCTTCTAAGATTCTCAGGAGCCCCTCCCCAGGCTCTGGAAACACTAAACAATTGCTAGAGGAGACTGTGACCAGCCACATTGGGAAGGGAAGAATCTCAGCCCATCACGTAAAGAACTCAGGGTTGTGGCTGTCACCCTGTGATGCCACTGTATTTGAATCATTCCTGCTCCTCTGAGTAACCCTGTTAGTAACCCAATCAATCCCCCAAGTTGTGGTGATATATTGCTTGCCTGGAGATCAGAGGAAAAAACCAGCCACAACACAGAAGTCATGCAATGTTAGCACATGCATTTAATCCTATCACTCAGGAGGCAGGATTTCTGTATGTTCAAGGCCACACTGGAAACAGAGCCAGGTGTGGTGGCACATGCCTTAATTCCAACACTAGTTAACCATGGGGTCTGGAGGTCTGTACAGACAGACAGAAAGTGACAGAGCTGTGTATGAAGAGGAAGTGATGTAACTGAACAGAGAGAGCAAATCCGATGGCAGAACAGCAAGGCATATAGGCGTGGGTAGACAGGAAGTAACTCGCATTTGGAAGCTGCAGAGTTGGTGAGGTAAGGTTAGCTGTGGCTTTCCCCATTTCCCTGATCTCTCCCAGGCTTTCACCCATATATCTAGCTCCATGTTTTTTATTTAATAAGACCATTTAGAAATTCGTCTACACCAAGTTGGGCTTTGTAATCATTACTTTGCTTTGCTGCTGGTTCCCTATCTGAGATGAATAGAGGTGTGTGTGTGTGTGTGTGTGTGTGTGTGTGTGTGTGTGTGTGTGTGTGTGTGTGTTCACAGGACAGAAGCTAGAGGACAACTCTAGTGTCTTTCCTCAGGCTCGGCAGTCACTTCACTAGTAGAACATGGTCCCCTGAACAAAATAGCTGCCATCTTCATTAGATCAGAGGTTTCTACTTGCTAGAGATCATCAGAATTCTGTCAACTGCTGACATTCTCTCATAGGGAGGACCATTGGTCAGTCACTGAGGCTCCAGATGACCCCTAGATATTTGTATGCAATTCTACCGCACTCGCACATGTAGCCTCAGAGTCTCAGGAGGTGCTAGAGTCTGGTGGGGGCTAATTGGATGGGGGGGGTTCCATCTATGAGGATATTGGGCAGCCATCATCCATGCTGAGTGAAGACCTCCCCATGAGGCTGCACTGAGGTCCCCTACGCTCCTGCCAATAGCCCCTCACCCATGCTCTGTAAGTAAGGCTGATCAGTTCCCCAGGGTGAACTTCAGTGAACTGTACTTTGGTTTGTCATTGGGAAGTTAGGAGGAAGGGTTGGCTGTTGTTTACAGCTCCCCGGGGAGGCAATTCTCTAGACACATTTTGTGCTGTCTCCCCCACCTCCTCCATTAGTTCTTCTTAAAATGAAACCTTGATACTTCTCCTATGTAGCAATGAGCCCCTCTCCTCGAAACTGACCCATGATTCGTGATCACAGTACAGCAAGGCACTGGCACTGAGTGACCTCCAAGGAGTAGGGCAAAGACAGTAGGTGTCTCGGGCATGACCCTTGTTTCTGGGGCCCAGCTGCAATGCTATGTGAAAGCCCTATGGCATACGATTCAGTTCCAGAGCACCACCCAGCTTCAGCCCCACAAACGGTCAGCCTCCACCAGACATACGAGCCAAGAGGCCAGCTGGTAGCTCAAGCTCCAGACATGGTGCTGTGGGGTCTGACGCTCTGAAATTGTAATGCCCAAGTCTCTGAATTCCCCAGAGACCGTCAAGGAGTCTGAACTGTATGCAAAAACAAAGATTCTTTATTCAAGCTCGAGCTTGGGCTCTCCCTCTGTCTGATGCAGCCAGCAGTGAGAGCAGAGAGCCCCAAGCCCCAGTCTGAGGAGGGTTTTTATCATAGCAGAAGTTGGGGTGAGGGGATTTCCAGGGTTCAGGAGACTGATTGGCTGACATTTTTCTGGGGCTATCTTGTTGAAAGGGAATATGTGTGTGGTGGGCTCAGGGACTCTGGTGATCTTATCTAATCTTATCTAACAGTTTGGAGTGTCAGGTACTTTGTCTTAGATGCCTGCCTGTTCCTGGGTAGTGCCAGGGTGGTGTCAGTTTGTGGCCTTTCCTGGAGCCAGGTGTTGCCTTAGAGTAAACTGAAACTCAGACCTATTTTCTGCCTGATCTCTATGGAGCCTGTCATGGCAGCAGTGTAGCCAAGCTGCTGCTTGGGTCCCACAGAAACAGCCCAAGCAGACACGAGAGTTTACTCAAAGCAAGATTTAATTGGATGGGGCAGCACAACCTGACTGACCAGCCAAGGCCAACAGCACAGGCTCGGGCGTCCCAGACTCATTTAAGCAAAACGAATCACAACCATTTTTTTGCTTATGCGGGTGTCAGGAACCAATCAGGACTTAGGGCATTTGTACTGGGTGGTTCGGCTTGTTCCTATTGGCTGCCTCCTGCTCTGTACAGTCAGACTGATATCTAAGGTGCCCCTCTGGTCCTGACAGACAGGACGTGCTGTATTTCTCCTTGTGAAACAGGATACCATGTATCTGTCCTTGGAGGAAAGGATGCCGATGTTAGCTACCAAAGGCAGAGGTGGGGGGTAGGGGGAGGGAAGGGGGGGTTGTCTTGGGAACTCAAACTTTACTTGACCTTAATACAAACTAGAGACTTTACCCAAACTGAAAACGGCTTCAGTTAGGTTCCCTCTTACAATGGAGGCTCCAAGTCTTTGCTTGAGGCCCCGGGCACTGGGGAACAGATGGCCTTTTCCCATGAGCCCCCCTCAGTTCCTGTCCCACAGAATCCATTCAGTGTTCAACAGTTATGACCACCTGCACAAGACTGGGCCCATCAACCTCCCACCTGAAGGAAAAGGAGCTACAGTTGCTAGCGGGAGGGGCTCCTGAGAAGCTGCACTTTCTGAGGATTTACAGGTAGTTAATGTTGCTGGAGAAAAGAGAGACATTTTCTTCAGTGGTGAACACTGGTAAATTACCCATCATGCTCCAATAAACAACCCCTCATCCATGCTCCTAGATGCAACCTGAGGAAACTCATTGGGACATTAAGCAAAGGGCCTGGAGAGATGGCTCAGTGGCTAAGAGGGCATACTGCTCTCACAGAAGATCTGGGTTCAGCTCCAGCACCCACATCAGTGGCTCACAACCACCTGTAACTCCAGCTCCAGGGACAGCCTTGGCCCCCTCCCAGCAACTCCTGTCTGGGTTATGCTTGTGTTCCGTCTATTCAACCAGCCATGCTTCAGGCTAGCCCTGCAAAGCCCTGCAGACCGCATCCATCCATGGCATCACCACCACAGCCATCCACCATTTCTCATGTGGAGTCCTCTGGCCTTCCGGACTCCAGGCCAGTCTCCCAACAGCTATCAGAATGATTCCCCCCGAAAACAAGATCCCATGTGGGCTGATCTCATCACTGCTCAGCTTTTAAAAAGAGAGAAGAAAAAAGAAAAAGAAAACCCCTTTAGAGTCCAAGGGTGGTCTGCAAACAGTGTGGCATGCTGCGATTGCACAGACCCTGTGGACAGCCCTGTGCCCATTGTATACCTTATCCACCCTGATTGCTGTACCTTAACATGCACCACCATGCCTGGATAATGAAATGCTGGGATCCAAGCCCAGCGCCTCTTGCAAAAGCAAGGTAAGAGCTCTACCAGCTACAGCCCTAGTCTTTAAGAAAGGACTTTTGAAACCTGATTACACCATACTAGGGTGTTTACGGTAGAGGGGTGGGGCCTGAAGGCAGCCCCTCTATGGGGGGAACTATAGGCTGTCACCCCAGCCACGGGTCAAGTGGCTACTGAGTGCTGGCTGACTTGTTCCTCAGAATTATGGTAGCAATTGCTGACAGATACTGTTGGCACGATGCCACAGTCCATGTCCTGCCCATCTTTCTGACTGCTGCTTAAGTACTGATCCGGGCCACCTCTATGTGGTTCTTACTAGCCAGACAACTCAGTGAAAACCTCTGCTAAAAAGGAAGTTTGTCACCAGGCGGTGGTGGTGTATGCCTTTAGTCCCAGCACTCAGGGAGGAAGAAGCAGGTGGATCTCAGTGAGTTCAAGGTCAGCCTGGTCTACAAAGTAAGTTCCAGGACAGCCAGGGCTATTACCTAGAGAAACCCTGTCTCAAAAAAAAAAAAAAAAAAGGAGGAAGTCTGTCACCCTCCTCAGGAATAGAAAGCTCTGTCCGTCTCCTTGCCATGCACAGTAGGAGGATGGTGTGGTACACTCTGGGGTATTTTTCACTTGTCATCCATTTTGCCAACATTTACTGATAACAAATTACAAAGACATTTATTTTAAACAATTGGTTGCTGTACATGCAATTTTATCATTTATTGAAGACATGAGAAAATTTGCATAGTGATGAAAAAATTTTCAAAAGGACTGGGATTTCGTGTGTGTGTGTGTGTGTGTGTGTGTGTGTGTGTGTGTGTGTGTGTGTGTGTGTGTTGCCTGCACCTATGTCTGTATACCCTCGTGTGTGCCTGATGCCTGTGGAGGTCCAAAGAGGGTGTTGGATCTCCTGGAACCAGAGTTAGAGATGGTTGTAAGCCACCACTTGCGTGCTGAGAATCAAACTCGGGTCCTCTCTATGAGCAACAAGTGCTCTAAACCACTGAGCCGTTGCTGCAGCCCCAGGAATTTTTAAAAATATAGTAGAAATATTGAGGTGATGAGTTTGGACCTAAGAAGGGGTGAAGCTGGAGCAATCAGAGGTCCCCATGGTCTGCGATGCTCTCTCAGCCTGATCTTGATGCTCCACTAAGTAACATTAACACGTTGTACCCCAAATCTCCCTGCAACCCCTGGGCCTTTGCATATGCTGTTCCCTTACTGTAAATGCACCCCCACGTCGACTCTCCATCTAACTGTAGGTCTGATACATCATTTTGGACTTGGCATGAGAATTACTTGACCTCTGGACCATTCCCTGACACTCATCTCCATGGCAACACTGACTTTGTCCTCATCTGTAATCCTGTTGGACTTCATCCCTCACATGAACATCCATATAGTCTACACTTTGGGACCCAAGAATGCAGAGGCCACACAAGATATGGTATCCCTGTCAGAATGGCTATCATCACAAAAACAAATGGAGGACCAGTGAGATGTCTCGGCAGATAGAAGAGCCTTCTTCCACCAAGCTGGGTGGCCTGAGTTCTATCCGAGACCCATAGGTTAGAAGGAAAGAACTGACTCCCAAGAGTTGTCCTCTAACCTCCATGTGTGTACCATGGCACGCATGTGAGCATGTGTGTGTGTGTGTGTGTGTGTGTGTGTGTGTGTGAGAGAGGCATTGGAACTAGAGTTGCAGACTGCTGTGAGCCACCATGTGGGTGCCGGGAATCTAATCCAGTACCCTTAACCATTAAGCCATCTCTCCAGCCCCTTATTACATTTTTAAAAGTTACCCTATGCGTGCATGTTCATGGACAAACGTGTGCTGTGGTTTTAGTTGGGAGGTCAGAGGACAACTTTCAGGAGAGTTGGTTCTATCCTTCCACTGTGTGGGTTCTGGGAATCAAACTCAGGTCCTCAGACTTGGCAGCTGGTGCCTTTCCTGGTGGAGCCATCTCACCCGCCCATCTATTTTCTTAAGAAAATTTCTCACTCTCACAAAAAAAAAAAAAGCTGCTCCCACATAATACAAATGATCACCTTCCTGGGGCCTGAGTAAAGCTTTTATTTCATCTAGCTGGCAGATGTGTTCAGTTCAGGGCTTCTGTGCAAACAACAGCCAAGAGCCAAAATGTCAGTTAAGCCACACCCTCCACCAGCCAGTCCCTGCAAAGGCATCGGAGCCAGGAAGACACAGCATTTGGCTCTGGCCTCCACTCCAGATATAAAAATGACGCACCTTGCCAACAGCCTCCCCCTCTGGCTTCCTTTTCCACCCAGTAATCACAAAACTCTGTGTTTATGAGACTGGGAAGATGTCTCAGTCAATAAAGTGCTTGGCTCATAAGTGTGAGGACCCGATCTTCATCTCCAGAACCCACGTGAAAAAGACAGGCATGGTGGTGCACACTCATGTCCCCAGAGCTGGGGAGTGGAGACGGGAGGATCCCTGGTGCTCACTACCTGTAAGCTCCCAGCCAGTGAGAGACCCTGCCTCAAAAAGTGGTGGGTGGTGGCCAAAGGACACTCAAGGTTGTCTGTCCTCTAGTCTCCATGCCCACACATGCGTGGACTGGTATACACAGACACACATGCACAGAGGGAGCGAGAAGGAGGGAAAGAAAGAGATCTAGAAAGAAAATTACTGAGTGTACAGGGCATCTAATCCCTCCTAAGCACTTTCTCATGCATAACTAATTTGACCCTCACCACACCCCTGCAAGGGCTCAGGCACACCTGAAAATCCTTAATATCCTGGTTAAGCCTTCCAAGTCAGGGCAAGACTGAACCTATTCTGGCAGGAGTGAGGGCCAGGATGCCTCTCTGTCATGGCTGAAACCCCAGAGGAGCTGAGACATCCCACTTTAAGAGACCACAGACACATCAAGGCTGCTGGTTTCAGAATGGTGGCTCCAGACAGGGGACAATCTCATCCTAAATGATGAACAGACAAATTGGCCCAACCTGACTGAATCCCCACACACCTCGCCATCTCCAAATCTAGAACTCAGATCCAATGCTAGGTGGAGAAAGCCCAATCAGATTGGGGATTCCCACTTCCGGGCATACTGCATTGAATCCCAGAATCTTGTGAGAGCTGCCAAGTTGTGAGGGGGGCTCTTCACCAATGCTCTGCCTGTGGGGTCTCAAAACTCACAGAATCAAAAAGGGCTCGTATCTCCCAAAAAGGTGTGGAGCATTCCAGGTACGGTAATGACACCTTTGTAACTATGAACCCAAACTCTTTCACTTACAAGGTTCAACATTTTCTCCTTTTTTCTGTTTTTCAGGTGTGTGGGGGGGGGTGTATGTTTGTGTGTTTGTATGGGTTGTTTTATGTTTTGTTGTTGTTGTACTTGTGTGGGGCACACACGTGTAGGTGCTCATGTGCACAGGTTGTCTTGAAGTTGCTATTACTGTGAAGAGACACCATGACCAAAAGCGTGCAAAGGAAAGGGTTTATTTGCCTTACATATCCAGAATTACAGTCCAATGAAGGAAGTCAAGGCAGGAACCCAAACTGGCTAGAAAGGAGCTAATGCTGAAGTCATGGAGGGGTGCTGCTTACTGGCTTGCTCCTCATGACTTGCTCAATCTGCTTTCTTATAGGACTAACAGCCTAGGGGTGGCACCACCCACAATGGGCTGGGACCTCCCCTATCAATAACTATTTAAGAAAATTCCCTGTGGGCTTGCCTACAGCCTGATCTTATGGAGGCATTTTCTCAATTGAGGCTCCCTCTCTCTGACGACTTTAGTTTGTGTCAAGTTGACATAAAACTAACAGCACATGGGTGTATGTGTGCCCAGGGTTAATGTCAGGAATCATATTCCATCAATCTCCTTCCACCTTGTCCTATGAGGCAGGGGGTCTCACTTAAACCCAGAGCTCACTCACATGCCTAGTCTCCCTAAACCACTTGCTCTGGGGATCCCATCCCCATCTTCACCTTGTTAGGCTGGGTTACAGATTGTCCACCAAACCCACCAGGCTCTTATGTGGGTTCTGGGGATCTGAACTCCAGTCCTCACACTTTACAAGTGAGTGCTTTAACCACTGAGCAATCTCCCCAGCCCGTCTGCCAATGATGCTTGGGCCCCTGAAGAGGGGAATTTAAAGCCTGAGTTCTGACATTATTATGCACTCAGGCAAACTGTTTACCTTTAGGCTTCAGTCCATGTGAAGATTATGTGACACAACTAACATTCTGAGGAATACTATTTTGATGTCTCAGCACTGGAGATTAAAAGTAGAGCCCCACACATGCTAAGCAGGTACCCTACCACTGAGCCACACCCCTGCCCCTCACTGGGGGATTCTAGGCAGGTGCTCTACCACTGAGCCACACCCCCGCCCCTCACTGGGGGATTCTAGGCAGGTGCTCTACCACTGAGCCACACCCTAGCCCCTCACTGGGGGAGTCTAGGCAGGGGCTCTACCACTGAGCCACACTCAAGCCCCTCACTGGGGGATTCTAGGCAGGGGCTCTACCACTGAGCCACACCCCAGCCCCTCACTGGGGGAGTCTAGGCAGGGGCTCTACCACTGAGCCACACCCCAGCCCCTCACTGGGGGATTCTAGGCAGGTGTTCTACCACAGAGCCACACCCCAGCCCCTCACTGGGGGATTCTAGACAGGTGCTCTACCACTGAGCCACACCCCAGCCCCTCACTGGGGGATTCTAGGCAGGTGTTCTACCACAGAGCCACACCCAGCCCCTCACTGGGGGATTCTAGGCAGGTGTTCTACCACTGAGTCACACCCCAGCCCTTTACTGGGGGATTCTAGGCAGGTGCTCTACCACTGAGCCACACCCCAGCCTCTCACTGGGGGATTCTAGGCAGGTGCTCTACCACTGAGCCACACCCAAGCCCCTCACTGGGGGATTCTAGGCAGGTGTTCTACCACTGAGTCACACCCCAGCCCCTCACTGGGGGATTCTAGGCAGGTGCTCTACCACTGAGCCACACCCCAGCCCCTCACTGGGGGATTCTAGGCAGGTGTTCTACCACTGAGTCACACCCCAGCCCCTCACTGGGGGATTCTAGGCAGGTGCTCTACCACTGAGCCAGGCCACCAGCCCCTCACTGGGGGATTCTAGGCAGGTGCTCTCCCACTGAGCCACACCCCAGCCCCTCACTGGGGGATTCTAGGCAGGTGCTCTACCACTGAGCCATGACCCTAACCTTTGGCTTTCTAATTCAGTTATGACAAGAGCCATTCTTTGTGAGTAGTTGACTTAACCCCTAGATGAAAAAATCTATATAGCTAAGCAAGCAGTGGCTAAAGCTAATCAGTCCCATTTAAAATCAAGTAACAGAGTGACAGGCAGAAATGAATGTGTGACTTAGACTCAGCCTCACAACCTCACACTGCCACCCCTGCCTTGACTGGGTCTCTGGGAACACCCAGTTTTCCTGAGCAAGTTCCAGAAGCTCTACTCATTCAACACACGTTCATCCAACTGCTGCTGCCACCACCATCTCTTGAGCTTTTTGCCATCTTTGCCATTTGTTGTCTACCAGCTCATAAAGACTCCACCCCTCTGGGTGGGGCCAAGAGCCAACATGTGCCCTGTGACCATAGGTCACGTGAGTTTTCCACTCCAGCACAATGAATATGAAAATCGCTAATTTCACTACCAGTGATGGTTGGTTTGGACTGTTAACTGGAGACAACATAGAATCACTTGAGAAGAGAGTCTCAGTGAGGAATTCTCTAGATCAGGTTGGCCTGTGGACATGTTTGTGGGGAATTGTCTTTTTTTATTGTTGTTATTAAAGTTTTTTTTTATTTTTAGGTATGTGTAAACATGTGTGAGTTGTGCACATGGGTGCAGCACCCAAGGAGGCCAGTAGAGGGTATCAGATTCCCTGAAGCACAGGCAGTGGTCAGCCATCTGACATGGGTCCTGAGAAACAAATTCAGCTCCTCTGCAAGAGCAGTGTGTGCTCTTAACCACTGAGCCATATTTCCAGCCCCACTTGTCTTAATCACGTGGATGGCACCATTCCCTAGACAGGGGGTCCTGAGCTGTATGAGAGTAAAGAAATTGAGCTGAGTGTAAACGAGCAAGAGTGCATGAATCATTTCGCTCTGCTCTGAACCATCACTCTGTGATGGGACTAGATGTTTTAAGTTCCTGCCTTGATTTACCTGCTGTAATGGACTGCAACCTGGAATCCTGAACTAAAATAAACCTTGTTCTCTGCTAAGTTGCTTTTTTTATGTGAGTATTTCATCAAGGCAACAGAAGTGGAAGTAGGGTACCATGACCAGCTTGAGGTCAAGATCCCTTGTTAGTGTCAAAGCTGTGGTCACAGTTGGACATGCCTGCAACATTGTATCAGCTATTTCTCTCATTTTTGAGACATTCTCTTATTTTTGATACTGGACAGAGGCAACTTAGAGACAAGGGTTTATTCTGGCTCACCGTTTGAGGGCACAGTCCATTTGGGCAGGGAAGGCAGGATGATAGAAGTGTGAGGCGGCTGGTCACATTGCATCCAGTCAGGAAGCTGTGATGGATGCCTGTGTTCAGCTCGCCTTTTGCTTTTTACTCAGTCCAGGACCTCAGCCCATGGGATGGTGCCATTCAGGGTGGGTGTTCCCTCCTCAGTGAACCTAATCTAGACACTCCCTCACAGACCTTCGCAGAGGTTTGTCTCCAAGGTGATTCTAGATCCTGTCAAGTTGATGATTGCTGTTAACCACCACATGCATCAGGCACGGGGCATAAATAAGTAGAGCTGGAAGGAGAGAGCTGGCCACCATATTGGCATCATACATTGTGTTTTCTATTGCCATTGGCAACAGTCATGGGTTGGGGAGCAATAGCGCATGGCAGGGAATGAGGTTAACTGGGAAAACATGTGGCTACGGCTATGTATTATTATCTGGGGACGGATGACCTGATGAAAGCAAGGTGGCTCCATGGAAGTGGGAGCAGGTGGCTAGGACCCCTTATCTTAGCAGAACAGGAAGCAGGGACAGGATGGAAAGTGGAGCAGAGAGCTGTAATCCTCAGGTCCTGTCTCTGCTGAGTCCCACCTCCCACGGGTCATACAACGTTCCCAAACAGTGCCACTTGCTGGGGAACAAATGTTGAAACACATGAGTCAGCTTCACAGTAAAATCTGTACATGCTCCTGGAAATAGTAACCCTAATTAAACTCATTGGGACACCACACACACACACACACACACACACACACACACACACACACACACACACGACTGTGCAGAGGAATTTTGTTCATAACAGACAAAAACTGAAGATGACCCAATGTCCTCCATTAAAACTGTAACATCACCCTGTGGATGCTACTTAACCCTGAAAATAAAAGACCATGACACACATGGTAACTTTGATAGTTCACACGAGAATTAGACAGAATGCAGAGAAAGCCAGGCCTGAAGGGTTACACTCTATATTGTTCCATTTGTATAACATCCTTTAAATGGCTAAATTGTGAGGCTGGAAAATAGATTAGAGGTGTGTTGAGGGATTGAGGGTGGAGACCTGTGAAGTCATAATAGAACAGCAAAAGTTAAATCTTGGGGTACTTGGTAACTTGGTGCATGGGATTTTTGTTTTGAAGTGTGTGTGTGTGTGTGTGTGTGTGTGTGTGTGTGTGTGTGTGTGTGTGTGTGTGTACATATACACTGTTGGGAATGAATTCAGGGTCTCATGCATGCTAGCAGGAACTCTACCACTGAGCCACACCTCAGTGCCTCACTGGGGGATTCTAGAAAAGCAATGTACTGCTGAACTATGCCTCCAACTTGGTAAATTCTGATATTTTGTCCTCCATGTGTCCCGAGACCAAGACAACAATAATTAAGAAAGGTAGTCCTTGCCAACACCCTGGAACTCTTTTCTTTAAGTACCACACATGGCTCATGGCCTGGCACAGGGAAAGACAGAGCTCCTCGTAGACACTACAAAGGCCCAGAGCACAAGGTCATCCAACACACCCCAAATGGAGGTTGGTGGGAGCCCTGCAAATCAGCACAATATAAACACACAGGGACAATACAAGGGCGATCTCTGGTGGCACAAAGCCAGACAGCAAAATGGCCATGTAGAGACAGGACACTTGGGGGTCACCCTTAACCACATCTTTTCCATATTTGCAAAGGGAGCATTGTGACTTCACACACAGCTAGTTCCCAATGGCGCACAGTCCACTGGTGAAGTCACCATGGGGTGTGTCCCCAGCAGGAATCCCCGGCTAGTCCCTGTTGTGGTAGTTAACCTACACTGTTGACCTGATGAGACTTGGAATCATCTGGGAGGCACAGCACTGGGTTTGTCTATCATGGTGTTTCCAGGGAGGCTCATCTGATGTGGGAAGATCCACCCTGAATGTAGGCAGCACACTTCCCTGGGCTGGGATTCCAGATTGAACAGAAAGAAAAAAAGCGAACTGAACACCAGTATCCACCTCTCTCTGCTTCCTGACTATGGATGCCAGCTGCCTCATGTTCTGGCGGCCATGACTTCCTCACCATAAAAGACAGCTCCAAAACTGACCCAAACAAACCCTTCCTTCCTTGAGTGGCATTTGTCAACTATTTTGTCATAGCCAATTAAAAAAAAAAAAACTAATACACCTTTCCTACTCAAAACAGACCCCATTATACCCACTTCTATCTACAGAAATACATGGGGACCATCTTTGAGATCACACATTCTGTGGGACTAGTGTCAACCATCCCCCACCCATTGCCGGTATACCACTATCATCCACCTAGGGGTGCCTACAGCTGAGTTGAGGTTGGCAGAGTTCCACACCTTCTGATAGTTCCTTTTCTCAAAGTAGCTGAAGGGCACACAACCTCCACGAAGTCTCACCTCCTTGTCCCTCCAGCCGTCTTCAGTAAAAACGTACAGGTCCTTTAGGTCATCTCAGTGGGATTACAGCACGTGGGAGATACGGAGAAGCTGTCGTGCTTTGTGAGCAGCAGGGAAGAATCTGATTTATGGCTAGTGGCCCCACCGGGTCAAGCAGCTCTAATCCTTGGTGGCCATTGAACATACTGTGTACTGAGGACACTATGGACACAAGCCATTGTGTCTTCCAGTGTGTTAGATGGGTCATTGTCCTTAGGTGATAAAGACTGGCTGCCACCTACCATATAATGATACCCCTCCTCATCTTCACCACCATGGTGCCTGAGGTCTCACCAAAGCCCTCGTCTAGAATCCCCCAGTGAGTGACTACGGCATGGCTCTGTGGAAGGGTGTCTACCTGGAATCCCTCAGGATGTGGCTTACAGGAGCTGGGCAGGTGTGACCTCTTGCTTTGGTTGACAGTGTTCAGCACTTGTGCTGGACTCTTCATCCTATCTAGGCTGTCTGACTTGCCTCATCCTAATCGCTCTGTAGTGGGTTTCACTGCTTGCTAAAGGCATAGGCTAGTGGTTCTCAGCCAGCACCAACTAGTAGGAAGAGGCCCCGCCCCTTCAGCTCCCCAAACCTCACTTTCACTACTCACTTTCTAGCTCCCCCAGCACTTGTACCTGAGTGCCTGTAGGGAGCCCTGGACCTTCTGGTAGGTGATACATGCTACAGAGGAGAAGCCTTTGCCATCCCCACTCCCTGTTGGAAACAAACAGAGGAGTCACAGCCAGGAAAAGAATGGTGTTGTGGGAGCCCTTCCTAGACCCCCTTGGATGCTCATTTGATGGCTGGCACTGCAGCAGCCTTCATAACCATATGAGGATGGAAGTTGTACACTGTACTCAGATTGACACAGAGGCACTTGCCTAGTGTTTCTTAATCCCTGGAGAGAGGGTTGGGGGAGAGATAGAGACAGGGAGATACAGAGAGAGGAAGATGGACAAAGGTATCATATCTCAAGAGGTAAGAAACAAGGGCTGGAGAGATGGCTCAGCAATTAAGACAACACACTGCTCTTGTAGAGGACCCAAGTTTGGTTCCCAGCACTCATGTTGGACAGATCACAACTGCCTAAAACTCCAGCTCCAGGAGATCCAACACCATCTTCCGGCTTCTTTGGGCACCCCCACATATACATAAATGAAAATTTTAAATGTTAAAGACTTTATATAAAACTGGAGCTAGAGAGATGACTCAGTAGGTCAGAGTCCTTGTCCGGCAAGTATGAGGACCTGTGTTCAAATCCCAAGCACCCACTTACAAATCTGGGCATAAAATAAAAGCAGGACACAGCCATGTATGTTCAGTAACTCCAGCATTGGGGGTGGAGACAGGTGGATCCCAGGACCTCCCTGGCTAGCCAGCCTATCCAAAATGGTGAGCTGGTCTCTTCCAGCTTGGGAGAGACCCTGTCTCAAGAGACCCATTCTCAAGGTGGAGACATTTGATACCCTCCTCTGGCTTCTGCAAGTGTGCATATATATGAGTGTGTACACCTACACACACATGGGGGAGGGGAGGGGAGGAAGAGGAAGAGAAAGAAGAAGAAACCAAAACTATACTCACCGAGTCATCTTGATCATAAGGCATCTCTCCTGAGTACCATGGTTGTGATCAGTCAGTGGTGCTTAAGGCAAGTCACACCCTTGCTACAGATTAGAACTAGGAGAAAGAATGTACAAGTCTGGAACATTCCTTTTAGAAGTCTCTGCTTGGAGAGTGTGCCAGCTCCTTGCTCTGTCCTGATTCCAAAAATAAGTTGCCCTTTTGGTCTCATAACCAGGAACAATGGCTGTGTGTTCTCTATCACACAGTCCCCTGTACAAACTGAATACTGCGGGGTTCCCCGGTGTCCACACACCCTGCCAACTCATATAGGTCCCTGACATTGACACAGGCAATGAGGTCCACCTCAGGAACAGAGCAGGAAGAACTACGGACCTACTCACCTCTGGCTGTAGTGTCTGATAGACAATAAACAGGAGTAGAACCATCTGGAACCCTGGCATTTCCATCATGTTGTTGTTTTCAAAACCCAAAGTATGGAGCTGGCAAGACGGCTCAGCGTATAAAGCATTCATCATTCAGGCATGAGGACATGAGTTCAGATACCCAGCGACCAAATAAAAAGCTGGACATGGCGGGGCACACATCTGTCATCCCGGCGCTCCCACGAGGAGATGGAAACAGAGACAGGAAAACTCGGTGAGGCTTGTGGGTCACCAAGTCTGATAGTGTGTTCTGATCCCCCCAGGAACCACCCTGTGGAAGGAGGGAACCTACTCCCACAAGTTCTCTGACACCCCATTCGCACTCCAAGAAACACAGGTGAATGCACACAAATAATGAAATGTTTAAAATAAAAAATAGGGAAAAAAGTCCATTCCAATTCATTAAGCCCTTTTCACTTTTGGAAACTAAGCAGGGAGGTATGTGCCTGTAATCTTAGCTCTGAAGACATGGAGAAAGGAGCATCAGAAGTTCAAAGCCCTCCTCATTCACAGAGCATATTTGAGGGCGGCCTGGAGTATACAGGACCCTGAAGAAAAGAAAGAAGAAAGTTTTTTGGAGACAAAGTCTTGCTATATAGCCCAGTCTGGCCTCCAACTAAGGACCTTCCTGTCTCGGTCTCCCTAGTGAGAGGGCTTTCTGTGAACACCATTATGCTAAAACTAAAACATCATTTTAGATCTATTAACTTTATTTTATGTGTGTGAATTTTTTGCCTACATGCACATACGTGCACCACATGCACAGAGGTCAAAAGAGGGTGTTAGACTCCCTGGAACCCAAGTCAAAATTGTGGTGAGCCACCATGGAGGTGCCGGGGATCAAACCTGGATCATCTGCAAATTACACTTAACTGCTGTGCCATCTTTACAGTCGATGGGCAAAAACTCAAAAATACCAGAGCAGGTCCTAGTGGCACAAGCCTGCCATCCCAGATTTTTAGGAGGCTGAAGTAGAAAGATCTCAAGTTAAAAGCCTGCTTGAGCTACAGTGGTGAGTTCAAGGCCAGCCTGGACCACTTAGTGAGACAGTCTCAAAATAAAAAATATGAAAAGGGTTAGGAATGTAGCTCCTAACTACATTGAGATCTTGCTTAGACTACCCCAGTGAGGGGCTGGGGTGTGGCTCAGTGGTAGAGCACCTGCCTAGAATCCCCCAGTGAGGGGCTGGGGTGTGGCTCAGTGGTAGAACACCTGCCTAGAATCCCCCAGTGAGGGGCTGGGGTGTGGCTCAGTGGTGGAGCACCTGCCTAGAATCCCCCAGTGAGGGGCTGGGGTGTGGCTCAGTGGTAGAGCTCCTGCCTAGAATCCCCCAGTGAGGGGCTGGGGTGTGGCTCAGTGGTAGAGCACCTGCCTAGAATCCCCCAGTGAGGGGCTGGGGTATGGCTCAGTGGTAGAGTGCCTACCTAGTTATGTGTGAGGCCCTGGATTCCATCTCTAGTGTCACAAAGAAAGGAAAGAGGGAGGGAGAGGAGGAAGGAGTGGAGACTGGAATTCCATATAGATAAGATTATGCTAAACTAGCACATCCCTCCTTTGAAAGAATCCAAGTGTCTGAGTCCAGAACAGTTCTGCCCTGCAGTCCACCTAAACAATAGTAACAATTCTCCTGGGTCACACAGTGATGAAGGGAATAGTCCCTGGTGTGGAAGAGTTGTGGGTTCTAGAGACAGAGAAGCCGCCATTCTTACAAAGACTGGTCAAAGCCATTAAGGTAATGAACCTAAGGATCGTGGGAGAATTGAGAACGACTTGCTAACTTGACTCTCAAGATGACAGTTGACAGCCGCAAAGATGGCTCAGTCACACTTTGGAGCACTTGTCTCAAAAGTGTAGGGACCACACAAAGAACCATGTACCATGTCATGTGCCGTAATTCCAGGGATGGTGAGCTGGGAGGTGGAAACAGGCAGGTCCCTGCAAGCTCATGGGCCAGCTAGCCTTGTCTCAAACAAAAGGAGACAAAAGGGTGTTCTCTGACTTCACATGTGTCACACACACACACACACACACACACACACACACGGAGGAAAAGAGGGTCAGAGCTGATGTTCCACAGAAAGTGACACTGCAGTGGGTGACCATGAAGACGGATTTAGACCGAATGGCAGAGCGCTGTGAATGCCCCAACGAATTTTTGTCTGTGTGATTTTTGAGGCTTTTCAGCAGAGCAATAACATGTTTTTATCTCAGCCACAGAGCAGTGAGTAGATTGCCCCAGCGGGAGAGATTAAAGACTAGGAGACCAGCGACATTTTCTGTAATCGTTCACTGGGATATGAGCTGCTTTCAAGTTCAAGAAGTCAGGGACATGATGACAAAGCACATTCCAGGGAAATACACCAGGCAGGTCTTGGTGAGTAAAAGAAACTTAGGGCTTTAAAGGAAGCTAAGGGACTTGGGAGGTGTTTAGTGGGTGAGAGCTCTTGCTGAGCAAACCTGAGGACCTGAGTTCAAATTCCAGCATCCGTGGAAGAAGCTGGAATTCCAGCTCTGTGAAGGGACAGGGACAGGCTGGGGCTTCTGGCTACCAGCCTTCTAGCTCCAGGTTCCAGGAGACACCGTGTCTCAGGAGAATGAGGAGGCCAGTGTTTACAACTACCTGGAACTCTAACCTCAAAATGAAGGAAGAACCAGGTGTGGTGGCACACCCCATCATCCCAGTGCTGGGAAGATGGAGGCAGGATGATTGTGAGTTCAAGGTCAGTCTGGGCTACATATCAATACCTTATCTCAAAAATTAAGACTAGGGCTGGGGAGATGGCTCAGTTTGGCAAGGTGTTTCCCACGAGGCCTAACAACCTGCACAGAGGAAAGGGAAAGATGAATCCTTCAGGTTGTTCTCTGACCGTTACATGCATACCATAGCGCATGTGCATCCTCACACACACAGAGGGAGAAGGGGTAGAATACATAGTTTAAATCCTCTAAGATTCTTTAACTGAGTTACATTTTAAACAGAAATGGAGACTGGGGTGCAGCTCAGTTGGTAGAGTGCTTACCTAGCATGCACAAAGCTCTGGCTCCATCCTCACTATTTTGTAAAATCAGGTGTGATGGTGCACTCTTCAATCCCAACCTTCAGGAGGAGGAGGCACGAGGATCTGCTCAAGGTCACCTTTTGATACATCTCAAGTTTGAGGCCAGCCTGGGCTACATGAGACCTTGTCTCAAAAATAATATATAAGGGGCTGGTAAAATACCTATGTAGGAAAAGCACCTGCCACCAAGTTTGACAGCCTGGGTTTGATTCCCAGTGCCCACCTGGTAAAAGGAGTGAGCCAACTCCTACAAATTATCCTTAGGCCTCTACATGCACACCATGGCACATGCATTTGGGCATAAGCACACACATATACACACTAAATAAATTAATGTGATTTATAATATGTATATATAAATAGACCCAGGAAGATGATTCAGTGGCACACGTGTGCAGACCCAAATTCAAATCCTCAAAACTCACATAAAAGCCAGATGTGGTAGTTCACATCCATAATCCAAGTGCTCCTAAAGGGGAGCAAGGTGGCACGTAGAGAATCCCTGGGGCTTGCAAGCCAGTCAGTCTAGCCTACCTCTCCAGTGAGAGATCCCACCTCAAAAGAACAGAGTGGATGGCTTCTGAGAAACAATACACAAGGTTGTCCTCTGACCTCTACATGCATATGCACACACATGCACATATAAACATGTAAATGGATACACATGAAGGCACACACACACACCCTCAGATAGGAGACATAGGTTTGTGGGTGGAGCATGCAGAAAGTACTGTGTATTAGTTATTGTTCTGAGGCTGTGATAAAACACCATGACCAAGGCAACTTATAATAGAAAGCATTTAACTGGGCTTATGGGTTCATGGTGGCAGAGCTCACATCTCAAACTGCAAATAGAAGGCTTGCACTAGGGATGGCATGAATCTTTGGAAACTTCACAGCCTGCCCCAGAGACACACTTCCTCCAGAAAGGCCACACCTCCTAATCCTCCCCAAACAGCCACTAACTGAGGACCAAGTATTCAAATGTCTGAGACTTATGGGAACATTTCATCAAATCACCACACTGCGGTTTTCATTTCCTGGACCATATAAGATCAAATGTAGTGGCACACACCTGTAAATCCAAGACTCAGGAGGTGGAGTAAGCAGGAGGGATCAGGGGTTCAAAGTCATCCTGAGCTACACAGTTAGTTTGAAGCCAGCTTTGGCTATAGTAGACTCTGTCTTTAAAATAAGCAAACAGGCAAACACACACAAAAAACACCAATACAGTTCAAGAGCAGAGCACTTGCTTGGCATGTATAAGACTCTGGGCTCAATCCCCATCACTCCCCAGTACTGCAAAAGACAAAGGAGAGAAAAAAGAAAAAAAAAAAATCTTGTCAGCCAGGGTAATAGCTAATGCTTGTAATCCCAGCACCTGGAAGCTGAGGCAGGAGGATTGGTGTGAGTTTGAGGCAGCCTGGACTACACAACAAGACCCTGACTCAAAAACAGTGGGGAGAGGGAAGAGACAGCTCGGTGGGCCAAGCATGTACTTTGGCAAGCACAAAGATTTGGGTTCAATCCCCAAAACTAGATGTTAAAAGCCTGTGTGGTGATGAACATGTGAGCCCCATGCTGGGGAGATGAAGACAGGCAGGCATCTGGGGTGCGTTGGCCAGGGAATTGCACAGCCAACTTGTTGAGTTTCAAGCTAGTGAGACACTCTATCTCAAAACATAATGCAGAGGACTCCTGAATGATCCAGGAGGCTGGATCTACGTACCTACACACACACACACACACACACACACACACACACACACACACACACACACACACACATTTAAAACCATCCTGCGATGGTTAAGAATGCTTGCTTCTCTTTGAGTTTGGCTCCCAGCACCTATAGCAGGCAGCTCACAACTGTCTGTGACTCTAACCCAGGGGATCGGAGGACCTTTTCTGACCTCCACGGGCACCTGTGTTCATGAGCACACACTCCACACACACACACACACACACACACACACACACGGTTAAAAATGAAAACCCCATTGTTGAAGGGGATGAGGCAGAAAATGTTTCTGAGCTTGAGGCCAGCCTGGACTACAGAGCAAGACCTTGTCTCTAAAGAAAAAGAAAGAGAAACCTTTCTTAGATCTGTTCCTGGCCCTTGGAGGTAGTTCTTAATGGTGACCTCACCTATCTGGGCAATGCTTAGTCACTATTTGTTTTCTGCATTGATTCTGTGTCCCTGGCACTTAGCAAACTGCCTGTCACACAGCGAGAGGTGATCAATAAGTGTTGATCCCCATGATCAAATGATTAAATGAGTGTTCTCCCTCTCCAGCCCACAACACCAGCATCCCCATCATATCCCTCCAAGCCAAGCTCAGAGAATCCCTCAGGACAGGCCTTCCTCTGGATCCTCTTTCCTGTCTACCCTGGGAGCTAGAGGTCAGGACAGAAGCCTAGAGGATGCAGGCAAACTGCCTAGGGGAACTGCGGCTGGACAGGGTGGGACTCAAGAGAGGAGCTGATGAGGGGTCCTGCTTTGCTCCCTCCAGGGCACCAGAGCCTCTTCAGAGCAAGCAAAGCTGCTACAGACTCAGCTTCCAGAGGTAGGGCACTATAGTCCTAACCAGGCCTTGGATCTGGATGGAGACAACCATTAGCTTATAGACAGACAACCATTAGCTTATAGACAGACAACCATTAGCTTATAGACAGACAACCATTAGCTTATAGACAGACAATCATTAGCTTATAGACAGACAACCATTAGCTTATAACTATTCTCTCTTGCTGTAGCAAAAGAAGGGAAACACCAGTTCCCAAAGCCACCAGGGACAGAGGTCCGAAGCCCAGGTACCCACTCATGACTAGTCTCATGTGCTAGCAGCTGGAGAGACAGAGGGAAGCCTCACCTAGTGTCGGGGAGGCATTGGATCCTGAATTGTGTGGATCCCAGCACAGGATGCCACTGACGTGGCCTGTATAATGCTGTGGTGGGTTCTTGATGGTCAAAATGTGGTTCTCCTAGTTAGTGTCAGTAGTCAACTTGACACAGCCCAGAGTAATTTGTGGACATTTCTTTGATTGCTAACTGATGTAGGAGGGACCAGCCCACTGTGGGCAGTGCCATCCCCAAGCAGGTGGGCCTGGGCTATATAGAAATCGGTAGCTGAATGTGAGTCTAGGCTCAAGCCAGTGAGCAAGTTCCTCCAGTACTTCTGCTCCAAGTCCTTTTCCTACTGGAATTCTGTCCTGCTTTAGTTCCTGCCCTGGCTTTCCTCGCTGATGGACTACAACCTTTAAGATGATATAAACACTTTCCTCCCTAAGTTTATTTTGGTCAGGGTATTTATCACAGCAACATAAATCAAGGACCAAGAACCTCAGTATCCATGCTAGCATGAACAGCAGCAGTAGCATGAACACCAGCAGCAACGGCAACATCAGTATCACCATCACTATCAGGGTGAGGATAAGCACCAGCATCAGCATCAGCAGTATCAGCATCAGCAACAGTGCTGACACTAGCATCACCAGGAAGATGTTCACTACTCTAGATGCAAAATGTATCATTCATGCAGCATCAGTAGCATCAGGGAGCTTGCTCAAAATGCAGTCTCCGAACTTAGCAGAGTGGCTCACACCTGTGATCCGAGCACTTGAGAGTTAGAAAGGACCAGAAGTTCAAGGCCATCATCAGCTACACAGTGAGTTTGCACAAGATCTTACTAAAATAAAATGGTAAAATGAGAAGACTCGACAAGGTAAGCCTATTTACAGTTCATGTCTTCTATCCTTTTGAATGGGAAATAGATACACATAGGACACAATTCAGAAGGCACACATCAGAGCCCAGCAACATGTCCCCACTCCCATTCCTCTGCAGGAATGCTGGTGGCCATGGCTTTCTTGGCATCTTTCCAGGAGTGCCCATGCATATGAAGGCAGCTGTGTGTATCTTACAAAAGAGATAAGCCTCTGCAAAAAGAGAAAACCTGTCCCTACATTTCTTCCCAGGTAGTCTGTCTGCTCTCTGAGTCACAGATTCTATCAGCTGGCTTCACTGTCTGTCAAATCTCCTAGGCTCTAGATGCTTGCTGGCAACTTATAGTCCAAACATATCGCACCAAGATGATGCAGATATTTATGCAAGCAAGCTAGGTTTGGTAGAGTATGCCTGTGATCCCAGCACTCAGGAGGCTGAAGCAAGAGTGAGAGTTCAAGGTCAGCTCTTTTAAGACAACAACAACAAAAGGCACAGAGTCAGGGAAATGGCTCAGTCAGTAAAGGGTAGGCCATGCAAGCCCAAGGACTTGAGTTCGAATCCCATTACCCTCCCCCTAAAAAACAACAACAAAAAAAAAACTGGATGCAGTGGTGCATGGCTGATACCCCAGCACTGGAAAAGCAGAGTCAAAGGGATCCTTAAGTAAGTCTAGCTGAATCAGTGAGCTCCAGGTTCAGAGAGAGATTCTGTCTCAAAGAATAAAGTGAAGAGTGCTGTGGGATGTTCTGGATGCTAAATGTGTTGCTCTTATTGGTTAATAAATAAAACACTGATTGGCCAGTAGCCAGGCAGGAAGTACAGGTGGGATAAGCTGAGAAGAGAATTCTGGGAACAGGAAGGCTGAGTTGGAGAGACACTGCCAGCTGCCATGAGAAGATGTTAAGATACTGGTAAGCCACGAGCCACGTGGCGACTTATAGACTAATAGAAGTGGGTTGATTTAAGATATAAGAACTAGATAACAGGAAGCCTGCTGTGGCCATACAGTTTGTAAGCAATATAAGTCTCTGTGTGTTTACTCGGTTGGGTCTAAGCAGCTGCAGGACTGGCGGGTGAGAGAGATTTGTCCTGACTGAAGCAGGAAAACTCTAGCTACAGAAGAGTGGTTCAGAAAGACATTAACATTGGCTTTTAGTTTATGCACAAACACACACACACACACACACACACACACACACACACACACACACACACACACACAGATGTACACACACACAGGAGCACACAGATGAGGACACATGCCTACATCACACACAAAATAAAATAAAAATTTTAAACAAGAATCTGGGAGTTCTAGGGACAGTACCCTAGATGTCATAGATACACTTCTTGCCAGTTACAACATGGGTCAGAGCACTCAGGAGGCAGAGGTAGGCAGACCTCTGTGAGCCTGAGGCCAGCCTGGTCTACACAGAGAGTTCCAAGACAGCCAAGGCTGCTACACAGTAAGATCCTATTTCTTTCTTTTCTGGTGGAGGGGGGGAGGAGTGAGACAGAGTTTCTCTGTGTAGCCCTAGCTGTCCTGGAACTTGCTCTGCAGATCAGACTGTCCTCAAACTCTGAGATCTCCTGCCTTGGCCTCCTGAGTGCTGGGATTAAAGGTGTGGATCACCACACCCAGCCGCAAGATCCTATTTCAAAAAACAAACAGACTAAACAGTGAGCCAGGCTTCTTCTTAACCAACCAAAATTCTCAATTTCATTCTGAGAATTTGAGGGGCTTTCCATATCTAAGAGGGAAAAAGGTAATTCAGAAAGAGTTTCTTGAAAGATGGTTCAGCAGATAAAATGCTTGCTATGCAAGCTTTGGGACCTAAGTTCAGACCCGCAGAACCCACTTGAAGCCTATTACCATAGCAGCAACTGAGCCAGAGGCTGGCAGATCCCTGAGGCTGACTGGCCAGTCAGCCTGTTTGGCAAACAAAAGACCAATGAGAGATCCTCATCTCAAAAAACAAGGTGGGCTACCCTGATGGAAGACAGGGTTCTGCCTCCATTTTTACAGTTTTAAAAAGATTTTATTTATGTGTGTGCAGTGCTGGAAGAAGCCAGAAGGCAGAAGCAGATCTCTGGAACTGGAGTTACAGGAGGATAACAGCCAGATGTGGGTGCTGGGAATCGAACTCAGGTCCCCTGAAAAGAGTGGGATGCAGTCTTCACAGCTGAACCATCTCTCCAGCCCTTCTACTGAGTTTCTTAAGCATGAATCTGGTACCTGTGGAGGCTAGTGTAGCAGGCTTTCTTGGACCACCAGCCCCCAAATCATGACACAGAGACTTATGATTAGTTATGAATACTCAGCCTTATCTCATACTTGTCCTACTAGCTCTTGTAACTTAATTTAACCTGTTTCTCCTCATCTACATTTTGCCTCAGGTCTTTTTACCTTTCTTTCATTCGGTATGTCCTACATTTCCTGCTTCCTCCGTGTCTGGCTGACTGGCCCCTGCCTGGCTAGCTGGCTCCTGGTTGGCTGGCTGACTCCCCTTTTCTCTCTGCCCACCAGCCCTGCCTATCCCTCCTCTGCCTACCTATTGGCTGTTCAGCTCTTTATTAGACCAATCAGGTGCCTTAGGCAGGCAAGGTGAAACAGCAACACATCTTTACATAATTAAACAATTATTCTGCAAGACAAATAAATACAACACATCTTTACACCGTTAAACAAATATTCTATTCCACAACAGGCCAGGATTTATGGCATCAGATCCCTTGGACCTAGAATTACAGATGGTTGGGAGCTACCATGTGGGTGCTGGGAACTGAACCTGGGTCCTCTGAAAGAGCAGCAAGTGCTCTTAACTGCTGAGCCATCTCTCAAGATCCCTCCCCACACAATATATTCACCATGAACCCATCCATCTTTTCAGCCCTTGTAGTTTTCTGTTGACTGTCAGGCTTCTCTGCACAGCTCACACCATGTCAGATCAAAGAACTTCTGTGTGTGCATGCGTGTGCATGTGTGTGTCAAGTATAGAGGTCAGAGGACAACTTTGATTATTGGCCCTCAAGCAATTCCCACCTTTTTGTTTGACACAGTGTCTCTCATTAGCCTGGAATTTTGACAAGTAAGCCAGGCTAAATGCCTCTAGCTTTGAAGGCTCCACCATCTCCACTTTCCACCTCTCACCATTGGGATCACAGGCACGTGACACAGAGCCAGCTTTTTAATGTGAGTTCTAGGGATCTGAACTCAAGCCCTCACACTTGTGAGGCAAACTGTAACAACTGAGCCATCCCCACAGTCCTTCCCAACCTGCTGGTAAGACAGGTAACAATTCCACATAATCCACTCCTGAGTGGTGGTAAAATACCCAAGATCTTTCTAGATTCTCACTTTTTTACTTTATCTTGTCACACTGAGTGGGGCAGAAAGCAAAATTTTCTTCTCCTAAGTCTTTTTATGTGAGCTGCCATCAGAGGCCTGGCCCAGATTTAGGGTGGGTCTTCTTATTTCAAATAATCAGATTAAGAAAATCCCTCACAAGTGACAGCTCAAGCTGGTGGGAATGCAAACTTGTACAACTACCCAGAAACTGGAAACAACTTAGATGTCCCTCAACCAAAGAATGGATAAAGAAAATGTGGTCCATATACACAGTGGAGTATTACTCTGCTGTTAAAAGCAATGACATCATGACATTTGCAGGCAAATGGATGGAACTTGAAAAACATCATCCTGAGGTAACCCAGACCCAAAAAGACAAGCATGGTCTTGTACTCACTTTTAAGTGGATATTAGCTACAAACTAAAGGATAACCAGACTACAATCCACAGACCCAGAGGCCAAGTAACAAGGAGGGCTTAAGTTGAGACACAAGGATTTCCCTGGGAAGGGGAAATAGAATAAATTTTGAGAGTAGACTGGGGGAGGGTGGGGTTGGGAATAGGAGGGATCAAGTGTGGTGGGGGATAAATACTGGGAGAAACAACTGAAATTGGAGAGGTGTTTTGGAGGGGGTGAAAACCTAATGTAATGGAAACTCAACGGAATCTATGAGAGCAATGCTAGCAAAGACTCCTAGCAATGGAGGACCTGGAGCCTGAACTGCCATCTTCTGTAACCAGGCAAGGCCTTAGTGGAGGGACTGGGACACCAACCCAGGCACAAAACCTTTAACCTACAGCTTGTCCTGCCTGCAGAGTGTTCTGGGACTGGAGGAGCCTAGCAGAATCCTCATCAAAGAGACCAGAGGGACGTCATCCAGCAACTGATGGGAGCAGATGCAGCAAAACATTAGACAGGGCTCAGGGAGTCCTGCAGAGGAGGGGGAGGAAGGCAGGAGGAACCAGAGGGGTCAGGGACACCAAGAGAACATGACCCACAGAATCAACTGAGTGGGACCTCATGGGGGCTTGCAGAGATCAGGGAGCCTGTAGGGGTCTGACCTACGTCCTCTGCATATATGTTATGGCTGAGTACCCTGGCATTCTTGTGGGATTCCTAACAGTGGCAGCAGGGGACAGCCACTGACTCTTTTGTCTGCTTATGTGACCCTTTTCTTCCTACTGGGTTGCCTCATCCGCCTTGATGTGGTAGTATGTGTCTGGTCTTATAATAGCATACTATGCCATGTTTAGTTGATGTCCCTGGGAGGCCTGCTTTTTTCTGAGGGAGGGTGGATCTGGGAGAGAGGGGAAGTGGGAGGAGAGACTGGGGAGAGGGGAAGAAGGGGAAACCGGTCAGGATGCAATACATGAGAGAATAAGCAGAAAAAAGAAAGTCCCTCACAGGTATGCCCAACAGCTCAGGGTTTAGTTGATTCCAGGTGTAGTCAAGTTGACAACCAAGAACAGCCACCACAAGTCCGCCGCTTGTCAGCTTGACACATAATCATATCTCCTTGTGTTGAGATTAATTTCCAAATGAAAACAATAACCAGGTCATAGTTCTGCCTAACATAACTATCTCACATACAACTGCAAAGGATTGTTTTAGAATAGGTGGCAAGGTCCTTTGAGGAGTCCTTAATCTTTCAGTGTCTCATAACTTAAACGTGGTAACTGCTGATACTCTCTCAATCGATATTGTATTACATGATAAGGGAAAGAAAATGTAAACATCGGTTTACTGTATGTGTACGTATGCGCAAACATGTTCGTGGTGCTTTATCGTAGCAATGGAAAGCAAATTAAGATGCACCCTCCTCAATCACTCTCCACCTTTTTGCTGAGACGAGGTCTCTCTCATTGAACCCAGAGCTTAGTGGTTATAGCTTGCCAGCTTACTCCAGGGATCGGCATGGCTCCCCAACACTGGATTTTGTTGTTGTTTTTTTTGTTTGTTTGTTTTGTTCTGAGACAGATTATCACCATCTAGCCCAGGCTGGCCTTAAATTCAAGGTCCTCCCTTCTCAGCCTCCAAAGTAGCTGGTATGACAGGCATGCGCTATTACACCTACCAGCCAGGTTATGAGTCCTAGGATCCCACAGGAGCAATCCCTGGCCGTCACCCTGTTTCATGTGACTTGTCCCCTTGCCAACAGAGTTCTGCACCTGGCAGAGTCCCTGCCTCCCTCACCATGAGTGTACCACAAAGATCTTGTGAGACGTGTGCAGCCAAACGGGTAATTACAGGATCTCAGGCCTGCAAGCAATTTTTTTTTTTTTGCCATGAAATAAATGATTAGGTGAGCAATGTCATGTGACATCAGCAGGAATGAAGAGGTGATATCTTAATCAAAACATCTTACTTGTGAAAACTTAGTCTTTCAATTCATAGTATATTCAGGATTCCTAAAACTTGTTTGGGGGGTCTAGAGAGACCACCTCCTCTGGAAGGCAGAGATCAACGTGGGCTCTTGTTCCTTAAGCACTGTTCCCATTGTGCATTGAGACAGGGTCTCGCTGGACTGGAGCTCATCCACGAGGCTAGACTAGCCAGCTGGTCGGTGAGCCACAAGACTCTGCCTGTGGCTTCTTCCTGGGGCTGGGATCACAAGCATGCACCATCATGCCTGGCATTCTTCTGTAGGTTCTGGGGGTTAAGCTTGGGTTCCCGGTGTTTACATGGCAAGCAAGCACTTTACCAACTAAGCCATCTCCCCACTCCAACACCTACAGTGAGCCACTGCACCCTGCTCATTCTGGTTTATTTGAGACAGTGTCTCATATACCCCAGCCTGACCTGGGGTATATGGCTGTGAACTCCTGATCCCCTTGCCTCTACCTCCCAAGTGCTGAAATTACAGGCATGTTGCAAGGCTAGGGATGGAATGCAAGGCTCTGTGCATGCTAGGCAAGCATTCTACTCACTGAGCTACAGCCACAGCCCAATCTTAGCCCAATGCTTTTTGTCACCTGCCATCATGAGGCTGCTTAGCCACCTGTGAATATGAGGTCTGTTTTGATAATTCGTCACAACTGAACACTACCTCTGATGAGTGATAAGTCAGGCAGAGGAGAGCAGAGGGTCGTCATCAGCAAAACCCAACCCAACCCATGCCTCTCCCCCATGAACCTCTAGCTCCTCTCTGTGAAATGGGTCTAAGGGATGCTGCAGAGAACCCTGGGAACTTCCACAAAGCTCCTTGCATATGCTCCGCAAGCTGCTGATTAAGAATACTGAGCCTGTGGAATGGACTCCTCATTAAATCTATTACTCACCAGTGCCTCAAGCACTTACTGAGTGATGGCTGGAGGCCAGGGCCTTCACTGGATGCTGCAAATTTAACCATGAATATGGCCAGGCCCAATGGTGGGGACCTATCATCCCTGCTGTTGGAGGGAGCTGAAGCAGGAAAACTGAAAGTTCAAGGCCTGCCTGTCCTACAGAGCAAGTCCAAGGCCCAGGCTGCGCAACTCAGTGAGATCCTATCCTAAAACAGAAAGCAGAGAAAGGAACTGGGAGATGGCTCATTTAGTTAAGCACTTGCTGCTCAAGCATGAGGCCCTGAGTTCAATTCCCAGCACCCATGTAAAGTACAGCTGGACACTAGAGAGGCTGAAATGGGGGGATCCCTGGAGCTCACTGACCAGCCAGCCTACCCAGACAATGGAGTAGTTCTCTCCTGGTCAATGACAGAACCTAGCTCAAAAACTAAGGTGGAGAGAGAATAAGGAAGACATCAGCTTCGACCTCTAGCAAGCAAGCACGCACACACACACACACACACACACACACACACACACACACACACACACGGTGGGAGGAGAGAGAAAGCAGTCTAACCACTAAGACTGCCACACTGGGGAAAGTCACAGGGACACCTTCCTGACATCCCGTCTAGTGCCCCATTGACAACCAGCACCACCAGCCAACCAGCCAACCACGGGAAGGCACCATCTTGGAGGCCTAGCCCTACCCAGCCTTCAAACGCCCACAACATCTAATAACCATTATAGAAGACTCCTAAGAAACCCCCCAGCCGTAAACTTGTGACTCAAACAGAGTGACTGTGGTTTTAACCTATTACACTGGGGTGATTTGTCACACAAATATGACAAGAGGCATGCCTCTCACTGCCTGCACATTTCCTCACATCCCTCCACTTGACCTTTTTGTCTGTCCCTCAAACTCACAGGTGATCCCAGCCCTAGAGCTTTGTATATTGCTCGCTTTCTCTCTCCATGGAAACCCCCAGGAAAAACTCCAGCCCTCCCTCCGATGTCTCCTTGTGACACATGACACAGGTGTCAGCTCAAAGGAACAGGCTCAGCAGATTCACCATCTCCTGATCGAGGTCAGATCACAGGCCAGTGAGATGCTCAGCAGGTAGGGACGATGATGACCTGAGTTCAATCCCTGAGACTCACCTGATGGAAGGAGAGAACTGACTTTTCTGAGTTGTCCTCTGACCTTCATACATTCATTATGACACATATGTGTCCATACACACACAGACACACACATATTCATTGGAAGTAGGACTAGAGAAAGCAAAGTTGATGTTTAATGGAAACAGAATAACTTCTCGGGAAGATACACACATACAAAATGAGTCAATGTATATGCTGTAGTTGTGTAACTTGGTGTTTTTGTAGGACTCCTAATGGGGAGGAAGGGAAGCTGTTTCTGATGGTTTTGCCTGCTTTGGGGACCCTTTTCCTCTTACTGGCGCCTAGTCTTATTGCAACTTGACATACCATGTTTGGTTGATATTCCTGGGAGGCCTGAGGAAATGGAGGAGTAGATAGGGAGGGGAGAAGGACTGGGAGGTGAGGAGGGAGAAGCTGCATTCAGGATGTAATATGTGAGAAAATAAATTAACTTTTAATCTAAAAAAAGAATGAAAATTTTAATTAAAATCACCCTTTCTGCCAGCAGTCACCACTTGACATTTTTCTGTCTTCATCAACAATGGCCTCTAGCAGAGTAGAAAGTCCCTGCAGGAAAGAGTCCTTATGTAACTGTGTGGGTCACTTACCTCCTTGCATAATACCTAGTGTTTAGTAAGCAGGAACACAATGAATACAAACCAGAGATGGTGGAGAGTGGGGGCTGCTGTCCCTAGCTGGTGCTGGGGAGGTAAGAGACTGACCTAAGAAGGACTGAAACTGGGTATTGTTTAGGGCTGGGGGGATTCAGACTGACACAGGTGAGAACCCAGCGCCAGCCTCTTAGCTCATAAAAGCATCATATTGTCCTTTTCCCAGTGCGACAGCACAGGCATCCGACCTGACCTATGAAACACATGTAAGAAACTTCAGAACGGCTCTCTTTTGCTATAGTCCAAACTAGCCTTCAACTTAGGATCCTTCTGCCTCCCTCCCCCAAATGATGGGAATACAGGCATGCACCACCATGCCTGGCTTATGTGTTCTTGGGGTGTAATACTAAGCAAGCACTCCACCCACTATGCCACAGCCCGGACACCTTAACCATTTCTAAGAATAGTCTTGCGACATGAAGTACATTCACTGTTCACTACCGCCCGTGTCCAGAACTTTCCTAACTTCCCGAGAAGGTACTCTGCGGTAATAAACACTTTCGTTTTCCCCTCCCTCCTCCCTTAAGCCACCTTTCTACTTCCTATGACTGTTACTATTCCAGAGACCTCTTATAAGCAGATTCATGCAGCCTATGGCTGGTCTCGAACTCGTCATCCTGCCTCAGCATCCCAGCGGCTGAGATTTACAGATGTGTGTCACCTTTTGCACAACGTCCTCAAGGCTCATCATCTAGTGTTCATTTCCTCCCACTTTTTAAATAAAACATGTAATATACGCGTGTTGTACTGATTCTTCAGGGTCCTTAGGCTCCAGGTTCGCTGTGTCCACTGGGGACACTATGGTCAAGGGAAGTGGGCAGGATTCTGGTTCACGCGTGGTCAATATTTAACCTCCCGGGCCCCATTTCCCGGAAGAGTCGCCCGGTACTGCGCAAGGACGCACTGGGCGGAGACAGCCACCCGCGCCGGGCCTCGATGCGCATGCGCCGGTGTAGCCGTGGGTGCGCATGTGCGGAAGCTCCGTTCCCTTGGGTTGGAATCCAGCGATCCGGGGTTTCGCGGCCACCGGGAGTTCTGTTTATAAACACACCGCGCAACCGGCTGCGAGGGGTAACCCCAAGGCAGTGAGGTCGGAGGTCAGAGGTCAGCGGGCGCGGGGGAGCAGACGGGGAGAACGGCTTCCGCCACCCACGCGGGCTGTGGGGTGGCCAACAGGGCGACCCTGCCACGGCCCCGGGGCTGCCGGGCGCCACGTGGTGCGCACGTGGTCCCGTGCGGCGGCGCGCCCCTCCCCCACGGCATCCGCAGTGCCCCCTGGTGGTGCCTGCTGCCCTCCGCGCGTGCGCAGGGCGCCGTGTTCGGCGCCTTCCGGTGTTCGGGGCTGAGCATGCTTGCCGTTTCCTGACCCACGCGGGGAGAGGGAACAGTAGTCCGCGATCACGTGTGCGGCGGCAGCCGCAGGGTGGGCGGGGCCTCGGAGATAACCCTGCCAAGCCAGGGATGAATGGATGGAGCAACGTGCACTCTGCGGGTGGGTTCATGTCGAGCGCCGCCTGTGCAGCCAGCTACCTGCAGGTTCCAGGCCACCTCCTCGCAGTCAGCATCCGTATTCCATGCTCAGTACACATTCAATCTTAAATGACCGGTTCGAAGAGGAAGTTATTAAAATATTACAGGCGCTTTATTATAGCACTTAGTCTTCGCGATTGTGTTTATGAGATCCTACTGAAGACTCGGCTGCTGTCCAAACGCTCAGTGTAATTGTTAAATAGCTTATTGGTTCTTCTGCCTTTTTAAACTTTATGCACTATCCTAGTATTTTAACCATTTATTTATTAGTTACTGTGGATGTGGAGGTCAGAAAACAACTTGCTGAAATCTGTTCTCTCCTACCGTGTGAGTTCTGAAGTTTCAACTCAGAGCAGCAGGCACTTTTACCAACAGCCTTCTTCTCACTGGCCCTATGTACCCTGTTCTGAAAAGATCTGAAGCACAGAGTAGATAAGCAAGTATTCCAGGCTTGGTAACACACCTGTAATCCCAGCACTTGGGAGGCTGAGGCAGGAGGATCTTGAGTTCCAAGCTGGATTGGCCTGTTTAAGGAGAAACCCTCTGAAACAAAGCAACAAGCCATGGTACACACCTCTAATCTCAGCATTTGAGAGGCTAAGACAAGGAGGATCAGAAGTACAAGGTTATTCTCAGCTTCCCAGCAAGAGAGGCCAGGCTGGGATATATGAGACCATGGCTCAAAATAAAATAAACACCCGCACAGTTGTAACTTTGTATGGCCTATCCTAAGTGTGGGCCTGTGACATCCTTGTAACCAGAGATGGGCCTGGTGGCTTGACCTTGATTGAACAACACCATATGGAATGGGTGGGAGGCCCTAAGTAGTCATGAGACTCACTCTAGGCTGCCTGGCTCCAGACCTGGGTGTTTAAACACAGGATCTTGCTATGTAACCCCCTGCTGGCTTCTAACTCACAATCCTCCTGCCTCTATCTCCTGGGTACTGGAGTTACAGGTATGTGCTGCCATGCCCAGCTTCTCTTCCTATTTAACTCCATCTAACTTTGCCACCTCTGTGTCCCTTGCATCACTATTGGTGTGCCATGTCATACATACAGCAGTATCCTCCAGGAAGGAGGTTTGGGAGAGTAGCAAGTCGGATTGTAGAAGGACCTTCCTCAGCTTTATAGTAGCAGGAAACAGCTGGTGGGGGAGGGGACGGATCAGCCAAACTGCAAGATTTCTCAGATGGTGGAGCTGCCTGCCAATCATCTTCTAGTTGAAGTGTGCTTTCAAAGTGACCCAGCTGCTTTTGAGTCACCCCTGCTCCTGCTCCTCACCCAGGCTGCTGTTAGTGACCCCAATAAAAAACTCATTGGTTCACTAAGTGAACTTTGGTATGGTTCTTACTTTGGTCTGTCGTGAGTTCTCTTTCTGGGATGTGGGGTGAGTAAACTGTGTGTGTGTGTGTGTTGCATCTCTCCAGAAAATGTCTGTCGGATGTATAGTGCTATAAAGCCCCTATGTGGATCCATCCACCAGAAATCAAATGATTCCACACCGGGTCCCAGATGGGAGAGGCACCATGGCTTGCATTTTGTCATGGCTGAATCCCATGAGATCTCCCCTACACTGGCCTCAGTTGCTTTTCACTTAATCCTCAGAACTGCTTTCAGTGGATGCTGTGGTCCCCAGGGACACTGTGACCAACACCACAGATATTTTTCTCTTCCCTGTTTTTCAGGCCAGAAGTCTGCGATCTAGAGAGCTGGCCCCACTGAAGCAAGGCGCTCTAATGATGTCACCCTCCGTGAATCACTTCTGCAGAGACCCTGTCTCCAATTGCACTCATAGTAAACTGGGAGTTGGGGCTTCAGCGTGCAGAATTTGAGCCAGTCTCAGTAGCACACACTAGCTACTCTGGAAGCTGAGGCAGGAGGATCACTTGAGTCCAGGAGTTCTGGGCTGTACTGATGGGGTACCCACACTAAGTTCAACATCAGCATGGTGACTTCCCAGGAGCAGGGGACCATGAGGTTTTCTAAGGAGGGGTGAATGGCCCAGGTTGGAAACAGAGCAAGTCAAAACTCCGATACTGATCAGTATGCATATTTGGGGCCGAGGAGATAGGTCAGTTGATAAAATGCTTACCTTACAAACTTGAGGACCTGAGTTCAATCACCAGAGCCCACCTTCAGATAGCCTCCTGGTGTTGTGAATCATGCTTATAACCCCAGAGCTACACAGACAGGAGCAGGCAGGTCCCTAGGGCTCCCTGGCTGGTCAACCTAGTTCCAGACACTGTCTCAAAATGAAAAATAGGTGGACAGCACCTGAGGAAGGACATGAGACTTGAGGTTGTCCTTTTGTCTCTGTTACACATTGTGCTGGCTAGTTTTATTTGGCACAGCTAGAGTCATCAGAATGGAGAAGGCCTCAATTTAAAAAATGCCTCAGGTTATAGGCAAGCCTGAAGGGTACTTTCTTAGTGATTGATGGGGGAGGGCCCAGACCATGATGGGTGGTACCATCCCTGGGTTGGTGGTTCTAGATTCTATAAGAAAACAGGCTGAGCAAGCCATGAGAAGAAAGCCAGTTGTTGCAGAATATTTGCTTAACTATGCAAAGATGTGTTGTATTTATGTTGCAGAATATTTGTTTAACTATGTAAAGATGTGTTGCTGTTTTACCTTACCTGCCTAAGGCACCCTGATTGGTCTAATAAAAAGCTGAATGGCCAATAGCTGAACAGCCAAAAGCCAGGGAGGAGGTGTAGGCGGGACTTCCAGGCAGGGAGAGTAAATAGGAGGAATTTGGGTTCAGGGAAGAAAGAAAGGAAACACCAGGGAAAAATCAGGGAGACACCAGAGGCCAGACAGGCAGACACAGAGGAAGCAGGAAAGTAGGACATACAGAATGAAAAGTAAAAAGCACTGAGGTAAAACGTAGATGAATAGAAACAGGTTAAATTAAGTTAAAAGAACTAGTGAGACAAGCCTAAGCTAAGGCTGAGCATTCATAATTAACAAGTCTCTGTGTCTTTATTTGGGAGCTGGTTGGTGGCCCAAAGAAAATTCCAAATACAGCCAGTAACTAGCTTCCATGGCCTCTGCATTAGCTCCTGCCTCCAGGTTCCTGCCCTGTTTGAGTTCCTGTCCTGACTTCCTTAGATAATGAACAGAACAGCACTGTGGAAGTGTAAGCCAGGTAAAGTAAACTCTTTCCTCTCCAACTTGCTATGGTCATGGTGTTTTATCCCCACAATAGTAACCTTAACTAGGAAACATGTACACACATTTGTAAGTTCATGTGTACCCACACACAAGAACACACACATACTAAAAGGGTGCAAATACTGAGATACTTAGGAGATGAGTGGAGTATAATTCTGTGAGGGTGTTCCCAGAGGACACATAGGAAAACAGCTGAGCGGGGGACCCATCCTGGCCACAGACGACAGTATTCTCTGATAGTCTATAGGCCAACATGGAACCAAAGTGAAAGAAGGAGCTGGGGCTGGTGGTACAGGTCTAACATCTCAGCTCCTCAGGAGGTTGATACAAATTAAGGTGACAAAGGGAGTTCAAGGCCTGCCCAGGTAACTCAATGAGACCTTTTCTCAAAAGAAAAACAGAAAGAGGATAAGGGTAGTTGCTAAGCAGTAGAGCACCTGCCTAGAATCCCCCAGTGAGGAACTGGGTGTGGCTCAGTGGTAGAGCACCTGCCTAGACACCCCCAGTGAGGGGTTGGGGTATGACTCAGTGGTAGAGCACCTGCCTAGAATCCCCCAGTGAGGGGTTGGGGTGTGGCTCAGTGGTAGAGCACCTGCCTAGAATCTCCCAGTGAGGGGTTGGGATGTGGCTCAGTGGTAGAGCACCTGCCTAGACACCCCCTGTGAGGGGCTTGGGTGTGGCTCAGTGGTAGAGTACCTGCCTAGAATCCCACAGTGAGGGGCTGGGGTGTGGCTCAGTGATAGAGCACCTGCCTAGAATCCCCCAGTGAGGGGCTGGGGTGTGGCTCAGTGGTAGAGCACCTGCCTAGAATCCCCCAGTGAGGGGCTGGAGTGTGGCTCAGTGGTAGAGCTCCTGCCTAGAATCTCCCAGTGAGGGGCTGGGGTGTGACTCAGGGGAGAGCATATGCCTGGCATGTGGAAGCCCTGGGTTCAATCCTCAGCAGTACAAAAAGAAGAAAAAAGAAAAAGAGAATTTTAAAATGTTCCATTTGATCCTTGCTTTCATGGGGCCATAATAACCTTCTAGTGGCCCCTGTTCAATTACATTTTACACCCCCCATGGGACCATCCCACTTACTGATTAATGTCCCCCTTCCGGTCATAGGCCATCCAATCTCATCACTTCCCATGAGCCCCAAAGTCCCCACAGCTTCTGCTGTGGTATTAGGCTGACCTCATACTCTGTCTAAAGTTAGCAGTGGTCAAACTCTGTGTCTTGCATCCCATTCACAGGCCTTCATCTTTTCTGGCACACTTGTATCACAGACGCCCAGGGAAGGAGCCTCCAGTCCCCTTTACCTAAGACTCACATGGCGATCAGCCCCGCCCTCACCCATGATCTTCCCTCTGCTCTGCGGGGTCTCACAAAAGAAATCCAGGATCTCGGTGCCCCAGCTCCAGCCCCGACCTTCCCAAGCTGCTCAGGTCGTGAGATTGGCCTGGCACAGACAGAATGAGGACCTCGGATTGCAAGCAGGCAGCCACCAAGGCTTTATCGCAGATTTCTGCGGAACAAAGGCCCTGCCGGCCCTGGGAGCTCATGCTGCGGCCCTATTGAAATCTCGAGGTAGCCTTCTATTAATCACTCCCCTGGTGCCTCAGAGGCCAAAAAAGGGAGAGGGGGACACAAAAACCTCTTTTCTAAGCAGGAAGAGCTCCGCAGAGACCCAAGCAGAAAGATTTCAGCCCAACAAGCCCTCTCTCTTGCCAACAGGGTAGATGCCTGGGCCTCCCAGACTCACACAAACAAACAAGAGAAGCCTAGCTGGAAGGAAGGGGGTGGGGCCAGGGGACGGGGGGGGGGGGGGGGGGGGGGGGGGACGTGACCAGCAGCCCTGGGAACGCCGGGAAAGCCATGTGGATGAGCTAGGGCCCTCGCCTGCAACCCCTCCCTTATCCTTTTAGGAACCAAAAAGACCTGGTTGAATGATTTTTTTTTTAAGGTCCACAATGAGAGAGCATGGGCAAAAAGAAACAAAAAAGTTCCACTTCCTAAAAAAATGAAGAAGAGAGAGAAAAATTTAGAGAAAGGCAAAATAAAGAAAAATAAAGAAATAGAAACAAAAATTCCATTCCTTTCTTCTTCAGATATGACCTTAAGTCACAGCTTGTCTACGGCTCCCCTAGTGTTCAGTGTTAACTAACAACTGTTACATTGTCCAGTCATGAATAAATGTTATGTTTGGCTTCTGGAGGGTTATGGGGAAATGAGGTGAGCCTCTGTGTATGTATGTGGAGACCAGAGGCCAACATCCGGCATCTCCCCTGTCTTCACCTTATTTGTCTTTTAGATTTGTTTTATGCTTAATTGATGTATATATGTTTATATATGTATATATGTCTATGTGTGAGTTTGTGCACCTGAGTACAGGGCCCGCAGAGTCCAGAAGAGGGTGTTGGGTTCCTAGATCTGGAAGGTAGGCTGCAAGCCTCCCAGTGTGGGTGTTAGGACTCAGGTCCTCTGCAAGAGGCATCTCTCCACCCCGCCATCATTTCCCTTTTAGCGCTGGAGCCAACCCTGGCCAGCTCCTTTCATTTTGCCAGAGAAGAGGCTGAGACTGGAGAAGAAAGGGGAGCCAGGCTCTTGCCCTGAACAGATCACAGCTTATGCAGAGTCCTGGGCCGAATCCCTTCTCACTGAGTATGTCTCTCATATGTAAGTGGGATTGCTCCAGAGTCTCCAATACCTGGGAAATTCATTTCACGATAGTCTCATGAGCCCATGATGTAGTGTTTGCTCAGCCTCCCACAGGCTTGCTGGCCTATGGCTTTCTTGAGAGCCTGCTGCTACTATCCCCCACTGTGATGGACTCATATCCCTCTGGAACTATAAGACAAATAAGCCCTTTCTTCTGTATGTTGCCTTGGTGATGGTGTTTCATCACAATAGAGAAGTAACTAATATACTCATAGAAGAACGCTGCTCTCAGCCCTCGGCCAGGGAAGCCCCTTTCTGCAGTGGGCACCCGTTGATTCAGACTAAGAACTGGTCCAAGCACTGAGATCAGCAGCTGTTGAGTACTCAGCCCTAAATGGGACATCCACATCAACCTCCTCAAGGCTTAAGGAGCATCACAGATGAGGAGGGAGAAAGAATGTGGGAGACAGAGGATGAGGAGGCAAGTGTGAGATGCTGTTTTCCAGACATGACATGCCTATTGTGCTCATGAACTCACTTTAGCTGTGGTCTCCTTCATAAGCCCTACACAAGCTCAAGCCAACTAGATCAGTCAGCATTCCAGCTGGCAACAATAATTAGAGTCAATGGGTTTGTTAGTCGCTGTCCTATTGCTGTGAAGAGATACCATGACAACCGCAACTTTTATAAAAGAAAGCATTTAATTGGGCTTGCTTACAGTTCAGAGGTTTATTTCATTATCATCATGGCAGGGAGCACAGCAGGGTGTAGGCAAACATGGTGCTGGAGAAGTAGCTGAGAGTTCTATATCTCAGCCACAGACAGGAGGAAGAGAGAGAGCCACTGGGTCCTACTTGGGCTTTTGAGCCCTCAAAGCCCTCCCCCCCACACACTTCCTCCAACAAGGCCACACCTACTCCAACAAGGCCACACCTCCTAATCCTTCTCAAATAGTGCTACTCCCTGATGACTAAGCATTCCAATCTATGAGCCTATCAGGACCATTCTTATTCAAACCACCACAGTGTGGGTTACAAAAAAATAGGAAAAGGGCATGAGGAGGGGGATGAAGTTGGGAAGGGGTTTGTTGCAGGGGTTTGGGGAGAGTAGTAGGGGAGCTGGAATGGAGAAGATATATTGAATATATTTATGATTTTTTTGAAACAGTGCCTCACTGTGTGTCTCTGTCTGGCATGGAATTCACTATGTAGCCCAGGCTGGCCCTGAACTCACAGAGATCTACTGCCTCTGTCTCCCAAGTACTGGGATTAAAGGAGTAAGCCATCATGCCCAGCACATATATAAAATGCTCAAAGAGCCGGGCGGTGGTGGCGCACGCCTTTAATCCCAGCACTCGGGAGGCAGAGGCAGGTGGATCTTTGTGAGTTTGAGGCCAGCCTGGTCTACAGAGCAAGATCCAGGAAAAGGCGCAAAGCTACACAGAGAAACCCTGTCTCAAAAAACCAAAAAAAAAAAAAAAAAAAAAAAAATGCTCAAAGAACAAATAAAAGGTATTTTTAAACACTAATCAATTCTAGAAAGACACTCAGAAATTGTGTTTTACTAGCTAACAGGGCTGTGGAGTTGGCACACAAATTAACCAACCCAGGTGTGTGAATGAGCTATCCTAGCACATGCTGGGTCAAACAGCAGGTGAACACCCAGCCACACTCATCCAAAAGTCCCCAAGCTGCCACCATGGAGGCTGGAGATTCATTTCTCTTTGTGTCTACTCTCCTGATTCTCTACAGTGAGCATATGCTGATTCTCACTGAGAAATTACACAGAAACCAGAACAGCTCTCAAACATCGTTCCTCCCCATCTAAGCTCCTTTTATTCCATCCTTGACATCCCAGCTGTTGCTTGGTAACAACCATCTTTAATAAGGCCTTTTCCTCACTGGTACACTTCAGTAAGGCCACATCTCAGAGCAAGCTGGCATCACATGACTTCATGCCTCCTGAATGACTGCACAAGACATGGGTGTGACTGCCCACTTCCCCAAACATCACATGTAATCACTGTACCAGAAAGAATGGCAACTTAAGACTTTGTGTCTCCTTGCCTTTTGCCTGTGTACCCATCTGAGGAAATCTCTCCTTCCACTGTTCCCAAACACCTACCGTTCTTAGCTTTTGTACGTTACTCAGCATTCTGTATGTTGCTCCATTACAGAGAATCAATAAAGTGCTCAGTGCTCACTGCACAAGCATGAGGACCTGAGTTTGATCCCAAGCACCCCACTTTAAAAAAAAAGTGGGGCCCAGTGGTCCATACTTGCTATCTTAGCACTGGGCAGATGGAATAGGTGGATCCCTGGGGCTTGCTGGCCAGCCCACCTAGCCTAAGCAAGTGCCAGGTCCCACACATTCTGTCAGTTACTTTGACCTTGACAGGAACAGCTTAGGAAAAGAGGGGCTTATTCTGACTCACAGTAGGACACTATAGTCCCCCATGGTGGGGTGGGGAGGGGGGAGGCATGAGAGCAGGAGCATGATGCAGCTGGTCACAAGGCTTCCAAAGTCAGAGAGATGAACGCTGGTACTCAATTCTGCTTCCTGACAACCACGAAGCCAAAAAACTCCCCTACCACATCCTCTCACCACCATGATATTCTGTTTAAGTGTCTGCAACCAAGCAACCAAGGACGGGGCCCTTCAAGCCGAGAGCCCGAATAATCAGTAACTCCTCCCTGAAGCTGTTCCCTTATGTATTTTGGTCACAGGTGGGTCCATCTGACAGAGGACTGATCTCCAAAGTATATAAAGAACCCAGGAAACTAGACATCAAAATACTGAACAATCCAATTTAAAAATGGGCTAAAGAGCTAAACAGAGAATTCTCAAAAGAAGAATCTCAAATGGCTGAAAGACATTTAAGGAAATGCTCAACATCCTTAATCATCAGAGAAATGCAAATCAAAACGACTCTTAGATACCACTTTACACCTGTCAGAATGGCTATGATCAAAAACACTAATGACAGTCAATGTTGGAGAGGATGTGGAGCAAAGGGAACACTCCTCCACTGTTGGTGGGAATGCAAACTTGTACAGCCACTGTGGGAATCAGTATGGTGGTTTCTCAGAAAATTGGGAATCGATCTATCTCAAGACCCAGCCATACCACTCTTGAGCATATACCCAAGGAATGCTCAATCATACCACAAAGATACATGCTCAACTATGTTCATAGCAGCACTATTCATAATAGCCAGAACCTGGAAACAGCCTACATGCCTGTCAACTGAAGAATGAATTAAGAAAATGTGGTACATATACACAATGGAGTACTACTCAGCAGAGAAAAACAATGACAGCATGAAATTTGCAGGCAAATGGATGGAGCTAGAAAATATCATCCTGAGTGAGGTAACCCAAACCCAGAAGGACAAACATGGTATGTACTCACTCAGAAGTGGATACTAGATATAAAGCAAAGAACAATCAGACTGCAACCCACAGAACCAGAGAGGATATATAGCAGGGGGGACCCTAGGATAACTGTGGCTTATAATAAGTTTTGGTTTTGCTCAATTACTGGACAAGCCTCAATGAAACATTTCACTATTAGGATAATAATTTATTCTGTATCAAGCTGATAACAAATAAATAAAAAAGACAGGTGGGTCCCTGGGACTCACTGGCCAGCCACCCTAGCCTAATCAAGTGCAAAGGCCCAGTGAGAGTCTTTCTCAAAAACTAAGTGTGAAGCTGGAGAGATGGCTTAGCTCTTCCAGAGGACCCAGGTTCAATTCTTAGCACCCACATGGCAGCTCACAATTGTCTGTAACTCCAAAATCTGACCCTCACACAGACATACATTCAGGCAAAACATCAGTGCACATAAAATAAAAATAAATTATTTTTTAAAAAAACAGGATGGACAGCTCTGGAGGAAGACTATCTGGAGTGACTCTAGCCTCCACATGCACAGGCACACATGTGCACCCACATACACATATTCAAATGTGTGCATACACATGCACACAATAAAATAAATAACTTTTAAAGATCTTTCATGACAATACAGCAACAAAACTGAAAATTAAACCCATGGAGTGGCAGAATTCACAGCACATTATTACCAACAAGGAGCAGTCTTCCAATTCTTCAAGTAACGTCCCTAAGAAAACATCATCACAGGATCCTTGCCTGGCAAGCCCAGGTTCCCAGGCTCCATCCTCAGCTCTGCCTGGTAAAAACAGCAGTAACAGCAAAAAACCCTGTAAGACCCAATAGAAAATCAGGCCAAATTCTGGAATAAACACTTTATAAAACATATATCCAAATGCAAAGCTATTAAAAAACAATGGAATCATGGAAATATCTGCGAAAACCAGCATGACATGTATTTAGAGGCCCTCCCCGGGGTGGGGAGGGATAGACAGATAGAGAGCAAGCGGGACTTTGAAGGACCACAGGCAGGTGCAGGTCAGCACAATGACCTTGAGGATTAGTTTGTCTAAAAAATGAACCCCTGCATAGACCTGCTTCTAGACACGTGATCTAGAACAGCCAAGCCTGACCACCTGAGTGTGATCCTTGGGACCTCCATGATGGAAGGGGAAAACAAAAAACAACAACAACAACAAAAAAACCTCTTACAAGTTGCCCTCTGACCTCCACATGCGCATGCGCGCCCACACACAAAGTTTAAAAAAATCAAACATCATCTTGGTTGTATGATAAGAATGCTAAGGAAAGAACCACAAATATTGGCAAGGTGATTCGTCCAGTGCAGAGTCGGAATCAGGCCAGTATGGTAGTTAGAGACTCTCCCAGCTCCAAACACGCTGCTCTGCTGCAGCTCTCTCGCTCCCCTGAAGCTTACACTCTTTATCTTTGTTCAGTCAATTAACTCTCTTTGATCCTTCCAGTGGCACTAGAGAAAAGTAGGAAGGCTGGATAGAAAGGAAAGCCTTTCTGTTTCCTGCTTCCTCCCTTTGACTCTCTACCTGTTTCCTGTCTCTCGAAATTTGACATCCTCACAAAACTTTACCCTTGCCTCATCAGTTCCTTTATGTAGCAGCAACTCAATCTCACCTGCCATTTTTCTATATTTTGGGGAAAACAATCCCCTTGTGGCCCTTCACAATCAGCAGCAGCAGGCAAACCCCTTTCCCCTAAGAAATCCAGGTTCCTTAATTCCAATGTCCCCTTCCTCCACCTTCCTAACTTTGTCCACTCCTGCTAACCATACCTAGAGAACACTGTCTGCTTCATTCAATTGCTATGCCCAACATACAGGAAGTGTTCTTACCTGGTGAGCCATCTCTCCAGCTCTTGGAATGTTCTTCTGGCTGAGCCCTTTACAACTCAGGGCAAAATCAGAGTTCCATTAACTAGGGAGAAGGGCAGGATTCATTCTGCCCTTGAAGCTCCCATCCACTAACCACGCCACAACATACCTAAGATCACTCAGCCATCATCAGAGTTCTGACCAGAGGACAGGGTGTCTCGGGTGGTGGCCCTCCTTAAGACAAGCTTCCTGTATTTGTCATTTGAACAACAATTCGTATCCAGGAGTAGCATCAGATAAACTCTGCAGGTAAATGATCTGTGTGCCTGTGGGTCATATTTGCTGATGTGCTGGAGTAAGTGGGACTACTGATTTGTCTTATGTGACATTTTCTGGGGAGGCACAATGACAGACCAAAGAAACAGTTCCACCAGAGTCTCATGGGAGAACTGATGAGTTGAGTTCATGGGGTTCCTCCCAGGGGCATGGAAGACTCAAAGGAAAGGCAGCTGCATCACTGAAAAGTCACCCCAGCACAGGTGACTCAAAAACTGAGTGCCTGGAGCTAACCCCTGTGCAACTTGCAGGCAGCTCTGCTGAAGAGTCTTTTCTCTGATGAAGAGTCTTTTCTCTGTCACAATTTTTTACCACTTATCTAACCTCAGGGAGGAGCTTCATGAATACTGTAAGTTTCTTGATCTTCCTGAGTCATACAAGTTTCCTGTGAGTTTTCAAGCCTTCTTGGCCCCCACCCCTTCTCTCTACAAGAGAATATTTCAATTCAGAGGAAACAACGACAGAATGTTGTGGGAGGGAAAAAGTAAGTAGGGAGGTTTCAGAGCCAATGAAGCTGTATAATACACCTTTTTGCTTTGCCAGCTATAGCTGAGGGAGTAAATTTGGTAATAGTTCCTAGCATGCACAGAATTCTGAGTTGAGCCCTACCAATGCCCCCTCACATCAACAGTTGTTTGAGTTTCATAGCATTGACATAGATTTAAAAAGTAGGTCAGCGGGGGTGTGCTGTGGATATCACTCTGTATAAATAAACACTGATTGGCCAATAGCCAGACAGGAAGTATAGGCAGGACTAACAGAGAGGAGAATTGAGGAAACAGGAAGGGAAGGGAGAGACTTCCTGCAGCCACCACCAGGACAAGGAAGATGTAAGGTACCAGTAAGCCACGAGCCACATGGCAAAGTATAGATTAATAGAAATGGGCTAAATATAAGAGTAAGAGCTAAACAATGATAGACCTGAGCTAATGGTCGAGCAGTTTAAATAATATAAGCATCTGTATGTTTATTTCATAAATGGGCTAAGGAACTGCCAGAGCTTGGCAGGACCTGGAAAGAAAACGCCAGCTACAGGGGTGGGGGGGGGCGGGGGCTTGGGAGGCGGCTCAGTGGGTAAGAATGCTCACTGAACAAGCATAAGGACTTGAGTTTGAATCCTGAGCACCCACCTAGAAAAGCCACATGTGCCTGTAACTCCTGTGCTACTGAGGATGGAGCAGGAGGATCCCTAGAACTTGCTGGCTATCAGCTGTCAGAGTTTGCTTTCTATTGCTGTGATAAAACTCAATGACCAAAAGTAACTTGGGGAGGGAAAGGTTTAGTTGGCTTACAGCTTACAGTCTATTATGGAGAGAGCTCAGGACAACAACTGGAGGCAGGAACTGAAGCAGAGACCCTGGAGGGACACTGCTTAATGGCTTGTTCCTCCTGGCAGGACCACCTGCCCAGGAGTGGCATCACCCCCCTTATCAATCATTAATCAAGAAAATGCTAGCAGGGTGTGACGGTGCTTGCTTTTGATCCCAGTACTTAGGAGGCAGAGCGGGTCTCTGAGTGTGAGGCCAGCCTGGTCTATAAGTGAGTTCCAAGCCAGAGCTGGATAGGGTGATCTTGTCTCAAAAAGAAAAAGAAAAGGAGAGGGGGGAAGGAGGGAGGGAGGGAGGAAGAGAGAGAGAAAGAGAGGGAGAGAGAGAGAGAGGGAGGGAGGGAGGGAGAGAGAGAGAGAGAGAGAGAGAGAGAGAGAGAGAGAGAGAGAGAGAGAGAGCCCACAGACCTTCCTACAGGCCAGTCTGATGGAGGAGGCATTTTCTCAGTTCAGCTTCCCTCTTCCCATCCGAGGTCTCTGCTTATGCCCATGTACACACTTGTGTGTTTATAGCCTCACACCCCCCAAAAAAGAGATATTAAATGATGTCATCTAGAGTTCATCTTTTAAATTAAACCTTATGAGACTCTTAGCCAACTTGTCCTCCCCCTCCCTGAAGCATTAATAGGCTACATAGCAGGAAAAAAATAGGACCCACAGGTACAAGACATCCTTGGCAAACCTCGCCTGCCTAGCACAGCTTCCCCACACCACATGGTTGTTTCAGGCTACATTTTGTAAGGAACAGTCAAAGCAAGAGGCTGCACCTCATCTGCTTCCAATTATCCCAGTGTTCTATGTGTTTAGCACAGCTCTGCTGTTTCTAAATGGCCAGAAGCCAGGCTGGAGACCAGGCCATCACAGATTCCACTTCCTTCCCAAGGTGACATGTTTCTTCCCAGAAGTGGGCAATTCCATGGACTTTCTGCTCACTCCAAAACAAGGCGATATTTTTGTACGTGTGGTGTTCACATCTGCAACCCCCACATTCAGGGCAGAGGAGGGAGCTGAGGCTTCAGGTTCAAAGCCAACCTGGGCTACATGGTAGGACCTGTGGAGGCCAAATTACTCAGGGTCAGAAAATCTGACTTGCTTTACCCAACAAGGCTGCATAAGGAGATGATTTCACCACAGGTGTGTTTACCGGTTGTTTGGAAGGGTCTAAACTTGGCTGTATGGTGTGCTTTGATCTCACAAGGGGGAAGTCTCTTGCCTCTCCCCTTGGCATATTATAAAAAGCCTTTTGAATAAATCTTTGAGGCCAGTGGGTGTTGTCCCAGGCCTTCCCGAAGCCATCCTGTATTTCTTCTGTCTTTCTTCTCATCATCTAGGTCTCTCTATCTGATATTTTCTTATCCCTCTCTCCTCCTGGATTCCCACAGTCTCCCACAAGGACCCTTTCTCAAAAATACAAAAGGAAATAGTAAGAAAAAAGGTGTTGCTGCCCTCGGCATGGAATCCGCTAGCCTCTAACTCCATCTTCCCACTGTCTTTAAAGCCTTCTTTCCTGTTCCCAGTTCTGAAGGTTGATCATTGAATTCTCCCTTAGGTTCTATTCTTTTCATGTTTAATTTATTTTAAATTTTTATTACTTTGTTTATTTATTTTATGTGGTGGTGGTAGCACACATGCCAAGGGACATGAGTAGAAGTCTGAGGACAACTTGTGGGAATTGGCTTTCTCCTTCTACCCTGTGGGCTCCAGGAATCAAACTCAGGTTGTCAGATTTGGTGGCAAGTTCCCTTAACCACTCAGCCATCTAGATGACCCTTCCATTTTTCTAAAACTGAAGTTTTGGTTATAACTTTGGGTTAAATCATTTGAAATTAATGCTGAGTAGCCACATCTGACTATTGTTGCTGTTGCTGTTGTTTTGATACAGGGTCTTTCTGGATAGCACAGCCTGGTCTCCATCTCACTATTACTCAATAATGGTCTTGAACTCACAATCCTCCTGCCTCAGCTTCCCAGGTGCTGGGATCACAGGCAAATGTTATCATTCCTGGAGAATTTCCCATAGTTGGACAACAGTTGTTTCAGTTTTAAATGAATAAATAATATGTATATCGTGAACTTACATACACTGGAATACTTCAGTTTCCTAGTCACATGGCGTCATTACATGAAATTGAGAATCTGGGCTGTGCAGAAGACTAAGTAACATTTTTTTTAAAGATGTACATATTTATTATGTATACAGTGTTCAACCTGCATGTATGCCTGCAATGCAGGCCAGAAGAGGGTACCGGAATGCACTATAGATGGTTGTGACCCACCATGTGGTTGCTGGGAATTGAACTCATGACCTCTGGAAAAGGTCATGTTTCTAACCTCTGAGCCATCTCTCCAGCCCTGACTAAGTAACTTATGCATGGTCATATAAGTAGGGGAGCCACTGGAACCCCAGGGGTCTGTTCCCAGACTCTGTCTTGTATCCCTACACCAGCACATGAGCAGCCACATTTACCCCAAAGATAGACCTCTGTGATCCACTGTGTGCATCACAAAGCATCAAGCCAAAAAGTACTATGATTACAGGCTTGTGATCCCCAAGACCCAGGATGCTGAGACAGTCGAGAGTAGATCACAAGTTCAAGACCTGCCTAGGCCACAGAGCAATTTCAAGACCAGGCTAGGTAATTTAGTGAAACCCTGTATCAAAATTTAAAAAAAATAACAAAAGGGCTGAGGATGTAGTTCAGTGGTAGAGCTCCTGCCTAGAATCCCCCAGTGAGGGGCTGGGGTGTGGCTCAGTGGTAGAGCACCTGAGAGCACCTGCCTAGAATCCCCCAGTGAGGGTCTGGGGTGTGGCTCAGTGGTAGAGCACCTGCCTAGAATCCCCCAGTGAGGGGCTGGGGTGTGGCTCAGTGGTAGAGCATTTGTGCTGTGAGTTCCCTCTCTAGTACTAAAAACAGTTAGTATGTTACAGGACTTGTTCACATATAAATGGCTCTCTCTTTCTCTTGGTGTCTATTTCTGGAAGTGACCTGAGCCCCTTTGTTCTGTTATGTTGGGGAGCCTAGGATGCAGGCCTGAAAGAACAAGTTTTAACTGAGAGAGTCACTCAGGTGGGAGAAGTTCCCAGGAACTGTGGCTTCCAGTCCCAGGGGAAAGGTCACAGACAGGGACCTATGTTCTGCTCTTTTTCTTTTAAAGATTTATTTTAGGAGACTGCAGAGATGCCTCAATGGTCAAGAGCACTGGTTGTTCTCACAGAGGACATGAATTGGATTCCCAATGCCCACTTGTTGGCTCACAGCTTTCAGTAACACCAGTCTCAGGGTGTCTGGCGCCCTCTTCTGGCCTCAGTGGACACTTCACACATATAGTGCATAGACTTAAATGCAGATAAAACATCTATTTAAAAAACGGAAAAATTGCATAGACTATGTATATATTTATGTGAGTGCAGGTACCCATGGAGGCCAGAAGAGGGCATTGGATCTCCTTGGAGCTGGAGCTATAGGTAGCTGTGATTTACCCCATGTGGATGCTAGGGACTGAACTTGATTGATCTTCTGAAAAAGCAGTAAGAACTCTCAAGCACTAAGTCATCCTTCCAGCCCCAGGACCTGCTCTCTTAAAGGGCCTCTCAGAGGGACTAGATAGATGGCTCAGCCATTAAGAGTGCTTGTTGCACAAGCATGGGTACAAGAGCTTGGATCCCAGCACTCACATAACAAGCCAGGCCTGTAACCCCAGCATCAAAGGTAGGGCAGAGACAGGAGGTGCCCTAGGCCTTGTTGGCTTCCAGCCCCGCTGAAGAGCATAAGCTCCAGGTTCAAGAAGAGACCATGCCTCAAAGGTTAAGGTGAAGAACAATAAAAGAAAACAATGATGCTCTCCTTTTCATCTCCACATTCAAGAACAGGTGCGTGCACACACACACACACACACACACACACACACACAAGTGTGCATACACCATGCTCACGAATATACACAAAAGAGCCTCTCAAAGCAGGACAGGCAAGGATGATGAGATGGCTCAGTGGGCAAAGGCACTGATTGCCAAGCCTGATGACCTGAGTAAAATCCCTGATATCCACATGGTGAAAGGAGAGACATGTCTCCAGCAAGCTGTCTTCTGACCGATAAATGCACTGATACCATGTGTTATCAAAGACTATTGTGGTCCAGCCCCTAATAGTCTTTTCCCAGAGTCTGTGGAAGAATCTAACAACCAGCTGAGGATCTAATCTTAGCTATATGAAATGAATCTAAAGCACACCGAGCTCTTTAGTCCATTCACTTTATTCTTCTAAGTCAAAAATCTATCTACAAATTCATTTCTGTTCTCATACTTAGCTCCTCTCTGTCCCTTCTTCTACTGTTCTCTCATTGTTCTAAGTTTTTTCCATCTTCGTCCTTCTAAGCCAAATTCTCCCTGTACTGTGGGGGCACTGGTATAATATACACTTACAAGCAGTAATACTTTGACGATGCAATGCAAAGCATTCAGGGTCATAAAGAGAGGTGAAAAGATCCACACAAAGAGCAGTGATTGCCGGGCGGTGGTGGTGCACGCCTTTAATCCCAGCACTCGGGAGGCAGAGGCCGGCGGATCTCTGTGAGTTCGAGGCCAGCCTGGGCTACCAAGTGAGTTCCAGGAAAAGGCGCAAAGCTACACAGAGAAACCCTGTCTCGAAAAACCAAAAAAAAAAAAAAAAAAAAAAAAAAAAGAGCAGTGATTGTCCGCTTCATTTACAACCCCAAAGGGGAGCAATTAAAGGAGGTGGGGTCATCTAAAGGCTTAAATCAGTTAAAAGGTCTAAAGGAGAATATCAAACTATATTCTTAGAAGTGATTAAGTAAAATGTTAGGAGTTTTATGTCATTATAAGTCATGAGTAAAATAAAACTGCCCCTTTTTTTTCCCTTTGGAGCCTTATCTGTCTCAGTTTATCTTGGTTGTGCCATTTTCTGGCAGGGCGGGGGAAGTGTACTCAGTAGCTAGGTAGCCTGTGTCATAGCTTGATGTACCTGGTATGTAAAAGCCCTTTTGTTCTGAGTTAATTGTTAAAGGGGTACTTGGGCTATCAGAGAAAGGAGGTTTTAAGCTTAATTTGCACAAGAACAAAGCTTTGTACCTCACATCCACCTGGCCTTCGCGGTTGTCTCAGTATGGATATTTACCTTATTTCAGGAGACTAGCAAGTCTGAATGCTTATCTATCTGCAGTCTGTCCTTGGACGTTTGAGAAGTATCTCAGATTTTAAAAAAAGGCTTTTGTTTGGAGATGACTCTGGTCAGATGCTTGCTAATGGAGATAATTACAGAAAGGCAGACTTCTGAGTCTAAAGCCAAACAGGGGGAACAAAAGCCTGAAAAAAGGAGGTCTTGACTGTGTGACTGTTGTTAACACAGTTGGGGGATGTTATCCAAATACCCCAATTGTATAAGGGAAATTGTGCCCAATAAATGATCAATCACACTGTTAGAAGTTCTTGAGAAAAGAATCAAATGAGAAAACTATATTAGCATACAAGTAATTCATTGCAGGAAACAGCTAGTATTCAAAAGCCAGGATCACCAATACTCCTTGAGTTTTGGTTTTATCCTCTGGAAGAGCCCTGCTCTTTCAGGTATTAGCTTTTGCCATTGTCAGCTGAATTCCTACTTCATATTTCTGCGGCTCGCAGCAATGTGTATACACACACACACACACACACACACACACACACACACAAATATAAATAAATGTACAAAAAGGGGGAAAGGGGAAGAAAGAAAAAGAGAGAAAATCCTGCATTTCACATAAAGACTACAAATTCATCCTTAAGCATCCACCCAACAAAGCTTTCTGAATGCCCACTGTGATCCAAGGTCACAGTTCAGGGGCTCTGGAACTATAGAGCTAGAAAGATAACTCAGTGGATAAGAATACTTGCTGCTCTTACAGAGGACCTGGGAGGGTAGCTCACAACTCTCTAAAACTCCAGCGGATCCATCGTCCTCTTCTGGCCTCTATGGACCCTGCATTCATGTGCACAGATACATTTATACTGGTTTTTTGAGACTGGGTTCCTCCATGTAACAACAGCTCTGGCTGTCCTGGAACTCACTCTGTAGACCAGGCTGGCCCTGAACTCACAGAGATCCACCTGCCTCTGCCTCCCAAGTTCTGGGATTAAAGGTGTATGCCACCTCCACCTGGCAAGAAAATAAATCTTAAATAAAAAGAAAGAAAGAAAGAAAGAAAGAAAGAAAGAAAGAAAGAAAGAAAGAAAGAAAGAAAGAAAGAAAGAAAGAAAGAAAGAAAGAAAGAAAGAAAAAGAGAAAGGTTTCCTTATGAAGTCAAGGCTGGCCTCAAATGTACTTTGTAGCTCAGGCAGGCCTGGAACTTACTCTGTATCCTAAACTGGTCTTGACCTCTGCATCCTCCTGTTGTGGCCTTCCAAGTGCTGGGAATCCAGGTATCCATCACCATAACTGGGATGGAACAAACATTTGCTCTCTTTAAATTGCTTTATTTTATTACATTATATTTATTTATGGAGGCTTTGTGACATGTGTCATGTTTGGTGGTCAGAGAACATCTTTTGGGAGGTGGTTTTCTTCTTCCAGCATGTGATCAAACTCAGGTCATCACACTTCCCAGAAGGCACATTTACCCCCTGAGCCCATCTTGCCAGCCCAAATATTTGCTCTTATTCAGTGTCCTTCCTCAGTACAGAAATAAAAGACACAGTGGATATAAGAAAAGAACAATGTTGATAGCCAGGCAGTGGTGGTGCATGCCTTTAATCCCAGCACTCAGGAGGCAGAGGCAGGTGAATCTCTAAGTTTGAGGTCAGCCTGGTCTACAGAGCTACAGTTCCGGGACAGCCAAGACTACACACAGAAACCCTGTGTCAAAAAGCAAAAAACAAAAACAAAAACAAAACTGGAAATAAACTGTGGGACAAATATTTAGCACAAAAGATGTGGCTTCATCTCATCCAATTCTGCTCTGGTTTGTTTTTGTTAGGACAAGACCTGGCTATGTAGCCCAGGCTGGTCTGGAAGTCAGCATGTAGCACAGGATGACTTTGAACCCCTGATCTTCCCATATCTATCTCCTCAGCAGTGAGGATTCCAGGCCCACAATTAACAGACAGAACTCATCATGTTTTTATGTTGGGGGCAATGAATATGGTTGTGGAGGTTCTCCCTCCTTGGTTTGGGCTCAGAACTATAACAGCTGGATTTGTCCAGAGGCTTTGGGGGTTATGTTTTGTGCTGATTTTATCCACAGAGTAATTCTAGTGTTTTCAGTCATTATTTACAAGTTATCCAATTTCCTTTTACTAAGTCTACTTTTATTTTGTTTCATGCATAGGTCTGAGTAAGTTACCAGAAGCCTTTTGTGTGCGTGTGTAGCTTAGTTGAACTCAGACACTGTGACATAACACCAAAGTCAGACTGTGGGAAACTCTTAATGAACAAATGACCCAGTTTCTTAAATAAATTGAAAAAAGGGGGATGGAAAATAGAAGAGAAATAGACTCAAAGGGATTAAGAGAATGTCGGTCCTCCGTGTCTGAGAATGTCACAGCTTGCAGTCACTGGGGAAAACAGTCCGGTTATTTCTTTAATGTTAAGCATATACTTTGGATGTAACCTAGCATTCCCACCCCCTAGGAGTCTGCTAGAGAGAAACAAAACCACATGTGAAAGGCTCCACATCGTGACTCACAAAGTCAATGTTGGAAAGCAATCCATGTGTCCATCAGCAGTGGGTGGATGTTTTAGAAATCCGTGCAAGACCAGGGAGACTGTCCAGCGGCTAAAAGCACTAGTGTAAGCCAGTGGGTCTGAGTTTGATCCCTCGAACCCACCGAACAAGCTGGACGCAGTGGTGTGCATCCTTAATCCCAACACTCCTGAGATGAGCTGAGAGACAGAGACAGCAGAATCACCAGGAAGCTCCAGGATTGCCTGGAGCATGCATCGTAGCAGCAGAGGCAAGCTGTGGGAATGCTGTCTTCTGGACATCACGACTGCACTCACAAACTCCCAGCAGCTGTGGTTTCTCGCACAAGACCTGAACAAGACGGGAGAAGGGCTCATGAGGTCCCTTCTTCCCTCAGGGGCTATTGGCAGTTAATGGTTGCTGGGGCTGGGTTGGGGGTGGTTGTGGCCATATTTCTCTGTCATGTAGACATGATAAGTTGCCTTTGCTGAATCAACTAACTGACCCCCACCCCCATGGCACCCCCAGCCCATGCTTAGGTCAGTAGTCCTAATTAAATGCAGTGAGCCAAAATGAAAAACAGAAAGTAGAAACAGAAGTAGGAGAGAGGTTTGGGGAGATGGAAGTGTTTAGTGGAGGGGAGGAAGGAAGAGAAGCTAATGGGAGGTGAGATTAAAGTGTGTTGTATATGCATGAAACTGTGACAAGCACCAATTTTTAAACCTGTGGAATATTCACCCAGTAAAGTATTCTCAGCCACATAACGGATTAATTGCTAACACATGCAACATGTACGAGCTCCCAAAACTTGTTCTTAGAAAGCAGCCAACAGGGACTGGGGAAATGGCTCATAAGCACGGGGAACTGAGTTCGATCCCCAGCGCCCATGTAAAAACCAGGCAAGGTGGCACACATCTGTAACCCCAGCACTGGGTTGGGGATGGAGACAGGTAGATCCCAGGGACTCTCTGGCCAGCCAGTCTAGCTGATAAGTGAGCTCCAGCTTCAGTGAGAGGCATTGTTTCAAATGAAGAGGAGGGGCTGGGCCATTAAGAGCATGTACTGCTCTTGAGGCTACCTTTCCTTCACTGTTATGTGGGTTATAGGGATGGAGTTCAGGTCATGAGGCTGGCACAGCAAGTGCCTGTTACCCACTGTTGGCCCTCTGGTATATATGTGTGTGATGTCTGTGTGTTGGGTGTGTCCATGGCAGGTGTGGAAGCCGCAGATCAGTATCGGTGTCTTCTTCGCTGACTTCTGGCTTCCTCACCCCATCTTGGTTTTTTGTTGTTGTTGTTGTTGCTGCTGTTGTAGTTGTTTTTATACACAGTTGCTCTCTGAGCCCCATCTGACAAGGATGCTGGCCAGTGAACTCCAGGGATCTGCAGCCCCTTCCTCCTAGTGCCTGGTACAGACACACACCACACATACCTGGCTTTTGTGTGAATACTGAGAGTCTGAACTCATCCTCAGGGGTGCCGACAGAGCCATCCTGGTCCCTACTCCTTTGGTCTCATGTAGCACAGGTTGGCCCCCGATTGACTGCATAGCTGAAGGAAACCTTGAATTCCAACGTCCCTGCCTCCACATCTCCAGTGTTAAGATTACAGGCCTGAGCCACCTCACTGGGCTCTTTTGTGTGTTTTAAATGTTCCCACCACTAAAGGTTTTAAAAGATGAAACGAAGACAAAAGATGCCCTGCCAGAGCTCTCCACAGGTCACCAAGGGAATCGTCAGAACAAGGCTGTGGCCAGCCTTTCATTTTGCCTGCTCAGCACCCCCTCCTCCTTCAGCTAACAACAAACAGACTTTGCTTCGAGCCTGGGCCAGCCCTCTGTGGGTAGCCCGGAGGGGCTGCGTGCCAAGGCGCCTGTCCACTTTCCACCTTTGGAGGGGTCCCGGCTCAGAACCTCCACTGAGACAAGCGGCTTCTCCCCACTGGAGACTGATGCAAGGGACGGAAACCTCGGAGCTGATTAATCCCAGAAGGGCATCCTCAGTGGCCGGCTGTGGGAATTGCTGCTGAAAATCTCACAGCAACCTTGGCTCCTGCCTCTTCCAGAGCCTGGATGTTGGCTCTTCCGTGACTACCCAATATCAGGCCAATGAATTCCCCTTTTGTTTAAATTGGCTGGGCTTGATTTCCATGGCCTCAAGCCAAAGCACCCTTCAGCCATCCCCACTTCCATGTTACCTTCCCTGTCTAGGATTCCTATAAACTCAGAACCCCTGGTGGTGGCGGGGCAGGGGCGTTCACACAAAGCAGGGAGTCTGGGAATGTGGCTTGGTTGGTAGAGCACTTGCTTAACATGTAGCACATCCCTGAGTTCAATCCCCAGCACCTATAAATCAGGCATGCCAATGGAGACTTGTAATCCCAGCTCTCAGGGAGGTGAGGACAGGAAGATCCGAAGCTCACCTTCAAGCTCAAAGCCAGTCTGGGCTACACAAAACCCTGCCTCAAAAAAAAAAAAAAACAAAATACAGAATAGAAGGGACACAGATCAATCAGATTCGCCCCCAAAGTGGGAACATATACAATGGGAGGAAGCAAGCAGCCGCCTCTTAGATCCCACTCTGATAAAACCCAAACTGAGAGGTGAACAAGACAGAAGTATGGATCAGCACAGAGAACCCTCATTGACTTATACCAGTGGAGGTATATTAGAGATAGATTGACTGGAGAGATGGCTCAGTGGTTAAGAGCACTGGCTGCTCTTCCAGAGGACCTGGGTTTAATTTTCAGCACCACAGGGTGGCTAACAACCATCTATCTGTAACTACAGTTCCAGGGGATCCCATGCCCTCTTCTGGCTTCAGCAGGCATTGCACATAGTGTACAGGCACACGTGCAGGTAAGGCAGCCATAGACATTTTTAAAAAGGACGGGAGTGGTTTAAAAGAAATCGGTTGACAGGACTGATGAGATGGTGAGATGGGTAGAGGGAATTGATTGTTGCCAAGCTTGATGACCTTACTTCCACCCCTGGGATCCACATGATGGAAGGAGAGAACTGACTCCCACAAGTTCTCTGTTCTCTACATGTTCATGTCATGGCATAGGTATGCCCACACCAAACAAACAAACAAACAAATAAATAAATGTAATTTAAAAAGCAAATAGCAGAAATTTCTCACTTAAAACAGTAGGAATATGCTACATGAAGGTGATGGCACAAGCCTCTGCAGGGAGATCTCTGTGAGTTCAAGGCCAGCCTGGTCTACAGAGTGAGTTCCAGGACAGGCTCCAAAGCTACACAGAGAAACCCTGTGTTGGAAAACAAAACAAACAGGAATATAGGGGCTGGAGAGATTCAGCAGTTAAGAGCACTGGCTACTCTTCCAGAGGACCCGAGTTCAATTCCCAGCACCCACATGGCAGTTCACAACTGTCTGTAACTCCGGTTCCAGAGAATCTGTCACCCTCACACAGACATACATGCAGGTAAAACATCAATGCACATACAAATAAATAAATGCACATAAAAATAAATAAATCTTAGGATAACAATCATAGTTGGATGCCACTGACTTTTCATTTTTTTTCTTTGCTTTTTTCTTAGTTTAATGTGTGTGTGTGTGTGTGTGTGTGTGTGTGAGAGAGAGAGAGAGAGAGAGAGAGAGAGTGTTTACGCACACCACATACATACTGGGATCCACAAAGCCCCATAGAGGCATTAGATCTCCTAGAACTGCTGATGGGCAGTCCTTGCTCCTAAAACTTCCAGCTCAGTAGCTCATTCTGCAGCTAGGTCCTTCCCACTACACCGCTGTGCCTGTGGGACTTGCACCAACCCGGGCAGCCCAGGATACTTTGCTTCACATCTCCACCTAAGCTGAGTATGGACTTCCTCAGGTTGCTTTCATGGTCACCACCAGTAGCATGTAGTCTGGGTGCTGAGCGAGTGCATGGAACATGAACCCTGCCTTGACTCCCCTCCTGGTATCCCTGTGTTATCCCATAATGAGTTGGGCTGGACCCCTATGGTACCACAACATGGCAGAGTCCAATTTCTACATGCCCCTCCCTTCCCCGAGATAGGATCTCACTCCTTAGCCCAAGCTACACTGAAACTTATTTTGTATCTCAGACTCATGGATGACCTTCCAGTTCACCGTCCCAAGAGCGTTTTAAAATGACAAGCCGAAGTCACTAAGTTCAGTACAGAACCTGACTTCGAGGCTATGTAATAAAAGACCTGTGGCCCCTCTTCACTCACGTCACTACCCAATCTCTCTCTGCACACACACACACACACACACACACACACACACACACACACACACACACAATTAAACTAAGAAAAAAGCAAAGAAAAAATGAAAAGTCAGTGGCATCCAACTATGATTGTTATCCTAAGATTTATTTATTTTTATGTGTGTGTGTGTGTTATTATATAAGTATATGTTTGTGTATAACGGTAGGAACACATGTGGCATGTCAGTTGTGGCAGTCAGGGGACAACCTAGTGCACTGGTCCTCACCTTTCACCTTGTTTGCGACAGTCTTTTTGTTTTTCACTGGTGCATTCAGCAGGATGGCTGGTCTTCAAGCTTCTTGGGAGGCTCCTGTCTCACCTCCTATACCGGCACCGGGTTTACAGATGCACCCTACCAGATCTGGCTTTACAGAATTCTGGGAATTTGAACTCAGGTCCTCACACTTGTGTGGCAATGTTACCCACTGAGCCATTTCTACAGTCTCCCTCTTCACTCTTGCTTGCATTTTTCACTCAGGAGTCAGCAGCTGGCTGCTGGAGAGATCCCATGGCCTCCTTCTGAAAACAACACAGCCTGCAGACCAAGCCCCCACGTTCAAGCAAACTTTACAAGTGCGGAGCCCTGGCCAATATGCTGATTCAACTTACTGCCAAACCCACCTACCAAGGTCATTCCTGAATCCCTGACTCATAGGGACAGTGAGATGAGCTATATTTACTGCTTAAGATTTTGGGGGCTGAATGAAGTGGCTCGTGCTTATAATCCTGGCACTTGGAAGGTAGAGGCAGGAGGAGTGGACTTAAGGACAGCCATGGCCCCATGAGATTCCTTCCTGAAGAAAGAGAAGGAAACGGGAGAAGAGGATGGGAAGGGAAGAAAATAGTATTATTGGGGTTTTTTTTAGACTCATTGTGTAGCATTGGCTGGTCTGAGCAAACTATGTAGATCAAGCTGACATCAAACTCACAGAGATTCACCTGCTTCTGCCTCCTGAGTGCTGGGATTAAAGGTGTGTGCTACCGTCCCTGGCAAACTTGGTGTGGTGACACGTACCTACTCTCCCACCACTCAAGATGCATAGGCAGGTGCATTGAGAGTTTCAGGCTAGCCTGTGCTATAGATCAAGACCCAGTCTCAAAGAGGAAAAAAAAAGGAGGGCTGGAGAAATGGCTCAGTGGTTAAGAAAAGGGACTGCTCTTGCAGAGGACCCAAGTTCGGTTCCTAGCACCCATATCAGACAGCTCACAACAGCCTGCGACTCCAGTTCCATGAATCCAGTGAGCACATGCATAAACACTCACACACATACACACACACACACACACACACACACACACACACACACACACACAGGGGGGTTGCGGGGGGAGGGAGAGAGAGCAGAGGAGGAGACAAGAAGAGAAGAGAAGAGAGAAGAAGAGAGGAGAGGAGAAGAGGAGAGAAGAGAAGAGAAGAGAAGAAGAGGAGAGGAGAGGAGAGGAGAGGAGAGGAGAGGAAGGAGGAGAGGAGAGGAGAGGAGAGGAGAGGAGAGGAGAGGAGAGGAGAGGAGAGGAGAGGAGAGGAGAGGAGAGGAGAGGAGAGGAAGGAGGAGAGGAGAGGAGAGGAGAGGAGAGGAGAGGAGAGGAGAGGAGAGGAGAGGAGAGGAAGGAGGAGAGGAGAGGAGAGGAGAGGAGAGGAGAGGAGAGGAGAGGAGAGGAGAGGAGAGGAGAGGAGAGAAGAGGAGGAGGATTTTGAAGCCTTGCATGGTATGGAGGGGCTGAGGTAGGAGGGTTGAGATTTTGAAGCTAAAAAGCAGAAGAAAGGGAAAAATAATTTTGAAGATAACTGTCACACAAAAACACCGACACACAGCTCTCCCTTTGTCTGAGTTCCAACATATTCTGGCAAGGGTGCTTTCCCCTCATGCCTGGGTTTGAATACATGTCCTGTGGTGCTGGAGTCAGACATCTCTTCTCTTGAGCCAGTGTTTCAAACATTCATTTGAGTTCTAAATGCAGGGTAACTTTAAAGAACACAAGTGAGCAGCAATGAGGAACGAGCTGAATAGGATTTTCAGGCTGTTCTCTAACAGGTAAGGAGTGTTTCTGCAGTGGGTTATTCTGTGTCTCACACATGGGGGCAGTGCACACACACACCTGGGGGGGACACATGTATATGTACACGGGGGAAACACATGCACACACTTTGACCTCTTCCTTTTTAGTAACACACTTGTCAATTCTTTACAGAAGTGATTGCCCTCCGGTTTTTATGTGACATGACATCCTAGGGTCTCCCTGAACAGTCAGGAAGTAACATCGTGCATGTCAGAAGGTTCTGAAAAGGGCGTAATAACAGCAGGACATGACATCTAGCAGACAGGAAAAGGAGGGGGTCAACAAGAAGGTTGAAGCATGGCTTCAGCTCCCCATTCTCGGGTGAGAGTATGGAGTGGTAGCTTCTAAACATGGAGGGCTCAAGCTGAGGGTGCACATCATTGGCAAGGTGTTTGTCCAGCATGCACAGGGCTCTGGGTCTCATCTCTAGCAACACACACACACACACACACACACACACACACGTGCACGCACATACACACATACAACCATGTATGCACACATAAAAAATTGAAAAGCTGAGTGTTGTGGCACATGCATGTAATTCTAGCACTTAGAGGCTGAGGCAGGGGGATTCTGGATTCCAGACCATCCAGGGCTAAACTCAAAGAGCCAACAATAGAGGCTGGGGAGATGGTTCAGTGGATAAACATGTGCCTCACAAGTGTGAGGACCCGAGTTCAGATCCCCAGAAGCCTCAACTGTAATCCCAACACTCAGGAGTGGCACGTCTCAAACAGATCCTTAATCACACTAGATAGGACACTGACAACAGACCAAAGAAACCATTTTATCCGAGTCTGCCTTAGTGAGACAATGAGTTCATTGGAGTTTCCACAGGAGTGCTGGTGAGAGAAGGGTCCCTCACAGGAGCCTGGGTAAGGGGGTTCTCACAGAAACGTGGGCCCTCAGAAGTGGGTGGATCAGGAAGCTGTATCGGGGAAGGCCCATCCCAGTCCATCTCTGGGCTCCCAGTGCCAGCTGCAGGTAGCTCCACCTCTGAAATGTGTCCTCTTCCCCAGGGAGGACTCGTTGCTTATGTAACCTCTGTCAGGGAAAGGTGATGCTGGGAATCTGGTACCACACCAGTGAGTTCTGTGAGTCTCCCCACTGCCCCCTACAAGGGGATGTTTCCTTCTGAAGAAAACAGCTTTGCAACACAGAGACTGGAGGCCCCTGAGCTGCAGGCCAGCCTGCCAGATGCAGACAAAAAATAAGGAAGAGAACCAGTCGTGGTGACATATGCCTTTAATCCCAGCACTCAGGAGACAGAGGCAGAGGCAAGCAGATTTCTGGGAGCTCAAAGCCAGCCTGGTCTACATAATGAGCTCTAGACCAGCCAGGGCTACACTGTGAGACCCTGTCTAAAAAACAAAAACAAAAACAAAACAAAAAAATGGAGAGCAGGCTGGATGTGGCTCAGTTTGTAGAAAGCTTGCCTAGCACACACAAACTACTGGTTGGATCCTCAGCACTATGTAAATTATATGGTGGGCGTGCCTGCCATCTTAGCAAGAGGGTCAGAGGTTCAGGGCTATCCTTTGCTACATAACAAGCTGGAGCCTAGCCTGGGCTATACAAGACTTTGTCTCAAAAATGAAAAAAGAAAAGGAACATAGGTATCGAAGATGAGGATAAGGAGGAAAGGAGGGGGGAGGGTCGCACAGCCCCGTGGGACTTCTTGATTTGTCCTGCCCACGTGGCCACTAGTCACAGGTGTCTGCTGGGCCTTTGAAGTGTGGCTCATGCCATGGAAAGGTGGAATTGTATTCCATTTCCATTACAACGTCATTTTAAGCAGCGCTTTGTGGCTAGTGACATCTGAACTCGATAGCATAGCTCTTAAGCCTTATTTGGGGTTTATCAACACATATGCTCCAGGTTCTTAAAAAGAAAAATGTTAGGTGAGATTTAAGTAAAGTTATTTGTGTGTGTGTGAGAGTTTTTTTGTTTGTTCCCCGCCCCCCACTTCCTTCCTTTCCCCTCCTGCCTCCTCTCTCTTCTTTCTTCCAGAGAGGATTTCATGTAGCTTGGCTTAGGCTGTTCTAGGGAGAGGAACTCAGGATTTCATGCATGCTAAGCAAGCACTCTACCCTCTGAGTCTCATCCTCAGCCCCAGTAAAATTCCTTTTAGTGCAAAGCTCTGTGTGTGTTGAGGGAGGGGTGTGGTGCTGGACTTGAACTCAGAACCTTGTGCATGCCTGGCAAATGTTCTACCACTGAGCTACATCTCCAACCCAGTTCTCCCTCCTTTTGATGACTATACAAAGGCGTAAATTGTCATGGTGATTATCTCTCTAGCCCTCCCTGCCAGTTCCTAAGTGTCAGCTTGTCCCTAGACCTCCAGCTGCTGCCAGCTGCTGCCAGCCACTCCTCTATGTCACCATTGTTGTGCTTCTACCTGAAGGTCACAGAACCACACGGAGTGCCCCGGGATTCAGCCATGCAGTCCTGAGGTTCTGTGAATCCATATTTGCTACAGTATATTCCATTGCATAGTATGGTGCTACACTTTGTTAATTCAGATGTGGTTGGGTTGGGATGATTATGAATTAATAGTAATTGCAATATTTGCCTGCAGGTTGTTGGGTCAACAACACAACTTAAGTTTTCTTTTCTTTCTTTCTTTCTTTCTCTTTCTTTCTTTCTTTCTTTCTTTCTTTTTTTTCTTTTTGTAGTGTGGCAGAGCAAGTAATCCATTACTGAGCCACACCCCAGCCTCTCACTGGGGGATTCTAGGCAGGTGCTCTACCACTGAGCCACACCCCAGCCCCTCACTGGGGGATTCTAGGCAGGTGCTCTACCACTGAGTCACACCCCAGCCCCTCACTGGGGGATTCTAGGCAGGGGCTCTACCATTGACCTACACTTTTTACCTTGTTTTTTTGAGACAAGGTCTCTCTGTGCCTCTCTGGCTGTCCTGGAACTCACTTTGTAGACCAGGTTGGCCTTAAACTCAGAGATCTGGCTGCCTCTGCCTCCCAAGTGCTGGGTTTAGGCATGTGCCACCACCACTTGGCTATCTTTTTTTAATTTTTTAAGACAGATTTTCACTAGGTAACTCAGGCTGCCCTAGAGTTTGCTATCCTGCTCCAGCCTCCTATGTGACTCCAGGCCTCTACCACCAGGCCTGGCTTCAGTACAAATTTTTGTTTGGTTGGGGGGGGGGGCAAATATCTTGAAATATGAGTGTTGTTTTTGTGTGTGTGCATGTGTGTGTATGTGTGTATTTTATGTGTGTGTGGTATATGGCCATATGTGTGAAGGCATATGTGCCTGCAAATACATGGAGGCCAGAGAAGGACATCAGGCATCCTGCTCTGTCACTCTCTACCTTATTCCCTTGAGATAGGGTCTCTCCCTGAACCTGGGGCTAGGCTGGCAGTCAGCAATCCCCAGGGATCCTCCTACCTCTACCCTGGCAGCACTGGGGTTATGGGTTTAAGCATGGCCACATTCAACTTTTTAAATGAGTACTGGGGATTCAAACTCAGGTCTTTAGGCTTGCACAGAAAACATTCTTATTCACTATCTCCTCTGTCTTTGACTGTAGTTATAAGAAACTGCCAAGCAGCTCACCACTGTCTGTATTAACTCCAGTTCCAGGGGATCTGACACCCTCACACAGAAACACAGACAGGGGAGACACCAGCGCACATACAATAAAAATGAATCTTAAAAAATTTTAAAAAACCAAAAGAAACTGCTAAGCTATTTTCAAAGCGGTACTGCCTCTGTGCATTGCATCAGCAACCTGGGAATGTTGCAATTATTCCACATTCTCATCACCTATGTCGATTTTGTGGGCTTTGGAAAGTAGTGTGGAGAGCTATGTAGTAATAGCCATTGTGATTTTAATTTGCTCCCTAATGATCTTAAGCATCTTTATGCTTTTGTTTAGATTTTTGTTTAGATTTTACTTATTTTTTATTTTATGTATGTGAGCAGTTTGTCTCTATGTATGTCTGTGCACCATGTGCATGCACTACCTGTGGATGCCAGAAGATGGCATCAAATCTTCTGGGACTAGAGTAACACATGGCTGTAAACCATCATGTGGGTGCTGGAAATTGAACTCAGATCCTCTGGAGGAATAGCCAGTGAGTCAGCCCTAGAATTTTTAAAGATGATTTTTTTTTGTTAATGTAGTTATTTCTTTTGAAAAATTTAGTGTGTGTGTGTGTGTGTGTGTGTGTGTGTGTGTGTGTGTGTGTGTGTGTTCCCTGTGTGCATGCAGGTGCACATGCCATAGCACACAAGTGGAGTTCAGAGGACAATTTTTCAGGACTCAGTTCTCACCTTCTACCCTGGAAAGGAAATTTTTCTATTGTTTCTTCTGCTTCCTGGCTGGTCTGTGAGCTGCTGGCCAGCTTGTCTGTCTCTGCCTCTAGGAATGCTGGAATTAAAGACACATACTCCCACACCAGGCATTTTAATGTGGCCCCTAGGAGTCAAACTCAGGCGGCTAGGCTTGCACAGCAGGTGTTTTACCGGCTCCTCATACGCCTGCTTCCTACCCAAATATCTTCCTCAAAGACATGCCTGTTCATATTCTTTGTGGGGTTTTTGTTGTTGTTTGTTTTGTTTTGTTTCGACGGTTTCTCCAGCTATTTTACTACCTCTTTGACCCAGCCTCAGACATCTCCCTGGGCTGGGGGTGGGCGTGTAGTTCAGTTGGTAGAGTGCTTGCTTAGCACACACAAAGCCCTGGGTTCCAGCCCTTGTGCACCTCATGAGCTGGGTGTGGGGCCACATGCTCGCAATTCCAGCACTGAGGAGGTGGAGGTGGGGGGCCCGATATCAAGAGTTCAGAGTCCTTCTTGGCTACATAGTAAGTTTGAAGCCAGCCTGGGCTACATGATATCCTGTCTCAAAGAAGTGAAAATAACTAACTAAATAAATAAATAAAACCATCTGTCAATACAGCACAGTTTTCTTGTGGAATGCTCTGTGACAGGAGTTAGGTCTGCTTCTTTTGGATCCTGCTGAGAGCTCTGAAGGTTTCGCCAAAGGTAAGGTGCTAGGGATTGTGGGGCTCTTTATTGGCAGCAGGCCTTTTCTCTTTTCTTTATAGAGTGCTTTGTCAGACAGCTTACGCAGGTCCTCTAGACCCAAAGGGATCCCGAGAAGAATTCAGCTTCCCACATTTTCATTGTTCAAGGGCCCTTTTTAAAACGGGCTCTTTTCTTGCCCTCTCTATGGTAGCTGTCAATATAGCCAATGAATCACTGTGTAAGGAAAAAAGGAATCGCAGACAATTAAATAGATGTCTAGACTTGCCAAGGTCAGTGTGAGCTGACTTTGAAAGCTCTTGATATCATTACTATACGATTTCTTCCTCCTCGATAGAGGAGGAGAAGGAAGAAGAGAAACAAAGAAAGAGAGAGGGGGGGGAAAGGGGGGAGGGAGAGAGAGAGAGGAAGGAAGGAGAGAGACAGAGGGAAGGAGGGAGGGAAGGAGGAAGGAAGGAAGGAAGGAAGGAAGGAAGGAAGAGAAGAAAGAAAAGAAAGAAAGAAAGAAAGAAAGAAAGAAAGAAAGAAAGAAAGAAAGAAAGAAAGAAAGAAAGAAAAGAAAGAAAATTATCTTTTGTTTTTTCCTGCTTCAGTCTCTTCTGTTGTGTGACTGGCCTTGAACTTTTGGCCATTCTCCTGCCTCTGCCTCCCAAATACTAGGATGTCTGGCATACACCACTACATCCAGTTACCAAATCCTTATAGGACCCAACACACCCCTCCTGTCCTCTTTAGCCTTGTCTGGTTCAGCTATAATGATATAAAACATACAGAAATATGTCATATTAGCCACTTCTAAGTGTGCGGTTCAGTGGCACTGAAATGTCCACATTAGGACTGGGGAGATGGTTCTGGGGGTAAGAAGAGCATTTGCTGTACAGGAATGAGGACCGGAGTTCAAATTCCCAGCACCAAATCTAGGCATGGCTGGACACACACTGATCACCCCAGTGCTGTGGGGACTGGGGCAGGAGATGGCTGGGGCTTGCTAGCCACCAAGACAGCTCCAGGTTCAGTGTCTCAAGGAACAAAAGCAAACAGCCACAGAGCAGGAGCCCCAGTGTCCTTTGGCTTCTTCCCATGAACGAGTGGGGTGGGGTAGGATGCATGCCTGCACACACAGGTATACCTACATCACCCTCCCCCCGACACACACACACAAAATAAAAATTTTAAATTCACTTTGTGGTGCAACCATCCAGCCCATTGGGCACAGTGACTGGTAATTCCAGCCCTGAGGAGGCTGAGGCCGAAGGATTACCATGAATTCAAGACCAGCCTGAGCTACAAGAGGAATTCCAGAGTAGCCTGGGCTACAAGTGTAAGAGCCTAAGGAAAGCCAGAGAACAAGCAAGCACCAACTGTGCAGCCACCAACACTATCCATCTCAACTCTCTCGCCTTCTCCACTGAGTTCTGTCTCCATTGAAACACTATTCCTGTTCAGAGCCCTTGCCTCCCACCATTCTGTTCTTAGCCTCTGTGAACATGACCAGTCTTTGGGCCCCATTAACGTTTAACTGTAGGAGCTGGGGCTGTAGTTCAGTTGGTAGAGTGTTTGCCTAGCATGCATGAAGCCCTGAGTTCGAGCCCCAGCACTGCACAAACTGGGTGTGGTGACACATACCTGCCGTCTTAGCACTCAGAGGTAGAGGCAGGAGGACCAGAAGTTTAAGCTCATCCTCAGTTACATGGTGAGTTCCAGGGCTACATAAGACCCTGTTTGTTCAGGTCTGGCTTCTTTCACTCAACATTGTGTCATCAAGATTCATCCACACTGCAGCAGGCATCACACTTTTCCTTCCTTTTTCAGGCTAACTAATATTCCCTTAGATGTATGTGCAGTGTGTGTGTGTGTGTGTGTGTGTGTATGAATTCTTTCTTTTTTTCTTTCTTTCTTTTCTTTCTTTGGTTTTTCAAGACAGGGTTTCTCTGTATAACAGTCCTGGTTGTTCTGGCTCTGTAGACCAGGCTGGCTTGAATTCTTGACTTCATTCTACATTCTAGCTATTGTGAGTAAAGCTGTCATGAACACATATGCACCATATGCTTGTAGTGGAGTCACCCTGGATTGTAGGGGTGGTTGTCTGTGCCTTACCCTGAAGCACTGCCCCTAGTGAGGTAGCAGGTAACTGCTAGGTACCTGCCCCGCCCCCTGCACCGGGCGTGGCCCAGATGGGAACCCCTTAAGACCTGGGATGACATACGTGCTCATGTGCTCTCTGTCTCAGCTTTACTGTATGTAATTAACCACCCCCCCATACACACACACACACCTTGCTTTCAGTTCTTCTGGATATGGCCAGAAATGAGATTCAGCGTCCTATGGTTATACCACACTGAAGTTTCACACATGTAAGTGCAGAGACATTATGTATGTACAGGTGTATATGTGTGCACATGCCTGTGGAGACAGGAAGATCTCAGGTGTTGCCCTCAGAAATGACATTCACCTCCTATGAGACAGGGTCCCCCCTAAGGCTAGACTGGCCAACGAGCCCCAGGAATCCTCCTGCCTCCACCAACCCAGTGGTGGGATTACAAGCGCATGCCACCGTGCAGGCTTTTTTCTGTCTCCTGGGTTCTAGGAAACAAACTCTGGTCTTCGCGCTTTCACAGCAAAGCCGTCTACTGAGTGAGCCATCACCCGCCATAACAGGTGGTTGGCTGTGGCAGGCTCTCACTATGTCACTTGGGCTGACCTAGTATTCTTGAGAGATTCCCCTGCCTCTGGTTCCTGAGCAATGGGATTACAGGTGTGTGCTGAACTTAAAAGAAAAAGTGTGTGTGTGTGTGTGTGTGTGTGTGTGTGTGTGTGTGTGTGTGTTCAATATTTCTGGGACCCTTGGTTTTTCCCCATCGTTTTTCTTACACCTGCTTTACCTAGTAGAGCAGTTTCCAAATCAGCATCCCACAGCCACTTTGACTGCTATTTTAGTCAAGTTCCACAGTAATGAGATAATTCCACGGAATCTATTTGATGGTCAAAGGAATTTATTCAGAGTTTAACTCACAACAAGAATAAAGGAGTTGGTCAAGGAATCCTGGAGGGGTAGGGCACGGTCCACCTCGGTTCTCAGGAGAGCTCTGCCTTGATCCACAGCACCAGCATTCAAGCCCACGAGGTAGCTGAGACAGAGAGCACACGAGCACATATGTCATCCCAAGTCTTAAGGGGTTCCCATCTGGGCCACGCCTGGCGCAGGGGGCGGGGCAGGTACCTAGCAGTTACCTGCTGCCTCACTAGGGGCAGTGCTTCAGGGTAAGGCACAGACAACCACCCCTACAATCCAGGGTGACTCCACTACAAGCATATGGTGTGCATCTCACGGCTCTTGGCTGAAGGCTGAGGCAGGAGGAGCTCAGGATCAAGGTCTGTCTAGGTTGCAGCATGAGAATAAAGCCAGTCTGGAGAACGAGGTGAAACCTGACTGAAAATGGAAAATACAAGATGTGGTGGCAGGCTGGCAAGATGGCTTGGTGGGTAAGGGGGCTTGCCACCAAGGCTAAGGATCCAAGTCTTATTCCCCAGGCCCCACATGGTGGAAGGAGAGTTGCCCTCTGACCTGCACACACATAATAAATATAGTATAGTATAGTATAGTATAGTATAGTATAGTATAGTATAATATAATATAATATAATATAATATAATATAATAATATAATATAATGTTAAAGGGATGGGACATAGCTCAGAGGCAAAGCACTTGCATGCACGAGGCCCTGGACTCAACTCTAGTACTAAAAAAAGGAAAAAGAAAAAGAAAATGAAAACCTGAGCAGAGCTTGATAGTGTACACTTGTAATTCTAGCTTTTGAAGGCAGAGGCAGGAGGACCAGGAGTTCAACTTAAGCTACAGAGCAAGTTTGAGGCCAGCCTGGGCTACAAGAGACCAGGTGTCAAACAAACAAACCCAACAGACCGAGATAAAACAAAGAAAAAACAAAATCAAAACCAAAAACTTCTGTCCCTGGCCTCTCAAATATGCTGATCCCTAGTTGTAACCTTTCTAAGAGCAGTTCTCAACCTGTGGGTTACAACCCTCTGGACCCTGCATATCGGATCTCTACATCACAGTTCATAACAGCAGCAAGATTACAGCTGTGAAGTAGCAACAACAATAGTGTTTTTAGTTGGGGGTCACCACAGCATGAGGAACTATGTTAAAGGGTCCGCAGCTTTAGGAAGGTTGAGAACCACTGGTTTATAACAGGGTGATTGACTCTCCTGTTTGGGTCCAGAATGGGAGCTAGATAGGCAGGGGAGCTTCCCATCATAAGCAAGCCAAATAAATCTCCCTCCTACCTGTCCCCCCAGACACTCTGCCATGCACCCCACACATGCACCCTGTCAACACATACCCTGCATGGTTGTGAGCATTACATTGATTAGTATGGGTCTTTAATTCATATCTGTATCTTCACTAGTCCTGAAGTTCACTGAGGGCAGGACCTACTTCTCTATTCTCATAATAATTATTTTTAAAAATTCTTTTTATAGCGTTTCTCTGTGTAACAGTTCTGGCTGTCCTGGAACTCACTCTGTATACCAAGCTGGCCTTGAACTCACTGAGATCCACCTGCCTCTGCTTCCCAAGTGCTGGGATTAAAGGTGCGCACCACCAAGGCTCAGCTCTATCTTTTTGTTATTGTTGTTGTTTTCGAGGTTTTGTTTTTGTTTTTGTTTTGAGACAGCGATTCACTATGAATGTGGAGCTCACTGATTGGCTAGGCAGGCTGGCCAATGAACTTCAGCGATCTGTCTGCCTCCACCCTAAAGCACTGGGATTATAGAAGCTCTCAATGGGTTTTGAAGTCCGTGCTGGGGAATGAACTCCAGTCCTGGAGATGAATGAATCAGGCACTTTACCAACTGAGCCAGCTCCTTCACAGTTATTATTAAGTGTGAGAAATCACACATGGGTGCGCATATGTAGTATGTGTGTGTTCCTGGAGGAAGACTTGGCTAATTAGCATCCCAATGCAGAACCTTGAAGTTCTCAAGGGATGCACATGCTGCCAAATTCACCATTTAAATGTTTTCAACTACCGTCCATCTCCAGGGTGTTGATCGTCTCTAGGAACCTGCAGAGCTGTTCACCCTAAAAGGAACAAGGGAAATCAGGTGTGGTAGTGTACACCTGTGACTCCAGCGAGCATCTAGGAGCCTAAGCCAGGAGGGTCGCCAGTTGGAAGCCAGTCTGAGCTACCATAGCAAGAGATTCTGTATGAAAGATTAATTAATTAATTAAAAAGGCTAGGCTTGGTGGCATACACCTGTAATAGCCACACTTAGGAGGCTGGAGCAGGAAAATCATGAATTTGCAGCCAGCCTGGTCTAGGTAGCCAAACCAGGTAGCTTGGGTATGAGATAGAGTCTCAAACAACAACAAAACAAGGATGGCTTAGTAAGTTGGTAAAGATGCTTGTCACCAAGCTCGACCTGAATTCCATTCTCAGAACCCACAGGGTAGGAGAGAATAGACCTGAAAGCTGTCCCTTCTAATCTACACACACACACACACACACACACACACACACACACACACACACACACACACACACACACCAGGTATGGTGGAGAACCACAAGTAAATACATGAGTGAATAAAATGTAATTTGCAACATTATAAACAAAAACAAAGCAAAACACAAAAAGAACAGCCATGCAGAAGCGATCGGCGATGAGCTGAGACCATCACAAGCATCCTTGGGCAACTCTGATCTGCAGCCCCAGTAAGATACCCCTGAAAACGTGGTGAGTCAAACACCATCACACGCACTTCAGGGTGGGAGGGAAGGGGGCTCTTTGACTCTCTGCCTCTCTGCACCCGCCCACCCCGAGGTGGAAGCTGCGCGCGCAGCGTCAGGGGTCCCTGCAGTGCCCGGGCTCCGCTCCGTGCCGTAATCCAGCCCGGGTTTCCGCGCGCGCCGCCCCGCCCCGCCCCGCCCCGCGCCGCCTCGGCCGCCGCCGGAGCCGCTCGGTGCTGCGCGAACATGGCCGAAGTCGGCGAGGACAGCGGCGCCCGCGCCCTGCTGGCGCTGCGCTCGGCTCCCTGCAGCCCCGTGCTGTGCGCCGCGGCCGCGGCCGCCGCCTTCCCGGCCACCGCGTCCCCGCCGCCGCCGGCGCAGCCTCCGCCCGGGCCGCCCGCGCTGCCCGCTGTGCCCGGCTCCGGCCCGGTGCCCTCCACCACCGCCACTGCCACCACCGCCGCGCCCGCTCTGGTGGCCGCGGCCGCCGCCTCCGTGCGCCAGAGCCCCGGGCCGGTCCTGGCGCGCCTGGAGGGCCGGGAGTTCGAGTTCCTAATGCGACAGCCCAGCGTCACCATCGGCCGCAACTCGTCGCAGGGCTCGGTGGACCTGAGCATGGGCCTGTCGAGCTTCATCTCCCGGCGCCACCTGCAGCTCAGCTTCCAGGAGCCTCACTTCTATCTGCGCTGCCTCGGCAAGAACGGTGTCTTCGTGGACGGGGCCTTCCAGAGGCGGGGAGCGCCAGCCCTTCAGTTGCCCCAACAGTGAGTGCGGCGCCACCCCCGGGTCAACCCTCTCCGGATCTGGTCTCAACCTCCTGGCTACCCGCTGATCTCAACCCCGCCCGGCCTGGTCCCTTGTCACCCCCTGATCTCGACCTTGCCCGGTCTGAACCCCTGGTGTCCCCCTGAGCTTGACTCCTCCTAGCCTGGCCTCTGGGTCGTTTCCCCATCCCATCTCGTTTTTGCTAGGTTCTAGCCCCTGGTTACTCCCTACCCCATCTCGACCTGCCAAGAACTAGTCCCTCCAATCTCGACTCCACCCGGCTTTGATTACCTAAGTCATCTCCAGTCTTGGTTACAATGATCTTGATCCCACCCGACTCCGACCCCCTGCCTACCCGGTTTCTCCACCCAGCTAAGCCTGATCCTTAAGTTACCGGTGATCTCGACCTTCACCTGGCTCTGACCCCGTGGTTACCTTGACCTTAATCACGACCCAACTAAGCCTGACCCCCGCCTGTAAACTCACTGGGTCCTGATTCCTGGGCGGGCCCTGATTGACTGGTAGGGCCAAACCCAGACCCAGCTCAGCCTGAATTCCTCTGCCACACCGACCCTGGACAGGCCTAAACACTGGGGTCCACTTTAAACCCCCTTCCCCTCTCTCTCTGTCTCTCTCCAGCACACACAGACACAGACAGACACATACGCACACTCCTCTATTCCATCTGGCCTCCACCACTCCTATGCTGGAGCTGGTTGCTCATGATTCCATCCCTTACTTTCTGAACCCAAGTTACCCCTAATCCCACCTGTCCTCAATACCTGGGGTCACTCTTGAACTTTATTTTACCAGCCAGGAGCAGTTACCCCTGACTTTACTTAACCTGAAAGCCCTAGGGCCCACCCCCTAACCTTTATCTCACCCTGGCTACACCTCTAGAAGTCATTTCTGACCCCTGATGACTTGAGACCATCAGCTCCCCCATCTCCATCTTCACCAGAACTCTTCCAGCCCTGAAACACTCCGCTCCTCCAGCGTCACTACCTGACCCTTAGCTTTCTCTGCCTAAACCCCTGGTAGCATAAGACCCCACTCAGCTTGAACTACCATAACTCTTCCCCTCACCCATGGCCCTCAACCCTGATTCCGTTTAGCCAGAACCACCAGGGCCACTTCTGACCCTTGTGGTCTGAATAATCCAGGTACACTCCTGTTCCTGACTCCCAAAGGTCAGGACCCCAGTGTTCACTCCTTTGGCCTGGACCTGGAAGGACTGATGAGCTGCCCTACCCCTGCCTGGGAGAGTGTTGCCTGGGAGGTATTATGGTCTAGGGAGCTGCCTTGGGGGTGGAGATGTCCATGCTTTAAGAGCATGTCTGGAGGCAGATGCTTTCAATCTAGTAGCTGGGCAGGAAGTGCTGTGCCCTAGTTTACCCCCAGAACATGGTGGGAAATACAGGTCCCAGGATACTGCTCCTGTGATAGTCAACAGCATGACTACCTTACCCTCTTCCAAGCTCCCATTATGCCCAGTCCTCTGTCACCCTAGAGGTCCAGGACCTTCAGAAATTACCAGGAGAAAGCTATGTTAATTACTTCCTTCCCAGCACTTTGTTTTTCTATTCAGTAATTGCTTCTAACTCTCACTAGTGTTGGCTTGACAAGGTTCATGGCCAGGTGTGAGTGTCTGTCTCCTTACTCACGTTTACAAGCACCCTGAGTGTGGAGTTTTTGCTGGAGTCATTTCCAGGTCTGGAGTACTTGCTGTGTGTGTCTGCCTTCCCAGGGTCCAAATATGTTACAGATTCTGTATTGAATCACTTAGAACGCCAACAGTGACTCATCTTATTAGGGTGTGAGAGGGAATGTCACCTTCTTTTCCCAAACCTGAAAGCTGTGTCCCTGTAGAGTGTCCAAGGGCTGGACTGTAGCTGGGTGGTAGAATGCTTCCCCAGCTGTGCCAGGCTCTGTGTTCCGTCTCCATCACTGAAAGAAGATAAAGCCAGATTACCTGGAGGGAGAGTTGTTCAGTCAGTGGGCCATTAAATGCATTCCTGGGCCTGAGAAATTGACAGATGACCATTCTCTCCACCTTCCTAGGGTTCCTTTCTGTAACTCAGGTTCTGGAAACACATCAGTCCACAATCTTTTTAGGGTTCTTGTCCCAAATACCCCTGCCAGAATCTAGCTGACTGTATTGTTAGGGGTGGGGGTACACATGCAGAAGCCAGAGGAAGAGGCCACTGGGTGTCCTGCTCTGTCACTCCACCTTATTCCCTGAGGAAGAGTCTCAAACTGAACCTGGAGCTAGGTTGGCAGCCAGCAAGCCCCAGCGGTCCTCCTGTCTCCACACCCACAGCACTAGGGTTGCAGCATTGCAGGAAACCACACCTGGCTTTTTATATGGGTGTTGGGGACTCAAACGCATGTCCCCATGCTTGTGCAGCGAGTGCTTACTCACTGATTTCTCCCCAGTCCCACTCGCTGCCTTTTGAATAAAAGACTTTTCTTTCACAGGATTGTCTCCTCCCCACTGTAGGCAAAGTTTCAAACCACAGGGTCCTGCTCATCTACTGAATAGGCCAAGGCTGGTATTTTTGAAACGATGTTGGTGTGTGCAGTGCCTGGAAGTCTGTCTCTTGGGAGCTGGCATGTGTAGTGGGTACGTGTCTGAGCATGGTGGCTTAGCTGTCAGGGAAGTGATTTACGACTGAGCCCTGCAGCCCTATAGATGAAGTGCAGAGTGCCTGTGCCGTGTGTGTGTGTGTGTGTGTGTGTGTGTGTGTGTGTGTGTGCATGCACACCCACTCTCCGACTCTATGTTCGTGTATGGCGGCCAGAGGTCAACTTTGGATGTCCTTTTCATTGACTCTTCACCTTATTTTGGGGAACAGGGCATTTCACCTACTCTAGATGTCTAGGTTGTCTGACTAGTAAGTCCCAGGATTATCCTTTTCCCTGCCTCTTCAACTCTGGGCTTATGATCCCACAGCAGTCACGTCTAGCTGTTACTTTTAAGAATTGAACTTATGCTTGTGTGGCAAACACCAACTGAGCCGTCTCCCCAGGCCAGCTGTGTGTATTTGACTTTAGGGGTGTTTCTGAGCACAGTCCATGTCAGCAGAGTCATAACCAGTGTGTGTAAGGAAAACCAGCAAATGAGTGTCATATGTGTCCTGCTTCAGAAAAACCTGTCAGCAGGCCAGCTAAGCAGTTCTGGGGTGGGGGTGGGGGTCTCCTGTTGTTTTTGACTGTAGGGAGCTCCAAAAGAAACAGTCTCATGGATAGGACAGGATGTTGTCAAGTTCTGGGTTAGAGTGCTGATTAAGAACTTCCACATTGAAAGTAATCCAGATACTCCAGCGAGTTCAGATCAAGGCAATTGCAGGTATACTCGTGTGTGTGTGTGTGTGTGTGTGTGTGTGTGTGTGTGTGTGTGTGTGTGTGTGTGTGTGTGTTGGGGTCAGAGGGTGGCTTCTGGTATCATGGTATCATCCTTTATCACTCTCCACTCTATATTTTGAGATAGGGTCTCTTTCTGAACCTGGAACCTGCCGGCTTGGCTACACTGACAGCCAGCAAGTCCTGGAAAGCTCCCTCTCAGCTCTGCAGCACTGAGGTTGCTGGAGTGTGACACTGCATTCGCCTTTTGCTTGGTGCTGGGGATCTGAAGTCAGGTCCTCATGCTTGCTGGCATTCACCCCCAGAGCCCTCTCTCCAGCCCCAAGGCTCGCTTTCTTTTTTAAACACCCCTCAATTTTTATCTTGAAATGAAAAATTCATTAGTGATTTGGAAATAATGGCAGTTTTTTTTCTGTGCCTATCTCTTGTTTTGTTAGCCCGTTCTGCATTAGAATTTCGTTGACTTAACCGTTGCCCGCCTTCAGCAAGCTGCAGTAGCTCCAGGCTTGGTGGTTTTGTCCCTTGTGGACACCCACGCTGATTCCCAAAGCAGCCCCATCCTCAGCAGCCTTCTACTCCACCCTCAGGATAGATGACAGTGACAGCCATATGGGTGACATTTGCACACAGCACACACTCTCCCAGGCATCTCCCACACAGGAGGGGAACCAGAATCCAGCCCTGATGGTTGCTAGAGGTATGTCTTCAAACCTTCAGTACTTTTTGTTATTGTTGTCAGAAAAGTATCTCCTCATAGCTGGTTTTGGTATGTTGTGTTTCATCCTTGGGTGGAGAACCACCCAGAACTGCCAGGCATGCAGGTGGAGGGAGTGTACCTTTGTGGTACTGGGGATCAAACCTAGGGCTTTGTACTTGTTAAGTAAGCACTCTACCACTGAGCCAAACCCCAGCCCCTCACTAGGGGATTCTAGACAGGTACTCTACCACTGAGCCACACCCCAGCCTCTCACTGGGGGATTCTAGGCAGGGGCTCTATCACTGAGCCACACCCCAGCCCCTCACTGGGGGATTCTAGGCAGGGACTCTATCACTGAGCCACACCCCAGCCCCTCACTGAGGGATTCTAAGCAGGGGCTCTATCATTGAGCCACACCCTCTAGCCCTCTTTTCATTTTTTATTTTGAGACAAGTTCTTACTAACTTGTCCACAGTTGCCTTGAACTTTCAGTTTTCTGCCTCTACCTGCTGAGTAGCTGTGATGACAGTCGTACATCACCAGGTCATATTTGTGTCTGAGGTTTGATTCAGCCTTTTCCTTGGTTGGGCATCAGTGCCTGTGCACGTGAGTGTCTGTGTGTCAGTGTTGGTGATCATCTCTGTATGTTTCTTTTTACCGTTTACTTTGGAATTGATTGGACTTGAAAGCTGCATGTACCCCTTCTCAGCTCTTCCTGCTCCGCTGCCACAGCAGAGCACTTGCTTAGAGTTCCCCAGGTTAGGCTCAGTAAGGGGTCAGGTTTGATCCTAGTACTGAAGAAACAAAATAAAAATTAAAACATGAGTGCTGAGCTTCCATGTGCCCAGCACCCAGCATCTCCAGTCGCTGTCTCTTGGCCACTCCATATCTTCCTCCCCAGTTTTGCTTAATCTAGATGCAAACTGTAGGTGTCATGTTGCCCTGTGGAAGGTTAGGATCCTTTCAAATGAGAGAAATGTCACCACAGTAGCTCATCTCACCTACAAAACAAATAGTAAGTTCTCCTGTTGGCAGTACCCACTCAAAACCCCACTGCTTCACGATGCTCTGATTTTTCATTCTGAATTTACTAGAATCAGTCCAAATAAGGTCCAGGCATGGGGCTGTCTGTCTGTCTTCTATCTCTTACGTGCACGCATGTCTATGTAACTATGTGTGGGGCACATGTGTATGAGTAGGTATAGGGGACAGAGATCAACTTTGGGTGTCGTTTCCCATGAGTTATTTATTTATTTTTATTTTTGAAGACAGGGTCTCTCACAGAACCTGGAACTCATCAATTAGGCTAGACTGGCTGCCACTGGGTCCCAGGAATCCTCCTCTCTCTACCTCCCTAGCTCTGAGATTACAGGCCTACCCTGATTTTTGTCTGAGTTTTTTTTTTTTGGATGGAACTCAGGCTCTCCTGCTCCACAGTGAGCACTTCCCCACTCCGCCACCTCCCCAGCCCTGCAGGATCTGTGTCCTCCATCTCTAGGCTCCATATGTCTCTCTTGCTCTCTTGCTGAGTGAGGCCTCGAAGGACCAGGGTCATTTCATTTGTCCCCAGCAGATCCCACAGCTCCTCTTAAGATCAAATTCTAGAGATACCAGCAGACATTCCCTTTTTCGTACCTGCAAATGGGTATTGGATCAAACCCAGAGATTGGATCAAATTCCAGTTTGATCTTTATCTTTTCTTTTTGGTCAAAACAGCCGCATAACTGGTTTTTGGTGTGGCTATCAGGAGACAAACTGTCCTCTTGATCAGATTAGATTGTGTGTGTGTGTGTGTGTGTGTGTGTGTGTGTGTGTGTGTGTGTGTGTGTGTGTGTGTAGGTCAGAGGACAGCCTCCTGTGTTATTCATCAGGAGCTATCCCCCTTGCATTTAGAGGCAAGGTCTCTCACTGAACCTGGTACTTACCAATTAGGCTAGACCAGCTGGCCAAGGAGCCCCGGGGACTGTCCTTTTCTCTGCCTCCCTAGTGCTGGGATCATAAGCATGTGCTGCCGAGCCTGGCTTTTATACATGGGCTCTGGGGATCAGACTCAGGTCCTCATGCTTGTTCGGCTCTGCCTGCTGAGCTATTCTCCCGCACCCCCACAGTCCTTTATGTTGACTAACCCTGAACTCACCATGTGATTCAATTAGGCTGGTCTCAAACTCCTGATCCTCCTGCCTCCACCTCCAAGTGCTGGGATGACAGAAGTGTGGCACTGTGTTAGCAGCTTTTGCCAGTCACTACCTGAGTTCCATGTGTCGTCACTAGGACTTTCCATGGTTTATTTGGATGCCAGTATCTAGTAGTCAGAGGGACTGAGGGGCTTTGCCTCAGGGGGCAGGACAGATGGTGGATGTTACAGATCACAGCCATCAGACTTGCATCCTGAAAAAATGTAACCAGTTGTAATGGTCACTTTGCTACCCAAGGAATTGCTTCAGACCTAATGAAAAGATTCATGCCGGATCTTTGCTGTTTCCAGCTGGTCAGTTGACACTAGCCAATTAGTTGTAAGCCATTGAGCAACTAGTTAGAAGCTGGACATTATGTTGAATTTCACTTGAAAATGCCTGACTTTGTGACAGGCAGCTCCTCTGACTTCTTCCCATTGCCAAGCGTCTCTAGGGCTGGTCACAGCATTCCTCTTCTCCTGGAGTCCTCCACCCTGGTCCCCTACATGCACTCCCCCAGGGAGCTGCTGGATGGGGGCAGGTTAGTTAGGAATGGATGTTGGTGGACAGCTTCATCCTGACCATTGGTATAGGAGAGGGTATCAGGTCAAAGGGGTCAAAGCTGGAAGATACGGGAACTGGGGTTTTGCTTATCCAGTGTCTGCATGGAGGGAACCTGGTTCAGCTCAGAAGTTAGGGAGACTGGGAGGGTCAGTCTCGTTGCTGGGAGGGCAGCAGATGCCACCTGGAAGAGGAGACAGTCCTAGGGCCTCAGAGTGGGAAAGATCCAAGTGAAAAACCTGAGGACGGGTGGAGTGGGGTATTGTTGGTTCGGTGGAGGAGAGCTGGAGTGCAGCATGCTGGGAGGTGGGGAGGGAGAGCTGTTGCCTGGGCAGTTCTGAGGTCAGGACTGAAATACAGCCCCCTTCTATAGAAAGGCTTTCTTCTGTTTGTTGGGAAGCCCCTGCTGTTGTGTGCCAAGCTTGTCAGTCCTGCTATACTGTTGTCTGGTTACAGAGTTGCTTCCAAAAGGTCTGTGGGGGCCTGGGGCTGCAACTCAGTGAGTAGAGTGCTTGCCTGGCATGTGCAAAGCCTTGTGTTCTGTCCCAGGACCCATAAACTGGGTGTAATGGTGCACACCTGTAATTCCAGCATCTAGTGGGTGGAGGCAGGAGGATCAGAAGTTCACACCCAGCATTGACTACATAGTGAGTTCAAGGCCAGCTAAGACTACAGGAGACCGTGTCTCCGGAAAACAGAAACAAGAAAATTTGTAGGGATGCATTTAATTGGGTACCAGCACAGTTCTGCACTAAAAATGTAACCCATTCAGTTTGCACTGAGGACTCGGGGTCTATTGCCTAAAGAATAAGATTTTTATAGATTTTCTTTTGCTGAGATCTTAAGGAACCCAGGCTGGCCTTCAGTTTCTTCTGTAGCTAAGGATGGCTGAATTGATCCTCCACCTCCCAACTGCTGGGACCACAGATGTACACCACCACAGCCAGCATTTCATATCTATCTATCTATCTATCTATCTATCTATCTATCTATCTATCTATCTATCTCATATTTAGTAATTAGATAATATATAATTTAGAAGAGCAGTCCATAGGAAAGATGTTGTTGGTCATGTAGTGCATCCTAACTGAGTTTGTGCTGAGCTTATGGAAGCCGTTTTGGGCTGATATAGACTACGTAGAGACATAATGGGAGTTCTTACTTGATGCTTTGGAAGAAGACCCAGCTTCACTTTAAAAAGCAGAAATGAAAGCAGAGGAGCTGGGGTTGGGAGACCGAGTGATTTGCTATTTGTTTTTGCATCTTGTGAATGTCGGAGGGATAAACTTGCTAAATTAATGACAACTCAAATTGCAGCCATGCCTCATTTCCATAATTACCCTACATTTAAAGCATTTCATATTAAAATGAGAGGATTATAGAAAAATGCTTTTACTTTGATTCCTGGAAATGGGCCCTCTTATAACTGGTTTAGATATGCTGTAGTTGGTTTTCAAAGTGTCATTTCTGCCAGGTCTCTAGCTTCCTCGTAAAGTGTTGCTGGTAAATAAGAGAGCACCGGAGGGAGTGGGGAGCTGGGAATGGAGCGGCAGGAGCCCAGGTCCAAGCACTGGAGAGGTCGAGTTGGGAAGAACAGAAGTTCTAGGACATCTAGGACATCCCTGGCTACAGAGCAAGTTTGAGGCTGAAACAAGTTACACAAGACCTTGTCTCACAGAACAAACCAAACCAAAAGGACCTTTTCCATGAAGAGAACCCCAGATGTGGTGGGATGTGGCAGTGCCTCATCATTTGGGTAGTTGGAGGAGGATCTTGAGTTGTGGGCCAGCCTGGGCTTCATAGAAGAGCCTGTCTCAATGAAACCCCCAATTTAGAACAAGATGTGTTGTATGTTTGGCTGTGTTACCACTCTTGGATCTTTTGGGGTTTTAAATTTTATTTTATTTATTACTTTTGTGTGTATGTGAGTGTATGCCTGTGCATGTGTTTGTGTGTGTATTTACAGGTGTGCATGCCACCGCACATGTGTGGAGGGCAGAGGGCAGTTTCCAGGCGTTGCTTCTCTCCTCTGCTATGGGTCCTGGCAATAGAACTCAGGTCAAGAGGCTTGCAAGGTGAGCGGTTCTTACTGGCAGAGCCATCTCACCAACCCAGTGATTTCAGTTTATTGTAAGCCTCCTAGTGTCTAACGTACGAGGCCGCTAGACTCACAGCTGCCTCTGCTCTCAGTCTGCTGTGTTCTGCTATTTTGGCTGAAGGACGTGGGGAAGATTTGGCCACAGAGCACCTGAGCTGGAGACCAGAGGAGCATTCGAGTGGCTTGCCAGATAGTCAGGCCTGCCTGGCTTTTATCTCTCACCGGGACTTGGCAAGTGGCTTCTTTAGGGTTCATTGCAGTGTAGACCCTGAGCCGCATCTGTGAGCTGGCGTTCAGTGCTCACTTTCTGTTCAGACCTCACTGTATCCCATCCTGGGAATCACTCCTTCACTGGCACTTGTGATTTTATGACACCATGTATCGGCTGCGGGAGAAATCTTGGACTGAGTTTACCCTGAGGTAAGAAAAAGCTAGTTTACCCTGAGGTTCCTTGCATAAGCTTGGTTAGACAGGTGTGAGCTGCCGTGGGGGTGCTGGGAACTGAACCTGGGTCCTCTGGAAGAACAGCCAGTGTTCTTAACCACTGAGCCATCTCTCCAGCCCTAATGATTTTTTTTTTAAGTGTAGGTCTTAATAGAAACAAGTTCTTTGCCGGGCGGTGGTGGCGCACGCCTTTAATCCCAGCACTCGGGAGGCAGAGCCAGGCGGATCTCTGTGAGTTTGAGGCCAGCCTGGGCTACCAAGTGAGTTCCAGGAGAGGCGCAAAGCTACACAGAGAAACCCTGTCTCGAAAAACCAAAAAAAAAAAAAAAAAAAAAGAAACAAGTTCTTTGATACAGAATAGTTTTGCTGTTTGTTGTTCTTTCTGAGACAGGGTTTCATGTTGTCTGAGCCTGGCCTGGGGGCTGAGGATGTGGCTCAGCAGTGGAGCACTTACCTAGACTCCTACGGGCTCCGAGTGACTGGGGTGTGGCCCAGGGGTAGTGTATGTGCCTACCATATAGAAGATGCTGAGTTTAGTCTTTAGCGCTGAAATGATTTTTAAAGAAAATACACAATTTCCTTGTGTGCTGTGTGCAGCCTCTCCTGTAGGGGGCTGTGTGGTCCTGCATGGTGGTTGTGCTGGACACATGGTGGTTGTGATGGGCAGCAGGCAAACCAGACTCATAGGCAGTACAGGGTGCTGCGACCAGAAAGCCCTCCCAAATGCGACACCCCACCATGTGATTGGCAATGGTTGTGTGGCACATGAGGAGCCCTCTTGTGTTACCAAGAGGCCTTGGCCGTAAGGCACTGATTGAGAGTGACTTGTGAATTTAGCAGCACTTGGAGCTAGTGTAGAAGGAGTGAGACTGGAAGTCACCCACCTGCCACCTTGGCCCTAGGTTGCTGAAAAGGGAACCCTGCGGAGGTGAGAGGGCTCCTCCCTCTCTCTCTGGGAAGCTCAGATCCAGCCTGCCTCACGGGTAGGGCCCTGCTCTGGGAATGAAGAGTGACTCATAGGAGCTGGAAGAAAACATCCTTCCCCCAGGAATACCCAGGAATATCCAGCCGCCTCTGGTTTCAGCCACATCAGCCAAGAAATGCTAGCTCCTTGGTTTAGTCCCAGCACATAAAAGACTGCTCAATGCTCAGCTTCCCTTTCCTGGGTGTTTTTCTCTAGAAATCACAGTGTAGGCGCATTTTCCCCATTTGCTTACCCTTAGATTGACTAGCCAGGATGCCATGGAGAATCTAGAACTTTGTCCAGCTGTATTGAGCTACAGTAAGGCACTGGTTTTGTTTGTTTGTTTGCTTGCTTGCTTTTTATTTTTTCTGTTCAGCTTTTCATTTACACTCAAGCAGCCACAGGTTCAGGCTGCTCCCCAGTGTCCTTGATATAGCTTCAGGGCCACAGGTCTCCCAGCTACTGAGCACAGCCACATCAGTTTATCCATGTCACAGCAGAAGTTTTCTTCAGTGTGAGGGTTCTTCTGTCTTGATCTCCCTTCTCCCTGTAGGAACTCTGGAATTAGAGATGCCTTCTATCCACGGCTGGTGTTACATGGGTTCTGAGGATTCGAACTCGGATCCTCACACTTGTGTGGCAGTCACTTTACCCACTGAGCCATCTCTCAAGCCAGGGATTGTTTTTTACAATGGTGTTGCTGCTCTTCCTGGGCATCTTAATTCTATTTGAGTCCAGCTCCTCAGCATCTCATCTTCCCTGTCCTTGCAGGCGGTAAGATTCTTTGACAGGTAGGTGGCCGTTGTGTGTCTGCCTGCCTCTTTCAGCTGGCCGTGCCAGGTGCATTTATCTAACAAGCTGTTGTTGCTGCTATTGTGAGTGTGCTTGCTTTTTAGGTGGGTTCTGTTTATGTAGATCTGACTGGCCTTGAACTCATGATTCTCCTTTACCAGTCTTTCAAGTGCTGGGTTATAGGTATGTACCACCATGCCCAGATGCCTGACAAGCTTTTGTGGTGGTGCCCTTGTCCTGCCATGGCAGGTAAGTAGGTGTTGGGATGAGTATTGACTGTTGCATAAGAGTCTCTTGAGGTCAAGGCTTGCTGCATCTGAAACTGTACCAGCCCCAGCTTGCCCAGTGCAGTTCAGTGGAATCTCTGAGGCTGGTGGCTAACAGGAAAGAGAGCGACTGATCTCACATCCACTCATGACTGTGAGCAGAGCTCTGTTCCTGGCCTCTCCAGGGAAGGGCAACATGCCCAGACAGAAGGAAACAGCAGCTCACTGACTGAGCAACTGGCCCGTCTGTCTGAGATCAGGGTGGCCAGCTGCAGCCTGAGAACCAAAGCCTGCCAGCTGCCTATGTTTGTAAATAAAGTTTTAAAGATAGGCATGGTAGCAACTGCCTGTAATCCAGTACTTGGAAAGCCGAGGTGGGAGGATGTGAATTTGAGGCTAGCCTGGGCTACAAAGTGAGACAGACCCTGTTTAAAACAGATAGATAATTTTATCAGTGCACACTGCCTGTGGGTTTCTGAACTGGCTGAGGATGCTTAGCTGAGAGGGCTCTGTGGCCTTGGAGACACAGCTGTTTAGGATCTACCTCTGGCTCCACCCCCTGTTGCTCTTGACTCCACCCCTATCACCATTCATTCCCATCAGGCCCAGACATTATACCAAGACTCAAAAACCTGGAAATACCAGCTTTCTTTATACCAGCTCCCAGTTTCCTTGTCCCGCTTACCCAGATGTTCCATGCACTGGTTTGGGGAGACCAAGGGATCTTTTCCCCCTGTCCTTTTCTTTTTTGTTGTTGTTTTATTAAAAACATACTTATGAATACATTTAGTTTAGTGTGTGTCAGCAGAGAAACATGTATGTGAGGGTCAGAAGACAGCTTTCAGGAGTCAGCTCTCTCCTTCCATCCCAGACTTGGTGGCAGGCCCCTGGACCCTCTCTCTGAGCCATCTTACTGACACATTTTTTCATTGCTTTATAGATATTTATGTTCGTATGTGGAGAATGTAGGTATTTGGATGTTTTGTGTTTCTTTGGTATGTTATAATACTAATTTATTTTCAGAGTTTTGAGTTTGAAAACACTGGAGCTTACACACACAGTTGCAGGGTGAGTACTGATCCCTCCCTTGAGTCATCTGCCAGGATTTCTCCATGTGGGGCTTCTGCCTTGTGTCCTCCAGCATTTCCTGTGTGTGCAGAGTGAGGCATTCTGTATCCAATGCCTTTCCCCCCTTACTATTGCAACATGTGTTTTCTGCAAGAATTTTTTTTATAGAACTTCAAGAAATTGAATGTTGATAGGAAACTGACCCAGTAGTCTGTATAGCAATCTTTTAAGCTGTTTTATTAGCACATATCAACTATACGTATTAATGGGTGTTGTTATGACATCTTCATACATGCATATAATAAATTTTGGTCATATTGACTCTCCATTTCCTTCTCTTTCCCTTTTCCACTTCTCTGGACCCCCTTTCCTCTTCCCTGCTCGTCTGCTTTTTGTTTTTGTGCCTTTATTTTTTTATTTGTAGTGACTCAGTGCGTTTCATTAGAGTTTTCTGTGTGAGGGAGGATGAGGGGTTGTTTACAAGAGTGTGGGCACCTTGCCAGTGGCTGCACCCCTGAGAAAAATGTGTCCCCCACAAGCAGCCAATAACTGTATAGATCTCAGGGAGGAGTAGAGCCTCATGAGTCCCTCCCCCCATATACCAACTTTTTTTCAGCTGTCCCAGTACTTCTTTTAGAGTGTTCTGACCCTGGCATTGGACCCAGGCTAAACAGTCTCAGCTCCCCTACCCCCACCCTGTGTGTGTATATGTGTGTGTGTGCGAGAGAGACAGAGACAGAGACAGAGAGAGAATTTATTCATTTGTAGTACTAAGGACTGAGCCCCAGGACCTCCTGAGCTCTAGCTAGGAGACGTACTGCTGAATGGCCCCCCTTGTGTTCCTGGGATAGTAGGCATACGCCACTGTTGTATTTATTATCACACACTGCAGTCCCTGTGACCCACAACAGATCCTCAACCTTTCATCTTTATTGACCATGACATTTTAAAAACAGGAAACAGGCCACGTATTTTATAGGATTGTACTCAGTTTCAGTTTTTTCTGAGATGATAAAAATGCTGATTAGAATCAGTATAAGCATCTTGGGCTGGGAAGGAAGGGGATCCACACACCTCTTCTGGATGTGGCTGCTAACACCAGAGTGCATTCCTGGCTCCGGAGTGCTCGCTCTCCATCACTCACATGTTTACTGTGTCTTCTTTTGTAGTTAATAAGTGATATTTGGGCATTAGCCCAGTGCAGAATATTTTGTATCTATCTAGTCACATTTACCTACTTCTAGTAACAATTTTACAGCCCCTGCATATGCTTCCTAGTCTCTATCTGCAAACAATGATATTTTGTCTCTTTCTTCCACTGTTTCTTTTGGTAGTTCTGGTTGAATGGGCTGGACCTCCACAACCCATTTGGGTAAACAGTCTGGGAGAAGGGACTCCTTTCTTGCAGCCGCTGGAAAAGGAATGCATGGAGGCATTCCACAGCGAATGCAGATTTCATGGCTTCAAATCTGCTTCCTGCGCTGCGGAGAAGGCTCAGTGGCTAAGGCCCTTACTGCTCCCGCCAGACACCCACCTGGCTTCAAAGCCCGTGAACTCATGGAAGAAGGTGGATGCAGTAGTGGGTCTGGAACCCCAGCACACCTGGGGGAAATGGAGGCAGACACAGGAGAGTCTCCAGAAGCACACGGGCCAGCCTGGCTTGTATAGTGCTGAAGAGACCCCTTCTTAGACTGGGTAGAAGGGAAAGGACCAACACCCCAAGGTTGTCCTTGGACCTCCACATCGTATGGATCTCCATAATTAACATCCCCCCGCCACACACACACATACACAATTAGTTAATTGTTTAAAAAGAACGTCCTAAACTGGGCTTGGTGGCAAAAGCAGGTAATAGCCCAGCACTTGGAATTTTGTGAAAGCAGGAGAATAAGGAATTCAGGGTTACCCTTAGCTACAGAGTCAATTGAGTCCAGGTATGAAGCCTATACCTAAAAAAAAAAAAAAGGAAAAGAAAGAAAAACAAACCAGCAAACATAAAGCTTGCTTCCTAGTCAGTTACAATGTAACACATCTGGTGTCCCAGCTTCTCACAAAGAAAAGGCAGGAGGATTGCTTAAGCCCAGGGGTTCAAGGCCAGCCAGGACTGTTATACAGCAAGACCCAGTCTCAGTAATAAGTAGCCACATTCTTCAGGATGCCCTTGGTTAGATCCCATGGCACCTACCAAGCCTGGTGATGCTTTGCAGTTACTTGTATCCGATCCACTTGAGCACTGTTAAAGAACCACGGTGTTGTTGTCCACTGCGGTGGCCTGAGTATATATATGCTGGTGTGCCTGGCACACAGCCGGTTAGTACTTTACAAATCTTCATTGGCAGGGAGAGCTGAATGCGAAGGGGATCTGGGAAGTGGTTTGAGAGTATTCCACTTTCCTTCCTGCCTTTCAGACATGGTCTTGTAGCCTAGGCTGCCCTCAAACCCAATGTTATAGCCTAGGCTATCCTTGATTTTCTGATCCTCCTGACTCCATCTCCCCCAAGTTCTGAGATTACAGGCATTTATAACCATACCTGGCTTCTCTTATTGCTTGCAAGGTCCAGCTGATCAGGGAACATTTGGGAGAGAAAGGGATCAGGAGTTGAAGGCCACCCTGGATGACCCAGTGTGTATCAGACCAGCCAGAGCCACATGCAAATAAGACCCTGTCTTAAAAAAAAAAGATTCCGGTTACACAAAGCCAGGTGTGGTGGTGGTACATGCCCACAGCCCCAACATTCCAGAGACAGAGGCAGAGCCTGGGCTGGTATGAAGACCTTGTCTCCAAAATAAAATAAACTAAAATAAAAGCTGAAAAAGTAATAACTCCGTGGTTCAGTTGGTAGAGCGCCTGTCTAGCATGTGTTAGGCTCAGGGATCAGTCCCCGGCACTTCAGTCACTAGACTGAGAGTGTGCTGCTGTAGCCCTAGTGCTCAGGCAGTGGAGACAGGAGGATCAGCCATCTTCAGCTACAGAGTTCAAGGCCAACCTGGCCTATTCGAGACCCTGCCATAAAATAAAAGGAAGGAAGGGTGGATTTAAGATTTGACTTAGTTAAGTGAACTGAGATGCCCTTGAGCAAGTATCTTTACCTCAGAACCTCTGTTTCCCCTGTCTGTGGAATGGACACACTGTCTGCTGTGAAGGCAATTACAGGAACTGCAAGAGGTGTGTTAGAAATACTCTTGTCAGTATCTAGTATGTAGAAAGTGCAACACTCCCCTGTCCACGTCACTCTCGCCACCTTGTTCTAACGCACCAGGAACGTGCTGAGGTCTGGTCTGGAGTAAGCAGTAAGGTCTGGTCGCCATACTCAGTGTGCCACCATGGGAGTCAGCTGGCAGGGTGTCTGTCCTGGGTCAGGTCAGAATTCTTGGACTACCTGGAGGAGGGGCTGGGCTTCTCCCTGCTGGTGGGGAAGCCTAGCAAAGCCTAAGGAGGTTCTGCTTTCTGGTGGTTCTGGTGCAGCTTAGCTGAAGGTGGGGACTTAGAGCACAGGGAACTTGAAAAGACAACCACAGGTTTACCCTAAATTAGTTTGACAAGCTTTTCGAAGGTTCCAGGACTGTTGGGCCTGGGTGGGATGGAGAGGAGACCAGAGGCAGTGGTGTCCCGGGGGGTTCTGATGGGTGCTTTGTGAAGGGAAAGTTGTGGGGTCAGAGACAGAAACAGCCTTGACCCAGCCATTCCTGTGTGTTTGAAGTCATTTTAAAACCAGCAGAACAAAGCCGGGCGGTGGTGGCGCACGCCTTTAATCCCAGCACTCGGGAGGCAGAGCCAGGCGGATCTCTGTGAGTTCGAGGCCAGCCTGGGCTACCAAGTGAGTTCCAGGAAAAGGCGCAAAGCTACACAGAGAAACCCTGTCTCGAAAAAACCAAAAAAAAAAAAAAAAAAAAAAAACCAGCAGAACACATGGATGGTTTAGGCGTTCTGATCACCCACTAAGAGCTCATGCTGCCTTACATGTGTGCACCTTTATCAAGCCCTTTGTTTTTGTTTTTGTTTTCTGTGAGTCTGTCTGTCTGTCTGCCTGTGAGATGTACATGTGGGCATGGCTGTGCCATGGTATCCATATGGAGACAGAGGATAATCATGAAGAGGTTTTCCCTTCCACCTTTACGTGGGTTCCAGGGATCCAGCTCAGGTCAATAACAAGCACCTTTACCTGCTGAGCCATCTTGATGGTCCAGGCCTGCCATCCTTGTGTCCTCTGGGGTGGGGAATGGCTGCCCTCTTCCAGCTTAGACTCAGAGTCCTTTGCCCACTCCAAGGCTCTGTCTCTGCCTTCTGAGTGTGGTGACTCCAAGACACCTCTCTGTGGGAGCTGAGCAGACTCTGAAACCATCCTGTGCTCCTTCACCCTCCCCTGCGCACATGGGCAGCTGAGTCCACCCCAGCACGTGCTTCTGGGACAGGAAATGCAGGCACTTTCTGCTCTTTATGGGGATTTCAGAGTGGGTGGGGTAGGCATCTTTGAGGAAGTGGCACTTCAACTGAGATTTTAATCACCAGCCCCAAACCCTTGGTGCATCAGAATATGGTGCCAAGGTTAGGGACACAGCTTAGTTGGTAGAGGGCTTGCCTAGCGCACAGAGCCTTGGGTTCCATCCCCATCACTGCATAAACTAGGTGTGGGCATGCACACCTCTAATCCCAGCACTCTGGTAATGGAGGCAGGAGGATCAAAAATTGAAGCTTATCCTGGGCATTCAAGGACATCCTGGACTACCTAAGACCCTGTCTTGTAAAACAAAACAATACCATAAGCAGAGTACTGTACCTGCAAAAATATGAAAATAAGCAGGCATGATGATGTAGGTCTGTGAAGTGGTCAGGGAGATGATGCCTGGGCCACACAAGGAGACCCTTCCTTAACAAACCAATTACTTGATAGAAGTTGTGGGATTTAATAACCTAGGGTTTAAGCAAGGAGGGGAAAGTGGCAGGGGACAGTCACAGAGCAGTAAGCACGTGAGGAAAATACACCCCAGCTCTGTGAGCTCATAGCACATGAACGCTGCAGGAAGGCCAGATGGGCACTTGTTTGAGAACTCAGTGCTGACTTCATAGATTAGCTGGGTCCAGCTACTCAGCTACCCTGGTGCACTGCCTCCCTGGAATTATGGAGCTCACCTTTGCTGTGGATTAGTGCCTCTATTCCAGAGACTGGGAGGTGGGCTCAGGTGGCAGAGACATGGCTATCTACCTTGGGTGAGGCTGGCTTGTGTCTTCATCTGCTCCCACCATTCTTCTCTGTCCAGCATATTTGTGGAGCCTGTAAGATGCATAGAGGAAAGTCTAGGGTTTCTAAGACTGTTGACATGGAAGGTGGTGTGTGGTCCTGTGGCTGGAGTCCTAGGAGCACTGCCATCCCCACCCTGACAGCTCCACCTATGTGGTTACTAACAAAGTAAAAGAATGTGCCTTGAAGCTGGGTGCAGTGGTATGGGCCTATAAATCTCAGCACTTGGGAAACCAAGGCTGGAGGATATCAAGCTCCAAGCTAGTTTGGGGTTCATGTCTCAAAAGAAAGGACAAAAAGAGACTGGAAGACTCTAGCTGAGAGTGATCCTCTACCCTAGAGACAGCAAGTAGCCATTGTCCTCTAAAACTCAGGGAGATGGGGGTCCCTATGGTGCTCAGTCAAGCAGGAGTGTGTGCAAGGGCTAGCAGAACCACACAGGCTGGGGCTGCTGGCCCTGGAGTGTGCTGGGGTCTTCGCCGAGAAAGGCACTATTGCCAGAGGGTGAACATGCTGCAGGTACTCTTGGCTACCAGGTCCATGAGCTTTGTCTGAGTTTTCCTGTCTCAACCTGGCACCTCACAGTAGATGTGCTGTAGTTAGTGTGTGTGTGTGTGTGTGTGTGTGTGTGTGTGTGTGTGCGCCTCACTACTCCTGGGAGGCCAGAGGTTGTCGTGTACTTTCTTAGTGGCTCTGCATCTTACTTTTTGAGGCAGTCTCTCATTGAACTCACCTATTTGGCTAGACTGGCTGGTCATTGAGCCACAGAGACTCTAATGTCCACCTCCCTGGTACTGACACTACAGATGTGTGATGCCCAGCTTCTGCATGGATTCTGGGGATTGAACTCAGATCCCCATGCTTGCATGGCAACCATATTACTAACCAAGACATCTCCCCAGCCCTTTTCTTTGTTTTTAAGTGTTGGTAAAATTTGTCATGAATGTCTTTGAGTAGTGTGAGCCAGACTGTACCTGGTCAGAAGCCAGCAGTAGAGTGCTTGTCTAACATCTGCTACTGAGGGCCTGGGTGTGGCTCAGCAGTAAAGGATTTGTGTAGAATCCCCCAGTGAGGAGCTAGGGTGTGGTAGAGTACCTGCCTGGAATCCCCTAGTGAGGGGCTGGGGTGTGGCTCAGTGGTAGAGTACCTGCCTAGAATCCCCCAGTGAGGGGCTGGGATGTGGCTCAGTGGTAGAGCTCCTACCTGGAATCCCCCAGTGAGGGGCTGGGGTGTGGCTCAGTGGTAGAGCACCTGCCTAGAATCCCCCAGTGAGGGGCTGGGGTGTGGTTCAGTGGTAGAGCACCTGCCTAGAATCCCCCAGTGAGGGGCTGGGGTGTGGTTCAGTGGTAGAGCACCTGCCTAGAATCCCCCAGTGAGGGGCCGGGGTGTGGCTCAGTGGTAGAGCCCCTGCCTAGAATTCCCCAGTGAGGGGCTGGGGTGTGGCTCAGTGGTAGAGCACCTGCCTAGAATCCCCAGTGAGGGGCTGGGGTGTGACTCAGTGGTAGAGCACCTGCCTAGAATCCCCCAGTGAGGGCCTGGGTGTGGCTCAGGGGTAGAGCTCACTGGCTCAGCTAATGCTGCCCTCAGCAGAGAAAGAGTAGATCTTTCTGAGTTGGCATCACAGTGGTGCTAGAGGGTCACCTACCCACTATGTGGACAGAAGTTACCAGAGTGCTAGGCTGAGAGGGTCATATCTATTCCTGGGAATGTCCACTCAAGCATCCTTGACTGTCCCTGGCCAGTCTGAGTATGGCTGGGTCTGGTTCCCTTGTGCTTGTTTTTGTTGTTTTACATTTATTTGCTTACTTTTGTCGGGTCTTATTTTTATTATTTGGAGATAAGATTTTATTAAGTTGCCCAGACTGGCCTTGAACTCTTGATCCTCAGCCCTCAGCCCTATAAGTAGCTAGTATTACAGGTCTGCGGGCTTCTGGAGCTGTTTTTATTGCAGAGCAAACCATGCTGACTAATGGGCCATCATGGATAAATCACAGGACCAAGGATGCGATTTACATAACGGTTAAACCAGTTTAGTGCATCCTGAGAAGCTTGAGCCAGCTTCTCCCCAAGCGATTATTCAGCGTTATTAATCTGCTTTATGGCCCAGTTTCCCCAAATGGGTAATTGTTCCTTCATAGTATTAAAATCTATTTAGAAACCTAGGTATCTGCAGGAGAGGAAGATGGCTTGACATCTGTTGAAGAAAGATTTTTTTCCCCGGATGCAGGGTCTCATTTAGTCCAGACTAGCTTCAAACTCTCAGCAATCCTCCTGCCTCAGCCTTCCAAATGCTGGGATTACAAGCATAGGCCACCATTCCATTTATTCCTTGTGCCCTTCCTTGCCAATTTGTCTTTCCTGATTCTTCCCATTTTTCAAAATAAAAATTTTCTATTGATTTTATTATTATTTTACATTTTATTTATTTCTTGTCTGGGGAGAGGATAGGTACCATGGTTAGGGTGTGGAGATCAGAGGACAACTTTGAGGAGTCATGTAGGTCCTGGGAATCTAACTCAGGTCTTCAGGCTTGCTTGCAAGCTTCTACCCACTGAGCCATCTTGTCCACCCAGGATCTTTCTGGGCCATGTGGGTCCAGGTGGCATCCTGTCTTGCTAAGGTTGCAGAATACTGGCTTGGTACTGGTTCTCAGGCTTGGGGCTCTTTGAAATTTGTGTTCAGGGAGACCAGTCAGGCCAGGTCTCCTGTGGGACTGCCTGTGATTCCCAGGAGTGCGATGTCTGTGCTGTAGGAGAGCGGAGGTTTAAACCAAATAAAGGCTCTTTCAGATTCCTGGGTGCTGATAAGAGGCTTCTTTGTTTTGTTTGGGTTTTTATCTGGGCTGGTGTAGAGGGCTCTAAGCTGGAGTCCTCCACTGCTTTGTAAACATCTCTGGCTGCCCGCTGCTGTCTCCTCCCTCTGGAGAACTGTGGGCTTCCTCTGCCTTTGATCCGATCTTATCAATGGCTGCTGGTGTGGGCTGACTGCCTGCAGGCCCAATGGACCTGGGAAGAAAGGAACTCCCTCAGGGGGAGGTTGGGTTAAACTAACCCTGACTCTCACTAGGTTACATTGGGGCAGGTCTGTAACCCCTGCGCCGGGAGGCTGAAGAGTATCAGAGACTTGAGACTAGCCTGAGCTACATAGTAACTTTGAGGCCAGCCTGTATGTAGTTCTATAGTAAGACACAGAAAAGAGAAAACAGCAGCTGTTTCCAAGTCTCTGTTTCCTACTAGAAGAAGTTAAGTAAGAGGCTACAGTTCTGAAATGTGTCAAGGGCTGCAGTTCACTGCTGACTTGGGACCACCGCCTTGTCACCCTAAACTTGATCCCTCTAAGAAAGAAGCAGCTGCTGCTTCTCTGTGAGCCTGGAATCTGCAGGTTTGCCTGGCTGTAAAAACCCGGTATCAGACTTCAGGTTCCTTTCAATGGGTCCTTGAGTTACGGATGGGTGTTTAATATTTTAAATTCCATTTGTTTACTGTGTGTATTTTTGTGCACACACTTGAACATGTGCATATCAAGACACAGAGGATAACTTGTGGGGGGGTTAGTTCTCTCCTTCCACCATGTGGTCCTGGGGATAGAACTTAAGCCATCAGCTTTGACGCCAGGGCCCTTTTCTCAGCAGACCATCTCACTGCATCCCCGTGGATTTCAGAGAAGTTAGTACTGCCAGGGCCCTGCTGTGTGCTCTTCGTGATTTGGCAGATACTCCCACACTGCTCCTGGAAGGAGGAAATCGAGGGGCTGAGGGCAGAGCCACTTCACAACGTGGGAGGCGCAGGTTCCAGACCCTGTGCGCAGGTCGAAGCCACTTTTAACAGATACTGGACCCTGGAGGAGCCCCGATGTCCACACATGAGGTCACAGCAGGTCCCCAGCTTAGGTTTCCTTTCTATATGTCTATGGTATGCTTGTAGGACTGTTGCACATGCTCCTTCCTGGCTCCATGTAGCTCCTGGTTTGTTTGTTTGTTTGTTTGTTTGTTTGTTTGTTTTTATCATTCATCCATTCATTGTATGGGGGGGGTGAAAGTGTGTGCGAGAGCGTGCACATGCATGCACTGTGGCACTCTGTCCTCAAACTCACAGTGTAGCTAAGGATAACCTTGAACTGATCTTCCTGCCTCCATCTCCCAAATGCTGGGATTACCGGTGTGAGCCACCATACCTGATTTATACAGTGCAGAGGATGGAGCCCAGGGCTTGGTACATGCCAGGTCAGCACTGTACCGGCTGATCTACCTCCACACTCTGGGCCTTGAACTTGTATCCTGCTTCGGGCTCTTGAATAGTTGAGTAGAGAGAATTACCAGCCCAACTTGGAAAAGCAGTAAGACTGCTTTCAGAGTCCCTGTATTTATTGCTGTGGTCGTGAGAATGTTCTAGTCTGTTTGATTTAGATGTGCCGTCCATCTCCCTTTTTAGCCTCAGAGCCTGCTACCCTTTCACTTTGCTGATCTGTCAAGTTGGGGACTTCCTTCTGTTTATACTTCCAAGCACCTTCAGATCCATTGATGATTAAACCCTGTACAAACAGCTGGGGTAGGATTACCGACAGCCGCATGGGTGAGGCTGCTGCAGGTTTGGGAGTGTGGCATGTGGCTCCTCCTCGTCTGTTCTATTTATTTCAAGTGGATGAGAAATGTTATTTAGAGATAGGCTTGCAGCCTTTCATCCCAGCTCTCAGAAGACTGAGGCAGGATGGTTGCAGGTACAATGCCAGCCTGTCTACAGAGTGAGACCCTGTGTCAGAAAACAAAACACAGCATTTTGAGATGGACATGAGTTGCTGGAGTGCATGCCCACAGCCCTGGGTCCCATCAAGCATTGCATTAATACCAGCACTCAGCCCTCTCCACAAATTTTTTTGGAGGGGTGCGTGGGCACAAAGCCTCTCACTAAACCTTGAAGCTTGCTGGGTAGGCTAGACTAACTAGCATTGAGCCCCAAGCATCCTCCTGTCTGCCTCCAGCACTGGGGTTACAGGTGTGTGCTGTCATGCCTGGCTTTTGACTTGGATGCTGAGGACCTGAACTCAGGTTCTAATGCTTGTATGGTATGCACTTTACCCACTGTGTTGTAACACCCCCCCCCCCATCCACTCCCACCCTAGGGGCAGAGTAAAGTAACCATTACACAGTTATTATATAATTTTAAAGTAATGAAAAGAACATTTGTTTTATGTTTCATTTTAATTCTCTGTACTGTGTGTGTGTGTGTGTGTGTGTGTGTGTGTGTGTAGACATGTACATGTGAGTATGCATGTGTGAGTGTACATGTCTGTGCAATTACAGAGGCCAAAGGAAGGACCTTGAGTGCCCTACTCTATCATATTCACATCATATATATGTCTTTGGCCATACTCCTTTGAGGCAGGGTCTCTCACTAGACCGGTGGTCAGGAAGTCCAGACTTCCTCCTGTCTCTCCCACCATGCTGGGGTTCCAGCCACATGTGCATGGCCATACCCAGTGCTTTATGTGGGTGCATGAATCCAAATTCAGGTCCTCCTGCTTGAGACTTGAACACAGCTTTCTCCTTCCACCCTGTGGGACCTAGGAATCCAGCTCAGGTCATCAGGTTTGGCACCAGGTGCCGTTACCCACGGAGCCATCCCACTGGCCTCCAGCCCCCTCTTCTGTTTTTTAGACAAAATTTCACTCTGTAGCCCAGGTTGCCCTGGAATTCACTATGTATGTAGCTCATCTGGCCTCGGGTTCACTGCAATCCTCCTGTCTCAGCCTCCAAATGCTAGGATGACAAGCTTGTATCACCACACCAGTGAGAAATGTTTCTCATGTGTAGTTATTTCTGTTCTGTTGTGCACTGGCCCTCAGGTACTGTATGGAAAAACTAAGAAAAGACCTAGAATACAGAGCCAGGCACTGTGACACACACCTGTCACCTCAGTATTTCACCAAGGAAACTGAGGCAGGAGATTGTGAGTTTGAAGCCAGCCTGGGGTAGTCTAGCCCACCCCACCCCACCCCATACACACACACACACACACACACACACACACACACACACACACACACACACAGATTTTAGAGATACTCTAATGTCAATCAGCTACCTAGAGGGCAGAGTCTCACGGCTACTATCCCTCCTGAAGTTTGCCCACCCCATTTTAAATTTACATGTACAGTTGTCTGCATGTTTGTCTGTGCCTGGTACCCACGGAGGCCAGAGGAGGGTGTGAGATCCCCGGAGCTGTAATTACAGGTGGTTGTGGACCATCTGACCTGGGTACTAGGTGTACTTGGTCCTCTCAAGAGCACTGGGCACTCCTAACTGTTGAGAAATCAGCCCTCTGTCTCTTTTTTTTTTTTTTTTTGATTAAGTCTGTCACTATACCTGGCGCTCACATGTTCAGCTGGGCTGGCTAGCCATCCAGTCCCAGGGACCCTCCAGCCTGTCTCTCCAGTGCTAGATGACAGGCATGAGCCAGCCTCCATTTTTTTTTTTTAAATAGGAGTTCTGATGGTCTTGTGTGCTCATGCTCGCATGACTGACAGAAACATCTCCTAGTAGTGTGCTTTCGTTTTGAGAGGTTTTATGTTTATTATTATTATTATTATTATTATTATTATTATTATTATTATTATTATTATTATTATTGGGGGGATCAGAGGACAACTTTCTGGAGTCAGTTCTCTCCTTCCCGTTGAGTTCCACAGTGGAACTCAGGTCACTAGGCTTGTATAGCAAGTGCTTTTACTCTGAAAGCTATCTTGAGGGCCTCATTTTGTTTTGAGAGGAGGCCACACCCTGGAGCCGTGGCTGGCCATGGAGTTTTCACAAGGTAGACCTTGTACACAGTGACTAGAACACGTTCTGACTACACCACCCATTCCCACAATTCTAAAGTGTACAGTGCAGGGTTTTTCACTTCATCCCACTTGCCTTCCTCAGAGATTCAGATTCCTGCTTCCCTCATTCTCCCTGGAGGGCCAATCATGGCCAGCTTTACACCTGCAGGAGGTGTGAGTGGGTGTGGAGATGGCCTGGGTGGGTAGGTGGGGCTAGACTGGGCATTGGCCCCACGTCTGTAAGTGATCTGGAGTGTGTGATGGTTAATCTTGGTGTCAGTTTAGTGGGTTTTAGAAACTCTGGAGGGCTCAGTTGCTAGAGAGCTTGCCTGGAATGCGCAGAGTCCCTCACTACATAGACCCAGGATAGTGGATATACATCTGTCATTGAAGTACCTGGGTGGTGGAGGCAGAAGGATCGGATTTCAAGGTTATCCTTGGCACTATAGAGAGTTCAAGGCCACACTAGGCTGCATGAGACCCTGTCTGAAAAAGAAAAACAAAAAGCAGTGAAATCACTGTGGAAACAGACCTGTCTGTCCACAAGGGAGTTCCTACAGTGGGTTCACTGAGACCCACCCTCATGGATGGCGTCATGCCACAGGCTCTGGACTGAGTCGGCACAGAACTGAACAGTAGCATTCAGCTCTCTGAGGTCAGCCTGAGAACACCTCCTAAGCCACAGGTCCTGGGGAGGGTTTGGAGTTAGCTCTGACGGTCCTGCCTGGGTCATTTGGGGTTTATCCACTCATGATCTCCAGTCTGTAGGTCAGCCTTTTCTGTTGTTGTCAGCTGTGGAAAGCTTTGTCGCCACCGTTTCTTTGACTATTTTCACCCCCCATTTTCTGTTCTGAGGTCTGACTGTGGGTGGTAAGTCCTTGAGGTTCCGTTCCTGTGTCCCACAGCTATAGCACTTTGAGTTTCTTTATTCTGTTGTACTAGCTTCAAACTCATGACTTCCTTTCTTCCTCCTCTTCTTACGTTTATTTATTTTGTGGGCATACACATGCCCCAGTGCATATGTGGAATCCTCGGCTCTCTCCTTCCACCGTACGATGTAGGGATGGAGTTCAGGTGACCAGGCCTGGCCAAAGTGCCCTTACATGCTCAGGCATCTCACCAGCCATTTTTGTTTTGTTTTCTGGTGGTGCAGGAACCCAAGGCCTTTCCCATGCTAGGCAAGTACTCTTACCACTGAGCCACACTCCCACCTCTCTGGGCTGTTCATTCTTGATGTCATATTTCAAATTATCATAGTTTTTGATTATAAGATTTCCCTTCAGATCTCTCTATTTCTTCACTGAGATTTGTTTTGTTTTGTTTTGTTTTTTAAGACAGGGTTTCTCTGTTTAGTCCTGGCTGTCCTGGAACTCACTTTGTAGATAGACCAGACTGGCCTCAAACTCATAGATCCGCCTGCCTCTGTCTCCTCAGTGTTGGGATTAAAGGCATGCACTACCACCATCCAGCTCTTCACTGAGATTTAAAAAAAAAAAATGTTTTTTTTTTTTTTAAATTCTATGTGTATGAATGAGTGTTGTGCCTACATGTATATCTATGCCTGGCACCCTTAGAGATCTCCTAGAAATAGGATTACAAACAGTTGTGAGCTGCCGTGGGGATGCTGGGAATTGAACTTGGGTCCTCTAAGAACAACTGTCTCTTAGATTTTTATCCTTACATAGCTCTTTGAAGAGTTCACAGTAGGTACTTTGAGGGCTGTCTTCTTCCCTGCCAGCAGGGAGTCTGGGGCAGAATGCATTGGCAGCCTCTTGTGTTTGTCTGAGCGCTCTCTTCCTCCTCGGAAGGATGCAGGTTAGTGCCCAAGACCTTGGACCTAGTCAGTGTTGTGCTCCAGCAGCTGTCCTTGGTCACCTGCTTCAGCCTGCCCCATGCTCACGTGGGACTTCACTGCTCCACGGCTAGTCTCAGCTGCCACACTGTGCTCCTGATCCACGGGAACACGCTCCGCCTGTGCCGTCGTCCCCTGGGCTTCCACACAGTGCAGGACCCATGCTCCCTGACTCCTGTGTCTGTGTTCCTCTCCCAAAGCCAAACACAACTCAATATTCCTTTTTTGTTTTCTTTTGGTTTGGTTTAGTTTTGGTTTTGTTTTTCGAGAGAGGGTTTCTCTGTGTAGCTCTGGCTGTCCTGGAACTCGTTCTGTAGACCAGGATAGCCTTGAATTTACAGAGATCCGACTTGCCTCTGCCTTAGTGCTAGGACTAAAAGTGGCAGGCGTGCGCCACCACTGCCAGGCAACACTGAATATTCTAAAAACTTCATAAATGGCCACACTTTCCCAACCTGCTGGTGTTTGGGAGGGGCTTGTTTGTAAGAATTGAACCCAGGGCCCCCTGCAGGCTAGGCAGGCTATTCTGCTGTTGTCAGTTATACCCCTAGCATTCCCTTCATTTTCATTTTGAGACAGGGCCTTGAACCTGCACTACAGCAGAGGCAGGCCTTGAACTTTTATCCTCTTGTATCGGCTTCCTGAGTCACTGGGTTGATAGGCATGTGCCCCAGACTCAGCTTGGGCTGGGCTGTGTTGGGATGGGAGAGGTGGGCAGCCCCGTGTATCTGCAGCCATGGTTACATCTCTGGCTATTATTTCTACTGTCTGTGCGCGCTGGTACTTTTGGCCACTGTTGTAAAGTGTGTCTGTGTCTACTGTGTGTGATTTGTTATTGCATGAGTCGTCTTGAATGTCACCGCTGCCATAGCAGCCTCACCAGAATCTGCCAAACTCCACCTTGGCCCATGAGGAGGCTCCTAGATACTTCCTGCCTGTTTACTGATGCACACCGTGGTTGGATTAAACAGCTTCAGTCCTAGTCTCAAACTTTCAGCTGTCATTAACCCTTAAGTGACACAATGAACTTTTCTAAAATATTCATCCACTGTTGGTGGAGGTGAAATTAGTACAACCATTGTGGAAACTGGAGACTTCTTAAAAAATTAGTGCCCAGCTGTTTCACTCCTGGACACATACCCAGAGAATTGCACACTCTGTATAGAGATATTTGCAACCCCATGGTTATTGCTGCTCTGTTCACTGTCACTGAGAACTGGAATCAACCTATTTGTCTGTCAACAGATGAATGGATAATGAAATTTGATACACATGCACACATACACACACACACACACACACACACACACACACACACACACACACACACACAGGAATACTACTCCACTCTAAAGAAAAATAGAGTTAAGCCAGGCAGTGGTGATGCACGCCTTTAATCCCAGCACTCAGGAGGCAGAGACAGGTGAATCTCTGAGTTTGAGGCCAGCCTAATCTACAGAAGGAGTTCCAAGACAGCCAGGGCAACAGAGACACCCTGTCTCAAGACATGACAAAAAAAGAAAAAAGAAAAAAAAATAAGGTTAAAAACATTTGCAGGGGTATGGATGGACTTAGGATGTGTACTATTAAACAAGGTCACAGAATTTCAGAAAGAAAGATACTGCATGCTCTCTGTCCTTATCTCATATTGATACGTGTAAACTAATGCACATGTAGGTGCCGTATCACATGAAGAAAAGAGAACAAGAAAGGCTGAGAGCAGGGGATGAGGAAGGACCAGAAGGCAATGGACATGAGTTATGAAAGAGGATGTAAAGCTAACTGGTTTTCTAGTTCTAATTCGGACATGGATTGTTTGGTTTAGGTGGTGGATAAGTGCATATGATATATTTGATACCGAAAGTGTAAAATTTAATGTGAAGCGCCACAGCTTTGGTTCTGAATCCCTTTTTAACTGTATACAAGTTAGCTGAGTTGCATAGACTTGGGGTCTGGTTAATTTTGGTGTGTGGTCTTTTCATTTATTTGTAAGGTTTTTATAATAAAATTAGGAAGCATCAATTCTTAAGATTGATTTTAAGATTTGTTGGTGCTGTGGGGTGCCGTGGGTGTGGGAGTAGAGACAGCTGCAAGGAGTTGGCTCTCTCCCTCTACCTTTATGTGGCTCTGAAGATCCAACTCAGTTCATCAGGCTTGTGGAGCAAACGCCGTTACCTACTGAGCTCTCTCTCATAGATATTAAGTACATGAGTAATTCCAGCCTCTCGTCCATAAGGACTCCTGATGACAATGGAAGAGACCACTGATGAGTGAGTGTTTGTGCCTGGACCTGGGGTAGGGATAATAGTGATGGGAACAGGAACAATCCCTTGGGCTAGTAGAGGACCAAGTCCAGAGGGCAAAATGGAGGCAAAGGGCTACACTGTCCAGGGAAGGTCTGTCAGTCTCGGGGATGGACAGGTGCCAGGAGAGATGGACCAGGGGACCTGCTAGGGGCATGGTCAAAGTGTGTGACACCAGCAGATGTGGGGAGACACAGAGGAGACCTGGAGAGGGCAGGACTGCAGTTGTCCTGGCGACTAGTAGTGCGCTGTCACACAGGACTTGGAGTTTATGTTTTCTTTTTCAGATAGGGTATCACGTAGCCCAGGCTGGCCCTGAACTTGCTGTGTTGCCAGAGGATGACTTTGGAAGTCTGTCCTCCTTCTTCCACCTCCCAAGTGCTGTGGTCACAGGTATATGGACAGCTTTTCATTGGCGCTGTAACTCAGTTTCCCTCTGTTGAAAGTTAGAAGGTGATGGAAGTTGGTTGCTGCTTCCCCACACCCAGAACACCCACTTAGTCTTCCCTTCCCACGAATGAAAAGGATCTTAGGGATGGGGCAGTGGCTCAGTGAGAAAGAGTACCTGCTGTGCACGCATGTTTGAATCCCCTGCACTCACCCCATGTAAAAGCTAGGCTTGGCTGCATGTGTCTGTACCCCAGCCATGTGGGGAGTGGAAACAGGGTTGCTGGCTGCCAGTGTAACTCCAGGTTCAATGAGAGACCCTGTCTCCAGGGAAGAAGATGGTGAGTGATGGGGCAGAGCACCCCTTAGCCCCTTCCCATCTCCTCTTGTGTACACGTGCACACACACCACAGATATACACATATATGTGCACATACACACATGGACCTTGACAGCCTCAGCTCCCCAAGAACTGCAGGTGCTGCCTCTGCTGGGGTGCAGTGAAGGGATGAGATTTGTTTCCACAAAATGAAATTCATTTCCTTATTGTCCGTGGACCTCTGCCAACAGGGCAATGCTGCCTCCCAGGAATACATTTGCTTTCTTTGCTTCCTGGCCCCAACTTCTTCCATGCTGGTGGACTTAGCCAACTGCCCCTACCGATGCCAGATAGGGCTGGGTGGGGCTGTAGGTGGAGACTGGGAGCCGCTTGCAACAGCCGACCCTGTCCCACCCACCTGGGTTCCAGCTTCTGGGCTGGGCTGGGCCAAGTCTGGGCTCTGGGCAGTTTGTTGGGTCTGGCTGTCCTTTCCATATTAGGAAGACAAGCCTGGCTGGCCCAGGGCTACAGAGAGGAAGCACCCTCGGTGCATTGAGTTGGGCTGTGCCTTGTTAGCCCAATGGAGCTGCTGTTTTTTAAATAGCAAAGCCTTCTTGCTCTTTAGATGGGATACAGGGGGAGAGCAGGAGTCTCCAGCAAAAAGCTGTTGTCTGGACTGTGATGCTGAGGTAAGAGCTGAAGCCGTCACGTGCCTCGCCTGGAACGTTACTGTTCCAGGAAACACTGCTCTCATTGCAGACTGACCGGCTCTGCCACCGGGCTCCCTCTGGGCTGGTGTGAAGATGCCTGGCCCTGTCCGAGAGGCTCTTCCTGCCTCTGCGGTCAGCTCCTGAAAGGCTTTCCTAAGCCGACTTGGACAGATTGGTCCTGGGCCTGTGGAAGTTGCCAGAATGGACAGATTGAGTAGAGAGCCTGTTTCTGCCCTGGCTTCTCCATCTCAGGGCCCAGTGACGCTTGATCCTGGTCCCTTCTTTGGTGGCCTGGCTTTCCAAGAGTGGTGACTTTCTCTGCAATATCTGAAATACATGTTTACTTAGGAAGTACAGTCAAGGGATCCAGAGAGCTAGAATGTTTAGAGTGCTAACAAGTTTAAAGTGCTCTCTGTGTGTGTGCATGCGCATGTTCATATGTGTGTGTGCTCACACGTGTCCAAGATATTATATTCAAATAGTAACAAATACTAGTTTGGTTTTTATAGTACTGAAGATTGAACTTGAGACTTCATACATGCTAAACAAACTCTCTCCCACAGAGCCCCCCCCCTCACACACACACACACACACACACACACACACACACACACACACACACGTACCCTCTATCTTTTGTTTTGAGATAGGATTTCAGTAGTTTACAGGCTGCCCTTAAACTCAACAGCTATAAGCCTAGGCACCCCTTAAATTGGCCATCCCCCCTTTTCAGTATCCCAAGTACTTGGAATGACAGACCTGTACCATGAGGCCCAACAGCTAAATACTAGTTTTTAACTATTATTATTACATGAAATTCAAGATTTGGGCAAAAGATCCTTGATGTTGCTAATTGTTCTAAAATAAGATACACTTGACTTCCTGGGGAGTGCTGAGTGCCAGGGCAAACATCAGGTTCCACCAGAGTGGCTAGTCATCCTTATGAGAGGAGCTGGAACAAGGGTGTGCTTCTTGAAGTAACATTAGCTGGAGAGCTCGGTAGCCATGCGTGGGTCTTTGAGCACTCCTGAGCCCTGGGTTTGAGTCTCAGGTTTGCATGGAGAGAAGCTGCCCACAATGTACTTGGGGGACCAGGTTCTCCCTGTCTGTCAAATGTTCCTGATTTATCAACTGAGTCTGTTGAACATACCTGTATTCGTCCTAGGTTAACTTAGGTTTGTGTGTGTCAGGGGTTGGTTTAGATTTTTAAGTATTATGTATATGAAGCCAGGCATGGTTGCACACACCTTCAATCTCGGCACTAGAGAGTCAGAGGCAGGAGAATCTCTGGGAGTTTGAGGCCAGCCTGCTCCAGTGAGTTCTAGGACAGCCTGCTCCAGTGAATTCTAGGCTGTGTAGGAAGATGTTGTCTCTATGTATTTGCATATGAGTGTTTTGCCTGTATGTATGAATTTGTTTGTTTCTTTGTTTGTTTGACATGGGTGTCGGGTCCCCTGGAACTGGAATTACAGACAGTTGTGAACTACCATGTGGGTGATGGGAATCAAATCCAGCTCCTCTGGAAGAGCAGTCAGCTCTTAACCCCTGAGCCATCTGTCCAGCCCCCTCCTGTTTGTATGTATTACATATGTGTCTAGTACCCTTGGAGGTCAGAATAGGGCAGATCCCCACTGCATTGGGGTTACAGAGGTTGGGAGCCACAATGCCAGTGTAGTAATCAAACCCAGGTCCTCTGAAAAAGCAGCAAATGCTCTTCATCCAGCCCCAGTCTCTCTGGTTTTTTAAGTCCCAGAGGCGCCAGTGTAGCCAGCTCCCCCGCTCCATGTTGTCATGGCTGTGGCTGCTCCTTCACTGGGTTTCTGCAGTGCTGGGTTTAGAGCCCAGGGCTCCGTCCATGCTAGGCAGCACTCTTCCAACTGAGTGACATCCTCAGCCCTTGCTTTGAATAGTTGGTACAAATAGTTGGTACAGTCTCAAGCCTAAGCTGGCCTCAAACTCATGACAATCCTCCTGCCTCGACTTTCTGAGTGCTGGGATTGCAATAGGCATTTGCCACCACCGCTGGCAGTTTTGTAAATGTTCTCTGTAAAAGTGGTCTCTGAAGGAGATTCCCTTTGGGAGGGTGGGCAGACTTACTTAAAACACAGATCCTCAGGGCCAGCCGGTTGCTGGGGTATCAAGAATGAAGCTACTGGTGTGATCACAAATCCCCCAGCAATGCAGCACAAGACACCTCACACCAGAGCAGAGCTTAGCCACAGTGACCTGCCAGTGTGTGCACTTTTGAAATGCTGGGCTAACGTGCCATCCTCACCTTGGGTATGTATGCCACAGCACAGATGTGGAGATCAGAGGCCAGTTCTTTCCTTCTACCTATATGTGATGAGTTTTAGGAACTGAACTGAGGTCATTAGGTTTGCTTAGCAAGCACTGTTACCCACAGATGCTCTCTTTGCCTGCCTCTGGCCAGCCTGGTATAGTTTTCTGGGGAGGGTTGGCATATACTTCGGTTACTGTCTCACCCTTGCAGAGCCAGCTGCCGACCAACAGAGACCAGTGGCTGGGAGCAGTGACCCCGTCTCAGGGCCTGGACCCTCCAGGGCTCTCTCTTCTTCTGATCGGAGACTTTGGTCATCACTCTTGATGCATAGGTTCCTCTGGTTTTCGTCTCCCTGCATCCTTTTGCATTGTGTGACTCAGCACCATGATAGGTACCCACGGCCACAGCCACCTTGGCTCATCTTGAGGATGTTCTGGCAAAACGGATTGCCTTTTGTGTGTGTGTGTGTGTGTGTGTGCACAAGTGTGAAGGCTGCACATGTGTGTGTGTGTACGTGTGTAGAGACTATAGGCTGATATCAGGTATCCTCCTCCATACTCTGCACCCTAATTTTTTGAGACAGGGTCTTTTACTGGGACCTAGGCTGGCCAGTTTGGCTTCTCATCTCTACCTACCAAGTGTGAGATTCCAGGTGTGTGCAGCAGTGCCTGGCTTTTCTGTGCGAGTTCTGGAGGATCTGAACTCAGGTCCTCAAGCCCGATTAACAGGCACTACTTGCTGAGCCACGTCCCCAGTCTCAGCTAAAAGAAGATACTTTACAGGAAATACATTAGAAATTGTGAAAATTCTTTGCTTTGGGCCTTGGTAGGGGAGGACTGCTATTATAGGCTGGGGATTTGACTCAGTCGGTGGAGTGCTTGCCTACCATGCCCAAAGCCCTGGGTTCCAACCCCAGTGTTCCTAAGCTGTATGTGGAAGTGTACACTTAAATCCCGGCACTCTGGAAGATGGAGGCAGGAGGATCAGGCATCCAAAGTCATCCTCAGCTACATAGAGTTCAAGGCCAACTAGGTTTCATGGGGCCCTGTCTCAAAAAAAGTTAAAATGGCCACTTCCTGATCCAGCTGTGGCTGTCCTTGGCATAGACACAAGGTGAGGCCTCTTTGCCTCTGACCTCCTGGGGACGGCACTGCAGCATGTTTGGACTGTGGAATAAAGGGAATGGAGGGACTTCCTGTGTCGTCAGGTCACTGTCTTCAGCCCCCTGCAGAGTTACTGGCGCTCTTAGTGAAGCCTAGGCCCTGGGGGACTCCCTGCTCCTTAGGCTGTCCCCACACAGAACTAGGCCAGGCCAGTACTTCACTGGGTCAGAAGGCACGTGGCCCCACGTGGACTCTGAGAGCTCTTGTTACCAAGCATGTGGCTGCTTCTCCCCTCCAGAGTCATTTGTTCCTTACAGGAAATGGCCTTTAGAGGACAGGCTGTAGCAGTGGAGGCCTCTGGGAAGCCCACATTGCAGGCCATTGCCATGTTCCTCCCTGTGATTGTCATTTCATGAGATTAACTGGAATGAATGTTCACCAGTGGAGACTTCGGCTCCCGTTTGTAGCAAGGGGACCTATGGCTACACAAAAAACCAGGAAGGGGCCTCAGGTTTCTCAATGTATTTAACCACATGTGTGTCGTGCATACTTGAGTGTGTGTGTTTGTGTGTGTGTGTGTGTGTGTGTGTGTGTGTGTGTGTGTGCATGTGTGTGTCTAAGTGCTAGCCTAAATGAACTCTATATAACTAAGGCTAACCTTGAACTTTTGATCCTCCTACCTTCACCTCAGTGCTGGCATTCCCAGCATGCACCACATGCCCCGTTTATGCAGAGCTGGTGAGGGACTCAGGGCTCCAGCTCTGAAAACAAGCTTTGCCTAATGGCAGATCCTGGCTGTCAGCTGCTTATTTAATTTCATCAGCCTATGACAATAGTTCTCGTATTCCTTGGTGGGTCAAGAATGAAAGAGCACTTCTATGTTAGTCTTGTTGAACGCCTCATTCCACAGTGCGAGATCTTGCACATTTACAGGTACTTTGTAAGATACTCATTGTGGTTAACCCAACTGCAGGAAAGTGTCAGCATGGTGACGTCACTCTTGAAGTTTTTTTTTTTTTAGCCACCTCCCTCCCACAGGCATGTCTCTAAACACAGAGGGTTCTTTGAACCGCTTTGTAGTGTATTGATTTTTAAATGATACTTGTCTGTTTCGTGTGTGTGTGTGTGTGTGTGTGTGTGTGTGTGTGTGTGTGTGTGTGTGCCTGCGTCATAGAGGGCATGAAGAGTCCGAGAATAGCCTGTGAGAACGGGTTTTCTCCTTCCATTACATGGGTTCCAAGAATCAAAGTCAGGTCGTCAGGCTTGGCGGCAGGTGCCTGTACCTACTGAGCCGACTCTGTGTCCCCTTTCTTGGTTTTTGTTTTTTTTTTGTTTTTTGTTTTTTGTTTGAGACAGGGTCTCATGCAGCTGAGGTTTATCTTGAACTTTTGATCCCCCTGCCTCCACCTCCCAAGTGCTGGGGTTACAGTTGTGCACCACCAATCCAGGTCCAATTTGTATTTGAAGGAAAATCTGGTGTTCTGAAACTCCCCAAACAAGGTGGATCTTGGTTTAGTTCCAGAGGCCTCATCTGTCACTCACTGACCCATCGTCACCTGGACAGGGTATGCTATGAGGCCTTCTCAAGTGGTTGCTTTAGAAATTCATTTGTCAATTACCACATTTTTCCTTATTTAAAAAGAAAATTTAAGGCCAGGCATGGTGGCGCATGTGATTAATCCCAGCACTTGAGAGGCAGAGGCTGGCGGGTCTTTGAATTCCACGACAGCCTGATCTACACAGAGAAACCTTGTCTCAAAAAAACAAAACAAAACAAAACCAAAAAAACAAAACAAAAAACAACAACAACAAAAACCCAAAGTGGGGAAAATGTAGATGTAAGAGAGATGACTCAGTCCTGTGTTCAATTCTCAGCACCAATATGGCTGCTCACAACCAGTTATAATTCTGGTACCAAGGGATCTGATGCCCTCTTCTAGCCTCCAGAGGCACCAGACACACTAGTAGTGCCCAAACATATGTTCAGGCAAAATACCCATATACATAAGATTAAAAAGGCCAAAAAAATAAAAAGAAAAATTTTAATTTTGTTTGTTTTTTGAGACAGAGTCTTATTCTGTATCCCAGCCTAACCTTGAATTCTCTCTGCAGTCCAAGTTAGCCTAGAACTCACTATGTAGCCCTCATCCTCCTGTCTCAGCTTCCTGAGTACTGGGATGCTGACAGGAATGGGCTGCTTCCTCCTGCTGCAAAGTCTGCCCTCTCGGGTGTTTCACTGCAGAGTCGGGTGCTCAGGTCCCTGCTCCCGTGGATGGGGAGTCTGAGACATCCCTCACATGTGAGAAGTCATCGAATGCAATGGTCTCACTGTGTGCAGCATCTCAGGCCAGGAGTCTGTTTTCAGAGTGGGATATCCTCCCTAATGCTCTGCGGTGTCCCCTGCAGGCCCCACCTCCTCCAGCTCACCATCCCCTCCAGAAAGTGAAGTCCTTGTTCTGCTGGGATGGAGGATCGGAAATGGGGAGCAGCTGTGTAGCCGAGAGATGTGTTAATTTTTTAAAAACTTTGCCAGAAGCTTTTTAGTGTACTTCCTTGTCTCTGTGACCAGGAGGAAATTAACTGTCTCAAGTTGGTAAGAAATTGGTATTTTATTCTTACTTTCCGACAGCTTGGCAGCGCCCCTGTTGTGGGAGGTGGGGCAGGTTACCAGATTCCTCCTTCAAAGATGGAGTAGCCAGGCTTTGGGCTGAGGCTGACTAGGCAGACAGGCAAGAAGACAGGATAAAGTTCAAGGTCTGCAGGGATGCAGAGAAGAACTTGGTGCCCTAGTCAGCTGGGGCTGTTTCTGTTTTTTTTTTTAAATCTGCATGTACGTGTTCGTGTGTGTGTGTGTGTGTGTGTGTGTGTTCCTGTAAGTGCAGGCACATGTGTACCACCACACCACACGTGTGGAGATCAGAGGACAACCTCAGATGTTAGTCCTCCTCTCCTTCCACTGTGTCTACTCATTCATGAGTTCCAGTGGGCCAGCAGGCGCCCTCCCCCCAACACTGGAATTACAGACACCTTGTGGCATCCAGCTTTTGTGTGGGTTCTAGAGACTCGAACTCGGGTCCTTGTGCTTGCCATGCAAACGCTTTTCCTTTAGAGCCACTTCACCAGCTCCAGCCAAGGCTATAATGGTCAAGCCAACTGTGTCCTGAGCTGAGATCCCAGGCTAGATACAGTGTTCTCACCTCCTGACAGTCGGCCCAGCCCCTGGCCTCCAGACAGGGTGGGACTCAGTCATTGGCTCTACTTGTGAGCCTTCAGGCAAGAACTTTGGTATAATTTACCTGCCACAGAGCTAGTCATTTAAATCTCCCCATTGAGTGGCTAGTGCTAGAATAGAGTTCTTGTTCACACCCAAGAAGCCACTCCCTCAGCGTCTGTGCCCTCTCCCCAACCCAGCCAACCCAGGCAGCTCTCTGTCTCCTTTACATTCAAGGACAACTTACAGGGGCTGGTTCTCCTTTAATCATGGGCTTGCGAGCAAGCAGGGGTTTTTTTTGTTTTTGTTTTTGTTTTTGACTACAAGAGAGATCCTGTTTTTAAAATAAAATAAATATCAAACAAACAAAACAGCAAAATTCCCCCCTATATGGGTGCTGACTTGAGAGCCTGTCTCCATGATAGACTCCAAGATGGACAGCGAAGGATCCCTATCTGGTAGGTACCTTGACCTCAGCAGGGTGGTCTAGGCATTGTGAATGGCAGGTCAGGACAAACGCCAAGCTAGGAGCCAGGTATGTTGGCTCACATCTGTAAATCACAGCTGCTTGGAAGACTGCAACAGGAGGATTGCCAAGAGGTCCAGACCAGTTCTACACAGCAAGACCTTGTCTCAAAAAATAAAATTAAATTAAATTAAAATAAAAAGTGTGTTAGAGGGGTGGGGGGTTTAAGCCGGGCATGATGGCACATGCCTGTAATCCTAGCACTTGGGAACCTGAAGCAGGAGGATGAGGAGGAGTTCAAAGTCAGCCTGGGCTACAGATAAACATCAGAAAAAGAAACTAAGACTGTAGCCAAGGTCCCTGACTCTAAGTGGGGATGTTACAGGAAGGGGTGTGGTGGAAGACACTGAGTGCCCTCTGCCAAGCCAAGGGGCTGGCACTTTATTCTCACCAGTTCCTGCTGACAGGGTGGCTACCTGGGTTGAATTTTGGAAGAGTAAGTCAGGAGCTGTTCCAGCAAGCAAGCTGAAGATGCTTATCATCGAACGTGTTTCTCTGGGTTGCCATCGCAGTGGGGTGTGGTGCTGCAAAGGACCTCAGTTAGGGCTGAGAGAGATTTTTAGTAAAACAGCCTTTTCTCCCTCCCTTCCTCCCTTGGTGCTGGGAATCAAATCAGATGTTTGTAACATGGGGACACATGTTCTCAGCACCATTAATGGAAGGGAGGGAAGGAAGGCTGTTTACTAAAAAAAATCTCGATCAACATACACACATTCATCTTGGATTTGGTTTTGTTTGGCAGTACTGGAGGTACTCTGGGACCTCCATGGTACATGGCTGTTCCCTCTGAGGCACTTTGCTAGCTAGCTGCTCAATGGGGGACTTGAGGCAGGGGCATACCACTCACCTGTGTCTCCAGCTCTTAGAATCTTGGCTGTTGGGGCTGGAAAGATGACTCAGGGTTAAAGAGCACATACTACTCTTCAAGAGGACTACAGTTCAATTCCCAGCATCCACGTTAGGCAGCCACAACCTCCTATAACTCTAGCTCCAGAGGATCCAAGCCTCTTCTAGCATCCATAGGGGCTCGAGCACAAATGCTTTCTGTCTGTCTGTCTGTCTCTCTCTCTCTCTCTCACACGCACGCATGCACTCACGCATACACGCGCGCGCACACACACATACACACCACACAAATAAACCCTTTTTTAAAGGGATCGTGGTTTCAGCTGGCAGCCCCTTTGGAGAGGGCTGTTGTTCAGGCCCTCCAACTTAGTTGGAGCAGAGGAAGGAAGGACAAAGAGGCTGGAAGGGCTGCTGCCCGTGTTCTCGGGTGGTCCCCATCTGCATAGCAAACCCCACTCGGAGCATTTCTTTCAGTTGTGAGGCCCCAGTGATTCAGGGTGATGAGCAGAGGGATTTAGGAAGGCCTCGGAAGCCCTTCAAGCTCTCCAGAATTAGTCTGCTCTTTTTTCTTTCTCTCCCCCCCACCTTGTATCTATTTATTTTATGTATATACTAGCACAGAAATAGGCAGATCCTGAGCTTGCCAACCAGCCAGTCTAGCTAAAATGGCGGGCTCCAGGTTCAGTGAGAGACCCTCTAAAATTCAGGTGGAGAGTGACCAAGGAGGGCACTCAGCATGGCCTCTGGCCTGCACATGCCCACACACCTGCGCACACACGAATCTGGAAATTAGAGGTGAGCCCAGCAAATAATGTCCGTTTCTTAGAGATGGGGGAAGTTGCTCACCTTGTCTGAGTATGTGGGGTGGTCTTTGCTGTGGACGAGTCCTCCTTGGCTGTTCCAGGGTCAGATTAGTTTGTCTGTCTGTCACTCAGTAGATATGCCTGGTCTAGGCTTGTAAGCCTTAAGTTTAGTGAGAAGCCAGTTAGAGAACACACCCTCCCTCCACCACCCCCAAATATCTCTGGAGCATCCCTCTACCTTTGTGTGGTGGCATTTGTTTATACCTTGAAGGAATCTCTCTAAGCCGGCCATGGTGCTGCATGCCTGTTGTCCCAGCAACTCAGGAGACAGGAACAGGAGGATCCCGAGGTCCAGGCCAGTCTGGACTCCATAGGAAGACCCTGTCTTCTAATGGGAGAATGAGTGAGTGAGTGAAACCTGTTTTCAAATGGGGCAGGGTCCTTTTAGCTGGTTTTTGCTGGAGGAGTAATTGAGTAGTGAGTGAATGAGTGAGTGAGTGACAAGTGAATGAGATCTGTGCCTAAGTGGGCAGGATCCGTTTAGCTATTTGCCCCTGAAGGTCAGAAACCACGGTCATTGTCACCATTACTGTCCTGGTACATGGAGGCTCCATGGGTTGGTTCTCGTGGCATCTGCTGGGGATATTTACATCTTTTGTTTACAAGCAGAGTACAGCTGATGCCAGAGTAAGACGAAGTGTGTTCCCAGGAATACCAAGCCCGAGGCTCCTGCTGCTCCTGCCGTGTGGGTGGTGGGACCTCAGCCCTGCACCCAGTAACCTTGTGCTTGACCAGCCGTTCTCCTCTCTTTGCAGATGCACCTTCCGGTTCCCGAGCACGGCCATCAAGATCCAGTTCACATCCCTGTACCACAAGGAGGAGGCCCCAGCATCCCCTCTGCGGCCACTCTACCCTCAGATCTCCCCACTGAAGATCCACATTCCGGAGCCGGACCTCCGGAGTCTCGTCAGCCCCATCCCTTCCCCAACTGGCACCATCAGGTGAGCCGTTCCTCTCTCGTGCCCAGGTTCTTCTGAATGGAGCTAGTCTCTGGGAGGTCCTCCTGCAAGGGACAGTCACCCTCGAGTCACCACCTGCCCAGGTTGTAGATTTGAGTTGGGGCCTCAACTCAAGTAGGAGAATGGGTGTGTGGCCCCGTCCTGTATCCCCAGCACTCCAAAGGCTGAGACAGGAGTATCTCCCGTGCACAGCCAGGCTGCATGGACATTCAGGAACATCCTGGCCACTCAGTGAGAGAGACCTTGTCTCAAGAGCAAACAGGCTGGGGTGTAGCTCAGTTGGTAGAATGTGTAGGTTCTGGGTTCGGTCCCCAGTACATCATAAACTGGGCATTGCGGTGTATGCTTATGATCCTGGATGCAGGGTTATGAGAAGGTCATGGTCGTCTTCCATTATATAGTGAGTTCAAGGCCAGCCAGGTTTACATGAGACCTTATATCAAAGTGGGGGAGAGGGGGAGACTTGGATTCTGACGGGTGTTTTTCAATAAAGCAGATTTCCCTCTCACTGCCTCTCATGTTCGTGATGCTTCTAAAAGTGCTGTGCCACCATCAGGTGCTGGGGCATGGTGCCCCTGAGCCCTGTGGCTTCCACCTCTGCTCAGGGCACAGGCCAGCCCTATAGAGATGGCAGATAGTGGCCGAATCTCTTGTGCCTATGGCATAGGTGTGGCACAGTCCTTGGGGGTCAGGATTTTGAGGACCCATAAAAACTTCTGAGAACTATTCTCCAGCAGAGCCAGGCTTGTACCATCCCTGAGCCCTGGCCATGGGTCACTGCTATGGGCAGCCTCACTGGGTCCCCAGAGTTATATCTCCTACTTCTCAGGGGTCTGCTTAATGCTATCTCTTTATTTAAAACCTTTTTTTTCCCTAGTGCTGGGAGTCAAACCCAGACTTTTGTTCATACTAGTGTCTTAGTTACTTTTCTCTTGCCGTGAAGAGACACCATGACCAAGGCAACTTATAAAAGAAAACATTGAAGTGGGGGCTTGCTCACAGTCTCGGGGTGATCCGTGGCTAACATGGCAGCAGGGATAGGCGCGACACGGGGGCAGTGGCTAGATCTGCAGGCGGCGGGGTGGGAAGAAGGGGGAATGGACTGGGCCTGATAGAGACTTGGAAACCTAGAGGCCCACCCCCAATGACACACACACCTCCTAATCTTCCCTAAACATTCCATCAACTGGGGCCAAGCATTCAAATACATGAACCTATAGGACCGTTCTTATTCAAACCATCACACTGGGTAAGGGGATTGTAGGCAACTGCCACTGGGCCATTAGGAGACATTGAAGCTTTCTGATGCTCAGGCTGGCCTGGAACTCTTGATCCTCCTACCTCGGTCACCAGCTGGGATCACAGATGTGCACCGCCACAGATGTGCACCTGGCTGGAGTTTACCCATTTTTAAGTTTATATATAAGAGATTTTTGATTCTTGATTCTAGAGGTTCAGTAGTCAGGGTCACATCTGAGGATGTCCTTCCTACTGGTGGAAACCCAAGATGGTTAAAAGTATCACTGTGTGTGTGTGTGTGTGTGTGTGTGTGTGATGGTGGGAGTGGTGTTTAACCCTCGGTTTGCCTTTGTAAACTTATTTTGTTTCCTACCATGAAATGCATGCACACGGGCCCCTTGTCTGGAGTAGGTTTCCTCTTTCCTGACACCAGCGAGAGGTACAGCCTGGGAACTTGCAAGCCCAGAGTTCAGGTGTAGACCCCTAGTGTGGTCACGTGGATGATGGGTTGTGTCCTTTTGGGTAGGTCACATCACAGCAGCTTCCTAGGCCATGTGTCCCTCAGGAAGGTGGTGGTGAGAGATGACAGCCCACCTGTGCTCAGCACCTGCCACTTGTCGCCCCGCCTTGTCACTTCATCAGAGATGGCTTTCCCAGCGTCATTTCAGGCTGAGCATAGCCCCATTCTCACACCCAAATTCATGTGTGCAATCCATTGCATGGGGCCCCAAGACAAGTCCTCCTTAGAGTTCACGGCTAGTCAGGGCAGTCGGGATGTTCTGTGCATGTAATTTGTTTTGATTTCATTTCATTTGTTTTTTTTTTTTTTTTTTTAGCATTATATTGGCTTATTTGTATTTGTTTGTTTGTTGAGGGAGGGCACTTTGAGGAGTTACTTCTCTTCCCATCATGTGGATCCTGGGGCTCAATCAAACTCAGGTGGTAAGGCTTAACGGCAAGCCCCTTACCCTCTGAGCCGGGTATCTGACCCCGGTTTTGGTTTTTGAGACAGGGTCTCAGACTGTAGTTAGGCTGGTTCTGAAATTTGCAGTAATCCTCCTGCCTCAGCCTCCCAAGTCCTAAGATTGCAGGAGTGAATGTTTGATTAAATGTTTGAGTAAAATGACTTGGTTCCTCCATACAGTACCTCTGCCTCAGTGGTCCCTGTTATACAACTCATCCCCAGTACTCAGGGCTCACAAACAGTTAAGAAAACTGTAGCCTGTTAGTTAGACAGGAAATCACTTGGCTACTAAAAGGCACAAGATGCTTACGTGCAAACAAGTGGGGCCACCTTGAAAGTGTGATGCTAGGAAAAGCTTATGTTCAAGGCCAGCCTGAGCTACTGAGTAGGACCAAAGCCAGCTTGGGCAACTTAGTGTACTCTGTCCTGTAATAAAGAGGACTGGGATGAGTTCAGTGGTAGGACACTTACTTCCTTAGCCTGGAAGAGGCCCTGAGTTTAGCCAGGCATGATGGCACATGCCTGAAATTCCAGCCCTTGGAAGGGGAAACCCGAAGAATCGCATAGAAGTTCAAGGCCAACCTGATCTACATAATGTGTTATAGACACACCAGTCCTACATAGTGAGACCTCATCTCAAAAACAAAAACAATAACAACAACAAAATTTAAAAAAAAAAAATTAAAAAAAAGAAAAAGAGGCTCTGGGTTCAATATCCAGTACTAGGGTACAAGATTATGGGATTGAATAGTATTATTTTTAGCATTGTTTGTTTGTTTTTGAGACAAGATCTCACTGTGTAGCCCTGACTGACCTGGAGCTCACTAAGTAGACCAGGCTGGCCTCAAACTCAGAGATCATCCTGTATGTGCTTTCCGAGTGCTGGGACTAAAGATGTGTGCTACCATGCCTGGCTTCATAAAGTAGTTTTCATTAATAGCCCAAATAAAAACAGTAGTCGGGGTTAGGGTATTGCCGGGTTGGTAGAGTGCCTGTCAAGCACACAGGAAGCCCTGGGTATCCTCAGCACTGCATAACACTAGGCACAGTGCCGTAAGTCCCAGCTCTGGGAAGTGGAGGCAGAAGGAAGCTGTGCATCTTCAGCTGCGTAGAAAACTTGAAGCCAGCATGGATTCCATGAGACTGAGAAACAAACAACAGCCCCCTGGTTAAGATGTTGGACGAGTTGGGGTGTAGAATGGCCTTTGGTCAGGTGGGACACTGGTTGTAAAGACCCTATCCCCCTCCGCTGAGCAGTTGGTGCTCTGGTGGCCCCAACGCTTCCTTGGAGTCCGGTCTTTATGTCTACGGCATTCCTGATACTGCTGGGAGGGAGCAGGCCCTTGTCTCCTCAGAATTCCCACAGGGTCTCCTGGGGGGAGGGGCTCTGGGTTCTTGGTCACCTGTAGAGATGGTGGCGTGGGACCTGCCCTGGACTCCCTGAGCCTTTAAGTGTCACAACAAAAGATCTCTGTTGACATCCGTTTATCTCCGCACTGTGGAATTCCATTGAGCTTTTGTAAAGCTCGGAGGCCTGAGGTTCGTGCCTGCCAAGACTTTTTCAGTTTGAGTTTCTGTGTAGGGGTGGAGCCCTCCTGTTTACAAACACGCCCTGCCCTTCCTCTCCCAGGCAGCGGGAGCCAGGGCGGGGCAGGCTTGGGGAAAGGGCCTGACTTCCCAGCCAGCAGAGTGGGTCCCGCCCTGTGCAGTCAGCTTGCCTAATTTGGTGAGCTTTGCTAGCGGGTCCCTATTGGCTGATCTGGGCACTGAGGGGGACCTCCCATCTGGGGCTCCTCCTTCCCTGGAGCGGATCCTAAGCTTGGTACCTGCCACACGTCCCCTTGCCTTCTCTCCACCCCCACCAGACGCTGGCTCCGCTTTGCTGGCCGGCCTGGGCGGCTCCATGTTTCCCAGGGCGGTTTGTTCCGCTGTGGTTTTGAATGGTGTGTACGTCGGTTTTTTTTTTTTTCTTTTTTGCGGGGGTAGAGTAGGGGGGGTGGGGGTGGGGCCCTTTTCCCTGTCTGTAGGGCTCCGCCCAGCAAATGAATGAGCTCTTTGAAAGAAACCGCAGCTTCGACAGTGTTTTGACCTTTCTATCTGTGAAGAGCAAGTGATTTTAGGAAATGAAGGAGCTAGTCATTTGCTGAGGTTACTCAGAAGCCAGGCTCCTTGGGGGTACACTTAAACAAACTGCTACAGCAGTCATGGAGATACTTGTGGATCCAGGCATGGGGGTCCCTGCACTCTGGAGGCTGAGGCAGGAAGATTGCAAATTTGAGGCCAGCCAGGGCTACATATTGAGATCTTGTGTCAAACCAACAAAAAGGAATGGAGAGATAGATAGTTCCATGGGTAAAGTGCTTGTTTGTGTTTGTGCCCAGGTGAAAACCCAGCCAGCGTCACATCTGTAATCGTAGTGCTGTGGGCCCACTGGCCTCTGTCTCGCTGAAACTGGAAACTCTGGGTTCAGTGAGAGACCCTATCTCAAAAATAAAAATGGAAAGGCTGTCGAGATGGCTCGGCGAGTAAAGGTACTTGCTGCCGAGCCTGAAGACCAGAGTTCCCAGAAACCACTTGGCTGAGAATCCCGAAAGTTCTTCCGTGGGTACAGTGACATGGAAGGAGGAAATGGAAGTGTGGACTGCACATGGGTCTTTAGCATAGTTCCACTTTATTGCTGATAACTCCAGTGTCTTTTGCTCTTGGAGATCTTTTGCGTTGGGAGGGCATCCAGTAGAAGTCTAGAGCCCTACCCCGCCCCCAGCCTTGGTTTCACTTGCTTGTGGTTTCAGTTACTCACAGTCCAAAAATATCAAGTGGAAAATTGTCGAAAATGAACAACTTACAAGTTTTCTTTGCTTTTTACAAGTAGCTCCGCCTTCAGGTGTGACTCCACCTAGTGTATCCAGTAGGTGGCTTGATCACCAGATCTGCACTGGGGGCTGGGCATGTAGTTCTGGGGTAGAGCACTTCACCTGGTATGTGCAAGGCCCTGGAGTCCAATGGTATGGGGTGGGGGATCAAATAATCTTGTTTTGTTTAGCTGACAATTCAGGTGCACCAAAGACTAGCTGCAAGCTCTGCTGTTACTTGAAGAGGTGGCACTTTATCATGGGAGTGAGAATGTAGAGCACGTCCATGGGTATATGGTTCTGTGCTGTCTGGGGCTTCAGGCACTCATGGAGGGGTCTGCACATGTGCCCTCGGAAAAGGAGCCTCCTATATGCCTGCCTGTCTTCTTGGCAAACTTTGGTTCCTCCTTCAGGGTGTTTAACCTTACTCATGTTTCAGTAGAGCTTCAAGACGACTTTGAGAGTTTGGGTCTGGACATTCATAGACACTGAGGTGTGCTGCTTCCTGTTCCTGTCTGTACCCTCAGGCCTCACCTTGTTTCCTTCCCCATCTGAAAACTTGGGGGAAATTGGTTTCTCCCCACTAAAGGTTTGGGGCCTTCCATGTTCCTTTGGCTTTTCTCTACTGTCTGCATCTCCTCTGGGACCATCTGGGGTGCTGCAACATTGGGCTGAGTCAAATCTTGGTGGGGATCACCCCTAGTTCTCCTGGGATGACAGTGGCTGCATCTCAGGCATACCTGTGTGGCATCACCTGTGCTGTGTCTGATAAACCTGCTGTGTACTTTTGTGTGGTCACTCGTGTACGCAATGCGTGTGTGCACTGGACAGCCCTCCCTCCCTAGATCTCCCACTGGTGGGATGCCTTTGCAAAGCACAGAACTGGCCAGAGAGGCTGAATCCAGCATCAGACCCCACTAAACTGCAGGGTGGTTGCTCCCCTTTCCTGTGTTAAGTCTGCCTAAAAGTAGCTAATATTGAGCTGTGCAGATGGGTCAGTGGTGAGGACCTGAGTTTGAATCTCCAGAATCCACATAAAGATAGATACCATATGGGCCAGCTAGCCTACATAGAATATATGTCATGACAACAACAAAAAAGAATATATGTAACAAGGACCAATACCTGAGGTCATCCATGCATACATGGACACACACACACACACACACACACACACACACACACACACACACACACACCATGTATACACAGTTTGTTTTTTTTTTTTTCAATGAATACCTAATGTTTGGGTGTTTTCCACCTTGGGTGCTGTGCAGTTTCAGAAGCAAAGTTAATCTTTTGAAGTAGCTTCCAGGACTTAAGTAGCATGACACTTACCTTAGGAGAATAGTCTTTTTAAGCATGTATTTATGTGTGTGTGTGTGTGCGCTGCACCATGGTGCATATGTGGAGGTCAGAGGACTACTTTCAGGAGTTGGTTCTCTCCTGCCGTGTGGGTTCCGAGACTTGAACCTGGGTTCTCGGGCTTGCTTGCAAGCCCCCTTCATCCACTGAGCTCTCTCACCTGCACAGAGCACAGACATTCTTGAAGATAAGTCTAAAATGCTTGCCTCTGGAAAGGTTCCTTCCATGCCCTTTTGTTTTGTTCGGACTTAGCAGTAGACTGAGGGTGTTGCATCATTCGCATGGTGGAGAGACTCCCCCAAGACTCCTCTCACTAACCTCATCGTCCGCCCCATGCCGGCATCCTTCTGAGGCACGGGTGTGGGTGACTGCCTCTTCTTTGGTTTTAGAGGTCATATTTGGACTTCCTACAGGGACATGCAGGATTTCACTTCTCCTCCCTCTGCCCAATACAATGACATCATCTTTGGTCCTACGCATGTCAGATTGTCACTGTGTCCTAATTACGGGGCCTAGCCACTTCCTTCCCTGTACTTTGGCTCCATTTTCCCCCTTTTTGGAGTCTGTAATTCCTCTTTTCTGTTTGGCTCAGTGCGCTCTGTGTCCTGCTCCCTTCTCTGCAGGACCTGGCTGCCGGCCCTTCTGACCTCGGATCATCTTCCTCATCATCCGGGGACTTCTCAGAAGGACAGGGTATCTTTCCTGACTCAGAGGCTTCTCTTTCCTGCCTTTCTCCTTTGTCTTATTAAAGAATATTCTTCACATACTTCCTAAGAAAGGGTCCAGGAGAGACATTTTTAAAAGACAATCTAGCCAGCATGGTGATTCCGTTCCTTTTTTAAAAATTTTTGAGGTACTAGAAATTGAACCCAGGACTTAACACGTTAGGCAAGCACTTTATTCTTGAGCTCCAGCCCTTTGTTTTATATGTTTTAAATTTACTTCATTTGTTTAATTAATTTATATTTTTGAGACCATCTCATGTGTATGTAGACTGGTCTTGAACTCAGTGTGTAGTCTAATTGGCCTTCAGTTTCACACTCCTACTTCAGCTTCCTGAGTAGCTGGCATGATAAGCCTGTGCACAAACTCAGGGGCCGGGGGGCCTGTTCTTGTACACATATGTGTGGAGATAAGAGTTCAGCCTTGTGTACCATTCATCTGGTGCCCACAGGGTCTCTTTCTGACCTAGAAATTCACCAGTGAGACTAGGCCGACTGGCCAGTGAGGCCCAGGGATCCTCCTGTCTCTGCCTCCCCAGAGCTGGGATTACAAGTGCCAGCCACCATGGCCAGCTTTTTACACGGGTTCTGGATATCAAATTCAGATCCTTGTACTTATGTGGCCAGCACGTTGCCATCAGGGCCAACTGTACCAACCGTGCCACCTTCAGAGCCCTGGCCCTGGCAGTTCTTACAGACTGTAGGCGCCCCCCCCCCCCTTAATTTTGACAGTACTGTTCTAAGCACAGTGATTCTAGGGTCTCCGCTTTGGCTGTGGGGCTGGCACTGGAAGAAAGTGATCAGAGGGTCCCTGCTACTGGGTGTCTGCAGGAGCAGCAGTGGCCCCTGACTAGGAGATGGGCTTACCTAGAGCATGGGAGGCGGTAGGGTGCTCAGATCTATTGTCTCAGTTTGAAATCTGCTCACAGTGACATGCAGCAGGGCGGAGGCAGGTCTCCTTCAACTGCATAGCAAGTTTAGAGAAGCGCTGAAACTGGACTAATACAGAGAAGACTAATGTGCTCCCCTCCCCCATATAAACGAGAGAAAGAAAAGAAAGGGAAGTAAAATAAGGAAAAGTGACTCTGCCTCTGCAGACTGCCCACGCCTGTCGGGAGCCCTGGACTCCTGTACCAGGCAGGATAGGTTCTTGGCATGTCTGGGGAGTCAGGAGAAGCAAGTTCTGAGCCTGGCTCCAGGGTGTGGCTCAGGCTGTCACAGGGCCAGTATGAGATTATCAAGGTTGCTGCTGGAACGGGCCAGGGCCAGGCCAGTCCCCAGGAGCCGACTGATGCTCAGGGCCTTCAAGCTTTCTCGCTGACTCCAAAGTGTGCACGCCACCCAGCCCACTGTGTGCCTTGTGTGTGTGAAGATAGAATGACTTGGGGGCATTCCTCTGTGGCTGTCTTGGTTTTTCTGTTTGTGGTTTGTTTGAGACAGGGGCTCTCACTGGCCAGCAACAATTTATTAGTCAGTGACAGTGCCAAGTTCAGACTCCGTCACACCCTCTAAGACTACCCTCCACCAAGTGCTGGCTCTGTTCCTCCTAGGCGGAGCCAGTCAGTCTGTCTTGGAATAAGTCCCAGGGTCCCCACAGGTCCCTGTCTGGGACCATCTAAACATGAGGTGTGTGTTTCTCCCACTGTCCTGGAATTTTCCCAAATTGTATCATCACTGGAGCAGGACAACCTTGTAGGTTCATTCCTGGCTTTACTGTTTCTGTGAGGACGGTTTTCAGGGGCAGGTTTGTTTTGGTTTTGTTTGTTTGTGTTGGTTTGAAAGGCGGAGTCTTGCTGCCATAGGCGGGTCTGCAACTCTGCCCTCTTGTTTTGGCATCCCAAACACTGGCAGTACTCTGGTGTAAATTTCTCTTTTCCAGGTGGCTTTCCCAAGTCATTCTATATCAGTGGCTCTCAGCCTGTGAGCTGGGACCCCTTTGGGGAGTGAACGACCATATGGCAGGAGTCATATATCAGATATCCCGCTTATCACATATTTACATTATGATTCATAACAGTAGCAAAATTACAGTTATGAAGTAGTAATGAACAATTCTATGGTTGGAAGTCACCACAACATAGAACTGTATTAAAGCGTTACAGCATTAGGAAGGTTGAGAACCGCTGCACTATGTGTTCTCAGAGGCTCGGAAGCCCTGCCCACGGTCTGGAGTTCACCTGACTCCCACTGCTCCCAGCGGGTCAGTTTACAGCTCTGAGACCTGAGCTCCAGCAGCAGGGTGGCCCTGTCTCAGGCGCAGCTCTCTCCTTGCAGTCTTTGCAAGGATGGTTCAGTGGGCTGCTCTGAGGTCGGGACTAGATGAGTGATGAGAAGCACGGGTGCCCTGGAGGTGCTGCTGGGAAACTGCCATCACAGGCTGCAAGACTGAAGCAGCTACTGCACATCCCCGCTGTGGCCACACACAGGTCACTGGCATGAGCCAGGCTGAAGAGGCAGAGGTTGCTTCCTGGGAGGGGGGACGGGACAGGTTGGGAAGTGCATAATGAGCATGTAGTCCAGAATCTCACATGTGCTAGACAAACACCCTACCACTGAGCCACACTCCAGCCCCTCACTGGGGGATTCTAGGCAGGTGCTCTACCACTGAGCCACACTCCAGCCCCTCACTGGGGGATTCTAGGCAGGTGCTCTACCACTGAGCCACACCCCAGCCCCTCACTGGGGATTCTAGGCAGGTGCTCTACCACTGAGCCACACCCCAGCCCCTCACTGGGCTACATTCTCAGCCTGTTTTAATTTTTTATTTTGGGACTGGGTCTCACTAAGTTTCCCAGGTTGTACTTGAACTCACTCTGTAGACCAGGCTGGCCTTGAACTTACAGAGATCTGCCTGCCTCTGCCCTCCTGAGTGCTAGGTTAAAAGGCATGCTACACTATGCCCAATGAAACCTGATTTTTGAGTGTGTAGATGTTGAAGTAAAATCCTGTCTCAGCCTCTCCACCCTGTACTTGGGTTTATATTTTAGATTCAGAAGTAAATCCAGGCTAATGTGGTGTTCATGCTTGGGAATCCCCACACTTGGCCTCATAGGAAGTTCTAGGCCATAATAAGACTCCCCCCCCCCCCCCAATCTCAAGGGAAAAAAGAAAGAGAGAGAATTAAATTCAAGCCAGATGTAGTGGCTCATGCCTGTATTTCTAGTACTCAGAAAAATGAGGCAGGAGGATGGTGAGTTTGAGACCAACCTGAGCTGCATGAGAACCCTCCCCCACCTTTTTAAGAACCTCAGGGAAAGTTCCTTTTTACTTTCCTCCTTTCGTGGTCTCTTGGTTTGCTACTGAACTTCCTGTGTGTATCAAGGCCTCAGCTGGGTCGTAGGGACATGGGGAAGGGAGGGGTACAGGAAGAGAACTCTGCAAGTACAGAAATTACCAAAATTTGAGGTGGTCCAAAGGAGAAGAGACTCTGAATACTCAAACTAAAGGTCTCAGTGTGGCATGCACCTCTCTTTCCTACAGAGGGGCCGTGACCCAGGAAGGAATTTATCCTCCCACTATGCCTGAGGGAGCTTTCGCTGGTCCCTTGCTCAGTCCTGAATAGCTCCCAGAAAGAGGGAGATGGACCAGCAGCCACCCATGGGGTCACATCCCAGGCCTTAGGGGACACTGTCAGTGCAGGTGGAGGCGATATCCCAGGTGAGTTTGGAGAGTCAGCATAAGATGAGGCAGGGGACGGGCATGCCCGACAGCGGTGACCTTCTGTGTGTTTCCCACAGCCAGAGGAGCAGCAGGAGTGGAAGAGAGCAGTGTCCTGACACTTGCCCTCCTGCAGCCAAGGGTTTTGGCAGAGATCACCTCACAGGTTGTCTGCAGTGAGGGCAGAGGCAGTGTGCAGGACACTGACCAGACCCCCACCCTCCTCAGTGTTTGATGCATGCCATGGTGTGTGTGTGTGTGTGTGTGTGTGTGTGTGTGTGTGTGTGTGTGTGTGTATGACATGGGGAGGCCAAAGGGCAACCTGTGGGAGTCAGTTAAATTCTTCTACCAAGTGGGTCCTGGGGATTGAACTCAGGTGGTCTGCTTTGGCAGCAAGCATCTCACTGGCCTCCTAGAGCTTGCCTTAATCCATTAGCTCACTGAAGAGCCAACCAGCTTCAGCCCTGGGATGCAGGTGGGGCTGGCCAGGTCCTGTGCTGGCTTTGCCAGTGGTAGGTCACAGTGGAGCTGGTGACTTGAGGCAGAGAACTCGATGTGCCGCCTCCCCTGCCTGCCAACAGGCCCCTGCCACCTCCTCCAACATATCTTTTAAGTTTCCTTGTGTGGAGTTACTGGCCATCCAAGGCTGTTCTTAGGGTGCCATCTTGTGGTCATGTTCGCACTAGCATGTCTTTACAGTCCCTGAAGCCGATGGGCCTACTGCTTGTCTCGCTTAGGAACTCATGGCCTGGGGACTTGGCTTCTGTAGCTTTGGTCTTGGCCTCAGGGGAGAGAGTAATGCATGTTTGTCATCTCTTGAGTTCTTTGGTTGTATTTCTTGATTTTTCTGAAGCTGGTCACCCAGTGCTATTGCCAGTAAGGCAGAAGTAAGGCCCTCCCTCCCCCTTCGTCCATGGTGGTCCAGAAACAGTGGCCCTACCCAAGTCCTCCTTCCCAGAGTCTTAAACTGTGTATTTTTTCTTCTCTTCAGCGTCCCCAACTCCTGTCCAGCCAGTCCCCGAGGAGCTGGGTCATCAGGTTACCGCTTTGTCCAGAACGTGACTTCAGACCTTCAGCTGGCCGCGGAGTTTGCAGCGAAGGCCGCCTCTGAGCAGCAAGCAGACACGTCTGGTGGGGACAGCCCCAAGGTGTGAGCCTCAGACATGTTGTCATGGTGACCAAGACCCCACAGTAGGGGTCCTGAGGGTGACTCAGATGGGGTCCTTCAGGGTACAGCACATGGCTGTGCTGAAGGATCTACCTGTACCATTTCCCAAATGACGCGCTTGACCATTTGTGGTGAGCTGGAGTCCTGTCACCCAGTTCCCACTTGCTGCAACCACTACTGGTGAGACAGTTTCGGAGTTTAATAATAGTCTTGAAGACAAACGACACAGTTTCCCTTCTTTTCTGCCCGCTCTCTTTTGACAGTCCTGGGAACTGAACCCAGAGCAGTTTGTCACTCACTAACCCTCTTGTTACCTTTTATTTTGGGACAGTCTCACGCAGTAGCCCAGGCTGGTTTTTGAACTTGTGGCCTTCCTGCTTCAACCCTCTGAGCAGCTGCGATGACAGGCCTGCACCCGCAGGCCCAGCCACACTTTTGTCGTCGTCGTCGTTGTTGTTGTTGTTGTAACCGTGTGTCTTTGTTTCTTTTTATTTGGTTGCTGACTGGGGGATAAGAACTGTAGAATTATGATTCAAAACCTGTTTCTCTCCTGTGAGGTGGGGCTTGGTGTTTCTTTTCTGTTCCTTCTCTCCTGTGTCTGTCTGCACACACATACATATGTGCAGCTGTGCTGGCCCACACCGCATCTTTCTCAACCCTTCTCCACATCGTTTTTTCAGACAGGATCTTTCACTGAACATGGCGCTCACCCTTTAATCTAGGCCGGCCGGTCAGGAGTCACTGGGGTTACAAGTGTGGCACCGTGTCTGGCATTTTGTGTGGGAGCTGGGGATCCGAACTTGGGTCTTCAGGGCTACACGGCAAACACTTCTTTTGTTTTCTGTTTTTTGAGAGGCTCATGCTGAGGCTGGCCTAAAACCCACAAGCACCTCACCCCTGGCCAAAGGGCACTGTTCTGAATTCTTATTGTTGTTGTTGGGGTTTTTGAGACAAGGTCTCAGCCATAACCCACACTAATCTCAGAATCAAGGCAATCCTCCTGCCTCAGCCTTCCAGTTACTGATAACAAGTACATTCCCCCATGTTCTATAGTTCCGAGTTTAATGCAAGCATGCTAATGGGTGAGGCAGGCTTCCCGGTGTGACTTAATCCTGACACTTCTGTCTGTTTTGGGAGTAGGTGGCCTGGCTTGGAGAGAGTCTATCCTATTTTCCCCCGTAACTCTGTCTTCTGTGAACCCTGCCCTCTAGGACGAGTCGAAGCCACCGTACTCCTATGCGCAGCTGATCGTGCAAGCCATCTCCTCGGCACAAGACAGGCAGCTAACACTAAGTGGCATCTACGCCCACATCACCAAACATTACCCTTACTACAGGACTGCTGACAAGGGCTGGCAGGTGAGGCCCTGGGGGCCTGGGCTGTGCTTGGAGGCTCAGAACAGGAAACACTTACGGACTCAGTGCGTCATGTGAACAAACAGAGATACCTGGGTGTTTTCCCAGGTGGCACACAGTACCGTGGTGCTTCTGTGTGTGTCAGAGCCATTATAGAGACTGTTTTTGTTTTGTTTCTATGAAAAGCTCTCATGTAGCCCAGGTTGGCCTCAAACTTCTTATGTTGCCAAGGATGAGCTCCCGTTCCTGAAGTGCTGGGATTGCAGACATGTGCCACCATGCCCATTTTGTACAGTGCTGGGAATGAAACCCAGGGCTTCACGCATGCTAAGCCACATCCCAGCCCTAAGATGATCTGTTTTTACTACTTTTCCTTCATGTCTGGTTGCAACTTTCTTTTTTTTAGTTGTTTTGAGACAGTGTCTCATGTTATAGCCCAGGTTAGCCTTGAAATCATGGCAGTCCTACTGCCTCAGCCTCCAGAGTGCCGGGATCAGCCTTGAGCCACCACCACACCTGCTTACCAGTGGCATCTATACTTACTGGGCATTATAACCCGTGTGACTTTAGCAGTACAAGGCATCCATCATTTAGAGCAGCAGTCCATGTGCATGAGTTCTGTGCGTTTTATCTTTCGTGGAGGCAATGAGACCTCTGCATTGCACACAATGGGCACAGATTATATCATTTTATTCTTTTCTCTGTAATTAGCATTTTCTGTTGACTAGCTTATCCAGAAGAAACATTTTTTGTTTCTTTGTTTCTTTTATTTTGAGGCAAGGTCTCATGTAGCCCAGGCTGGCTCTGAACGTTCTTTATAGCCAACAGTGACCTTAAACTCCTGATCCTCCTGCCTCTACTTCCTGAGTGCTGAGATCACTGGGGTACACTAACCACACCTGGTTTATGTTGTGCTGGGGATGGAGCCCAGGGCTTCCTGTGTGCTAGGCAAACATTGCACCGACTGAACCACAACCCCAGCTCCACAAGGAGTTTTTCTGAGTCAAGGGCTCACTATGTAGCCCAAGCTGACCTTGAACTCATGATCCTCCTGCCTCAGCCTTCCATGTACTGAGAAGAGAGGCATGAGCTCTTGCACCCAGCTTTCAGGATGTGCTTTGAACCCGGTCAGCCTCATCTTTTCTCTGTTCCCGACGAGATCCTGCATACTTCTCTGTTTCTTCCAGAAGAACAGGGGTGGATTTTACTGTGTGGAGTTTGCATAGGAGGAGCTACCCTGTGCCCCACATCCTCCCCTGGAGGGTGGTCACCTGCAGCCACGTGCCTGTCATCAGTTCCTGCTGCGTCTGTTGGGAGGTCTGCCCTCTGATGGCTGTGACCCACAGATGTCTCTCTCTGTCCCCTGCAGAACTCCATCCGACACAACCTCTCTCTTAACCGTTACTTTATCAAAGTCCCTCGGTCCCAGGAGGAGCCTGGGAAGGGCTCTTTTTGGCGAATAGACCCAGCTTCTGAAGCCAAACTCGTGGAGCAAGCATTCCGAAAGCGGAGACAGAGAGGCGTCTCCTGCTTCCGCACCCCTTTCGGGCCTCTGTCGTCGCGGTAAGACCCCGTCACTGTCCTCTTGCTCTTCTGAGAAGCTAGGTTCCCCGGGTCGCAGCAGTGGGAGGGACTTAGAGCTTGAAGACTTGGTCTGTTTTCTGGGCTCTTAGACAATTAAGCTTCTATCTTTGTTGCTTTTTAGTTTCAAGGCAAGGTCTCAACTTTGAGCAGATTGGCCTTGAACTCATGGTAGCCCTGCTGGACTTGCAGGCGTGCATGACACACCCAGTTCTGACTCCTGTGCTGGTTGGAGCAGTTAGTGAGGTGGCTACTTCTGTAGTGTGTGCAGGAGGCAGAGCCAGCCATAACCAGTTTAAAGGGTGAGGGTCCTGAGCTTTCACTGAAGGGCCAGAGGCGCCCCTGCTGATTTGGGGACCTTGAGCTCCCTCTCCCATTAATGGAGCCATGTTGGGAGTACAACTTCTCTGCTGGCAGGCAGGACTGGATGGATGGACTCTCCACCATCAACAGCTCCATTGAGCATTGCACGTACCTGGCAGGCAAAGGCCATTTGGACAGCTCTTTGGCCACATGTGGTTCATAGGAGCTGCTGCTTCTGTGGATAGCTGTTGAGTCTGCTCTCTGTGGTCACTCTCAGATGATAGACTCCTGACCAGCATAGGTCAGGTGACCAGCAAGTGGCAGGTACTCTCAGAAATCCCTCCATCTCTAGAAAAGCAGAGTCTAGTACTTTCTGTCCCAGTGTCATGGTGAGCCAGGGAGGGATTTCTCAGGAATAGGAATGCCTGCATCGGCACTGGACTCTCATAGTTCTTAGATGTCACAGTCATTGTGGTCATCCAATAGCAGTTTGCATTTTTGTAGTACTGGGGATTCTAGGCAGGTGCTCTACACTGAGCCACACTCCAGCCCCTCACTGGGGGATTCTAGGCAGGTGCTCTACACTGAGCCACACCCCAGCCCCTCACTGGGGGATTCTAGGCCCAACCTGTTCTACTTTTCATTTTGAGTCAGGTCTTACTAAGTTGTCCGGGCTGGCCTTGAACTCATTCTATAGCCCAGCAGGCCTTGAGCTTAAGATCTTCCTGCCTCTGCCTTCCAAGTAGCAAGGATAATGGGCCTGCATTGTCATTCCTGGCTACAAGCTTTTTCTTTCGACATAGGCAGAGCTGCTCCTGGAGGGTGGTAGGACTTTTTAGGCAGTGCATGCTAGAGGATGTGCAGTTGCTAGGAAACAATCCTTCCTCCACCCCTTCAGCCCTGTTTAATGGAGCATCTACCCACCCAGCTCCCCACTGAGTGGAAATGGCAATGCTGGGTCTTTGTCAGCAGGGAGCATTAGATCTGGGAAAACCTTAGGGAGATAAGAGAGAAGTTCCCGGAAGTGTAGGGCAGAGACATGTGGAGATGGGGTGGATTCCGGGAAGTATGGGGCAAAGACATATGAGGTGCAACCTTAGGAATTGTTGGGCAGGGGTGGGGTGGGCTGTATTCCAGAAATCATTGAGTTAGCTGTGGGAGTGGCCATGGGATGTACCTTAAGAATCGTTGAACAGAGGTGTGTGTGTGTAGGGGGGTGTTTGTCTTTGTTTGTATTTTACTTTTGTTACGATGTACCACCTCGGTGCACCCCTTTCTCATCATTTCAGGAGTGCTCCAGCTTCACCCACCCACCCTGGACTGATGTCCCCTCGTTCCAGTGGCCTGCAGACCCCAGAGTGCCTGTCTCGGGAAGGCTCCCCCATTCCACATGATCCCGACTTGGGGTCAAAGTTAGCCTCTGTTCCAGAGTATCGCTATTCCCAGAGTGCCCCAGGTAAGACATGAGTTCATCCTCTTCCTGCATGTGAGAGACTGGGAGGCACCCACTCAAGTAAGTCACTGTCCTCTGTGTCATCCCGCAGGCTCCCCTGTCAGCGCCCAGCCCGTGATTATGGCTGTCCCTCCCCGACCTTCCAACTTAGTGGCTAAGCCTGTCGCCTACATGCCAGCTTCCATAGTAACCTCACAGCAGCCCTCAGGCCATGCTATCCATGTGGTGCAGCAGGCCCCCACTGTCACCATGGTGAGGGTGGTAACCACCTCCGCCAACTCAGCCAACGGGTACATCCTCGCTAGCCAGGGCTCCGCCGGGGGCTCCCACGACACAGCAGGCACAGCCGTGTTGGACCTGGGCAATGAGGCAAGAGGTAATGTGGCCGCAGCTGTGTTCCCAGCACAGATATCACTGTTGGGCAGTTTTCACTATGCAGGGCAGTGGGTAAAGGGAAGTGGGTCTTGGGTTACTGTCTTTTTTTTTTAAGGAATTTAAGGATTGTCCCTGGGTACTTACTTCTTCCTTGGTTGACAGAGCCTTCTGATGCTCAAAGCTGTTTGCTTGAATTTTGTTTCCATTCAAGGTGACATTCAGGTTGCAGTCCTTATTTATCTGTTTGTTTGTCTGTTTAGAAGACCTATTTTCATTATTTGTGTGGATGGGTGTTTGGTCTGCAATGTCTGTGCACATGTGTGCAATGCCTGAGGAGGCCAGAAGAGGGCATCAGATACCCACCTATGTGGGGGCACTTAACCACTGGGCCATCTCTCCAGCCCCTATTCATTCATTCATTCATTCATTCATTCATTCATTCATTCATTCATTTTTGCCGGTGTTGCAGTATGTATCTCTGCTGGGCTGGCTTCAGACTTACTGTCATCTTGCCTCAGCAGTGCTGAGATTACAGGCACGCACCCATGCCCACCTCCAAAAGAAATCTGGTCTAGGGAGTTTATGGGGTAGATATTGGCAGTGCACCCAGTTTGTGAAAGGCAGCCCCAGAACTTTCTAGAAAGCATTATCTCTTGGTTGTTATTCCCACTGGGAACTCAATTTCAATGTTAACTTTGTATTTTATTGTTGTCATTATGGAAACAGGCTTGGCCTGGTGGCAGAGACTTGTCCTCCCAGCTACTGGGGAGGTGGAGGCCAGCTTGGGCTGTACAGCAAGCTCAAGGCCAGCCTGGGTAACTTAACTAGACTTTGTCTTAAAAAAAAAAAAAAAAATTGGGGTTGGGGCTTTAGCTCAGTGGTAGAGTGCTTGCCTAGCAAGTGCAAGGCCCTGGGTTCAGTCCTTAGCTCTGGAGAAAAACAAAAACAAAACAAAAAAAAAATTAATGGGGGGTTGGCAATGGGGCTGGGGATGTAGCATGCATGTGGCCTTAGATTCAATCCCTAGTACCACTAGCAACAACAAAGTAATAATAATTCTAGTCATAGAAATGACATCTTGGTGAAAGAGATGGTCACAGCCCTAAAAGCAAGCTGTCTCATTTCAAACAATACATTTTGCCTCACAGATTAAATTGGGATTGGTTGCAGTTGAAGGTTTACATAGTTAATTCATTTTTATTTTGTTTTTGGTGTTTGAAACAGTCTTGTGAAGCCCAATACTGACCTTGAAGTCTGTGTAACCAAGGATGACTTTGAACTCTTGATTCTCCTACCTCCACACCCAGCATGTTCTATAGCCCTGTTAATTTAAATATATGTCCAAAGATTTCCTTGGAAAGCCCTCTCTCCCAGTAGCCAACCTTATGCTGAGACCTTGGTGGGACTTGGTGGCCGGGGCCATGTGTGGTTCTGACTGGCTGCCCGCCCCACAGGTTTGGAAGAGAAACCCACCATAGCATTTGCCACAATCCCTGCAGCCAGCCGAGTTATCCAGACGGTCGCCAGCCAGATGGCCCCAGGAGTCCCTGGACACACAGTCACCATCCTACAGCCAGCTACACCAGTGACTCTCGGGCAGCACCATCTTCCAGTCCGGGCTGTCACTCAGAACGGAAAGCATGCTGTGCCCACGAATAGCTTAACTGGGAACGCTTATGGTGAGGCCCCAGCCTGCCCTCGGCCTGAACCCTAGACGCCAGGGACCTGCCCGCAGGCAGTGCAGCTCAGGAAAGCGCTTGCTTTTCCCATCTACTAGGCTCAGTGGCCTGAGCATCTAGCAGGGAGCCCAGATGTCACCTAGGGTGATAGGAGGTCAGAGGAGGAAGTCAGGGGGCCTGCAGGGGTCGGGGTGCTAGTGGCTAGGCCCCTGTGTGTCAGAGTACAGTAGTTATTTTTCTTGTGCTATAATAAAACACCTGGTACCAAAGGCAACTTCGGGAGGGAAGGTTTCTTTTGGCTTACTTTGGAGGTACAGCCATCATGGTTGGGAAGGCAAAGCACAGTCAGGCAGCTGCCGAAGGAGAGGAAGCTGCTCCTCAGCTCGCTTTGTACTGTATTTAGTCTTCAGGCCCAGAGTAGGATGGTGTCACCACATGCAGGACAGGTCTTCCCTCTTCATGACCCCAATCTAGAAACTTCCTCACAGACATGCCCCGAGGTTTGTTTCCATGGCACTTGTAAATCCCACTGAGGTGATAACCAAGGTTAGGTAACACAGAGGGTCGAGAGGGGAGGGAGGGATGTCCTCAGGGTGACAAGCAGCAGCAGGTGAGCAGGATGAAGTCGGATGTTGGGTGTCTGACCTAGACTTACCATGGGTAGGGAAGAGATGCCTGTGTGAGGAATGGACACTGTGGCTCTGCCTTTACTGCTCAGATCAATTAGTGGTGATCCTTAAGTAACCTCTTCTTCCTGCTACCAGCCCTCACCAGCCCCCTGCAGCTCCTGGCAGCCCAGGCGAGTTCATCCACACCAGTGGTCATCACCCGGGTGTGTGAGGTAGGGCCTGAGGAACCAACAGCAGCCGTCTCGGGGGCCACCAATGCCACACAGACCCCAGCAACCTCCACTACCACATCTGCCTCTTCCAGCGGGGAGCCCGAGGTCAAGAGGTCCCGGGTAGAGGAGCCCACTGGGACAGCCACCACACAGCCCACAGCAATGGCAGCCACTGGCCCACAGGGACCAGGTACCGGCGAGTGAAGTCACCTGCGGGAAGGTGCAGTGGGACTCACGCCACAGGTGCCCAGGTGGCCAGCTGCTGCACTCAAGGACGGAGTAGAGAGGTTGACAGCCGCCTGCAGCACATGTGCCACGAGGGTGACCGCCACACTTGGACAGTTTCCTTTTTATCTCTCCTGTCCTCCCATGGTTTGAAACAAAACACATAAACACGTTCAGACGACTTGATTGTATGAATCTGGGGGTTCTGTGTGTTTATTTACCCCTCCCTCATGCCATCACCTCTCCACAGTTCTTGTGGGAGAAGGTCTAGCCCAGCTCCTCAGGAACAGATCCCAGCCAGCACCCTCAAGAAGAGTGAGCCCCAGGATTGGACAGAAGTGCCACAGCGCAAACCCCGGCTGCTCTCCATGGGAGCCATCCACAGACTTCCTGTTTGTAACTCAGTGGGAATGGACCAGAGAACAGAGAATGGCGTGCGGCTGGGATGCAGAGTCTTCTCCCCAAAAGTGACATAGGTTGTGGCATTAATTGGGGTCAGGAGGTTACCTTGGCTTTGGACCCTAAAATATTTCTTACAGTTAAACATGGAATTTGGGCTCATCTCAAAACCTGAGACACACAGAAGGGTTCACGTGTCTTTGGGGTTCCCTATGGTAGCCAGCTGAGCAGTCAGTAGCAGACCCAAGCACTCACCCACACCAGCCCCTGGTGAACATGCCGCTCTCCCCGATAACTTCAAGAAGGATCAGCGGCTCCAACATTGATGTTGCAAAGTCCTTTGGCTGGAAAACCAGCCCAGGGCCAGTGGCCGTGGCATCCATTCCCACAGCACTGGCTGAACCCAGAGTGGCAAGCTACAACGGACATCCAGGGAAACCTGGGCAGCTTCAGGGGATGTCAGCCAGCCCCTTGCTCAGCAGGGAGGATATTGGTATGTGCCCGTGGAAGCTAGCAGGGCATGTGTCCTGTATTTCCGGCAGCTGGAGGATCTGGGCAACCATCTGCTCACGTTGCCTTCCCCTCACACATTCCAGTTTCCTGAGCACCCCAAGACGTGTCCAGTTTGCAAATGGAAACCCTCTCTTCTACCTGAAGCTGGGGGTCCCTGGCCGTTATCCACCGGAAAGGAAGCTACCTCTCCGGGCAGCAGTTGGTGCCAAGTTTGATTACAGTGTGGCAAGAACCAAAGTATGGAGGTCAGCCGAGGACTTGGATCCCCAGAGGTCCCTTTGCATGCCCAGACAAGCTACCAGCAGCACTTTCAACATACACCAAGTCGCAGGAGTAGGAGCCACTGAATGTTTCCCTCAGCTTGGGAATGAGATGGTTCTGCAGATAGTAACAGCAGCTGCATGACAGACTTGAAGGCATCCAGGAGCTCAGTGTTGGTCCTCCTGGAGGGTAGGCCATAAGCAACAGCCACCGCTTGGACAGAGCCCAGACCTATCCTTGGCATCAGACTTCCCACCAGCCTTCTTCCTCTGCCTGGGCCCGGTCAGAAGAGAGAGAGAGCCCCGTGAGCAGAGAGCAGGCAATCCCAGGAAAGGAAGGGGCCACAGCTGTACAAGCTGCCTTTGCTGGAAGGGATGCCAGCCAGTGACCTGGAGGCTATGGGGAGCAGGTGACCAGGTGGGATGAGTCCAAGCTCCACCCTACGGCTGCCACCACTGAAGCCGCCAGCCCCCCCCCCCCCCCCACATCAGGGACCAGTGCGGGGTGCCTTCCTCAGCTCTCTTGAGCTGTCATCCCAGCTCTCCAGCCAGTCGTTTCTGTAGTACTAAACTTCAAGCAGGAAGTAAGCTGTGTTTCGAAGGCCTCCTGTCTGTTGCCTGGGAGGTTTCAGAAAGCTGGGGCTGGGGTGGCAGTGACTGGGGGGAGGGTTTTCCAGGTGGAGCTGTCCCTTGGAATAAGCAAACGGCCCTGTCCCACATCTCTCTGTGCCTCGCATGAACTTGTTCTGTGTGCCTGGTGTGAGCATGAGGTTAGGGAAGCGGGAATGGGCTGAGGCCATAAGGGACATTAGTGCCACCTGTTGATTTTCCCTTCATTAGCCATTTACTCCAAGGCTGTGCATGGTCAGTCTGCAAGGCAGATTATTTGTGGATTGTCATGGTAGGCACTGTGTGCAGCCCCTGCATGGAACTGTGGGTCACCATCTGTCGCATCTGTCATCGGGTCTCAGTATGGCTCTCCTGGCTCCTGAGACATCATGGTGTCCATCTTCTGTGGCAGATCCTCTCATCATTACCAAAGGTGTGGAAGGATGTAGAAGGAGAGAGTGCCACACACACTGTCCTAGTGTCTACATGACCTTAAGGCCCTATGCCCCTGGTTGGGCAGCCTGAGCTAGAAAGGAGGAGGCTAGCCTGGTGCCGCTGCTCTGGAAGTGGATTTGGTCATCTACCAGGCAGCACCCTAGCTTTTTCCCACAGCCACAGACCCAGAATAGCCAGTGCTCAGGAATGCACAGCCAGCTGGAACTCGCTCCCATGAGCTCTGGGACATCAGGTAGAGTCCAGCTAAGCTATGTGTGGAAGCCAGAGCCTGGGTCAGGGGCCAGGAAGACCATGACCATCTACTGTGTAGACCATGGCTGGCAACCCTGGAGGACCTCACCAAACCCTGTGGTTGGGGAAACAGTTCAGGGACAGATGTGACGCCTGGGGACCTATTCCTCAGGGTACACAGGGGCTCCCATCTCTGGCAGAGCTTTATCTGAGCTTGCCTTGTTTTGGAAAGTTCCCTGGCAGATCAGGTGCCTGGCTGTCCACACATCCACTGTCTTCTGTTTTGTGTCTGGGACTCGCCAGACTCACAGATGCTGCGCGCATAGGAAGTCACCATGGTGACTGGAAGTGAAGAGACCCTGCCTGAGAGCCTGCCTGCGCTCTCTCTCTGCTCCTTCTCCCCTGCCCATCTCCTTCCTCCTCCTCCTCCTTTTTCCCTTCCTCCTTCCCTTTACCTTACCCCTTCTGTTCCTCTTTTGCTCCCTCATCCTTGCCTCCTCTGTCTTCTCCCCACCTCAGCTTTCAGCCTGGCACCCAGGGCATGATAAACATGTCTGTCATCAGCTTCTGGAGCCTTGCCTTTGTGCAAGGTGGGGTATCTGACTCACTAGCCATAAGGAAGCCCCACAGACCCTTCCCCTGCTTTCCACATCCTTATAATCTAGAGATCTACCACCTCCCCGTCCTGCCCCTCGCCAGGCTTGCCAGGGTCTGAGATTATAGGTGCCACCCAGCCTACCACAGTATCCCGGGAGAGCCGGAAAGGGGTACGTCCAGGTGATGGGGTCCGTCTCTTCCTTTAGAGAAACAAGGCAGTGGTAAAGGAGTCCATGCACGCAGGAAACTTTTCCCATAGAGAAGAAGCGGTGGTGGAATGGAATGCTACTGCTTTTCCTCAAAAACCTCAAATTCCACAATGCACCCATGTGACGTTGCCTACTCTGGGGTGGGCGCCCCCACCTTGCTGACAAGCCCCTCCCTCCCCATCTGAATAGCTCAGTGCCTGCTCTAGCGTAAGTCAGAAGGTCTCTATTCTGGTGAAAGACCCCTTGTGTGGGGAGCATCACATCCCAGTCACTAGTGGTAAAGTCACCACAAGTGACAACAGGGTAACCCCTTGTTTGGGTTCAGAGTGACAGAGCGCTTGCCTAGCGCCTCACCTCAGAATACCTCTGCTTAGAAGCAATATACAAAGGGTAAGTCAAGTTGTTCCCAAGATCACCTCTGCTGACTCCAGCTTCCTCGAGAGCAGGACCTCTGACATGCACTTTGGCTTGGGGGAGGCAGATGAGGGCTGGGGACAAACAGTAGCCAAGGCCGCCTCAATTCCACCTGCCACTTCAGTCCTGTCCCCAACTGAATGTCCCCTTTCATCTGTGAGTCCCCTGCCCCAGGCTTTGAATTCAAGGTGGTTCCTTCTGGGTTTCTGTTTTGTTTCTTGTGGTGCTGGAGACTAAACTCGGGGCTTTGTATGGGCTAGGTAAGCCCCTAGGCAAGGGTTCCGCTGAGCCACACTCCCAGCCCTTCGGATTTTTTAAACTTGAGACAGGGTCTCACGAAGCTTCCTAGGCTGGCCTTGAACTTGCAATCCTCTTGTCTCAGCTTCCTGAAATGCTGGGTCTATGTGCCACCATAGCCCAGTGCTCTTGTCTTTTTGTGTTTTTTTTTCTTCCTCCCTCCCTCCCTCCCTCCTTCTCTCCCTCCTTCCCTCCCTCACCCCCCTCTCTTTCTTTTTTCTGTACCAAAAGCTGCTACATTGGTAACACAGAGCAAGGTGTGGCCTAGATGCCTCACAGACTAGCACTTGGCACCCACTTTCCATAGCCTGTGGTTTGAACAGTTTGGGAATGTCATTCTTGGGGTCACTGCTTCCCTCCCTCTGCCCTCCGCATCGCTAACCCCTGAAGTCACACCTGCTTGGCAAGTGGCGTTCTGTGACCCAGCCTCAGGCCCATTTCACTGACTTTGTTTAGGGAAAATAGTTTTCTACTTGTGTTTAAAAAATACAAAAGCTACTTGAGTGCTCCTAGCTTCTGGTTCTACTTGCTCCTCTGCTCTTCTTTTCCACTGCTCTGAGCTTCTCTCTAGCAGGCTTCAGCTCCGCTGCTGCAGGGAACATTCTAGAACTACCCTCCAGGCGGCTGGCGCACAACACCCTGGCAGGGCTGTCCCACAGATGAGGCCAGCCACATGCCTTATCCACAGGTACCACCTGGGTGTGAGGCAGGACAGAGGGTCTCCCGAAGTTCTTGGTGAGAGGAAATGGCTAATCAGAGGCTAGGGGGAGGTGAGCCAGCAGGATTGGAAGCTGAGGGCTGCCCTCAGCTCTGTCTTAGCCCTCACAGCTGGTGCAGGCAGGGGTAAAGAGAGCAGATCTCTTAATCATGGGTATCTCTCTCCAAGAGGAAACTTCACTGGAGGGCTTCACTTACTGTGAAAAGCAGTGTATGCGTTTCTATACTTGGGCTCAACCACCAAACACAGGCTTCCTGGGACCCCCAGGACTTCCTCCTTCATCTGCCCCTAACCCCCGCTTCGTGAGAGTTAGAGGGGTGAGAGAGCTTGCTGCCTTACCTCTGGAATCCTTGCTGCTCTGACTGTTCACAAGGTGAACCATGTTGAGGAACCTGGGCCCCAGGAGCCGAGGAGAAGCTTGAGGGTGGACAGTGGCCAGGCTTGCTCCACGCCCTCTGCATCTGAAGCACTTGCCCTCATCAGAGCAACCTCAGCACTGTCCCCTGAGTCCCTGGGACTGTGCTGACCCTGCTAGAGTGACCCTCGTGATCCACTAAGTATTTATGTTCTTTGTCCTGTGTGTATCCACATGACAAACATGGCTTCTTGAGTCTGAATTGGCTGAAACTTTAATTTTTAATTGGTAAAATTGGGAATAAAAAAAAAATCTAACATTTTCATTTTTGCCCCTCTCTCCCATCTTTACTTTTTAACATCCTTTCGGGGGTGGGGGACATCTGGGATCCCTGATAATACCTTAGCTTGATTCCTGGGCTGGGAAAAGGTGGTGGGGGCAGGAAGAAGAGACCCAAACTGTCTTCCAGGTCTCTCCTTGAATTCTGCTGTGTCCTTGGCGGGGCCAGCAGCTGTGCACGTATGAGGGAGGGGCTAAAGCCGGTAGTGAGGTCTTTCTCTTTCTTAACTGAATGATAATTCTGTAAAAGTAATTGGGGGGAGGGTGTTCAGGGAGTATGTGTGTGTGTGTGTGCGCGCGCGCGCGCGCATGTGTGATTTTGTTTTTGTTTTTTACAGTGGCTGTCTAAAGTATTTTCATGATATGTTTAACACGTAGTGCTTTAAAAGCAGTGGTATCCTATGCGCTGGGAATCCTGGTTCCAGAGATGTGCCCCACCTTGGTGGGTGAAGGTCCCACCCAGGAGGCAGGGGTAAGGCCTGGGGTCAGAAAGGCCTGTGGACCCACATCCCAAGCAGCACCACCTGGGCATTCATTTCAAACAGGATACAGTATTTTTTTATAACAGAACCATCCTTTTTTTTAAAAAAGAGTTTGACACCTGAATGTGATTTCTAACTATTATTAGACGTTAATGTTTTAAAGCTATAACAAAGTGGAAATTTTCTACTTCTTTTTCATCCATTTGAACTGTTCTTTTATCTATTCAATTGTTGTATGTGGCTGGGGAAGCTCTGTTTTCTCCTCTTAGCGTTTGTTTCTATAACCAGAAATAAAAATTATATATTAAAGAGATGTACCCAAGGGTGTGAGTGGTCCCTGTGAGTGGCTGACTATGGAGGGCAGACAAATTAACAGATGGCCTGGTCCCTGCTCTCAGGAGCGAGACTTGACCCCCAGGTGTTTCAGAGGAGGCAGGGAAATGACAGGGACTCTGCTTCCTTCAGGGTTTCCTGGGTGACCAGTCCAGGAAGAGATGGGATCAGGGAGAGTCCTACAGGTGTCATCATCTGAGGACATGGTTCCCTATGAGTCATCTGAGCTCCAAGGATATGGAGATGGTTCACAGATGACAAGGGAGGAGCTAGCCTGTGTCTCCCTGACTCGTGACACGGGTCCAAAGCTGGGTCAGGGTGTGTCTCCAGGTGTCTGTGTGTCTTGTTACTCATCTGTTGCTGTGAGGAGACACCATGACACAGGTGTTTAGTTTGCGGCTCACAGTTAAGGGGGTTAGAGTCTGACCATCATGGCAGGGAGCACAGCAGCTGACAAGCAGACATGGTATGGGAGCAGTAGCTGAGAGCTAACTGGGAAATGGTGTGGGCTCTTAAAACCTCAAAGCCTGACCCAGTGACACACCTCCTTCCAACAAGGTCACGCCTCCTAATCCTTCCCAAACAGTTCTACCAAAGGGGACAAAGCATTCAAGTGCATTAGCCACTGGGAGCCATTCTCATTCAAACCACCACACCATGGCTGCCTCAGTGGCTCTGGCAGACATCTGACACTCAGCCAGGTGAGAAACTCTTCATTTCTCTCCTTTTCTGTGTACATGTTCCTGGGTGTGACTACATGTGTGTGTGCATTTGTATGGAGGCAGAGGACAACCTTGGGTGTTCCTCAGGTGGTGTATGTGTGTTCACATGTGGAGGCACAGGTATGCACTGGCCACAGGAGACGTAGGCATGTCAAAGGACAACCTTCAGGTACCTGCCCTCACCTTTCCACCTTGTTTGAGACAGAATCTCTTTGCCACTGCATAAGCCTGGCTAGCAAGCCCTCTAGTTTCAGGAGACTCTCCTGCCTCCTCCCCTCTGCTGTAGGTGTGTTGGGATTACAAATCTTACACTATTGTGCATAGCTTTTACGTGGACTCTGGGGACCCAAACGCTGATTATCATTCTTGTGTGGCAGTCGCTTCCATGCACTGAGTCATCTTCCCTGCCCCACTTTGTCCTTTGAGACAGGGCTCTCACTGGCCTGGGACTTGCCAAGTAAGCTAGGCTAGCCCGCCAGCAAAACCCAGGGATCCACCTGTGTCCACTTCCCCAGTGCTGGATTACAAGTGTGTGCTTTATTCTTACATGGTTCTCATGCTTGCAAGGAAAGCACTTACCAACTCTGCTTCTGCCCATTTATCTGACACCTTGCTCATTCTAGGTCATAGGCACTAGGCCAGACAGACATGGGTCCAAGTTCCCACCATGACAGCTCCTCAGTCTACCTGAACACAAGTGAGTGAGTAAGTGGTGTGGGGGCCTCCTCATCTCAGAACCCCAGGCTAGCAAGACACTGGGTGCCTCTGACAGAATTCATAAAAATATGGCTGTCACACAGGTAACGTGTGTGTGTGTGTGTGTGTGTGTGTGTGTGTGTGTGTGTGTGTGTGTGTGTGTAGTGCCTGGATATTTTTATGTGGTGCTGGGAACTCAAGCTCTGGTCCTCATGCTTGCATAGCAAGCGATTGACTGACTGAGCCATTTCTCCAGCATACACACACAACTATTTTCCACTAATGAGACCTTCAAATAACCTGCTACAGATTTTTAAGAAACAGATCAAATATTATGCATGGTAATATTGTTTACCGGGTGTGCATGTATGTGTCGAGAAAGGGGAAATGATCAACCCTTGGCACACTGGTTTGTCTTGCTGAGGATGGAGCCCTCACACAGGCTGGACAAGTACTCTACCACCAAGTCACGCCCCCTAGCCCCTCACTGGGGGATTCTAGACAGGCACTCTACTACTAAACTATGTGCCTAGTCTTCTCTCCAGGCCCAGAACCTTCCACTTGCAGTTCCGGGATCAAAGGAAGCTGTTCCGGGGCCAGGAGGTCTGGATTCCAAGAACTATGGTTCCAGGGTTCCTTGGCTGACGGCTGACATAGATGCCCGGGAGCTGGCCCGGAACCGGCTTCCTCACTGCAACTGATGGCCCATGGCCTCCGCCCCGCCCACCTGACGCAATACCGGAAGTCTGTCTTTCGCTAGCAGGGTCCTCCCACGAGATGTGGCACCGGAAGCCGGCCCCTCATGCTCCAAGTTCTCCCACGTGACGCAGCCGGGGCGTGGGAGGGATGTGCTGGGGCGGGAGGGAGGAGTGAGAGCGAGACAGACGTCGTTCGGTCACATGACACATCATGTGACACCACCCGGAAGTCCGCGACTCGCTTCGGGCACCGGTGGCCTCTAAGCTGCGTCAGGATGTTCTCGGCGGGCGCGGAGAGTCTGCTGCACCAGGCCAGGTCTGCAGATCTGGGGCCGGGGCCACGGGGCGAGACAAAGCTAAGGAGGGGCGGGGAGGCGGTGGTCCCGCTGCGCGGCTCGGCTGGGTGCCCGTGTAGCGCCTGTCCCGGCCTCGGGACGCCTACGTGGAGTGTAAGTTGCACAACCCAACTAAGAAGTCCTCCCCATCGTGTCTGGTGCCAGGCTTCGCTGGTCCTGCACTGATTGCCTAGATTGCGCCTTCCTTCCCAACTAGCGGGTCCAAGACTTGATGGCATTTGATCAAACGAAGGGAGTGGCTGCCAGAAGCCCAGATCTGATGCATTTGGTAAACTTAAAAAGCAAAGGGACAAATCTGGACTCTAAGCTTAGGCCACTTGTGAGAGATTAAAATGTAGATAAGGTCTCTGGAATCTGGGGGAACAACAGCCTGAAAGAGCGTTAAAGTCTGGAGTCTGCAAACAAGACAGAACTCCGAGGAGGGCTCAATGGGTAAACGCCCTTGCAGCCAAGCCTGACGGCCTCGGTCCGACCCCTGGGACCCACGTGGAGGAAGGAGAAAATCAACTCCCTCAAGTTGTCTTCTGATCTCCACTCGAGAGCCCCTACATGCACATAAAGAAATACATGTAACAAATTAAAAACAAAAACAAAAACTCCCAAGATAATTATCGAAGATCTGTTAGAAAGTGTTTGGTGACCAAGCCATGCAGTCTGCCCACGGGCCCACCGCCCTCCTAGCAGAGGGCATAGTTTTCATTTTAAGCAGTGTGTTTCATGGAGACTTTAGTGTTGGTCAGCATGTCACCTCATGCCAGCACGAAAATAACGTTTCCCACTCAGATTCTGCTCAGGGTCATGGGGCAGGTGGATGAAAGGCACAGGGACTCATTGAAATGATTTTTGTCCTGGGAGGGGTCCCCAGGAGCAGTGGGGAGTTGTGGGAAAATTGGGTGGGCACTTTAAAGCTGTACTGAAGCTGTAGCCACACGATGCAGAGTATCTCTAGTTTGGTCATTTCATTCTCTGATTCATAGTGTATGTGGTTTATTACTGTGCCCGGGTTAGGCGTAGCTCCCTTTCCTCACCCAGCCTCTTCTGTGGTACCTTATATGACTCTGGGTGGAGGATGTAGAAAACAAAGTAGGCTAGGGTGGTGGCAAAGTCGTTGGAGATCATCCTGCAGCCTTCAAAGAGACTAGGACGTGCAGTAGCTGCCAAACAGCTGACAGGTCCAAAACGGGGCAGTGTGCAAACTGTGAGCCCTGTCTGGAGACCACAGTGGGGCTGTGAGCCATGGTTTAGGAAGTCAGAGGCCCTCTTCAGCACCCACAGGCTCCATCCAGTAATTTTTTCTTTTTCTTTTTTTTTTTTTTTTTTTTTTTTTTTTTGAGCGGGGAATAATTGAGACAGAGTCTCACTGTGTGGCCCCAGGAACTTACTTTGTAGACCAGGCTGGCTTCAAACTCAACAGAGTCCACTTGACTCTGCCTCCCCAGTACCTCCGCACCAGGCAATTCCTTCATCATGGGTCTTTATTTTGTGGTGTTGGCGATGGAACCCAGGGCCGCATGGTCTAGGCGAGCGCCCTTCTGCCCTGCTGCAGTCCCAGCCCTCTTTTCCTTGCTGTTAAGCTTGGAAGAGAAGCTGAGAAACTGATTTCCACGCTGATGCTTAGTTTAGTCTCAGCATTTCGAGTTAAGCCAGCAACATATTATATCAGGCTTATCTTACCCCTGCTGTAATCTTTGCTCTTCAGTGTAGCTTGTAGATTCCCTTTTCAAAAGCCGGAGGCTCACTGAAGCACATCTGAAAGGCAGCTTGAGCTCAAAGGTGATGGAGCTCAGAGGTAGAGCGAGTGCTTCCTTATCATGTGCAAGGCCCTGGCTTCAAACTCCATCAGTGCCAGTGAAGGTGGGGGCTGGGAGAAGCGGGTCATGGTCGTGCACACCCAGACATCTTGGGAGAACGAGGAAGGAGGATGAAGAGTTTGAGTCTGGGCTATGTAGTAAGTTCAGCCTGGGCTATATAGCCAGACTCTGGGGAGGGAGGGGACTTAGACTAAATAGTTTCGACTTTTGAAAGGTCCTTTTACTGAGTATGTTGGCTCACTCTTGAAATGTCAGTGCTTGGAAGTGGAGGCAGGAGGATTGCTGCAAGCTCCAGGCTAGCCTAGGCTACAAAGTGAGGCCCTGTCTCAAAACAAAGGAAAAAAAAAAAAGAAACCCTTAAAGTAGTGTTTTCTTTTTACCATTGGAACAACAGAACAAGGACGGATGAATCACCTTTTTTAAAGGGTGTCACCAGGAAACTGGGGGTGCTGTATCACAGTTCCAGGGAAGGACCCTGTCTACACTCCAGTTCCTGTAATCCTCCCTCACAAGCACTCTGAGCCTGGACGGCTCTTCCCTACTTTCTCTGTGCTGGTTAGGGATAGTCCCCCACTGGGGGATGTGCTTGTGGCTTAGGGCAGCACCATGATCCATGGTGGTATTTTGTTTGTGTCTTAACAAATAAAGCTTGCATGAAGATCACTAGACAACCACAGAGGCTAGGCAGTAGTGTCACACACCTTTAATCCTAGCACTTGAGAGGAAAAAGCAAGAAGATCAAGAGTTCAAAGCCACCCTGGGCTACATGAGATTGAACCAATCTAAAAGAGAAACAGAGCCGGGTGGTGGTGGTGCACACCTTTGATCCCAGCACTTGGGATCTCACATCTTTAATCTCAGCACTAGGGAGGTGGAACCAGGAAGTGAAATGGCTGGGCGGAGAGAGGACTATAAGGCGGGAGGAGACAGGAACTCAGCTTCCTTAACTAACCTTCAGTAGAGGTTAAGTTTCTCTAGTGTCCGGCTCCTTTACTGATCTTTCAGCATTTACCCCGATATCTGGCTCTGGGTTTTTATTATTAAGACCAATTGGGATCCATGCTACAGTGGTTCCCCTTCCTTCCTTAGGGAGATACAGGATGAGGAGCTGCATCGATTCTGCACCCGGGTCACTAAGCTGCTGCAGGAACCCCCTGGGCCAGCCACCATGGATGCCCTGCAGAGGCTCTCGCTCATTGTCTCAGCCACCAAGTACCCCCGGAGGTGAGTGGACAGCACTACTGTGAATCCCAGTGCATTCCCCAGACAGTCCCAGCCGGCTTCCCTGGGGTGTCAGTGTACTTGCCAGAGGCCTGACGTGTCCCCTGGTGGGTCTTGCCCTCCAGGCTGGAGAAGATGTGTCTGGACCTGTTGCAGACCACCCTCTGTTTGCCCACAAGCCCTGAGCAGCTTCAGGGCCTGTGTGCCGCTATCTTGAGAGAGATGTCACCTTTTGATGACCTGGCCCTGTCCTGTGATCACACCCAAAACACCCGGCAGCTCAGCCTTTTGGCCTCTGTGCTATTGGCCCAGGTAACACAGTTGTCACCATTGGGGATGAGGTGGTGTCGATGGCGGCATCTGTTTCTGGTGGTTCTGAGATCTCAGGAATACAGCAAGCTGGTCTGTGTCCCTCAATGTGTCCATGTGCTGTGAAGACCCACTCTGCCCAGAACTCATTCCCTTGGATGCTCTAATGACTATCTCAAGTGTGCATGGCACCCCCCATACCCCTATGCACACACCCCCATGCACACACCCCAGGTCTCTGTTGATAGCTAAGTCAGACTTCAGGGCCTGGCCCACCATTGTGATGTTCCTGAGCATATGATTCCACACTTAAAGAGCCACTGCAGTATGCCTTCTGGGGATCGAACTCAGGTCCCTGTGCTGCTGAGGGACTCACTTTACCGGTCCTCAACTACCTGTCCTGCTTTGAAGGGAGACAGAAAAGGAGAGATCAGATGTGTGAGCCAGCGCATCTTCAAGATCCTTGAGAACCGGCAGCCCGAGGGCCCCAGTGTCAGGCACCTCCTCCCTGTCCTGTCCAAGGTCATTGGCCTGGCCCCAGGCACCCTCATGGAAGGTACTGGACACTTCTTCCCAAAAGGCCTTCTTGGCTCCTTTCCCACAGCAACTGACTCTAGGGTGTGGTGGAAGGAGGGTTACACTGTTGGAGAACCCTGCATAACTTCCCAGGTTGTACCCATGGTGTGGGGGTCTGTTGAGCCCCATTTTCTCTTGAGCAAACTCGCCACCACCTGGGAACCTAGAGGCTTGACTTTCCATCACTGCACCCCTCCCCTTCCTACAGACCAGACCAACCTGCTCAGCAAAAGGCTAGTGGACTGGCTGCGCTACGCCAGCATCCAGCAAGGGCTTCCGTACTCAGGGGGCTTCTTCTCTACACCCAGGACCCGGCAGGTGAGTGGCAACTGCTTCAGGTTCCCAGGGAGCTGAAATCACAAAAGCTGTCACAGGCTTGGGACGAGGCTCAGTTGGTAGAGCATTTGCCTAGTGTGCATTAAGCCATGGGTTCAAGCCCCAGAACCACGTAAACTGAGTGTGGTGCTGCACACCTGCAGTCCCAGAACCTAGGAGGTGGAAGCAAGAGAATCAGGAGTTCAAGATCATCCTCAGCTACATAGCAAGTTTGAGGACAGAATGATGTGCATGAGACCCTGTCATAAAAACAAAACAACGCGACTCTGATAGTCCTCTGATAGTGCTCATTCTCTGTCTCCTATGCATGGATGTTGCACATAGCCAGTCTGACCAGACGTGTTCCTCTGGCGGTCCTTCCCCTTGGTTCCAGTCAAGTTTCTCATTGCTGTCTCTGCCTCTGAGTAGGGAGTGCCCAGGATGGGGGAGTGCACTCTGAGTCTGGCCAGCTCCCCAGCATGTGTGGCTCCTGCTCAGTGCCTACAGAGGAGGATGTGGACACATCTGAGCTGCAGTCATACCATGTGTCTTTAGGTCTTGGGGTAGGCCTGCTGGATCTAGGAGTGTGGATGCATCCTGCAGTACAACCTTGGAGAGGGCAGGTAGTGAGGCCCCTGGGCCGTGCTGGAGCTCACAGCCTCACATGATTTCTGTATTCCTGAGTAGTTCATGAGCCCACCAGGCTCATCCTCAGCCCTGTCCTTCCTCCCACAGCCAGGTCCCATCACTGAGGTGGATGGAGCAGTGGCTTCTGACTTCTTCACGGTACTCTCCACGGGCCAGCACTTCACAGAGGACCAGTGGCTGAACATGCAGGCCTTCTCTATGCTTCGGAAGTGGCTGCTGCACAGTGGCCCTGAGGACCCAGGCAGTCCAGATGCAGGTGTGCCCAGGGTGGGACAGAGAGGGGTAGAGAGCACAAGTACACTGTGACTTGGGTGCGGGTCAGGGGTGGGCAGGAGGCAGCTGAGCCCTATAAGGACACCACAGGTGTCTATAGGCCAAACAAGGAGTGTGATCAGTTTGGAGGCCAGCAACAGAGGCGCTCTGACCCCAGGAAGAGCCGAGAACACAGCCCAGCACCCTTTGCAGGCATCCTGATGTCTCCACATGGTACTCCCAGAGAGCCAGATGGATCATCCAGGGCAGCTACTCACAGGCCTATCTGATCTTGCCCCATCTTCGGACTTGGTTTATAGACAGTCAAACTCAGCTGTTCATAGTGGTACATGCTTATGAGCCCAGAACTTGGAGGTGCAGGCAGGAGGATCTCAGCTACATAGTTTGAAGCCAGCCTGGACTACAACCCAGGCTGTTTTGAGGCCCTGTCTCAAAAACACAAAACTAAGCTAAGTGTAGGGATCCCTACCTATCCTGCTGGCACCTGGGACGCTGAAGAAGTAGGATTATAAGTTTGAGACCAGCCTCAGCTACATAGCAGGACCCTATTTTATACGCTCAAAAACAAACAGAAAAACCTACTAGTAACCCAGACAAATTTGTGCATCTGGCACTGGTGACAACAGCCTCATACCCAATGACTTGAGCGACCTTGAGCACTCCAGGAAGCTGCTGGGCCGTGTGTCTGTCCTACAGATGTGTTTTCTCCTACAGATGACAAGTCAGAGCTGGAGGGCTCCACCTTGTCTGTGCTGTCCGCCACCTCCACTGCCAGCCGCCTGCTGCCCCCTCGGGAGCGGCTGAGAGAGGTGGCCTTCGAGTACTGCCAGCGCCTGTTAGAACAGAGTAACCGGAGTGAGTCCCCAGGCTACCACCACCTGGCCCCAGCCCACATTGCCCTCCAGGGTGGGGTCAAGGCAGCCGAGCTGACTGAGTATCTGATTTAGAAGAGCTGGCGGGGGAGTGGTCAGGACAGTGCATCCTTGTGTCTGAGGACAGGCCCTACCCGTGTGTCTAGCTCCTCACCTCTGGCATCTAAGGGTCCACCCATCTTGTACACACCTTATGGGCACCAGTCCCCGACCCCTGTCTGGTCATGTGACTGCTCATTGTCCTGGCCTCAGCTTCTAGGAAACAGGCTGCCTTGATATGGGGCTGTTTTGAGACAAGTCAATTTTCTCTTTTCCAGGAGCCTTGAGGAAGGGGGACTCCGACCTACAGAAAGCTGTAAGTGGCCTACAGGGTGGCTGGGGCAGGTGCTGCCTGGACCCCCTGACCCAGCTCAGTGTCCCTGCAGTGCCTGGTGGAAGCTGTGTTGGTGCTCGACGTGCTGTGTCGGCAGGACCCCTCCTTCCTTTACCGCACCCTCTCCTGCCTGAAGGCCCTGCATAGGAGGCTGGGTGAAGACCCTGGCAGTGAGCGGGCACTGGTGCCCCTTGCTCAGTTCTTCCTGAACCATGGTGAGTCTGGATACATGGGCAGTTTCTTCTAGGCACTCAGAGGCTATCACATGTACAGTTTTGTTTGGTTTGTTTATTGGCAGTACTGGGCATGGAACCCAGGTCCTTCATATACTAGACAAGTGCTCTGCTGCTGAGCCACACCCCAGCCCCTCACTGGGGGATTCTAGGCAGGAGCTCTACCACTGAGTCACACCCCAGCCCCTCACTGGGGGATTCTAGTCAGGTGCTCTACCACTGAGCCACACCCCAGCCCCTCACTGGGGGATTCTAGGCAGGTGCTCTACCACTGAGCCACACTCCAGCCCCTCACTGGGGGATTCTAGTCAGGTGCTCTACCACTGAGCCACACTCCAGCCCCTCACGGGGGGGGGGGTGTTTCTAGGTGAGTTTAATCCCCAGCCCTCTTTTTGATTGCTTTGTTTTGTTTATTAATTTGGTTTTTCTTTGTTTTGAAACAGGCTCTCATGTGTAGCTCTGGCTGACCTGGAACTCATAGAGGTCCACCTACCTCTGTCTCCCAAGTGCTGGGTTTAAAAGAGTGTGCCACCACACCTTAGCCTCTCTTTTATTTTGGAATGGGTTCTCTCAAACTTGCCCAGGCTAGTCTTGAATTTGGGATTCTTCTGTTTTAGCTTCCTGAGTAGCTGAGATTACAGTTCCCAGGCAAGCTCAGAACTCTGCTCTACCATGGGCCCATGAAAGTCAGACATTGAGGCCTACCCCCTTCCTGACAGTGTTCCCCGTGGGTGGTGCTCTGAGGCTAAGGGAGGCGACAGCATCTACAGGAAGCTTCTAGTTTTCTGGAGACATGTAGCCCTGGAGGCTCGGCCACACTGTCTGAGTTCTTTAACCCAGGTTACTGCAGGTGCTACTTCTGCAGAGCCTAATGCCCTGGTGGCCTCTGATGTCTTTCAGGGGAGGCGGCCGCCATGGATGCAGAAGCCATCTACCAGCACCTGCTCAGCAGGCTCCCTTCCGAGCGCTTCTACAGCCCGACCCTGGCCTTCGAGGTCATACACTTCTGCACACACAACCTGACTCTGTTTGACCCCCACTTCCTCAACCTTCTCAGGTTGAGCTTCCCTAGTCTGTTCAAGGCACGTGTGGGCGTCTTTGCAGGTGGGCCCAGGGCAAGGTTTTAGGGCTGGGAGTCTCCGTGTATCATAACATACAAACAGCATCATCTCAGACAGCCACATGGCAGCCAGACATGGTGCTACGTACATGTAATCCCAGCACAAGGGAGGCTGAGGCAAGGGGATCAGAAGTAGGAGTTCAAGGCCTGCTTCAGTTACATAGCAGTTCCAGGCCAGCCTGGGCTACGTGACACCCTGTCTCGAAAAGCAGACAAAGCTGGATGTGTCAGCACACACCTTTAATCCTAGCATTCAGGAGGCAGAGGCAAGAGGATCTCTAAGGAGTTCAAGGCCAGCCTGGTCTACATAGGGAGTTCCAGGATGGCCAGGGCCCCATAGGGACACCTTGTCTTTAAAACAAACAACAAAAAGAAAAACCTAAGGACTGGAGAGATGGTTCAGTGGTTAAGAGCACTGGCTGCTCTTGCAGAGAACCTAGGTTCAATTCCTAGCTCACAACCATCTGTTACTAATTCCAAGGGATCCAGTGCCCTCTGCTCGCCTCTTCAGGCACTTCATACACACAGTGCCCATACATACGTGCTGGCAAACTACGCATACACATGAAATAATATCTAAAAAACAAACTAATGTCATGCACAGGCAGGAGATGGCTTGTCTGACTTTGAGCTGGCCAGCTTCAGTTTTGAGATACCTCTGCTCCAGGAAGCCAAGCCTCCTGGGTACCAAATTGCAGATGTGTGCAGTCATGCCTGACTTGACCCATGGCATTACTCTGACTGGTGCATTCAGTCCATTACTACAAGCCTGTGATGGATCTGTGGGAGCTAGAGGTCAGAGGTCAACCTCAGGTGGTGTTCCTCAAACAATGGGGCCTCTCTTTGATCTGGAATTCTCCAAGTGGACTAACCTGTCTGTAGCAAGCCCCAGAAATCTGCCTGTCTCTACCTCCCCAGTGCAGGGCATGCACCACCACACCTGGAATTTGGGGTTCTGGGGGCTAGAACCAAGGTTCCCGTGTGTGCACAGCAAGTACTTTCCTGACTGGGTCATCTCCCAGCATTCAGTCCTTTTCCTAAAGAGTGATTCAGGAATGGCTAACTTCATTGCTGGCACAAGATTGGCTGCAAAAGACGAAATAGAAGAGCAGACATGGCCAGAGAGATGGCTCCAGCTAGTAAAGACACTTGATGCTGACAAGTGGAAGTTCCGTCCCTGGGATCCACGTGTTAAAACGAGAGACCCAACTCCTGCACGGTGTCCTTTGGCTTCCCACTTGTGTGCATGTGCACATGCTCACATTAACAGTAGTCAATGAAATCCTCAGAACATGGCCCAAAACCCACAGCCTCATCTCGGGCAGTGTGGGGAGGAGGGGGAGGGGTGGGGCTAGCTGCCCCATCTGAACAGTGTCTCAGTCGTGTGAGTTGGCAGTAGGAGGCCACTGGTTGAGGCCATGGCCAGCTAGCATCCTCCAGCCCTGTCTGAGCCACTGTGTGTCCCCCACAGTTCCTGGCTTGGAACAGCCCTCCCCTCACAGCCGAGTTCATGGTACTCCTCCCAGCTCTGGTGGATGCTGGCACGGCCGTGGAGATGTTACACGCCCTACTTGACCTGCCCTGCCTGACTGCTGCCCTGGACCTACAGCTCAGGTGGGCCCACTCTGCCCTGGTCAGCCCTGTCCCCTCCCATGCCACCAGCACCAGCGCTGCTGTCCTTACTGCTCCGACCCCTGGACCAGAGCCCCTGCAAGACTCCAGACCGCAACAGTACATCTCCGGTCCCTTCACCACCCACCCAGAGCAGCACCTGAGCCCCAGGGCTCCTCAGCACTTCTGTGTGCAGCAAGGGAAGTCTCCCAAGTTCTGCAGCCCAGGTTGCCTCCCCAGCCCTGTGAGCCTGTGATGCTTCAGCAGGTGCCCCTGGCATCGGGTCAAATAGGACCATGGTTGACTTGTGCTGAGAGTAGCATCCCAGCCCAGCTTCTGTCCTCTTAGGTCCACACAGACCCCATCAGAAAGGCCACTTTGGGATGTCTCCCTCAAGATTCCTAGCTGCCTGGAGGCCTTCCGGGACCCACAGCTCCAGGGACTCTTCCGCCACCTGCTTCGTACCAAGGCCAGCGGCTCCACAGAGAGGTGGGAGCCCTGGGCCAAGCAGCACAGCCCATGATGTGAGACTTTGTGTTCTCACTCTCAGCCTGGGGAGGGAGCCTTGGTCCCCATCACTGCAGCCCTGGGCATGGAAGGGCTCCTGGGCCCAAAGCCTGGGCTCCACTCCTTGACCCAGCCGTCAGTTGATTCTGTGAGCAGTCCACTCTATAGATGGGAAAACTAAGGTCTAGCATATTCTAGGGAGTAAAAGGACCAGGAGTGGCCTGCAGGCCTCTGAGGTCAGCCTGTGCTGACCTGTCCCCGGCTCTGCTTTCCTGGAGCCCCTGACATCTCCTGGCCTCCTTGAGCCCCGTGGAGCAAGTGAACCATGGCTACCTGTGTCTGGCCACAGCATCCCTTTCTCTGGTTGCTGTGGGGTCACTCAGGAAGTAACAGTGAGTGAGCACTCAGTAGCCCCACTCTATCCCCAGACTGATGCCACTTCACCAGCTGCTGAAGCCCATGGCCAGCTGTGCCCGGGTAACCCAGTGTGCAGAGGCAGTACCCATCCTGCTTCAGGCCTTCTTCTCAGCCGTGACCCAGGTGAGCCCACCGCCTGGGTCCCCTCCCATATAGACCTCACATAGCCAAGAGGAACCAGGCCAGAGCACCGCAGGGAGGTTTGTCTTGCTGCACCCTCCATGGCTTCTCTGAGTAAGAGACAGGGAGAGGACTACTCATACTTCAGCCCTCAGGGTGAGGCAGGCACATGACCCTCGAGGCTGGCAGCACAAGCTAGGGCCAGAACAGCATGAGCCCCAGTGCCCTGGGGCTCCCATGGCCCGATGGCCCTCTCCTGGCCGCATGTTCACAGGTTGGATGACTGCAGGCCCACAGAGCCCCTTGAGGTAGGCTAGTAACAGAATGGGGCCCTTTGGGGTCACCCAGATAGACAGGACAGAACCTGGCCTCGGGGAACAGGCTTATTTTTTTGTTCTTGTTTTTGAGACTCTACCTCTGTATAAACCCACTGGCCTAGAGGTCACCATGTGGACTAGACTGGCCTCAAACTCTGATCCCCCTGCCTCTGTCTCCCAAGTGCTCAGGTTAAAGGTTTGTACCACTGCGCCCTGCGCCCTTCAGCAGAGCAGGGTCCTAAACGAAAGATACAGGGCAGGAGCAGGGCTGGCGAAGCTGGGACTTCCAGGTCCTCTCCTAGCCCCCACTACACCCCCCCCCATCCCTCAGGTCTGCGGAAGGGAGGGAGGGAGGGAGGAGATTCACCCCTAAGCCATGCTCCCACTTTGTGGCCTCAGCCCTCCTGAGGGTAGAAGATAACAGTGCCCACTGCCCAGGACTGAACTCTTGTTCTTGACCCCAGTTTGCTGACGGGGCCCTGATCAACCAGCTGGCGCTGCTGCTCCTGGACAGAAGTGACTCCCTCTACCAGGTCCCTCAGTATGAGGCCCATGTGCACAGGTAGGCTCAGCCCTAGCAGGGTCACCAGTGCCTGTGGCACACAGACGGGATCCCTCTGCCTCTCCTGTCCTGCGCACAGGCTAGGGGTCTGACACTCTGCTATGCTGCCAGCCCCTCCCTCCTTCATCTCATCTCCCATTCAGGACATTCTGATGCTGCCCTCCTCCAAGACTCTCTGTGCCCCTTCAGGGTGGCCTCATGTCTCTAGTGCAGAGGCCCCTGTCCACCAAGGTCCTTTTTCTTTAGGGCAGAGGTTCTCAACCTTCCTAATACTGCGACCTTTTAATGCAGTTCCTCATGTTGTGGTGACCTCTAACTCTAACCATAAAGTTATTTTCATTGCCACTTCATAGTTGTAATTTTGCTACTGTTATGAATCATAATGTAAATAATCTGATATGCAGGATTTCTGATATTCGACCTCAAAGTGTCACAACTCACAGGTTAAGAACCACTGCTTTAGATCATTTATTCTCAGACACATATACACACACATTAACCCTAGGGCCACCTGAGTGCTAGATAAGTACTCTACCACTGAGCCACACCTCAGCCCCTCACTGGGGGATTCTAGGCAGGTGCACTACCACTGAGCCACACCCCAGCCCCTCACTGGAGGATTCTAGGCAGGGGCTCTCCCACTGAGCCACACCCCAGCCCCTCACTGGGGGATTCTAGGCAGGGGCTCTCCCACTGAGCCACACCTCAACCCTTCACTTGGAGATTCTAGGCAGGGGCTCTACCACTGAGCCACACCTCAGCCCCTCACTGGGGGATTCTAGGCAGGCCATCTACTCTTCAGTTTTATGACAGGTCTCACTCCAGTCCAGGCTATCCTAGAACTCACAGCATTTCTCCTGCCTCTCTTTCACGTAGCCTGAATTTCAGGCAGGCATGTCCCCAGTGGAGTGAAAAGCTTTCAGTAGGGGGCAGTTCTTAATCTCCTGACTTCAACTGACTGCTCCTGGCTCTCTCCCATCAAATAAGCTGGGGTCAGATCTGCCCTGAGCACACACAATCTCACAGGGTTCCCTCTATCCTGGCAGGATGCTGAGCTCCCAGTTCCTGGTGCTGTGCAAGCTGAAGCCATCGCTGGTAGTGGAGCTGTCCCGAGAGCTTCTAGAGTTCATGGGGAGTGTGAGCAGCATCTGCAGCCGAGCCAGCATGTTCACCTGTGTGGTAAGTACATGCCCGCCCTCCCACCATCGGACAGGAAGCCCCGGTGTGTGCTGAGCCTCTGTTCTGGGCTTAGGTGTGGGCCATTGGCGAGTACCTGTCGGTGACCTGTGACAAGAGATGCACAGTGGAGCAGATCAACAGGTTCTTTGAAGCCCTGGAGGCCCTGCTGTTCGAAGTCACCCAGTCCCGTCCCTCGGCCGACCTGCCCTGCTGTCCCCCACAGGTGGTCACTGCACTCATGACCACGCTGACCAAGCTGGCCTCCCGGAGCCAAGACCTGATCCCAAGGTATCCAGCCAGGGAGCACAGAGCAGGAACCCATAGAGGGCAGCTTTAGGCAGCTGGTCCTTGGCAACTCAATACCTGAACCTGAACCCTTCTCTGCCCCAGGGTGTCACTGTTCCTGTCAAAAATTCGGACCCTGGCCCAGAACCCAGCCACCAACTCTGAGCACAGTGAGGAGGAGGCAGAAGCCATCCGTACCCGGGCCACAGAGCTACTGGCTCTCCTGAAGATGCCCAGTGTGGCCCAGTTTGTGTTCACACCCACTGCAGGCGTGTGCCAGCCCCGCTACCACCGAGACACCAACACGGCCCTGCCTCTGGCCCTGCACACTGTCAGCCGGCTGGTGGAGAAGGAGGCTGGCCTCTTGCCAGGTTGAAGGGACAGTCACCACCTGAACACTGGCTACAGCTTAAGAGCCTGAGCGGTCAGCCTGATATCAGAGCTGAGCTGCAGGCTTGGGTGACTAGAGTGGGGAGGAAGTGGACATGGCCCTCAAGATGACATCGCTAGCTCCTGGGGATGAGTCATCCAGCCTTGTCCCTGTGGCTGGCTGCACTCAGCCTTGAGCAGCTGAGAGATGACTGAGCACCGTTTCCCAGGCTGAGCAGAAGTGGCCCGGTCTGCTCACTGCTGTTAACTCATTTCTAGAGTTAGGGGCAAGAAGCAGTACAGGAACAATAATAAACTTCATAAAATTGCTTATGCTGGGCAGTGGTGGTGCAGCCCTTTAATCCCACTCTCGGGAGGCAGAGGCAGGCGGGTCTCTGAGTTTGAGGCCAGCCTGGCCTACAGAGTGAGTTCCAGGACAGCCAGGGCCACACAGAGAAACCCTGTCTCAAAAAATAAACAAACAAAACTGTAATTATGTGTAGGCGCATGCACACACCACAGCACACGCATGGAGATCAGAAGACAACTTTGGGGAGTCCTCTTCTTCATGTGGGTCCTGGCCGATTGTGTGGCTTGGTAACAACCAATTTTACCTACTGAGCCATCTTGCCTGCCCCCAAATAAACCTTTAAAATGCTATGTACAGCTGAAATCCTCAGACTGAGAGAGAACCAGGGAGCCTGAGCATGGCCTGGAGCCCGGCTCTTGCCCTTCCCACCCTGCCCTGTGTATAGGGAAATCCCTGGCTCTCTTGTTTGGCTCCAGTGTCCTGATGTGATGGAAGTCACATGCTCAGGAGTTGAGGCTGTAGCTTAGCCAGTGAAGTGTTACTCAGCAGGCACAAAGCCCAGCGTAACCCAGGCATTGTAGTGCATACCTGTAATCCCAGCACTTGGGAGGTAGAGGCAGGAGGGTCAGAAGTTCAAGGTCATCCTTGACTATGCAGCAAACTGGAGGGCAGCCTGGACTACAGAAGAAATTGGGCCTGGAAGGCGACTCAGCACATAAAAGGCTTTGCCACATAAGCCTGATGACCCACGTTTGACCCTGGACCCCAGATATAGAACCAGGTGCTGTGGTGTGCGCACACCTGTGGAGACAGCATCCTTTTAAAGCTCACAGGCCACTAGCCTGGGGTATACAGAGCAGCGGGAGAACAAGGTGGAAGGCAAGAACCAACTCCCAGAAGACATGCTATACCTTTTTATGTGGATAAGACATTTTAAAAGCCAAATAAAATTCAAGTACTCACAAGGATGCAGTGTCTCCTGGGTACACCTGCAGTGATGTCGCCTAATTATGCTGTTTCATAATTTAAGGCTGTGGGGAGGTACAGAGGAGTCCTATGTGCTCCTGTAGTCCTGCACAGAAGCGCCCAGGTTTCATGCTGGTGCTCAGGGCTGCAGGGGCCCGGCTTGAGCCTTTTTGCAGTTTCCCTGAGCTGAACTAGAGAGCTTCTTAGCAGCAGCCGCTCAGGTATATGGCCACCAGAGGGCGCCATTGCCTTTAGTCTATTGCTGGGCAAGCATTTGACCCTACCCACAGCTCCACCCTTCACTTTCTGCTTCTGGGCTCTGCATTGTACTCCTCTCCCTGTGTTGGGGCTGCAGCTCTGTAAGGAAACACAGGCTTAAGGCTACAGCTGAGCTCTGTGGCAACATGGGGTACTCCTACCCAGGCCACAGGAGTGCTGCAGCCCACGTGGACCTTTTGTCTAGGTTTATGTTCAGGGAAACCTTTGCTTGTTGTCAGGAGGCCTGCTGTGCCCTGACCAAAGCCCCTCCCTGAGCTGGGCCTGGACAGATGTGCTCAGAGAGTGACCCACTGTGTCTGTCTTGTGCTACCTGTTCCCTGTGAGGGCAGCTACCCCTAGAGCAGGGGCAGAGGAGGCAGTGGTATTGCCATGATCTTCATTCAGGAACACAGGTGGTTTAAAGAACTTAGCCTCTTATTTTACGTGTGGGGGTGTTTGCCTGCATGTATGTCAGTGCACTGTGTGAGGGCATTGCATGCAGAGGTCAGAGGGCATCAGACCCCCTTGGAACTGGAGTTACCAGTGGATTACCATGTGGGTGCTGAGAATGGAACACATGTCCTCAGGAAGAGCAGCCAGTGCTCTTAACCACTGACCCATCTCTTCAGTTCTGAACACTGGTATCCTTCAGTCCTGAGCAAGATTCAGATGGCTCCACTGTGCACTGCACGCAGTTGATAAAGCCATGCCAGCGTGAACAAGGCAGAGGTGTTTGAGAACACACCGCCTTTTTCCTGGTGGACACCAGTCAAAGATAAGTGTCCACTCAGATGGCAGAGGCTGCCCTGGCTACTCTACTCTCAGAGTCTAGCCGCCAGGGGTGAGGGTCACATGGGTTCAGCTGCTTTTCCCACCTTCACCCAGCCAGAGGGCAGGACTGGCCTGGGCTCCTAGCTCCCAGGCACTCGTGGAGCCTGTGAAGCTTTTACGTATTCACACCTGCTTTTTAGCACTGCTGTAATCGATCTTTCGCATGAATGCTTGACAATACACATGCACAAATACCGTGGGTATTTTGTGCATGTGATATGATTGTGTGTGCAGTGTGTGTGTGTGTACACGTGTGTGCATGCGTGTGTGCATGTGTGCATATTCACGTGCACACACCTGGATGTAGAGTGTTTTCCTCAGTTGTTCTCTACCTAATTTAAATTTTTTTCTTATATTTTATTTGGGAGGAGGTGTGTATGTGTGCCACAGCAGAGCATGTGTGGTAGTCAGAGGACAGTTTTGAGTTAATTCTGTCGTAGGGATCGTTCTCAGGTCGTCAGGCTTTGCTGCAAGTACTCTCCTGCTGAGCCATCTCACCAAACCACCTTTTTAAAAAACAACTTTTTCCACGTCTAGTATCCTGCTATGAGTGAGTACATACCATGTGTGTCTTTCTGAGTCTGGGTTACCTCACTCAGGATGATTTTTTCTAGATCCATCCATTTGTCTGCAAACCTCATGATGTCATTGCTTTTCTCTGCTGAGTAGTATTCCATTGTGTATATGTACCACATTTTGTTTATCCATTCTTCAGTTGAAGGGCATCTAGGTTGTTTCCATGTTCTGGCTATTACAAACAATGCTGATATGAACATAGCTGAACAAGTGCTCTTATGGTGTGGTTGAGCATTCCTTGGACATCACCAGGGAGGCTACCTGGAAAACAGGACCCCAAGAAAGACACAGGGATCGCCCAATGACAGAGAAATGGAATGAGATCACATGAACAGCCTGGACATGAGTGGGGGTAGTGAAGGGCGAGGGTCGAGGGAAAGAGAGCTTGGGGGAGCGGGAGATCCCAGCTGGATCAACAACAGAGAGGGAGAACAAGGAATAGGAGACCATGGTAAATGAAGACCACATGAGAATAGGAAGAAACAAAGTGCTAGAGAGGCCCACAGAAATCCACAAAGATACCCCCACAATAGACTGCTGGCAATGGTCGAGAGACAGCCCGAACTGACCTACTCTGGTGATGGGATGGCCAAACACCCTAATGGTCGTGCTAGAAACCTCATCCAACTACTGAGGGATCTGGATGCAGAGATCCATGACTAGGCCCCGGGTGGAGCCCTGGGAGTCCAATTAGTGAGAAAGAGGAGGGTTTATATGAGCGAGAATTGTTAAGACCAAGGTTGGATAAAGCACAGGGACAAATAGCCAAACGAATGGAAACACATGAACTATGAACCAATGGCTGAGGGGTCACCAACTGGATCAGGCCCTCTGAGTGGGTGAGACAGTTGATTGGCCTGATCTGTTTGGGAGGCATCCAGGCAGTGGGACCGGGTCCTGTGCTCATTGAATGAGTCGGCTGTTTGAAACCTGGGGCCTATGCAGGATCGCTTGGCTCGGCCTGGGAGGAGGGGACTGGACCTACCTGGACTGAGTCTACCAGGTTGATCTCAGTCTGTGGGGAAGGCTTTGCCCTGGAGGAGATGGGAATGGGGGGTGGGGTGGGGGGAAGGGGAGGGGAGCGGGAGGGGGGAGAACAAGGGAATCCGTGGCTGATATGTAGAACTGAATTGTATTGCAAAATAAAAATTAAAAAAAAATTTAAAAAACAACTTTTTATTGAAAATAGTTATTTTCATACAATTTATTCCGATCAGTTTCCTTTCCCTTATCTCCTCCCACCTCCCTACCTTTCCAACACCACATCTTCTTTCTCTCTCCCTTAAGAAACTAAACAGGCAGCCTGGTGGTGGCGCACGCCTTTAATCCCAGCATTCAGAAGGCAGAGCCAGGCAGATATCTAAGTTCGAGGCCAGCCTGGTCTACAGCGTGAGTTCTAGGACAGGAACGAACCAAAACTACACTGTCTCGAAAAAAGAAGAGAGGAAGGAAGGAAGGAAGGAAGGAAGGAAGGAAGGAAGGAAGGAAGGAAGGAAAGGAGGAAAGGAAGGAAGGAAGGAAGGAAAGGAAGGAAGGAAGGAAGGAAGGAAGGAAGGAAGGAAGGAAGGAAGGAAGGAAGGAAGGAAGGGAAGAAGAGCAGGCAAATAAAAAGAACAAACCAAAAAAAAAAAAGTCTCAGAAAGCAGGAGAAACACGTGCAATATGAGACAAGAAAAAAAATTCGAAAATACCTGTGAGTTTGTGTTAGCCATCCGCTGCTGCTGGGCACGGGGCCCTCCCTTAAGTGTGGTTTGTATACCCAATGAGACTTTCTTGGAGAAGCTAATTTTTCCTTTGTGAATAGTTGGTAATTGGAGAAAGTTTCTTAGTTGGGGATGGGAGCTCATGGCTACTCCCCCATCTCAGCACTGGGACCCTGTCTGGTTTGGATCTGTGCATGCCCGCCGGTCTCTGTGGGTTAACATGTCAGTCCTGTTGTGTCTGGAAGACACTGTGTCCTTGGTGTCCTCCATCCCCTCTGGCTCTTATAATCTTTCTGCCTCCTCTTCAGCGTGGTTCCCTGAGCCCTGATGGGAGGGAGTTGATGGAGACATCTCAGTTAGGACTCAGAGTTCCAGGGTCTGTCACTGCATGTTGTGCAGTTGAAACCACAAGGGTCACTCACTGAACCCGGAGCTCACGGGTTCAGCTAACCTGACAGACAGATCCAGAGATGTTCCTAACACACACACACACACACACACACACACACACACACACACACACACACACAACCAGCACACACACAAGCACACACACACCCCAGCACACACCCCAGCACATGCTCACATCAGCACACACATACACCCCAGCACACACACACTAGTACACACATACCCCAGCATGCATACAACACACACACACACAATCAGCACACACAACCAGCACACACACAACAGCATGCACATATCAGCACACACACACACACCAGCACACACACCACCAGCACACACACACCCCAGCACATGCTCATATCAGCACACACATACACCCCAGCACACACACATTAGTATACACATACACCAGCATGCATACATCAACACACACACACACACAAACACACACCAGCACTGAGGTCAGAGGCACACATTGTGCTTTTAGATAGGCGATGGGAATGTCTCCGTAGGTTTGGCAACAAACACTTTGCCACCTGCACTTTATCTCCTATATTGTGCGCTTTTGTTTTTATTAATGACAGAATAAGCATGAAGGAGCCTACTATCCAGTATCAGAATTGCAGTATCGGCGACACCCCATCTCCCTGTGAGCCCCTAGTCCATGCTCTCTGCTCCACTGTTTAGCCCTAAAGGCTGTCCTAAGTGAGTTGCTTGAAAAGCAGAATTCTTTCCCTGTGTCAGTAGGCATCCCTTGATAGGTTTCCTCACTTTGTTGTGAAGGTCATGTTGGCTCATCGCAGGCTTCTTGCTGGACTTCTTCCAGTAACACTACTCTGCAGGAATGTGGAGCCCCCTATTCTGCTACCTAGCATGGGGCTTGTGACCAAAGGAATAAAGTGAAGACCAAGACTTGCCCGCCAGCTCAGTTCTGGGCTGTAAGCATTTCTTTTCTTCTGGACAAAGCCATGTGTTTTAAATGTCTTTTAAAAATACATTTAGGGGTAGGGGACTGAAGAGATGATGGTTCAGTGGTTAAGAGTGCCTATTGCTCTTGCAGAGGACCTGGATTGGGTTCCCAGCACCCACATGGCAGCTCACAACTGCATGGAACTCCGCTGCAGATCTAGCACCCTCTTCTAGCCCCAGCCAGCTCCTGAATGTGCACGGTACACATAAGCTCATGCAGGCACACACATACACGCATTTTTTACAATCTTGAAAAAAATAGATTTAGGGGCCAGCAAGATGACAACTCAGGAGGTAAATGCTCCTATGCCGAGCCTGCTGACCCAAGCTGAAGCCCCAGGACTTATGTGGTGGAGAGAATGGACCCCCAGAGATGTCCTCCGACCTCCATATGCACACTATGGCATGCATGCACACCTCAACAACTCCATTGCATGCACATGCACACCAAATAAATAAAAAAAAACATAGTAAGGTTTTTTAAAAATATACTTTATCTGGCATCTTGGGCATCACCAAGTTGGGGCTGCCTATCCAAGCTGGGTGGAAATATGCAGCAACAGCAGCAGCTAGAAAGGGCCTGCAGCAGACACACTGCAGCTCTTCATGGCAACCAGAAGGGGGCAGCATGGAGACTCATGAGAGCAAGTAATAGGGCCAATGGTGGACACTGCGACAGAGGGCTGTTCCCTCCACAAAGATCCCTTTCATGTGGAGTGTTTGCAGCTAACTGGGACCCCCACTTCCCCACAGTCTCTATTCCTGATAAAAATATGAGGACCTCGGGCTGGAGAGATAGCTCAGTGGGTAAAGCCCCTGCCATACAAGCATGTGTATCTGAGTTCGAATCCCCAGAACCTACACAAAGCTAGCTACAGTAGCACGTGGTTAATCCTCATGTTCCTACAGTGACATGGGAGGAACAGAGAGAATACTGGAGGCTCTCAGGCCACCCAGCCTGGTGCATACAGCAGCAAACAACAGAAAAAGAGATCCTGTCTGAAACAAGAGGGAAGGTGGGGGCTGACAACTGAGGTTGTCTCCTTATTTCAACACATGTGCTGTGCACATGCATGTGTAAACACACACACACACACACACACACACACACACACACGCACACGCACACGCACACACACACACACACACACTCTTAAAAGATGAGGACCTGGCCAAGTTCTCCCACTGGCTCTGTGCACACCAAGGACATGGATAGAGCTGCTGACCCCACTGAAGATGTTGAGCGGGGCCAAGTTTGTTCACACCCGGAGTGGGCATGTGCCAGCTGCTATCCCAGTATACCCAGACCCTGCTGGAGGAGAAGGCTGGCTTCCCAACAGTGTAGAGGGATGTGGACCGGGGAAGAAAATCTTAAGTGTCCATGTTCAACTTCCTGCTTTGGTGACCAGTGACAAGTGGGGTAGAGCAGAAGTCATCTGGACAGGGAGGGAGGGCTCAAGGCTGGCTCAATCATCCAGCCTTCTCCAGGCCTGTAGACCCCTTTCTTTGGAGAGATACTAAGCGGTGATTTAAAATGGAGACAGGCACAGGGATCCCGCTGTAAGCCCAGAATGCGGGTAGCTGAAGCAAGACTACAGTGGGTTGGGAGCCGCCCTGTACCACCTCCTCCACAGTGAGCTCCACACCAGCCTGGGCCCAGTCTCACAGGAAGGACCAAAAGACTGGACCACACGGGCTTGTGCTTCTTGTTTCCTGGCTTCAGGGGAGCTGCAGTCCTCGGGTAGAGAGTTAGTCAAATAATCCCTTCCATAGCCTAGCTCAGGGGAACAGGCCTGTGATTCCAGCTGCCCAGGAGGCTGAGGCAGGAAGGTAGAAAGCTCACAGTCTGCTTGGGTTACAGAGCAAGGCCAAACTGGGCAACTCGGTGAGACTGTTGCAAAACAAAATATAAAAAGAAGGGCTGAGGGATGTAGCTCAGGGGTAGAGCACCTGCCTAGAATCCCCCAGTGAGGGGCTGGGGTGTGGCTCAGTGGTAGAGCACCTGCCTAGAATCCTCCAGTGAGGGGCTGGGGTGTGGCTCAGTGGTAGAGCACCTGCCTAGAATCCTCCAGTGAGGGGCTGGGGTGTGGCTCAGTGGTAGAGCACCTGCCTAGAATCCCCCAGTGAGGGGCTGGGGTGTGGCTCAGTGGTAGAGTGCCTGCCTAGAATCCCCCAGTGAGGGGGTGGGGTGTGGCTCAGTGGTAGAGTGCCTGCCTAACACATCAAGAGCCCTGGGTTTAATCCCCAGAACCAGAAGCAGTGGGGAACTATATCTATCACAATCTGTATTAGGGCCACTTAAGGCTTCACCTATGCTGGCTGGGCAAGAAGGGTTGGTCACAAGAACCACCGGCTTCCCTCAGTGTTACCCATGTGTACTGTACCACAATGCAGATCCTTCATCCCCACTGTAAGAATACGAAAGATAGTTTATTGAGTTTCAATTCTCCATTAAGGTCTTTAAACATAAAAGCTCTGTAGGAAATGTCACAACTTAGTGTCATCTGTCATATAAATAAATATACACTAAGATGTACACTATCAACAGGTGTCCTCAACGTGAGGCCACAACATAGGGAAGGACTCACTCAGTCAACTTTAAAACCCAGGACTGGCTGGACTGGGGAGTGTGGGGCTTGGGTGGGGGGAGCAGTGGGCAGGTGTTGGTGGCACCTGGTAAGGATACAGGAAGCAGGCGCTGGGGGCAAGGGTCCTTTGGTCTATTAGGAGGGGGGCTTGCGGAAGCGAATTTTCTTGGCTGTTTCCACGTCAGACTTGGCAACCAGAAATCGCATCTTCTTGCCTCCATGTCGGATCAGATCTACCGCCCTGAAATCAAGGAAAGAGGTGAAAACGACACAGAAGAGCCAGCAGCAGCCTGGTCTCTGCCTCATAACACCCCGCCCCCCTCTCCCCTGGATGCAGGACTGGCTTGCTTGTCTTCCCGACCCCTCTCTGGTCCTGTGGTGCAGGCCAGGCGTAGCACATACCTCATATAGCTGACATTCATCAGGCTGCTGCCATTCACTTCCAGGATTCGGTCCCCCAATGACAATCGCCCATCAGATGCTGCGGGGCTCCCAGGAAGCAGGGTCTGTATGTAGAGTCCTGGGGACCCCAGAGGTGTGTGCTGGGAAGAAGCAGGGCACCTCAGAATACTGCACTGGTGCTAATATGTGCTTTCCCCAGTAAAGACCCTGTACTGCACAACCCTCCTTGTGAACATGCTTGGAACTAGCCAGGTCACAAATTACGGTCCCTGTGTGTCCCACAGGGAAGCACTGGGCCCCATCAGTGCGCCCAAAGGCGGGCCCATGAAACAATTCAGGCATTTCTCACTGGCCCTGACTATGGTCAAACTGGAGAGGAGGGGTCTACAAGAATGGGAGGAAAGAGCTGAAGTCTAGGGGTCCTCACCATCCCATCAATCAGGCCCATCCCCAGCCCCGAGGGGCCTCGCTCGAGCTCCACCATGAACACATAGCAGAAGTCCTCCGTGCTGGAGCTGGGGCTGGAGGCTTCAGCAGGAGGTCCAGCAGCAGCCTGGACAGTGTCTCCTGGGTGGGCAGAGAAGAAGGGAGGGGTAAGGGGCCCGTGGGTTTGGGGGCCAGCACTCATCCCCAGAGTCAAGACACTGAGGACTTCTGGGAGATACAGAGATGCCCCTCATGACAGCATGGCAAGTGTTCCTGGAGCCCCAGGAAGACACCAGCTGGACAGAACACGACAGCAAGCCGGGGAAGGGACAGGCGACTCAACAGGACATTATCCTGAGGCCAGCTGTCTTCCAGAGGCCATGGACCCAATGCCTATGGGAAGCCTAGCTTCCCTGCCACCTCTTCAATGCCCTACTCTCCTCCCCCCACATCCCCACACCAGGATGCAACTGTAAATCCCATCCTCCCTGAGGCCTCCTCCACTGTGTCCAGACCCTGCTTCAGACTCCAGGCTAACAGAGGCCCTGTGCCTCTCTCTCAACAGAGCATGTGTCTGAGTGGGGAATCTCAGGACAGGGCCTGACCTAACAGTTCTGAGCTTCGGCCCCAGAACCTGAGCAGGCAGCTTGCCTTGTCCTGCTCCACCGAGTGTTCAATGCCAGGGTGCCTTCAGACTTGACGGCGCATCAAGGACACAATGGTAAGAGTCCTCATGAGACAGGTGGGCCCCACTGTGCACACATATGCATCTGTATGTGCTTATACATAAGTGCACATGCCCCCACATGCCCGTATTATCCCGAACAGGTGCTAAGGAGCATGCTGATCAGCAGCTGATAGAACAGCCCAAGAAGACCCAAAGTAGGGTTTCTACCCAATCATAAGCAGGCCAGGCCTCACCTTCTAGACCCACACCAGGAGGGCCGCCTGGTCCATTCCTCTGCCCCTCAAGGAGTGCTTTTCCACAGAGGCCGCTGGGCTCTGGCCAGGTGGGGCCTCCAGGCTCCAGGCCCAGGGGTGTGCTGGGAGGAGTGAGCAGGCAGGAGGAGTCAGTGTGCAGAGAGCCAGTCTGGGAGCCCCTGCGGTCCCCTCGGGTAGGCTGTCTTCCGGGAGGGCCCTGTGCCCAGGGAGCTCCAGTGACAGGAAGAGAATGGGCAGGGACAGTTTCAACAGCTCCTCTGCCTGAGTCCCTCTTAGCCAGGGGGCAGCCATGGCCTTCCGGATGCCCCTCAGGAATGGTGTGGTACAGGCCCTGGAAAGAGAGGTGGGCAAAAGCTGAGGCCCTAGCCAGGCAGTGGTGGTGCACAGCTTTAATCCCAGCACTCAGGAGGCAGAGGCAGGTGAATCTCTGTGAGTTCGAGGCCAGCCTGGGCTACAAAGTGAGTTCCAGGAAAGGCGCCAAAGCTACAAAGAGAAATCCTGTCTCGAAAAACCAAAAAAAAAAAAAAAAAAAAAAAGTTGAGTCCCCTGAGAAGGGGACAGGCCAGGCACCTGTGGTGCCTCCCTGTGAAGAATAGAGAAAACAGACAAGCCACCCTCACCCTAGAGGACATGGGTCCAGCCAGGCCAGGCCAGGCACAAAGAATGAGTGAAGACGTTTGCAAACCTTCACCTCAAATGGAGCCCGGAAATCTCCTGGTCATACCTGCTGCATGCCCCAGCCCACTCCAGACAACCTGCACCTGCTTCTGCCAACAGTCAGCGAAGGCAGTCTCAGTTCAGTTCACGGCTACAAGCCACAGGCTTCTCTGAGTGACCCAGTCCCTCCCCACCAACATCCCTGCCCTACCCTACCTCGATGCCCTCAGGCCGGGCAAGCCCACTGTCAGGGCTGGCTTGGCCCCTTAGTCCCCACAGGAAGTAGCGGATGTAGAGCAGGTGCTGGTAAAGGTTGTCCTCCAGGCAGTTGGCCTCCAGGTCCACTTGGAAGCCCTGGCTTGGCAGAACGATGGGGGGTGGGTTTTCATAGGACTCCAAGATGTTCTCTGCAGTGGAGAGAGTGGGGATGCTGGGATTTGGCCTCTCCTCCGTCCATCTTAGGTCCTCACCCACCCACTGAGGACATAAGACAGCAAGAGCTCGGCAGGATGAGCCCCAGCCTAGTCTCTGAATTCTGACAAGGCTGTAGAGACCGAGCAGAGCCCACACATACCTGTGTATCACTAGGACACACATACATGTACCCTGGGAAGTTAATATGTGCAGGTCCTAGATGCGGATGGAGGCAGGAACCTTTCTGGGATGCCAGCTCTGAGCTCTCAGCACAGAGCTTGGTGCATGGGTTTGGGGGAGTGTTCTGATACCAACTGGTAAATTGGGAGGGACCCAGTGGGATCAGGTGGAGCCAAGAGTGCTGTTTTGAGGCGTCCTCTGGGCCCAGGCCGGCCAGTGGTGGCCAGGTAACAGGAAGACAGTGGGAAGCCCTTACGTACACCACAGCCTACTGTTTACCAGCCTGCACTTTTTGTTTACACACTGTGAATGCATGTTTATGAAGGAAGATGTGTGTAACTTACAAACTGAAACTTACACATACACATAAATGAACGTACCTCCACAACTACACCAGGGCATGCCCATGTGCATGTGTGTGGACAGCACGTGTGCTCACTGGCATGTCTCCAGAGGGTTTGAAACCCAACCAGCTGTTCATGTCCTGATCAGCTGGGTGCCAGGTGGGCCCTAGTCTGAAGCCCTGAGACAGGGGCACAGTAGGACCCTGGGTGGAGGCGCCAGGTAGTAGGGGCTCCTGTGTGCCCACCTCAGTGGGCTGCTTCGGTGATTTTCTGAGCTTGAGCTTGGCAGTCTTCCCACCACCCCCTACCTCTGCCCAAGGCTTGGCCGCTGGGAAGGCTCACCTGACTGGAAGGCCTCGGGGCTGTCTTGGGCTCCTGGCTCCCAGGCGCTCATAGGGCCCATGGCAGAGGCCAGTTGGTACTGAGTCAGCAGCCGGTGCAGCTGAGCAGGGTTCAGGGCAGGGAATGTGGCCCGCAGGGTGGCCCAGCTCATCTGGGGACAAGGAGCTCCGGTCAAAGGCCTCCAGGAGCATGAGGCAGTGCCTTGCCCACAGACCCTGGAGAGTCCCTCCTCCATCCCTCTGGTTCTAGGCCCTCCCCCTGGTCTTTTCACTCCAGGGCAGGTGGGAGGGTCAGTGCAGACAGCAAGGAGATCAGTGAGGGGTGGAGCAGAAGACACCACATTGGCCACCTTATCCACAGTGACGAGGCTGGCCTGGGCTACAAAGTGAGACCCTCGCTCTAGAAACCCAGGGAGAATGAAAAGGAGGGAGCAAGGTGGGTGGGAGGAACGGGACTTGTATGCCATGAGCAGACGGAAACAGCTCATCTAGGCGCTCTCAGATCTGACTGAGTTCAGGGTAGGAAACGCTCTCTTAAGACCTTAAGACACAACAATGGGACAGCCAGTTATAGTGGTGCCCACTTGTAACTCCAGCACTCGCAGGAGGTGACGACAGGAGGATCAGGAGTTCAAGCCCAGCCTGGGCTACATAACAAGTCTGAAGCCAGTTCCAGGACAGCCAGGGCTACACAGAGAAACCCTGTCTTGAAAAAAAAAAAAATTCCCTTCTCAGAGCCCTATCTTGTATTACTCTGCTCCAGAGGCTCTAGATTGTCCCTGTCCCTTGGGGTCAGGATAAAGCCAGTCTGCGGCCTCCCACCACCTGCTTCTCTGGCTTTAGTTTTCCTGTCTTTTCTTCCTCTCTCTCCACGGCTTGATTTTCCTGCCAACAGCCACAAGCCTGGGCTATGGCCATCCAGAATCTATGCCCCAGGGACAGCCAGCGCCACAGGCCTGTCGGATGAAGGACAGGAATTGACCCCAGGACCACATTCTTACTGGCAGCCCCTCCACACACCCTCAAGCCCCAGACTCCCCGGGGGAGGGGCTGTTTCTTTTTGATGCCTCCCTCCCACTTCTGTGGTTTGTCCCCAGGTTGTCAGGGAGGGAACCAGCCATGAGTCACATCTTCCCTGGCTCCTCCCTGTGTTCTGCTCTCTGGTGTTTGGGCGGCACTTTTGGGTAGATTTCCTCCATTTTTAACTTCCTATCCTGCCACTGGGCCTTTTTCTTCTGCTCCTGTAGTTTTAATTTATAAGAACTCTTGCTTGGTTTTGTTTATTCAGACAGAGTCCTGAACGCCAGATGGCTCAGCCAGTACAGGTGCCTGTCACCTGATGACCTGTCACCTGATGACCTGAGTGGAAGCTCCAAGACTCACATGGTGGAGAGAGAACCAACTCCTACAAGTTGTCCTCTGACCGCCAACTGTACATTTGCCAATACATACTCACACACAATAAACAAACAAACAAACAAATGTAATTAAAAAAAACAAAACAATGGGCCAGGCGGTGGTGGAGCTCACTTTTAATCCCAGCACTTGGGAAGCAGAGACAGAGGGACCTCTGTGAGTTCGAGGCAAGCCTGGTCTCTAGAGCAATTCCAGGACAGGCTCCAAGCTACAGAGAAACCCTGTCTTGAAAAACAAAAACAAACAAAAACAAAATTAATGGGGCTGGAGAGATGCCTCAGCTGTTAACTGTGCTTGCTGCTCTTCCAGAGGGTCCAAGTTCGGTTCCCAGTACCCACATCAGATGGCTCACAACCAGCAGTAATTTCAGGTCCAGGAGAGCCAGCACACTCTTCTGTGGACACCTACACACACATGGCATTCACTCACCTATATTGACACACATATACTAAATAAAAATGAGTCTTTACTAAACTGTTTTAAAAGGACAGGATCCCTTTATGAAGCTAAGGCTGGCCTTGAACTCATGATCTTCCTGCCTCAGCCTCTAGAGTACAGGAATTAAAAAGTGTGTGTCACTGTGCCTGGCCCTAAGAAATCTCCTTGTTATTCTACAGATGCACTATTATTTATGAACACTATTTCTTCTCTTACCTTCACGAGGATAAAAATAATCTCTTCCTTTGCAGTTGCTTTTTATTGGCTAGTCCGAGGCAAATTTGAATAAAACCCTCAGACTAAGGATGTTTTCTTTTTAGAGGGTTTAGAAGCAATGACCATGAAGAATGTGGATAGACTCTGTGTGGACAGCAAGACTAAAACACCTGCTACCTGGCTCTTGGCAGAATAAGCTTGTCACTTGTCATGCCCTGCGCTCCATCCCACAGAGGTTCCAGCAGGTGCCTGGTTTGCAGTCTTCACAGTGGGCCTCTAGGTCTCATATGGCTCCAGGACTCAATGTGGCAAAAAAACAGTCAGGCACCTAGCCGTGCAGACAGGAGCAGCGAAGAGCCTGGGAGCCATAGCTGCTTCCTTTCTGCATGCAGCCTTCATTCAGAACTCACACAGACCTCAGACTGGGGAGATGGCCTGGCTCAAGCATTTGCCTCACAAGCATGAGGAGCTGAGATGGATCAGCAGAAGCCATGGAAAAATCCACGTGTGGGGTACAGAATCCCAGCTTCCGGAAAGATAAGGCAGATCGCTGGAGCTCACTGGCCAGCTAGCCTAGCCTACCTAAGTGCCAGGCCAGGGAGACACCCTGTCTCAAACAAAAGGTGAAAGGCATCCGAAGAATGACATTCAAAGTTGGCTGTCCTCTGACCTGCACACACACACACACACACACACACACACACACACACACACACACACACACACACACGAAGCTGAACAAATCTGAAATACACAACTCAGTTTTTCTCAAAGGAACGCCCTTGTGACCAGCCCCAAGAATGGTCTGCAGCCAACATAACAAGCAGTAATAACCCAGCGACCTCTCGCCTCACTGAGTTAGTGAGCTCACCATGGGAGCTGAGTCTCCGGAGCCCAAAGCATGAGCTCTGCTTCACGACTCCAGCTCAACAGAGGGCGGAGGGTCAGCTGTGGCTCTTGCTCTCAAGGCCCACTCCCAGCCCTGCAGACTCTGACATGCCGAATAACCACGACAGACTTCATCCACATAAAGCAACTGATGATCATGGACCTCGGATGGAGTCCCAAGTACTGCATGAACTAAGCAAGCACTTTACCACTGAGCTACATGCCAGCCCATCATTTTCCTTTTTTTATTATTATTTTTAGTTGTGTGTGTGTTCCCACATAAGTGGGTCCAGCAGGCAGACCTCCCGTTCAGCTCTTTACGATTCCCTACTGCAGATCCATGTCTCTGTCCCTTCAGTGGTTTTCTAGTCCTTCAACCAGTGGACTTTGAATTTCATTGGGCTATGCAAGCCACTCTCTGAAAAAGGGTAGGCTCTCCCCCGGTCACTCCATCCAAGGGCTGTACTATCGAAATCTCTTTGAGGGCTGGAGGCATGGTTCAGTGGTAGAACACCTGCCTAAAGGGCCCTGAGGGAGGGGGATGTCTCAGTGGTAGAGCACCTGCCTAGAATCCTCCCAGTGAGGGGCTGGGGTGTGGCTCAGTGGTAGAGCACCTGCCTAGAATCCCCCAGTGAGGGGCTGTGTGCATGATTCAGTGGTTAACACTTGCCTAGCATGCACAGGGACCTGGCTTCCCTCTCCAGTACTGCTAAAGAAAATAAAAAATGCTTAGTGATTGTGATGACTTGAAAAAAAAAATATTCATAGGGAATGGTACTATTAAGAGGTGTGGCCTTGTTGGAGTAGGTAAGACGTTGTTGAAGGAACGGTGTAACTGGGGGTGGGATTTAAGGTCTCAGATGCTCAAGCCAGGCCCAGTGGGGCATTCTCTTCCTGTTGTCTGCTGGTCTGAATGTAGAACTCTCAGCTCCTTCTCTAGCAGCATGTCTTCTGGCATGCTGCCAAGGTTCCTGTCATGATGATAATGAACTAATAAACCTCTGAAACTGTAAACCAGTTCCAATTAAACGTTTTCCTTTATAAGAGTTGCCATGGTCATGGTGTCTCTTCATAGCAACAGAAACCCTAACTAAGACAGTGATTGTTCTGGCTAGTTTTACGTCACCTTGATACAGGCTAGAGTTATCTGAAAGGAGGGAACTTCAGTTGAGAAAATGCCTTCATAAGATCCAGTAGGGCATTTTCTTAGTGACTGATGGGGGAGTGTCCAGCCCATGGTGGGTGGTGCCATCCCTGGGCTGGTGGTCCTGGGTTCTACAAGAAAGCAGGCTGAGCAGGCTATGAGGAGCAAGCCAGTAAGCAGCTCCCCTCCGTGGCCTCTGCATCAGCTCCTGCCTCCAGGATCCTGCCCAGTTTGAGTTCCTAACCTGACTTCCTTCCACGATGAAGAGCAATATGAAAATATAAGCCAAATAAACACTTTCCTTCCCAAGTTGTTTTGGTGTTTTACCACAGCAATAATTACCCTAACTAAAACAGTAATATTTTGGGAGGAAGCAAACTAAATTCACATGGTCTGGTTGCCAGACATGCTTAGACACCTGAGTTTTCTATGGTAAATTTTTCACTTTGTAATGAAAATAATTAAACCAGTTTTCAAAACCAACATTGTCAACTTCGTGTAAAGCACATTTCATCTGGGCCTGATGAAATGTCTCAGCAGGTAAAAAAGGTTCTCGTCACTGACCTGAGTTCCATCCCTGGGACCCCCACGGTGGAAGCTGAGAACAGACTCTATCTAGCAAGTTATCCCTAAACTTCACACACTCACTGTGTACAAGTGCACGTGCACGCGCGCGCGTGCACACACGTAAAGAAGTAGAATTTTAAAAGCGTAGTTCCTAACAGAGGACATTTTTAGTACTGGCTGAGTGGACAAAGAACACGGGGAGTCACGTCTGGAACCACGGCTCCACTGTACACTCACTGTGCGACCTTGGCTTTGCTTTTGCACAGTGCTGCCCAATCAGCCAACTGCTGTGCACTCGAGCGCGACACCAGTCTCAATGATAAACAGCAGCTACTGTCATCAATGTCAGTGGTGCTGAGACACACCGCTGAGAGTCTGCAGAAAGAATATCTTTTTCTTTTCTTTTTAAACTTTTTTTTTTTAAAGATAAGATCTCCACATGTAGTTCAGGCTGGCCTGGAACTCACTATGTAGTCCAGGCTAGCCAGAAACTTGCAACAATCCTCCTGCTTCTGCTTCTAAAGTGCTGGGATTATAGGCATGAGCTACCACATCTGGTGGGACTACTCTTTTTGATCAGCTGGCTATCCCAAGCCTGCCCAGGGCTTTGCCTGGGGCTGACAATATAGCCATGTTACCCAGTGAGCTTTGAACACATGTTTCTGGACAACGGAGGACAGATTTAATGCTGGACTGCTCCACCCCTGTCCCCATGGATGTTCACCATCTCAGGGAAAGGTCAGTGGTCCACACAGGAGAAGAAACCATCAGCCATCGGGACAAATGCTCTGAAGAAGAAGGTACCAAGTATGGAGGGAGAGGGTGAGAACCTAGTCTCCTATTTCTGTGGTGGTAGACCATAACCTTGAGGATGGAGCAATGTAAGGTACAGTCCTACAGGGCTGACTGGGGTGGGTCTAGGGCAGTGATTCTCAACCTGTAGGTTGCGACCGCTTTGGCAAACCTCAATCTACAAAAACATCTACATTATGGTTCATAACAGTAGCAAGATTACAGTGATGAAGTAGCAATGAAAACAGTTTTATGGCTGGGGGTCAGCACATGAGGAACTGTGTTAAAGGGGCCCAGCGTTAGAAGGTTGAGAAGCACCACTCTAGGGGAAGACCCAGTTCCCCACTTCTGTTCTGAGTTCAGTTCCTCATGGGTGCGGGAATGAGGCTGTGTTTCTGGGCTGGCTGGGCTGGGACTGTCCTAGCTTTTAGAAGCTACCAAAGTCCCAGGCTCTTGATAGCAGCCACTGTGAGCTGGGCCCTCTCTCTCCTCCCACCCAACTGTCTGGCCCACTCTATGGATCTGTCTGATTAGACTGGGCCCAGTGAGGGACATAGATAATGTCTTTATCTTCAGGTCCTTCATCTTGGTCTGACTTGCAGAGTGACCTTTGCTACACAGAGTGACCAGTACAGGGCCCAGGAACCGCCCATAGACATCTGCGAGATTACCCAGCCTTGTGTGGACAGGGACATTTGAGGAACTAAGCAACTCCATGAATTACCTAGGGAGTATGTGAGGTTTTCGGGGTGCAGAGTCCAGGCCACCTGAACTTGGTTTGTAAGTCAGGGACCCTAGGGTCACATGCCCTTTTTTTTTGCGGGGGGGGGGGGTTTAAAGACAGGGTTTCTCTGTGTAGCTTTTGGAGCCTTTTCTGGAACTCGCTCTGTAGACCAGGCTGGCCTCAAACTCAGAGATCCGCCTGGCTCTACCACCACCCGGCGTCACATGCCCTTCTTTGCACTTGTCCTGGGGGACCCTCCTACCTGGACGAGCTGAGCACTGGGAGTGGCCAGCAAATGCAGGGTGCAGGACAGCTTCCGGAAGAAGCGCTCAGCAGGTGCTCCGAGGCCAGCGCTCCTGGCCCACTCCAGGAACTGCTGCAGTCGGGCACAGGCCTGGACACCCCTGGGCCAATGGAAGCAACTCAGAGAGGGCCCTGGAGAGGGAAGAAAGGATGAGACCCACACAGCAGGGTCCCCAAAGCACATTCTCCCTCTCCAGGACACGTCAACACCTCATCTCAGTGTCCTAGGCAATGCCAACTAGCTATGCCCTCTCTGGGGCAGAAGTAGAAAGAGATGAAGGAGACAGGTACAAGGCAAGAGGGGCTGTGACAGCCACCACCCCACCCCTCCTACTCTACATCATCCTGTCAATGTGGCAACAGGCTCATGCTGTGGCTGGACCCTGTTAGATACCCAGAGCCCCAGCCGGTGATGGAGAAACAGCAACTCAGTAAGGCAGGGCCATGGGTCAGCGTCAGTGCAGCCTTGTAAAGCTGTCTCAGTCTGGCCCCTCTGCAGGCTGCTGGCAGGTACTGGAGCAGCATACAAGGCATGCTCTGAGCTTTTGTCCACCCTGGGACTTGAGCACAGCAGTGTTCCCTTAGAGCACATTCCCAGCCCCCAGCATCACTCACCCTTGTCCAGCAGCTGGTTGAGGAGCAGTGTGGCAGAGAAGAAGAAGAGATAAGCAAGCATCTGGGAGGCCACCTCAGGATGCATGTGCAGCTGCTTCAGGAGGTCCGAGGTGGCCTGGAACACTGACACCACACGCCGGAGCTCCTCAGGCAGAGCAGGGCCTGAGCGCCAGCTCTCCCTACGCTCTGTCTGAAATGGAGGACATTCCAAGAGGGCCGGGAGGCAGACATACAGGCACTGCCAGGAGAGAGAACCCCAAAAGCCACTTACAGGGATGCTGGAACTGACCAGGAGTCCCCAACCTAACAAGCTCCTATTGCCTTAAGCAATAGGAGCTGCCCCTGGACCTGACAGAAGCAGGGACAGGAGCTGCAGGGACAAACAGGCCAGACATGGCAGTCACCTAGCAGTGCTGTAAAAGACACCATGATCGATGACCCTCGGCTGTACCATGGTGGCACTCCTGAGAAAGGGACACACCCAGGGCCAGAGTGGAACCAGTGGCTGCTGAAGCTGGCTTGTCCCAGTCCCTTCCCTCCTGTCGCCAGGCCCTCATGGTGGCAGCACACACCTTGGAGAGGTAATACACACACTGCTGGAAAGCATAGAGCACCACCTCCTCCAGGGCTGCCATGGCCTCCTCGCTGGCCGTCAGTGTGCAGGAGAACAGTGATTCCTTGGAACCTGCAGAGGGGGGCCACAAAAGGAGGGTCACCGGCACAGCCTGCACGTGTGGACCCACCATCTGTCTGTCCCCTTCTGAGGGCTCTGCCTGGCACACCAACACTCCCATCTGGATTTAGAAGGATGGCAATCCCAAATCTGGCCCAGGCAGTCACACTGGGCAGTCGGAGCAGGAGACCAGACTCATACGTTACTTCATATTACTGAGACAGAGACAGCACAGAAGTCTGTCCTTCCTCCCTCCCTCTCCACTTCTTCCTTTCCACATCATGCAGGCCTCTACCATTGGGCTTTTTTTTTTTTTTCTTTCAAGAAAAGGTGCCGAGCCTGGCCATGACTCACTCTGTAGTCCAGATTAGTCTTGAACCTACACTTGTCCTGCCTCAGTCTCCTGAGTGTCTGGATTCTCCACCGGAACTGACTATCCCACTGCAGCAAGCCCAATCCAGGCCTGAAGGTCCACTGTTTAAGGACACAGGTCAGAAGGCTTGTCCAGCAGCCCCTGGAAACTGTCCCAGGGCTGTGGAGTCAAAACACTCTCTCAAGAAAATGGAGACCTCCCAGGAACGGGAGGCAGAGGCAGACAAATCTCCATGAATCTGAGGTCATCTTGGTCTACACATGGAGTTCCAGGCCAGTCAGGGCTACACAGTGAGACCTTGCATCAAAACACCAAACCAAACGACAATGAACAACAAAACAAAACCGGGGAAGCCCAAGGTGCCGCACTCTCGACCCCAGGCCTAGAGGGCTGCTGACTAACGCCTCAAGATCCAGACTCACCTCACTCCAGGCTGTCAGGGCAAAGAGCAGGCTGACGGGAAGAGCCAGCAGGCCTCAGGCCACAGCACTCAGCTGTGGGTCTGAGATATTCCAGGCATACACCTGAGATGGGAACCAATGGGCACAAAGCCCCAGGGTCCCACTGCTCCCACAACAACTCGGGCCCTCAATGGCAAGGGGACAGGCCTGAAGAGCCCAAAGTCCCCACTGACACAAGGAGAGGGAGCAGCTTTGATGTTCTCACAGAAAAGCAAAGCTCTGGTCCCAGGTCCCCAGGGGCATGGTCAGGACATGGGACCCACTGCGGTCATCATGGGCTCCTGGCTTGTCAGACCCTCCCAGGCTGTCTCCAGCCCCATAAAGTCCTCAGCAGACACACAGTCCTCAGTGAAACTGCCGAGGGCCTCAAGGCCTGGCCTCACACCTGCACCTTTTATTTACTCGTCTGGTGTGTGAGTGTGTGTGTGTGTGTGTGTGTGTGTGTGTGTGTGTGTGTGTGTGTGTGTATGGGGGGGTTCATGTGTAGGTGCACATGTGCCTGTGAACATGGAGGCCAGAGGTCATCCTCAGATGCCTTTCCTCAGGAGCCGACCACTCTGTTTTCTGAGACAGGGTCTCTCTCTCTCGGCCTAGAACTTGCAATGAGTTCCAGGGATCCAGCTGTCTCCACTCCCCCAACACTGGAATTACAAGCATGTTCCACCAGGACTGGCTTTCTATGGGGGGCAGGTTTGGAATTGAGGGCCTCCTATTTTCATGGTAAGAACTTTACTAATTGAGCTACCCTCCTTTTTTCTGAGCAATTCTGTGTGTGTGCCCACACACACACACACACACACACACACACACACACACACACACACACACACACACACACAGAGTCTGGAGACCAGAAAACAACTTCCAGTGTCCCTTCCTTAGGGGCCATCCGCCTTGGTTTTGCAGACAGGGTCTCTCCTGGGGTCTCGGGCTCACTGTTGAGGCTTGGCTGGCTAGCCAGGGAGCCTCCTATCTTCTAGGGTTATGAGTGTGGGGGTGACAAGTGCGCACCACCACCCCTGGCTTTCATTTGGGTCCTCGTGTTTGTACAACTAGCACTTTACCAACCGAGTCACCTCCCCAGCACAGCTCAGAACGTCCCCTTCCTAGAGCCCCCACCCCACGCCCCCCTCAGCAGAACCACCTCTCCTGGAGTATTTTGGGAATTACAGTATTTGGAAATGCTAATTTAAGGCATGCTGCCCATATTTCCAGCTCTGAAATTATGTGCCCTACCATCTTACAGCTATGATTGGCAGCACTCTTCCTTTCTGGAATAAAGACGCATCTCTAAAGCCCTCACTTGGTGAACTGTATGCCCACATGTCCCCTCCAAGTGACCTGTGCACATCTTCAGCCTCTGACAAGCAGAACAGAACATGTTACAGTGTGCATGGGACACGAGACGATATGGACCAGCGAAGTGTCATATGGCAGGCCCTAGGGACATCAGGTCGGCCTAAACCACTGATGCTAGCCTCATGTGTGATCCCAAATGCCTGGCCTGGGGCCAAGAAAGCTTCACCCTGTATAGACACGTGCACAAAGCCACCACCATGCCCACTGAAGACAGTGCTGGGTTTGGGGCACCGCAAAGGCCATACCTGTGACATCCAGCTCCTCCTCCATGTTCTGCATGTACAGTGGGCATTTCTGCTGGATGAAGTACAGGAGTTCAATGGAGTTTGACATCCAAAACAGGATATGCTGAAGGTCAGGAACCAGGTCGGCCATGGGGAAGCTGGCCCAGGAGATGGGTTCCTGGCTACCAAGACAGAAAGACTAATGGATTACTCTGGGTGCAGATGAGGAGTCTTCTGCTCTGTCTACATGGGGACAGTCATGCTCATGGGACACTAGCAGAAGAGCAAGTGCTGCTGACAACTCCTGAGAAGTCAGGAACCTATTAGAGGCTCCAAAATCTACTGAGAAGGCCATGCAGGCACCACAGGCACCGGGAGAGGACTCTGGTTAGAATGCTACCTCCACAGCTTTTCTTCTGGAAGCACATGAAGAGCAGCTGTGAATGCTACAGCGCTTGTGTACCACACACATACACATACACATAGGAGTGTGTGTTGTGGGGGGGGCTCACTATCCATGGTTTTTGGGACAAGAAACTTGAGTATAAGTGTGTTATTTAGACAAAGGAGCAGGAGCTTTAACAGAGATTATTTAACAAAGCAGTTCTCGGAGGAAACAGACTAACAGAACTATCTGAGATTAGTTTAATACTGCTTTATCAGAGAAGGATGTCAGGAATGTGTGAAGGTGATGAATCAAGATTCAGCAATCAGGGCTGGGACATGGCCCAGTGGTAGAGCACCTGCCTAGAATCCCCCAGTGAGGGGCTGGGGTGTGGCTCAGCAATAGAGCACCTGCCTAGAATCCCCCAGTGAGGGGCTGGGGTGTGGCTCAGCAGCAGAGCACCTGCCTAGAATCCCCCAGTGAGGGGCTGGGGTGTGGCTCAGTGGTAGAGCACCTGCCTAGAATCCCCCAGTGAGGGGCTGGGGTGTGACTCAGTGGTAGAGCACCTGCCTAGAATCCCCCAGTGAGGGGCTGGGGTGTGGCTCAGCAGCAGAGCACCTGCCTAGAATCCCCCAGTGAGGGGCTGAGGTGTGGCTCAGCAATAGAGCACCTGCCTAGAATCCCCCAGTGAGGGGCTGGGGTGTGGCTCAGCAATAGAGCACCTGCCTACAATGAGGGCCTGAGAATAGCTCACTGGTAGATCATCTGTCTACTTGTGCAAGGCCCTGGGTTCAATCCATGGCACCATGAGAAAAGAAATCAGGTGGAAAGCAAAACATGTTCTTCAGACTTAGAGGTAACCATTAGAAAACTCTAGTGTGAACACAGTCACTGGAGGTCACCTCCTGAGGTCTGTGAGGGGAGCAGGACATTTCCAGTCCCACACTCCCTTCTGCAGTTTGGTGTGATAGCCACACGGGGGCACTGTTACTTTGGTTAAATGAAAACAAAACCAGGCACTCACTGGTCAAGGGGCTACCAGGTACCTGGCACCAGGGTGAGTTCCTGGGGCAGCTCAAACCTCTCCTATTGCCAGCCAGGGACAGGTTCCATTCATCCTAGGCTTGTTGCCTTCCGCCTAAGCATCCCCTTTTCAGAGAACAGTGGCTATAATCAGTTTCCCTTGATGTCTCTCTAGCTCTTGACTGGTTCTCACAGACACTAGGCCGCCCCAATCCATCTCCCCTGCTGGGTCTCACACACCAGCCCCAAGAGGTGTGCGGGTGTCAATCCTTCAATGTGACTTGCATCTACTTTTTTTTTTTTTTTTTTTTTTTTTTTTTTTTGGTTTTTCGAGACAGGGTTTCTCTGTGTAGCTTTGCGCCTTTCCTGGAACTCACTTGGCAGTCCAGGCTGGCCTCGAACTCACAGAGATCCACCTGCCTCTGCCTCCCGAGTGCTGGGATTAAAGGCGTGAGCCACCACCGCCCGGCTGCATCTACTTTTTATTGTTCTAACAAGACTCTTGGGACCTCTGTGAGCTTGGGACTGCACCTAGGGCCCTTACAATTCACTAAAATGTCTACATGCACACATTTTATTTATTTATTTACTGAGACAGAATTTTGTAATGTAGTCCAGGCTGGCCTTGAACCCATGAACTTCTGCCTTGGCTTTCCAAATGCTGGCACTACCATGCCCCGCACAGTTCCTCACCTCCTCAATGCACCACCCTGGGTGGTCCCTAAGGCTTAGGATGGTGATTCTCCCATAAGCCTCTACAGCCACATCTGAGGACCATCCCACTTAGGTATGTGCCTCTGCAGCCATGTGCACTCCCTCAGAAGGGTCACCCCAAGATCTGACCACATCCGCTGGACACCCCACCTAGGTCTGTGCCTCTGCAGCTATGTGCACTCTCTAAGAAGAATCACCCTAAGATCTGACTTGGGCTAGCCTCATGTGAGGAAAAAGTCCCAGGCTCTCTCACTAGTGGCTTCAGTGTCCCTCACTGGGGGAGTCCTGAGGGGCTGCTTTTCCACCTACTACAGGGCATCCAGATATGCAGGCCCAGAAGCAGGCACGAGGCCCCTGCCAGTCTGTGCCTGGAGAAGATCAAAGTGGAAGACTGTGGAGCCACAAGTGCCTGGCATTTGATGATGGTTCTACACAGCCTGGGGCTCCAGAGGAAAGAGTCACACCCATGGAAACATCTGGGCACTAAATGGGGCTGATGTGAATGAAGGAGTCAGGAGGGAGTTTCTGGCCTTTGTCCTGCTGTCCCAGGGCTGTCAGACTCTCCCCTGCTGTCCCAGGCTCTCTCTAGCCATTCATTTCACTTCAGTCCACAAACAATGGTGACCTCTCTGTCCTGCGGCTGGGGGGTGGGGTGGGGAGAAGCTGGCTGGCAACCATCTCTCCTGTGTTAGCAGCTGTGGCCTCCAAGCTTAGCACCACACTTAGCTAGCACAGCATCGAGTCTTGTTGGTTCTCCACACCAGCTTGACTTACATACTGAAGTACAGAAGAGCTGCATATGGTCAGAAGAGCATTCATTTGATTGTCCAGAGCCCAATTCCACTTTGTTTTCAAAATGCATTGCCTTCCTCCATGTCCCCAGGAACTTAAAGGGGTGGGCAGCCCCACACTTTGAAGCAAACCAGCCTGTATCCCACTGCCTAGAGAGCCCAGGCAGCAACAACACAGCCTCTCTAAGCAAGGAGGATCCTGGGAGCTCTCTGGCTGGCCAGCAGCCTATGCACATTAGTGAGTTCCAGGCCTCATGAAAGACACTATCTCAAGGGAATAAAGCAGAGTACTAGAGAAGGACATGGCCTCCTCTGACCTCTCTGCAGGTTCACGCACTACCCCCTCAACACACACATACACCATACACACACACACACACACACACACACCACCACCACCACCACCACCTCCCTATACTTTCCACACATCTCTCAAAACGACACACACATAGCCACACCACACACACACATCCACCTCTCACACACATCTCTTACTGCCCACACCACACACACACATACACCTCTCACACACATCTCTTACCGCCCACACCACTCCCACACTCCACACACACCCCTAGCCCCCCAAACCACCACACAAGTGTTCACGTATCTTTCTCTGCCTTGGCCTCCCTGCCTCCTGCCTTTCACTTTATGACTTGTTTTGCTCCAGTCCTTGCCCTATTATTTCCCAAGGCACTTTGTGCTGTAATTTGCATTTCTAATCGGTGTTTATCTTGACTTAGTTTTGTTCTTTTTCTTACCAGTGTTTGTTTTTTTTTCCCCTAATCATTATTTCTGGTTCCCCTCCCTCAGCGTGGACTGTTCCCCTCCTAGCTGATGTCATCCTGGGGTGACTTTGTGCAGCTGTGTGGTGACCCACCTCTTGGACTTGGGGTCAGAAAAATGCGTCCATCTGTTCTGTGTGTGTGTTATGTGTGCAATGTGAGTACGGTGTCAGGGGTGCAGTGTGTGTACAGTGTGGTGAGCATATGTGTGTGTGTTATATGTTTCGGATGTGAGTCTAGTGTAGGGGTGTGTAGTGTGTGTGATGTGGTCTGTGTCTATATGTGTGTGTGGTATACATGTGAGATATGAGTATGGTGTGGGGCTGTGTAGTGTGTGTGTGGTAGAAGTGTAGGATGTATGGTGTGAGGGTATAGTGTGTGTGTTTATGGGATGTGAGCATGGTGTGGGGGGGGTGTATGATGTGTGTGTGTGGGGGGGGGGTTGGGTTTTTTTGTTTGTTTGTTTTTTGAATGCCTGTCCTGGATCTCACTCTGTAGATCAGGCTGGCCTCGAACTCACAGAGATCCGCCTGGCTCTGCCTCCTGAGTGCTGAGAATAAAGGTGTGCACCACCACTGCCCGGCAATGTGTGTGTTTATGAGATGTGAGTATGGTGTGTGTGTGTGTGTGTGTGTGTGTGTGTGTGTGTGTGTGTGTGTAGTTCAGACAACCACCTCAGGTAATGTTCCTTGGGAGCACTGCCCATTTTGCTTTTAGAGAAAGGGTATCTTACTGACCTAAGGCTGACTGGCCAGTGAGTCCCAGGGGTTCACCTGTTTCTCCATTTCCAGTGCTGGGACTATAAGCATGCTACCATATATGGCTTGTGGTTGTTGTTTGTTTGTTTTAGTGAGTTCTGTGCATTAAACTCAAACTCAAGCTTGCATGCTTCAGGCAAACACTTTGTCAACTAACTCATTTCCCTACCTAAGATGTTAATACTTCAGAGTAACATTGAAACCACTAGGGAAGTTTCTAAAACCCAACTACATAGGAAAGTCTTTTTAAAAGGACACTTGGCACCGTACACAGAAAGGACAAGAACCCTTAACACACATAAGCAGGCTGGATGGACAGTCAGGCACGGTGGCACACACCTCTGACCCCAGCACTCAGGAGGCTGAGATGGGAAGCTCTTAAGTTCTGGGATAGACACTGAGTTCCAGACTAGCTTGGACTGAACAGTGAGATTCTAATTCAAAAATTCAAGGGCTGGGACCAATGAGTTGGGGTAGAGGCCCTCCTTGAATGTAGGTGTCACCACTCCACAGGCTGGGGACTAGACAGAACAAAGTGGGAGGAGAGGAGGAAGCCAGTACAGGCATTTCTCTCCTGCTTCCTGGCTGCCACAAGGTGAGCAGCTGTTCCTCCTCTCCCTGCTTCACCACAGCACAGGGTGCAGGGCCAGCCCTCAGCTGGAGCTCTGAAACCCTGAGCCAAACGGACTTGCCCTCCTCACAGCTGCTTCTGTCTGGTGTTCTGTCACAGTGTCATCAAGGGCTTGGAATGGATGGCTGCCAGGAAAGGAAAGCTGGGAATAGACCCCATGTCCACAGAGCTGAGGATCGTTAACTCTCAGACACAGGAGACGGAAATCTGGCAGCCTGTGACCAGGTTAAGCCTGGACAAGAGTTCATGGGACTGACTGCTGTGTTCGTTCTGTTCTGTGTTCTTACAGTGATTCATTATTTTCAAAAGGAAAAAAGAATTAAAAAGAAAAAGCATGCATTAGGGATGGAAGCTCTGGAAATACAGCAGAAACAGCAATGCTAAAGGGAAGGCCCTGGCTCTTCCTGTCAGTAGGGAAGCAGGGTCCATCCCATGCCTACACTTCTTCCAGCCCAGGCAAACCAAGGCCCTAGGCCACCCTGGCAGATGGGCCCTGGGATGGAAGGTTCTAGTCTGATCTGCACTTCTGGGTGCAGCAGAGGAGTGCTCAGCAGTCTCCCATCATGTCCACTCCGCCCACTCAATTCCCTCAAGCCTGGCTGTCCTGAGACAAGCCCTTCATTCCAACTGAACAAGACTAATACCTATGCAACTCTTCTGAGATCTGCCATGTTGTCAATCACCCTTTGGGTCAATGCTGCCTCTAGCTAGTGTGCACAGAACCCTGACAGGCCAGGAAGTAGCACCTGGTCTCCTCATGCAGCTGTAAACCCAGGGGTCCTGACTCCCAGTCAGTGTCCTGACCTGGCTCTGGCGTGTGACAGTGACAGGAATTGGAGGTAGCCTGAGCTCAATTCCACCTGGCGGGCATTGAGGATAGCAGGACCCCAGCCCTCTGTCCTGACCTTCGTATGACCTTTGAGTCTTTTGATTATATTGTTACACAACCCTGAAGCACCCACAGGCAACAGCATGCTGCTGATTCTGAAGTAGAAACATGCTACCAGCAGGTGGAGTCCTTGGTCTCCCAATGCCAGCCCTCCACCCACCCCCAAGTTCTCAGTTCTGAGAGACCACCTTCAGCTCAGCCTCAGCATTAGCATGAAAGCCCATGCTTCAGGGGCTACACTCGTCTGTGCCAACACTCACACATGTCACAGGTACTGTCTGGGGCCTTTTTCTTTTAAATGCAAAGTCTCAAATTCACTATGAACCATGGATGACCTTGAACTTCTGATCTTCCTGCCTCCACTTGAGTGCAGGAATGACAAGCAGGTACCTCTACTCCTGGTTTATGGGGTGCTGAAGATGGAACCCAAGGCTTCCTGAATGCCAAGCAAGCACTCTACCCACTAAGACATAGTCCCAGTCCTGGGCATCCTTTTCTGGGCATTATTTTTCAGTACTAGTATGCCAGGGCTGCAGTTCACAGATTTCCTCTTTGTATACACTGTACAGACATGCCACTGCTACCCTGACAAGCTGCCCAGAGAGGGCATCTCATAAAGGCTTCCATTCTGGAAGGGCAGGTGCTATGGGCCTCAGTGTCAGCATGTCTGACAATAATCTAAAAGGATTCACCAAGTCCCACCAGTGATGCAAGTGTACAAAAGTGCTTTCCATGGAAGCTGGGCTAGGGTGTTTTAACCAGGGGAGTGAGTTGTGGGAAGACTCAAAAAAGATCTTTCTCTGTGTTAAGAGATGCTCTGGGGAATTTAGTGTGCTTGTGTGTGTTGCACACCCTAGACAACTGTTCTACTGCTGGGCAGCAGGTTCACCTTTTGTGGAGTGTTAGTTGTTGTTTTAGTACTGATGGTTGAACCCTGGTCCTGCCCAGTGCTAGGCAAGTTATCTATGCTAAGCCACTCCTTCGGCTCATCCCAGGATCCCAGGCAGGTGCTCTACCACTGAGCTACACTCCCAGCCCTCAATAGGAGATTCTAGGCAGGAGCTCTATCACTGAGCTATGTCCCCAGCCCTGTTTTTACTTTGTAATTTCAGACAGTATCTCAGCTGCCCAGGCTGGGCTTGTGTTCACTATGTAGCCCGGGAAAGCCTTGAACTTGCAATCCTCCTGTCTCAGTTCCTAAACAGCACAGATGTCATGTGCCTGAACCACCAGGCCTACCAAGGAAATTTTCCATACAGCCTCCCAGGGCGGTTAGGGAAGAGGAATGGGAGGGCAGTGGCTGAAGTCTGGAGCCAAGCCCAAGGAGTCTGCAGGGAACTCGATGTTGCAAGGGAGGTACAATAACTAGGTCACACTTACAGTTGTGCCTGCTTTTCCGCTAGCTCTTTGGTTTTCTCCTATAAAGGAAAAAAGTAAGACAAAATCAAATGTGAGAAAAACAGGACAACAAAGGGATACATTCAAATACACACCATTCCAGGCCTGTAGACTGGTTCAGTGGGACACCTATTGCCGCCCAGTCTCTTAAGTTCTATCCCCAGAGTCCACATAAAGGTGAAGCAGGAGAGGGTTGCTGCTGGGATCTTAGAGCTAAGGCGGGCTGCACGCGCCCCATTGAGGTGGTACTCCTGACTGTGGCAACCACAGGCGTTAAGGGCTGCCTCAAGAGATGTGGAGAGCCACTGTACCCATAAATGTCTTTCCGAGTTTATTTAATGTTAAAAGGACTGTCCGAACCACTTTTCTTTTCTCTTCTTTTTTTCCCGGAACTCACTCTGTAGCCGAGGCGGGCCTTGAACTCACAGAGACCCGCCTGCCTCTGCCTCCTGAGTGCTGAGATTAAAGGCGTGCACCACCACCGCCTGGCCCTGAACCACTTTTCTGAGCTATGGCAGTCAATCCTGATAGTGGAGACTTCTCTACAGAACCCTCAAATCTGGCAAGGATGATAGAGGCTTGGGTAGATTATGACTTCAGCTCTCCCAGCACTAAAGAATTATCAGAGGTAGGAGCTGGCCAAGAAGCACACACCTGCAAATCCAGTACTCCGTCTGGGAGATGGGGCAGAAGAAGGGAGAAATCAAGGCCAGCCTGGGCTGGGAGACCCTGTCTCAGACAAATAAGCTAACAATAATATCTCCCCTCTCCTCTCTCTCCCTCCCCCTCCCTTCTCTCTCCCTCCCACCCCAGACCAGGTGTCTCTATGTAGCCCTGGCTATTTATGTACATGTAGACCAGGCTGGCCTTGAACTCACAGAGATCCATCTGCATCTGTCTCCCAAATGCTGGCATTAAAGGCATGCAACCACTATGCCTGGACCTATTTCTTTTTTTGATCTTTATTTTTAATTCTATGTGTGTGTGTGTGTATCTGCTTATTGGTACGTATGTGCACCACATGTGTACAGTGCCCTTGGAGGCCATAAGAGATCATCAGATCTCCAGAAACTGAAGTTCCAGGCAGTTGTGAACTGTCTGATGTGGGTCCTCTGCAAGAGCAGCATGTGCTCATAAGTGCTGAGCCATTTCTCCAATCCTAGGGCCCCTATTGCTAAAAACTGTATTACATAAAGTCCTACACTTTCCATCTTTGATGAGAGGAATTCCTCTCACAGAAAAAATTAAACCCCCTATTTAGTGGTTTCATAAACTTTTAATTTTTCTCAACAAATTTTAATGAAAAGGTAGAAAGAACTGATTTTATAGGTTGTCCTCTGACCTCCACATGTGCGCCATGGAACAAGGACACACACACACACACACACACACACACACACACACACACACACACACACGGAAAGAGAACCACTCCTCAATACACATCACTCCATCTCCATGACAAACTCCACTGCGGGCGACCGAACACTGGGACTCTGCCATTCTCGCTCAGCTATGCTTTTCCCACTGCTTCCGGCCTCTTCCCATTCCTGCGTACGACCCACACACCTCCTGAGACACAAACGGCACTGTCTCTATTTTGTCCAACAACCAGCCCTCTAAACACCAGGAGGATGGGACAAACACTACAAACAAAACGAACTGTCTCGTCATGCTTCCTGTTATGTTCCAGTGTACACTGTGTGTGTGTGTGTGTGTGTGTGTGTGTGTGTGTGTGTGTGTGTGTGTGTGTGTGTGTTTTCTTCCATCACTCTCTACATTATTTACTTATTTACTTAGAAACAGGGCCTCTCACTGAGGCTAGAGCTGTTTTAACTAGACTGACTGACCCCCGGGGTCCATGACTCTCTGGCTCTGAATCCTGAGATTAAAGAGATGCTTCTGGATGAGCAAAGCTAAGATTCTTGAGAGCCTCTAACAACCCTGAGCAACAGAGACCCTTTGGTTCCTAGGAGTCAGGTCACTTCAAGTCAGGAGAGAGCGAAGTTGCTGAGACCGTGGGCCATACCAAGCAGCCTGCTCCAGTGCTTTTGCTTGCCCAGCCCAACAGGTGGCACTGCTGGGCTTTTAATGGAAGATTCCTTTGTGTGTGTGGCCAGGGAAGGGACAGCCTGTAGTGGGAGAGGCCATGAACAGGGCTAAGAATCCCAGGAGATATACAGGACTGGCACCAGTGAGGAATTCTGCCCCCCACCCCCACTCCCAGTCTACTGGCCCAGGTTGAGAGGCCCTGACCTGGAGGGGATGTGGCAATAGCTGACTGTCTTGTGGCCTTACCACCAAACTGACCTGGTGGAAACCACAGGACACTAAGCCTGTGGACAGTGGTCTGGCAGGGCTCAGACTCACTCTGAAGGAAAATGCTACACTGAAGCTTACAATGCCCCGTCTGATGGCCTACTGAGCAGGGAGATGCAGACGGAGAGGTCAGCCCTTTCCCCAGCCTGACATCACTGTGGGGACATCAGAGTAGTGGCAGGCCTTCAAACCTGGCAGGCAGAGTCCAGCCATCTAGTAACACGGTCAAGACACGGGCAGTCACCCCCACGCACCCAGACGATGTCTCGGACCCTCTTGGAGATCTTGAGCAGGAGATGCCTGAAGGTGCCGGGTTGGAAGTGAGTGGCAGAGTGCTGGATGCAGAGGCAGAGGAGGAAGGCAGGTGTCAGCTTGTGGTCATCGCCGCCGGGCTCAATCAGCGTCATGATCCTCTGCAACAGTCTGTCCTCCATGTCCGGCTCAAACTCCAGGAACAGTGACCGCCGCCGGACCACAGCAGGAGGCAAGGAAGTGACCCCACGGGCTCTGAGCACCGCACCACACATCCTACAGTTCTGTGGTGCGGCCCCAAGGCGGGCAACAGCACAGGCAGGCAGTGGCTGTGCCTGCCCAGGGTCCTTGAACAGCAGCAGGTAGTAGAGACCCAGGGAGAGCAGGTCGCCATGTTGGAGCACCACGGGATTCCTTCCCACTTCAGAGAAGTTGACTGAAACCGATGCCCCTGCAATGGGCTCCAGCACCAGCCTGGTCCCTGTCTGGCCACCTTCTGGGGACTGGTGACGGCGAATTGTGCAGTGCAGGGGCAGGATGTCTGGGGCAGATAGGCTGATGCTGGGTTTGCTGGAGGGTGTGCGCTGGCCCACTGTGTGCCGCTCCCGGCTGAGCACGTACACCAGGCTGTCCTAAAGAGCAGACAGACGACTTAGGACAGGATGCCACTAATCATGCCGGCACCAGCACAGCAGTGTCCCTGTTACAGCAGCTGGGACTTCCTAGGTTCTGTTCCCAGGACCCCTCAGATCCTGGTCCACCCACCCCGAAGTCACCAGTAACCTGTCACCTTGGTAACCCTTCCCTGGCCACCCCAGCCTGTCCCAGAGGACAAGAGAGACAAGGTCAGTGCTTGGTCTGACAGCCATGAGCTGAAGGATGCCGAACTCCCCAAGTCACCCCAAAAGCAGTGTAGGCCCTGCTCCTCAGCTCTCAGCTCAGCGTGGGGCAGCTCTTGAGACTGAGCCCAGGAACCCAGGATGCTGTGAAGGGCCCAGAGAACAGTGCAGGAAGGGGCAAAGGAAAGGTAAGTGACAAGAGGATGTCACCAAGGCTGGCTCCTTGGGACTGGGTCTAAAGGCATAGGCCAATCATCTCTGTATTTGGGAAGGCAGCTGAAGCAGAGGGATCACATTCAAGGTCTGCTTGGGTGACATAGTGAGTTTCATACCAGCCTGGGCTACATAGGAAGACACTGTTTAAAAAAAGGTAGGGGGAGGTGAGGGAGGGAAGGAGGGAGGAAGAGCTGAGGGGGAGAAGGAGCTAGGACAACACAGCTACCAAGTCATGATCAGTTCCCACTGTCACCTAGCCAAGGAGGCCCGACCCTCCCTCCCCCCCTCCCTCCATCACATCACATCACACACACACACACACACACACACACACACACACACACACACACACACACACACCCCCTATCCCAAAGGCCTGAGATAGAAGCTGGAAAGTGGTCTGGCACTAAGACCCAATGAGGAATGAGTTCGGTGACAGTCCTTGTCTAGCTGTTCCCTGCCTTGTGCTCCACCTCCCACCTCCACAGCATCCTCCCAGCCAGAGGGGAGATCCCACAGCTGCCTCTGCTGGAGGTAGGGTGAGGCCTGACCTCCAAGTCCTTGGGCTGCAAGGGGCAGTGGTACTGGGGACCAGGAGTGGCTCACATGCTGCTGGCTGTAACCCTGCAACAGCAGCAGGTGCGGGCACTGGTACAGTGAGTAACGCATAGTGTCAGGGCTGGGCTCCTCAGGGCTCTGGGCAGCCTCAGGTAGTGTGAGTGCTGGACTTAGGCTGGTCTCGCTGACTGTACGGCGCAGGCGGGTCGGTGGGGAGCTTTGGGCAGCCTCAGAGGTAAGGGCTGGGGTTCCCTTGGCGCGGATACGCTGTAGCCTCCTGGCTTGGGCGTTAATCCCTGGAACAGAATGAGTGAAGGGAAAGTGGTCAGAAATCTCATCATGACTCACTTCTCAGATTGTCCAGACCACAAATCTCACCGAGTCACTTGGACACCTGTCACTGTTCTGTCAAAATGTCCATGTCCTTTGAAAGTTTAGGCATTGCCTTGATGATGAAGTCTCAGGAAGGCCTGCCCCACCAGGCAGTCACAGAGCAGGTAGGCCAGCTTTACACACTTCGTGGCTCAGAGGCAACCATCACATACAAAACAATCCCCCGACACAGCATTGCTCATCCCAGACCGTCATGTCACCACAGAGCCCTGTCCCTGACACAGCTGTCCTGTCCTTCCAAGCTCATATGTGTGTCAGGGCAGATTCTTTGGGGATAGGATATTCTGGCTAGAAGTGATGGAACCAGTCGGTCACTTTACAAGGTAGAATTGGTCAAGCTGCCAGTCACCTGCTGGTCTGCTTCTGCCACAACATGGCTGCCACCTTCCGGAGGCCATCATGACCCGACAGGCCACAGTAGCATAGATATGAACACATATTTAGGCACAAGAGCATCCAAATAAGCATCCAAATATGCACACAAATGTATAAATACACATACACAAAGAAGTGCATGTAAAAATGTACACAAATCTGTATCACACACAAACACATACATCCACAAATGTAACACACAAACACCATAAAATATACATATTCATGCAGCCACAAACACACATGCACAAAAATCCTGCACTTCACACTCATGTGCAACACGAAGGTACAAAAACATAATTGCATGTGTATGTGCGCCCAGCTCTGTACACATGCAGACATCCACATGCACACACTGCTGGAAAATAACACTACACTCCATGAAACACTTTAAAAACCTCATGCTCTCAAATACCGGAAACGCTCTCTAAATACCACTGCTGGGAAAGCTCACAGCAGGATGGATGGAACCCTGGGGACCCAGTTCAATGTTCCAGCTGACCCTGGCGCTTTCTTCCCTGAGTCCTCTGCCGAGTCCCCTCCACTCAGCTTTGTCCCTGTCTGTACCATCCTTTCTTCCAGCCATTACAAACAAAACCAGACAAAAGCCAGAAAGGGGGCCAGGAATGGCTGCCGATACACACCTTACCGGGAGCTGGTGGCTGAGCTCTGAGCTCTGCCCTTCCTTCCAGAAGGCTGCCTGCGCATCTGCAGCCCGCAGGGGGCCGGGGCTGCAGGATGGAGGCTGGCCAGCCGCAGTGCCAGGCTAGGAGGCTGCTCCACCCGCTGCAGAGCCCAGCTGGCCAGCCCAGCAAGAGACAGGTGCCCAGCAGGTGGGACTGGAGCCCCCCCCCTCCCGCCCCGTCCTGCCTTGGCCCCCCCCCCCCCCCCCCCGCTCCCCTCCAATCTGTAAAGAATGCCAGATGCTCAGCTTGTCCTCACTGAACAACCACCGGACCAGATCTGAAAGAAGAAAATAAGGTTCAAAATGATGTCCCCCACAAAGCGTCCTCCACAAAGCATCCCCCAAATCCAGGGCTTTGTGGTGGGAGAGGAAGCAATTCCCTGGGGACATTCCAGAAGTTCTGGCAATGCAGAAAGCAGCTGAGCTGAAGGTGGCCTCTCCTCTTTAGTTTCCCAGGGCTCCCGGAAGGCCCTGAGGTTCCATGTCAGGGTGTCCCACATGAGACACTCACAGCTGACTGAAATTCTGTCGTTTTGAGGGACTTTATTGTCCCCCCTCAAGACAAGGCCACAGAAGGCAAGGGCCCAAACCATGGGATCAGGGAGAGTAGTTCTGGTGACCTCTGAGTCCCTGAATTCTTAGAAACAGAGCCATGGTCACAGCACCACTGGGCCCATGAACTTCAGCACTTACACATCAACTCAAGTCTCACACACAAAAAAGCCTCCCCCCTCGAGTTCAGAGACCTCTGCTGCTCCACAGACACTTCCACTGTTCTACCTGATACATACTTGGTGTCCTTGGTGTGTTCCCCTTTCAGGGTACTCAGAGACCTTGGTTTTTCCACACAAGGACATGCTTAGAGACCCAAACTAGCATTGGCTAATCCATGACTTCCCACATCCAGGAGCAAAATGAACAGGATTCAGTGTTCCACAAGCTTGTGTGTCCATAAGCACAAGTGTCCAGGGAACATCTACCCATACAGCTCTGCAGGTCTCCCAGAGGAAACACCTGAGCAAGCAGCTGGGAGTGGGAGGAAGCAGTGCCTTTGACAGCGGAACTCTGAGTGGAACAGAAGGGTGCCAAGTACAGCTAGGACAGCGATGTGGCACCAGTGTCCCCCCAAAGAAAGACTCCAGGAGCACTAAGCCCTCCTCTGGATCTTCCTTCCTATGTCTGCCTGGCCTCCTCCCCTTCCACAGAAGGTGCTGGCTAATGCGTCTCTCTTGGTAGAGATGTGTGGAGGAGGGGTGGGTCACCACTAATAAGAGCTGGTCACAGTCATCAGAGCTGCCATCATGGGCCAGCTCTGGCTTCAGAGAGCCTGGAAAACACAACTCAGCTTCCTTGCTTCACATCCCTTGCTATCACGTCCTTCTGTGGGTCTGTCCCTGGTCCTGTTTGTTCATCCTTCCCTGGCTCCATGGTTTAAAACAGTACAACCACGAAGTCCTTCAGTGTTCCCTGCCCAAGACCCTGAGCTCAGATGAGGCGACCAGCGTTCCTGTGCTGAGGTTTTTCCAACATGAGGGGAACAGCCTATTTTTATTTTTTATTTATTTTTTTTTTTAAAGATTTATTTATTTATTATGTATGCAGTGAGTGTTCAGCCTGCAGGCCAGAAGAGGGCACCAGATCTCATTCTAGATGGTTGTGAGCCACCATGTGGTTGCTGGGAATTGAACTCAGGACCTCTGGAAGAACAGTCAGTGCTCTTTACCTCTGAGCCATCTCTCCAGCCCCCATTTTTAAAGGGATGGCTTGTACCAGCTGGGGACACACTTCAGTAAGCCACAGCTGCGAAGAGTCTCCCTGTCGCTGGAGTACCCTTTTCTAAGTCAGCAAAATCATGGAGCTCTGTCACCAGAGCAAGCAATTTCAATGCAAAAATCATTCAGAATGCACATTAAACTGCTTTCCAGTCACAAGTGGTGACGTATGTCTGTAACCCAGGACTCAGGCTAGGGCAGGGAGACTGTGAGTTCAAGGTCAGCCTGGGCTATACAGCAAGACTCTTGTCTTTTCTTTAAAAAGGTGAAAAAACCAGGTGTAGTGATACACATCTTTAATCCCATTAACTTGGGGGAGGGGGAAGGCAGATGGGTGTCTGTAAGTTTAAGGCCAGACTGATCTTCATAATAAGACTTTGTCTCAAAAAAAAAGGGGGGGTGAACAGGGTGGGGGGGGTGTCTCCATTGGTAGAGCAATTGCCTAGCATGCAGGAAGCTCTCGGCTCCATCCCCAGCACTGCATATACTGGGTGTGGTGGTCCACATTCTACATCTGTAGCTCCAGCACTGAGGAGATAGAAACAGGGAGGTAAAAAGTTCAAAGTCATCCTCAGCTACATGGGGAGCTCAGGGTCAGCATGGGAGGGAAACTGTCTCAAAGCAAAATCAGTAACACTTTTCTTTTTCTTTTTTTTAAAGAACTACTTAGGAACAGTGGTAAGAACCTCCTTAATACACAGTCAACCTTCCTCTAGGTAACGAATGCACTAGAAATTTGTTTTGTTTTTTTTTTTTCCAAACAAGATCTCACTATGTAGTCCTGGCTGTTCTAGAACTCACTCTTTAGACCAGTCTTCTTGTCAGACTTTCTTTTGGGACTGTCAGCCCCCAAATAATGACATGGAGACTTACTATTAATTATAAAAGTCTGGCCTTTAGCTTAGGCTTGTTCTTAACTAGTTCTTATAACTTAAATTAACCTATTTCTATTCATCTACGTTCTGCCAAGTGGCTTTTTACCTCTCCTTCATTCTGTATGTCTGACTCCTTCTGTGTCTCACTGGTGTCTCCGCTGCACATCTAGATTCATCCCGAGTTCTTCTCTCTGCCTGGAAGTCCCACCTAACCTCTCCTGCCTAGCTACTGGCCATTCAGTTCTTTATTAAACCAATCAGGTGCCTTAGGCAGGTGAAGTAAAACAGAGATACATCTTTGCAAAGTAAAACAGAGATACATCTTTACACAGTCTGTTCAAATATCCCGAAAACATAGGCTGTCTTCAAACTCAAGAGATCACCTGCCTCTGCCTCCCAAGTGCTGGGATTAAAGCCAGACGCCACCACCACCACCTGGCAATTCCTCTACTCATTAACAGACAGCTCAGGACTTACTGCCTAGGGAATGGTGCCACCCACAATGGGCTGGGCTTCACATCAATTAAGGTAAGTAAAACAACCCCCTACAGGCCAACCTAATCCGTCATTGAGACTTTACCCCTGGTGACTCTAGGTTGTGTCAGGCTGGCAAACTAACCATCACAACAGCGTTGGAGGACTGGATTGACCCTCAGGTGACAACTATCAGAAAGTGTATACCAAGGAGCTAGACGGATGGTTTAGTGGTGCAAAGCTCTTATTCTAGAATATATAAAATGCTCTTTATGGCTGAGCACATCTCCAGCCCCCACCCCTCCCTCTTTATTTCATTAAAAATTTATTTATTTAGTGTACATGAGTGTTTTGCCTGTATGAATGTCTGTGCACCACATGTATGCCTGGAGGTCAGAAGTTGTTGCATCCCCTCAAACTGGAGTTACGGATGGTTGAGAGCCATTTTAGAGGTGCTGGGAATTGAACCCAGGTCTCCTGCAAGAGTGACAGGTATTCTGAACCACTGAACCATCTCTCCAGGCCCCACTGGTCCTATTTTTTAAGGTGGGAGAAACTGTCGTACACTGAAAACTGGTTGACATCGCTAGTCAGCTGAGAAATGGAAACAGAAGTGAAAGCTACAATAAAAAAAAGTCCCGGGGCTGGAGGATGGCTCAGTGGCTAAAGTCCTTGCCTTGCACCAGGACCTGAATTCAAGCTCCAGAGCCCATGGGGAAAAAAGAAACAAAAACAGGTAGCCATGTGGTGCACACTGGGAAGGCAGGACAGAAGGATCCCTGGCTCTCGCTGGCCAGTCAGCCAGCCTAGTTTAGTTGGCAAGTTCCAGGCCACTGAGAGACCCCATTTCAAAAACAAAAATGTGGTTGGTAGCCGAGGAAGGCCAGCCCAGGTTATCCTCTGGCCATGGGAACACACACATACATATCTAAAACCAAGCTAGCACTTCACAATCATCACGGCTGTTCTTAAAGAGTTACCTGCACAAATCCTACACAGGATCAAGGCAACAAGATCAGCCACTGCCGCAGCAGGCAGCATGTACCCAGACTCTGTGGGGTGAACAACAACAGGCAGAGACAGAAGGTGACATGGGAGGTGCACTTGTCAGGGAAGTATCCAAGAGGAGTGAGAGACAGAAGTTAGGGAGCAGTTATGACCGAGGTTCATTGTATACATGGATGAAATTGTCAAAAAATACATAAAAGATATCCCAGGCATGATGGCACATACCTTTAATCCCAGCACTTTAGCAGCAGAGGCAGATGGATCTTTATAAACTTGAGGCCAGCCTGATCTACACAAGCTCCAGGCCAGCCAAGTCTAAATAGTGAGACCATGTCTCAGAACAAACAAACAAATAAATAAAAATGCAGACAAAGGCATAGTGTAGTGGCATAGGCGTTTAATCCTGCATTCAAGAGGCAGAGAAAGGCAGATGTCCAGAGTCTGACATCAGTCTGGCCAAAAGAGCCAGTTCCAGGTAACAAAGGGTGAGAAGCTAGACTCTGTCCGCTTATAGTGATAATGATAATGCAGTATGTGGCAACCATTTTGGAAAACAGTTTATTAAAATGTCAAACATAAATTTACCTTATGACCCAGTAATTCTACTCCTTCCCTCCCCCTCCCCCTTTTTGGTTTTTCAAGACAGGATTTCTCTGTGTAACAGCTCTTGCTGTCCTGGAACTCACTCTGTAGATCAGGCTGGCCTGGAACTCACAGATATCCGCCTGCTTCTGCCTCCCAACTGCTGAGATTAAAGGTGTGTGCTACCACCTCCCAGCTAGTAAGTCCACTCTTAGTGAAATGAAAAACCCAAGAGGAATAAACACAGGTGTACACAGATGCTTGTAAATACTCATGGTGGGTGCATTACCCCTAACAGTCAAACAGTGAAGCAGGACTGGGAGTGTGACTCTTGCCTGGTGATAGAACTCCTGCCTGGTATATGTGTGGGGCCTGAAGGTCCATTCCCAGCTGAGGAGATGGCTCAATACGGAAAGCACCTGCCACTTAAGCATGAGGGCTGAAGTTCAATTCCCTAGCATCCATATAAATGTCAGGTGGGTGTGGATGCCTACCGTAATTCCAGTCTCAGAGGTGGAGACAGCAGATTTCCAGAGCAAGCTAGCTAGCCAGACTAGCCAAATCCACGAGCTCTGCCTCAGAAGAATAAGGTGGCCGGGTAGTGGCTGCACGCCTTTAATCCCAGCACTCAGGAGGCAGAGGCAGGTGTATCTCTGTGAGTTTGAGGCCAGCCTGGTCTATAGAGTGAGTTCCAGGACATCCAGGGCTGTTTACACAGATAAACCCTGTCTCAAAAAACCAAAAAAAAAAAAAAAAAAAAAAGGTGGAGTGCAATCCAGGAAAATTCCCAACATCAACCTATGGCCTCCATACACACCTCCACACACATACACACCCACACACCCACACACACACACCACAAAAGCACACATGTGAAAAGGAAAAAGGTGGAATCCAAATGGCCACCAACTAGTGAATAGGCAAGAAAAGTAGTGTCCATCCATACGATGGACTGCTATGAACAATGAAAAGAAATCAAATATGGCGTCTTTTACACATGGATGGCCTCAAATACCCTTGAGTTGGCCCAGTGGGTAGGAACCTTTACTGCCAAACCTGAGGACCTAAATTTGTTCTCCAGGACCAGACTAGTGAAGGACAGAACAGACTCCTGCAAGTTGTCCTCTGACCTCCACATGCACTCTGTAGCACATACATACACAAATAAATAAATGTAATTATATATATACACATATACATCATATATATATATATGTACATACACATATATATTATAAATGTTAGCTGAGTAAAAAAAGCCAGATGCAAAAAAAATCACATATTATATAATTCAATGTGTATGAAATGTCCATAAAAATGGGTTTCTGGGCTGTGAAGACAGATCAATAGGTCTGCTGCGCAAGCATGAAGACCAGGGTTTGATCCCTGAGCTCCATCTCCAAAATCCAGGTAAAAATAAGCCAGGCATGGTGGTAACTGAGAAACAGCAGGCCTTGGTAACCGTAGAGTTCCTAGAAGACACCAAGACAAAGGCACAAGGGTCTCTGACACTCTAGATGTCAAAGGTGTCCCAGCACCCAAGGCCAGATCAGGATCTGTGAGACCAGCTGATGTTGCCCTCTGCTGCCTGTGCTACTGCTGGAAGTAAAGGAAGTGTCTGGACTTCTGATGCTCTATCCTGAGCACCCAGAGCAGTGATTCTCAACCTGTGGGTCAAAACCCTTGACAAACCTCTATCTCCAAAAAATATTTACATTATGATTCATAACAGTAGCAAAATTACAGTTATGAAGTAGCAACAAACTAATTCTATGGTATGGGAGTCACCACAACATAGAACTGTATTAAAGGGTCACCGTGTTAGGAAAGTTGAGAACCGCTGTTTTAGAGCTATCGAACAGGCCTAGCTCTCAAGGCTGCTGCTGTGAGCCTCTGGGTCTGCACTTGCACTTGGGGTCTCCAAGGCCTGGCACTGCCAGCACTCTAAAAGCTTCTCCTCATCCATTCAGTTTCTCTCCAGGTAGAAAAGGATTCTGCCATCAGACCAGTAACAGCTACTGACTGTGTGACAACTGCAGAAGGCTGTGAAGGTGCTGAAATGCCATTTAAGTAGGTGCTAAAACCAGGTGATTTTAAGGGTGTAAAAGACAGCCTGTGAGCTGGGCAGATAGCACATCATAAAAGCTTTTAAAACACAGCAAATATTGTTTTTTCTAAGGCAGAACCAGCCTGACAGACAGAAGGAACACAGGCTGCAAGAAGCTGCAACTGATGAAATACTCAGTGTAGGAGCGACAGAGGATCTCTGTGAGTTCAAGACCGGTCTGCTCTATGTACAGTGGCAGGACAGCCAGAAACGACACCCACACAAACAGCATGAGGAGCTGCAGAGATGGCCCAGTGGTTAAAAGCACTTGTTCTTGTAGAGGACCTGGGTTAAGTTCCACATCAGGTGGTTTACAGTCATGTAAAACTCTAGCTCCTTCCAACATCTCTGGCCTCTTTGGGAACCTATGGTGATATTTTATTTTGTACTAAAATGTTATTTGTATGTTAATAAATAAAGTTGCCCGGGGGTCAGAGCTATTAGCAAGCCATAGGAAAGCCGGGTGGTGGTGGCATACACTTGTAATCCCAGCACTTGGTAGGCAGAGCTAGGTAAGTCTCTGTGTGTTCAGGGATACAGCCAGCATTGGATACACATGCCTTTAATCTCAATACCAACCATAGAAGACCTGGAGGTCTATACAAACAGGCAGTGACGAGGCAGTCATGTGGTTGGGTTTACAACCAATGAGAAGGCAGAACAGAAAGTCTATATAAAGACTTTAACACAGGAAGTAGCTCTCTTTTGGAGAGGTAGGACCACCGCAGGAGGAAGGGTAAGGTTTTAGCTCATAGCTCTGACCTCTTGGCTTTCTTCTTTGCATTGGTTCTGTGTTTCTTATTTAATAAGACGGTTGGTTACATCTACAGGAACCTGCAAATACATGGTACAATATACATACACACATTCACATTAAATAAATCTAAAACAAAGAAAACAATGTATCTGAACATCTTGGAGAAAGAGAGGAAGGAGCAGGGGCGGGGAAGGGAGGATATATTGAATTACTGACAAGTAAATTGCCAGGCATGGTGTAACTCATGCCTGTATCCAAGCACTTGGAAAGCTGAAACAGGAGGAATGTCATGAGTTTGAGGCTAGCCTGTACCAGGCTACAGAGTAAGATTCTGTTTCAATGAATGAATTAATTAATTAATTAGGCTCTTCTTGATGATAAGTGCCAAGAAAATGCGGAGAGACCAAAATAATCATCATCAATTACAAAGAAAACTAAAGTTTGGACAAGAGAAAAATCCACGTTGGCGTCTTCATTACTGTTTTATTGCTGTGGAGAGAAACCATGACCGAGGAAACATGTAACTGGGGGTTTGCCTATACTGTCAGAGGATGCATGGTGCTGGAGCAGAAGCTGAGAGCTTACATCCTGATGTGCAGGCAGGAGGCAGAGAAAGAGCAAGGAGGCCTGGCATGGCCCATCCCAGTGACACACCTCCTCAACAAGGCCACACCTCCTAATCCTTCTCAACACACACCAACTGGGAACCAAACATTTACATATATGAACCTATGGGAACCCTCTTCATTCAAAGCACCATACTTGCAATATCCCAAGCTTCAGTAAATAAAGTATTAAATAAACAAAAACCCTATCGTGCTTATTATTTTGAGACAGGGTCTCACTATGCAGCCCAGGCTGACCTGAAACTCAAGACCTTACTGCCTCACCCCGCCCCTTTTTTGAGATATCGAGTATAATGGCTTTGACCTTACTGTGTATGGGTGGGCCTTGAACCCTGATCTTCCAGCCTCTCCCAAATGCTGGGATAGGGCATTTGCCACCATATCCAGTTGATGTGGTACTGAGGATCTAACTGGGGGCTTCCTCCATGGTGGGTAAACCACTCTACTGACTGAGCTACATCTCCCACCCCTAAAACCTTGACTTTCAACTGAATTCAAACTGTGACCACACTGAACAGGGAGAAAGTAACTGGATGAGGTAGTGCAAATGGCTCACGTTATTAGATAATGTCTGAAGTGTTCAAACTCAAGAAGTGGCAGGACTGTACTTGGGGCTGAGGACACAGCTCAGACTGCAAAGGGCTTGCCTTGTAAGAACAGGAGCTGAGTTCAATTTCCAGAACTCAAATATAAAGTGCTGGCCAAGAAAGCGCATGCATGAAATCCCTACACTGGGAAGGCTGAGACAGGCCGATCCTCCAGGCTCACTGGCCAGCCAGCACAGCTACTAAGGTGCAGGCAGGGAGAGACCTTGTCTCAAAACAAACCAACAGTCGGGCAGTGGTGGCGCACGCCTTTAATCCCAGCACTGGGAGGCAGAGCCAGGCGGATCTCTGAGTTCAAGGCCAGCCTGGGCTACCAAGTGAGCTCCAGGAAAGGCACAAAGCTACACAGAGAAACCCTGTCTCGAAACCCCCCCCCCCAAAAAAAGGCAGAGGGCACCTGAGGAACAACACCGGAGGTTGTCCTCTGACCTCCAAGTGTACACACAAGCATGCACTACCCAAACACACACACACACACACACACACACACACACACACACACACACACACACAGAACTAGCTCACAGCTGAATGTCATGGCCTCTGGGGAGAGCAGACTGGGAAGAAGGGGGGTTGGCAGGGAGCCGGGATTCTGTTTTTACTTGGTCTTAAGAAGCAATGAGAAAGCATTCCTTTAACTCTACACATCTGACTGGAGATGACAGGTTCTGACAGGATACACTTTTCAACATACTGAAAGAAAACGTGAGTTCTCGCTGGCGGGATCTACTTTGGTTCCTAGGTACACTCTCCCGCCTCTGAAACTGGGAAGCATTCCATGTTTACCATGAGCTCAGCAGTGGTTGTGATTCAACAGCTCGCCTGGTGTTTCTGAGATAGATCTGAACACAGCAGTCATGTGTGGATATGGGAAGACAAGCAGAGATTCTGATCGCTCTTTCCCAGAACCTGTGCCTATAGACTGGGAGAAAGCTCAAGTGATCAGGGGAACACAGAAATTCAGCACTTCCATCAGCCTTAGGATGCAGAGGATGGCACCCAGGACTCTGCACTGGGAAGAAGCCTAGGATCTCAGTGGTGGAGCTCCTGCCTAGAATCTCCCAGTGAGGGGTGATGTGGGCGTGGCTCACTAGTTGAGCACCTGTGAGTTAAAGGCTAGCATGTGTTCAGTGGCAGAGCAACTGCAAGTCCTGGGAGATTCATCCCAGGTAATTAACACACACACACACACACACACACACACACACACACACACCCTTGGACTCCAAATCTATTTGACTTTTACACACTGGTTTGTGTAAGATCAGAACTATCTAACACAGAGTAAAACCCACGTACAAACCCATATTTAGGTTTAGTAGATTTCTTTCTATTCTCACTCCCTCACTCTGTAACTCAGATTGGTTTAGGACTCACTATGCAGCCCAGTTGGCTTTGAACAATAACAACGAAAAAGAGCCACATCCTGAGAGGGTCCATGTCTCTGCTGAGGTCACTCGTGAGTCATGGAGCTCAGGAGAGGAGGCTTTGCTAATAAATCTTGATTTATCTCACTTATTGACAGATCTTAAAATGTGGACCAGGGGTCTGGTCCTCGTCACGTGTGTTCCTTCTGATCTGAGGGATCTTCAGCTGGTCACAGGAGAGAAATCAGGGAGATCCATACGGAAGGGGAGGGAAGGGTGGAAAGAGAGAGGATGCAGAAAGACAGTTTTCAGTCCATGACTAGAGATGGACAGAGGCCTACAACCAGCAGGAAGGTAAGGACCCCATCAACACCTGTACTTGACCTGGCCCTGCGTGACTTGGGTGGAGCAGGGATGACCCTGTGCCCAGATTCCACCAAGAGAAGAGCATATAGTCTCCAGCTTGTAATTTTGCCATCAAGAACAATTATAGGCATGTTAGTTAGTATGCAGAAACCACGTGCAGCTGTAACAAGTACCCCACATGCAGGGGGGTGCTGAAAGTCGGGCAGACATGAGAAGCTTGAGGAATGGAAAAGGAAAGGCCTGGCCTGCCTGGCATGCAGTCAGTGGAGATGGGACAGTGAAGATGTTGCTGGTAGCTCTGAGAACAGGAGAAGCAAGTAGACCTCGGAAATGGAGACCAACGGGGCTGCCAGCAAAGGCTGGGGGTGCAAGGTGAGGGGGTGGGACTGGAAACTGGAGGAAGGGGGTCCCTCACATGTCCAGGCTGGGGCTCACTGAACTGAGTCCTGAGGGCTGGGGCGCAGCTTGTGGCAGAGAGAATGTGTGAGGCTCTAGGTTTAATCCCCAGCAGCCAAAGGAAGAAAAAGGATGAGAAAGGGATACAGAGGAGGAAATGAGAAGGGGCAGGGGAGGAGAGGAGGTAGGAGAAGGGAAGGAAGGAAAGGAACTAAGAAAAGGGAAGGATGAGAAGGGGAGAGAATGAAAGAAGGGGAAAGGGAGGGAAGAGGAGGAGAAGGAGGGAGAAAATGGAAGAAGGAGGAGGGGGAGGAAATGGAAGAGGAAGACAAGGGAAAGGAAAGGGGCGAGAAGAGAAGGGGAGGAAAGAGAAGAGGAACGGAGAGGAGGGGAGGAGGAAGGCACAGAAGAAGAAGGAGGAAAGGGGAAAGGGAGGAGAGCCCATGTGTGGAAAGTGGAATTTGTTAGTGGTGACCCAAGTGTACAGCCCAGGAACTTTCTAGGCAGTGTGTGCAAGGTGTTATCTGGTTTCTGCCTGCTGCTTACAGTGAGAGAAAAGAGTGGTGCCAGGTGGTGGTGATGCATGCCTTTAATCCCAGCACTCGGGAAGCAAAGTTGGGCTAATGTCTGAGTTCGAGGCCAGCCTGGTCTACAGTGTGAGTTCTAGAACAGCCATGGTTACACAGAGAAATCCTGTCTCAAAAAAGAAAAAACCAAATGAATGAACAAAAGAAAAGAAAAGAAAGAAAAAGAGGAAAATGACAGTTCTGGGAATTAAGAAAACAGCCAGGACAGGGTGACTTGGAAAGTGCTAGAACACCTTACCCAGAAGACAAAATAAGAAAATGACTGCCCCAGATGTAGCCTAGAGGAAAAGCCCAGTGAGGGTGTGGAAATGCCTGTACTGAAACTGGAGAAAGAGAAAAGGCCAAATGCATTGCTGGGGGTGCAGCTGGTGCTGGAGCAGGCACAAGGCCCTGGGTTCCATCTCCATCCACACGAAGAAACAAGAAACCATTTCACCACTCCCCAGCCCGGGCTGGAGACACAGCTCCACAGTTAGGAGCCCTCGCTGCTCTTGGAGAGAACCTGGATTCAGTTCTCAGCACCCACAGCAGGTGGCTCCCAACTGTCTGTAACTCCAGCTCTAGGGGATCGGACACCTTCCTCTGACCTCAGTGGGCACCAGGCACTCCTGTAGTGCACATACCTGCAGGCAAAACATCTATACATATAAAATAAGAATAAATAAATCTTAAAAAATAAAGTCCTCACACTTCAGGGTATTCAACCTCACAGGAGACTCTTTCAAGGGATGAAGGGATTTCCCACGGATTTTCTCAGGCCAGAAGACCTCAAGAAAACTTAAGAGCACTGTTTGATTGCAGAGGCTAAAAACAGAAGGAATGAACTCAGAAATGTCTGTGGGCGTGGCTTTAGTGCAGTGCAGTGAATTCCCAGGAAATCCCTTGCAGCCCACAGGCTCTTGACAACATTCTATGGGTGGAGATGGCCAGGACTGACCAGGACCGAAGGTATGCAATGAACAGAACCTAAGGGGACACTGGTTGACAAACACGCTATCTGTCACCAAAAAGGATGGGTGTCCCAGAACAGACCAGAGGACCCAGCAGGTGGCATTAGGAGTGCGGTGGGTGGGGAGGTGGGAGGCAGGGTCAAGAGGTTATCCTCAGGCCTGGAAACTTCACCCAAGAACCATGGCTGGAGTTTGGAGTTTGTCTAGCTGGATTTGAAAATCACTTGGGACCAGTGACCCTGTTCCACCTCTCAGCTGCCCCTTGCTGACACTGTCACCTGTGCCTGTCTTTTGCCACTGCAGGCTGGGGGTGTTGGGCAGGTAGTTTGGGTTTCAAAGGTCCACAGAGGGGTAAAAACTGTGCCAAAGGGACTGGAGAATTTGCTGCTCTTCCAAAGGACCCAGGTTCCACAGTCATCACTAGTAACTCCAGGGAATCTGATGCCCTCTTCTGGCCCCCTCAGGCAACTGCACTCATGTACACTGACACACACAAATGCACACACACATGCATGCACATAAAAATCCTTAAAATAATTGCTCCCTAAGAATTGCACTTTTAAGGGACGAACATGGAGGCACACTTTTAATCCCAGCACTCAGGAAGCAGAGACAGGAGGATCTGTGTGAGTTCAAGGCCAGCCTAGTCTACACAGTAAGATCCAGGGCATCCAGGGCTATAGAGATTCTGTCTCAAAAAACAAAGAATTGCACTTTATGGATTTTACCCAGAGTCCTCAGCCATACCTCATTTAATTTATTAAAATGATTAGATTTGGGGCATAAACTGATGACTCTGGATGACCTCTGAGGTAAGGTGAATGCACGTGCATGTGAAACACAGGTCTGGATCACTGGGGTCCAGGGCTGGATTACGGTCACCCAATGACCCTACCCCTGAATATGAATGAGACCTGTGAAGATAATGTCATTCCACGATCCTGGTCAGTCATATGGCAAAAGAGATTTCTTTGGTTATAAATACACTGGATGGGCTGGTGAGATGGGTCTGCAGGTAAGAGAACCTGCTACCATGCCTGACGATGTGAGGTTAATCCCCTGAGCCCACAGAGTGGAAGGAGAGAGTTGGCTAGAGTTGTTCTCTAACCTCCACATGTGCTATGCCACATACAGAGTAATAAATGCTCATCAGTTCACACTAGGTTCAGAGATTATCTAAGCGATAATTACCACAAGCAAACACAATGAATCTGTGTGTGTATATACTCATGTGTGCGTGTGTGTATGTGAAGGCCAGAGGTCAGTATCAGTATCTTCCACAGTTGCTCTCTTTATCTTTTGATACATGGTTTCTCACTAAACCCAGAGCTCACTAATCCAGCTAGACTGCTAGCCAGTGAGCCCAAGGATCCTCCTGAATGCTGGGGTTCTAGACACATGTTGCCAATACATGACTTTTACATGGGTGCTGGGGGTCTGCACGCAAGCACTTTATACACTGATCCCCCTCCCCAGCCCCTACATGAGACTTTCAAAAATAGAAAGCTGAATCCTCAGAGAATAAGGGGGAATTGATATGGCCTACAGGCCTGAAGATGCTGGGCCATTTGGAAAGCTATATTTAAGAGTGCTCTTGGACTTCAAACTTTTGTGTGCTGTGACACAAAGAAGATGTCATGGCCTTTCAGCATTCTTTCCTTCCTCTCCCTAAAACATAACCCCTGTGCCACTGGGGACACCATTTTTCTGTGTCTACTGCAGACAGGCTGGCCACATGTAAGTTCCAGTTGATGAAGGATGAGGATGCTCTTGCTGAGATATGCTCCATGGAAGGAGGACACCAGAGTGGAGACAGTGATGGTTAAGCTTTGTGGCCAACCGGATTTGGAGCCACCTAGGAGACACACTTCTGAGACTGTGAGGGAGGTTCCTGAGATGTTTAACTGAGGAGAGAAGGGTCTACCTCGAATAAGGGCAACACTACTCCAGGCCTGGTGAGAGAGAGAGAGAGAGAGAGAGAGAGAGAGAGAGAGAGAGAGAGAGAGAGAGAGAGAGAAGATAGCGCAAGCCAAGCACCAGTATTCATCTCTCTGCTTCTTGACTGAATACAAGGTGACCAGCTGCCTCATGTTCCTACTGCCACAATAAGGTCCTCTCTCATTGTCATGCCTTCCCTGCCATGCCGACTGTCCCTGCAATTTCTGAGCCCAAATAAACTCTTTCTTAAGTTGCTATGTCTGTTAGTTTTGTCAACTTGACACAATCCAGAATCCCCTCTGACCATGGCTGTGGTGGTGGTATGGGGGTGGCTCTTGACTGCATTCATTGAGGTGCCCACGTGGGGGTTCTGGACTGTATAAGAGTGGATCAAGTGGGCCAGTGAGATGGCTCAGTGGGTAGAGGCATTTGCCACACAAGCTGTGAGTCACTCTGCCACCATGCAATACCAGCTATGACAGACTTGTATCCCCTGAACCCTAAGCAAAAAGAAATCCTCCCTCAAGTTACTTGTTTTTAAAAACGTTTAAAAGATTTTTTGTTGTGATTTATATATGTGTCTATCTGTGAACACGTGTGTAGGTACCCTAGGAGGCTAGAAGAAGGCATTGGATTCCCTTGATCTGGAGTTACAAGTGGTTGTGAATCAGCTGTGTGGGTGCTAGGAATAGAACCCAGGTCCTCTGAAAGGAGGCATTCTTAACCCACGAGCCACCTCTCCAGCCCCTTAAGTTACTTCTTGGTTTCTGATCATATCAACGAGAAAGTAGCTAATACAAGGAGAAAATATTTGGCCTTCCCCCCTCAAATCACCCTGCCCTCAACAACCCTGAAGAGGAAGGGTATGAACCAGTGAAGTGGGGCAGCAGGTGGAAATAGCCAGGGCTCTGGGGATCAGGGGAGCCACCCTACCAGACCTGAATGTTGCATTCAGCTTGTGAAAAGAACTAGACCTGTATCAACTCCAGTGATCCCAGGCCAACAGCAACTCTTAGCTGATCTCCAAAGTATTGCATTTCTAATCATAAAACATTCCACACACAAGTGGATGTTCACAACTTCCTGAGATTTAAAAAAAGAACAGTTGCACCTACCACCCAACATAAACAAGGCCACTGCAGTCTGCTGCTCTCCCACCTCTCCTCACCAAAGGTAAACAGCTCAAGTCTTACTGCCATTTTTAATTTAACTAATCCCTGTGATGGTCACTGCTATCAACGTAATAGAATCCAGAATCACCTGGGAGATGGGCCCCTGGACATGATGGAGGATTATTTTGTGTAAACTGAAGTAGGAAGACTTGCCCTCTGTGGGTAGCACCATTCCCTAGCTGAGATCTTGGACTGTACACATGTAGAAAGGGAGCCGAGTAGCAGTTTCCATTTGTAGTGTGTTTGCCTGCCTCCTGCTCCTACCACCATGCCTTCCTTTTGAAGCCAGAATAAACCTTTTCTCCCTTGGATTGTTTTGGTATTTTATCCCAACAAATGGAAAGAAATGAATACAATGGCTTTTGACTTTGGTCTGTTTTGAGACAGGGTCTGGCAAAGGTGTCCAGCCTTGCCTGCAGCTTGCTACATAGACCAAGCTAGCTTTGAGCTTGAAATCTTTTGCTTCAGCTTCTTGAGTGCTGGGATTCCAGGGAAGAACCAAGGCACCAGTCACATTACAGTTATAACTGAGTTATACTGCTTTACACTGTATTTAAACCTTCCATAAATCACATCACACTTTACGTATTTGGAGAGGATTTCCTTTCTTCCTCAGCATGACTATCCATCTTCATCTTCAAGGGTGCATGAAGCCATGGCTTGTTTGACATCACAGATTTAGGATTCTTACTTGGAGAAGGTGGTACTCCCTAGTCCTCCCCCAACTGATGGTTATGTGCACTGTTTCTTTTTTTTTTTTCATTTTTTTATTAAGAAAATTTCTATTCACTTTACATATCAACCACAGATCCCCCTCTTCCCTCTTCCCACACCCCAGCCTCCCCCCAAAACCCACCCCCCCATCCCCACATTTTCCAAATCAAGGTCTCCCATGGGGAGTCAGCAGAGCCTGGCACAACTCAGCTGAGGCAGGTCCAAGCCCCTCCCCCCTGCACCAAGGCTGTGGGCTCCAAAAAGCACCCTAGGCACTGGGCTCTAAAAAGCCCGCCCAATGTGCAATGTGCATTGTTTCTAATTTTGGGTTATCACCTAGCCACAGTGCACTTGTCTCCTGGTTACTTAGACAAGAGTCTCTTGGACTTTCCAGACCATGCCATTTAAAGGGAAGTACTGTTTTTACATAGCACACCGCTGGTAACTAGAGGGGGTGTAGAGTCCTCAATGAAATGGACTGATCACCAAGATGAAGCTTATCGGTACCCACAGCATGATGCAGAGATCTGAGAGTAAAAAAATAAAAGTGGAACCCCGTGTGTGGGCCTGCAGTGAAATGCCCATTGAATTGCTTATCGTAGCTGTTTCTTGAGGTGGTCTCACTATGTAGCCCAGGCTGGCCTTGAACTCTGGATCCTCCTATCTCCACTTTGAGTGCTGGGATCAGAGGCATACATCTGGCTTTAATTTTTTTTTTAATTTGTGTGTATCTGTATGGTGAATGGAGAAAGAGAGAGAGGTATATGTGTGAATGTGGGCACACATGTACCACAGTTAGAATACAGATACAGAGGTCAAGTTTCAGGAGTCTGTTCTCTGCTTTCACAATGGGTTCCAGGGATCGAACTAGAGTCACCAGGCTTTTACAGCAAGTACTTTTACCTTCTGAGCCATCTTGCCAGCCCCGGCTAATTACTGATTTCTAACTTATAATACTATAGTTTTATGTTAATACTTAGAAATAGGTTGATCCCAGTAGTTACCCGAGAACGGTGTGCATTTGCCAGTTGTTGAATAGAGGAGTCTATGATAAATGTCCATGGGATTATCGTGGCCAACCTGCTGGGGGTAGGGATGTGGTAAATCCATCCCAAGCCATCTGCTGCTGTATTAGCTGTCTCCTGGCTCTACAGGGCAAAGTTAAGTGGTTGTGACAAGAGACCATACGGCTTCCCAAAGCTGGAACTATTCACTAGTCAGCCCTTCCTAGAAAAGTTCAGCAACCATGACACTAGGTAGCCCACAGGCTTGGTGTTAATGAAACACTGATGTTAAATGTTGTGTGATCAGGGCATATTTTGAAATCTGTTCATTTTTGCTTTGCTATTTTCTGTTGGAACTAAGTGATCTGGGACAAGTATGTCATAAAGCACCCCACTTTCCTAGCATGGTCTCTCCCATCATTGATTTGGGGTCCTCTTGTCTCTTGTCACCATGCCACCTTCTTCTCCCTTGCATTTCATGTTTCCATTTCCATGTCCTCACATTTTGAGTATGTGTCTTCAATCTCAGCAGCGGCTCCCCCGCCCCATACTGACAATCTCCACTTCACTGCAGTTCCTCCCTCTGCATCCTCCCCTTCCTGCCTGCCCATCCCATACTGTCAATCTCCACTTATGGTACCCTGACTTCTGCTCCACAAAAATATCCACTTATGCAGTCTATGCCCCCACCCCAACCCCTCATCATATTCCTTCAGGTCTCATTAAACAGAGACTGGTCACCAACTCCCAAGCTCCAATCATCTTCCACCTCAGCATCCCAAGGCTGTGGTTACAGCTATGGCACCACCATGCCTCACTTCCCGTCTTCCTTTTTAAAGTCTTTTCTGAGTTGACATTTGAACCCTTTGTGTGTGAGGTCCACAGGGACTACATCCTGAGCTTTCTAATTCATAAAGTTGGAAAAGCCACTAGCCCCGCCACCTCCTTCAGAACAGTGAAGTAGTTCTGGGCCCAGGGATGCAGCTCAATGGTAGAGCATCTGCCTTGCACAACAAGGCCTTGGGTTCCATCCCCAGACCATAAAAAACTAAATATAAAAAAGAACATCTGAATTTTTACATCAGACTTAAACATTTGGCCAGTTTTAGTTCCAGGTTGTTTGGCATTTATTTTTATTGTGTTTGTAATGGAGAGAAATACATTATCTGCTTTCAAAATAGTGCTCGAAAATACAAGGAGTACAGATACCACATAACAGCAAACTCCAGGCAGGAGACACTACGCACATCACATGAAAAAATAGTCTGGTATTCACGTAATAAAAACTAGACTTCAGAAGTCCCAAGTTTCCAGCTTGGTTTAAAAAAAAAACAGATATAGTTACACAAAACATTTAATAAACAAATTTTTCCAATGTGTAAACAAAATGAGACTAAATTTGTGCCTGGCAGTTTCAGCCAGACACCGTGGCTATTTGAAATGCAGAAGCCATGTGCTTTTCACCTGACTTATCGTGCTGGTGCAAGGGCAAAGTGAACTTGCACAGGGCGAAGGTGGGACAGAGATCCGGTATTCCAGGTATCCGAACGTTTCAGTTAGTTACTGCGTAGCTTAAAAGGAAAAAGACTGTATTCCAACACTGAAAATTTATCTAGAGGGACAAAGGAGGGTAAACAATTTTGGTTTGACATGGGAGAAAATGGGCGGAACAGAAAAGAACAGAGTCTTAGAGGGATGGGAAGGGACAGACCGGGCTGCCTGGAGAACCTACTGTTCGCTGTGTCTAGATTAAGGAAGACTAAGCTATCATTCAACAACAGCCGTTGGCCCTCATGGTTCTTACAGATGGGGATTCTGCTGCTTTATTGAAAAGCAGCTTTTTCACTTAACGTATCCCTAATATTTGATAAAAGAGTAGAAAGCTGACTAGATGTCAAGTGCTTTGTGGAAATTATTTTGTTTGACTGTACACACAAAATCTGATAAATTCTGGTACTGCATTAAAAAAATAAAACATGGCTTAAAGTTTTGGGAGTAAAAATGCCTTTTTGACTACATATTTAAAGTTGGAAACTAGTTTTCTTCCAAAGCAGATATTCTGTGACACAGAAAATCTCATATCTGTGCTTATCAAGAAACCGAGATCAGCAATATGTTTCGCAGACACAACACTGACCCAAGTTTTCCTGAGAAATTAGCCATGGAGTCAGATCTGGTGTTTTTGCCACATGGCCATAGAACTTTTGGATTCACATCATGGTTTGGACATTAACACTATGGTTTTTAAGAAACAGCATGTGTGCATGCTTGATGCAGAGAAGAGGATAAAGGCAAAAGGTTTTTTGTTTGAGGTCAGATGATTAAGGACAAAAGAATGTGGAGTCTGAGAAAATACCTAGTTGCTGATTATACATTCTCCCAAACAACTCTTCAGATAAAACCCATATACCATTTCTTGATCTTGTCCCACAGAAACCAAATACTTAGTAATTATGGTTTTGATGTCAAATAGATGCCCTAGGAGTTGACATTCCATTTTAAAAGGTGCAGCCACCCCTTGGGAACTGAGATATATTAATACAAAAATAGCATGCAACTTTAAGATTAGTAAAGAAACCTTTTCAGGGAGAAAAAAACCCATGAAAATTCACCAAAGTGGAAAGTCAAAAATTAGCTCTAATCCTAATGGAAAAATTAAAAAGCCCATAAAGTGCACCACTAAAATGAGGGGTTCTGATAGTTTATATTGCTAGTTTCCCAACAATGGATCAAACATAAATCCAATACTAATGTCTGTCATAGGTAGAAATGAATACAGCTGGAAGGAATTTTTCTCTTTTCGAATAGTAGTCCTTTGAAATAATAACTGGTAGTGACATGTTAATAATCTGAGGCATGAGTAAAAGTACTTCTGGTTTTGAATGCTAATCTGGACTTCAAGATTAGGCCAGTAAAGAAAGTTACCAATCGAGTATGAATCTATTCTGAGTCATATCTGGACTGGTTCCTTTAACATCTGAAAGCAACAGGATGAATTTGCAAGAATTTGTGTGAGGGCCTTTGAGGTGGTTTCTATCCATTCAATCTGTTTTATTGAACTTTCGATAAAAGGAATAGGATCTCTAGGAAAAACAGGGAGAGCGGGCTTATCTGTTCCCAGGTGTTTCCTGAGAGGCCAACAGAGAAGCTGCTGTCTGAGTAGTGGCTGAGCTGCACTTGTCTATCTGGTTTCTTCCCTTCTGTTGGATTTCTTGTTCCTTTCTTCTTATCAGGTGAGAATGTCTTCTAGACTCCTAGTATAGGATTGGGTATGTTCGTTGCTGTATTTCCTGAAGGTCTAGATGGATGGCTTACCAGATGTGTTGAAGAAACCACTCTGGTCATTGTAGGCTTAGGTGGTGGAGAAATGGTAGGTTGTGAGGGAATTTGAGGAATGCTTTCACTCAGGGCAATCCCTGAGCTTTCTATAGGACTCACATGCTGCAAGGAAACTTCAGGAAACTGTATGTTGGTCACCGATGCTGTCATAACAGCCAGAACAGGACTGTTTCTGCCCTGAGGGTTTACAGTCAGTGGGCCTGTCTTCATAGTGCCAGTAGGTGAAGGTGCAGACATTCTGTTTTTACTGTCCACAGACAAGAGAAGGCTGCTGTCATTCACAGCTGTCAATCTTACACCTTCTGTTAAATGTGTTTCCTTTTTCTGAAGAACATGATTTGGAAGTAGCTGATGAAGTTCCTTTCTTCTTAAATGCATTGCAGCAATTTTCATATCCATCTCAAACATCTTGCTATTTATTGCTTGTCTGTAAACTGTATCTGTGAAAGACTGAATATCATAGGTGAGATCAATACTGAGAATTTCAGAATTTTCTGGCTTCTTCAACACTAACCCAATCACCCACATGGTACGAAACTCTTCCTTGTCAACATTTTCTTTTGGTGCTGGAAATGACTGGGGATTCACATGTGCCAGAGTAATGAATTCATTCTTTTCCAGGCTCCCTACCAGGATTCGGATCTTTGATTCCACCAAGCCCACCCACTCTAAATGTTGTTTCTCTGTTGGTGCACTTGCCAGAAGTACAATATAATGCTTGTATTTTTGAAAAAAGCTTGGAGCTTCAAAAAGTTTGGACCATTCTGCCTTATTCAGCAAAATTTCATGTGTGATAGCAAGCCCTTGCTTAAACTCTTCAATCATGACCATCCTTGTGGAAACAGACACATTATATGTGGAGTTCTGCTGTGGGTATGCCGGTGTAATTATAGGCATAAGATGGTACCTGTCACTGGGATTCACTCTCGGGTCCCACACAGGCAAGTTAAGATTTCGTTCTTCTGGTTCTTTTAACAACACTGGATTTGGCCATTCCCACTCAGAAAATACCAAGAAAAATTTACGTACTAGAGTGGATGCTATTGCATTTGGATAAAGCTGGCAAGTTCTTGCTACTAGCATAGCCCAGGAAACACCTCCAAGGAAACCCAAAATATTGGAATAGATATTGTGGCATTTGGCCCATAATTTGATGGCTCTCAGTGTTAACCTGAAGCTGTCAATGTTTGGTACCAGATGTAAAATTTCATCAGTTACCCGGCAACCATTAAGGCTTCTTATACACCTAATATCTAAATTTTTAAGCAGACTATCATCTCGTAGGTCCAAATCTTCCGGAATAGTCTGCAATGCTAATCTTGCGAACAAAATATCAATCTCTATCCCATCAAAACACAGTTTGATAACCGGCACAAAGGCCTCTTCAACAGCTCTCAAATCTTTTACTTCCTCCTGTAGTTTCAATTTGTCATAAAAGGAGGTGAAAAAGTCATTTCGATCCACGTGTCTTGGTGCAACGCACAACGCATCGATATCGGCACCTTTCGTGTGTACTCCTAGTCGATAAGAGCCAAACGTAAAAATTTTTCCCCCAACATTCTCAATTACAGCTTGTGGAAGATTCCTGCTTTCACTGATTTCTCGGATCCATTCCTTCACCAGATTATTTAATTTCTGCAAAATTAAAATCCTGCGCTGCAGTTCCTCTTCCTCTTCAAACACCCCGAAGGGCTGGAGGGTCTCAATCAGCTTCTGGGTGAGTTCGCGGTCTGTGTCCTTGGGGGCGGCCAGGCTGATGGGGGACGATATGCCGTACTGCTTCGGGGCGGGAGCCGGCTGTTGTGCTCCTTGGGTGGTCACCGCAAATGGCATCATCTCTAGCTCCCGCGCCGCCAGGGCACCTGCCCCGCCACCGCGACCTCGGCGGCCTCTGCTCGGCTCATGATCCGAAGGCGCGAGGGGGCGGGCTCCTGCCGGCCGGCCCGGTCGGCCCCCGCTCCGCTCCGAGCCCGCCGCCTCAAGCGCTTCCCCTGGTACCCTACCGGGCCAACATGGCGCCGGGATCCTCAGCGGTCGCGTTCCAGAACCGACGGCACACGCACGCGCCTGCGCACCGGCCGCTGCCGCTGCGGCTCTCACGAGATTGGAGGAAATTCTCGCGCTGGAGGGCTTCCGGAAGAGCCGTGCAGGCCCAGTCCCGCCCGGTAGTGAGAAGCCACTTTTTAGGTAGAATGCATGATCCTGTATCCTCAAGCAGGTTCCAGAGGATGCTCCAGCTAGACCCAGAGTGGCAGTGGCGCTCTCACCAGGCCCTGGTGTCACTGTTGGGCCAGTTTCTGGTTTCCTAGGCTCCTGCTGAGAAGTTTCTACCAAGCAACAAACTATGGCCCTTCTTCTACCAGCCACACTCAAATCTCTATCTTCAGTGTCCCGCGGTTCGGAAACTGCTGTGTATACAAGATAAACCTGCTGCTCTTACAAGGGCGAGCTGGGATTTCTGCATCAGAGTAGAAGTCCTTTTCATTTCATGGCCTCTAGAAGATTCCCATGCCTGTGCTTGGAATATGCTCTTCCCAACATTCTCTTCATTTAGATAGACGATAAACCTCCCCATTCTCCCTGTCCCCCGGATCTGTGCTTGCTTGTTCCTGGGTGATGCCTGAGTCTCACTCCAGTTGCATGCAGTCTTCAGTGTAAGCACTACTTTAGTAAAGCCCTGATTATTTCTTTTTTCTTTTTTTTCTTTTTTTTTTTTTTTTAGTTTTTTGGTTTTTCAAGACAGGGTTTCTCTGTGTAGTTTTGCGCCTTTCCTGGAACTCACTTGGTAGCCCAGACTGGCCTCGAACTCACAAAGATCCACCTGGCTCTGCCTCCCGAGTGCTGGGATTAAAGGCGTGCGCCACCACCGCCTAGCCCTGATTATTTCTTTTTGGGGTGCTGGGGATGAAACTTACGGCCTTGCACTCTACCGCTAAGCAGAGCCCTAGCTGAAGTCTTTTTTAAAATACTTACCTTTTTGTTACTCGAAGCATTATTGTTCCAGTTTCACTCCTATTACTGACAAAAAAGAACTTAGAGGTAAAGGAGTTTATTTGGTTTACAATTCCAGGTTACAGTCAGTTACAGGGAAGGCGAGAAACCTTGAAACACTAGCCACATCGCACTCACAGCCAAGAGCAGTGAGAATAAATGGACCCATGCTTGCTTGCTGTCATCCATCTTTCTCCTGTTTATACAGTTCAGGACCCCTTGCTTAGGGATAGTGATGCCCACAATGGGCTGAACCTTCCTGTATCAATGAACAATCCCCTACAAACATACCCACAAGCCAACCAGATCTAGATAATTCCTCATTAAGACTCTCTTTCCAAGGCTGGAGACAAGGCTCAGAAGGAGAGGAGGTGCCACTGCTGTGTGGCTTTTCCAGGGTATCAGACTGGTTCCCAGCTCAAAACCACCTATGACTCAGTACCTCTGGCCTCTGGGCACCTGCACACACATGCATTCACATAATGGAAACTGATAAAAGTACATTTTTTTTTTTTAAAGAATGGGACTTACTTTCTAGTTGATTCTAGGTTATGTCAAGTTGACAGTTAAATCTAATCAGCACAATTATCTTGTTCTTTTAAAAATCTATCTCTGTTTTTGGAGGTGATACTGTGTTTTCATGTTTTCTTTCTATACCACTTCTTCAAATATGGTGAGCAAGCTTTAGAATCGTATAGCTAGTAATGCTCCTGAGAATCCTCAGCAGCTGTTACTACAGGCAGCTGACATGGGTGCTCAGACTCAAACTTTTATCCTCTAGAAGAATACCATGTGCTTTTAACCACTGAGCCATTGCTCCAGCCCCAAGCTTAAGTTTCTTAGTTGTCCAAACTGACAAATGTCTCCCAGGGAAATTACAGTTTCACAATCATTTAAGATCCTGTGCTTTGCCGGGCAGTGATGGCACATGCCTTTAATCCCAGCACTCGGGAGGCAGAGCCAGGCGGGTCTCTGTGAGTTCGAGGCCAACCTGGCCTAGAGAGCAAGATCCAGGACAGGCACCAAAGCTACACGGAGAAACCCTGTCTCAAAAAAACAAAACAAAAAAAGATCCTGTGCTTTGTCTAAGAAAAGAGGCCAGTCAGTAAAGTGTTTCTGTGCAAGAAAGGGGACCTGAGCTCAATCTCTGAAACCCATATAAAAAGTGGGCACAGTGGTACACACTTGTGCTAGAGAAGGGTATCCAGGCAGATCACTGTACTGGGAGAGTAGCAGAGTCTGCTTGGTGTGCTATAGACCAATGAGGTGGACAATTCCTGAGAGCCAACACCTGAGGTTATGCCCTAGCTTCCACATGCATGCACACAAGCACTCACATACATGTACATATTCACCGACACACACCTGGACACACATTCAAAAGATCCCATGATTGATACTCTTTTCTTCGCCCTCAGAAATGTCTTTTATTTGGGGTGGGGTACTAACCTATAATTTATAGTGTTCATTCATCATTTCTAGTTTCTTCGGGGGGTGTTCGAGACAAGGATTCTCTGTGTAGTCTTGGCTGTTCTGGAACTCACTCTGTAGACCAGGCTGGCCTTGAACTCAGAGATCTGCCTGCCCCTGCCTCCTGAGTGCTGGGATTAAAGGTGTGCACCACCACTGCCCAGCCATTTATAGCTTCTTTATATATTTTCCAGAGTTAATCTAATCTTTGGTTACTTCCTTGTTGCCCAGTTCAACGAACCCTGTGATCTTCATTGTGTCCCACCTACAGAAACCTCATGTTTGGCCAACAAGGCCAACACACAACCATACTGGTTCCTATTGTCTGTACATCTCTGAACACTTTATGCCTTTCTCCGTTTGCCTTGTTGGCTTCTCTGGATGTTGGAGATCCTCCAGTATCTGCATAAGCCCTCATCCCTCCTCACTGTATAAACACTCACTACCTGCATGTTCTATCCATTTTCACAGCTTTGCTATCACCAGGCAGTCATGGTGGCTTATTCATGTAATCTCGGCATTAGAGAGGCTGAAACAGGATCATGGGATTGAGACAGCCTGGACTATATAGTGAATTCCAGGCCAGCCTGGGCTATGAGATCCTATCTATTAACAAATATCATCCACTTACATAATAACTTTTTATAGTCAGACTCTCCTAAGCATCAGGTCCATACCATACAACTCCAACTTTGCCACCACCTTTTGGATCCCTCAAACTTTGCCTTTTAAAGAGAATACTTGGGGGCATCAAAATGGTTCAGGGGTTAAAAGCACTTGCTGCTTTTAACCTAAGTGAGATTCCCAAACTCACAGTGGATTAAGAACAGATTCCTGGCCGGGCAGTGGTGGCGCACACCTTTAATCCCAGCACTTGGGAGGCAGAGGCAGGCGGATCTTTGTGAGTTTGAGGCCAGCCTGGTCTACAGAGCGAGATCCAGGAAAGGCGCAAAGCTACACAGAGAAACTCTGTCTCGAAAAAAAAAAAAAAAAAAAAAAAGAACAGATTCCTAAACGTTGTCCACTGACCTCCACATGTGTGCTATAAATAAATAATAAATAATAAATAATAAATAAATAAGAATGGTAGTCTTCCCTCATAAGCTTTTTCTCTCTGTAGTCTGTTTAGAAAATGGCATCTCCGTCTCCCCTGAACCCAGAGCTTCATTCTCAGCACCTCCTCCTTTCTCACTTTTAACACCAATTCCCTTACTAACACTGGTGATTCTACTTGCAGGAAATCCTTGGACTTCATCCACTTCTTCACCTCGTAACTGGAGTCTAAGCCACCACTGGCTCTTGTGAAACTTCCCCAGTCAACTCATTACTGACTTCTCAAAGTATTCTGGCCCCGGAGCCAGAATGGTCTTGTGCCTGCTTCGGTGGCCTCCTACTTATCTAGAGCCCACAGTAACTCTCTGGCATTGCTGGTTTCCAGACGCTGCCTGTCCAGCCTTGCTGCTTGTTTTCTCTTGTCCCTGGGTCTCTCCACAGCACTGTTCCTTTGCCCAGAATGCTCTTCCTGCCTCAACAACTGCCTACTGCTCTTCACCTGTGAGTGTGTTACCATCTTTGGCAAAGGCTGACTTAAGGTTCACCTCCTCAGAGAGAACTTCCTAAACCTATAATTAAATCATATTTCATAATGCTATATAACATTTTTTTCTGTACTAGGGCTTGAGCCTGGGTCCATACACATTCTAGGCAGATATCTTATCACTGAGCTGCACCCCTAACATGAAAACTCTTTGTAGGTTTCTTTTTGTGTGGGGGTGTGTGGGGGGGTACGCACGCACATGCCTGATTCTTTTGAGTCATAGTCTTTCTCCAAACCTGAAACTCAGTTTTCAGCTAGGCTGGCGGTCAGCCTTCCCCAGCAACCCTCCAGAGTGTCTCCACTCTACAGCACTGCGCTTACAGACATGCACAAGACGAAGGCCAGCTTGTTATGTTATTCTGGGATCTGAACTCAGATCATGGCTGTGCAGCAAGCTCTCTTAACCCGAGTCATCTCTCCAGCTTTTAGAGCTTTTATCTTCAACATTATTGTGGCTAGATTCTCAGCTACCTAAGAACCAGATCCGTTTGCTTTGTCAACTGCTCTTCATGCATCGCTACCTCGAGTGCCTGGGAGCCATTCAGTATCTGCTAGTATATGAACAAGAATGAAGCAGTTTTCTCATCCAAGTCACCTGCAAATCAGTATCCACAATAACCACCCTGTCAATGCTGCGTGAGCCTTGACTTTGATCACATTCTCCAGGAAAATGAACGGTTCCTTTTTAGATTATGTATATGTGGCAGGCTGCGAACTATCCCCAACTTCACAACTTCTTTGTGTTCTACTACAGCAGCTGGAAAGCCAAAGTATTTGATGGTCCAGTTTCTCCTGCAGCTAGAGGCAGACCTGGTACCATGCATACCTAATACGATTTGAGCACATCAGAAAAACAATCATTGAACCAACAGTCCATGGGAACTAGATGTTAACATGGTTCTGACATTACATGGAGGAATGACATAACTAAAAGGTTATTATTATTGGCAATGCTTCAAACAATTCATGGGCAATGTGGGGTCTCTATTTCTACTACCAAATTCACAGCATTGCTCTTGTGATACTTATAATAACTTCTGGACAGCGTTGGAAAAGGCTCCTTCAGCTAGGGAGGTGGCTCAGGAGACAGAGGGAATCTGGATCTCAGAACCCATGCACAAAAGCCAGACAAGCACTACCTCCTGTGATCCCAGCACTCAGGAGCCCGAGTGAGACAAGGGATTTCAGGAACAAGCTTGCTAGCAAGACTAGCTTGGTGAGCACTGGACGCAGGGAGAGGCCTTGCCTCACTGAAAGAGAGCAATCAAGAAGAGACCCAGAGTCAGCTTCACGCATCCACTTGCATGCACACCCATAAGCATGGATGCACCCACACATACATGTGAAAAAAAATACACACACACACACACACACACACACACACACACACACACACACACACACCACATGATCACATGCAGAAATAAATGAATAAACACTAAAAAGGCTGAATTTCTGTGCAGGAGGAAATAGTAAAACAACAACAAACAGGTCAGTGGGGCCAGAGAGATGGTTCTGTGGCTAAGAGCTCTGGCTACTCTTCCAGAAGACCCAAGTTTGATTCCCAGCACCCATGTGGCAGCTCACAATTATTTGTAACTCCAGCGCCAGGGAACCCGACACCCTTACACAGACACACAGTCAGACCAAACACCAACACACATAAAAATAAGTAAAAAAAAAAATTAAAAATAAAGAGTTGCTTAGTTCCTAAGTGACCCATGACAGTCCCAAACACACATTCCCATCTGATAATCCCAATTTGTGCCAAGTAATAAGAAAAATGAAGAAATGGAGAATTTTGAACTTGGTGAGGATATGAGGGTGAGGAAATTCCAGTATTCTCTACCTATGTACACACACACACACACACACACACACACACACACACACACACACGTGTAGGTGACATTCCTGCTCCCCTGTGCTAACACATGGAAGGACCTGGAGCTCCCTGGGAGCAGCCCCTCCCCGGCCCACCAACATTTTCCTCCCTGGCTGAAATTCCTCCCTGGGTAAAAGTGGTCAGAATCAAAATGGAGGCACTTGGGTGAAACCTTAACAATAATAAAGTTGGGGTGTTAGGAGGGAGGCTAGCTCACACGCACATACACGATAACCAGACCATCCCAGGGGACTGCCAGAACCACAGCCTTCTACAAAGGCTGTTCCCACCTCATCCAAAAAACTCCTCAAGGCCATGTGCTTGACTGCATCTTCCCTTGGACTGCCTCTGGCCTGCTGCAGCTGAGGGTGATCATTTCAGATCACCTCTTGCAACTTTCAAAAACATGTTTTCTCATTACAAGCTCCCTTCTTTGCCACCTTGAATGCACATGTGACTCAGTATGACACATACAGTCCCCTGTTCCATTCTCAATGGCTCAGTAGGTAAATAAAGACTCTCGTTGCCAAGCCAGAGTCTGACCCCCAGAACCACATGGTGGAAAGGGAAGACCAACTCCTACAAGTTGTCCTCTGACCTCCAAATGTGTGTCACAGAGTGCACCCCCAAATAAATAAATGGAATTTAAAAATTTAAAAACAAATAAAATTGTTCTTACATCTGTTATTTGTTTGGCATCTGTAATGCTCTCTCCAATCCCAGAAACAGTCTTCATAATTGCTCTCAAATTTCATGTCTTTCAAACATCTTACATCAGTGAACGCCTCGACATTCCCAGTGCAAAGACTACATCTCCAGCAGTGGCTCATGACAGTGGGATGGGATGACTCTCCCCTGCCCCCTGTGCCTTTGTAAGTCGATGCCTTTGGTAATTTCAGACTGCTGAAGAAAAGCTCTGATTTGGTTTTCGTCAAACCACATGAAATAAATATTTTCCGCAATGAGACCACCACCAAGCACCACTACAAAAAAAAGAAGGCTTGGTGTTGAGACAGCAACTCCAAGATGAAAACAGCAACTGAGCTCCCTCCCACCTCCTCCCAAAGTCAAGAATTATTCAAAAATCAGATTCAAGCTGTGGGTGGTGTTGGTTCTTCTCTCATCTGAGCACTAGGAAGGTGGAGGCAAGAGATCAGGAGTTTAGGGTCACCCTCTGCTACACGGTGAATTTAAAGACAGCTGGATTACATGAGACCCTCTCTGAAAACAATGTCTGATTAACAGAAGAATGGGGCTGGAGAGATGGCTAAGCAGTTAAGAGCACTGGCTGCTCTTCCAGAGGACCAGGGTTCAATTTCCAGCAACCACATGGCAGCTCACAACTGTCTGTAACTCCAGTTCCAGAGGATCCAACACCCTCACACAGACATATTATGCAGGCAAAACACCATAAAAAAAGAAAAATTAGGGGCTGAGGATTTAGCTCAGTGGTAAAGCGCTTGCCTAGAAAGCACAAGGTCCTGGATGAGGTCCTCAGCTCCAGAAAGAAAAAAAAAAAAGAAAAATTAAAACACAAAAAAAACACAAAAATATTTCAGAAGCAAATGGCCACAGGAGGTGGCTCTTGAGGACAGAATACACAGGGCACAACTAGCATGTGAGAGAAGCTTCATTGTGGCATGTTCCTGATGTTCCCAAGCTGCTGCCTGTCCTTAGGTGACAAAGTTCATGACAAAATACAGACTCAGAGCCAAGCATTCTGTGACAACCTTGGCCACCTCCAAGAGGGGAGTGTCTTGTGTCCTGGCCACACTTGAGTAGAGTATGTCTTAACTCCCCATTCTCCACCTAGAATCTTGGGTACAGAAAGCTGAGACCCACAGAGGACCTCTCTCCTCCAACAGACGCGCGTGAATGCGTGCGTGTGCAGGCTTGCACACAAGCACACACAGAGCATATGCATCTGTGTTCAAGTATCTGTGCGAGTGTGTGGAGGCCAGAGTTTGACATCTTCTGTCTTCAGTTGTTCTCCAGTTTATTTTTTGAGACAAAGTTTCTTACTGAACCTGGAACTAGCTGCCTCATCTAGACTGGCTCGCCAGTGTGGGATCCTCCTGTCTCCATCTTTCAATACTGGAATTATGGCACATGCCACTATATGCAGTTTTTTACATAGCTGCTGCGGATCCAGCTGTACTGGCTGAGCCATCTCCCCAAACTCCTCCCACACATTTCATTGATGCTAATAAATGTCAGGCACCACAGCAGACATTTAATGGGCTGCTCTTTGGTCACTAGTCCAGTGTCTGCTATCATGGTGTCTCTAGCCTCGAATCTCAATGGCCCTAAAACCCCTCCATGCTTGCCTTTTTAAGGAGAAGACACTCAAAGCAAAAAAAGGGCACCCTGCCCTGGGAAGAATCGCATCTAAGGATGAGCAGGAAGAGGTCCAGGACAAACAGTAGTTCCATACAATCCCCATCCTCAAGATACTGAGTTCCCAAGGCCTCCAGCCCTCAAAGCAGCCTGGGTCACAAACAGCAAGCCTGATGGCTGCAGATAGGCTCCGAGCTACCTGCTTGACCTCCAGGGTAAGATGCTGGGTATGGACAAAAGGTGCTTATCTGAACTGAGTCCAGCCATTAATGTCTAAAGTGGGCTTCCAGTAGAGGGCAGGCCTGCCCACCAGCGGACATATGGCAATATCTAGACATATGGCAATTACTGTTACAATGCAGGGAGACAGCCTGGGGGCCAGGGAAGCTGCTCCACACACGAGTATACCCAAGACACCTGCCACAGCAAGGCCTTCTCCCACTCAAAGATGTTCAGGAGGGTGGGAAAATCAGGGCTAAACTCCACTCTCCATAGGAGTGAAGGGCAGAAGGGGGAACAGCCCAAAGCCAGACACGGTGACACAGAGCCGCTATCCCAGCTACTCGGGAGGTTGAGGGAGAGGAATCACAAATTTGAGGCCAGCACAGGCTACATAGTGAGAGTAAGGCCAGCTTGGGCACTGTAGTAAGACACTGTCTCAAAATAAAATAAAAAATGAAATGGAGGGCTGGAGAGAAGTCTCCACGGTTAAGAGAATTTGCTTCTCTTCCAGAGGACCCAGGTTCAGTTTCTAGCACCCATATCGGGATTCCCTGGAGCTGGAGTTACAACCACCTGTAACTCCAGCTCCAGGGAATCCTACCCTCACTTATGGCCTCTATATCTGCATGCATTCACACATACACAAATTTTTTTAAGAATCTTTTTTTAAAAAAGGATTAAGGAGCAGCTTGTAGCTCAGTGGTAGAGCACCTGCCTAGAACCCCCCAGTGAGGGGGTGGAGTGTGGCTCAGTGGTAGAGCACCTGCCTAGAATCCTCCAGTGAGGGGCTGGGGTGTGGCTCAGTGGTAGAGCACCTGCCTAGAATCGCCCAATGTGGGATGGGGTATGGCTCAGTGATAGATCACCTGCCTAGAATCCTCCAATGTGGGATGGGGTGTGGCTCAATGGTAGAGCACCTGACTAGAATTCCCCCAGCGAGGATCAGGGGTACGGCTTAGTCATAGAGATCAGCCTAGCATGTGCAAGCCCCTAGTTCCATCTCCAACACCACACACACATACACACATACACACATACATACACACACACACACACACACACACACACACACACACACACACAGAGAGAGAGAGAGAGAGAGAGAGAGAGAGAACACCCCCCAGTTTTGCTGACCTCACACTTGATCTTCCCATGACTTATCCCTCACCCTTCCTAAGGTGTTGACAAAAACCACATGGCCCTGCCGTCACCCTCCCCACATTGCCTGTATGCGATTGTCATCTTTATCTCACCGACAGGACACAGAGCCCTCTCCTCATGGCACAGGCCCTAAATTCCAACCCCTGGGAAACTACCAAGAGTTTCCTTCCAGCCTGGCGTGCTCCACCTCCACCTCCGCCTCCCTCCCAAACAGACAGCCCATATTTTGATAAGCTGGAAAATCAGGAAATCACAGCACAAAAAAAGCAGTGTTTATGGAAAACAGAACCCAAACACAACAAAGGGCATTCCCATGGGTGCACTGCAAGCACCCCAATGAGTCACAAGAAGCAGGTGAACTGCCCGCTGGAGTAAGTGCCGCTTGGCTTCAGGCATCTGCCAGCCTGGTCTTCTAATGCTTAAGCCCCAAAGCAGCTCCTGAAACCCACATCAGCTTCTACTGTGGGAACAAGAATGGGGCTGAAGCCTGCTGCATGGCAAATGCTTTTCACCCTAGCACTCAGGAGGCAGAGGCAGGCTGATCCCTGTGAGTTCCAGGCCAGGTCTGTCTGTCCTCAGGTTACTTGCCGGGTCACCTGGGTGTCTGCAGGGCATCCTGGGCTTCCTGACTACGCTGGGTCTGCTCTTCCCTTTGCATCTCCCAAGGCCTAAGCCCTCTACTTGGCCCTAAGCAGAGACTCTATAGTGTGCTGTGATACCAGGGAAGAAGCATAGGCAAAGACTGAGGCTGCAGCTCAGTGGAAGAGTGCTTGGTTAACATGGGGTGAGGTCCTAGGCTCAATCTCCAGGACTGCCCAAAGAAACGGGTGAGGAGGAGGAGCATGGGCATGCCTGTGAAGACAAACCCAGCATAATCCTCACAGCCCTCGCCCTGGCCACAGGGCACCTTCGTCTCACCCAGAGAGGGATGGCAGCCAGGAAAGTCATCCCTTGAGTTGGCCTGTTTGGGCAGTAACATGACCCCCTAACAGCCCAACAAGTGGGTCACTCAGCCTGGCCAATGAAGAATGGACTCTTTATTGGAAAGGTTTTGATAGCCACCAAGGGAGAGAGGCTGTGAGCTTCGGACTTCCTCTGGCCTGGCCTCATGTGAGCACAGTGCTGAATGAGGTGGGCAAACACATGCACCCACAGCAGCCAGCATCCACTACACAACAGAAGAGGCTTGCCAAAGCTCTGCCTCACCCAGGTGACACAACACAATGACTTGATGACACACAGACCCGGGCACAGGGCACCAGCAGCAGCCCTCTGATGGTCTCAGCTGGCCTGCTCTGAGCAAACAATGTCCACAATGTTACTCTGGGGGCTGAGGAGATGGCTCGGTGAATAAGAATGCTTGTTATGCAAACATAAGGATGTGAGTTCAAATCCTCTGCATCACATAAAATGCTAGGTGTGGCTGTGTGCCTATACCCCATCACTGTGAACGTCACACAGAGGAAGACCACTGGGGCTTTCTGGCCAACAGTCTAGCTCCAGGCTCAGTGCAAGACTCTGTCTTAAGGGAATAAGGGGAGAATGATATAGTGCAGGACATCCGAAGTCCTCCTATGGCCTCTGTGTTCACACATGGGTACACGAACCTACACACACATTACACAAGCAAACACAAAACAAAGGGATGCTCCACATACTGATACCAAGGTCCTGTGCATGCGTGCGTACATGCAATGTGTACACACCACATTGCATGCACATGCAGCTTTCCACCACACCTAGTTATAGGAAGCCTCTGAAAATGATGTGGGGGCCAGGGAGATGGCCCACTGGGTAAAGGCACTTGCTGCAAAAACCTGACAACCCAAAGCTGGATTCCCAGAACCCACTGTGGAAAGAGAGAACCGACTCCACAAAGCTATCCTCCAACCTGAGTCTACCATTATCTGTGCACCCACATCACACACACACACACACACACACACACACACACACACACACACACACACAGCAAGTGAGATGGCTTACTAGGTAAAAGTACTTGCCACCAAGCCTGATCACCTGAGTTTGATTCCCGGGACCCACACGGTAGAAGAACCAGCTCCCACAGTTTGACCTCTGACTTCCACACAAATGCCTGCTTTCACTCTCCCTGACACAAACAGGCACTCACATTTTGCTTTGTTTTGTTGTTGTTTTGGGGTGTTTTTTGTTTGTTTGTTTGTTTGTTTGTTTGGAGACAGGGTTTCTCTGTGTAGCTTTGGTGCCTGTCCTGGAACTCACAGAGATCCGCCTGCCTCTGCCTACCGAGTGCTGGGATTAAAGGTGTGCGCCACCACCATCCCCCAGTGGCACTCACATTTTTAAAACAGAAACAAATCAAAATTTTTAAAAAAAGAAGCAGCTGTCACCATGAGACCTGTTACTTTATATCCTAACTTTAAAGGAAGTTTGTGCCCAGAGAGATGGCTCAATAGTTAAGAATACTTGTTACTCTTGTAGAGGCCCTGGGTTTGAGTCTTATCTCCTACACAGTGGCTCACAACCACCTGTAACTCCCAGGCACTCACAGGGTACACATTCATACACATAAAATAAATCTAATTTGCTTAGGTCAACTAAAAACTAACCTTGGGTATTAGAAAAAATAAATTCTGGCAAAATAACTAATTTCTTTCCACCAACCAAATATAAAGCATTGGGCACCAAGCCACCAACCACATCCTTGAGGTCAAGTGCAAGTCAAGCTGCCCTATTCCTAAAATCCACAAGAAGAGTGACAACCAACTTACCAGGCCACCCATGGCACTGACCTGCTGCGTATCCTCATGCAGCCACTTGGCACCTGAGTCCCTTGGACTTGACAATGTCATGAGGGTCTGTGAAGGAGCCTTCATTGTCTTCCTATCCAGCCACTCTGACTCCTGACACATCTAAGAGGGACTCTGTGGCAGGCCAACAACCCAGAACCCATGGGTCTCTGGAACTAATGGGCTGGATTTGCCCTAACACACTATAGAAGGCAGCAGAAGCCACTAAAAGCCGGCCACCAAGTGTCTCACAGTCAATGCACACATCCAATTAGGTTATTCAAACTTTTGAAGCCATTAATGACTCACCACCGCCCCAATGGCCCCCGCCAAGCCAAATTCTCCTTCCCCATGTTCTTCTGTTTCCTGTGCCTGTCACCCTCCAAACCATCCTCCCAACACCCTTCTTCCTCACCTGCTGTGGTGGTATCCACATCCCTGGCTGCCAGCTCTTCCACGTCTGACCTCTTCCTCAGCTCAAATCTCCGGGACAAGCCTTCTCGGGGTTTCCATAATTCCTGGATCAAGAGGGGCTTCTCGTTGTCCCCAAACACTCGGAAGCACTGGGCCTGCCACCTCTGCCCAGAATCCCCAGCCTGGCCCACGACGTCACATAGCACGTACTGGCTGGCACACTCAGGGTCCAGGGCATATCGCTCCAGGGCCTCTTTCACCAGCTCCTGGGCACTAGAGGTGCCAGTGGCCAGGACGCTCTTGTAGTGGGTGCCTGTACAAACACTGTCCCCAAACACCTTCAAGACCCCAGGGGCTGAGAGCTGAGTGGAGAGCTCCGCAGGGTCATCACTGGCACCTAGGCTGCAGAAGGTGGAGTCCAGATCACGATACTTGTAGCTCAGTGTCCGGGACAGCATAGTGGACAGTAGCTGGCTCTGTCGCTTCAGCTTATTCTTGGTGGGAGGAGACATGATGAACTGAGTTCCATAAAACATGGTGGGTGCGTCTTCATGGATAACCACAGAGGCTTTCAGCCAATGGGTGGGGGAAGGCCGGAGCCTGGTAAAACAAAGTGTTAAGGTTAGAGCCAAGTATCAGGGCCATCAAGAGCAAAAGAGACATGAGTCCACCCCAGCAGTGGGAACAGTCCTGGGCCATCCTGGTATCCACATCACTTGGAGCCAGAAGCCCAGCAGTGGGGCTGACAGTCAGATCCTGTGAGGTGCACAGGGCAGAGCAGGCCTCATAGACTACAATGCCTTCAGGGAAAGCCACCATGAAGAAGACGAAGGAAGTCAGAGTAAGCCATAACCGCCTAAGGGCTCTGTGACTTCTGAGAAGTGCTGGGCACAGGGAACAGCTACTGCAAGTGGACAAGGAACAGCACACAGTCTCAGCAGGGCCGGTTCTCTGTACTAGAGGACAAGCTCCCCACCGAGCAATGTCACAACCAGAAAAACAACAACAAAAACAGGCCATATTCAACTTGGCTGTGAGTTCAATTTTTTCTATGCCAGTCTATACAAAAGATGAAGGTAGTTCCAAACACAAGCAGAGCTGGGGAAATGGCCACCGCTACAGTCACACACACAAAAGTCACAAGCCTTGGGACTGGGGACATGGCTGAGTGGATGAACTTGCTGTGCAAGCACAAAGACCGGAATTCAGATCTCCAGCACCCATGCAAAAAGCTGGGCATGGCTATGCATGCCCTACAGCCCTAGCAATTTGAGGGACACAGATAGGAGGATTCTGGTGCTTGCTGGCTGCCAACCGAGCTCAAGGCTCAGAGAAACCCTGTCTCCAAAGAAGACTGAGAATGACAGAGCAAGACACCTGACGCTCTTCTCTGGCTTCCACGTGGGCAGACACACACACACACACACACACACACACGTAAAAAGCCACCAGACACTAGAAACACAAACCCCAAGAAAATGCTGCTCCCCATGACCTGACAGAAGAAACAGGTCCTGACTGGAAGGGATTCCTGGTAGAGAAGGTTGGTCCCAACTAAAGCAATACTTCCCTAGGACTGAAGCTCGGCATATCCACTAGGCCACTAGGCCACAAGGAACAACACAAAGATCGCCTCCAGAGCCAGCAGAAGCATCCTTGGAATGCATGCATTCCACCCACCTTCAGCCACCCAGCCACCCGGCCCCCTCCCAGAAAGAGGCTGGCTCCCTAGGAGCTCCCAGGGAGCAGGAAGAGTCTGTGTGTTGCAGAATCCTAAAGCCCCTGATGTCCTATGGGGTTTAGAGGGGTAATTACCCATCTCCCTCAAAACAGTCTTGAGGGCCGGAGAGCTCAGAGAAGGAAATGGGGACTTGAGGTTCTGCCACCAGATAGGATGAGGAAGAGACGCTGCATGCATTCATCTCTTGATGACCATACCCCACTCCTGCACCACAGACAAAGGCAGGCAGATTGGTGAGTCAAGAGTGGAGTGTTTTCTAGAAGGCTCCAAGACAAGTGTACCCAACACGCAACCCTGGGGCTGTATGCAATCGAGGATAGCTATGGATGACGCCCAACACAAAACTGTAAATGTATTTAAAACATGAGGCTTTGGGGTGGTTTTGTTTTGTTTTGCACAGTGCTTAAGTGTCAGCTTTGTAGATGACATCATATCACAATGTCAAAGGGTTGGACACACCCGCTAGTGACTCAGAACCCAGAGAAAGCACCAGAGACTTGCCACTGTGACTCCAGCTAGTCAGCTCCACTGAAGTCCCTAGTCTCCACTCACCCACATTCTTAGGGGCTGGAGAAGAATTTTAGTGGCAGCTTAAGGCAGAACCACCCAAGGAACTCTTCAAAAGTCTCTCAGGAGGCTAACAGGATGGCCGCCAAGCCCAATGACCTCAGGCTAACACAGGAGCCACAAGCAAGAAGGGGAGAACCAACTCCCAAAAACTGTCTTCTGATCTCCACATATGTGTCGTGGTATGTGAAAGGTTTACAACAAGCCCCCACGGTCGGGCGTGTTTGCATATGCCTGGCGGACACTTCCGTCTAGCCAGTTCCAGGTCAGGATAGCCATTTCCGGGTCAGGGCATCTCGCGTGACCAAGATCCGTGACGTTCCATTAGCCACGTAGGTGCACAACGTGGCCATGTGATCTACGCGCTTGCGTGTAGTAGTGACGCTGATCTGTCCATGCCCAGCCTTTAAAATCTGGCGCCATGATCCCGGTTCCTTCTTCTCCACACACGTGTTTCCCGCAGGCCTGTTCACTCTCTGTCCCTTTACCTTTAATAAAACTCTTGTTAGCGGATTCTGTCGTGTTTCGTGGCATTTCCTTGCAGGGTAAGAACACAACGCAGCCGAAAAACTAACATGTATGTGCACACATGCAATAAATATAAAATAAATAATTTTTAAAAAAAGATTCTTGGGGCTGGAGAGGTGGCTCAATGGTTAAAAGCATGTGCGGCTCTTGCAGAGGCCCAAGGTTCAGTTCCCAGCACCGATATGGCATCTCACAACCATATGTAACTTTAATTCTAAGAGATCTGAAGCCTTCTTCTTACTTCTGAGGACACCAGGCACACACGTGATACATTCAGGCAAACATTCATACACATAAAATAAACCTAAGACAAACAAACAAACAAAACAAGTTTGTTTGTTTTTACAAGACTTTAGGTAAAGCAGAGTGTGTGGTCCACATCTACAATTATATCAGTTGGGAGATGAAGCCACAAAGACCAGGAGTATAAGGTCAACCTCAGCTACATAGAAAGTTGCCAGTCAGCGTGGGATACAAGAGACCCAGTCTCAAACAAAATAAAACAAGAAAAAACAAACAGGTAATCTTGCAATCCCAGCAACTCAGAGGACACCGAGGCAGGATAATCTTGAGTTGGAGGCCAACCTGAACTACAAACACAGCAAGATCCTGTTTCAAAACAAGACCCCACAGGGAGCCAAACAATGCAACTGTCTAGACCTTCAAGCTGACACTGAGAATCAGATTTCTTTCTGCTCTCCTCCATCCCCCCAGGCTTCTCCCACCACCAGCAGCATGACAAATGAAGCCGGAAAAAGCAGGCCACCATACCAGTCCTCCACAGCCTGCTAACCTAGGTGCCTGGGTATTGTGGGAGGAGTCTGAGCTCTCTCTTCCAGACACTCTGGAGAGCTTTATACACTCAAGCTAGAGCTCCCAAAACTAGCAACTGCCCTGCAGGATGGTCTCTAGTTCCTCCTGAAACCCATTGCCCACCACAAAGCCTCTAGTAAAGAAAGCGGACAGAAAATGGAAATACAGACGGTTCTTTTGTGTTTCAATGAAGAAAGTTATGAAGAGATCAAGCATTGTGTCTCTTCCCCTGGGGATCCTGTGAAAAGTGTCCTTGGCAACTCCAGAAGCCTAGAACTGATTATGCTCCCCTGCATAGGACTGTCACCTAAACCACAACAAAAGCATTTTCAAGGAGCTGGAGAGATGGCTTGGTGCTTAAGAGTGCTGACTCTGCAAGCCTGAGGCATGAATTCAAATCCCTAGCAGCCATGTAAAAAGCTAGTTATTACTGCACATGCCTAGACCCTCAGCATTAGGGATGACACACAGGTTCCAGACACTGAGGGTCCTCCAGCAGAGATGTCCCCTGTGCTTCACGGAAACAGCTGGGGAGAATGAAGTGTTGTGGAGGCCACATCATCTGAGGCAGGTAGATACTGACAGCTCCCAGCTTCAGCTCCAATAGCCTCTGCTTGTGTAGGTACTGGTACACACATTCCCACACACTCACGTGCATGCCCCCCCACCCCATTTTTCTGAAAGCCTACATCACAAACAGTGCCTTCACACACAAACACGGTGATTAAAGTTCCATCCCCAGAACCCACGTGGAAAGCCCAGCATCGTGGCATGCACCAAATCTCAGGGAATGAAGGCAAGAGACCCCTGGGATTCCCTGGCTGGCCAGTTTATAGAGTCCAAAGCCAGCGAGAGATCCTGTCTCAGAAACACAAGGTGAACACCTCCTCAGGAATCACTCCCAAGACTCATCTCTGGCCTCTGCATGCATCCACACCCATTCCTTGTAAGCCTCTGGGCCAGTACACATTCTCAGATGATAATGATATGGCCGGCCTCCACAACACTTTGTCTTTGTCTCTCCTGCCATTCCATGAAGCACAGGGGACATCTCTGCTGGAAGAGCCTCAGTATTGAAAGTCTAACCCAGGTGGGCAACAATACACCTCAGGCACTGAAGTCTGTGGCCCTAGAAGTCATGGCTTCTGGAGACCATGTCCAGGAATAAATGTAAACAACAACGTCAAACTGTCCTTAGGCAGGAGAAAAGTCACAAAGTAAACTCCAGGGTTTAAAAGGCCCAGATTCAATGTAGAAGTGAACTGGCCTCTTGTATCCAGGCTGTCCGTCTTGGGCAGGCCGGTACAGTCTAACTGGAGTCTTGATTTAACAAATCAGAAATGTTAATTGGACATGACGATGCATGCCCGAAATCCCAGTCCTCTGGAGGTGGAGGCATGAGGATCAAGAGCTTAAGGTCATCCTCAGCTACCCAGGCCAGCCTGGGCTATGTGAGACACTGTCAAAAGAGAAAGGGAGTGAGGAGGAGAAATGGACGCTGGTATGACTCACGTATATAAGCCCAGCACTCAGAAGGCTATGGCAGAAGGATTGCATGGCAAAGCCTGCCTGGATATATATGACCAACTGGGGCTGAGAGAGCCTATCTAAAAGGGGTAGGGACCAGAGTTGTTCCTAGCATGCATAAAGCCTTAGGTTCCATTCCCAGCACTGTATAAGCTGGGCATGGTGGCACATGCCTGTAGTCCCAGTAGTCAGGAAGTAGAGACAGAAAAATCAGAAGTTCAAGGTCATTGGGCCTTCAAGATGGCAAAGGTGCTAGCTACCAAGCTTGATGTTCAATACCCATATCTCACTTGCCAGGAGAAAATGGACCCCCAAATGTTGTCTTCTGACCCCCTCAAAAGTTGTCCTCTGAGCACCAGTTGAGCAGGTGCATGCGTACAGAGAGAATATTAAATTTAAATCTTGAAAATATCTTTAAAAATTAAAACATGTTCACATAGAGAAAAAACAAATAAATCAATGTAAAAACAAATTTGAAGTTCAAGGTCATCCTTAGCTATGCAAAGAGTTTGAGGCCAGACTCTTTGCCCCGTCTCAAAATACATAAATAAATAAAAGAAAAAGAAAAGAAATGGAAAAATTACAAGCACATAACTATTAGGTCCCCTCCTAGTCTCAGGAGAAAGGGGTGCCGATTGGAAGCCATGGGTGCCCCTCCCTCCTGTCCAGAGCGATTCTAAGACAGAGTCAGGAAAATTGGTGAAGCACGAGAGGAGGCCGAAACTGGGTGAATGTGACTCATTCCTCTCCAACATCCCCCTTTTAATCCCTCAACGTCCCAGTGAACAGTGAAGGCAAAGCTCCAGATTTTTTGAGGTTTTTCAGAAAGCTTTCTTTTATGGCCACTAAAGAGAGTGGGCCCTGAGGGTAGCCACCTGCTCACAGGCCACTTCCCTTCCTAATCATGGAATCAAGAGTGCAGCCTGTTTGTCCAAACAGGACAAAAATGTTTCTCAAAAGGCCACTTGGAATTCAGGGAAAGTCCTACAGAGAAGAGCACGCCCTGGGTAACCAGATCTGTTTTTCTGGAAGTATGACCTGTCTTTTCCTTTTCTGCCCAATTCTCGCCTCTGACACACAAACATTTGGGGACAGCTCAGGTCCCAGAGAGTCAGAGTCCACTCAAGGCTCTTGCTGTGGCTGCCTCATAAATTGTCTCTTTTCTTGTTCTCCAAGAAGAGTCCCATTTCTGCTTTTTTAAAAAGGAAAAAAAAAAAGGTTAAGTCACACAGCGACTAGGCAGGCAGTGAGGTCAGTGACGGCTGACATGGGTGGAGGGACGTCTCTGTTCCAAAAGGACAATGTGGAACACATTATCATTCCAACAGGAGAAAAAAATGAGCAGTCAACTTTGCAGGCGGTGCATTAGCCTCCTCCCCTCTTCCACAAATCCTATCTTTATGGCTCCAGCTGGAGAGAGGCTTTAAATGCGAGCATAATTCAATCAGGTTTCATTCGGCCCGCTAGTCACTTAGCAAAACGGGACTGACTTCTCCCAGTGGAATTAGGGACAGGCTCCTCTCTGGAATGCACAAGAGGTGGCCCGCAGCACCGAGACACCGGTAATCAAATTCTTCTTGGTAATTCAGATTAACCAAACACTCGACAGGCGACAGAGGCTGGCCCGGCAAGTCTGCTGCCTGTCAGGCCCCCATCCTAGGGCTCCCCAGGGACAGAAGCCAGATCCCTCTGAGGGCCTTGGAGCTCCTGCTCAGCATCTGTCTCAGGCGCGGTACTTGTCGGGGGGCTGGCTGCAAATGGTACAGAAATAGCTGGGGAAACAATGCCTCTCGCGGGCACACGGGTGGGGAGGCGACACTCTTTCGGGACGGGTGTAGGCGGGGGTATCACCACCATCCTAGTGGGAGAGTGTGGGTCTCCCTCTTTGAGTCTTTCGAGATGCCCCAGGTTAGATTCCACCGCCAAGGCACCGCCAGGTAAACTGAGGCCTGGAAGGGCCCCTCCGCCACGAATGACAGGGGCCGGATTGCCCCCTGGAAACCCACGGGGCCACGCCACCCGCGCCCACTCGGCCTTCGGGTGCAGCTCCCCTGGGCCACTCCAGGCCCCGTGCGCTCGCCGGTTTCCATGGCAACCGAGCAAGCCTGCCTCTTTCGCGCCCGGACTCGCCGCGGGGACCGTGACCAGTGCGGCCCCGCCCCAGCGCGTGCCCCGCCACCCGTGTCTCAGCCCGCGGTCTCCGCGCCCTCCGCGGGGTCCCCGCAGTAGCCCAGAGGCACCTCCTGGGCCATCCTCGGCTCCGCCGACCTTCCTTCTCGCGCCCCGCACTCACCTCAGCTCAGCCCATCAGCCGCGTCCCCCGCGCGCGGCTCCCACGCCCGCCGTTAGCCGAGCGAGCGCCCGGCTCGAGGCGCCTCCTGCCGGCCGTGCAACGGACAGGGCGAGGCCTCTGAGGGGGCGGGGCCTCTGGGGCGGAGCCTGTGTGGGCGGGGAGCCGAGCGAGGCGAACGGAAACCTGACACCTCAGTGCCCAATGGGCAGAGACGACGCCTCTAGTGGGCGGAGTCACACGTATTAGGGCGGGCCTGGGCGGCTGGGAAATACAGGTTGTGCGCTAGCGTCCCCTTCTGGCAGCCAACGGGAGGGGCGATTCTCTAAGAGGTGTGCCCTTTGGGTGGACGAGGCCTCGGTGAAGGGGAGGGGCTGGTTTCCTACCGCGGGCTCGTGGTGTCTCAAGGGGCGGGGCCTCAGGCAAGAAAGGCGTGGCCATGTGTGCTCTATGGTCAATTAGGTGGTGATTGGCCCCCACCCCAGTTAGTGGACAAGGGTGGGCAAGTACATAACTGTGTTACTTGATATGTATGAACATGCATGAAACTGACCAGGGACAGGGAGGCCAGAATTTCGTTTTATTTTATTTAATATATTTTTTCTTATTTATTGACAATTGCATACAATATATATAGTGCATGTTATCAATATTTACCCCATTTCTTCAATTTTAATGTATTCTTCGTAGAATTTTATTTTATTTTTTAGATAAGATCTCGTGTATCTCAGACTGGCCTCAAACTATGTAAGCAAGGCCTTCCTGAGGCTACTGCCTACCTTCCTTGTGTTGGGATTCAGGCTTGCACTACCATGCCTAGTTTTTGTAGTGCTAGAGATCAAATCCAGGGCCCAGGGCTTCATGTGTGCAATACAAATGCTCTACCAACTGAACCACATCACCAGCTCTTAGCAACCAGAATTCTAAAAGACAAGTCAAATTACGGCAGACTGGCTTAAAACCATGCAAAATGGGGCCAAATCAGCTATGGGGCTTTGATACAAATGCCTTCCTACCAACTTGTTTGTTTTGATTTACCCCTGGTATGTTCATGATCTCAAACTGTAGACCTTTTCCCTGGGAGCACATCTTTTTGTTGATAGTTTATAGCGTACAATGCTGTAGAGCAATAGTTCTCAACCTTCCTAACGCTGTGACCCTTTAATACGGTTCCTCATGTTGTGGTGACACCCAACCATAAAATTATTTCATTACTAGTTTATAACTGTAATTTTGCTACTGTTATGAATTACAATGTAAATATCTGCTGTGCAGGATATCTGATCGGCACCCCCTGTGGGGTCTTGACCTGAGGTTGAAAACCATTGCTGCAGAGTAATGACCTCATGTTTGAGAGAAGGATGTAGACACTTATGGATCACCCCTTCTGCCAGTCCCTATATGCTTAGGGGCTTTACCCTGCCCAGCTCCCTGGATCAGTACACCAGCTCTTACAAGGTTTCTACTCTTCAGCTATTCACCTAGAGATGTAGAGTTTCAGAGAAGCCAGGTAGCCAAATGTCAGTCAGGACTTGGCTTGACTGTGTGATAAGCTAGTACCCCTACAGACCTTCACAGGACACGGACACACACACACCCATCATGCACACCAACCTCCTCATGCACCCTAGTCTGGGAGGCTGTAACCAAACAATATGCTGGAATATTTCCATACAATTCCCTACAAACAATAGCAAAGAGGCAGTTACCAGTGCAAGGAGGAGAGCCTGGGTTCAGGCCTGGATGTTCTCTCTGCCCCATCCTGCGCTGTAATCAAGCCCCTCTCCAGACTCTCTACACCCATCACTGGCAGAGACTCACACCCCGCAACAATGAGAACCAGATCTGGACTATTTTTGTAAATAAAGTTTTATTGGGACACAGCTCCGAATTGTTTATTTACATACCATCTGAGTGACTGACAGTTTGTAGCCTGTAGTGGATAGAATGTAAAACGCCTACCCCAGGCTTATGTTTCAAATGCTCGGCCACCAGTTGGCAGTGTTATTTTGGAAGGTTGTAAAGACTTTACAGAGTGGAGACCAGATGGAAGATGTAGGTCATGGGGATAGGTTTTTGAGGGATTATCATCCCGGGCCATTTTCTGCCTGCTCTCTGCTTTCTGTTCCCCATGAGGTGACTAGCTCTCTGACACATTCGCTTGCACCACAATGTTCTGCACAAACTTGTGGAGCTATGTGGCCAAGAATGGACATCTCTGGGACTGTAAGCCAAGACAGTGTTCCTCTTTTAAGTTGCTGCTGTCAGCTATTCGTCACAGCAATGCAAAAGTAACTAAGACACACCGCAAAGCCGAAAAACTGCCTCCTTAAAGGCCCCACATCCAGTAACATTCTGGGGTACTGGGAACTGGGACTTCAGCATCTGAATTTTCATCCCATGAAATGAGCTTTCATCATCTAGATAATTTTAATTTATCCTTAAAGACTATAATCAAGTGTTGCTTATGTGGTAGCTAACCTCTGAGATGGCTGCCAGTGAGCCACACTTCCTGGTTTTCACATCACTTCATGGACTCACTTGTTGAACCAGGATGACTAGCATAACCCACACAATGTCGTCTCCATGATACTATGACTCTGGAGCTACACAATGAAAGATGTAGCGTCTGCCCACACCATCTCTTAGATCATTTACTCTGAGGTAACCTGACCAACATGTTGAAAAGACATGCAAGCAGCTCTGTGTGAAAAGAGGCACCTACCAACAGCCAACACCAATGCATATATGTCTGTGAGCTGTGTTGGCTTGGATTTTCCCCTACCCAGAGTCCCAATCCCAGTGCTGTAGCCCTGATTGGTAGCCCTGGCTGACATTCTGACTGGCAGTCCTGGAGCTGTATCTATAGATCAGGCTGGCCTTGAACTCAGAGATCCTCCTGCCTCTGCCTACCAAATGCTGGTGTTAAGGAGACGTGCCACCACCGCCTGGCATTCTAGCTGAAGTTTAACAACCAATTCCATTACGGATGCATTCCACCAAAAGGGATTATGTATGGAGGGCTTGGTCCTCAATGCAAGCCATAGTCAGATCTGGAGCTTTGGATAATTGCCTAGATCCTAAGGGTGCTGACTTAATCAATAATTAACCATTTATTTGTTTGTTTGTGTTTGTTTGTTTTGCATGTGAGCACATTCATACTTGTGATATGGGCACACATGCACCATAATGTGTCTGTGGAGGTCACAGGACAACTCCAGGTTTGGGTCCTCACCTTTCTTTCATCTTATTTGAGACAGGATCACTTTGTTGTTTTTCCTGGGAACCCTTCCATCCTCACTTCCCATCATCCCATGGGAATGCTAGGATTACAGACACTTGTCCTGTGCATCTGGCTTTTACATGGGTCCTGGGGATTCCAGCTCAGGGCCTCATGCTTGTGCAGTGTTTTTACCCACTGAACCATTTCCCCACCCAATGGATTCGTCCCCTGACAGAGTCATAATATGATGGCATCAACAGGAGGTAGCATAATGTGGGAGGTGGGGTCTAGTTGGAGGAAGTAGGTCACTGGAGACATGGGACACAGTTTGAGTAAGGGAATTTGCTTAATAAAAAAGTAAAGCAGGCCAGGTGTGAGGGCACACTCCTTTAACACCAGCACTTTGGAGGCAGAGGCCAGCCTTGTCTATATAGAAAGTTCTAGGCTACATAGTCAGACCCTGAAGAAGGGAGTCAGCCTGGGTCACATAGTGAGACCTTGTCTCAAAAAATAAGTAAGAGTTAGCCAGGTGGGTGGCGCACACCTTTGATTCCAGCACTCGGGAGGCAGAGGCAGGAGGGTCCCTGTGAGTTCGAGGCCAGCCTGGGCTACAGAGTGAGTTCCAGGACAGGCTCCAAAGCTACACAGAGAAACCCTGTCTCAAAAAAAAAAAAAAAAAAAAGTAAAAGTTTAGGGCCTCCTTCCTCTTTCTGCGTCTTTGTGACTGTGGAGGCCTTTGGAAGCCTGCTGGGAACAGGACTTCTAAAAGGCAAATATATCTGGAAGACTGTGGTGCAAAGTCTCCGGAAATCAAAGAGAGGACTCGGCTCTTCTTGAAGATGTTTATGCCCGAGATGAAACTGAATTCCACTTAGGCAAGAGATGTGCTCATGTGTATCAATCATGTGTATAAAGCAAAACAATAACGCAGTGACTCCTGAAGCCCAGCAAACAGAATGAGAGCAATCTGGGGTACGGCGACTCGGGCCTATGGAAACAGGCACGGGTCACGCCAAATTCCAAAGCAACCTTCCAGGACTTAAACTAACAAAATGTAAATCAATAAAAGTGGATTTATGCTCTGGAAAAATAATAAACAAAAACAAATAGATAAATAAAAAGAATTTAATTTTTAAAATAAAATTTAAAAAACAAGATAGCGATTGGGGAAGACATCTAGTGTTGACCTCTGACCTCCACTCACATACGAGTGCATGTGTACCTGCACACGCATGTGTGCATTCACCCTCAAACATGTACATTTCACCCACACAGGCACATATACACACACATACATACACATATACACACAGGCACATATACACCCATACCCCCAGACACACACACACACACAGGAAATGGAGTTTTGAGCTGCTATCTTTGGCCAGTAGGTGGAGGCAGATCCCTGAGACTGTCAGGCAAAGTACTTACTGAGCTCAAAGATAAGTAAGCATCAGGTTAGGCTGTGTCCCCAAAGGATGGACTTTCTAGAAATAAAGAGAATGGGCTCCTGGGAAGACCAGTAGTGATGAAGACCAGATGTCAGAAGGCACATTCAGTTTATAATCCAGTTCTGCCTGTCACCAGCAACCCCTAAGGCAGCAGGGTTACAAAGATGAGCAAGACAACTTCTGGAGTTGGGGTGGTAGGTTGCTGGGCAAGAGCACCAGCTGCACAAATGTGAGGACCAGAGTTCAAATCCCCATCACCCATATAAAAAGCCAGGGTTGACACACACCTGCAGCCCCAGTAATGTGGGGACCAGAGTTCAAATCCCCATCACCCATTTGAAAAGTCAGCTGTGGAGACACATACATCTGTAACCCCAGCAATGTGAGAACCAGAGACAGAAGAATCATTAGGATTTGTTGGCTTCTAGCCTAGCTGCAGGCTCACTGAGAGACCCTGTCTCAAAGGGATAATATGGAGAGTGACAGAACAAGACACCCAACATCCTCCTCTGTCCACTGCATGCATGAATGGGGACGCGCGCGCGCGTGCGCGCGCGCACACACACACACACACACACACACACACACACACACACACACACACCACAATCATATACATGTCGGTGTAAAGAGTTCCTTATAATACAATGAGATACCAATTGTGTAGCAGTCAGCTAATGCTGCAATAATGGTGTGTAACAAACATTCAGAGGTCTACACTAAAGAACCATTATTGCCTGCATGTTGGCAGGTGATCTGTGACTCTAGTAAGTTCAACTTGAGACTGTGTGGGATTGGATTCAGATCTGCTCTGCCTACCTCCTCATTCTCAGAAATGCTCTTCCAGGGAACCTGACTTTCTCCTGAAAGATGGGGGAAGTGTAGGAGTTCAGACTGTACCACGGGAGCTTATGTAAAGAATCTGCTGCCAGTTCTGATGATAACATGTCTATGGCACCTGTACTCAGGAGGCTGAAGAAGGGACTGACTCAGCCTGGGCCACACAGGGAGACCCTACCTCAAAAAAATAAATTAAAAATGCTGTATGAGATTGGCCCATCCTTGTTCCATTGTGGACAGAGAGTAGCTCATGAGGCCACACCCCTCCCTGAGAAGGGAAGGACAGCATGGCCCCTGGTAAATTGCCTATTCACCTTAAATGGCACCTGACCAGAGAGAGGGTTGAAAGAGGGCAATGCAGATGAATATCATCAAAATACCTCCTACACATGTGTTAATTCGTCAAAGATCAAAAAAAAAATTTTTTTTAGCTAAGCATGGGGATGTACACCTTTAATCCAAGCAGAGGCAGCTGGACCCTGTAAATTCAAGCCACCCTAGTCTGCACAGTGAGTTTCAGTCCATCCAGAGCTATGCAGTGAGACCCTGTGTATGTATATGTATGTAAGTATGTATATATGTGTGTGTGTGTGTGTGTAGGCAGAAGTTTCTCTCCTAAATATCCTAATATTCCTAAATATCCAGCAGCTGCTTCCCAAATAATTGACTCAGAGGCTTAATATTATTTATAAATGCTCGGCCAGTAGCCCAGGCCTATTACTAACTAGCTCTTACACCTAAATTAACCCATAATTCTATGTTTGGCCACATGGCTTAATATCTTTTCTCAATGTGGTCCTGTGGGCCGCAAGAATATATTACAGAGATTCAGCTGTGTATTAAAACTATACTTTGACCAGACCAAGGGTCCTGTCAAGAGACAAAGCCATTTATTATGAATAATTGGTGATATCCAGCCTTTAATATTTCAGCTGTCTTCTGCTATGAAATCCTTGTGTGCCCAGACCAATTGGCAGACAGTTCAGCTCCCCAGACCTGCTGAACCTACTAAGTTACTAACTGCCCTGCTGAGCTTAGGAGACAAGCTGGCAGGAGACGCCTAGCTTTGTTTCTTGTGTTAATGAAACTCAGACCATCCCCTTGCCTTGAGGAGGCCTAGTGGCTCTCCAGAGCAACTGACTGAGAACAAAAGAGGTTTTTACATATCAAGGTGGGAAGTAAAATAACATTCCCAAAGAGGCAGAGAACCATGTGCCCAGAAAAAGAAAGGGCAGGCATTTTCTGCAGAAACAGACAGAACAGCACGGTGAGAGAGAAGAGAGGAAGACAGAGGTTCCATAGAGGGTCAGCAGATCTCAGGTAGAGTTTTCTGAGTGCCAGGAGTAGAGAGTAGCAGAGATGGAGAAAGAGGACACAGAGGACGAAGATGAGGCTGGAAGCACAGGAGTTTAGTCAATAGCAGGGCTACAAGTTAGGGAACTGGACGGAGCTGAAGCTATGGAAACAGGATTTCATCCCAGAGAAATAAAGTAGATAGATATAGAGCTTGGTATATCTAGACTTATTTCTGCCTTGAATGCCTGGTGGAGCTACAGCTGAATTGATAGAACTTTGTCTTAGAGGAATAAAGTTAACAGACATAAGAACATAGTGTACGTAGATTTTTTTTTCCCCTCAGATATCCCACACCGGATGCAGCTAACCCCTGGGATCCCTGGGACTCCATAGTGTGGCATTCCCATCTTGTTTCCTCTGCATCTGGCTGGTGACTCCTGACTCCGCCCTTCCTCTTCTCAGAATTCTCCTGGTCTGGTCACCCTGCCTATACCTCCTGCCTGGCTATTGGCCAATTAGTCTTTTATTAAATCAATTTTTGTGACAAATCTTTACAATGTACAACAGCATTATCCTACAGCATACACACACACACACACACACACACACACACACAAGTAGAAAGTGGGTGGGGATGCAGAGAAATTGGGACTTTTACATGTTGCTGGTGGGAACACACATGGTCACATGGTCACATGGTGTATTGGTTTCTTGTCTGATTGCTGTGACAAACACCTGGGAAAAACAACTTGAGAAAGGCAGGGTTCATCTCAGCTCACAGTTTGAGGGTGCAATCACCACGGGAGGGAAAGCATGGTGGCAGGAGTGTGAGGCAGCAGGTCACACTGTGTTCCCGTACAGGAAGCAGAGAGCGATGCATGCTGGTGCTCAGCTCACTTTCTCCTTTGTATTCAGTCCAGGACCCCAGCCCATGGGATAGTATCGCCTCCATTCCAATTAACCTATTCTAGAAACGTTGTTACAGACATCCCAGAGCCTTATCTTCTAGTCAAATCTAGATCTAGTGAAGTCAACTATCCATAGTAACCTTCCAGAGGCCCAGGAAAACCCGTAGTTTCTCAAATGATAACAGCATTCCCAGACAATCTAGGAACTCTCAGGAGAATGGAGACACAATTCTACACAAAAACTTGCATACAGTGTCTGGAGAGATGGCTCAGCACTTAAAAGCACTTGCTGCTCTTGCAGGAGACCCAAGTTTGGTTCCCAGCACCCTCATCTAGGTCCTCACAATCTCCTGTAACTTCAACTTCCGTCAATCTGTCACCCTCTTCTGGCCACTTTGGGCATACATGTGCCCCATGCACGTGCGCGCGCATGCGTGCACACACAGACACACACATACACTCACAGAGAGAGAGAGAGAGAGAAAGGGGGGGAGAGGGAGAGGAGAGGTGAGGAGAGAGAGAAATCAATTTCAAAAAATGTGTGTGCAAATGTATGCAGCAGTAAAAGGCTTATTATATTTATGACCTATTGTTCACACTACTAATATGTCTATCACTTGGCAAATGGGATTGGTGAATATTCAGTCACAAAAAGTGATGCAGATCTGACAAGATGGCTCAGAGTGAAGGCACTTGCCACACAATCCTGATAACCTAAGTTCAAGCCACAGAACCCACTGTGGAATGTGAGAACTGACCCCTACTACATGTCCTCTGACCTCCACATACATGCTATGTCATTCACATGTCTGAACTCACAGACATACACTAATAATAACAGTCATTATTATTTTCTATATTTATTAATGTAGCAACAAAGTACTAATACATGCTGCAACATAGATGAACCTTGGAAGTATTATACTGATATAAGCCAGGTAGTGTCATGGTTTAGCTCTGAAGTATCACCCATCAAAGGTTCATGGGATCCCTGATCAGGAGAGTTCAGAGTTGGAGGGATTGAAAGGTGACTTAGATTGTGAGGTTGCTGGTTTAATCAGTTAAGTAATCCTCAATTCTCAGCTGAATGGGATGTTAGGTAGTGGCAGTTTTGCCTGGAGGAAGAGTTACCCTGGAAAATAGGAAGAGACATCTCTCTCACTCAATCTCTCTCTCTCTCTCTCTCTCTCTCTCTCTCTCTCTCTCTCTCTCTCTCACTCTCCTTTCCCCTACCACCCCCACCACCACGATGCTCTGCTTCATCAAAAATCATGAGGCCAAGTGACCATGAACTGAGACCCTTGGAGACCATGAGTTGGAATAAATCTCTCACCTTCTTTAACTTGACTTTGCCCAGTGTTCTGTAGCAGCGGTGGAAAGCTACCATGTTTAGAAAGGTCAAGTCTACACAGCAGTGATAGGAGAATGTCTTTCTGTACACTGTGAATATGTGTTGCTCTGATTGGTTGATAAATAAAAAGCTGATTGGCCAGTAGCCAGGCAGTAAGTATAGGCAGGATAAACAGACAAGGAGAAGAAAGGCTGAGTGAGGAGACACCAGCCTGCCGTGCAGGGAGCATCATGTAATGGCACACAGGATTATAGATTAACAGAAATGGGCTGAGTTTAATTGTAAGAGCTAGTCAATAGTTAGCCTGAGCTAATGGCTGAGCAGTTTTAATCAATATAAGCCTCTGTGTGTTTACTTGGGTCCAAGCAGTTGCAGGACAGGCGGGTGAGAGAGATTTGTCCTGATTGCGGGCCAGGTGGTACACAGGAACACTTCAGCTACACAGCAGAGTAGAGGAGGGTTGTAGAGGGAGCTAGGCCACCAAGCCTGATGATCTGAGTTCAAAATACCACGATCCAAAGGTGGAAGGAGAGAAGAAACTCCCACAAGTTGTTCTCTTACCTACACATGTGTGTCATGGCACACACACACACACACACACACACACACACACGCACACACACACACACACACACACAGCCCGCCAGTGCCAACCATTGATTTAAAGGCCATCTTGAAGCCAACTACAAAGAGAAGATTGTTGGGACTAGAGGAGGGACTCATGTGGAGGAGCTACCACAGCCAATGGTGGCACGCCTGATCTATCCCCAATTGCCAGCCAGCTGAATAAATCCCTCCCTGTGTCCAAACCCACATCTTCAGTTTTTATTATTAAATTATTTTTATTTATTCATTTTTGGGGTATGTATGTGTTCATGTGTGTGCATACAGGTATGATTAAACACACACATGTGAGGGCCAGGCAGAGGTCAATGTCAGCACCTTTTCCAACCACTCCCCATCTTATCTTTTTCAATCACATTTTTATTTATATTGGTCATGGGAGACAATTTTCAGATATCTTGGGGGAAGGGTTTGGTTCTTTCCTTCTATCCCATGGGTCCCAGGGATTGAACTCAGGCCATCATTGGCATAAAGAGCTTTTACAGGCTGATCTGTCTTGTAGTCTCCCACCTTATTTATTTATTTATTTATTTATTTATTTGTTTATTTATTTATTTATTTATTTATTTTGAGACAAGGTCTCTCACTGAGCCTGGAGCTCACCAGTTCAGCCAGACTGGCCCACCAATGAGCCCTGGAGATCCTCCTGTGTCTCTTCCCCATCACTAGGCTCAGGCAGAGCTCTAGAGGGAAGCCTGCCCTGTTCATTTGCAGGCTTAGATGGAAAAGAGAGCTCTTGTGGGCTGCAAGAATATATTATAGAGATTCAGCTGTGTATTAAAGCTATACTTTGACCGGCCAAGGGACTGTCAAAAGGCAAGCCATTTATTATGAATATTTTGTGCTATCCAGCCTTTAATATTTCAGCTGTCTTCTACTATGAAATTCTTGCATGCCCAAATATTTCTAGACCCACTAAACTTCTAAGTTACTAACTCCTCCTCCCTGCCCCCCACTCCCCCCCAGATGTATAGCTTGCTTCTTGTGCAAATGAAGCTCAGACCATCCCTTCACCTAGAGGTTTTACATATCAAGGTGGAAGGTAGGGTGGAGGAACATTCCTTAGGAGGCAGAGAACCACGTGGCCAGGGAGATGAAGACAGGCATTTTCGGTAGAAACAGACAGAACAGCATGGCGAGAGAAAAGAGAGGAAGACAGAGATTCCATAGAGGGTAAGCAGATCTCGGGTAGAGTTTTCTGAGTGCCAGGAGTAGAGAGTAGTGAAAATGGAGAATGAGGAAACTCAGGACGAAGATGAAGATGGAAGCATAGGAGTTAGTCTTTAGCAGGACTATGGGCTAGGGAACTGGACAGAACTGAAGCTATGGAAACAGGATTTCATCCCAGAGAAATAAAGTAGACAGATAAAGAGCTTAGTGTAGCCGGGCGGTGGTGGCACACACCTTTAATCCCAGCACTCGGGAGGCAGAGGCAGGCGGATCTCTGTGAGTTCGAGGCCAGCCTGGTCTACAGAGCGAGATCCAAGAAAGGCACCAAAGCTACACAGAGAAACCCTGTCTCGAAAAACCAAAAAACAAACAAACAAAAAAATAACAAAGAGCTTAGTGTATCTATATTTATTCTTGTCCTGAATGCCTGGTGGAGCTATAGCTGTATTGATAGAATTTTGTTTTGGAGGAATAAAGTTAACAGACATAAGAGCATAGTGTACATAGATTTTTTTCCCCTCAGATATCCCACGCCGGATGTAGCACAATCCCCAGACCCTGGGAATTCAGGAGAGAGCAGGGAAATGAGGATGTGTCTGCGCTGGTAGAGTGCTCATTTGACAAGCATGGAGCCCTGGGTTGCCTCCCCAGCACTGGGTGTGGCACTGCACCCTGACAAGCCCAGCCCTGGGAGGTAGAGGCAGGAGGATCGGGAGTTCAAGGATATGCTTGGCTATGTGAGACTAGCCTTGACTACACGAGACCCTATCTCAAAGGAAGAAAAGGAAAAGCTGGGTGTGGTGGTGCATTCATTTAATCCCAGAAGGTGGATCTCTGTGAGTTCGAAGCCAGCCTGGTTTACATAGCGATGGTTATTACACAGAGAAACCCTGTCTTGAAAAGAGGTGGGGGGGGGACAGGGAGAAAGAAAGAAGGAAGGGAGGGAGGGAGAGAAAGAGAAGAAAAAAGAAAGGAAAAGAAAAGAGAAAAGAAAGGAAAGAAAAAGAAAAGGAAGGGAGTGAGGAGAAAAATGGGGAGGGGAGAGCAGCACAGACATGGGCAGGCAGGAAAGGCAGGGCCAAGGGTTCCCTGCAAGCTCCTATCCTATCCAACACTGTGTTGCTGCCCAAGGGCCCAGCCTCAGCCAAGGCAGCTTTGGACGGTGAGACCCAGGTCTGCTTGTGGTTGCCAGCACTGCTCCTCTTTCTGTCACCCAGGGCTCCCCTCTTATGTTTCCCCATGAGAGAGCCACCCAACCCTGCTCATACTTCCATTCTAGCTCTGGCCTGAGATTGATTCAGCCCCCGCCCCCAACCAGTGTTCCAAACCCTCTAAGGAAGCTCTCCCAGCTGTGCACAGCTGGGAGACACACTGCTGCTGTCTCCATGGCTCTTTGGGTCATGACAATAGTGAAGTGCTGGCATCTTAGGTCCCAGCATGCTCTCTTCCCCCCACACTCCTCCCATGGGAATCTCTTTTCCTGCTCTGCTGCTTGGGTGATATGTGGTGACATCTGGAATCAGGGCTGGAGTGGAATGGGATCCTGGGAGACCCTCTTTCCTGAATGATGCTAGTATGTCTTGAATTGGAGCAAGGGAAGGAAGAGTAGCCACGGCCTTTTAGGATGCTCCCAAGTGTTACCCATAGTTGAAATTTCACCATAACTAATTAGGACACAGGCTGATGCTGCATTTTAAATTACTGTGTGTATGCGTGTGTGTGTTGCATGAATTCTAAATGGTCTTATAATAAAAACCTGGAGCCAGATATTGGGGTAAATGCTGAAAGATCAGAGAGACAAAGGAACAAGCCACAGCCACTTCTCACCTCACCAACTCCACGAATCCTCGGAATGCTCCTGAGTCCTCAGCTGAAAGGCTCTCTAGTTCCTGTCTCCTCACGCCTTATATGTGTTTCTCCACTCAGCCATTTCACTTCCTATCTCAACCATCCTAGTGCTGGGATTAATGGTGTGTGTGCTTCCCAAATACTGGGGTTAAAGGTGTGTACTATCAAACTGAGTGGTGGTAGAGCATGCCTTTAATCCCAGCACTTGGGAGGCAGAGCCAGGCAGATCTCTGTGAATTTCGAAGCCAGCCTGGTCTACAGAGCAAGATCCAGGACAGGCACCACAGCTACACAGAGAAACCCTGTCTCGAAAAACAAACAAACAAAACAAAACAAAAAAAAAGGTGTATACTACCACTGCCTGGCCTCTATGTTTAACTTTGTGGCTGGCTCTGTCCTCTGATCTTCAGGCAAGCTTTATTTCTTAGATTACAAATATCACCGTGTGTGTGTGTGTGTGTGTGTGTGTGTGTGTGTGTGTGTGTGCTTGTATGTGTGTGTGTGTGTGTGTGTGTGTAAGACAGAAGATAGCTTACAGAAGTCCAGTCTCTCCTACTATGGGCCCCAGGAACTGAACTCAGGTCAGCAGGCTTAGCAGCAAGCACTTTCACTTCTGAGCCATCTCAGCAGCCCCACTGGATATTAATTACCCTATTCCTTTCTTCATGTAGTCCTATTTATTTATTTATTTATTTATTTATTTATTTATCTATCTATCTTTATATGTGTGGGTATTTTGCCTACACGTATGTCTGTGCATCACATGCATGCCTAGTACCTGCAGAGGCCAGAAGAGGCATCAGATCCCCTGAAACAGGAATTAGAGATGGTTGTGAGCTGCCATGCGGGTGCTGGGAATTGAACCCAGGTCCTCTGGAGGAAATGCTCTTAACTGCTGAGCCATCTCTCCAGCCCCCTATAAAGCACTGTCTCATTTACTTTGTTTTTTTAGTTGGCAGCACCTGCCACAGAGAGCAGGAGATTGACGTAAACCTTTGCAGATGGGGAAGGCCAAATTTGATGACAATCCTAGCAAGACAGCTCTGCCCTCCAGGAGCAACTTAAGTACCTGAGTGACAGACAGGGCTCTGAGCTGTGGTACAAATAAGCACGAGGAATGAGGGTGTGCAGAAGATAGCCCCAGAGTCACACAAAATCTACAAGCTCTTCAATGTGTATTTGGGCTTTGAAGGATGAGTAGGAGTTGGGTAGGAGAGAGACAACATGTGGGGTAGCCATCTAGGGCCAACTCAAATCAAATGCTCAGCCCAGGGGCACAGGAGGTGGAGCTGTTCACCTCATGAGCTCCACAGGGGCCATGTGGTCACTTTGAAGTGCCAAGTCAGTGTCCTGGCATCCATGACTGTTCCTGGGAACCTCCTTGTCCCCATTAGCATCCTAGTGACAAAAGATTCTCTTGGTCTGACCAGTGCCACATCCAGGGGAGTTCCCACACAGCATTCCAGATGCCCCACCCCTCCCCCCAATAGCCTCAGACACAAGGGGAGGCCAGGTATGAGGGTCCCGGTCTGCAGTCAGCTGTCTCCATTGTGGTCCTCTTCTCTGAACCCTGACCCCCAGCTGGAGGAAACATGGGGGAGATCCATGGGACAGCATTACCCAAGATGGTTTCCAGGGGCTGGAGGTCCTGTTCACATACACACACTCACACGTGTTCATACATGCACACAGCACTCATATGCACAGGCAGGCTAGACAAAACCAATCCTAAAGCTCACTGGCTCCAAAACCATCTTTCTGAGGAATGCATAAACTTGATTTAATACTGGCTTTGACATATGGGATTCCAGGTGCTGAAGCCCTGAAATACCTTGGAATGTGCTAGAACAAAGTATAAGGCACCCTGTCCAGGCCCACCCTCGCCCACACCCATCTGGCTGGAAGTTGTTGAGTAAGACCTTGGATTTCCAGTAGCCTCTTCCAGAGATTCTGAGTTGTCAGTTCAGGTCAGGAGCATGGCCCGCAGCTCCAATACTCAGCCAGTGTCCAGGTGGCATCTTATGACGAGGCTAGCCCAGGAGTAGAGGTGACTGAGGATAGGCCCCTGGCAGCCATGTTCTTAGCTGACATGTCACCTCAGAGGTTGGGGATGCAGACATTCCATAATTCTGATAGCTGAAGACCCTGCTCCTGGGCCCATCAGAGGGACCTCTGGAAGCCATCTCAGAAAACCAAGGGGGGAAAAAAAAACCTGCTGAATGCAGCTTCATCATTTCTCTGGAATCTGTGAGATGAGAAGAAATAGCTAAGTAGCAGCATCCTCATCCCAGCTCTCAGCTCCTCCAGTACCAAGGACCAGCCATGGTGGACTGGAGTGTCAGCAGCTGCTTGGAATGTATGCCTTGGTTTCCCTGCAATGCCTCCAAACATCCCACACCAGTGTTTCCTTGAAGGTGGACAGGAGGGAATAGAAGGTAATTGTGTCCAGAGATAAGCATATTCCTCCATACAGTGGTTTCTAATGGCTCTGCTGTGATCCTGTCTCTTAACACACCAGGCCAGCCAAGAAGTTCCATCATGAGCACAGAATCAATTAGTAATGTCTGCATGGGGCACTATGTTGAATTCTACCTACCACTATGCAAATTCTGCAATTGATTGGTGATGTCCGAAATGGTCAGGGATATTCCCCATCTATCATCTATAATGCTAGGTGACTTTCCCCTGCAGCAGAAAGGGAGGTTCTCAGGACCTTAAAAATTACTTCTCAAATGGTCATTCCCAATTTTGCCCTTTTCTGAAGATGTTAATACTGGTTATAGTAAAAAAAAAAAAAAAAAAAAAAGTCATTTGTCTAAAGTAGAAATACAGTACTGAATTAATTTCTTTTCCGTGGAGATGACTAAATGTTTTCTTCCTTGCTGGAGACTCAAAAGGTGGTCTGGCTGTCAGTGAAAGGGACCTTAGACCCTTAAAGAATTCCATCCAGGAAAAGGCAGGCAGACCTTGGCACTATGCTCTGGGTTAGAGTTCTCAGTTCACTTCCCAAGATGCTTTGATCCCAAAGTCTAAATGACCCATGGAGTCTGGGTCATCTCATTTGGACACCTTGGTCTGCAGTGTGCTGGGCAGGTAGAGGTACCTCCAGATGGCATAGTAGTGGGTACCAGCACCAAATGCCACAAAGAGGTGCCAGATGGCATGGGCAAAGGGAATCCTCCCGTCACTCTTGAAGAACACCATACCCAAGCAGTAGAAGACCCCTCCTGTCATCAGCTCCCAGATGCCCTCAGTGTTGGGCTGTTGGAAGAAAAGGATTGGACACAAGTCAGAGGAAGAGCTAGTCATTTCCTGCCACCCAAACGAAAAGACATGCAAGTTGTGAACAAGTCCAGAGTCCCCTAGGAAATCTCAACACTGTGATATCAAATTTTCCCATATTACTTTTCCAAATCTGCAATTGGTTGATGATAGTGAACTCGAACCTCAGAGGCCCAGCACTTGGGAGAAGGACAAATGCAGCAGGATTAGAAATCCAAGGTCATGCCAGGTTACACGAGGCTCTGTCTTAACAAAACAAAGCCAAAATCTCAAAAACCCTGCTTTTATAGGGTCACATAGCAGGTTCAAGAATGTTAGCTAAATACTGAGACCCTAAAAAGGTGGGGGGGGGGGGGGCTTGAGATTTGGCTGAATAGTAGAGCACTTGCCTAGAATGTGCAACACCCTGGGTTCAATCCCCATCATTGCACACACATACCCACAGTCAGTTGATATACTCATATCAGGGAATGTTATTTGTTACTTGGCCTTAAAAAAAAAAAATTCTGACCAAGCCACGGTGTGGAGGAGCTCCAAGGACACAACACTAAGTGAAATAAGCCAGGCATGAAAGGACAGCTACCATAAAATGTGACTGTCCCAAAGGAGCCAAGTCCACAGAGACAGTAGAAGGAGCATGCCATGGCCTGGATGGAAGGATGGTGTGCAAAGCTATCCTCCCAGCCAAACTGCTGCCATCTTCAGGAGGTTTAGCCTGCTCACCAAGGATCATCACAGCTGGGCTTGTTGAGTGCTGACATTCCCTCCTGGAAAAAGGGGGCCAGGGAGGGTCATGGTAGCCTCCACTGAGTATCCAGCCATCCCTCCCAATTTGTCCCCAATTGCAAATGGCCTTGGGGTCTCTGAGAAGGGCTAGAGGCTATCGGTGGGCAATATGGGAGGGAACTCCATCTCCATAGCCATGAGGAGTCATCAGGCATGATGGATGCAATCTTCCAGTGTGGTTGCTAGAAAGTCACCCATGCTCCTGCCCATAATCCCTCACACAAAGCCCTGCAGGTAAACCTAAGGTGGATTTCGGCGGACTCAAGGAGGAGTAGATGTTTATATCTTCTCAGGGGAAGGAATCTTAGCCATAGAGAAGAAGGATTCTCTCTCTCTCTCTCTCTCTCTCTCTCTCTCTCTCTCTCTCTCTCTCTCTCTCTCTGTGTGTGTGTGTGTGTATGTGTGTGTGTGTGTGTGTGTGTGTGTGTGTGTGTGTGTGTGTGCGCGTATGTGTGGTGTGTGGTACGTGTGCACGCATGTGGAGGTCAGAAGTCCACCTCAAGCACTGCTCCTCAGGACACCATCCACTTTCGGTTTTGTTTTGTTTTGTTTTGTTTTGTTTTGTTTTCAAGACAGGGTTTCTCTGTATAGCCTTAGCTGTCCTGGAACTTGCTCTGTAGACCAGGCTGGCCTCAAACTCAGAGATATGGAGATCCACCTGCCTCTACCTCTCAAGTGCTGGAATTATAATCCCCCAGCACCTGACCACTCACCTCGTTTTTATGAAACAGGGTCTCTCACTAGCCTGGAGCTCATAGGTAAGGCTATACTGGCTGGCCAGCAAGTTCAGAAATCTTCCCAGTGCTGGTATTACAAGGGCACACATCATGCCAGCTTTTTTAAAAGTTATTTATTTATTTATTTGTTTGTGTGTGTGTGTGTGTGTGTGTGTGTGTGTGTGTGTGTGTGTGCACCACATGTGTGTGAGTGCCCAAGAAGGCAGGAAGAGGGCACTAGACCCCCTAAGCTGGAGTTACAGGTGTTTGTGAGTCGCCTAACCTGGGTGCCGGAAGCCACACTCGTGCCCATCATCTGTACTGACACACAGGACCTAACCATCTTTAGGTCAATCGGGTTCCACTGTCCTTGTCTTTCTACAACTTGAACAGACACAAAACAAAGTCTCTTGTAGACTGGGCAAGTAGCACCTGCCTGCAACCCGAGGACTGAGCAGGCAGAGGAAGAAGGGATTCAAGGCCAGCCTGGGCTACAGAGCAGGACTCTGTCTCATGCAAACAACACAAATTAAAACAGAAAAAAAAATAAGAAGAAAGAACTGGACATGAAGAATGTTATTCAGCCTTGAAAAAGCAACACCATTTTATATAATGAGTTTGAGGCTAGCCTGTGCTACAGGAGCTCCTCTCAAAAAATAAAAAACGTCTCTTAGAAATCTTAAAGATCCTGTGTGGTGCTTAATTTTAACCTCCAACTCGACACAATCTAGAATTACCAGAGAAGAGAGTCACAAGGAAATGTCTAGATCATGTTGCTTTGTGGGTCTGTCTGTAGGAGATTGTCTTGATTATTATAACTGATGTCTGAAGACGAAGCCTAAAAATGGGCAACACCAGTCTCTGGATTTGAGTCCTGGACTGTATGACAGTAGAAATGGTAAGCGGAGTAATAAGCACACACTCTTTTCTCTCTGCTCTTGATTGTGGATGTCACTAGTTGCTTCAAGCTCCCTGCCTGGGCTTCCCCGCAATGATGGACTGTAACCTGCAATTGTGATCCAAATAAACCCTTTCTTTTCTAAACCGCTTTTAAAAAATTATTTCATTTTTAGTTATGTGTATGTATATGGGAGGGAGGGTATATGCCCCATTTCTGTGCAGTACCTATGGAGGCCAGAAGAGGGCATCAGATTGCCTGGAGTGAAAAGTGTGTTTGTAAGCCACCTGATATAAGTGCAGGGAACCAAACTCAGGTTGGCTTGCAGGAGCAACAAATGCTCTTAACCACTGAGCCATCTCTCCAGTCCAGCCCTCTAAGTTGCTATTTGTCATTCGACAAAAAAATGAATCTAAAACATTTTGGGTGGTATTGTGAATAGCTCTAAGGTATCTCATCACACACACACACACACACACACACACACACACACACACACACACACGGTAACATATTCCTCAAGAGTATTGTCACTGAATGTTAACCACACAGTAGTCAAAACACCTAGTGTTTCTCAGCAGGTACTATGTGCCAGGCACCATGATCAGTGTCTTGCCCGAGCTGTCTAGTCATCTTCATAGGATATGGAGACCTAACCTCAGACTTAGGCACAAGGGATGCTGCAGCTCCCATGCGAGCTCTCCCTGTTCTCTGTCCCCTTAGGCAAGCACACAGACCCACTCAGCCTCTGTTTCCCCTGCTGCCAAAGGAGAGGGCTTGATTGATAGTCTCAAGAGGCAGGTCCAGCTCACGCATGTGTTCCTTCCAGAAGATGGGTGTCCTCACCCTGGGCAAGTGGGACTTACCATGGAGAGGATGACCAAGGCAGGGAAAAATCCCATCACCACATAACAGAGCAGCTCCACAAGCTTGTACCTGGGAAGACAAATCATGTGGTCTCAGGACAAGCTTCCAAAGAGGGACAGAGCACACAACTTCCTGTCGCTGAAGACCAGCACAGTAAGAAGAGGAGATGTTCTCTGTGTGGAACTCCTCTTTTCATATTCTACCCAGCCACATCAACGGGTAATGGGAGTCATGTGACCTTGGGCAAATCATATGACAAGCCCCTTGGCTTCTCTGAGCCTGTTTCTGAGCTTCTAAAGTTTACACTGTAGGTAGAACATGGGTTGCAAGTTTAAGCATAGCAAGTACATGGATATCACCAATGTGTGGCCTATGGCCGACGTTACTAATCGCAGCATCTTCTCCCACAGGGCCCAAGCAGTCATTCTCAGTTGTGCTGAATTGCTAGGTGAACCGAGCCCTGTGCCAGTCTGGATTGTTTGTCTCCTGGAGGCCCTGTGGGCTCGTGGTTGTAGGACTTGGTTATTTTCTGTTGCTTCCCTGGATTCTCTCTCCTCCACATTTAATGACTGTCATTCCAGTCCCACAGCAGGAAAAAAAAAGGTTTCGGGGTGACCTCTTAAAGCCGTTCCCCATTGTCTGATAACACAGTTTAGGGAAGGTAGGTGATATGTGACCTAGTTCACTTAGTGGGTCAAGTATCCTATGATGTCATAAAAAATGATCTAGAGAGGATAGTGTGCTGGATCGATGGCTCAGCAGTTAAGAGCATGTGTAGTTCGAATCCCAGCACCCACAACTCCTTAGGCAAGTACACAGCTCATAACCACCTACAACTCCAGCTCTAGGGGATCTGACACCCTCTTCTGGCCTCCTTGGGTACCTACACACATACGTACATATACACGCACACAGACACACATACACGAAGTAGAATTTTTTGATGTGTGTGTGTGTGTGTGTGTGTTCATGGGTGTGCAGATGCACATATGTATGAGGTGTGAGCACATATGTGTGAAAGCCAGAGAGTAGCCTCAAGTGTCATTTCATAGGTGCTGTCCACCTTGAAAAGGGGTCTCTTACTGATAGGGATCTTGCCAAGTAAGGTAAGGTGGCTGACCAGCAAGTCCCAGGGATCCTCCTGTTTCTGCCTCCTCAGCAGAGGGACAATGGGTACACCACTGTGACCAGCTGTTAAAGTATGTCCTGGGGATCAAATTCAGTACTTCATGCTTGAACAACAGGAACTTCACCAACAGAGCCATCTCCCCAACACCCACTATGATTTTTTTTTTTAAAACATTCAGGGCCCAGGGAGATGGCTTCACTAGTAAAGGGCTTTCTGTATGAGCATGAAGACCTGAGTTCAGATCCCCACACCCACATAAAAGCCAGGCATGATCACACACATCTGCAACCTCATTTTCGGATGGGAGACAGGAGGATCTCTAGTGCTCACTGGCCAGCATTAAACTCTGGCCCCTACACACACACACACACACACACACACGCACACACACACACACACACACACACACACACACACTGCTTTAGATATGTCCCTCTCGGCCATGGGATCTGGTGTACAGCCATGGTCCTCAAGGGTAGGATGCAAGCATTTTGGGGGTCATCTTGGGGGCTCACCTGCTTGAGGCTGCTGAGCAGGTGGTATTGAAGAATTAAGGGACAACTCACCAATGTGAGTCCCCCAGCCCTGACTTACCGTTCATGGAAGAAAAAGACATAGATAGTACCAGTGGAGGCCATGATCCAGACCAGCCAGCGCATGTGGGAGGCCCAGGGGCCCAGCTCCCGGAGGTTCAGCCTGGGAGAGAGAAAGCCAAGGGCAGAGCCTGAGGGGGCCACCAAGGACAATCACTATGTGGCCAGCCTGTCAAAGGAAGCTGACCCTAGAGCAGCCCGGTCCCCAATGGCTGCCCAGGGAGGACAAGGACTCTCACCACGGAGGGGCAGAATGCTGCACAAACTGAATCGGCAAAGTTGGAATGGTGGTACATACCTGTCGTCCCAGCACTCAGGAGGCTGAGGCAGGAGAGTCACCAGTTTCAGGCCAGTATGAGCGACACACCTGACAAAAGACCCAGACAAAGCTAGCCTCACGGCTGGGAAGACTTGTCAGTAAAATGCCAGCTACTCAAGCATGAGGACATGAGTTCGGATCCCCAGAACCCACATAATCCCCAGTGGTGGGGAGGCCAAGACAGGAGGATTCCTGTGGTTCAGTCAGCCATCAGCCTTGCTGAATAGTGAGTGACAGGTCCAGTAAGAGACCCTGTCTCAAAAAATAAGGTGGAGATCAAACAAGAGAGATATCTGACCTTCACATGACCTTTGTCCTTCACATGAGTGTATATACACATCTTCATGTGCACACGTTCACAAGAACATGTATATACATATACATCACACACACACACACCTTTTATAATATATATACCTTCTATTGGTTCTGTTTCTCTAGAGAACCCTAATACACCGCCATGCCCAGCTCTTGTAATTTTATACAATATTTTGAGTACAGCTGGGCGGTGGTGGCGCACGCCTTTAATCCCAGCACTTGGGAGGCAGAGTCAGGTGGATCTCTGTGAGTTCGAGGCCAGCCTGGTCTACAGAGGGAGATCCAGGACAGACACCAAAACTGCACAGAAAAACCCTGTTTCAAAAAACAAAAACAACAATGTTTTGAGTACATCTGTAGGTTTTTAATTTTTTACTTGTTTTTTTTTTTTTTTTTTTAATTTTTGGTTTTTCGAGACAGGGTTTCTCTGTGTAGCTTTGCGCCTTTCCTGGAACTCACTTGGTAGCCCAGGCTGGCCTCGAACTCACAGAGATCCGCCTGGCTCTGCCTCCCGAGTGCTGGGATTAAAGGCGTGCGCCACCACCGCCCGGCCGGTTTTTAATTTTTTAAACATTTATTTTGTTTGTGAGTGTGTGTGTGTGTGTGTGTGTGTGTGTGTGTGTGTGTGTGTGTGTGTCCCCATATGCCGTGGCACATGTGTGGAGAGCAGAGGACAACTTTGGGGGGTTGATTCTCTTCTTCTACTGTGTGGTTTCTGGGGCAAAACTCAGGTTTGTCTATAGAAGGCAGGCACCATTTTAAAAATCTGCTAAGTCAACTTTTTTTGTTTTTTGTCTTTGTTTGTTTGTTTGTTTGTTTGTTTGTTTGTTTGAGACAGGGTCTTTCTATGTAGCTCTGGCTGTCCTGGAACTCACTCAGTAGACCAGGCTAGCCTCGAACTCAGAGATCCATCTGCTTCTGCCTCCTGAGTGCTCAGATTAAAGACACGAACCCCTGCTCCTGGCTAAGTCATCTTTTTTTTCTTTCCTTTTTATTTATTTAAATTTCTTTCATTTTACATACCAACCACAGTTCCCTAAGTCATCTGAAAGGCCCTATTCGTGGTCATTTTAAAAATAGGACAGACTGAACCAATGTGGTAAAATCCCCAGAAGCTATTAGTAGATGCTGGAGTGGGGAGAGCAGACGAGAACAGCAAGCTTGAGTTTGGAGAGTTACGAGTGTTCGCTGTGCCAGCCGTGGTGGTACACACCTTTAGTCCCAACACTGGGGAGGCAGACACAGATGGGATCCAGCCTGGTCTACATAGTGAGTTGCAGGCCATCCAGGGCTACATAGTGCGACCCGTCGTCAGAGGGGAAGGGAGGAGAGACAGAAACAGAGAGATTTGTTGCTCTTGCAGAGAACCTGGGTTCAAGTCCAAGCACCCCCATTAGCCACCTGTCACTCTAGTTCGAAGGAACCTGGCACTTTCTTCTAGCCTCCACAGGTTCCTGCATGTATATGGTACACATACACACAATGTCTCACACAGACACACAATTAAAAATAAATAAATACCCATACGATCATATATGTCTGTCTGTAAATAAATATATGTGTGGGTACAGCACAACATGCTGAAAAGAAAACAAGGCTGCAGATTAGGGGATGAGAAAGAACTGATTGCAGGTATCGAGTTATAAAAGAGGAGATAAATCTGATAGTTTTCCTGCTTCTAACTCTGTCATGGATTTTTGTTTTGGGTGATGAATATATGCATAAAAATATATTTGATAATAAAAATGTAAACTCCAAGCTTCCATTCCATGGCTACTCTAACTCTACAGAAGTTCATTGAGATGGACAGTTCATTGGGATATGGCTTATTTTAAACCTGTGATTTTATTTTTGCAAGTTATCATAAGCCAGTTTATAAAATTTAAAATAAAAAATAAATCATAAAAAAAAAGAATAGCAGAGCCAGAGAGCTCAGCAGTTAAGAGCACTGGTTGATCTTCCAGAGGACCTGGGTTCAGTTCCCAGCACCCACATGGTGGCTCACAGCTGCCTGTGACTCCAGTTCCAGGAGATCCGGCACACAACAGACATGGGAGGTGTATCATGCAGGCAAAACAGCAATGCACATAAAATAAAAATAAACAAATTTGAAGAAAGAAAAGCAAATGTGGTGGCTAGTACTAACTGTCACCTCGATGAGACCTAGAATCTCCCAGAAGAAGGTCCTCTAGGACAGCTGTGAGTGGTGACTGCTGTAGGGAGACCCACCCAGTATGGACGGCACCAGTTTTCCTCAAGTTCCTGCCGTGAAGAGCTGTACTCCTGAGCCTCCAGCTGGAATTAATGCTTTCTCCCTTACGCTGCTTTCATCGTGGTATCCCATCACAGTCTGAGATGTGGGCAAGACAGCAATATTATATTCTTTGCACACAAGATGAATTACGTGTAGATGCAGAGAAAGATCTGAGCCCTTTCCCTAGAAGTTTGGTTTAGAAAAAGACAACTAATAAGGTGCCGAGGGTGAAGATCCTTTAACTCTTCTCTGGAATGAAGTCCTTGGATGAGAAAGTCTTTAATTTGTTTTTAAATTTATATGGGGGGTGCACGTGAGTGCAGGTGCCTGTGGAGACCAGAAGAGTATGGTTATCTGTGTACCCCAATAAAGCTTATCTGGAGATCAGAGGAAAAAGCTAACCACTATATTAAACATAGAATTCAGGCAATGGTAGCACACGCCTTTAATCCCAGCGCTTGGGAGGCAGAGGCAGGAGGATCTCAGGGGAAGAGAGCAGAACTGGACTTAGAGGTGGTTGTGAGCTGTCTGACATTGGTGCTGGGAACAGAACGCCAGTCCTCCGCAAGGGCAGCAGGTGCTCTCAACCACGGAAAGAAAAGAGGGGAAATGAAGAAAGAGCAGGAGGATGAGCGAGCTTGCGGGGGCGGGGGGCAGAGACACTCTACTCAGTAGCTAGTTATCACAGGAGGCAGAGCAGTGGATCTCTGTGAGTTCAAGGCCAGCCTGGTCTACAGCGTGAGTTCCAGGACAACCAGGGCTGTTACACCAAGAAACCCTGTCTTCAAAAAGAAAGGAATGAGCCAGGAGGTGGTGGCGCACGCCTTTAATTCCAGCACTCGGGAAGCAGAGGCAGGCGGATCTCTGTGAGTTCGAGGCCAGCCTGGTCTCCAAAGTGAGTTCCAGGAAAGGTGCAAAGCTACACAGAGAAACCCTGTCTCGAAAAATCAAAAAAAAAAAAAAAAAAAAAAGGAAAAGAAAAGAAAGAAAGAAAGGAATGAAGGAAGGGGGGCGGAGAGAGAGAGAGAGAAACATGTTAAGTAGCAGAGCATGATGGTACACACTGTAGTCCCAGCTGCCCAAGGAAGACTGAAGTCAGATGATCTGTTCACAGAAGTTTCTAACCAGCCAAGGCAACATAGCAAGATGCCATCTCAGAAAAGTGTGGGAGGAAGAATGTTTACCTAGCACTTGTGAAAGAAAGTCTAAGCTCTCCCTATATCACAGTGGTTTTAAAAAAATGTAGTTTTCTGTGTGGAAGAAATGTGGTCATCCATATTCCTGAAGAATGATGGAGGGTGATTCCAGACATCAACACACAAAAACACGCACACATATGTACACCACACACACACACACACACACACACACACACACACACGCACACGAAAAGGAAAACAGGCATGAGGTAAAAGTATGAATAGATACTTGGCATTTTTGTTTCCCAGACAGGGGCTCACTATATAGCCAGGGTTGGCTTCAGGCTTTGCCTCAGCCTCCCAAAGCCTGGGGTTGCAAGTACATGCCACACATGTGTCTAAATACATGCTTTACAATGTACAGTATATGTATGAAACGTAGAGGGGAAGTATGGCTCAGTGATAGAGAACTGATTTGATTCCCAGCACCACGAGGAGAAAAAAAAGATAAAAATATCTTTAAAATGAATATAGGGATTTAGCTCAGTGGCAGAGCGCTTGCCTAGCAAGCACAAGGCCCCAGGTTTGGTCCTCAGCTCCAAAAAAAAAAAAGAATATATTTTTTTGAAACAGGGTCTCACTATGTAGCCCTGCTGACCTAAAACTCACAGAGATCTACCCTCCTCTGCCTCCCAAGTACTGGGATTAAAGGTGTGCATCACCACACCCAACACAAAGTAATGCTTTTAAAACACACATATAAGCCAGGCACCATGGTACATACTTGAAATCGCAGCACTGGAAAAGCAGAGGCAGAAGGATCAGGAATCCAAGGCTAGCCTAAGATACATAGGGAGTTCAAGGCTGGCCTGGGTAACCTGAGACACCCCCCCCTCACACACACACACACACACACACACACACACACACACACGCACGCACGCACGCACGCACGCACGCACTCTCTCTCTCTCTCTCTCTCTCACATACACACACAAATAATGATAAAAAACAAAAACAAAACCACATGCATATCTGCATATATGTACAAATGTATCTATACATCTATACAGCCGTTGACATTTATATCTGTAAATATATGTTAATACATGTTAATGTATACATAAGTATTTGCATACACACAGACATACATATTTGCTCTTTTTTTGCCTACAACAACCCTTGAAGGACACTGGTAATAAGTAGGTATTTCTTGGCACAAGAGAGAGGATGAGCATGTCTTTTCACCTACTCCCCTATCTGTGTGGTCACCAATCACCCACCCAAATGTAAACAGAAATTCAAACAGGAGAAAGGAAGGCAGCCAGTAGCAGGGAGGGTTGCTGGCACTCACCAAGGAGCATAGGAGGCCGCGATGAAGAAGTAAATGACCATCCGGTCGATCATGTGCAGGCAGTGTTCTACCATCCTAGGGTGGGTAGAGAGGTGGCAGGTCATAACCCCTGTGTCCCAGGGAGGTACAGGAGCGCCCACAGCACTGCCTAGGGACAGCCTTGTCTTCCCCAGTGGAAGAGAGACTGAGAGACAGAGTTGTGAGAGGTGCCCACCCCACCCTGGAGACACCCCCTCCAGCCTGAGTCTCTCCACCTGTAAGGGACCAGAGCAACAGTTTTCCAGGCTGCCTGCCATGCTGGGGGTTTATGAAAGTGCTTCAGGTGAATGCTGGCAAGCTTCCGACTACGTGTGTACAGAGTGTATGCCCATGTGCCCTTCCCGTGGGTTGGGTGGAGGGTACCTGAGGTGGCTCTTCTTCCAGGAGACTGTGTGGAAAATGGTGGATACTACAAAGAGGCCACAGAGGCCAAGGCCGTAGATCCAGGCAGATATGGTCTCCCAGTCATCGTCCGACAGGAAGTAGAGGTTGGAGCTGCCAAGAATGCTGGGAATGATCCAGAACTAGAGTGAGAGAAGACAGAACAGGGCCAGTCTTTTTAAAAATAGATACATTTTCTGAAGATATGTTTTATTTTTAATTTTGTGTATATATGTGGGGTGGGGCTGGGAGTTACATTATGAATGCAGGAGTCCATAGAGATCAGAAGAGGAAACTGGATCCCTAGGAGCTGGACTTTCTGATGGTTTTAAGATAGTTGGCTGTCTTAAACATGATCTTAAATATCACCCATAACACGAGTGCTAGGAAACAAATTCAGATCCTCTACAAGAGCAGTGCATGTTCTCAATTGCTGAAGCATCTCTCCACCTGCAAGGACCGGCAGCCCTTTTGTGGGTTGCATGGGGGGAGTGTGTGCTGTGGAGCACAGCAGGCTCTTTATGTGACTTATTATGGCACTGGGTTACACTTTCCTGCACGTGCATGTGAAAGCCAAAGATCAACCTCAGGCATCATTCCTCAGGCACTGTTCACCCCGCTTGTTTGTCTATTGGAAACATTTTTGTTAACTGAGTGTGTGTGTGTGTGTGTGTGTGTGTGTGTGTGTGTGTGTGTGCACTATTGGAGATGAGAGATAGGCAGTTCTCTTCTACCATGAAGGCGTTGGGAATAACTCAGGTCCTCATGCTTGTGTAGAAAGCATTTTACTGAGCCATCCTCACCGGCCAGGCTCAGGGGAGTACAGAGCCCCAAGATCTCTGCACTGACTCGCTCCCTTTCTCTAGATCGTGCTCCCATTACCTAGACAACATGGTGCCCACCGAGCACATGAAGGCTAACAGTGCCACTAAAGAAGTGAGACATTTCATTTCAGAGGAATGAGGTCCATTTTCATCTTTCAAAAACTTGAATTGACATATAAGACATAAAAACTGTACCTATTGGGAGCTGAAGAGACAGCTCAGTGATTAAGAGCACTGGCTGACCCAGGTTCAATTCTCAGCACCCACACAGTGGCTTACAACTACCTGTAACTCCAGCTCTAGGGAATCTGATCCCATCTTCTGGCCTCTGTGGACACTAGGCATGCACACAGTGAACAGACAAACGTCCAGGCCAAATACCCATCGACATAAAATTACAATTACAAATGAAAGCTTGTGCATAATGGACTGGGTAGATGGCTCAATGGGTGGGGCACTTGCCATGCAAGTGTGAGGACCCAAGTTCAGATCCTGAGAACCCAAATAACGACAGGTGTGGTTGTTGGGAGCCAGGCAATCCAAGGCTTTCCTAAGGCCCTGATGTATGGAGAAGGAACATAGTTCCCTGTCTAAAACCATGAACATGCTTGGCACAGCCAGTAATGGCCTGAAGGCTGAATCTTGGGGAAGCTGCAATTTCAGATCCTGGGAATCTAACTCTTCCCTACTAAAGGGCTGTTCTTATCAGTCCAAGGCCACTGTGTGCTCAGTCTGCGACACACTTGAGATATCTGGTGTCCCTTTTGTGCAACATTGCTTGATTAGCTCCCTGCTGACTTTGTCCCACTGTGGGATAGGTTTCTGTTGACTCTGTCCCATTTCCCCCTGCAAATAGTATATAAAACGCGGTGGTGGTGCACGCCTTTAATCCCAGATGTTGAGAGGCAGAGGCAGGTGGATCTCTGAGTTCGAGGCCAGCCTGGTCTATAGAATGAGTTCCAGGACAGCCAGAACTGTTATACAGAGAAACGGTGTCAAAGGAAGGGAGGGAGGGAGGGAGGGAGGGAGGGAGGGAGGGAGGAAGGAAAGAAAGGAAGGGAGGAAGGAAGGAAAGAAAGAGACCTCATGCAGCCCTCCTGATTGCAGCCTTCTGTCTTTATTTCCTCATTCCTGGTCCTCCTCCTCAACACCATGCTGCTTTGAACCCTTATTCCTGTGGTTTGGGTCACATGGTAACACATGTCTGTAATCCCGGCACTTTTACACAATCCCAGCATTTCTACAGTGAGATGGGAGAATTCACAAAAACTCATGGGCGAGCTAGCCTGGCCTACACCTGTCCAACAGAGACCATCTCAAACAAGGTGGGAGGTGAGAAACGACACCTTGCCCTCTGCCCTCCACACCTGCATCATGGCACACGTGTGCTCACACTCTCACAACAAATAGGCACACACACCTCACATGCACACACACACACACACATACACACACACACACACAAACACACAGATTTTAAAAAGTTGTACATCAGCCGGGCAGTGGTGGCGCACGCCTTTAATCCCAGCACTCGGGAGGCAGAGCCAGGCGGATCTCTGTGAGTTCGAGGCCAGCCTGGTCTCCAAAGCGAGTTCCAGGAAAGGCGCAAAGCTACACAGAGAAACCCTGTCTCGAAAAACCAAAAAAAAAAAAAAAAAAAAAAAAAAAAGTTGTACATGTTCATGTGGTTCCATGAAAATTCTGTTTGAGACAGAATTTCATGGCAGGCTAGCCTCAAACTCATAACTATCGCCTATCTCAGCCTCCCAAAGGCTAGAGTCACAGACCTGTGCCACCACACCTGGCTCCATGCAGAGTTTTATCATCATCATCATCATCATCATTATTTAAGAATTCATTTTAATTATGTTTGTGGAGGGATGCATTGAGTGCAGGTGCCAGTGGAGGACAGAAGAAGGCATTAGAATCCCCGAAGATGGAGTTACAGGCTGTTTGTGAGCTGTCTGCCATGGGTACAGGGACCTGAACTCAAATCAAAGACAGCTATCCCCTCACATTTTTTTTTTTTTTTTTTTTTTTTTTTTGGTTTTTCGAGACAGGGTTTCTCTGTGTAGCTTTGCGCCTTTCCTGGGACTCACTTGGTAGCCCAGGCTGGCCTCGAACTCACAGAGATCCGCCTGGCTCTGCCTCCCGAGTGCTGGGATTAAAGGCGTGCGTCACCACCGCCCGGCTTCCCTCACATTTTTATCCTTGCTTTAGGATAAAAACTCCCAAATCCTTGTAGGTTTGTTTGTTTCTTGTTTGCAGTGCTGGGGGTAGTACCTTGGGCCTCCCTCATACTGTACAAGGACTCTACCAACTGAGCTACATCCCCAACCCTCTTTCAAGCTTTTTGAAATGTACAGTTCCATAGTTGCATTGGAAGAAGACTTGTGTATCATTCCCAAAGCCCTGAGTTCCTTCTCCATCACCACATAAAGCAGGCATGGTAGTGAACACCTGTAATCCCAGCTTTCAGGAGGTGGAGATTGAAGGAAGAACCTTCAGAATTCAAGTTCATCCTTAGCTACATAGTGAGTTTAAGACTAGCCTGAGCTACACGAGACCCCATTTCAAGAGGAGACAGAGCAGGGGGAGAGGTAGGCCAGTCAAAAGCTATAGAAAATGAACCCCTGAATCCTTTACCTTTACAAATCTGTGACCTGCCTCCCCTAAACCTTCCATCTTTTCCTCATGAGAGTACCGGAAATTGTTCAACAACTGAGTGATGGACAGGTCATTCTAGCATGGTAAATGTTGTGGAATAATCTTTTTGTACAGGGTGAAGATGTGTCATTCTGATTGGTTTAATAAAAAGCTGAATGGCCATTAGCTAGGCAGGAGGTATAGATGAGACAGCCAGACACAGAAGATGATGGGAAGAAGAAGGGCGGAGTCGTCAGCAGACACAGAGGGAGCAAGACATGCTAGAGGACAGGTAAAGGCATGAGCCATGTGGCAACACGTAGATTGATAGAAATGACTTAATTTAAATTGTTAAGAGCTAGTTAGAAACAAGCCTAAGCTATCAGCCAAGCTTTTATAATTAATAATAAGTCTCTGTGTTGTGATTTGGAAGCTGGCTGATGGGACAGAAAAATCCGCCTACAGTTCTATAGTCCATCGTGCTTCCTTTAGGCCCACACTACTGGGACCCCTGGGAGATTAAAGAAGCAGGTCACATGGGGTGGTTTGAGAAGGACTGAGGAGATGGCCCCATCAGCAAATTGCTGGCTGTGCAATCATGAGGACCTGAGTTCAGATCCCTAGAACCCATGTCAAAAGCTGAATCCCATGCTTGGAATCCCAGTATTGGGAAGCAGAAATTGGCAGGCCCCTGGCATCGTCAAGTCAGTCAGCCAAGGCTACTTGACTCTCCAGGTCCCAGTGAGAGACAGCATCCATAAAACAAGATGGAGTCAGCAAGATGATTTCATGTAAGCCTGATACCTAAGTTTGATCCCTGAGCCCCACAGTGCAATTCTGAAAGTTGTCCTCTGACCTCCACATTTGCACACCCACACTCACACACAAATAAAAAATAAATAATTTTAAAGAAACAAGAGATGACTCATCAGTTAAAAGTGATCTGTGCTCTTTTTTTCAGGATCTCTCTATGTAGCTCTGGCTGTCCTGGAGCTTGCTGTGCTGGCCTCAAACTCACAGAGATCCTCCTGCCTCCTCTGCCTCTGCCTCCAGGATGCTGAGACTAAAGGTGTGCACCATTACATCCAGCTTTCAGTCCTCTAAAAGAGTTCTTTTAGAGGACCTGGGTTCAATCCCAGCACCCACACTGAGCAGTTCACAACTGCCTGAAACTTCAGCTCCAGGAAATCTGACGCCCTCTTCAGGCCTCCATGAGCACCTGCACTCACCTGCATATACAGACAGATAATATATATACAATAGATTGAGGAGAGTGCCTTCCTTACCCCCCCCCCCCCGAAGGGTCCCCATGTCAGTACCCCATTAAGTCAACTCACAGCATGGGTAGCACAGTTGGCTGCATGTTCATACTCTGTGGGCTGGTACCTCTTGTGTGCCGGGACTCGGTCATTCATAAACCTGCAATGAGAGGCAGAAAGAGTTTCAGAAAGACTGGATGAGGAAGCCAGAGTCCAGATTCTCACCCACACAGCTTTCCCGCCCCCGCCCTCTCTTTCTCTCTCTCTTGGTTTTTTTGAGACAGGGTTTCTCTCTGTGTAGTTTTGGTGCCTGTCCTGGATCTCGCTCTGTAGACCAGGTTGACCTCGAACTCACAGAGATCCACCTAGCTCTGCCACCCGACTGCTGGGATTAAAGGCGTGCGCCACCACGGCCGGCCCGTCTCGATTTCTGAGTACTGCAGTTTTCAATTGTGTGTATGTGCTTGTGTGGTGCATGCGGATGTGCTTGCTTTTGTATTCACACACATAGGCCAGTAGCCGACATCGAGTGTCTGCCTCAATTGCATCCCTCCCTTTTTTTTCAGACAGGGTCAGTTACTGAACCCAGAGCATGCCATTTCAACTAGGCTGGCTGGTCAGTGAGCCTCAGAGACCTGCCTGTCTCCAGCCCCTCCCCACTTCCCACTGCAAGCTCTGTCATCACATGCACCTGCCTTTTACATGGGTTCTGGGATTTGAACTCAGGCCCTCATGCTTATCCAGCAGGTGCTTTACCTGGCGAGTCATCTCCTCAGCCCTAAGTAATAAACATCTTTTCCCACTAAGTGTTCCGTGTCTAATCCTCAATATGATGTTTATTTACTGGGGATGAGGAGACAACTCAGCAGGCTGAGTGCTTTCCTAGCATGTGCAAAGCTCTGACTACCACCCCAGCACCTCATAAACACACGTAATCACGGCACATGTGTAACCCCTGCACTTACGGGGCAGAGGCAGGAGGATCCTGAGTGCTGGGATTACAGATACACATCACCACACCTGGCTCTTGCAGCACTGGATGGACCCCATGGCTTCATGCAAACTATGCAAGCACATTACCACCAACTGAGCCACAGTTCTAGATTTAAATTTCTCTTAAAAATAAGAATTCCTGGAGCTAGAGATGGCTCAGGGGTTAAGAGTTCTTACTGCTCTTGCAAAGGACCCAGTTCAGATCCCAACACCCACATCACGCAGCCCACAACCCCTAGAACTCCAGTTCCAGGAGATCTGAGGTCATCATAGCCTCTTTGTACACCTGCATATATGTGTACACACACACACACACACACACACACACACACACACACACACACACGCACACACACACACACATCACACATGCACACTAGTAAACATTTGTGGTACACACTTTTAATCCCAGCTCTTAAGAGGCAGAGCAGGTAAATCTATGTGATTTCAGGGCCAGCCTGGTCTACTCAGAGAGTCTCAGGTCAGCCAGGGCTACATATTGAGACCCTGTCTCATAAATAAATATTTTAAAATAACAAGCATTTCTTGTGTGTTGGTGTATGGAACCCTCAAAATGTCTTTGTCTCCATACAGCACAGTTTGGAGCAGAGAAGTGACATCACCAGGTGGTACAAGACTTGGTCCCAGCCCAGCTGGCTTCTGAACCTGGCTCTACCATGACATGAGTATGAAGGGCATTTCAGTGAGCCTGGTTGACACTTGAGAGTCAGTGGGGCCAGGAAGAGGTGTCCAGATCTTCTGATGGAAACACCTGTACACATCTGGCTCTCAGCCCAAAAGACAGAACCAGCAAGCTGTCAGTGTTCTCTGCAGACTCTCGTTTCCCCTGGAGTTTCACCCAGCATCCTCCACCAGAGGGAGGCAGATGACACCCAAAGACATCGAGCTTAGTCCCTCATGACTCTAGTTATACAGGCTGAAGAAATAAATGCTCAGTGGGTAAAAGTGCTTGCTGCACAACACAAGGACCTGAGTTTGAATCCTGAAGCACTCATGTGAAAAAGTTGGGTGTGGCTGTACACTCCTATAATGCCAGCACTGGCGGCGGAGGAGAGACGACACACACAGACAGATCCTGACATCTCACTGGCCAGTATACCTGAGCTTCTGATCTGATTCAGACACAGACCCTGTCTTAAGGTAACAAAACAGAGACTGATAGAGAAAAATACTCAGGATCTTCCTTTGGTGTCCACATGCGTGTTCGCACACATATGAACACAATTATTACTGTGCGTTCCTCCAAAACGTATGGCTCAGAACAAAGACCTCTGTGCATCATGATTTTTTGAGGTTTTATTGAGTACCTGCTGGATCAATGCAAGGTCCCTGGAACATGCATTTAGCACCCTCTGTTTGCCAGTACTCTCTTGCAACAGTAGATGGAGCATCTGTGGAGCACCTTCTATATGCTGTCTGCAAGTCCGGGACAGTTCAGGGACCATTTATTGAACACCTTTTGTATACTGGAGTCGTGCTGGTAAATATGCTGGAGCTTTTGATGGGGGGCTTTCTGTGAGCCTGCCCTCTGCTACTACAGTCCACAGAGCATTTATTGGATGCCTTCTGTAGGCTAGCTTCTGGAATGCCGGCGTGGCAAGGCAGGGACAAAGGCTGGAGGGAAGTTGTTCTGTGCTAGTCACATGGCTTGTTCTGATGCTCCTGTGTCTGAGATATGATGACACCTCCACGACTCCAGAGACCATGTCAGCTCCCCTGACCCACTGCTCTGACCACTGCTCTTCCACAGCATTCACCCCGGACTGCACAGTCCTGGTCACGTAATTCCACTGTCACATGGACAGGGGAACGCCGAGCTCATCAGACAGGTGAGAAAACTAAGGTGCCAGGCTGAAAGTCCCAGGGCTTCTGGATCATAACAACCAACTCCCAGGGTTTTCTATCCCAGGATCTGGGTGCCTTTGCAGGGGCAGATTGCAAACCAGACATGTGGGGGCTGGAGAGTTAGCTCAGCGGTTAAGAGCACTGGCTGTTCCTCCAAAAGACCCGGGTTCAATTCCCAGCATCCATATGGCAGCTCACAGCTGTCTATAAGTCTATCTCCAGGGGATATGAAACATATAATGCAGGCGAAACACCCATACACATAAAAAATAATAATGATATTTTTAAAAAAGAAAGAAAACCAGGCACACATCTGGTGCAGATTATCCAAGCTGTTTGGGAAGCTGAGACAGGAGAGTCACAAGTTTGAGAGCTGCTGGAGATATAAAGTGAGGTTGAGACTAACCCTGGGCAACTTAGTGGGGTCCTGACTCAAAGCACAAAGAGGTCTGGAGATGTGGCTCAGTGGTAGAGCACTGCCTAGACTCCTCCAGTGAGGGGCTGGGGTGTGGCTCAGTGGTAGAGCAACTGCCTAGAATCCTCCAGTGAGGGGCTGGGGGTGTAGCTCAGTGGTAGAGCACCTGCCTAGAATCCCCCAGTGGGCTGGGGTGTGACTCAGTGGTAGAGCACCTGCCTAGAATCCCCAGTGAGGGGCTGGAGTGTGGCTCAGTGGGAGAGCACCTGCCTAGAATCCCCCAGTGAGGGGCTGGGGTGTGGCTCAGTGGGAGAGAACTTGCCTGGAATCCCCCAATGAGGGACCAGGGCATGGCTCAGCATATGCAAGACCCTAGGTTCAAGCTCCAGTACCACAAATAAAATTTTGCAGAAGAACAATATAGAGAAGGATGACATATAAGACAGCTGCAGGGAGAAGATGGCCTTATATCACAGAGGCGAAGATGGGAGCAACATTTCTCCAAGCCACCAAAGATCCCAGAACATAGAAGAGGAGACCTCAGGACTAGAAAGAACAAGCCCTGCCCACACCTCGATCCTGGAAGTCAGCCCTCCAAGAATTGTGAAAGAATAACTCTGTGCCCAAGCACTGCGTGTAGGCTACTCCATTCCTGCGGGCAGATGACACTGGCCCATGTCACAGCAGGCGTGTTAATTAGCTCTATCAAAGCCCCCAAGAAGCAATGACAGTTGATGCGGCCACCAGCTGGTCTGAAGGTAGGTAGACAACTGAGAGACCCACAGGTGGGCAAGCTCATCACCCTCTGCAGGGAGGAGGTCCTGCACCTGTCACCAGGAGCCACCTTATCCTCTCCTGTGCCTTTAACTCCAGGCAAGCCACCCATGGTGCCAGCAATGCGGGTCCAGGGTGATGTCACGGTTGCCGTGGCGACCTGGGGCAGGCCGTTATTTATTTATTTCTGTCTTCCACAAAACTCCCCTTGTCTCTCCTTTAGGCTGTAGCTATTGAATGGAGGGTGATGGAGGAGGAAAAAAAGAGAGGCTTGAAGGTGGGGGGAGCATGCCTTGGCAAAAACCCAAGAAACCATTCCCACCACCCCAAAGACCCATGGACTTTTCTTTTAACTCTTTGTGACCCAGTGTTTTTCTTCAAAAAGCCCTAGACAGCCATTTTAAAGAGCAACAAATTTACCTTTTGTGTTTTAATTTGTATACAATAAAAAGGTCTCTCTATTTTATAACATGGTTTGGGAGTTTTAATGGATTTTTTTGATCATGAACTCGTCATCACCCTTAAATAATGTAGCTGGCTATAATGATGCATGCCTGTAACCCCAGGTCAGGATCAGGACATTAAGGGCATTAAGGGCAGCCTGAGCTACACAGTAAATTTGAGGCTAACCTGAACTACACGAGACCCTGTTTCAGAAAATCAATAGATGAATCAAGACAAAGCACATTCTTAGGTGGAAGGGAGCTGTGCTTTCTATAGCAAACAAGTTATGCAAATGAGTCAAAGACGAACTTGTGTATGCAAAAGAAAAATGGACCACACTAAAGGAAACCTTAGGGCTGAGGATACAGCTCAGTGGTACTGCACTTGTCTAGATAACCCCAGTGAGGGGTGCAGGTGGGGTCAGTGATAGAGCACCTGCCTAGAAACAACTCCCCGCCCCCCCGACCCAGTGAGGTTCTGGAGGTATGGTTTGGCAGTAGACCATATGCCTAGTATGTATGTACCAGGCCCTGGTTTCTATCCCCAACACTGAAAAAAAATTCTTGTTAAAGATTATTTTGGTCATTTCTCAACTCTTTTGTCTCCTTTTCCCCATTACACAGCCTTTAAGTCAGGTTTTAACATTTAGTATAATGAATTTTACCTGCGTTGTTATATGCTCTTTCCTAATTTTTTAGAGAGTTTGAGTCAGGGTATCCGCGTGAAGGTCAGCAAACAATGTAAGAGTTGGTTCTCTTCTTCTATCTTGTGGGTTCCAGGACTCAGACTCACACGGCTATGCAAGGCAGCAAGAGCTTCTCACTGACGAATCATTTCATTGGCTCAGTGTGTTGCTCTTTTACGAAGTTTTTTATTTATTTACTTTGTGTGTGTGCTTGCACATGTATGTAGAGGTTGATATCACACCAAGTCTGTACGTGGATGCTGAGGACTGAACTCCGGTCCTCAGTTGGCACTGGATATGCCAACTGAGCCATCTCCACAGCCCCTCTTCTTTTTATTTTCTTTGTGATTCATTTTCTTTTGCAGTACTGGAGAAGGAGCCCAAGGCCTTGTGCGTGCTAGGCGTGACGGTTAGTGTCAACTGACGAGTTGACAGAATCTAGAATCACCTGAGAATCCAGCCTCCAGTCATTCTTGTGGGGATTATCTTGATTTTATTAATTGAGGTGGAAAGACTCGCCCACTGTGGATGGTACCCATTCCCTGGATGGGATCCTAGAATGTATAGATAGAGAAGGAGGCCACATCTTTAATCCTAATCCTCCTGGAGGCAGAGGCAGGCACTTCTCTGGGAGTTAGAGGCCAGCCTGGGCTACAGAGAGAGTTTCAGGTCAGCCAGGTATACATAGTGAGAACCTGTCTCAAAAGCAGGGTGGAGCTGAGTGAGCAGCAGCATACAATCTTCTCTCCATTCTTCTGATGGTGGGTACAGTGTGATCAACTGCCTCAAGCCCCTGCTGCCTTGACTTGCCTGCCGTGATGGATAGGACCCTTGAACTTCAGCTGAAATAAGTCCTTTCTGCCTTATGTGGTCCTTGTCAGGATATTTCATCACAGCAACAGGAAAGGATATCAAGACACCAGGCAAGTGTTCCCCAACAAGCCGCTCCCCCAGCCCCGCTTCCTCTTCAGTGCTGAGAAGTATTCCAATGTATGAATGTATCAGTCCCCTGTAGAAGATCAGGGCACTGTGTGTGTGTGTGTGTGTGTGTGTGTGTGTGTCTGCCTGTCTGCCTGCCTGTCTATCTGTGTGTGTCTATTTGTCTGTCTGTCTGTCAGAGAGAGAGAGAGATGTATGCTCACGTGTGCATGGGTGCCTGTGGAGGCCAGGAGTTGACACTGGGTGTTTTCCTCAGCCACTCTCCACCTTCCTTTCTGAGATCTCAGGGTCTCTCTCTGAGCCTGAAGCTGACCGATTTGGCTCGGTTGGATGCCAATGGGCTCTAGGGACGCACCAGTCTCTGCCTCCCCAGGGCTGGGGTTACAGATGTACACTGCTACGCCCAACTTTCTACATGTCCTTGTGTTTGTGCAGCAGACACTTGACCTCCCAAGTCACTACCCCCAGCCCCAGAGCTCTGATGTTAACAGACAAAATATATCAAGTGTAGCTGCTTCAGAAGCAAACTACCAGTCAAAGAAGCAACCCCAAGACTGTGGGAAACTGAGTGTGCTAATCCCAACACTGGGCAGGCAGAGGCAGCAGACTTAGGTGTTCAAGGCCAACCTGGGCTCCACAACAAAAACCTTGTTTGAAACTAACAAACCAAAAAACGATAGCTAGAAATTTCCAGTGAGACAGCCAACACTCTTAGCAGGCCTGTGATAGGCAAAGTAAAGGCGGAGGCTAAGCCCTTCTCCCCCATCTCTTGAGAACAGACTTTCCATTCTGTGGCCAGCCTTGAAGCCCCGATGGCCATGTGGCTGCAGCCCCTTGGCAGGCTCCCAGACTGAGCCAGAATCCAAGGCCAGACCCTGGCAGCTGAGAACAGAATGCTGAGTCCCCTTCCCGGCCAGTCAGTCTAGCTGACTCGCTGAGCTCCTGGGTTCAGTGAGAGACAATCAGAAAAATAAGATGGAGGGCAACCGAGGAAGCCACCTGGAGTCAGTCTCTATCAGCACGTGTGCACACGTGCATTTGAGCTGCACACACATAGGCGAGTGTATACACACGACGTTAAAAGAGAGTGGGGCCAGCGAGATGGCTCAGCGACTAAGCTGTAAGGATTAAAAAAAAAAAAAGGCACAGTGGGTACCTCTCAGCGGGCCCTGCCAAGATACGCCACTAAGCAAACACGCCATGTGCAACAGGATTAGTGCAAGAGGTCTATTGGGGAGGGGAGAGAGGGAGAGTGAAAGAGCGAAAGGGACATGGGAGAGGCAGGCAGGCAGACAGACAGACAGAGAAACAGAGAGAACAGGGAAGAACAAGAGGAAAGGGGAGGTAAGAGAGCGAGCCGTGACTGGCCAGCACTTACACGGGGTGCACATGTTCGCACAGCTGGTGCTGGAAAGACACCTGGCGACAGTTGATGATGTAACTGCTTCGCGGCAGAGGCAGGCTGCTGCCTCGGTCGAAACTAACCCCTGCTACCAAACCTGACTACTTGAGTTCGATTCCTGGTCCCACACGGCGGAGGAGAGAACCAACTCCCATAAGCTGTCCTCTAACTTCCACACAGGTTCCATGGCATGTGTGTACCCCCACATACAAACAAATACAACAAGTAAAATAAAAAGAGAGAGAACTATGGGCTGTTATAGTCTACAGCTCAGGGGAACCTCAAACACTATGCTAGGGACAGAGGGCACAGCCCACTGAGGGCTGGCCTAGCACGCTCGAGGTCCTGAGTTCAATCTCCAGCTCTCCCCACAAAAGAAAAAGCTACGCTAAATGAAAGGAACCAACTCAAAAGACCACATAGGAAATAAAATACACATTCATATCACAGCAGCCAGATCCTCAATGACAGCTTGATCTTAAGAACTATTTGAAGGGAAGGGCAACATGATGAGTGACCGGATATCAGGTCCCAGTATTGAACAATGGGGCATGTTTGGTTTCAGGAGTGAGGGGGGTGTTCTGGGCATGTGGAGAAGGTAGGTTGATGCGTTTAAAGATGAAGTGCCAAGATGTAGGCAAAGTCAGAGCAATATACTAGAGAAGGGCAAGGCTTGTTGTAAGATAGTACACCTGAGGAAACTACAGGAATGGCCCCTAATGACTGTGGACATTTTGTAACTCTTCTATGCACATGAGACTTCCCAGACTATCTGGAGCTCCATCTCTCCATCACCAAGCAGATCTCAGAAGGTGACAGAGCAAACAGTGCAGACCAACTGCTTCTTTAAAACAAAATTTATTACATTCATCGTGTGTGTGTGTGTGTGTGTGTGTGTGTGTGTGTGTGTGTGTGTGTGTGTATGTGTGTGTGTAGACAGCCTCCATCATTGGTCCTCGCCTTCCACCTTGCTTGAGGCAGGCTCTTTTCATTGTTTGAGATGGTGTTGGCCATGATAACTGACCTGGAAGCTTCCAGGGATTCTCTGGGCCTCCCATATTGCCACAGAAGCACCAAGATTTCAGATACACACTACTGTGTCCAGCTTTACATGGATTTAGTTCTCACACCACCACATCAAGCACTTTACCCTCTGGCCATCTCCCTGGCTCCACTTTATAAGATGGGGTCTCTCATTATCCTGAAACTCCCCAAGCAATCTAGGCTGGCTGACTAGTGAGCCCCAAGTATTCTCTGCCTCCCCAATACTGGGATTACAACACATACACTACTGAGCCTGGCTTATTTTTTACTGTGGTTTCTGGTGCCAGGACTCAGGCCCTCAGGCTTGTACAGCAAGCATATTACCAGATGACAAACTCCCCGGTCCCAACTGTGGATGATGATGTCTTTACAGACACATCTGAGAAGTCCATTCATCAAGGTGGGGACAAGTGAAACCGCAATCTATATGTTTTGTTTTTAAATAGGATGTCACTATGTAGCCTAGGGTAGCCATGGATGCTCAGTCCTTCTGCTTCCACTCCCTGGTGCTAGGATGACAGATGCATGCCACCACACCTGGCTAGTCACACAATTTTTAAGTGGTGAGGCTACTTTGCTGATCTGGAAAAGTAGGAAATATGAGGGAAAGCCAGCCCGACCTCACTGTCAGCTACACTGGGAAATGACCAGATACAAAGAGAATGAAAGATATATTAGTTTTTAGAGCTAGCCCAGGCAGGCCTTGAAATCACAGCAATCCTCTGGGGTCTGCTGCCCAAGTTCAGATGATGGGCATATGCCACCACATCTGGTTAATGCAGAACTGAACATTCTAGGCAAGCACTCTACCAGCTGAGCCATATCCCTGCCCTATTGACTGATTGATTGATTGATTGATAGTGATTGATTGATTGTGGTACTTTGGGTAGAACGTCATGCTAACTACCACAGAGCCAAACCCACAGCACTTTAATGAGATTTTAAAAAATAAATTCTAGCTGGGCAGTGGTGGTGCATGCCCAGCACTAGGAAGGCAGAGGCAGGAGAATCTCTGTGAGATCGAGGCCAGCCTGGTCTACAGAGCAAGTTCCAGGACAGCCAGAGCTGTTACACAGAGAAACCCTGTCTCGAAAAGGAAAGAGAGAGAGAGAAAGGGAGAGAGAGAGAGAGAGAGAGAGAGAGAGAGAGAGAGAGAGAGAGAGAAATCTAATAACCCAGACACATTTTAATTACTAAAATTCAGGTTTTAATCAGTACTCAAAACCAGACAGAGAAAAAACATACATGTCGGGAGGGGGGGATTGGCTAAAAGTAAAGAAGGTAAAGGTGCTTTCAGTCAAGCCTGACGACCTGAGTTCAAGCCCCGAGACCCACATGGTAAAAGGAGAGGACTGACTCCCAAAAGTTGTTTTCTGACCTCCATTTGTTAGCTGTCTGTGCTCCATCACTCTGAAACAAAATGTGTGTTTTACACACACACACACACACACACACACACACACACACACACAGACACACACACACACACACACACAGACACACACACACACACACACACAGACAGACACACACACACACACAGACACACACACACAGACACACACACACACACACACACACACACACACACGAAGGGGATATAAACGACTTAAAAAACAAAGGACCAGTTTGATTTTTCTGCTGGGGGGGGCGGGCTCAGTGCTGCCTAAAATCGTTGTCAGAGATCCCCTGGATGCCCATCTACGGGAGAAGGGGAATGAAAAGATGAGCAGTCCACACCAGGACCTGCCAGTCCACATCTGGAAGGAATAAGGGCTGAACATAGAAATATGGTGAGCAGTGGGCAAGGCTGAATGGCCTGCACACAGTTCCAGTGTGTTCCCATCGACTTCAACAGCGGGAGACCGGACTCTGCAGACAAAGGTGGGCGGCCGGCTATGCTGAACAGGGTCAGAACGAATGGAGAGAGAGGATGCTGAGTGGGCATTGGGAGGCCCTGCCTGGGCTTCTGTAGGTGCTCTCTCTCTCTCTCCCTCTGGCCTGTCACTAGGGTGTGGAGGTCTGTATTCCCAGAGAGAAGGAGAAAGTTGCTACAGCCGTTGCCCCTCCCCCGCTGGGCTGGTGCCTGCCAGTGGCGACCCTGAGTCCCTTGGACAAGAGACTAAAGAGGTTTGCCCAGACTCCTGGACAAAGGGAGTTCTGTCTGTCGGTCCCATAGAGGCCAAGGACAGCCAGGAACAAGTGGGCCCCCGGGAGGCAGTTCTCCCTCTCTTTAGAGCCCCAGGCAGTTTCTTTGTGTCCATTCATAGATTCAGGGCCCCTCCCACAAGGCTCACAGTGACCTGGCTCAGTCTCTGGGAAAGAGACCTTGGGTTTGTGCCACCTGAGACTCCTCCTCAGGGCGACAAAATTGCCAAGCAAGCCAGACCTAAAGGTGCAGGCCTGAGAGCCCAACTACTTGGGAGGCTGAGGCAGGAGGATAGCAAGTTCCAGGCCTGCCCGAACTACAGAGTGAATTCAAGATCAGCTTGGAGAACTTAATGAGACCCTATCTCAAAATAAAAATTAAAAAAGGCTGGGGTGTGACTCAGTGGAGACCACCTACCTAGCTAGAATCCCCCAGTGAGGGGCTGGGGTGTGGCTCAGTGGTAGAGCACCTAGCTAGAATCCCCCAGTGAGGGGCTGGGGTGTGGCTCAGTGGTAGAGCACCTAGCTAGAATCCCCCAGTGAGGGGCTGGGGTGTGGCTCAGTGGTAGAGCACCTAGCTAGAATCCCCCAGTGAGGGGCTGGGGTGTGGCTCAGTGGTAGAGCACCTACCTAGAATCCCCCAGTGAGGGGCTGGGGTGTGGCTCAGTGGTAGAGCACCTGCCTAGAATCCCCCAGTGAGGGGCTGGGGGCATGAATTAGCAGTAGGTCCTTACTTAGCTTGCAGGAAGTCCTGAGTTCAAGCTCCAGTACTGGGGGTAGGAATCCCACTGCTGAGCTCCCCCAAGGAACACGTCACAGGCAGTCCCTTCCCCTGCTTCACCTGGCACTGGGAGGATAATATGGTGCTACCATTCTACAGACAGAAACACAGAGGTGCACACAGGACAGCAAGTTCACTCTAATCCCCCACCATCACCCCCGCCTTACCAGCAATTAGCAAGCATTGTGCCCTACCACCAACATAGCTCTGTTGATTTAACGGGACACCTTGGGGAGTTTTGTTTAGGGGAAGACTTAGGTCCCAAGCTAGTCCTCTTCTCTAGCCTCACCCACAGCTCCAATGACAGGGTCCGTCCCAGTTGGCCTTTGTGCTCTGCTTTGAAGACCCCAAGTCCAGGCCCCTGCAGAGTTCAGTCCAGCAAAGGAAAACCATGCCACAGTACAGGTTCTCAAACCACAGCTCCAAAACCGTGTCAGCACACCTGAGAGGCTCATGAGATGTGGATGAGAGACGGACACAAAGGGCCAAGGCTGTGGCTGAGTGGGTGGAGTGCTTGCCAAACGTGCTTGAGGACCACAGTTGGAGCCCACCACAACTGCCTAAAACTAGGCATGGTAGTGTATGCCTGTAATGCTAGCACTAGGGAGATATAGGCAGGGGGATCAGGAGTTCAAGATCATCCTCAGATACATAGCTAGCTTGAGACTCGTTGGGATACATGAGACCTTCTCCAGAAGGAGGGAGGAAGGGGGAGAGAGAGGTAAGTACAGTAGTTAACAACACACAGCAACACATGCCTGTGATCACAGCACTCAGGAGGCTGATGCAGGAAGATCACTAGTTTGAGGCCAGCCTGAGCTACATAGTGAGACCCTGTATCAAATAATAAAAACCCAGAAGCCAGTGAGATGGCTCAGTGGATAAGGGAACTTGCCTCCAAGCCTAACCTACCTGAGTTCAATCCTGGACTCACATAGTGGAAGGCGAGAATTAACTTCAGGGAGTTGTCCTCTGACCTCTACACAAATGTGCTGCATCCTTACACACACACACACACACACACACACACACAAATAAATAATAAAGATTTTAAAATTCCAGAGTGGGGAGAGTTTTCTGATACATGGTACAGATTGGGTACATCCCCCCCACACACAGAATCTAGGCATTGGCTCTCAAATAAGGTAGTCACAGATTTCCCAGGAGACTCACATTCTAGAGCAAACTGCTCTCTCTCTCTCTCTCTCTCTCTCTCTCTCTCTCTCTCTCTCTCTCTCTCTCTCTCCCTTCCTCCCTCCCTCCCAGGGGTTCACAGAGCTGTAGCACCCCCACATCTAAGGATATCCATGCTCCAAATGCACTCAAATCGATTTGTTTTCCTCTGAGACCTTTCTTTGAAATACATTCTTGGTTTTATCTTGGCTCCAACCACTTTGAAATACTCAATGAAAGGACTTTAGGTAAGGGTAGTAGCAGCTGGGGAAGCAGGCAGGGCCCTCTTTATTAAGAGAAAATATTGGAAAGGTTAATCAGGAAACTGCAGCACCCTAATGACTGAAAGAATTGATTCTGATCTTGATAACTAATGGCCAGAGGGACCAGTGGATGTGAGGTTGCCGGGCAACAGGATGCTCAAAAAGAGCTGACCATTATCTCCAACGATCAATGTAGCATATTTGGAAGCATAGATGTCTTGTTTCCTGTTGAGCTGTGCATGAAATGCATCATGCACTCTGCTTTTCTTTTCAAAAATGTCAATTGTGAATAACATTAAGCCCCGGGTAGTACATCTGTGCTGCTATGGAGCCACCAGCCACATAGCTAATTAAATATGAATTCATTAAAAGTAAAAAGTTGGGTATCATGATGTCTGCCTGTAATCTCAACACTCTGGAGCCCAAGGCGGAAGAATCAGCAGCCATTCTCAGCTAAACAGAGTATTTGAGACCAGCCTGGGCTACATAATAAACAATAAACCCAGACATACTGGTAGCTGTAATGGAAGTTCGAGGGATGGATAGATGGATGGATGGATGATAGATAGATAGATAGATAGATAGATAGATAGATAGATAGATAGATAGATATAGTAGCACATACCTATAATCCCAGCAATCAGAAAATGAAGGCAACAGGATCAAGTTCAAGGTCAGCCTGAACTACATTGAGAGTTCAAAACCAGGCTGGGCCTTATGAGCCTCTGTCTGAAAAAGATGGACTAGAAAGATGGTTCAGATTGTAAGTGCTTGTCACACAAGCATGAATATCTGAGTTTAAATCCCCTAACACACATGGAAAAGCTGAGTGTGGCAGGGTGTATCCATAACCCTAGATCAGTTGAGGGGGAAGGGGCGTAGAGACAGGGGGATCCCTGAAGCGTGCTGGCCAGCCAGTCCAGCCAAATCAATGAGCTCCAAGTTCAGTGAGAGACCCTGCCTCAAAAATAAGGTGGAGAGCAACTGAAGAAGACACAGAACATTGACGTCAGGCTGGTGCACACTCATGCACACATGAATACACACACACACACACACACACACACACACACACACACACAGAGAGAGAGAGAGAGAGAGAGAGAGAGAGAGAGAGAGAGAGAGAGAGAGAGAGAGAGAGAGATATTGAATATATTGAATTACTGACAAGTAATTTGCCAGGCGTGGTGTAACTCATGCCTGTATCCCAGCACTTGGAAAGCTGAAACAGAAGGAATGTTATGAGTTTGAGGCTAGCCTGGGCCAGTGTACAGAGTAAGACTCTGTTTCAATGAATGAATGAATTAGGCTCTTCTTGGTGATAAGTGCCGAGAAAACCAGAGAGACCAAAATAATCATCATCAATTACAAAGGAAACTAAAGTTCAGACAAGAGAAAAATCCACGTTGGCGTCTTCGTTACTATTTTATTGCTGTGGAGAGAAACCATGACGGAGGAAGCATGTAACTGGGGGCTTGTGTACACTGTCAGAGCTTACAGAGCTTTGTTGGAATCCAGAGAAACTACCCCATGATACTAAATGAGGAGACCTCTTACAAAGCAACGGGCCTGAGTGCTCCCTGAATACCCTGCAGGGCTGCAGATTGAGGAGGAGTTCTGAGCATAGACAAGATCCTGGGTCCAAGCCACACTCCTGGGAGAGACAGCTGATGGGATGGCCTTTGGGTCAAATGGTAAAGTTAGGTGAGCCCCAGCATCATGGACTGAATGCTCATGCCTTCCCGTCCCTTGTACCATTCATATGGTACAAACTGATATGATGGCATCAGGAGGAAGAGTTCTGAGACAATGAGGTCAGGAGGGTGAACCTCATCAATGGAATTCATGCCCTCCTCAGAGGATACCAGAGTTCTCTCCACCCCTTTTGGTACTATGTGAGGGTACAAGAAATATTTGGACATCGGAAATCTGGAAAACACAGACCATGCTGGGAGTTTGATCTCAAATTCAAAGTTCCTGGCACTTTGAAGGAATTTCTGATTGATTCTGATTGTTACTGAGTTTCACTTCAGCATTTGAGACAAGGTCCTACAGAGCCCAAATTAGTTTTGAACCTATATAGCCAAGGGTAGCCTTCAACTCCTGATTCTTCTCGTTATACAAACTCCTGTGTCCACATCCCGAGTGCTGATGTTACAAGCGTGTGACACCACCTATGACCTGAATTTCTGTCGTAAAACTTGGTCCTCGAGCAAACAGCCACTACCTTCCTCAGATGAGCTGTGCCTGATTGCACCAGTATATCAAGATTGGGCCTATGGATTTGCATCCCCTCACCAAGGGTCACTGGACCCTCACCTGAGCTTCCAGTTGCCCCTCACAGCCATTTATATGCCATTCTTTCCTAATTACAAATGGCTTCTATGTCCTAGAGGTGCTAGGGCACACAGGCTGGGAGGCTATCTGAATGGACTCCATTTATGCAACCAGGGAAAAGCCGCCATCCATGTTGGCAAAGACTGTCCAGTGTGGGTACTTGGGGTACCCCACATTCCTATAAGCAACCTCAACCTGTGTACTGTAAGCAAGCCCAATAAGCTCACTGATTTCTCTAGGGAAAACTCATGGAATCATGCTTTGGCTTGTCACTGGGACCTTATGAGGAGGGGGTGGGCACTGCTCACATTTCCCCAGGGAAGAAATTCTAGAAACAGATGTTCGTTAGTTGTTCAGTCTTTGGCATTTTGGAATAGCTGCCCAAACAGCCTGAGACAATTTAAAGATGATATTGCATTATACAAACTCCATTATGAATTGAGTATGATTCGTCCCCACAGGCTTGTGTGTTGAATGTGTTTTCTCCAGATGGCCTGCTATTCTGAGAGATGATGGACAGTTTTGGAGGTGGGTTCTAGCTGGGAAAAAGTAGGTCACTGGGAGTGGGTCCTTCAGAGTATATTATTCCTGGTCACTTCCTGTCTCCCTCTCTCTACTTCCTTTGAATATCTCTTCTCCACATGCTCCAACCACCATGACATTCTGTCCAAACACATGAAGCCAAATGACCTGTCTCAAAACATAAAAAGCCAAGACCAGCCTGGCTTAAAAGTGAGTTTTAGGCAGCCTGGGCTACAGTGTAAGATAATGTCCCTAAAAAATAAAAATGAGGCCAGCAGTGGTGGTGCACACATTTAATTCCAGTACTTGGGAGACAGAGGTAGGTGGATCTCTGTGAGTTCGAGGCCAGCCTGGTCTACAAATCAAGTTCCAGGACAGTCAGAGCTGTTGCACAGAGAAATCCTGTCTTGAAAACCAATATAAAAAATAAAAATGGGTCTAGGTTGCTCAGTAGTTAAGAGTGTGTTTGGGTCCCAACACCCATATCAGGCAATTCACAACCATCTATAACTCCAGCTCCAGGAGATCTGATACCTCTGGAATTCATAGGCACCAGCACTCACATATACTACCCACACATGGACATACACACACATACATAACCTAAAATAAAAATACTTTTAAAAGGAGGGCTGGGTAGATAGCCTGGTGAAATGCAAACACAGGGGCCTGAGTTCAATTCTCTGAACCTATGTAAAGAAAAGCCAGGGATGGTAGTGCAGACCCGTGACCACAGCGCCGAGGAGGTGGGAACAGGCAGACCCTTGGGGCTTACTGGCCAGCCAGCCTAGTCTATGTGGCAAGTTCTGGGCCAGTGAGAGATTCTGTCACAAAATAAAGGTGAGGAATGACACCAGAAGTTCACCTCTGCCTTCCACGCACATGTAGACACCCATATGCTGTGGGATGTCTTTCTGTATGCTGTGAATATGTATTGCTCTGATTGGTTGATAAATAAAGCTGCATTGGACTGTGGAAGAGCAAGATGGAGCTAGGCAAGGAAATCCAATGGAGATAGTGAAAGGAGAAAGGAGAGTAAGGGGAGATGCCATCCTGCCATTCAGGGAGCAGCATGTAATGGCACACAGGTAAAGCCACAGAACACGTGGCAACATATAGATTAATAGAAATGAGCTGAGTTTAGTTATTAGAGCTAGCTAGCAAGAAGCCTGAGCCATAGGCCATGGCCATACAGTTCATAATTAAAATAAGCCTTTGTGTGTTTATTTGGGTCTGAGTGGCTGCAGGACTGGGCGGGACACAAGAAAACTTCTGGCTACATACACACACAGACACACCAAAGGAAAAGGGAGAAAGACTAGGCATGGTAGTACAGGCCTGTCATCACAACCTCTCAGAAGGTGAAGAAAGAGGATCATGCAGTTGAGGTCTGCCTGGGCTACAGAGTGAGTTGAAAGCCAGCTTGAGCTATAAGGTGACTTCAAGCTACATAATGGAACCTTATCTTGGAAACAGAGAGGACAGGAAGGAGGGAGATGTGGGTACACTATGACCAGTGCTGAAATGACAGCTCCACTAGCATGGCCAGTTACCCTCTAAACCAGTCTGCCACTAGTCAGTACCTACTGTATACCACTTCTACTTTTCCTCACATCTCTCTGTAGCTCAGGAAGGCATCACAGTCTGTGCTCTGCCACCCCCACACCTTCCTGCACTCACCTGACCACACTTCTCTGCTCTGTTAGCCACACATAAATGCTAATGTGAACTGCAGGGGAACAGAGAATTGTCTTGGTTGGCCCTGCATCCCAGCACCTAGGACAGAGCCTGCTGGCTCACAGGCATGGGCAGGCAATTGTTTTGTTCTGTGTTGGGTTGGGTTGGTTGATGCAGGTTTGGGTTCTTGCTATATAGCCCAGACTGGTGTGACATGCACTACCTTACTGCCTCCACTTCTTGCACCCTGAGATTACTACCATGCCGGGCACACTCAGCAACTGCTGATGTCATGAATACATGAGATACAGAGGTGGCTCATGCCTGAAGTGCCAGCCTTCAGGAGGATTGCTGTGAGTTGAAGGAGAGCCTGGGATATACAGTGAGTTCTAGGCAAACATGGGCTACAATGTAAAACCCCATCTCAACAATTAAAAAAAGGGACTAGGTAGATTGCTCAGTGGTTAAGAGCACTTATTACTCTTTTAGAGAACTCGATTTCCATTCCCAACACCAACAGTGAACAGCTTATGACTGCCTGTAACTCCAGCTCCAGGGGATCCAACAGCCTTCTCGCTTCTGCAGATATTGCACTCATGTGGACACACACACACATAATTAAAAATAATAAATCTTGTTCAAGGCCAGCCTGGGCTACCAAGTGAGTTCCAGGAAAAGGCGCAAAGCTACACAGAGAAACCCTGTCTCGAAAAACCAAAAAAAAAAAAAAAAAAAAAAAAATCTTAACTGGGCTTGGTGGTGCCCATCTTTAATCTTAGCACTCAGGAGGCAGAGGCAGGTGGATCTCTGTGAGTTTGAGGTCAACCTGGTCTACATGATATGTTCCAGAACAGTCAGAGCTACATAGTGAGACCCTGTCTCAAAAATAAATAAATAAATAAATAAATAAATAAATAAATTTGGGGGGGGGTTCGAGACAGGGTTTCTCTATGTAGCTTTGCGCCTTTCCTGGAACTCACTCTGTAGCCCAGGTTGGCCTCGAACTCACAGAGATCTACTTGGTTCTGCCTCCAGAGTACTGGGATTAAAGGCATACTCCACCACTGCCCGGCAATATTTTTAAATTTAGATTTATAATTGGTAAACCTAACTGTTCAGAAAGAAAATGGTGACTGCTCTGTGTGTGTGTGTGTGTGTGTGTGTGTGTGTGTGTGTGTGTGTGTTGTGTATAAGTTCATGTGCATGGATGCACTTGAGTGTGCATATACATGTGTGTATACGTGTGTGTATGCCAGATGTAAACCTCTGGTCTTGCTCCTCAGTAGCTGTCCATCTTGCTTTTTGAGACAGGGCCTCCCACTAACTGGGGCTCACTTGAGTAGGCTAGCCTAGCTGGCCAGGGAACTCCAGGGATCCACCTGCCTCCACCTCGGCAACATGGGGTTATAAACACATGCCGCCATGTCCAGATTTGTATGTGGGTGGTAGGGATAAAACTGAGTTCCTCAAGCTTCTGTGGCAAGCACATCACCAACTGTATGGCTTAGTTTTTTGTCCACTTGACAGAAGCTAGAGACACCTGGGAAGACAGGATGAGGAACTACCTCCATCAGATTGGCATGTGGCGTGTCTGTGGGGCATTTTCTTAACTGTTAGTGGACAGGAGAGGATAAGCTCCCTATGGGCAGTGCCACCCCTGGGCAGAGAGGAGAATGGACTGCATAAGGAAGGAAGCTGACCATGAGCCCGGCAGCAAGCCAGTAAGCAGTGTCCCTGCATTGTCTCTATGTCTGAGTTCTTGCCTTGAGCTCCTGTGTTGGCATCCTTCAGTGGTAGACTGTAACCTGTCCAGATGTGTGGCGTGTGCATGAGTCCATGTTTAGATATAGGTGCTCACTCATGTGCACTGTGGAGCTTAGAGGCCGGCATCACAAGTCTCCCTCCATCACTCTCCACCTTATTTTTTGACGCAGGGTCTCTCACTGAACCTGCAGCTCTCTGTTTCAGCCAGACTGGCTGGCCAGCAAGCTCTCAGAAACCTCCTGTCTCTGCCTCAGCCCCCACCCCAGTGTGGGAGTTACAGATATGTGTCACACCTGACTTTTATATGGTTGCTGGGGATCTGAACTCAGATTGTCATGCCCAGCAATCACTTTACCAATGAACCATTTCCCAGCCCCATCCATGTGCTTCTTTATTTATATTAATTTATTTTTGGTTTTTCGAGACAGGGTCTCACTGTGTAGCCCTGGCTGTTCTGGAACTCACTCTGTGGACCAGGCTAGCCTTGAACTCAGAGATCCTCCTACCTCTGTCTAGGATTAAAGGCATGAGCCACCATGCCTGGCTCTAAAATTTTTATCACATCTGTTTACTTATTTATCTGTGTAGGGGCTGCATATGTGCCTTGGCATGTGTGGGGGGGGGGTTCAGACGACAGCCTGCAGGAGTTGGCTATCTCCTTCCACTGTGTGGCTCCCAGGGATTGAAACTGGATCATCAGGCTTGGCAGTAAGAGCCTTCATCTGATGAGTCATCTCATTAGCCCCATGAACATCATCATCATCATCATCATCATCATCATCATCATTAAATTATATGTATATTTGAGAGCAAATGGGCAAATGGACATGAGTGTGGGTGTTCTTCCAGAATCCAGAAGATGGCATCAGATCCCCCGGAGCTAGAGTTATGGGCTGCCTTCTGTGGGTGCTGGGAACTGAGTTCAGGTTCTCTGCAAGGGTAGCATGCACTCTTAACCACTGATCCATCTCTCCAGTCTCCTATGAACATCTTCTTAATGCTGCCCCTCTGGGGTCAGATAACTCACAATAGGACACAACCTCTCCCTCCTCCCTCTCTTTCACCAACACTAGCCACAGATGTCAACCAAAGAAGAAATTATTGGTAATTATTAACATCCAGACTACAGAATCTCCATGGCCCCTGACCTCCCCACTTGCCCTCCTGCCCCATGGGGCCTGGCGGAATCTGTCCTCATGACAGAGTCCCAGGGCTGTGGAGGTCAGACCCTCAGCCTGGGAACACGAGCAGTTTGGGCTTAGGATGGATCTGAGATACGGTGGACAGAAAAAGCTACCTTGTCTCCACGGGTACAGTGGCCCCTGAACCTGGGAACCCATCCCAGCTGTTCATCTGTATACACTGTTAAAATAAATTATAAAATATGAATGAGGGCCAGCAAGATGGTTCAGTGGATAAAGGTGCTTGTTGCCAAGCCTGACAACCCAAGTTGGATCCCTGGATCCCATAGGTGGAAGAACTGATTTGTGAAAGTTGACCTTTAACCTCCACATGAAGGCCATGGCACTTATGTATACATAGACACATACACATTAAATATAGGCATAATAAATATTAGTAAAGTGGTTCCCTTTTCCTGGAGCCCCAAATCTGTAGTCACATGTGCCAGTGTATGGGTAATTTAGGGACCAGCTACTTGAGATCAACAACCTAAATGGGCGCAGTCTACGGGACCCAGTCTTTAACCTTTGGGGTCTGTGCTAAGGTTTGGGGGTTCTGTTACAAATGAATCAAGGGGGGCTGGGGAGGCGGCTCAGTGGGGAAAGCACCTGCTGTGCAAGCATGAGGACCGAGTTCGGATCCTGAGCACTCACATAGACTGACTCAAAGCTGGACACAGTGATGTACACATCTGCAACCCCAGTGTTCCTATGGTGAGATGAGAGTCGGAGACAGGGGAGTCCCTGGAAGCTCTCGGGTACGACAGTCTAGTGTTCACAGCAGAGAACAAGAGATCCAGTCTCAAACAACGTGGAAGGTGAGGGCCAATATCTGAAGTCATCCTCTGAACCACGCATGTGTTTGACACTCATGCCACCCCCAACATGTACATGAAAACATATATATATATATATATATATATATATATATATATATATATATATATATATATTACACGCAACACACAAGCACTCACACATGCATGCATGCATGTACATGCAGACACACACACATCAATCAAGGTAGAGAGCTATAGAGGAAGGAAAAAACGAAATGAATTAAAATGAGGACCCATGATATATGGGGAACTCACATATTTGGGGTCTGCAATGTTTCGGGTCTAATTTGGCCCGGTAATGCATGTCTGTCAAGTCAGCCACTTGGAAAGTTGAGGCAGGAAGATCACAACTTAAGGCCTATGTGGCTACAGAATAAGTCCAAGGCTAGCTTGGGATACAGAGTGAGTTCAAGACCAGCATAAACAGCTTAGTAAAAACTTGTCTTGCCGGGCAGTGGTGGCACATGCCTTTAATCCCAGCACTTGGGAGGCAGAGGCAGGCAGATTTCTATGAGTTCGAGGCCAGTCTGGTCTACAAATCTAGTTCCAGGACATGCTCCAAGGCTACACAGAGAAACCCTGTCTCGGAAAAAAACAAAACAAAAACTTGTCTTAAAAAAAATGAGTGGGGCCTGGAGAGATGGCTCAGAGTTTAAGAGCACTGGCTGCTCCTCCAGAGGTCCTGAGTTCAATTCCCAGCACCCACATGGTGGCTCACAACCATCTATAATGACATCTGGTGCCCTCTTCTAGCATGCAGGCAGAACACTGTATACAAAAAAATTAGTAAATCTTTTTAAGAAAGGTGTGGCTGGTGAAACAGCTCAATAGGCAAAACAATTGCCATACAAGCCTGAAGACCACATAAAAAGCCACATGTAAGCCAGGCAGTGGTGATGCACGCCTTTAATCCCAGCACTGGGGGGGGGGGCAGAGGCAGGCAGATCTCTTAGTTCCAGGCCAGCCTGGGCTACCAGAGTGAGTTCCAGGACAGCCTGGCCTTAGGAAGAGACTAAGTAGAGATTGGAGGATTGCCTAGAAACAGGCAGGCCAGCTAGCCTAGAGTATGAAGCATGGCAGAAACAAGAGAGACCCTCCCAAAAGATGCCCTCGCCCACACCTCTTACACACATAAACACGCACGCACGCACGCACGCACGCACGCACGCACGCACCCACAGAGATTTTTTTTTAAGTGATTTAAGTGCAAAGAGAAGTAGTTCGCCCAGTATGTGGGAAATACTGGTTTCCACACCCACTTTAAAAAAAAAAGATTCTCAGAACTCACGGGAAGGAAGTTTATAAGGCAGGTGGATCAGATCAAGATCGTCCTCAGCTAATGATGAATTTGAGGCTAGCCTGGGATACATGAGACCCTGGAGGAGAAGGAAGAAGATGAGGTGGAGGAGGAAAAGAAGGAGCAGGGACAATGGGAGGTGACAGAGGTCATACTGCAAGCAGAGATGTAGCTTTCTTGAACACCTAAGCCACCAGTCCATGGAGGGCATTGCAGGTTGGGACATAGGGGGCCCACTGTCCCTGGTGCAGATAAAGCTGCTCAAGGGTCCTTAAGTACTGAGAGTCACTGGGGATGTGACATCCATCACTAGCACAGCCTTCCATAGTCAATGGACACTAGGCAGGCCCAAGAAGAGCTTCTCCACATCTCCAGGCCCATCCATGTACCTACTGTTCCAAACAAAAGATGGCTGCATATATAGATCCACGGTGGAATACCACTCCACTTTAAAAAGGCAGGGAACCCTGGTCAGAACAACGACGACGACATGTACTCAGGTCAGTTACAGATACTGTGGGATTCCATGGCTCTGAGGTCCCAGGGTAGCTAAATCACGGGGATATAAAGTAGGCTGCATGTGGCAGTGCATACTTGTGGTCCCAGCACTACAGAGACAGAGGCTAAAGAGTTAACAGACCCACCTTGTCTGCAGAAAAGATGGGGGTGGGTTGGGGTGGACAAGATGGAAAAGAGGATGATGGGAGCTCGAGGCTGAGGTGAGGAATGGAGATTTAGCATTTAATGACTACAGAGTTTCATGTCTGGAAGACAGAAAGTTCTGGAAGCAGGTGTTAGCATGATGTGAATGTGCTTAATGCCTCTGAGTTGTGCAGTTAAAAATGATTAAGACAGACCTGGTATGATGGTCCCAAGGGTAAAAGTGTTTGCTGTGTGAGCCTGACCACCTGAGTTTGATACCTGGAACCTGCCTTTAAAAAAACAAACAAGCAAACAAAAACGTGTGTGGTGGTTCGAATATGTAATCCCAGCACTCCTGCAGTGGGGCGGGAGGTAGAGACAGAACTGTTGAGTAGTCTGTGGGGGCAGATAACCTGCACACTCAGAACAGTGACAGAAAAAAACATGGTAGAAACCATGTGCTCTCCTACGATATCTCTCTCTCTCTCTCTCTCTCTCTCTCTCTCTCTCTCTCTCTCTCTCTCTCTCTCACACACACACACACACACACACACACACACACACACACACACACACACTTTTTTAAATTGTTAAGATGGCCCATTTGGGGAGGGGAGGGGCGTGATGGCTCAGAGGGTAAGCCATTGGTTGTGCAAGCATGAGAGGAACTGAGTTCACATCCCCAGCAATCACATAAAAAGCTGTCCGAAGTCACACGTGCCTATAATCCCGGTGCTGGGGGAGGAAGAAACGGCCAGATCCTGGGGCTCACTGGTCAGTCAGTGGAGCGAAATTAGTGAGCACTGAAAAGACAGACTAACTTCTGTCTGGGTGTCATGAGTGTCACGGTCCCCTGCCTGAGAAGGTGTCATGTTCCAGGAGTCCTGAGGATGGAAACCCTGCTCTTGCCCTCTCAGCCCATCACTTCCAAAAGCCTGAGTCACTTTCAAAAGGAGTGCACGTGGACGGAGTCTGTTGATACCGTAGTAGTCATAAATCACTTCTGATCTAACACGGGAATCAGAGACCACTCCCCCTCTTCACACCAGCAACTAAAAGACACAGAACTCTGGGTAGAGTTGTTTCATTTCCTAAGATCCAATCATATTATCACAGAAAAATAAATCATCTTTATTTAAATACTTTCAATACTGGCTTGGAATTAGAGCTCATTGGTAGAGCATGTGTCTCCTATGCATGATGCCCATCCCTTGCCTTTTCCAGACAAAGTCTCACTATACAGCCTAAGCTGACCTCCAATGGGCAATCCTCCTGCCTCAGGCTCCCGGGTGCAAACTACCAACAACGATTGTCATATTGTACATTTTAATGCTGTAGGTCCTTGCTCTCCAAGAGAAGTCTCTGTAAAGACTGGAATGTTCGAGATCTCAACTATGCAGAATAGAATTCACCAGCCACAAGCATCCTGCACCCTGAAAATGTGGCCATGGTAGCTGAGATGTAACCTTTCTCATTTTAGTTAATTAAATAATTTCTATTTAAAATAAAGTAGCTACAGGTGGCTCATGTTACTTTATCTGACAGCAGAGCTTCAGGGTGGGGCTGTTAACTCAAATTTAAAAGAAAATTGTGTATATAAATAGCAAAATAATTTTGGTGCAGTGACATCAAGAAAAAAAATTAATTAGCAGGGCATGGTAGCACAGAGCTGTCATCCCAGCTTCTCGGGAGGCTGAAGCAAGTAGATGGAGATATCCGAGTCAGCCTGGGCTACAGAGCAAGATGCTGTTTTTAAAAAACAAAGCAAAATACCAGAGCATAAGCTATGTGGCTCCCCATCTGCATACTTGCTGCACCCTACAAATGTCTGGCCAGTAAAAGAGTGAATGAATAAAGGAGGTGACCTGGAGATGCCAGGCAGTGTGACTGAATTAAGGAGGTGACCTGCGGGCTGCATGTTCTGAGGGCCTCACTAATTCCCACTGGGTAGCAAGGGCAGCTCCAAACCGGATTCTGAACCCCTGTGTCTCATGGGGGATGGGGTTAGGAGGCGAACATGCTCTGCTATGGAGTCTGTTCTCCCTGTGGTTGGCACTGCCATTGTCATTGGTTGCCGTGGGTGTGATGTGCGGGGGAAGCAGAAAATCGAAGCAGCAGCCTAGGCAAACCAAATGGGGATTTCAAAAATATACCAAGGCTGGGGAGATTGCTCAGCAGGTAAAGCGCCTGCCTTGCAGATATAAGGACCTGAGTTCAGATCCCTCGAGTCCACCTAAAGCTGGGTGCAGCAGCACATGTCTATAATACCAGCCATCTTATGGCGAGATGGGAAGCCAAGACAGGAGACTCTGCAGAAGCCTGGGAGCGGCTAGAGTTCTCAGTGGCAAACCAGAGACCCTATCTCAAACGAGGAGGAAAAGGCAGTGATCTAAGGCCTCCACATGTATGCTGTGGTACTTGTGTGTCCACACGTACACACAAGCAAGTATATACACACACACCCACAAAGAGGAAAACAGTGTGCCCTGCAGCAGGCTGACTAGCAAGATTAGATGGGGTGAGGTTGACAAGTGATGGATAGAGTGCCTCTCATCCAGATCCCAAGAAACCCTGTGCAGGGCCATCTGCCACAGCACAGGAAAACAAGCAAATGACCTCCACTGCCCGTTACCCACTCTCCATACACACAGAAACCAGCTGAAGCCCCACAGGCCTATCAAGAAGAAAGAATTTCTCAGACAGCCCCACTGACCTTGACAGAGTAACTTTCTACAAACTATATCAAACTCCCGCTGAAAATAGGCCAATCGTAAACAATGGCACAAACAGCCAACACTTCAGCAGAGCCCAGGGACTCAAGTCTGTCCCTCCAGCCGCTCTAGAGGCTGAGGCCAGAGAGTTGAGTGTTTAAACCTTAAGGCCTACCTGAGCTACAGGATCAGTTCCAGGTCAGCCTGGGTCACTTAGGTAGACCCTGTCTCAAAATTGAAGTGAAAAAGAGCTGGAGGGATGGCTCAGCCGGTAAAGCGCTTTCCTCACAAGTGTGAAGGACTTAAGTTCAGATCCTCAGAACCCACATAAAAAGTCAGGAGCAGGGACAGGGAGATGGGATTCACAGATAACTGGATCCCTGGAGGTTCAAGGACCAGGCTAGCCTGGCCTACATGGCAAAGCTTCAGACCCATAGAGACTCTGTCTCAAATAAAGAATAGAGGGCACCTGAGGACCAACACCAGAGGTTATCCTCTGACCTTCACACTTGGGATGTGCACACATGAACCTGGGCCACCGCTCCTGACCCCAGGAATACACAAACCAGAAAGCTGAGTATGTGGTTGTGTGGTAGAGCACTCCTGGCCATAAACAGGACTGTGGTCTGTCCCCAGCACCACAAAATGAAATGAAAATGAAAGAGGCTAAAGATACAGAGAATGCTTGCCTAGCAGATGCAAGGGCCCTAGATTCAAGGACGGGCTCTATGAAAACACACCAAAAGGATAATAAACACTTGGCTACACCTATCTTCATATCAGACACCACAGAAGATGTCTCACCCATTTATCTTTTGGCCAAAAGCTATTTCTAGAACTTACAGCCTTTCACAATGCCACAATTCTGGCTGGAATATGAGTCTTTCCAGATTTGTTTGTTAACTTGTTTGTTTGTTTGTTTGCTGAGATAGAGTCTCCTGTAACCCATGCAGGCTTCAAACTCAATATACATTAGCCAACAATGATTTCTGAACTTCCGATTCACCTGCCTCCACCTCCCAAGTGCTGGGACTGCAGGCATGAACCACAAAATTCAGTTTATGTAGCGCTGTGGACAAAACCCAAGACTTCATGCATGCTAGGCAAGTACTCCACCAAGTGAACCACATGCCCCCATTGTCCATATCTTAATGTCTTTGAGAATACCAAGGAGGCCTAAACAGGGCCACAAAGAGGCTATCAACCTCATCCAGCAGCCCAACCCAGCAAGGACACAGTTAAAGACCAGCTCCAAGCCTTCTCACGGACCCCTCTGTGGGACGAGCTGGAACCCTATCTTTGTCTCTGTGTGGCCTTAGGAGGAATTCCAAGTCCTGCGCAAGAACTCCACTGTGGGGCCATTTGACCCGGTCACTGCACACTGGGCAGCAAGCGGATATGACCTGGAACTTGGGAACCACATGACCTGCCTGCTCATGGCCAGAGCCAACAATGGGTAATACAGGCCATAGAAGAACAATCCCCTTAATACCGTTGCACAGATGTGCCCATCTGCAACTTCAGGAGTGGAATTTTCCAAATACCCTAAAGTGGGAGATAATGAAATGAATCATCATGCAGTCATGATATGGACTTTCAGACATATGTTAAACCGGGGTTGAAAATAAGTTGGATTTTTTGTTTTGTTTTTGTTGCTTTATTTTGACACAGGGGCTCACGACTGAGCCCAGGCTAGCCTTAAACTCACAATTCTCCTCCCTCAGCCTCCTGAATCTGCAAGTAATTATTACATACAAGGAAAATAGCAGGTCAAATTGACTTGTTGGTTATTTGGGTTCTTTTTATTACATTTATTTGTGTGGGGTAGGGGTGGGGTTGGGGTGAGGGGTGCACGTGCATCACTATGCCTGTGGGGAGGTCAAAGAGGGACTTGGAGGAATCAATTTTCTTCTTCCATCAGGTGGGTCCTATGGATCAAACTCAGGAGAAAGGGGGCTGATTCCTCATGCCTCAGTGCCCGCCATGCCGTGATAGAGCATCCCTACAAGCTATCTATGGCTGTGGGTGGATTCCCAGAGGCTAGACACGAAGCCTTTCCTTTGCTTAATAACAAGCATTCGTGCATGCACGTGTGTGTCTGTGACCCACTAAGCTTGGAGCTTAAAGGAGAAGTTCAAAGTGTGAACAAGATGTCACACCCCATGGCTGGTTCGAGTCAACTACCTATCACCAGGCGAAACGGAGATCTGCAGCTCCCACGGCTGTGACTGAACTGAGACAACATGAAGCTCCGTTGCTGTAGAAGGAGCCTTAGTCATGTGACCACATGACATAGACATCTATAAACATTTCCAAAGCAGCCCCTGTCCCAGGTGTGAGATGAGTCAAAGCTGAATCGGTCTTGGGGAGAAGATCTTATTGGTCACAGTGAGAACAAATATGCTGACCTCAGGGCACGGTGGTGCAAGACCCTCACCCCAGCACTAGGGAGACAGAAGCAGGCAGATCTCTGAAAGTCCAAGGTCAGTCCAGTCTGCATAGAAAGACCTTGTCTCAGAAACAAAACAAAACAAACAAAAAAAGCCCCAAGAACTAAGTTTCAGGATACGCCCCGCTATGTAACAAATTAAAAATTGTGATTCAAATGAAAGACAGGTTTTATGATCTGCACAGACCATAAAACTGAAAAAATAGCCAAAGAAATGAAGCTTTGTCTGTTTTCACTATTAGACACTTGGGACTCCAAAGCAGGGGCCGTCAAGATGGCCCAGTGGGTAAAGGTGCTGTTGCCAAGCCTGATGCCCTGAGTTCAATCCCTGTAACCCACATGGTGGAAGGAGAGAACAGACATACTCATGTTATCCTATGACCCCCCACGTGAATGCCATGGCACACACACCCCCACACATAAATGTAATAAAAAAATTATAACAAAAAGAATCCAAAACTTCTTTTCTAGCATCTCCAGATATCCAATACAAAAAAAGAAAGAAAGAAAGGAAGAAAGAAAGAAAGAAAGAAAGAAAGAAAGAAAGAAAGAAAGAAAGGAAATAATGTTGGTATAACTAAGAAACACTCCATGTGCCTTCCCCAACCAAACCTTATCTAAGTCTGTCCATTATCTTTGTGTGTGTGGGTGTGTACACAAGTTCGTGGAGGGTAGTATACACACACACACACACACACACACACACGCGTGTGTGTCAGTCCTTCCTCAGAAGGCACTCACCTTGTTTTTGAGACTGGGACCTAGGACCTACCTGATTAGACTGGATAGCCAGCAAGCTCCAGGGATCTACTTGTCTCCACCTCCCTGGCTCAAAGGCGTCACCACATCTGGCTTTCTATCTTGAGTGTTGGGGTTCAAACTCAGGCCCTCGATCTTTTTTTTTTATTTATTTTTTATTTTTTTATTTTTTTTTCAGGCCCTCAATCTTGAGTGGCAAGCACTGCACTCTTCCCAGCCCCTAGGTCTGCTTTCTGTTGCTGTAACAGAATACCTGAGGCAGGCTAGCTAAAAGAATCAGAGGTTCTTGGGCTAGGGAATGCTTGTTTACCGTACACAAGACACTGGTTTTCATCCCCAGCACTGCATAAACTGGGTGTGCTGGTGTACACCTAACCCAGCACTCAAAAGGATCGGGAATTTGAGGCCTTCCTCAGCTGTTAGAGGCCAGCTTAGGACACAGGACACAGAGGCTCTGAAACTTCCAAGTCCATTTGCTGGCTTCAGTTCAAAGGTGGTAAATCTGCAGGTGTGTGCAGAAGGGGCAAGACCAGCCTCCCTTTGCAACAAGCAGCTCTAGGGAGAGTTAATCCAGTCTCTGAGAGCGAGCACTCACTCAAGTGAAACAGTTTTATCTCTTAAGATCTGATCCCTTAGCCGAGTGTGTGCACGCCTTTAGTCCCAGCACTCGGGAGGCAGAGGCAGGCGGATCTCTGTGAGTTCGAGGCCAGCCTGGTCTACAAAGCGATTTCCAGGACAGGCTACACAGAGAAACCCTGTCTTGAAAAAAAAAAGGCCCACCTCTCCAGCCACCACAGAGGCCATCAAGTTTCCACGTGTGGCCAGACATGCTGGCACACACTTGTAATCCCAGCCTTCAGGAGGCTGAGGCAGAAGGATTGCCACCTGTGCAAGGCTGACCCCAGCCACATAGTGAGTTTCAGGGAAGCCTGGGCTATATAGAGACACTTTCTCAAAAAAAAAAAAGGCATGGCAAGATGGCTCAGCAGTTCAAGGAACTTGCCAAAGAAGCCTGGAGACCTGAGTTCAACCAATCCTAGAACTCACATAAAGTTAGAAGGAGAGAACCAATTCCACAGTGTTATCTGACCCCCCCCCATGTGTGCTGAGGCACACAATGAAAATAATAGATATAATAATAATCTTTCAAGGCAATCAAATCAAATCAAAATGCACACAAGATATTAAAGACTTCAGATTTTTTTAAAAATGCAAAATACCTCACAAATAATGTGTTCAGATGAACTACATCCTGAAATCATGTATATGAAGTATTAATGAAAATATACTCTTGTGAGGTGTGGGGGCACCTAACCCTAATTTCAGGAAGCTGAGACTGGAGAATTAAGTTCAAGGCAAGTCTGGGCTATACAATTAGATCAAGGCCAGCCTGGGGTACATAGCAAGATTGTCTCAAAAACGATAAAGAATGACCAGCGCTCCAGAGCCAGACAGATCTCTGTAAGGTCAAAGGACAGCCCAGTCTACAAAGAGGATTCCAGGCCAGCCAGGAATTCCATAGAAAGACCTGTCTCAAACAAAACAAAGCCGAAAATGAAAAAAAAAAAAAAAAAACCAGGGCTCAGCGAGGACCCCAGAGACTCAGCTACATAGTCAGCTCCTCCTGAGTTCTGGGCCTCAGTTTCTCCACCTAAAAAGAGGAACTATCTATTCCTCTGCCTTGCCTTGAGAGTGGACAGCAGGTGCGTGCAAAACCCTTTTTAAATGTTACCACGGAGCCCCACAAGGATGGAGCAGTTCCCCCCGCCCTGCTGGCGTCGCAGAATGCTTTCTAAGGATCATCTCATTTAATCCTCCCGTGGTCCCTAACTCGCAAATGGGGAAACTGTGCTCTGGACCGATGAAGCGCCTCGCCCAAGGGAGAAAGGAAACGCAGAGAATCCGCTGCGTCGCGCGCAAAAGCGGGATGACAATTTCCACTCCATTACCAAGACGGTGCTGCCTGGTTCCTGGGTTGTTCTAGCCCCGGGCAATGGGGTTTGTGTATCGAGCCCCGTTCTCCAGGCAGTAGGAACAGGAAAGAGGGGCCTCAGCGCCCTGACCCTTGTCTGCCACCCCCCAGCTCCGCTCCTCACCTTGCATATTTGGTTTTCTGGAAATCCAGCAGCCTGGCCAGAGTGAACATCGCCGCGGTTCCATCAGCGCCCAGCCCCGGGCTGGGACGTGGGAACGCAGGGAGTCGCTGCAGGAGGCGCAGCAGGTTGGAAGGGCGTCGGATCCTACCGCAGCTCCAGGGCCCCGAACAGACCCGATCGGCTGCCCCTGAAGCCCGAGCCTGGAGTCTCGGGATAGCAAATCCCGAGCAGATGGTGGCGGGGGCGGGGCGGGGGCGGGATATGGGGCGGGGGGGGGGGGGGGGGACGACGCTGCCAATCGTGCGACTGGGAGGTCCCCTCTCTCCCGTTAGCGTCTCCCCGTGTCCCCTCCACCCCATCGCTTTTCCAGCAAGCATAAGACAGCTTGAACTAGACTGAACCGCCGCTGTCACCGCTTGTCATCCAGGCAGCGCTTCAAGCCACAGGGGACGCTTGGGGACCGGACCAGGTGGCACCCTCAGTCTACTTGTTGCTGGCTCTTACCCCTGTGCACCTCTGAAAAGCCTGTCAATCCTGAATCCTTCCTACTACCCAGGACTCTGTGACTCTAGGAATTGTCTGTCCCCACACACACCCTGCCCGAAGACGGGGACACTCCAGCAGGTCCAGGATCTTCACCCCCAAGTCCATCTTCACATCTTCAAACTCCAGCTTTCCTTTTATTGTTACTTTATTCCATTTTAATATTTTAAAACATTTCATTTTTATTCTATGTGTGTATGCGTGCATGTCCGTGTAAGGGTATGTGCAGTGCATGTGCCTGGAAGTCCGAGGTGTAGGATCCCCTAGACTGGAGTTTCTGGCTGTTGTAAGCCAAATGAAGTGGGTGCTGGGACTCGAACTCCAGTTCTCTGGACCAGCAGCAAGCACTCTTAACCGCTGAGCAATAATCTCTCCAGTCTCCTACATTTATATTATATTATGTTATGTTATGTTATGTTATGTTATATTTATTATATTATATTATTATATTAATCATGCACGTGGAAGTCAGAGGACAACTTGCAGGAGTTGGTTTTGTCCTAACACCATGTATAACCTGGGGCCAAAATTCAGGTCTCAGGTTTGGCGGCAAGCACCTTGACCTGTTGAACCAGCTCACCAGCCCCCAAATTCAGCTTTCTGCTTTAGGGGACCTTGTCTGGAGGACACAGGAATGCAATCTGCCTGTGGAAATTTTGAATACCCCTGAGGGAGCTGCTGGAGGAAAGATGGTCTTTTGATTTTCAACTTGATGGGATCCAGAATCACCAAAGATACAACATCTGGGCATGTTTGTGATGAGTTATATTGGTTAGGTTGAGGTGGGAAGGACTACCCTAATGTGAACTGTACCTTTCCCGGGGCTGGGGGATAGCCTTGAATAAAAGAGAGAATTCGAACTCAATGCCAGCATTCCTGTCTCTCAGCTTCTTTTTGTTGTTGTTGTTTTTTAAGACAGGGTTTCTCTGTGTAGCCCTGGCTGTCCTGGAACTCTCTCTGTAGACCAGGCTGGCCTCAGACTCAGAGATCCACCTGCCTCTGCCTCCCAAGTGCTGAGATTAAAGATATGCACCTCCACCGCCTGGCATCTCTCTCTGCTTGACAGACAGTAGATGCAATGTGACCAGATGGGTCCTCAAGTGGATGAGAAGTCCTCTCCTCCTCAATCCCAACAGCTTCCCCAGCTTGAGTCCACAGTTTCCTGAATCTTTTAGTTAATTTATTTTTACCCAGTGCTAGAGAGCGAACCCCGGCCTCAGCACATGCTGGATGGACACTCTATAGCTAAGCTACAACTCCAATCCCTTTTTTATTTTTTATTTTGAGACAGTCTGGTTAAATTGCTCAAGCTGGCCTTGAGCTCACTCTGTAGCCCAGGCTGACCTTGAACTTGCAATCCTTGTACGACTTCAGCCTCCTGAGCGGCTGGCATGTGTCTGCACTGCCAGGCCTCCTCCTTCTTAGAACAATGTTTGTTTGGTGTCCTGTCGATTACTGAGAAAATGCCACCCACACCCTCTGCATCCAGGGAGCCAGAAGAAGAAACAAACTGACAAAAGACTGCCTGAATCACCTCTGCTTTCCACATGCTGGCCCAGAGTGGGCACACATGGCCCTGTCTGGGCAGGACCAGAGGGTTAGCGGTAAACGATGGGAGGAGATCGCGGCAGGAGTGGCAGGAAGTGGGAAGGGGGTAGGGGAGAATGAGAACGCTGAAGGAAGAGGCAGAAGGCAAGACCCTGGGGGACTCAGGAGATAAGGCCGGCCAGCCTCAGAGGTTAGCTTAGAAGTTCAAGAAGATGTCTAACATAGTCATCCCAGCACTTGGGATACAAAGGCAGGAGAGGCTTAAGTTCAAGGCCAGCCTGGACAATTTAGTAAGATCTTATCTCAAAGAAGAAGAAATCAAAAGAAAGCAGGACATATTACTCCAGTAGAACACCTGCCTAGAATCTCCCAGTGAGGGACTGGGAGCATGGCTTATCAGTAGAGGGTCTATCTAGCATGTGTGAGACCCTGAATTTAGTTTTTTGGAGAGAGAGAGAGAGAGAGAGAGAGAGAGAGAGAGAGAGAGAGAGAGAGAGAGAGAATGAATTAACAAAAATGCCACAATGAAGCTCACTACTCTTCATGCTAACTTCAAAAACAAATTTTAAAAATGAGGCAGAAGGAATGGCTAGAAGGCCTTTGCACAGGTAAGGAGAAGGCATGTTTGGCTATATATTTATGTATCCTAGTTGGGATGAAGCTGCGTGTTCATTTGCAACTCATGGTAAAATTGAGTAACAAGGCCAGATATGGTAGTTAACGCCTGTAATTCCAGCATTCAGAAGGCTGAAACAAGAAGGTCTTGCATTCGAGACTAGCCTGAACCTCATAGTAAGACAAGGACAACCACGAAGGAGCAAAAACCCAGAGTGAGGGACTGGAAAGACAATTTAGTGGGTAAAGTTCTTGCCATGCAAGCATGAGGACCTGAGTTTGAATCCCTAGTACCCATATATAATCTGGGTGTGATGATATCATCTATAATGCCAGTTCTGGGGATACAGAGACAGTGGGATCCTGGGAACTTTCTGGCCAGCCAGCCTAGCCCAGGTGGTAAGCACCAGATCTGATGAGAAACTTTGTCTCAAAGAATAAGGTAGAGCCTTTATTCCCAGCACTCAGGAGGCAGAGCCAGGTGGATCTCTGTGAGTTCAAGGCCAGCCTGGTCTACAGAGCGAGTCCCAGGACAGGCACCAAAACTACACGGAAAAACCCTGTCTCAAAAAGAAGCAGAAGAAGAAGAAGAAGAAGAAGAAGAAGAAGAAGAAGAAGAAGAGGAGGAGGAGGAGGAGGAGGAGGAGGAGGAGGAGGAGGAGGAGGAGGAGGAGGAGGAGGAGGAGAAGAAGTAGTAGAAGAAGAAGAAGAAGAAGAAGAAGAAGAAGAAGAAGAAGAAGAAGAAGAAGAAGAAGAAGAAGAAGAAGAAGAAGAAGAAGAAGAAAAGGAGGAGGAAAGAATAAGGTGGAGCGGCTAGAGATGGCTCAGTAGTTAGAGCACTTGCTGTTCTTGCAGAGGGCCAGGGCTGGTTCTCAGCACCCACATGGTAGTTTACAGCCACTCTTAACTCCAGTTCTAGGAAATCTGGCACCCCCTTCTGGGCTCTGCGGAAACCAGACATACATGCAGTGCACATAGGTACATGCAGTCAACACACTCACATGCATAAAATAAAAATAATAAATTTTAAAAAGAAGATGTGAAGTAATAGAGCAGTGGTTTTCAACCTGTGGGTCATGACTCATTTGGGGGTTTAACAACCCTTTCACCGGGATCACCTAAGGCCATCCACATATCAGATTTTATATTACAATTCATAACAGTGGCAAAATTACAGTTATGAAGTAGCAAGTATGAAGTAGGAAACAGCAAGAAAATAATTTTATGGTTGGGGGTCACCACAACATGAGGAACTGTATTAAGGGGTTGAAACATTAAGAAAATTAAGAACCACTGCTCTAGAGGAGGACACTCAATGTTGACTTGTGACCTCCATGTGGATACACACACACACACACACACACACACACACACAGTGAGCCAGGGTTATGTGGCCAGAGTGGTATGGTATGAATGGGGGATACTGGGATCCAGGGGAACCAAGACATTCCTAAGGGACACAGCTCATGGAGACAGGCTATATGCATTTGAATCTCATTGTCTATACTCTGAGTTCACTGTCAAACACAACTCCCAGAAACTCTAGTAACTTCTACAGACCTCGAGGAGACAAAACCCAACAGACACAGGGAGAGGTAAGCCCCACGTCGCACAATCCTGGGCTGACCCGCTGACCCACGTCTCTCCACGTCGCATTAACACCTGTCTGTCTCCCAGCAATATCTCTGCCCGGCCCTCAACCTCAACTCACAAGATTCCTGCTGAACACGGCCTGCTCCTCCCCGATCACCTTTCTCCCCAGAGAGTCCAGGCCGGATCCCAAGTGGCCACTGGTAGCCACAGTTCCCAGGAGGCTTGAATCAAACCTCTCCAAGGCTGTGTCCTCTTTGCCCTGGGCTGTTTGTCCACATGCGCTGCTGTCCATCTTCAGACAAGTCTTGGCAGTGGGCTCTGTGGAGACCGGTAGGAGACCCCTGGAATAAACTGCAAGTCTACAAATGGATTTCCCCCCGCTCTATCAGCTAAAGAAGTTGAATAAAAAATAAGTTACTATTTTTACTGCTGGGATGTGGTTGTTATGGCAACAGAGGGCCTGACTCTTGCTCCAGAGTGGGGGTTGGGCTATATTTGAGGGAGAGGAGGGAGGAGGTGGCTGGTAGGGTGGTCAGCAGCAGGGAGAGGAGCCTGAGGACCACAGGCTTGCCCTCTACACATTACAGGGACTCTCGACCACAAATCTACATCTTCAGAGTTCCTCACCACTCTACTTCCTTCCTTCCTTTCTCCCTTCCTGTCTTCTTTCCCTCCTCCCTTCCTTTTCTTCTTCATACTTTTGCAGTGTTGCAGATTTAATCCAGGACTTACATGTGCTACCCAAGCACTTATTGACACAGGGAGGCTGGAGTACTGAAAGAGGAATTCTGGCTCAGTGGTAGAGCACCTGCCTAGAATCCCCCAGTGAGGGGCTGGGGTGTGGCTCAGTGGTAGAGCACCTGCCTAGAATCCCCCAGTGAGGGGCTGGGGTGTGGCTCAGTGGTAGAGCACCTGCCTAGAATCCCCCAGTGAGGGGCTAGGGTGTGGCTCAGTGTTATACATCATATTTTAAGCCCTAGTTTTCATCTCCAGCACTGCAATAAATAAATAAATGAATAAATAGAAAGATGACAGATAGATAGATAGATAGATGGATGGATAGGTAGATATTTTTAAGAATAATAGAAAGGAGCCACATAAGTGACTGGATGGATAGGTAGATATTTTTAAGAATAATAGAAAGGAGCCACATAAATGACTGGTACTTAAATTTATTTGTTGAACCAAGGAACAACCAGTTTTTAATTGCCCCAGTTATAGCATATATTGTTAAGCAAAGCTTGTTGTCAGTCTGGGGTACAACTGTGTGGCACAGCCTTCACTGAGCATACAGGACACCCTGGGTTTCATGCCCAAACCTTCCAAGAAAACCTTCCTTGTAAGGTGTTACAGTGACACTGGAGTCCCCTATTTTGACAGGTCTCTTTGACCCTAAAGCCACCTGCACTGTTCAATCAACATCAATTCCCCACTGACTGTTCTGACTTAGGGAAGTGAAGGAGAGACGCAGGGAGTCCCCACCACCCTGGCTTTCTAACTTTTCCCTGGAGGCCCTGCCAAGTCCTTAGCATATTCTCAGAAGGCCAGACTCTGCCATCCTAGAACTTCATGACACCTTCTGACCTGCTGCTTCTCTTCTTTCTGGTGACTTTAATCCACAATCCACGGGTTCTAAATGGGCTAGGGCAGCCAGGAAGAGGCACAAGGATGGTCATCTATAACCTAGATGTAGGATGAAAGAAAGGACGAGGACCAGGCATAATGTCGTGTGCTGGCAAATCCTGGCACTCAGTAGACTGAAGTGGCGATTCAACTTGAGGTCAGCCCAGGCTACATAGAGAGATCCTGACTCAAAAAGCAGAATATAAAGGCCATAGGGCAATTGCAACGAGTTTGTTCATTGGTTCAGTTAGTAAGCTTCAATGTCTGTGTCTTACCTCGCTGTTCATGTTTGTTTGGCAGTTTTGAGGGTGGAGTCCAGGGTCTGATGCACGATTGGCAAGCACTCTACCACTGAGCCACACCCAAGCCCCTCACTGGGGGATTCTAGGCAGGTGTTCTAACCACTGAGACACACCACCAGCCCCTCACTGAGAGATTCTAGGCAGGTGCTCTACCACTGAGCCACATCCCAGCCCCTCTCACTGGGGGATTCTAGGCAGGTGCTCTACCACTGAGCCACACCCCAGCCCCTCACTGGGGGATTCTAGGCAGGTGCTCTACCACTGAGCCACACCCCAGCCCCTCACTGGGGGATTCTAGGCAGGTGCTCTACCACTGAGCCACACCCCAGCCCCTCACTGGGGGAGTCTAGGCAGGTGTTCTACCACTGAGCCACACCCCAGCCCCTCACTGGGGGATTCTAGGCAGGTGCTCTACCACTGAGCCACACCCCAGCCCCTCACTGGGGGATTCTAGGCAGGTGTTCTACCACTGAGCCACACTCCAGCCCCTCACTGGGGGATTCTAGGCAGGTGCTCTAAGAACCCTTCAAGTACTTGTCTACCTGTCTACAGACATTAGTTCATGTATCATTTCAGCAAACAATGATGTCATTCGATCAAAAGGCAAACATAGCAGCTGATGACAGTAACGGGGAGCCATGTCTCACCCCAGCTGACCTCCTACAGACTCCAGACTCTTCTTCCAGTGCCTCGGTCTTTCTGTGTGGGCAAGGTCTCCATCTGGGAACTGTTCCTTTCCTGTGGGACTCACAGGTGGTTCAGAGAGTCAGAGCTGGTGGGAGCCACCACCTAGGGACACACACAGGTCTAAGGAGGGGGAGGGACTATCAAAGATAAACAAAACTGATGTGGTCAGGACAGATTTTAATCAGTAGCAACTACTGCACAGGACGAAGTCCAGCAAGGACTGAACGCAATTTGGATTTGGACAGAGGTACCTAGGAAGCTGTGGGTTTGCTTTTGTTTTTGGTATGTGGTGTGTGTGTTAACTCAAATATATGTGCATGTGTGTGCACACTTGTGGAGGCCATAGATCAATGTCAGAATCAATGCTTAGAATCCAAATACCATAGTTTGTTTTTCTTACATTTATTTACGTATTCTGGGGAGAGGCTAGCATGCCAGAGTCCAGGTGTGGAGGTCAGAGAACAACTTGTGGGAGCTGATTCCCTCTTTCCATAGATCAGGTTCCAGGATTCTAACTCAGATCATTAATCTTGATGGTAAGCACCTTCACCCACAGAGCTATCTTGCCCTATCTTGGTTTTTGAGTCAGGATTTCCCATTATCATGGAGTCTGGCAGTTCAGCTAGTCTGGCTGACCAAGGAGTCCCAGGCATTCTCCTGTCTCTACCTCCCCGGAGCTGGTGTCTCTGCTGACGGGGCCAGAACTCAGGCCTTCGTGCTTGTGCAGCAAGCACTCTGTGGACTGAACCATCTCTCCAGCCCCTTACCTTCTTCTCTGATTGATTTTCACAGAGCTGAGAGTGAAGCCAGGACTTTAAACAACCAAAATACGCATCCCACCACCAACCTGCTCCTCTTGCCCTTGTTTTTCAAGACCCAATTCTGCTATGTAGCCCAGGCTGCCCTGGTACTTAAAGTCTTTCTGCCTTGACCTCCCGAGTGCTGGGGTCACAAGGGTGGGCCACCATGACCAGCTAGCTCTGGACATTGTAAAGGTGAGGAATAAGGTACTCCTGAGACCCCAGAACTCGGGAAGTGGAGGCAGGAGGATGAAAAGTTCAAGGCCAACTTCGATGCTACAGTAAGTTTAAGGCGAATTTGTGAACTACATAAAATCTAGTCTCAAAAAAAAGAGTTGTTTCTCAAGAAATGGAAAGACAAAAAAGTGAGCATCAGGGAAAGAGCTGGGAGGAGGATCCATGGGATTGGGGTGGTGGGGCGCCAGAACTGAGGCTGAAAGGGCTTTGGCCTCATGAAGCTCTATTGGTCTGCTAAAGGCTTATCGGTGTTGGTAGCTGCTGTTCCTGTGGGATGGAACAAACTGCATTCTTTCACAGCCTTGACCTCTCTCTGGCAGGCCCTTTCAGAGTGCCTGGGTCGTCCCAGGATGTGGCCAATGAGCTGGGTGTCCCTGTGAGACCCAAACAGAGGCCAAGATGGGGAGGGGACTCACAGGAACCTGGCTGGGGTTCCCTCAAGGACTTTTTTTGTGTCAGGGGCTGGCCTGGGTGGTGAGAGATGAGAGGGACGGAGGGAGGGAGCAGGACAAAGGAAGGAAGAGGGAGAGAAGGAGGAAGGAAGGAAGAGAGGGAGGAAGGAAGGACAGAGGGAGGAGGGAGGGAGAGAAGAAGGAAGGAAGGAAGTGAGGAAGAAAGGAAGGGAGGGAGGGAGGCAGGTGGGCTGGCTGGTTTCTCTGCCTAGTTTTGTAAGGAAGCTAGCCAGGCCAGGAAAAGGCAGCAAGGTGAAAAAACAGAAGAAAATGGGGTAGAAGTGGGTGTGCTGAGTGGGCAGAGGGGAAAGACAGCCTGGGAGAGCATTCAAGTGAGGAGGAAATATAGAGACGGCAGAGGAGATGGGAGGAAGTGGGGAGACAACTAATCAATGACAGGAAAATAGACTCGGAGAGGGGAAGCAGATAGTTTGGGGGGGGAGAAGTAGAGGGCTGATGTTTTATTATGAGTCTGACAAACATTCTGACTTTTTGTATACTTGCTGTGGGAGCCAAAGATGCTATGAGTGAATGTGTGAGGAGTGGGTGAAATCCTTAGTGAATGTGAGGAGTGGATGGAGTCCTGAGTGAAAGTGAGGAGTGGATGGAGTCCTGAGTGAAAGTGTGAGGAGTGGATGGAGTCCTGAGTGAATTGTGAGGAGTGGAGGAGTCCTGAGTGAAAGTGTGAGGAGTGGATGGAGTCCTGAGTGAATGTGTGAGGAGTGGATGGAGTCCTGAGTGAAAGTGTGAGGAGTGGATGGAGTCCTGAGTGAAAGTGTGAGGAGTGGATGGAGTCCTGAGTGAATGTGTGAGGAGTGGAAGGAGTCCTGAGTGAATGTGTGAGGAGTGGAAGGAGTCCTGAGTGAATGTGTGAGGAGTGGATGGAGTCCTGAGTGAAGGTGTGAGGAGTGGAGGAGTCCTGAGTGAATGTGTGAGGAGTGGATGGAGTCCTGAGGAAATGTGTGAGGAGTGGATGGAGTCCTGAGTGAATGTGTGAGGAGTGGATGGAGTCCTGAGTGAATGTGTGAGGAGTGGAGGAGTCCTGAGTGAATGTGTGAGGAGTGGATGGAGTCCTGAGTGAATGTGTGAGGAGTGGAGGAGTCCTGAGTGAATGTGTGAGGAGTGGAAGGAGTCCTGAGTGAATGTGTGAGGAGTGGATGGAGTCCTGAGTGAATGTGTGAGGAGTGGAGGAGTCCTGAGTGAATGTGTGAGGAGTGGATGGAGTCCTGAGTGAATGTGTGAGGAGTGGAGGAGTCCTGAGTGAATGTGTGAGGAGTGGGTGAAATCCTGAGTGAATGTGTGAGGAGTGGAGGAGTCCTGAGTGAATGTGTGAGGAGTGGGTGAAATCCTGAGTGAATGTGTGAGGAGTGGAGGAGTCCTGAGTGAATGTGTGAGGAGTGGGTGAAATCCTGAGTGAATGTGTGAGGAGTGGAGGAGTCCTGAGTGAATGTGTGAGGAGTGGGTGAAATCCTGAGTGAATGTGTGAGGAGTGGAGGAGTCCTGAGTGAATGTGTGAGGAGTGGGTGAAATCCTGAGTGAATGTGTGAGGAGTGGAGGAGTCCTGAGTGAATGTGTGAGGAGTGGGTGAAATCCTGAGTGAATGTGTGAGGAATGGAGGAGTCCTGAGTGGATGAGTATTATTGACAAGAACAGATGCCTCAGACCCATGGGAATTGCCAAAGCCCCCCTCTGGTCAGAGTCCTGATGCTGATAATGAGTGCAAACACTAGCAGCTACAACTTTCTTCTCCAGGATGCCGGCAACCTGAGGCTCTCCTGCAGAGACCTCCTCTCCAGACGAGCTCACCCCTCCCCCAGGCTGGACATGATACACATTAGGAGGTTCCAGGTTGTTCCAGTGTGGGTACTGCTCCACCAGAACACGTACAGCCCACCTGATCCCAGCCTTTCTGAGTGTGTGTGTGTGTGTGTGTGTGTGTGTGTGTGTGTGTGTGTGTGTGTATGTGTCTGTGTTCTTTCTGCATTCTCTCACTGCCCCAGTCAGGTTTTTGGGACCAAACCATGCTGGACCTACAACTTGCCTGTTTGAAAGTGTCTCACAGAGTGAAGGCTGATGTAAAACTTACTGCACATCTCCTCAAGTCACCCTCAGAGTAACAACAGCCATCCTCCTACCTCAGCATCTCAGGGGCTGGGTTACAGGCACCAGCCACCACACCCAGCTCTAGTTTTGTCTCTTGTAGGACTTCAGAGGAGTGGAATCATGCCTGTATCGGAGGGGTTTTGTTTTTGTTTCATTTTCTTTTACATTTCTTTATTTGTTGTGTGGGTATAATACATTTGCATGTGTGTGCCATGGAATCAATGTGGAGACCAGAAGACAATGTTCAAAAGCCAGCTCTCGGGGCTGGAGAGATGGCTCAGTGGTTAAAAGCACCGACTGCTCTTCCAGAGGTCCTGAGTTCAATTCCCAGCAACCACATGGTGGCTCACAACCACTTGTAATGAGATCTGGTGCCCTCTTCTGGCCTGCAGGGACACATGCAGGCAGAATACTGTATACATAATAAATAAAAATAAATCTTTAAAAAGCCAGCTCTCTCTCCCCACCAGGTGGATTCCAGAGATCAAACTCAGGTCGTCATGGGGCTTGGCAGCAAGCGCCTTTACCCTGCTGAGTCTTCCCACTGGCCCCTTGTTTTCTTTTGAGAACATGATCTCACTATGCAGCCCAAGCTGGCCTTGAACACACTATATAACTCAGGCTGCCCTCGACATTTCAGTGATCTATTGTGGAAGAGGCAAAGATGTGTTACATTTGTTAATGCTACATTTGTTTAACAAAGTGAGGATGTGTGTTTAATTATGTAAAGGTGAACTGTATCGATTTTATTTGCCTACCTAAGGCACTTGATTGGTCTAATAAAAAGCTGATCGGCCAATAGCAAGGCAGGAGAAAGGATAGGCAGGGCTGGCAGGTAGAGAGAATAAATATGAGGAGAAACCTAAGCTCAAGAAGAATGAGAGTACCAAGCTGGTGGGGCACCCCTTTAATCCCAGCACTCGGAAGACAGAGGCAGGCAGAGCTCTGTGAGTTCGAGGCCAGGCTGGTCTACAGAGTGAGTTCCAGGACAGGCTCTAAAGCTATACAGAGAAAGCCTGTCTCGAGAAAAAAAAAAAAGAAGAAGAAGAAGAGGAGGTGGAAGAATGAGAGTAACGGGAGAAGGAGAAGGAGAGAAGGAAGGAGACACCTGAGACCAGAAGCCAGGCAGCCGCCAGCCAGATAGACCCGAGAAGCTGAAAGTAAGATATACAGAAGTAAGAAAGAAAGCCGGGCAGTGGTGGCACACGCCTTTAATTCCAGCACTTGGGAGGCAGAAGCAGGTGGGTTTCTGTGAGTTCGAGGCCAGCCTGGGCTACAGAGTGGGTTTCAGGAAAAGGCGCAAAGCTACACAGAGAAAAAGAGAAAAAAAAAAAAAGGAAATAAACTCTAGGGCAAAAGGTAGAAAGAGAAACAGGTTAATTTAAGTTAAAAGAGCTAGCCAGTAGAGCTAAGCTAGGCCAAGCATTCAAAACTAATGATACATCTCCATGTCATGATTTGGCAGCTGGTTGGTGGCCCAAAAGAAAAAGCCTGGTACAGTGATCCTCCTGCCTCAACCTCCCAAGTGCTGGGATCACTAGGAGTAGCCACTACCCTGGGTTAGAATCACATACTCTCTACAGTGTGGTGTCTTTGGGACCCAGCAGGCAGTAGGTAGAAGTTAGTCCTTCCCTCTCCATCACTGGTACTCCAGAACATGGTGTGCCATGCTGCTCTGGAGGAGCAGGTGGTGTTCTCAGACAGCTGCAAAGCTTCTTCTGAACATTTATTTCTTTGGGGTTCTGCAAAAAGTCAGAGGGTGCTGGAGACAGGAGAATGAAAGGAAATTCCTCCAGAAGCTTCCTTAGAGTGTCGTGTCAACTTCCCTGGAGATGCAAGAATAAACATCTACTTGCCCCACCCAGGAAGCGGATGACAGACCCAAAGTCATGATCCTGCTGAAAAGGAGCCTGCGAGCTTCTCTTGGGGTCGCCATTTTGCCACTTTGTCAGATGGGTTGACCTCAGCATGCTGGAACTCTTATTCTTGAGATAATAAATGCTCTTGTTAATGGCACACGTGTCTGGTGGTCTTTGGGGGGACTTCTCATGGACCCTAACAGAAGCCACCACTCCCTTCTGTACCTCCTTCAAGGCAGCACTGGGCCTCCACACGCCACATCACCCCCTCCCCAGCACCAAAGGCCAAAAACACTCACCTGTACCTGGAATCAGCCTACGGGATCTTGAAGTCTGGGGGCTCTGGAACGAGGTGAGAAAGGGACTTTCCAGATTTGGACTGGGATGGCCTCGTTTGTAGCAGGGGTTTTAATTTTAGGCAGATGCTGCCAGGAAACAGGTGGGATTTTTTTTGTTCTGTGTTAACTTTTTATTGCATTGAGTTATTTGTCAGGGGTAGGGGGTTGGAAGACAGCTTGTAGGCACCTGTTATCTTCTTCCACGATGTGAGCATTAGAAGCAGAGCTTGTCATCAAGCTTGATGGCAAGCAACTTCATCTCAGCCAGTCCTGGTTTTCTTTTCCTTTTTATGAAATAGGGTTTGGTGCAGCCCAGGATGGCCTCTGATTCCCTATGTGGCCTAGGATGATCTTGAACTCCTGATGTTCCTGTATTGGAATTGCAGGTGCACATCACCATCACCCAGTTTTGCCTGGTTTTGTGAATGCTAGGCAAGCACTCTACTAACCAAGCTGCAGGCCCAGCCCAGCTTTCTTTTTCTAAAACAAGGTGTTGCTACATAACCCAGGCTGGCCTTGAACTGGAAATCCTCCTGCCTCAGCTGCCCAAATGCTGGGATTATAACCTTAAACCATCATGCCAGGCAAACATGTAATTCCCCTCCCCTCCCCTTTCTTCTCTTATTTAAAAAAAGGGGGAGGGGTAATTATTTGATTTCTGAGTCAGGGTCTCACTGTGTTGCTCAGACTGGCCTTGAACTCACTTTGCAGCCCCAGCAGGTCGGGAACTTGGAATCCTGCCTCCACCTTCTGCCTTTCCTGTGATCCTGGGCTTATACCACTACTCCTAGTTAAACTGGGCGGTGGTGGCGCACGCCTTTAATCCTAGCACTTGGGAGGCAGAGGCAGGTGGATCTCTCTGTGAGTTCGAGGTAAGCCTGGGCTAAAGAGTGAGTTCCAGGAAAGGCTCCAAAGCTGCACAAGGTTGAGAAACCCTGTCTCAAAAGAAAACAAAACAAAAAAAACACCAGTCTTAGCTCCTGCTGTGTTCGGTGCTGGAGCCATGGCTCCGTGCTTAAGAGACTGGCTGCTCTTCCAGAGGACCTGCGTTTGTTTCCTAGCACCCACATGTTGGCTCTCAAATACCCAAAACTCCAGTTCCAGGACCTTCTTCTGACTTCCAAGAGCATCAGGCACATACATAGTACACAGATATACATGTAGGCACATATATAAATAAATGTAAATAATTGTTTTTAATGTTCAGTCCTTAAAATTCTGGGAACTGACCGTGAGACCTGACATCCATCCCTCCTTGGAGCTCCTGCCTGGGTGGTCTGGGTGGCTTGAGCTACTACTGCCTAAAACAAACCCTAGCCTAGGAGGGAAGTCACAGTTCAACAATATCCTGGGCCATGGTGCCCCCTGGTGGCCAGTAGTAAAATCACACTACGTCGATTACAGATAAGAATAAGACCCATAGTTTATTTAGAGCAGTATTTCTCAACCTGTGGTTCCCAAGACCCTTTCACAGGGGTCACATTTCAGGTACTTACATTACACATATCAGGTACTTACATTACGAGTCATAACAGTAGCAAAATTACAGTTATGAAGTAGCAATGAGAATAATTTTATGATCACCACAATGTGAGGAACTGTGTTAATGGGTCGTAGTGTTAGGGAGCATCCACAGGACTGTCACTTTAAGGAACTATCCACCAAAATGCATCATATTAATCAATTTAATTGTCATATCATGCAATAGTTATGTTTTCCTTTATTAAGATGTTCTCAGATAGCCCCAGCTGGCCTTGAACCCCCTATTCATGACTCTTACCTCCCCCTCCCAAGTGCTGGAATTATAGGCCTGCACTGCCAGCGCCAGTTTATATGATGATGGGGATAAATGCCAGGGCTTTGTGCATGCTAGGCAAGTGGTCTGCCAACTGAGTGCTATTTCTATTTTAAAGATTAATGCTACAAATCAAACCCAGGGCTTCACACAGCTAGACAAGCACTCTGTCACTGAGATAAATTCTCAGCTCCCCCTTTTTTTCAGTTGGGAGGAGTCTAATTATGTAGCCTAGGCTAGCCTAGAAATCATTATGTACTCAGACTAGCCTGGAACTCATGAGCACTGGGAGTGCAGGTGGGCATCACAAAGCCCACTTTAGGATGCCCTGCTTTTAGAAAGCCATGCCCAGCTACCCTGTGCCAACAGCCTCCAATCAGCACTCACCTGAGCCCTCTCCTTCCCAAATGCTTTTCTGTTCCACTGCCAGCCTATGACCCGGGCACATTGGTAGTCTCCACAGCAAGCTTGGAGAAAATGACAATTGCTTGTGCTCACTTCCATTTCCACGTGTGTGTGTGTGTGTGTGTGTGTGTGTGTGTGTGTGTGTGTGTGTGTCAGGAGTTCAAAGCCAGCCTCGGCCATATAGTGGAACGGAGAGGGAAAGGGGAGGGGAAGAGGCTGCATTAGAATGGCAAAGGCTGGGGGGCATTGTCAAGGGACCCAAACACCTACTCTTGGGTTTTTAAGGTGGAGATGCTGTGGGGTTTTTATTTACTTTTAAATTCTTTTTTATAAATAATATGACATTTACTTATGTACGTATGTATGTATGTATGTATGCCTTGTGTGTATGCCACAGTGCATGTGTGGAGGTCGGAGGACAACCTGCTGGATGGACTCTGTTCTCTCCCTCCACCATGTGAATACCGGGAAGTGAACTTCTAAGCAAGTGCCTTTACCTGAACCATCTTGCTGACCTGACTCTGTGTTTGGGGGGGAAGGGGGAGGGACGGAAGGAGGGGAGAGAGATGGCGGGGGTACATTGCCACAGCACACCTACAAAGATCAGAGATTTTGCGGAAGCAGTTCTCTCCTTCCACCTTTACATGCGTTCAAGGGACCAAACTCAGACCTCCAGGCTCCTGTGGCAAGCTCCTACACCAGGCAAGGGCGATCAGATTTGGGTTTTTCAATTTGAGAGGGCTCCAGGTAGAACTATGGTCAGGTGAACAGTTGGCTGGAACATTCTGCAGCTTGAAGGATCCAAATGGATAGAACGAAGATCCAAGTGGGAACAAAAACATAATGGTGACCCCTGAGTACTCATGTGACCTTCTGTGAAGAACAACATTTAAAATGTGTGTATTTCTGTGTTTGTGTGGGAGTGAATGGGTGGGTATGTGTACATGAGTGCAGGTACTCAAGGAGGTCAGAAGAGGGCGTCTGACCCTATGGAGCTGAAGTTAGAGATGTTTGCGAGCTGCCAGACCTGGGGGCTAGGAATGGAACTTGGAACAGAGCAGCTTGGTTCTTAATCCCAGAGTAGGAGCCATGTCCCCAGTGTTCCTGGCTGTGAATCTTGACTGAAAGAATCTTCCTCTCTGACCCATGCTACTGCTTCAATAAAGAACCAAGACGGTATTCAAAGCCACAGGATCAAACTAGCTCCCTAGGGAATCCATGGAGAGGAAGTGTGATGCCTAAACTGTGGGAAAATGGCCATCACAGAAGCTTATCCATTGGGAAACGCTATTTTAAACACAGGAGTACATCTGTATAGTGGACTAGCAAGCAAGAGGTAGAAAGAATACGTTCAATAGGAAGTGGCCGGGAAGGGGAAGGGCTGTAGCTCACTGGTAGAGGCTTGTCGGGTATACAGGAGGCCCTGAGTTCCCTCCCCAGAGTGGAATAAACCAGGCAGAGAGCCATGCACCTGTAAGTCCAGCATTGAGGAGGTGGAGGCAAGAAGGTCAGAAGCTCAAGGCCAAGCACATCATGGTGGCACTCATCTTTAATTCCAGAGGCTGAGGCAGGAGGATGATGACTTCAAGGTCAGTCGGCTGGGGATAGCAAGTTCAAGGTGAGGCAAACAAGTGCAACCCCAGCACTTTAGAGGTACAGATACAATCAGGAGTTCAAGGTCACCGGACGTGAGAAATGGCTTAGGGGTTCAGAGCTCTTGTTGCTCTGGCAGAGGACTGGGAGGTTCCTTCCCAACACCCGCATGGCCACTCATACCATTTGTAACTTCAGGGGATCTGATGCCCCCTTCTGACCTCCACAGGTACTGCACACATAGTGCATTTACATATATGTAGGCAAAACACTCATATACATAAAATAATACTTTTTAAAAAGAGTTTGTCAATGTTGTATTTACATATCTATATCTGTATAAAACAATGATTATAAATGTTTGTTGAAAAAGGAGAAGTGCAAATGTGAATTTAACCAGAAGTTGTAGATTTTTCAACACTGTACACAAACTCCTTTGTTACAAATAAATATTTATGCTTCTAAAAAATAAAAAATAGGCCTGGAGGTAGTGGCGCATGCCTTTAATCCCAGCACTCAGGAGGGAGAGCCAGGCGGATTTCTGTGAGTTTGAGGCCAGCCTGGACTACAGAGTGAGTTCCAGGAAAGGCGCAAAGCTACACAGAGAAACCCTGTCTCAAAAAAAAAAAAAAAAAAAAAAAAAAAAAAAAAAAAAAAAAACAACTAAATAAATAAATGAAAAATAAAAGGAGTTTGATATCATCATCAGCTACAGGGGGAGTTCAGAGCCAGCCAGAGCTATATGAGACCCTATCCCAAAAACAGAAAGAAAGGGAGGGTGCTGTTTACCTTTATCAGACTGGCTGTGCTTTTAGACTACTGGCGCCCCGCTGCTAAGGCCATATGGCTCTGTTGTTGCCGCTAAAAGTAGCTTTAACTAAATTTCTATTGTTCTAATGAAACTCAAGATTCAAAGGCTAGAGTGGAAACCTGTGAGCTCAGAGTTAGAGTAGCAACTAGCTAAGTCCCTCTCTTAGCTGGCATCCCAGAAGCCTCTCTCCTTCCACACCACCCCAACAAAAAAACCTACTGTGCTTCTTTCCACTACTTCCTGTCAACCAGTTTCTAACCCCACCTCTCTGAGCCCAGGGCAATTTTATTTAATTAATAAAAATGCAACGCATCTTTATATAGTTAAACAAATATTCCACAACAGGAGGGCCGGAGATACGGCTCAGTAAGTAAAAGTGCTTGCCCTACAAGTCTGGTGATCTGAGCTTGACATCCCATAACCAACAGTAGAAGGAGAGAACTGGCTCCCCAACATTGTCCTCTGACCTCCACAGATATCGTAAATCAGTCAGTAAAATATAGATTCATTCAAAACAAAAACAAACAAATCCAAAAAGAGCAGTGGCCACCAGCCTTACCCAGCCCCACCCAAAGCTCCTTTGTAGAGCAAGCAAGAAAAGCCAGTCCCCCAGCCCCAGCCAGGCTGCGTGTCCCTCAGCTCCCCCCGGGCCAAAGCCAGCTTTAAGGACAGGGGCTCCATGGTTTTGCCCCACGGGACTGATGTTAACTTCAGTGGAAAGCACTGGAGCATGGAGAACAGTAAGCCAAGGAAAGTTCTTCTTTGACAACACAGAAGACAAGAGAGCTATGCACTTGCAGTGGGCTGCCCCCACTCCGGGAGCAGAAATAACCCATGCGTGGACTTGGCAATGCTCCCATGCTTCCCCAGACCCAGCATCACTAGATCTCAGGAGCAGATAAATCCTCATTAAAAACTTTGACTAAGCCAGTGGTGGTGACTCACACCTTTAACCCCAGCGTTCAGGAGACAGAGGCAGGCAGAGCTCTGAGTTAGAGGCCAGCCTGGTCTACATAGCGAGTTCCAGGACAGCCAGGGTTACACAGAGGAACCCTGTCTTAAAAAAACAAAAACACAAAGGCTTTTGCCGCTAAGCCTGAATACCTGAGTTCAGCCCCTGGGACTCACTAGGTGGAACAACAGAATCGATTCTCACAGGCTGTTTTCTGACCTCCACGGGAGCTCCATGGCACAGTAATGTCTGTGTACAGACAAATAAATCAAGTCAAATTGGGAAGGAGGAAAAAAAAGAATATTAAGACAACATGCACTTCACTTATTTTAAGAGCACTGGGTAAAATTGGGCAGAGTTGTACACCTGTAACCCCAACACACAGGAAGCAGACAGAAGGATTTCAAGTTCAAGAATAGCCTGAGATACACAGAAAAACTGAAGGCCAGCCTAGGATACACAGAAAGATCCTATCAAAGCCAACAAACAACAACAGAAAGAAAGGAGCTGGAGAGATGGCTTAGCAGTAAAGAGTACTGGCTGCTTTTTTTTCAGAGGACCCCTGTTAGATTCCCAACACTCACTGGGCAGCTGACAAAATGTCAGTAACTCACTTCCAGGCAATCTGACACCCTCTTCTAGCACCAGGCATGTACAAGGTATAAATACATACATGCAGGCAAAACACCCCTACACATAAATGTGTGAAGAAAAAAAAAAAACGAAAAAAGCCAATGTGCAAGCTCAAAAGTAAAAAGGAAGACAGGAAACACTACTGAATTTCACAGAAAATGTAGAAGACGCTGCAGAGATAACTCTCCGTGGGTGAAGTGCTTGTCTTTAACTCTAGTGACGGGGAACTCACTGGCCAGCTAGCTAGCCTAACAAAAATAGTGAGGTTCACTGAGAGACACTGTTTCAAAAAATAAGGTGAAGGGCAATAAAGGAAGATACACAGTATCAGCTCTAGCTTACACATACCCAAAAACAAACAAATAAAAAATAATAAAATGCAGAAGATGTTGTAACTTTTAGATGATTGCCCAGAAGAGACACTGGCATAAAAACCAACAACAGTCAGTCTTCCAGACAGTGAGAGCTGGCCCGAAGAGCCCTCCTGTTCTCACTGGCAGCAAACAGACATACCAATATCAGGGCTTCTAGTTTGTTTGTTTGGTTGTTTCCACTGCTTGTTTTGTAATTTTGTAATGCAATTTTTGTAACCCCCTTTCTTTAATGTTCTTCGTGTAAGCTTCTTTACAAAGAATGTCCAAACCTCTAGACTACAGTGTTTTGTGTTTAGAAAGAGCATGACTCCAACAGCACAGATTTTATTCTCATACAAAGAATTTTCCCCACAGTTGAACAGAGGGCCTTGCACCTATCAGGTAAAGGTTCTACCACTGACCTGGATGCTAGTTCTGTTTTGCATTCACAGATGTTGTGGTCTCAAACTGTTAGGCTCAAGTGATCCTTCTACCTCAGTCTCCAGTATTGCTAGGATTACAGATGTGTACCACTGTACATGGCCATTTGGTTTCACATTAAAAAGAGAAGATTGGCCCTCTGTGGTGGCTCTATCTGGAAGGAATTATAGAAGAAATATTGGAAATTGGCCTGGTCACTTCCCCATGCCCACTCAAACATCTGCTGGGCTGGATTAGGGATGTTTATGCCTTAGATTTGTGAGATGTGTATAAATGTTTTTTTTTATAACTATGCTAAGACAGTTATCACCCTGAAATTTTTGAGACTTACAACATTATGAGTCAGGTGTTATGGTTCCCATCTGTAATCTTAGTACTTGGGAGGCGAAGGCAGAAGGACTACTCTGAGTTCAAGTCCAGACTGGGCTACACAGTAAGTTTCAAGCCGGCTGTGGTGACAAAGTAAAGCCCTGTCTCAACCAACCAAATCAAACTAGATCAAATCAACATTATCAAACTAGGAAGAACACCAAAAGCAAAAACTGAGAAGCAGGTGTGGTGGTGCACACCTACAATCCCAGCACTTAGGAGGTGGAAACTGGAGCAGCAGGAATCTTGGCTAGCTTGGGCTATGAAACCCTGCCTGAAAATGAACAATCCAACCAACATGGCCTTAGCATTCTTATAATATATATCTATATAGATATCTATATAGATATAATATATAGATATATATTATATCTATAATGGATTTCAAAGAAAATCCATTTTTTAAATGTATGCATTAAATTCTATGAATTTTTAAAATCATACAATTACTGTGGTTACACATGTGGTAATGTTATTACAAAATAATACAGAAATGTCAGAGAGGAACCAAGGACAGGAAGAAATAATGGCAAGCTAGAGAGAAGAACTAAAAGATAAACATGTTTGGCAAATAAGTCATCATGTGGAAGAACTAACTTTTTCATATGACAAAAAGCAATGAATAACTAGAAATGATCTGGAAAACCTGAATTACAATTTGAGTGTCCTTGTGAACTTACAATGTTTCTCAATGTATACGGTCTAGCTATATATGGAAATAAGTATGTATAATTATTTATTTATAAACAAACAACAACAAAATCTCATCAGTTTTATTCTCAGGCTAGGGAAACAAGCCTCAAGTTATACACATATCCTGAGAACTTAGTTTCCAGTTACAACAAGAAAATTACTTTATTATTAAAACACACACACACACACACACACACACACACACACACACACACACACACAACAGACAAACAAACAAACAAAAATTTTGACTAAATCCAAAAGAGCACTAAGGCCCAGAAAGGTATGCTAGGAAGCCATACTGTTGTTATTAAATTTTTCACTTTTTTGTTTTGTTTTAAGACAGGTACCTCTCAAGTACCTCAGGCTGACCTTGAATCTCTAATCCTCCTTTCTAAATTTGTTTGGTTTGTTTCAAGCCAGGGTCTCCCATTGGTCTGTTGAGACAGAATCTCATGTAGCCCAAGCTAGCTCATCCTCCTGCCTCAGCCCTATGACTGTTTGGATTCTAGACCTGGGCCACCACACCCAGCTGACAGCTAGGCTTAAAAATAGTGACACCTATGTGGCACACACCTTTAATCTCAGTACTGGGGAGGCAGAGGCAGGTGGATCTCTGTGAGCTCAAGGCCAGCCTGGTCTACAGAGAGAGTTCCAGAACAGTCAGGGCTACACAGAGAAACTCTATCTGGAGAAACAAACAAAGCACCAAACAGGGCGTGTTGCAGGGTGTAAGGGGTGGTCTCAGTGGGTGGAGCTCTTGCCTAATGTGTATGAAGCCTGGCTTTCATTCCTGCAACCTCATTAACCAGGTGTGGTGGCACATGTCTGTAATTCCAGAACTCGGGAGCCTGAAGCACAAGAATCAGGAATTCAAGGCCAGCCTGGGATACATAGCAAGACCCCTGCCTTAAAAAAGAAAGAAAGCGGGGGTGGGGGTGGGGGATTGGGGTAGAGAAGGAAGGATGAAAGAAAGAAAAGAGAGAAAGAAAAAGAAAAAAGAGGGGGAAACCCACTTTGAACATAAGACTTAAAAAAAAACCAGTTTATTTTTCAACTGCATTATCAAGGAAAACCCTGGAGGCCTGGAGAGGCAGCTCAGCTGGAGCACCTGTTCTTCCTAGCTTGCTCAAAGCCCTGGGTTTGATTCCCAGCACCACATAAACTCATAAAACTGGGTGTAGTGGTCACATCTACATTCCCAGTCCAGTGGAGGCAAGACAATGAGGAGTTCAAGGTCATCTTTATCTGCATAATGCTTTGGAGGCAATCAGGCAGTAACTGAAATCTCAAAATAGACAACAGCCCTGTGTGGTGGCACAGGCCTTGAATCCCAGCACTCCAGCTACAGAAACAGACAGACCTGTGTGAGTTTAAGGCCAGCCTTGTTTACACAGTGAGTTCCAGGCCAGTCTGGGCAATATAGTAAGACCCTGTCTCACAACAAATAAGTAAATGGATTGTTTAATTGAAGCAAAATATGGCTGAGCAAGTGGTGCAGGCCTACAATCCCAGCACCACTTGAGACAGATGGGAGGAGGGAGTGTTCAAGGCTCGTCTGTGTAATAGATAATGCTGAGCTTCCTGGGCGATGCCAGTTCTCCACTAGAGAATCCAGGCCACCCAATTCCGGCTTTTATGTGCCCATGCGTTTGTCATTTCTTCATCCCCTTGCCACAGTAGTTAGGTCAATCCCTGCACAGCAGTTAAGCATGCTTCAAATAATTTCCAGGTGCTGAGTGAGGTAGAGGAATTTATTCCTTTTATTGAAAAGGCCATCTTGGTTACTTCCATGGCATTCACGCCACCGTTGCACCAGTGAGCATGCCGTCCATGCCTGACCTCTCATTGTTATAGCTCGTAGGGTTCACAGCTGGTAAGACTGATGATTACTTGCCTACCCAGGTAGTGCGCATAGGACCTTCCAACTCTGCAAGCTAGCCAGCAGGAGTGAAACTTCCGGGTCAGTACCACAGCTGGATTCCTCCATGCTCTATGACTTGACCGCATAGTATCTTCAGCGAAAGAGGTATTCCCATCCAGCTCTGGAGGGTAACCATTGGCAGTAGCCTATCATGTTTGGGGGCCTTTTGACTTCACTGTCCAACAACTCTGAAAGAGGTGACTCATTCCCAGCACTGGGCTTTTTATTTTGAAGCCTGTGGTATCAAGTAGGACTTTGCTGCCCTGTTACAGGTTAACTCCATTTAATTCTTTTTATATGTGTATATCCGTATAATGCGGGGAGCTTCTACAGTAGTGAGTTTCCATACAGCTTTTTCTAAAATTTCTAGTATTAGTTAGCCCTCCCCTTATTCCCTCCTCTACCTTGAGCTCCCATCCCCCACGCCATTTAACCCTTCCTGCTCTATTATTCCCTTTTACCTCTTTATACTACTACATTTCATCTCCTCTCCCATGAAAGCCCCACTCACGGCCCCTTACTAATTTCCTGATTCCTGTGGGTATTCCAAATGAAACACACATGTCTAAAGATTTGAAGATAACATCCACAAATGAAAGAAAACATGTGATGTTTGTCTTTGGGGTCTGGGTGACTTAGGATGATTATTTCCAGCTGGGTGGTAGTGATGCACTCCTTTAATCCCAGCACTCAGGGAGGCAGAGGCAGGCAGATCTCAGTGAGTTCCAGGCCAGCCCAGTCTATAGAGTGAGTTCCAGGATAGCCAGAACTATACTGAGAAAACCTGTCTCAAAAAACAAACAAACAAACAAAATAAATAAATAAATAAATATGAAAACAGAATGATTATTTCTAGCTCCATTCATTTTACCTGTGAACTTCATCGTTTTTATTTTTCTTAACAGTTGAATAATATCCACTGTGTAAATGTACCACATTTTCATTATCCATTCATTAGTTGATGGGTATCGAGGCAGTTTTCATTTCCCATCTATTAGGAATAGAGCAGTAATGAACATAGATGGGCAAATAGCTTTGTAGTAAGATAAGAGTCCTTTGGGGGTATGCCCAAGAGTGATAGAGTTGAGTCACATAGTTGATCTATTTCTAGCTTTTTGAGGAACCTCCACACTGATTTCCATAGTTGTTGTGAAATCTTATTTTAAGATGCATTACATTTGTTTATGCTGTGGAACATCTGTTTAATGATGCAAAGATGTGTTGCATTCTTTTATGTTGCATTTGTTTAACTCTGTGAAGCTGTGTTACTGTGCCTGTCTAAAACACCTGATTAATAATAAATAATAAGCCGGGCGGTGGTGGCGCACGCCTTTAATCCCAGCACTCGGGAGGCAGAGGCAGGTGGATCTCTGTGAGTTCGAGGCCAGCCTGGTCTCCAAAGTGAGTTCCAGGAAAGGCGCAAAGCTACACAGAGAAACCCTGTCTCGAAAAACCAAAATAAATAAATAAATAAATAAATAAATAATAATAAACAGCTGAACTGCCAATAGCGAAGCAGGAGAAAGGATAGGTGGGGCTGGCAGGCAGAGAGAATAAATAAGAGGAGAAATCTGGGAGGAAAAGAAGAAAGAGCAAGAGAACAAGGAGGCGAGGATGCTAGGGGCCAGCCATCCAGCCACCCAGCCACCCAGCCAGCCATGGAGTAAGAGTGAAAGTAAGATATATAGAAGTAAGAAAAGGAAAAAGCCCAGACGCAAAAGGTAGATGGGATAGTTTAAAGTTAAGAAAAGCTGGCTACAAATAAAGCCAAGCTGAGGCTGGGCATTTATAATTAAGAATAAGCCTCCATGTGTGATTTACTTGGGAGCTGGGTGGTGGACCCCCAAAAGAACAAAACCCAACAACACATAGTGGTTGTACCAGATGAACTCCCACCAGCATCAAATAAGAATTTCCCTTTCCCCACAGCCCTGTGAGCATATTGTTATTGTTTTGTGTATAAATCTTAGCCATTCTGACTGGGGGTAAGATGAAATCTCAGATTTTTTTTTTTTTCGAGACAGGGTTTCTCTGTGTAGCTTTGCACCCTTCCTGGAACTCACTTGGTAGTCCAGGCTGGCCTCGAACTCACAGAGATCCGCCTGGCTCTGCCTCCCGAGTGCTGGGATTAAAGGCGTGCGCCACCACCGCCCGGCGAAATCTCAGATTTTTAATTTGCATTTCCCTGATGGATGTTGAACTTTTAAAAAATATCTCTAGCTGGTTTTGTTTTAACCTTTAGGAATGAAACCCTTCATCATCTTTGTTTTGAAGACAGGGTTTCTCTGTGTAGCCATGGCTGTCCTGGAACTCACTCTGTAGACCAGGCTGGCCTCCAATTCAAGAGATCCGCCTGCCTCTGCCTCTTGAGTTCTAGAATTAAATGTGTGCACCACCAAGCCCGACTCAACTCCATGCCCCCCCTTTTTAAAAAAAGATTTATTTATTTATTTATTTATTTATTTATTTATTTATTTATTTATTATGTATACAGTGTTCTGTCTGCATATACACCTGCAGGTCAGAAGAGGGCACCAGATCTCATTATAGATGGTTGTGAGCCACCATGTGGTTGCTGGGAATTGATCTCAGGACCTCTGGAAAAGCAGCCAGTGCTCTTAACCTCTGAGCCATCTCTCCAGCCCCCCATGCCCCATTTTTTAATTAGGTTATTCTCTTGATGTGTTTTTTTTTTTCAGTTCTTTGCATGTTCTAGATAGTAACTCTCTGTCAGATGTATAGCTTCTAAAAATGTTTTTCTCTATTCTGTAGTCTTTTTTCTTCAATGAATGATGTCCTTTGCAGTAAAGAAGTTTGTTAGTCTCTTAAGGTTCCATTTATTAATTGTTGGTTTTAATGCCTGAGTTACTGGGGTCCTGGTCAGAAAGTCTTTCCTTGTGCCAATAATGTTGGTTGGATTTAAGGCCTGCCCCACAAAATGAAATCCACACCCAGCACTATTATCAGGGTCAAGAACCTGTGGGCAGTGAGGTCAGAATCCCTAGGGGAGGATCTACCACCAACATTCCACTAAATGGACGTAGTATTAAAGTGACCCCTACAGCTTTATTGCTACATCCATTGACTAGTGCATCTCTCAGCTCTCATCAGAGAAGTTACTATTTGCTGAAGATGTTGATTAACACAGAGACCCACTGGGGACTGGAATGCTCAACCCTAAACAGGGCACATATACCACACCCCTTCCTCCCAGTGCTCAGGGACCGGTGTAGGAGCCAGAGGCAGTGGACGACTATAAGAAAAGTGTTTTCTGGACACAGTGGAACATCTGCACATGGAAACTCTGAACAGTAGTGGTAGCATGCACAAACAAGACATATATATGCAGGTAAACCAAACAGGATCTCATTATGAATCTGAGAGATGGGCATGACGCCCCACCCCTGCTGGGAACAGAGGAGTCAATTTTCTTCAAGGGTATGGTCCCTGATAGGTTGACCACACTCCAGGGGGAAGGCCATACGACCAAAAATATATAGGGAGCACAAAATGAACTTGGTGGGGTTTAAAAAAGAAAGAGCCGGGTGGTGGTGGCACACGCCTTTAATCCCAGCACTCGGGAGGCAGAGCCAGGCGGATCTCTGTGAGTTGGAGGCCAGCCTGGACTACCAAGTGAGTTCCAGGAAAGGCGCAAAGCTACACAGAGAAACCCTGTCTCGAAAAACCAAAAAAACTAAAACAAAACAAAACAAAAAACCTACTTTAACAGAGCATGGTGGTGCATGCCTTTTAGCAGGTAGAGGCAAGATCAGGAAATCAAGGTCAACCTCAGCTACAGAATTCAAAGCCAGTCTAGGATACATGGGACCCTATTTCTTTTTTTGTTTGTTTGTTTTTCGAGACAAGGTTTCTCTGTGTAGCTTTGCGATGGGACCCTATTTCAAAAAACACAGAACAAGGAGGGTTTGAGGGGGGGAAGAGCCTGTGCCACCTTTTCCTCACAACTGTCCTTGTCTCTGGGGCTGTACTAAATCCCCTCTATCCTCTAGGACAGCCCACTGAGCTTGGGAGTCAACAGCTTCTTGCCTACAGGTTCAGTTTTAAGTGTCCAAGAGACCCCGCCACCTGCTGTTCTTCCAGCCTTCTTGTGGGGCTTCTCACCCAAACCCACGCTGAACAAAAAAAGTCTCGCTCTTCTCCAGGATATTTGCCACCCGGCATTTCCATCCTTTTGGGGAAAGAGGAGAGAGGAAGGGAAGGAAGAGAAGGAGGGAGGGGAGAAAGATGCTTCCCACAAACTGTTGCATGAACTAATATATTTAAAGTAGAATCCTGTCCCAAGGACCATGACCGCATGCGCCTTGGAAAGATCGTTTCCAGTCTCAGATCCAACATTTGGTACACTGTTTACAGTTCTGAGTCTCGCTTTTGCCATCTGTAAAACGGAGATTCTCTACAAGCAAGGCGATGCGCCACAGGTCCCCAGAACAAAGACCAGCAGACCAACAAGGTAACCCCGCGTCCGCAGACAGCAAGCACCAGCCTACTCTCCGCCACGCGCAGGCGCGCCCTCCAGTGCATCTTTAAGCACGCGCAATCGACCGGAAACCCCTGCCGGAGCCTGAGGTGAAGAGGCGGGGCCTACGCAGCGGGCCTGCGCCGTACGCCTCCGTGCGTCGCGAGGGTGGGCGGGGCTGCGCAAGCGCACAGCCCATCCCGGCTCTGGAGCATAAACAAGAGTGGGGACGGGATGAGGCGGCGGTTGGTCCCCGCGCAGCGAGAGGCGGCGAGCGAGCCTACGAGCCGGATCGGGCGCAGCTCCTGAGTGTAGCGCGCTCCCGCGGGCAGCCCGAGTTGCGCCGTGCGCGCTCCCGCGAAGGGGGTCCGAGCCCGTCGCGCGCGCGCAGCCATGAACCTGGCGAGCCAGAGCGGAGAGGCCGGTGCCGGCCAGCTGCTGTTTGCCAACTTCAACCAGGATAACACGTAAGGCCAGGCTTGGGCACCGGGCCGGGTCAGAGGTCAGGGCTTGGATCAAGTCGAGGGGTGTCTGAGGGGGGTTCTGAGCCCGCGCGGCCGCTCGAGCGCTGCTGCCTCCTGGGCCGGGGGAGGTGATGGAACTCGAGGTGTTCCCATCCACCTGTCCTCAGACCTGGCCTTTCGCAGAGTTGGGAAGGAACTGTGCACGCCGGTTTGTGCCGGTCACCCGGAATGGGTTTCTCAGCCGCCCTGGGCATCGCCCGCCTCCCTGTTTCTCTTCATTTTCAGTGCCTCTTCTATCGCTTTACATGGTTTTTCTTTTTCCTTTTTCTTGTTTCTTCTCTGCCGTTCTTTCTGGCAGGTAACTTTGTTTCCTCCAAACAAGAATCAAACAGCAGAAACCCAGGCCTTTGGTCTAGAGAGACTTTGTCCTCAAGGGGTCTGGGTGTTCCAAGCGGGTGAGGGGCAAAGTGAGCTATTCCCGGGGTAAAAGAGAACCTTCGTGCAGTCCCCTGTTTTACCAGACTCATCTGCTGTAGGTCCCAATCTGGTTCTTCAAGGCCGCCTTGTTGGCATACCTGGGAGGTGGTTAATAGATGAGGTTTTTAAGGAAGGAAGGATGAGTTATGGGACTGGAAGGGAGAAGAGCCATCTTGGGAAGTGAGTAAGAGGAAGTGATGTAAGAGGAGAAGGAATGGGTCACTTGGCATCACACTAAGTAGTTGGCTGCTGTTGGCAGAATAGCATTAGCAAGGTAGAGACTGAGGTTTTTGTTTTTCCTCAATTAAAAGTTAAATTGTAAAAATGGCAAGCACCTGTATGGAGGTGCGACAGGTGCTCAGTTGGACTTTCTCAATCTTCTCAAGATCAGGGAGCTGTCCTGAGGCTGGGAAGGAGGTGGGTCACCTGGTTCAGCCACAGATGAGACGGTAAAGTTCAGAGAGGCCTGGCGCCTTTCCAGATCTTATGGCTGGTTAGTAGTGGGATGGGGCAGGAGCAGGGTCTTGTCTCCTGAGCTCGCTCTCCTAGTGTTCTTTTCGTTCTACCACACTGGGTCTTTTCTACCTACAGAACAGAATTCTACAGACACTGAGTCTAGACGTCCAGTGGATCTATAAAAGGTAAAGCCACCAGGAGAGATGACACAATGGACAAAGTACTTGTCGCACAGCTGTGAGGACCAGAGTGGAGATCTCAGCACCACATACACTCCTGAGGAGAGAGCCCATCCCTTTCTAGTTAAATTAGCAGAGTCAGTTAACTCTGGGGTTCAGGGAGAGACCCTACTTCAGTCTATAAAGTGGAGAATGGAGGAAGACACACCACACAAGTGTATACACACTGACACTAAAAGTGTGACCTCACTTATGAAAACACACACATTCAGGCTGCTAAATACTATGTTGTGTATGCCCTAAACCAGCACAACGAAAGCTGTCAGGACAACCTGTTGCAGTTTGTCTAGTGAATAAACTAACGCTGGCAGGAGGAAAGTAGTTCCAGCCAGTAGCAATCTGGCTTCTGAGTCATTAGGATTTGGTGACTGGTAAGAAATGCTAGTATTACAAGGTTTTTACTCATCTGTCTATTTATTTTGAGACAGGGTCTCTCTGTGGCCCTGGCTGTCTTGGAACTTACCACGTAGACCAGGTTGGTCTTGATCTCAGAGAACTGTCTTCCTCTGCCTCCTGAGTGCAGGGATTAAAGGCATGCACACTGTGCCTGGCTATCTGTATTACAAGGCTTTATGTCTTGCTTGAAATAGAGAATATTAAGAACAGTTTCTATATCTGCTGAGTTCCCTGTGTAATAAAAGTGTCACTCTGGCCCGAACAGGATCTTTTCACACCCTTCCTTAGCCCTGAACCTGCTAGTTCATCAAGTTATTAGTTCCGAACAAGTCTTGCTGTGTCATTTTTGACTTGCCAAAGAAACCTTGAAACATAGGGGCATAAGTTGGAAGGAATTCCAGGTTAGGGCTGTATTGGAGTTCAGTGGAGTGACATGATTATTAAAGCTACAGGTGGAAGAAATAGAAAGGTTCTGTGGAAGGGCTTCTGCATCTTAAAAGAGGAACAGGGGCCCGTGTGGTGGTACACACCTTTAGCCCCAGCACTTGGGAGGCAGAGGTAGAATCTCTGAGTTCGAGGCCAGTCTAATTTACATATTCAGTTCCAGTACAGCCAGGACTAAATAGAGCAGTGATTCTCTACCTGTGGGGTCACGATCCCTTTGGGGTCACATCAGATATTTACATTTTGATTTTGTACCAGTAGCAATTACAGTTATGAAGTAGCAATGAAAATAATTTGCAGTTGGGGGTCACCACAACATCAGGAACTGTATTAGAGGGCTATAGAATTAGGAAGGTTGAGAACCACTGAAATAGAAAGATGCAGTCTAAAGGGAAAAAAGAACATGGGGCTGGGGCATGAGGACTTGAGTTTGGCTCCTCAGCACCCATGTAAAAGCAGGCAGGGTGGGGACCATCTGCAACCCTAGGGTTTGTGTGGACACAGGAATAGGGATAGGTTGATTATCCTCAGCGCTCACTGGCCAGCCATTCAAGCCAGAGTCATCTCCGGTTCAGTAAGAGACCCTGTCTCAAAAACAAGCAAGATGGAGTACAGTAGAGGAAGATTCCCATCCTGGTCTGTAACCTGCACGTGCACACAGACATGCATCTGCATGCACATGTGCAGAGATGCCATAAACATACCACTCACGATTTAAAAAACAATTTCCAGCAAGGAGTAGAACTTTGTGTGGAATCCCATTTACTGTGTTCAGGGATAGAGGGGCCACTGGACATTAAGGAAGTATCCATCTATTCTGTAGTCATTTAAATGCTCACATATTTATTTGTACTCAAACTGTGTCAGTTTCCTCCTTTCTCTTTGTAATATGATTTCAAATATTGAGGGGTTTTTCTTCTCGTGATCCTTTTTTTGTTTTGTTTTATTTTTCAAGACAGGGTTTCTCTGTGTAGTTTTGGTGCCTGTCCTGGATCTCGCTCTGTAGACCAGGCTGGCCTTGAACTCAGAGATCCTCCTGGCTCTGCCTCCCAAGTGCTGGGATTAAAGGCGTGCGCCACCACCACTCGCTCTTCTCGTGATTCTTATCCTAAAGTGACTACAGTGTGATCTGCTTTTTACCGTCTGTTTTTGTTTTTAAAGGAGAGCAATGAGAAGGACAGGAAGAGCAGCCTATCCTGGTCGCCCAGTTTAGTCTGGTTGATTCCCACCTGTGTTTTTCTTCAAGTGACCGGTTTATGTGGGAGCATTTTAGCTTTTCTTTTTTTTTTTTTTTTTCTCCGTTTTTCGAGACAGGGTTTCTCTGTGTGGCTTTGGAGCCTGTCCTGGAAACACACTCTGTAGCCCAGGCTGGCCTCGAACTCACAGAGATCTGCCTGCCTCTGACTCTGAGTGCTGGGATTAAAGGCATGCGCCACCACCGACCGGCACGTTGTAGCTTTTCAAAGTTGAGCTTGACCAGTGAATAGGGTCACTGGATTCTCACGAGTCATCAGGACTAAGTTTTTCCAGTAGAATTGGGAAGTCAGAGAGGTGGCTGTGTCTGTTCTAAGCTTCCTTTCCCAGAGGCCTGGAGTAAAGGGACTGTCCCCGACCCCGTCCCCTAGGTTAGACAGTGCGTAATGATATTCATTGTTTTCTTCCACTGAGCTTCCTCCATTTCAGGTGCCAGGCACCGTTCTGGAAGGCACTACTCTCTGCTTGTATTTGCCTGGAAGTTGAAGGTGGTTTCCAAAGCTCCTTCAGCCTTAACTTGGCTGCCCCTCTACGTGCTTTTTGGAGCAGATAGTTGAGAACAGGAGATTGCTGCAGAGGGTGGATGGACAGTGACCCACAGAACCTGTATGATGTGTTCAAGGGCAACCTAGTTCCCAGTTCTAATGTTTCTTGGGGAGCATTGTTAGCACCCTATGGAAATTGACCAAGAAAAGACCTCTGCTTTGGATACTCTGAAAGGCCTGGGGCTTCTGGTACAGGTCTGGGGTGAGATGGGCCAGGTTCTTCATGAACTTGGCCTGGTTGTTGTCCTAAGTGAGGCATAGCACCTGTCAGGTCACTGTGGCCATGGAGCAGTCTGCTTCCTGTTTACAGAGGTGGCTTGTCCCATTCACCCACATAATCAAGTGTGATCTTTTCCTGGGGAAGGTAATGATGGGGAAAGGCCTCCGTGGACTGATGGCTGGGAAACTGAGGGGCACATCTGCTACACACGCTCGTAGTGAAGTGGAAGCAGCTGCCTTTTACATGTTTCAGGCCTGTGTTCAAATTCAGTAACAGATATTATGTCAAAGTGGCAGTTCCTTGCCCATATCCTCATAAACTAGCAAAAGGGTGTTGCAAAAGGCTTGACTCATGGGAGAGGAAGATGAGAAGGGAGTACATGAATGTGCCTGAGGTCAGAGGCATGTCCAATCCCCTTATTCTGTAGTTACAGGCATGTGAGTTGCCTGTTATGAGTGCTGGGAATCGAACTCAGGTCCTCTGCAAGAAAAAAAAAAAAATACATGCTCTTACCACTGAGCCATCTTTCCAGCTCAAGCAAATGCATCTTTTTGTTTATGACTGGGTGTCTTGTAGCTCAAGGTCAACGTGGCCCTTGAACTCACTGTGTTGTGTAGCTGAGGTTGACCTTGAACTTCAGAGTCTCCTGAGTTTACTTCCCCAGTGTCAGAGTGAGAGATGGGCACCACACACCCTTCACATCTTTGTTTTTTGCGATAGTTCTTTGTGCAGCCTCAGCTGGCCTTGAACTGGATGTTTTCCTGCCCCTCCTACCAAGTACTCTGCCATCATTTCTCGAAGTCCGTATTACCCTCTGTCCCTAAGGATAACATTGAACAACCAGGGCTTGAACTCAAGTCCCTGCATATGCCAGGCGGGTGCTCTACCACTGAGCAATATTCCTAGACCTGTGTTAGCTTAGAAACACAAACGTTTCTTTCTAGTAGAACACATTTCACCTCTCATGTGGTTATGTCTCTTCCATGATTATAATGTCTGCATTTTCTGTTAAAAGAACCTACCAAAGAGAGATATGTGAACCTGGTTGTTGGTGTCTGTAATGAAAATGGTAAACACTTACCTTGAGGCCCAGGGGCCACAGTCATGCTCAGCAGGTACTCTGATGTGCTGCACCCAGGCTTACTTACAATGTCATTTAATTACTTGCCCTCCCTTGATAAAGTTTAATTTCTGTTTTTTGTTTTTGTTTTTGTTTTTGTTTTTGTTTTTTTTTCCGAGAAAGGGTTTCTCTGTGTAGCTTTGCGCCTTTCCTGGAACTCGCTTTGTAGACCAGGCTGGCCTCAAACTCACGAGATCCTCCTGCCTCTGCCTCTCAGTGCTGGAATTAAAGATGTGCGACACCACCGCCCGGTTTAACTTCTGTTTCTTACTGATAAAAGGGCACAATCTGTTTAGAAGACTTTTGGCATTAAAATTCTAGTCCAGGTGTTTAATAATCTAATCAGTTCTGTTTATCTAGAATATCAAAAAGATTTTGCCTGTCAGGTGGTGATGGTACACACCTTTAATTCCTTCACTCAGGAGGCAGAGGCAGGTGGGGCTCTGTGAGTTTGAGGCCAGCCTGATCTACAGAGTAAGTTCCATGACAGCTAGAGCTGTTACATGGGGGGGGGGGGGGGGGGGATGATGATTCTGTGCATGGGGAAAACCACTGAGAACCAAGCTCTCTGGAACCCAGGAATCCATTTCTAACGCTTGTAGGCAAGGACCTCCCTGAGCTTATTTGTGATTTCCAAGTGAACAAGAAGTGAAAAGGGGGATGGTGAGGACAGGGTAGTCATGAAGGAAAACTGACAACTGTCTATAAAGGTAGGCTTTTGCTTTGTTTTTATGCTGGAGATTGAACCCAGAGCCTCACATGTGCTAATAGCTCCAGAAAATATCTTTGAATTATTATGGCGGGGGGTGGGGAGTGTGGGGGGTAGGGGGGTGAGGGGACTGGAGAGATGGCTCAAGCAGTTAAAGGCACTTAGTGCTCTTGCAGAGCACCCAGATTTGGTTGCCAGCACCCATATGCTGGCTCTCGACCACCTGTTACTCTAGTTTCAGGAGATCAATACCCTCTTCTGGTTCTCATAGTTCCTGTACACATGTAGTATACATACATACATTCAGACATATACACACTCACATAGAATTATATATATTTATCTATCATGGTCTGGACATCTGATGTGGGAGACAAAACCCTGAGCCCAAAAGAATTTGCCAAAGCAGGCCTATTGGTTCACATAGGAAGACTGAGGCAGGAAGATTAAAAGCCCCAGGCCAGCCTCATCTACTTATTGAGATTCTGTTTCAAATAAGCAACAACAAAAAAATGTGTCCTTTTGTCTTCAGAACACAGGAACATTTTCTTTGGGCGACTGGGAAGGTGGCTAAGAGCTCCTGTTATTCTTCCAGAGGACCAGAGCAACCACAGCTCACAGCCGCCTTTTAACTTTACCTGCAGATATCCCCACACATGTGGCAGGTATTCACGTAGATACACTCATATAAATAAAAACACACAGGAAAATACACAATTTAAGAATGATTTTTGTCTTATTTTCTTTTTGCTCTTAGTATTTTTGGTGTTTTGTTTTTACTTTGAGCCAGGGACTCACTATGTAGCCCAGGCTGGCCCTGAACTCCTGATATTCCCGCTTCTTCCTGTCAAGTGCTAGGGTGGTTTGTATTTTAAATTCAGAAATAGTTGAGGTAAGAGAGATTAAAATTTGCTTAAGATAACAAACCTTATTTGTCTGGAAAATATTTTCTTTTTCTTTTTCTTTTTTTTTTTTTTAATTTAATGCCGAATGCTGTTTATTGAAGGAGGGAAGAGGTCTTAAATACAGGCTTACAGCATAATGGGAGAACCCTGGAGGGCAGAAGTTCACTACCGAAAATATTTCCTTGAACACAAATTTTTCCAGAAGTTCTTAGCTGCTGAGATTTTATTTTTAACCTTTCTAGAGAGTTGTTTGTTTTGTTTCTTCTTTTATTTTTTAATTGAGACATGGCTGGCCTGGTGCTTGCCGTGTAGACCAGACTGGACTCCCGAGTGCTGGGATTAAAATCATGTACCACCATAGCCACCTGTTACTGCTCACAGTGTGTATAGATACGCAGACCTGATTACTTGGTTGAAAGAGCTCAGTGTAGTGGAGTCACATCCTGCCGACTGGTAGAGAAAGTTTATGGTCCTGTGTGCTGTTAGAGAATCTCATACTAGTGTGGTTTCAGTAGTGCTCAGAGAGCCTCTGTTCAAGTAGCCTCAAATGTTGTCCTGGGTACAAATACAAATGAGGTGAAAGTCCTCTGCTCTGCCCATTTGTTTTTGTGTTCTCCCAGTGTCTGAACCTTTGTTCCTCCCTTCTCTCTTCCATCCTTCTCTGCTGGTGAAGGCCGTATGTGCTGCTTGCTCTTGCTTCCTTGGTCAGTTGCATTCTGGAGATGGAATTTTCTGATCAGGAACCCCTTCACTTGGTGTCACCAAGACTCTGCTCCAAGCCTTTTAGCCAAAGCTAGGAGTTTCTAAACACAGCTTGTCAAACGTAAGCCATCAAAAAGAATCCCTCACTTCTCCATCTAACTCAACAAAGATAGTCTTCCCATACTTCCCAGGGTCTAGTTTCTTAGTATGTGTCATTCTTTTTCGTTTGTTTGTTTGGTCCCCCCCCCCCCCCCCAGACAGGGTTTCTCTGTGCAGCTTTGGAGCCTATCCTGGAACTTGCTTTGTAGACCAGGCTATCCTTGAACTCAGAGATCTGCCTGGCTCTGCCTCCTGAGTGCTGGGATTAAAGGTGTGCGCCACCACCCGCATATGTGTTATTCTTACCCTGCCTCTCAGGCACAGCACAGCAAGTACTAAAGGCAGTCCCAAAATGAGGAATGGATACCAAGCCTGTGTTATATCTTAGTGTTCAGAGTGTAGAATGCAGCACAGCTTACTGAACTCGAAGGCTCACAAGCACCGAAACAGTCGTGTGTCTGCAGTCACTGGCTGACAACTGATCACTCTTCATTTAGGTCTCAAACTTAGAGTTTCTAGTCTTTTCCCAGGCTTTATTGGGGGGTAACTGACAAATCTGAATATATTTAAGGTCAGGGTACCCTCATAAGACATATACATGGAATGAGTGACTGTTGGGCTGGGAGACAGCTCAGAGAGTAAGGCACATGCTGTGCAAAGTGTGAGGGGGAGTTCAGAGCCGAAGAACACATGTGAAGCCAGACATGGTGCTGCACATCTGTAACCCTGATCCTCCTCTAAGCTTGGGTGGAAAGCAACATAGGAGAATTCCAGGACCATTGGAAGCCAGCTAAGCTTGGTGTATGCAGCTATGATGAGATCTCTGTTTCAAACAAGATGAAAGGGCAGGACCAACACCTCAGGTTGTCCCCTGACTCCACTTGTGCGCCATGGCATGTTCTTGCTTACATACACAGAGTCACCTAACGTGCTTGGGTTTTGTGTGTGATGACAGTAGTGCATCAGGTCCCAACACCTTGTTAACTATTGTGACCATGCCATATGCTTTACAGACCTCTGCCATATATCTGATACAGACCTGTGAGATAACTCCGACATACTGGTGATTTCTTGGGGGGTAAGGTGGGCGCTGATTTATGCATGATCGCTGTCTACGTGCCTTAGCTCTTACTTCTGAATTTGGCTTTTTTGCAGGTCCCTAGCTGTTGGTAGTAAGTCCGGGTATAAGTTTTTCTCCCTTTCTTCTGTGGATAAGCTGGAACAGATCTATGAATGCAGTAAGTGCTCGCTTTATTTCCCTTGTTAAACAAAGTTGACCTGTTGGACTGGAATTGGAATGCAGTCCTCTACTCCAACACTGGACAGTTCAAGTCCACACAGCCTTGGGCCAGTCCTCTTCCACCCTAGCCACCTCAGGAAGTCACAACTAGGGACTAACCTGGGTGTCCTTCTAGATCTCTGGGTATTTGCATATAATATTTGTTCATTTAGGGTTGTGTTTTCCCGGCTTTCAGGACCTGGCATCTTACCATATATAATCCATCATCCTTCACCATCTCCTCCTTAATGCCATTTAGATGAGGTGACTGTCATAAAGGGTCCTAGAAAACAGAACCGCTCCAACCCTGTAGGAGTGGTTTCCTTTGGCTGCTGTTGTCATTTGATGGAGTCTAAGTGGCCCGTGACTTGGGATAGCAGAGAGGCCACAAGCTGGGGCCTCTAAAAAACACAAGTAATGTCTGTCTGTTGGACCATGATTAGGACTGGAGTTAATGACTGTGAAACACATCATTGGGGCTGGAGAGATGGCTAAGTGGTCAGAGCACTGTTGCTCATTCAGAGGACTTGGTTTAGTTCCTAGGACCCATGTGGTAGTTCACAAACATCTGTAACTCCAGTAGGGAATCTGACACCTTCTTCTGACATGCATAGGCACCAGGCACATACATGGTACACATACAGCAAGTCAGGTGAAGTACATATACACGTGAAATTAAGTAAGTTTTTACAAATAAAAAAATTTGTGTGTATGAGTGGTGTGTTTGTGTGGGTGTGGAGGTCAGAAGTGACACAAGTGGTCTTTTTCAAATACTCTCCACATTTTTATTTTTTGGTTTTGCAAGACAGATGTAGCCCTGGCTGTTCTGGAACTCGCTCTGTAGACCAGGCTGCCCTTGAACTCACTGAGATATGCCTGCCTCTGCCTCCCGAGAAAGGTATGCCCCACCACTGCCCAGCTCTTTTTTTTTTTTTTTTTTTTTTTTTTTTGAGACAAGGAGCCTGCTGGCAGGCTAGATTAACTGACCAGTGAATTCCAAGGACACTCCCTCCCCCTCTGCTGTGTCCTGTCCTGTCTGTCTGTCCGGTCCTTCCGTCTATCCGTCCTTGCGTGCATGCATGTGTCCCACTGGAGTTACAGGCATGCGCATGAGCTAACACACCCAGCTTTTTACATCAGTGTAGGGATCTGAACTCAGATCCTCTTGCTTGCCTGGCAACCCACTGAGTTGTCCCCACCCACCTCCTATACACTTTTAATAAAAAGACGGGTTTTTATTACATTTTATTTGTTTAGTGTGTATGACATTCATGTGCACATGTAGCACCACACCAGTGTGGAGGTCAGAGGACAACTTACAGGAGTCTGTTTTCTTTCCATCATTTGGGTCCCGGATGAAACTCGGGTCTGGCAGCAGGCACTTTACCCGCTGAGCTATCTTATCAGCCCAGAAAGTATATTTTAAAAGGTGGAGGGAGCCCCACTGGAAAGATGGCTCAGTAATTTAAAAAACTTATTGTTCTTGCTGAGGGCCTGGATTTTGTTCTCAGCACACATCCGGTTACATGTTCCAGTAATCCGGTTACATGTAACTCCAGCTCCAGAGGCTCTAACAATTCTATTTTCTGTGGGCAGGCACACATACAATACGCATTTTAAAATGTTTTTTACTACATTTAAAAAAAATTGTGACCATTTGTGGTGGTGCACACCTTTAAACCCAGTACTTGGGAGGTTGAGACAGTTGGATTGCTGAGTTCAAGGTCAGCCAAGGCTACATGGTGAGACCCTGTCTCTAAAAAAAAAAAAGACAAAAACTGTGTATTGGAGGGTGTATAGGTCAGAACACAACCTGCGGGCATGTAGGTCCCAGGGATTGGAATCGGGGCTTGGCGGGTGGCAGGCCCCTTTACCCCTTGAGCTTCTTGCAGCACCGCCCCCTCCCCCATACATCATTGTTAAGGGGAAATCACGTTAAGTTGACATGCAGCCTGAATTCCTAAGATGTAACCTCTTTGTCATATATCACAGCCAGAGCATCACTGCTCATCTTTCTTCTTCACGTGTCTCCAGTTTTACTTGTATCTGCTTGTGTGTTTAATTCTGTGATGTTTGAATACCTGTAGAGAGTCCTGAATCCACCACGATCCCAATACAACTCTTCTTGCTCTAGAGCAGTGATTCTCAACCTTCCCAACGCTGTGACCCTTTAATGCAGTTCCTCATCCTGTGGTGACCCCAACCATAAGGTTATTTTCATTGCTACTTCATAGTTGTAATTTGCTACTGTTATGAATCATAATGTAAATATTAGTGTTTTCCTATGGTCTTAGGTGACCTACAGGTTGAGAACCACTATCCTGGAACGCTTTTGAAGTTGGAAGTCAGGCACAGTGGCCCATCTATAATCCCAGTTCTTTGGAGAGTTGTTTTCTGTCAGCCTAGGTGCAGAGGGAGACCCTGTCTAGAAAAAGGCAAAATAATAATTAACTAATAAATAAAAACCCTTCATGTTGACAACCCTCCCTCCCTGTTTCCTCCTGCCCACACTGTCTGACCCTGGCAGCCACTGATCTACCTCCAGTCCTGGAGTCTTCCTGCCTCAGCTTCCTGAGTACTGGGCTTGTCAGGTTTAAAAGTTGTATTAATCAGGTTGTTTCTGTGGTCACTACAGTGAGTTCCTGAAACCCAACTAACTAGGAAGAACAAATTTATTTAGATCAGTTCATGAGATCCAAGGGTGTGACTGCTTCAGTTCAGTTGGCCTTCAGCACTGGCACCACAGGCAAGAGGCTGGGAGCGTTGGCCACAGCTGGAGGCAGGAAGGCTAGGTGTGGGCACAACCCTTGTAACAGGTTTTCTTTTGTTTTGTTTTGCCTGCAAGCATGTGAAGGCAGGGCATCAGATCCCCGGGATGAAGTTGCAGCTGTTCAGAGCTGTGGAGTGCTGGGAATCAAACCCTGATCCTCTGGAGAGCAGTACTTTGGCATAGGTTCTGGGGATTCAAACTCAGGTCCTCACACTTGAGACAAATGCTTTACCGACTGAGCCATCCCCAAAGCCTGGTGATTGGCTTTTGGTCAGCACAATTCCCTAAGAAGTTATCTTAGTGTGACAGTATGCTCCTTTTTGTTGATGGGCAGCAGCAGTTCACAGCTTTACTGTTAACCCATGGAGAGACCCAGTGATGGAGTCTAGATCTGGACTATTGCAAGTAAAGTGGCTGTGAGCATCCATGGGTGGGGTTTTGTGTGGATATGAACTTTCATTTCTTGGAAGTGAGTGCCCAAGAGTCCAGTTGTTTGTTTGGCAACTGCATGTGTAGTTTTTTTCAAGAAACAGGTGGGGTGGGTGTACCTGTGATCCTGAGGCTTGGGAGGTGTGGTAGAATGATCAGGGGTTCAGGCTCATGCTTAGCTAGAGAGTAGGTGTGAGCCCAGACTAGACTACATCTGCAGCAACAAAACAGACCAGAGACAGCCACACTTCCTGAGTGTCTGTGCCTCATTCACCAGTATATATATAATATAAGGGGTTTCATACACATGACTGTGTATCTTTCCTCTTGATGTTCTGGTGTGTGCGGTACTGTCTCATGGTTTGTTCGGTTTTTTTTTCTTCCAGAGCTGAGGACCGAACCCAGGGCCTTGCGCTTGCTAGGCAAGCGCTCTACCACTGAGCTAAATCCCCAGCCCCATGTCTCATGGTTTTAATTTGGGTTGATGGATTTTTTGATTTTGCCTTTAGGGTTGGTCTGTTTTGAGACAGAATTTGTGTAGCCCTGGGTGTCCTAGAACTCTATCTGGCCTCAGACTCACAGATCTGCCTGCCTCTGCCTCCTAGTGCCTGGATTAAAGGTGTATCCATTAAACCTGGCTTTGTTTTTTTGGGTTTTGAGATAGGCTAGCCTCAAATCTGCTATCTTCCAAGGGCTGAGGTTTCAGCTCAGTGTCAAGCATCTTTTATCCCTTACCCTCAGATTTTGCCCACTCTTATTTGGTTTAAGACTAGTCTTGGGTAGCTCAGGATAGCCTCGAACATACTGTGAAGTCAAGAATGGCCCTAAATTGCCTATTCTCTGCCTTGAAGTGACATTCAGTCTTGAAAACTAGTGTGACTGCTGAAGAGGAGTGGCAGGTGCCTAATGACAGCTGCTTCTAAATAGAGGTGCCCAGAAGTGACAAGCATGAGGCTGGGAACTCTAATGAACAAAGACTTTCCAGCCCTTGGTGTAAGGTGAGGAGGACACTGAAGCTTCCATCTTGGAATTCCAGAGTCCTGCCCACCAGGAGGGTAGAGGACTCCATTCCTGCTCGAAGTCATCTTGCAGGTGCCCTTGACTCCAGGATGGAGTGTGTCTGCCTGACCCTTCAGTATTGCCTTGGTTGTTACTGCCTCAAAAGTGATCACCCATTAGGAGAGAATGGCACCAGGGTTAGAGTCCCTCCTGGTCCTGATCCCTGTGTCCTGCTGCCTCTGCTAGACAGTACTCCTTTTCAGTCCTCATACTCACCTCCTCCCTGGCCCCCAGTGTCCTCTAGCTTCACTGAAATGGGACCGTGTGGTTATTGACATCAGCTGTTGGCCAGCATTCCTGACATCTGAAACAGGACTCCTCCCCCAGGCTAGCCCACCTCAGGAAAAGGATCCCTTGGCATTTCCCAGCAGCTAAAGCTGCTGTCACTGGTGGCGGCTGTGTGGGAATTGTGGTTCTCCATTTATTGGGAGGCTCAGTGTATGGAGTGAGGAGGAATGTCAAAACCCAGTCCTCATTTGCAGAGACAGGAACTTCCTGCCTGGCTTTTGGTGGGAACACAGTGTGATGTCTTGATAGCAGCTTGTAAGTGTGGGAAGGTATGTACCAACCTGTGTGTCCCCTTAATGAGATTTGATTAAATCTATTAAAAATAGATGAAGCAGACAGAACATTCCAGTTCATACTCTTTCATATGTGTTTTATGATTTGTGTGCTCGAGCATGTGTGTGCCAGGGTGGGTGTGGGAGATTAAAGGGCAGTGTCTTGGAGTCTATGGTCTGTGAAGATGGAACCCAGGTTTCCAGGCTTGTGCAAGCACCTTGACCTGCTGAACCGTCTGGCCGCCTCCATTTACTTACTCCTCCGCCCAGAAGCTGCTGGGAGCTCTGTCTCCTCTCACACAGGAGCAGATGACTCCTGGGAAAACTGGTTCATCTCTGCGTGGATGTCAAAGTTGTCTAGCACTCTTCTGCAGGTAGTGAAGAAGCTTACTCTATGGCTCCAGTTTGAGGTCTTGTGTACTCATGACTCCTAGCAGTCCATCATAAAACCAAATCTTTGCTATCAGCCCTGCTGCTTTATCAAAAGAATAAGCCAAGGCAGGTCTTAGGGAACAAGACCAGCCACTGCTCTTTCTTTAAAGCAGACAGAAAATAGAAGCTTTGCCCAGCAGCACTGTCAGGTCTTTGCTGACAAGGCTATTGTGATTGCAGACTATGCACTTATTTTCATAGTTGAGACAGGGTCTTTTTAGGTATGTAGCCCAGGCTGGCCTGTAATACGTGAGCCTCCAGCTTTGGATTCCTGAATGTTAGGTTTACTGGTGTCTGCTACCGTACATTATTTCAAACTCAGTCTCTCAATCTCCCCTCCCATACAGGGTCTTGTTATGTAGACCAGGCTGGCCTCAAATTCACAGTGTTATTGATTAGGATGACCTTGAACTTCTGATTCTCCTGTCTGCTTCCCAAGTGTTGTGATTAACGGCATGCTCCACTACTCTGGTTTTGATGCGGATCTGGGGATGGAACTCAGGGCTTCCTACATGCTAGGCAAGTATTCTAACCACTGAGCCACTTTCCCAGTTGATTTCAAATGTAAGGAAAGTTGTAAAAACTTGGGTCCTCTGCCTGTTGTTTCTGCCCCATGTGTTCTCATCCATTCTCCATAGGCCGTGTCTCATTGTTGGAAAGTTCACAATGCATGTGGCTTTCTTCTCTTAAATGTCACTGCAACAACAGTGTCCACTATTAAGCAAAATACATAAGAGATCTTTGTAAAATGTCAGAGTTGAGAAGTGAGCTTCTCCAGATGCCGCATAGGATCAGAAGTCTGTGAGTGGGGATAGCACCCGTCACAAAATGTGCACTTCCGCAAGTCCATGAAGTGAGCCCATCTGTAGCTCAGCAGTGTCTGGAATCTCAGTGGCTGTGGGAGCCTTCCCTGGACACAGAGTACCTTATAGACCATAGTCTATGTCCTCAACTCTGAGAAATAATGCTTTCCCAGTGATGGGCCATGCACCTGTCAGAATATTATTTTTGTGAGATTTTACAGGAATGGAGTCACTTCTGCCTCAGTCTGCTGTAGTGGAGCAGCTCTTGGCTGGCATCACTGGGAGAGCCCCATGCACAAACAGGCCTGTGTGGAAATGTGTTTCACCAATTATTAATTTGTCTTTGTTCTTCCCATTTGAGGAGCATCATTGTTGCCAGCTATCCACTATGCCACGGAAGCAAACAGCCCAAGTAACTCCTTTCCTAAGGTAGACTTCTAGACAGTCAACCTCAAGGAAGAACGACAGTTTTGTGCCTGAGGCCACCTGGAAACTGGGCATTGCCACTTGAGCTCACTGAAGTTTGTGTTCAGAGTTTTCTCTGTATCCACTTGGGTGCACTCTGGCATTGGTGTGCCACCTTGGGTCTCCTTCACCAGCCTGTTTACCACTGCTTCTCAGGATAGCTGCGCTGTCCTTGATTGAGTGGAAAGGGGCCATACCAAGTGTGTGAGGCTCATGGATGCCGTATGCTGGTTCTGTCAGTACCGAGCTTAGTAAACTTCAGTGGGTTGGGAGAGGGCTCAGCATGTTCAGACCCCCAGCACCCATGTAAAGGCAGGTGTGGCAGTGTCTATAACCCTAAGCTGGAAGGTGGGGCACAGGCAGGTGAATCCTGGGAGCTAGCTGGCCAGCCAGTCTTGCCACTCTAAGCACCAGGTTCAGTGGGAGACCAACACACATCTATCGACAACCTTTTATTTGGCCTGCTCATACTCACACACATGCACTCGTATGCAGAAGTCAGCTCTTCTTGGTCAGTCAGAGACTGGGGAGAAGGAGGTTCCCCTGCCATTTGCAGAAGGCCTAACCCTTTTCCTGGTTACTGGCCCCTGTGGAAGTCAGATAAAAGATACAGATAGAAAATTGCCCCCAGAAAACCCAGTAGCTTTCAGATGTTTTCAGTGTTTTAAGAGACATCTCACATCCACACTGACGCCCATTGGACTAGACTCCCTGAAGAGTCTGCCTATACTTAGCTTCTGTCCTGTCCCCATGGCCCATTTCCCCAGGTGACATTGACTTGTACTGAGATGTCCCCTGCCACTTGTGTCGGTAGCCTCTTGCTTCAGTCAGGTCTTACTATATCAGCCAAAGTTCATGGGCTGCCTGAGGCCGCACTCAGCTACCTGAGACAGGTTTTAGTGTGATTTAAAACAACTACAAGAACAGCCTCTTTGGGATATAGTTTCTGTACCTTTATGGCCTATAAATCTGTTTAAAGTATCCAATTGAGTGACTTACAGTGCATTGGCTAAGTTGAGCAGCCTACTACCGTGGAATTTTCAAATGTTTTTATCGTCTCTTAAAGCCTAAGTCCATTAGCAGTCGCTCCCACTCCCTCTCACCAGCTCACCAGCTCAGCTCAGCCACTCATCTCCTTTCTGCATCTATAGATTTGCTGTCTGGGCTTTGCAGATAAATGCAACTGAGTGTGGCTGGCTCTGTTCATGTGGAATGTTTTTACAGCTCTTCCCTGCCCTCCCATGTATCAGGCCTTCCTCTGTGTTACTGCTGAGTACTGTTACACTCTCCAGCTGTCCTGTTGGGGTCATCCGCTCATTCGTGCACACGTGAGCTGTTTGCATTTCTTGGCTGTTGTGAATAGCTCTGTTCTACACATTGGTGTGCAAGCAGCAGTGTGGATGCCTGTTCCCATTCACAGAATAGACACAGGAGTCAAATGACTGACTGAGGAACGTGGCCTTGGCCACTGGTGAATAAAGCTGTTAGGTAACTTCCTGACCTTGGAAAGGTGGGGTCAACAGATAAACACTAGCCAGTCTGCCCTTAGCCAAGGTAGCACCACACATGGGGTGAGGGGGAGCATCCTCACCCCATACTGGGCTCAGGTCCAGCGTTTCTGGTTTGGTTTGTTTAGCAGATTAATGAACTAAGTAGGATATAAGCAGTAATTTGGGAAGTTGATCCTATGTCCCACCCCATTGTAGGGGGACTAAACACTAGTTTGGCATTTTAGGGAAGGTATTGGACTGAATAAGGTATGGCTAATCCCTATGCAGGGAAAGCATCCACAATCTAATAGACTTGGATCCAAGTGAGATCTGTCTCAGGGATGTGCAGTGATTTCCATTGTTGAAGATAGTGTTAGAGGTTTTTCTTTTGGGGTTTTGTTTTTTTGTTGTTGTTGTTTGTTTGTTTGTTTTGTTTTGTTTTGGAGATGGTCTCTATGTAGCCTTGGCTGTCCTGGACCAGTCTCTGTCTCCCAAATGCTGGGATTAAAGATGTGTGCCACCATGCCTGGCCGAGAGGTTTTTCTTCCTATCCCTAGATATCCGTTTTTCCCCACTTTGGCTGGCCTGTAATTTAGAGATCCGCCCGCCTCTGCCTGTGCTAGGATAAGAGTGTGCATTACCCAACCCCCTGCTGCCTGTCCCTAGGTTTCTAATCCTGGTTTTGGGGAAGGACGAGTTTGGCTGCTTTGTTTTGTTGTTCAGGTGCCTGTAGCCTCGGCTGTCTTGGAACTCTGTAGACCAGGCTGTCCTCAAACTCATACCTTCCTCTGCCTCCTGAATGCTGGAATTAAAGGCATACACCGCCCTGCCTAGCTACCTTTTTTTGGGGGGGTGCGTGGGGGGGATTCAAGACAGGGTTCCCTGTCCTGGAACTCTGTAGACCAGGCTGGCTTCGAATTCACAGAGATCCGCCTGCTTCTGCCTCCCGAGTACTGAGATTAAAGGCATGCACCACTACGCCTGGCGACTTTTATTTTTTTAAACACAATTTTTTTGTTGGTTTGTTTTTTGTTTTGTTCAGAGAGCTATGTTTTACTTAAGTTGTGTAAGTGAGATTCCTATTCATCTTCCCCTTCACTGTTTGATTTACGGCAGACATTTTTCTATAGGCTAATCCATAATCTAAAAAGATTTTAACCTCCCCTCCTGAAAGTACAGCCAGCATTTTCTTTCATCAGCTTGATACGGTACAAATTCTTATCCTAACAGTGAGTTGTTAAACACAATTTTACTGTGTAGTTATGAATGGCTTCAAACTTGTGGCAGTCCTCCTGCCTCAGCCTCCAAAGTGCCACCTGTAGTTGTGAACTATCACACCTAGCCTAAACACTGGCCGTTTTGTGTTGTTTGCCTCTGTAGCCCTGGTGTAATTTTCTCCAGTTGACGGAGTTTGAGCTCCTGGCCGTAGTGTCCTGGGTCTGTCTTGTGCCTGCGCTGGCTCTGTTTTAACATGCTGCATTTGCACTTAGGAAACCTTCCCAAAGCCAGTAGTGACCCTTGCTCCAGAGGAGTCTGGGTTTGGTGCTCACAACAGGGAGCTCCCAGCCCCTCCCCCAGATGACCTGACCGCCTAATGGCCTCTGGACCTGGCTGGGATCCTCCCTCCTGCTCAGTAAGAAGTGGGTGGAGTTTCCCACAGTTTAAACTTAGTCTTGCTGGATTTTATTGCTCCTGACATTATTAAGTGTTACAGTCCTGATACTTTGGTGACCTTGTATCTGCTGAAGTGCCAGGTTGGGTTAGCACATAAGGGCTCCTGTGACTGAAACAGGTCTGCTCTTGGAAACATTGCTCTCCAGCAGCTCCTACAATCTCTACTTCACCACAGGAGCATCCTGCAGGTCCTTTCTCATTCCCTCACCTCCCTTTCACACTCTATCCCTCACTAGGAATGTGTGCAGAAGACAAGGATTATTCTCCCCACCCCACCCCCCCACCTTTCTACCTGTCAAGCAATGGCTGTAAAATCCCCAAGGGCTTGAGGGCAGCTTCTCAAATTCAGAATCTGTGATGGCTGACACACAGCTGCATGTAGAAAGGTGTTAGGTTATCTCACCCATGGTTTCATTTAAAGGGCCAGTGGATTTACATAAAATTCAGTTTTGCACAATGGAAATGACTAAGTCACTGGTAAAGTAATTGCCTTCCAAGCCTGAGGATATGAGTTCTGATCCTGAAGACACAGGTAAAAAGGACCTGTAATCCCCAAGCTGGGGAGATGGGAACTCAAAAAAGATTTGGGATGACCAGAGCTTGAAGTTGTCCTCTGACCAGTCCCTGCACCCACGTGAATGCACACATACATACATATATACATACACAGTCAGTTTTAGTGCTCCATCTTTAGAGTTACCTGTAGCTGGAATTTTCTTTGGTCCACCAACCAGCTCCCAAATAAAGATACAGAGACTTATTATTAATCATGAATGCTCAGCCTTAGCTTAGGCTTGTCCCACTAGCTCTTTTAACTTAATTTAACCTGTTTTATTCATCTACATTTTTCCTTGGGGCTTTTTACCTTTCTTTCATTCTATATGTCTGTCCTACTTTCCTGCTTCCTTTGTATCTGGCTGGCCCCTGGCATCTCTTCTTCTTTTTCCCCTCTCCCCCCAGCCTAAATTCCTTTTCCTCCTTTACTCTCCCTGCCTGGAAGTTTTGCCTATACCTCCTCCCTCGCTATTTACTGTTCAGCTTTTTATTAGACTAATCAGGCGCCTTAGACAGGCAAGGTAAAACAGCAACACATCTTTACATAGCTAAACAAATATTCCGAAACATAAACAAACGCAGCATATCTTTACATAGTTAAACAAGTACTCCACAACAGTTACCAACCCTATAAACTAGTTCTTCCTACATCTTTGGGCTTTTGAAGCCAGTCCTCATCACTAACAGCAAGAGCCAAGAGGAGACAAATTCTGTATGGGCAGCTAGTCCTAGCTGGCTTGAACCAGTATGCCCTCAAATTGACAGAGATCCTCTTGCTTCTAGTACCACACTACAGCTGGCTTTTCTTTTAAAATTGGTGTGTGTTAGAGGTGGGGATGGGGGGTGGGGGGGGGGAGGTAAGTCATGTGCAGACCAGCTTGACAATTTAACACTCCTCTGGACTAACTAGCCATTGAGCTGCATGGGCCCTCATGTCTCTGCCTTCCCAGTGCTGCACCACATACGCTTGCTTTGTACATGGGTGCTGGGGATCAGGTTTTCATGCTTTTGCAACAAGTGTTTCTCTTTTTTTTAAGATTTATTTTTACTATTATTAAATTTACTATTTAATTTTACTAAATTTACTATTATTAATTTTACTAAATTATGGATGTGTTTTGTGTACAGGAATGTAGATGCCCTCAGGTCAGAGGAGGGCATCATATCCCCTGGAGATGGAGTTACAGGCAGTTGTGAGCCACCCGATGTGGGTGCTGGGAACTGAACTCAGGTTTTCCATAAAAGATCTTCACTGATGAGCCATCTCTCCAGCCCCAGCCTTTTTTAAAAAAGAGGGTCGCCGGGCGGTGGTGGCGCACGCCTTTAATCCCAGCACTCGGGAGGCAGAGCCAGGTGGATCTTTGTGAGTTCGAGGCCAGCCTGGGCTACAGAGCGAGATCCAGGAAAGGCGCAAAGTTACACAGAGAAACCCTGTCTCAAAAAAACAAAAACAAAAACAAAACAAAAAAAAGAGGGTCTCACTATGTGACTGGCTAGCCTAGAATTCTGTGTAAACCAGGCAGTCTCAAAGTCACAAGAGATCCACCCGCCTCTGCCTCCTGTGAACTGATACACTTTTCCACATTCTGAGTGGTGTGATTACAGGTATATACACCTTGCCCAGTTTGTGTTGCTGGAAATCATCCCAGGGTTTTGTGCATGCTAGGTACCATCTAAGCACCACACTGTGGTGCTCTTCCTACCTAGCAAGTTTATCATGATGATGTTCTTGGGATTTTTGTTTTTGTTTTTTCGAGACAGGCTTTCTCTGTGTAGTTTTAGTGCCTGTCCTGGATCTCGCTCTGTAGGCCAGACTGGCCTTGAATTCACAGAGATCCGCCTGGGATTAAAGGCATGCACCACCACTGCCCGGCAGTCCTTGGGATTTCTTGAGGGAGGTTCTTTGTGTTACAGATAGTTGACATTCTGGATTTCAGGTCTGTCTGCCCAGCTTGGTTGGCTGTGACTTGAGTGCTTGTCATATATAAATTCTCTGCCTCCTCCAAGAGCCAGCAGTGTTACCTGTGCCCTTTGTTGCCAGGCACATCTGGGCAGCTGGACAAAGCTTCTGCAGCATAGGAGCCACCTTCTGGCTCCCACCCCCTGGCCTGTTCCCTGAGGTGGCAGCCACTTGTGTTTTGATCCTTGAAGTGAAAGCATCCTTGCTGCTCTGGAAAAGAAGCAAATGTGATTTATGTCATCTGGCTAAAAGTGCCCGTGAATAAACTGTAAAGAACTTAGGATCCTGCCTTAATTTTACTGCCTGTTCCATTGTGGGGAAGAGCACATTCTCACACTTTTAACAAAAATGGGTGTGTCCAGTTCTAGCTTCCTTTTAGTGTGTTAATGCACAAATGTCGAGTCAGGCAGACAGGATGAAACCATGTACTTACCTAGAAACACAAATGCTTCTTGACTTACACGGTTGCAAATAGAGCTGCATTTATCAGTCCACCTCACTTAATGTAGCAATAGCACAGTTCCTTCCCCTTGTGATCACAGGGCTGACCAAGCTGTGGTTCACTACCTAGTGCCACGGCAGCTGTGGTTTGGGGCTTAGCCTGCGCCCCCTTGCAGAATCATGTTCCTTGACCCTATTTGAATAAGTGTGGGCCAGTGAGATGGCTCAATGCTAAAGGCATTTGCTGCCAAGCTTGACAATCTGAGTTGGAACCCCAGAGTGCACATGGTAGGAAGAAAGAACAGCCTTCTACAAATTTTCCTTGACCTCCACATTTTCCATGGCACACACGCACACCCATAATATATAAATAAGCCAACAAATAAATGTAGTGAGTGTGTTTTGAAGTCCTGCCAGCAGCAGAGCGTATTTAAAGACACGCTTTCATGATTCTGCTTTGGCATCTGAGTTTGCACATAGGGTGTGATCTGTATTTATAGTGACAGCAGCCATAGCTACAGATGATGAGACTTTCCATCCCCCTGCTGAACTATGATTCTTGGGGACATGTCAGCCCATGTGTCCTTTACAGTGTTCTGTGGCATGTGCCTGTTAGAAGTGCATGCACTTGTGTCTATGGGCAGATTGGGTGTGTTGACTGGGAGATGTATGTATCCATGCATGTGTTTTTCTTCTCTGGTTCCAGCTGACACTGAAGATGTGTGCATCGTAGAGAGGTTGTTCTCAAGCAGCTTGGTGGCCATCGTCAGCCTCAAAGCTCCCAGGAAGCTGAAAGTTTGCCACTTTAAGAAGGGAACCGAGATATGCAACTACAGCTACTCCAACACGATACTGGCTGTGAAGCTGAACAGGCAGGTGAGTGGCACCTCGTGCTGTAGGCAGCTCAGTTGGTAGAGTACCCACCATATCCCAAGTCCTGGGTACCATCCCAAGCACAGCGTAAAACCAGTTCTAGTGATGCACACCTGTAATCTGAGCACTCTGAGAAGTAGAGGCAGGAGGATCAGAAGTATGAGAGCCTGTCTCAAAATAAGAGGAGGGGTTGGGAAGATGTTGATGGTAAGAAGTCTTGAGGACCTGAGTCTGAATCCCCAGCAGCTGCATAAAAAGCCAGGCTGGCCATATGTACCTCTAACCCTAGCATTATGGGGGGCAGAGGCAGGAGGATTGTTGTAGCTTACTTGCCACCTGCCTTAGCTCTAGGTTCAGTGAGAGATCCTGTCTCAAGGGAATAAGGCAGAGGATAATAGAGCTTCTAGCCACCATTTCTCACAGATATATAGATGCACACACATAAATAACACCAAAGAAAGAAACCAAGTGTGTACTGCCCGTCATTCAGTGTTCCTCCCATGTCTCACACTGTTGGACTTTTGACCCTGGACTACTACCTCCCCAGCCCTGCACATCATCTCCAGATCCCTGCATATGTCTTTCCTTTGGGTTTTTGAGACAGGGTCTCTGTAGTCCTGGCTATCTTAGAGCTTGCTATGTAGACCAGACTGGCCTCCAATTCACAGCGATCCATCTGCCTCTGCCTCCATAGTGTTAGAGTTAATGGTGTGCACCACCCTACGTGGCTCTTGAACACATTTGCTCAGCCAGACCAGCAGCCCCATTCTCAGCAGCTTTGATGCATGACACTGGCTTTGTCCCACCCGCTCTGTTGGTCCTCGGGACACTGTCTTACTGTCTGCCCAGATGCAGGTGCAGGGATAGCATAGGCTTTTTATGCAGTGCCTTCTTTTGCTTTTATAAACGATATTTTTTTTTTATTTAGTTTTTCAAGATAGGGTTTCTTTGTGTAGCTTTGCGCCCTTCCTGGAACTCACTCTGTAGCCCAGGCTGGCCTCGAACACACAGAGATCCGTCTGACTCTGCCTCCCGAGTGCTGGGATTAAAGGCGTGCACCCGGCTTTTTATGTGTGTGTGTTTGAGACAGGGTGTCTCTGTATAGTTTTGGTGCCTGTCCTGGATCTCACTCTGTAGACCCGCCTGGCTCTGCCTCCAGAGCACTGGGATTAAAGGAATGCGTCACCACTGCCTTGCTAAATGATACTTTTAATAAATCTCTTTCCTCTTTTCCTTCTTTCAGTCTTACTTGTAAGACAGTTGCTAATCGGTCTTATTAATAAAAAAACCCGAGTCAGATATTGGGATAAAAACTGAGAGATCAGGGAAGCAGAAAGAAGTCAGTCACATTCTTACCACTAGAAATCCTCAGCCAAGGAGAGACCTACTTCCTGTATACCCACGCCTATATACCTTTCTGTCCCTGCCCTCTTACTTCCTCTCTCTGCCCAGCTACATTCCTGTCTGTACAGACCTCCAGACTTCCATGGTTAGCTCTGGGATTAAAGGTGTGTGCCACCATGCCTGGCTCTGTTCCCAGTGTGGCCTTGAACTCACAGAGATCCAGTGGATCTCTGCCTCCCGAATGCTAGTATTAAAAGCATGTGCTACCATTGCCTGACCTCTATGTTTAATATAGTGGCTGGCTTTTTTCTCTAATCTTAAGATAAGCTTTATTGGGGTACACAAATAAAGTATCACCACAGTTAGTGTGACATATATTTTCCCCCAAACCAACAGGACCCACAGGGCACAATAGTGTGGGGGCCTTTGAGTGTGCTTCCTGAGAGCCCTGGCCTCCGTTTGCACACAGGTAGCCACTGCAGCATGTACATTCTGCAGGGAAAGGTGCCTCAGCAGCAGGCAGTCTCCCTTACTGTAAGAGCTAGATTCCAAGGGGCTGCTTATTTTTAAAGCAGTTAACCAGACACATGCCTCCTGGTTTCCTGATTGAACTGGGAATTGGCCCCATCAGCTCGTTCAGCTGGGAAGTTGTGGGATGTAATAGCTTGAACACTTTTCAAGTTTTAAGACATAACAGATACATGTTCCTATACATGCGGAGTGTGTGTGCCAAGCTCCTCACAGAAATCAACCCCAGCAGCAGCATTGAGGAACCCCAGTATCCTGTCTTTAAAATGAATAAGAACAGGGTGGGAGGACCTGGAAAGACAGCTCCAAGATTAAGAACTCTTTCTTGTTGCTCCAGCACCCACATGAGGTGGCTCACAGCCACCTGTAACTCTGGTTCCAGGGATATCTCATGCCCTCTTCCACCTCCCCAGGAACTAGCACACAGTACACATGTGTACATGCAAGCAAACACACATAAAAGAAAAAGTAAGACTCTACAGCAGAATAACCTGTGCCCACAGTCACGTTTTACACTTCTCATAACTCCCTGTGCTTTTAGTTGTATTTTAGCCATGCCTCATTCACCATAGGTTTTGGGGCTTTGTAGGGGTTTTTGTAGTGCTCAGGGTGGACCTCAAGCAAGTGCCTTTACCACTAAGCTACATCTTCAGCCTATTTTTACTTATTTTGTGATGGGGCCTCAAACTTGCCTTCAGTCCCTTGCCTCATTCTTTGCTACTGCAGATGAGGTAGATGATGAGAAGATGGGCCTTGTAGCTGCACCCAGAGGTGTACCTAGCTGGGCTTACCACGTTGCTGTTAGATTTGGGGGCGGGATGGGGGGGGAGGCGTGCATATGTAGCATAATACGTGTAGAGGTCAAAGCTTAGCCTCAGGTGTCAGTACAAGCTTTCTACCTTATTGGACTCAGGGTGTCGTGTTTGCTACCATGTACACCAGGCTAGCTTGCTAATGATCTTCTGGGAAATTCCCATCTCCACCTTCCATCTTGCTGTAATGTCACTGCCGCATCTGGGGGTCTGAACTCCTGTCCTCACACTCACACAGTAAGTGCTATTATCCACCGAGCCAGCTCCCCAGCCCTCACCATAGTTTTCTAAGCAGTTTGCCTTTATAGGTCTTGCCGCCATCACCCAAGCACGTGGTACTGAATTAAGTCACCCTGTTAGAATCCGTAGTACACTTGGTGTATGTAGTTATGGGACTGATGGAAATGACTCTAGCACCTGATTGGCAGTGGAAAGGCACCTGCACACACTTGAGCTCTGTGCACCTACCTATGTGGTGTCCTAGGAGTGGAGAGCATCTTGATACAGGAGTCAGCTCAGTTGGAACACAGCACATGCTGCCCCAGTGCTTCCTCATGCTTGGTGGTCTTTGTTCTCACTCTTTGTAGAGACTCATCGTGTGTTTGGAAGAGTCGCTCTATATACACAACATCCGGGACATGAAGGTACTTCATACCATCCGAGAGACACCCCCAAACCCTGCAGGTAAGCCATTGCTGAGAAGATCCTGAGCTTGTGAGATGGCTCGGCAGATAAAGGCACTTGTCGCCAGGACTGACTACCTCAGTTTGATTCCTGGAATCCACATTGTAGGAGAAAACCAACTCCTGCAGCTTGTCCTCTGACCTTCCATCTGCACCGTGGCATGCACATGACCAGCCACATAGATCCACATACACACAAGCAAACCAAAAATAAGTACATTTATTTTATATACACTGATGTTTTGCCTGCATGTATATCTGGGTGAGGGTGTTGAGTTCCCTGCAACTGGAGTCATAGATAGCTATGAGCTGTTATGTGGGTTCTGGGCATTGAACCCAGGTTCTCTGGAAGAGCAGTCAGTGCTCTTAACTGCTGAACCATCTCTCCAGTCTCCTACAATTTATTTTTTTTTTAAAAAGGGAGATCCTGGTTTCTTTGGGGGCCTTTTAAAGATAACTGGGCCAGTGAGATGGCTCAGCAAGTAAATGGGCACTTACTGCCAAACCTGAGGACCCGAGTGCCACTCCTAGAACACATATGGTGGAAGGAGAGGATCTACTCCTTCAGGTTGTCCTTTGACTAACATGCGCCTTGGCACATGTTGCATACATGCTTAATAAACAGATGTAATAAAGATAGCCGTAGGTGGGAGTCTCCTCTCTGGTCCACACACATGAGGCAGGTATAAAATGTGGTAGGGTAAACTGAACAACCTTCCCTCCTGGTCCAGTCCTACCGAGCCACCTTCCTAGTAGGGCTGTCTTGTGAGCGTGTAAGCTCATAGGTTGGATCAGCTTTAGCCCAGCTTACTGGTCATTCCAAACCAAAGGCCTTTCATCTCTGAGTGATCCTGGCAGACAGGGCGGCCTGGGGTGCAGAACTTGAGAGAGAGTGCAGAGAAGGTTTAGCTACTACTTTGTATTGGTTTTGTTCCAGAAATGTTAACTCCGTTCTAACACTAGAAAGCATCCTAGACTCAATATGCATTCAGTTGTCTTATGTTTCCACAGGCTTGTGTGCACTGTCAATAAACAATGACAACTGCTACTTGGCGTATCCAGGGAGTGCGACCATTGGAGAGGTGCAGGTCTTCGACACCATTAACTTGGTGAGGTCCTTGCGAGGCTCCGTCACATGTGTTTTGCTGGGAAGGCATGCAGTGCATCCTTGACCCAGCAGCATGGCTTTCCCTGGTGCTCTCCTAGGGTGGCAGAGCAGGTCTGGCTAAGCTGCCTGTGTCTTAGCAGCTCTCACACAGAGCTGAGCTCCAGGGTGTGCTTGATATTAGAACCCAGCAAATGGGTTAACTGCCCTGCTTGTTGCAGTCTGAGTAGTGTTTCCACGGCCTGCCCGACACGTGGCTGCACTACTCCTGTTGACCTTAGTAATGGTGTCCTCACAGCAGCTTCTACATGATGGCCCAGCTAGCATGGAGACAAGGCTCTTGTTGTGTAACAATCATGTTTTCTTGATTTCCCCTTTTTAGAGAGCTGCAAACATGATCCCGGCTCATGACAGTCCCTTAGCAGCCCTGGCTTTTGATGCAAGTGGGACCAAGCTTGCCACTGCTTCTGAGAAGGTATGTCTGCCGTAGCTGGGGGAAACCTGGGCCAAACCTGGGCCAATGGCCTCCACAATCCGAGTCACCAAGCAGGTTTTTATATTCCCCAATGCGCAGAAAAGCAAAACGAGCCTACTGTGAGTAGCTACCACAGTATAAGTTGTCCTCACTGTTAGCTTTCCCCCCTGCAAAAACATGCCTGTGTGGAGGACAAATGAGTTAGTGGCCAGCAAGCTCTGTCACTTCGAGCCTGTCCCACAGCCAAAGCTGCTCGTGTGATTGATAGCTAGGAAGAAGAGAGGGACTCCAGAGACTAGAGGAACTTCTAGGCCTCACCTCCTGAAGGTTCCACAACCTTCCATTAGTGCCACAGACTGGAGACCTTGAATCTGTAGCAGTGTGCCATTGTTTGACATACTGCAGGGGCCAGTGAGATGGTTCAGCAAGTGTACATGTTCATATACATACAGGTGCATGTACACACGTGGAGAAGGCCAGAGGCTGACATATGACCTGAGTTTAGTCCCTGAAACATGGTAGTGGAGAACTGACTCCTGCAGGCTGTCGTCTGGCTAATGTGCACTGTGGTGCATGCACCCACAAACATATACATATATACCCAAAAAACCTAATTACAAAACAAGAAAAAGTAAATGTTTGTGGCACAAAATAGGAAAACACTGGGCCTGGTACTGACTTAAGAAGCAGATGGGTCTCTGAATTCAGAGCCAGTCTGGTCTACAGAGTGAGTCCCAGGCCAACCAGGCACATAGTGGGACCTTGTCTCAAAAACAATGGCCAGGTATGGTGGCACACATCTTTAACCCAACACTCAAGACAGGCAGTCGGATCTCTGAGGCCACCTAGTCTGCAAATTGAGTTCCAGGACAGCCAAGGCTGTTAACACAGAGAAACCCCGTCTCAAAAAACCACACACACAGAACAACAGCAACAACAAAACCACTTCAATAGCTATAATATTTTAAAACATCACTATTTTGAAACATTGGTGGTGTCTCTTGCATATTGTTATTGCAGGTAATGGTGTGTTTAAGTCATGTTTAAATCCCAAGTATGTGTGTCTAATTATTAATGTAAGTGATTCCAGTAAGGTCTCTGAGTTGAGGTGTGGCGCTATAGTATGCTCCACGTTCGGCTCAAGGCTACTTGTGTCCAGATCAGTAGGCTGACTTCGAGCAGTGCTGTGGTGCTGAGCAAGAATAGGATGTGATGTTCTGGTCTGTGGCAGCACGGTATGTTCTACCCTAGAGCTGGAGGAGGCCAGAGCTCCCCTTCAGCCAAGTTGCCCCTAGGAACAGACGGCATGGCTCGTAGAATGATTTGAAAAAGTAGAAAGGTCAGCTAAAAGTCTGTTTTCTTCCCCCTCTTTACTCTCTATTGACCCAGGGGACTGTGATCCGTGTATTTTCCATTCCAGAGGGACAAAAGCTGTTCGAGTTCCGGAGAGGAGTGAAGAGGTGAGTACACGGGTTTCCAGGCTGGTTACAGAAGTGCCCTGTGGGTTTCAGTTCCGTTGCCTGTGGTCAAGCGAGGGAGGCTTGGAGGACACCTGGGAAGGACAGTAGCTCAGTCACAGCACACCTCCTGAACTGGTCTCGGAAGGATAGGACAGAGCACCGCAGTGAAAGCTGCTTGGCTCTTCATGTCCGTGACCCTGCCTGAAGCAGAGAGAGGCTGGGAAAACCTAGCACCAGGAGATTCAGGGTGAGGACAGCAGCCTCACCTGCTGGGCTCCTCCCTCTGTTCCTGCCCTGAGGTTCTGCCCAGCTCCCCTCCTCTGGCAGATACCTTGGGCTATTCTTAGGGGTGAGAGTTCCCTCTGTGGCCTGCCTGCCCACAGCATCGTGCATCTGTGCTTAACACTCCCTCCCTTACTGCTATGTAAGGCAGGTGCTGGAACACAGGACAGGACGGGGCTGTGGTGTCTACTGGCTCTGTTCAGGCCTTTGAGCCATCACTCTGACTGTGACAAAGCAACAGCGTGTCCCTTAGCCTCTGGATCTTACCTCCCTCCCTTGTAATGAGAACACAGTAAGGTAACTGCCTCCCCAGGGCTGCATTTTGAATTCTGAGAAGTGTTTAGGAATGCTTGGCTGTGCTCTTTAGAGGACTTGCCACTGTCTGTTGTCACCTTCCTTTTGTTGTCCCCAGAGGTAGAACAGGCGTGTCTCTTTCCAAAGCCATATCTGTAATCTAGCAGTAGGAAGACTGAGGAGGGCTGTGTAGTAAGGCTCTGTCCCAAACACTTTAGGAGGAAAGCCACAGTCCAGATGCTGCACTCCTTCAGGGACTGCATCTTTGTCTTCCTCATATCACACCTAGATGATGCTCCTGTGCTCCTGCATAGTGTCCTGTGTCCAGTGTCTACAGGAGCCTCTCTGTACCCCTACATCCTTCCTAATCATGCCATCTGTGTGTGCTGCTGAGTCAAGCCTGGATGTGGGGCCTGATTCTAGACATGGGGCCTGGCCCTCCTGGGGTAGACCTGGCATCCCTGCCCGTTGGCAGGCACTCAGACAGCAGCATCCCAGAGTGTGCCACTTGGTGCATACACTCCATCAATATGGGGATGTTGGAAACACACTGAAAGTACTAACCTACCTTGAAGGGTTAAGGGGAAATGTGTGTATTTAGGCTGTGGAATGTTGAGGGACCTCGGAGGCACTTGCTGGGGGATGCCCTAAAACAACATCAGCACTGCTGACTGACCTGCCTGGTCAGTCGCTACGGCTGTGTCTTAATCCACTGTCTTAGTATGTGTTCTGTTGCTGTCACGAGACTCCGTGACCACAGTAACTCTACTCTTTTTTTTTTGTTTTGTTTTTTAGACAGGGTTTCTCTGTGTAGCTTTGGAGCCTATCCTGGAAATCACTCTGTAGACCAGGCTGGCCTTGAAATCACAGAGATCCACCTGCCTCTGCCTCCTGAGTGCTGGGATTAAAGGCATGCACCACCATGCCCAGCTCAAATGATTGCAGTTTCAAAGCCAAGCTGGTCTGTGTACTAAGTTCCAGGCCAGCCAGGGTTACACAGTAACACTCGAGACAGAATGAATGAATGAACTCATACTGGTTTTATCACAAGCAGGTTCCTCTGTCCTGAGGAAGTGGCCAAGAAGAACAAAAGACTTCTGTAGGGCCACGTGTGTCTCCTCTGTGGCCACAGTTAGAAGTCCCTGGGAGGCACTACTGCGCCCCCACCCCCAGCTGTTGCTAGTGTGTTCTATGGTGGCAGAGCTGGGCCCTCTTTCACACCCCCTGTTCCTCAGGTGTGTGAGCATCTGCTCCCTGGCCTTCAGCATGGACGGCATGTTCCTCTCCGCATCCAGCAACACCGAAACTGTGCACATCTTCAAACTTGAGGCTGTGAGGGAAAAGTGAGTTGCAAAGACAAGCTTGTCCTTTTTTGTTTTGTTTTTCAAGGCAGAGTTTCCCTGTATAGCCCTGGCTGTCCTGGAACTCGCTCTGTAGACCAGGCTGGCCTTGAATTCAGAGATCCACCTGCTTCTACCTCATGAGTGTAGGATTAAAGGTGTGTGCCACCACTGCCCAGCTAAAAAACAAGCTTTTCTAACATGTATTTTGGGACTGGGAGGCACTGAGGATCAAACCTAGGGTCTCAGCAATGTTACAGGGATATGCTGCCACTAAGTTAGCTGGTCTCCACTTTCAAGGGTTGATAAGATAGCCAGTGGGTAAAGGTGTCAGCCTGACAACCTGAGTTCCACCCCTGGGAACCAAGTTGAAGTTGCAAGAGAAATACTCTCGTGTACATTGTCCTCTGGCCTCCACAAGCATATGTGCACGTGCACACAATAAAATCTTAAGTTAATTTAAAAATACGAAATATTAATAATTTAAAAATAAAAAGCACACAAAATTGTAAGCTGTCCACATTCAGTAGAAAAGCATGGCACAGAGCCACCCTGCTCTGTGACACCATTTTTGGGTGCAGACATAGTCTGGCTATAGAGTGGGCACGACACCACCAAGCCCAGCTTCAGCATGAGACCTCTGCTCAGAGAATGCTCTGATGTGCTAAGGTCTGAGGCCAGGAGTCAGGGTCCCAAGTTTGTCTTCTGCCCGTGTGTCCCCACTCCACGCCCTCTGTACTGGGGCCTCTGGGATCAGCCAGCTGCCGGAATAAATATCCCAGCTCTGTCCTGCCTATAGGTCATCAAGGAGATGGGTGCTTCCATCTTTTTTTTGTTTTTGTTTTTTTTTTTTTTTTTTCGAGACAGGCTTTCTCTGTGTAGCTTTGCGCCTTTCCTGGAACTCACTCTGTAGACCAGGCTGGCCTCGAACTCACAGAGATCCGCCTGCCTCTGCCTCCCAAGTGCTGGGATTAAAGGTGTGTGCCACCACCGCCCGGCGAGTGCTTCCATCTTAAACTGCAACAAATGCAAAGACTTCTTGTCCCTTCCCTCCAGCAGCCAAGAGCATCCCACTGGGGCCAGTGTTGATGGGAGCTTATGTCCCATCCAAGAGTGTTGTTAAAAGCATGCTCAAGCCGGGCGGTGGTGGCGCACGCCTTTAATCCCAGCACTCGGGAGGCAGAGCCAGGCGGATCTCTGTGAGTTCGAGGCCAGCCTGGACTACCAAGTGAGTTCCAGGAAAGGCGCAAAGCTACACAGAGAAACCCTGTCTCGAAAAACCAAAAAAAAAAAAAAAAAAGCATGCTCAAGACACACATCAAAGGACTGCACAGCAGCCAGTGAGACACCTGAGTGTGACCCCAAGGACCCGCATTGCAAAACAGGGACCTGGACTCCCACAGTAGTCCTGACCTCCATACAGTCACGCATGCACATGCTAAAGAGACATATGATGGGAACTTGAATAAGTCTGGGGTATGTGCTGCTGCTCCAGAAACATTCTCCTGGCAGTATGCTGTTGTGGCCGCAGCGACTGGGCAGGGAGAACACAGGATGCTCTGTGCTGTACACAGCTGATCTTTGTGAAGTGTGTAGGGTTGGTCAGTGGGTCTACACTGACTCTGTAGTTCTCAGTGAGGATCCAGCCTCACCTGTGTGATGGTGTGTCCTTCCAGACCTCCAGAAGAGCCCACCACCTGGACTGGCTACTTTGGGAAGGTGCTCATGGCATCTACCAGCTACCTGCCCTCACAAGTGACAGAAATGTTCAACCAGGGCAGGGCCTTTGCCACTGTCCGCCTACCATTCTGTGGCCATAAAAACATCTGCTCGTTAACCACGTGAGTACAGACTGAGCCTATGACCCCACCCTCTCCCCATGCACATCAGGGCCAGGAGCAGAGGCACGGTGCTTGTTGCCAGGTTGCAGAGGTGTGTGTGACCCTGTCCAGCCTGTCCAAGCCTAGGTTCCATCAACTACTGCCTCGAGCAGGAAGACCCCCGGGCCCGATACCTGGGTGTCCTCTGGCATTCTCACCACAGAATTTCCTTCTTTGCATTTTGCAGGGTGTTTGTGTTGATGGAATATATTAAGTCAGACAATAGGAAATAGACATTTATTTAGTGGCACCATCTAGGAGCACATGGGTCCTTCTTGTGCAGTTGGGATTGTCAGCCATGGCGCACTGGAAAGCTTGTCTGTAAGATGAGGGACAGCACAGCTCTGGCTCTGGAAATTGACAGTGTTTTCCAACTTGAATAGCTAAAAAGGCTGTAGTTCAGTGCTCTGCTAGAGCATGCACAAGCATGTTTGAAAGCTTGTGGACACGCCCACTCTCAGGCCAGGAGGTGCTCAGTGGGCATCAGCTCTGTCCTCAGCACCCACATAAGAGCCAGGTGCGGCCACATGTGCCTGTTTCCAGCACTCAGGAGGCAGAGACAAATGGGTCACTGGGACTTGCTGGCTGCCAGCCTACATTCAGTTCAGTGGACTAAAGCCCAGAGTGGTAGACCAGGACATCTCATACCCTTGCTCTTGCCCATGGGCATATATACACACAGGAAAGAGAGAGAAAGTACCCTCCCTTAGTGACAAGAGACACTGACAGCTACCCTGTTCCACCACGTGCTCTTTGGGACTCAGTGTGTACTCACACCCAGGCCACCCTTGGCCTTGCTAGCTTCACTCTGAGGACCCCAGGTACTGTCTTCATCTAATGCGCTGGCAGGTTTCTTCCTAGCCCGGCTGAGATGTAGGATTAGTCACATGCCTTTTGTGAAGAAACAAAGTCTTCCTTCTAAAATATGGCTACTTTCTTTAGAATTCAGAAGATCCCACGGTTGCTGGTAGGAGCATCAGATGGCTATTTATACATGTACAACCTGGACCCCCAGGAAGGCGGCGAGTGTGCCCTGATGCGTCAGCACAGGTGAGGCTGCTCTGCATGGCAGTCTGCAGCTGTGGGCATTGTGATAGGTCTGTGCATTCATCCCCTCAAGGCCCATATGCTGACCTGTGTTGTTGGCAAGCATCGTCTCCCCATTGAAATTCACTTTTCTGGTGCTAAGAGCCTCTATTTGCCCTTGCTGGCCACAGGATGCCATTCAGAGCCAAGAAGGAAAGGCATCTAAGTCTGTGATGGTCTGTGTGTGACGATTGGGTGAAGGTGAGGCTCAGAGTTTACAGTGAGGTGTCTTCACAGGAGCCTGCCACCCCACCTCAGGATGCAAGTGGGGAATTTGCAGTTGGTGATTGAGATGTGTGTGACTTTACTAGACTTCCTGTGTTAAAGTCACTGTGTGGAAATCCCAGGGAGCAGATTCTTGGTGTTGGTGACAGTATTCTGTCTCCTTGGCTAGCACCTCAGGCCCCAGGATGTGCTATACATACTATGTCCATCTGTCCTTCTAGAAAAACTTGTTTGAGATGAGTCCTACTCCGCAGCCATGGCTGGCCTCAGACTAAGGGGAATCCTCCTGCCTCAACCTCCCAAGTGCTGGAATTTTGAGAATGAGCTACCATACCTGGCTTGAAACAGTGAGTCTGACCTTGTTTATTTCCTCTCTCTAGACTCGATGGCAGTATGGAGACGACCAGTGAAATTGTAGACTCTGCATCTCATGACTGCCCCTTAGTAACACAGACGTATGGCGCGGCAGGTGCCAAAGGTGCCTATGTGCCCTCATCCCCAACGAGACTTGGTAAAGGGCAGGATGCCAACTTAGAAGGTAATTCTTCATCTGTGTTGTCCCTGAGTGACCACTTCCCACTGAGCTATGGGACAGAGCTTCCTCCCAAGGCTTGTGAAAGTGAATTTATAGTCTTCATTTTGGGAGGAAGAGGCAGTCATTGTAGCCAGTGACTCTGGCTGTGTGTGAGCCCACCCAGCCTACCACCTTCATGCATCATGGACAAAGGCCACTGATGGCTGACATCTGAGGTCACTCAGGCGTGGCCCTCCCCATCCATGTGGCTGACTTCCCTAAACTCAAGGGGTTTGCTTGCAAGAGAGGTTGTGCTAGCCCCCATGTTGTGAAGCATCCTTTCAGCCATAACACATGACCTGTGTCTCCAGCTAAAGTCCCTTAAAGTCTCCTTGGTCACTCGTAAGAGAGCAGCCTATCTATTCAGTTACCACTGTTTACAGGGCTTGTGCTGTGCTGGTGCATGCTAGGAAATGGGTGACATCATTTGGCTCTGCCTGAGGCTGTAGAGGCCTCACTCTAATGACCACATTGGGAAGGTCTTAGTGTGGCCATAACTCATAACTGAGTGCCATCTCCTGGATGCAGCCTATCCTTGGTGCCACAGGATCAATCACTGGGCCCAGTTCTGTGAGGATAGCACTCTTATCTCTTTGCAGCCTACACAGATGACCTGGGTGCCGTGGGGGGCGCATGCCTGGAGGATGAAGCCAGTGCCCTGCGCCTAGATGAAGACAGCGAACATCCTCCCATGATTCTCCGGACTGACTGATCCGGACCTGTGAACTCTGGCCCAGGAACAGACCCCTGGCCTGGCAGAGGACTTGTGCATTGCTGCTATGAACTTTGACCTGAATTGAGGGAGAGGATGGCAGAGACTGTAAAGCAAAGAGATTGTAGTTATAGCCTATCCATACTGTTGAGAAAATACACTGTTTTCACTTCAGCGACTTTAATCCTGCTTATGAAGTTTAGCTTTTTATTTTCTCTCACTCTTTATTTTATTTTATTTTATTTTTGCCAAAATTAACTGTTTGGTGAAGTCTGTGGTCTCCTTGCTTTGCATGCGTGACGTGCCAAGCCAGCGTAGGAGAGCGAGTGGTCACTCCATAGCAGACCACAGTTGTCAGGTCTCATGGCAGGGCAGGGATGAAGAGAGCTCTGTGCGCAGTGATTCTGCAGGGACAGGGCCCATCCGCCCACTGAGACAGCCAGGGTACCAGTGGACAGTGGCCGCCGTCAGGAGTCCTCTTGCCCTGTAGCCCCACCTGGACCATTTCCCCCAACTTATTATACTCTTTCCAGAGTGGAGCATTCTGAGACTAGCTTCCTCCAGGGGAGGGGGGGGCTGTTGTTTGGGGTCTTGTTCTCCGTGGGGATCTTGAGGGAGAGGCAGTTTCTGCTCTGTGCCTTCTCTTCTGGCTGGTGAACTTGGCAATGCGCCAGAGCAGCCTGAAGCCAAGGAAGGCAGTCTCGTCTGTGTCATTAAATGCTCTGTCTCCTACTGTCCCCATCCGACAACTGTGACTTGGTTTTTTTGTTGTTGTTTTTAGAGGAGAGTCTAGCTGCTCCCATGCCCAAAAAGCACAAAGGTGTAAGATGCTACATCAGACATCAGGCATCAGTCTGCTGACCTGATCTGTCTGCCAGAGGCTCCCTCCAGTCTCCAGAGTTAGCAGCAGCAGCAACAGGTAGCGAGACCTCAAGGAGACGGCTCCCTCCCCGGGGTGACCCTCCCCAGGGTGACGTGCCTTTTCTATCTTGGTCTTGAAGTGTGCAGGAAAGTGACGTCAGGTTTCAGGACTGCACTCACTTCTGTTTGCTTTTGACTTTTTGGTGGCTTTGGGGGAAGTACAGATTCACATTATAGCCCAGGCTGCCCTGGAACTCACTATATAGCCTGTGCTGGCCTCAAACTTAGAGCGTTCCCCCTGCCTCAACTTCCTGAGAGCTGGGATTACAGGTACCACTGTGCCTAGCTCCTTTCTCAGCTCTACAGAATGAAAAGTTCAGGTCCTCAAATCTGCATTCTAAACACAGACCCTAGTGGTGGAGTTATGAATGTGTGGGATGTTGCTTCTTCATGAACATGGCTTTAGGTCTGAGCAGGGAATGAGGAGGATAATGTCAGGGTACCAGCTTCTGCCAGCCTGCTCAGGCTTCTAGACAGGAGGGGCTGTAGGGAGCTGTCTTAAGTTTAGTCTGCTTAAGTCTGGTAGAGTGTTTCTACAGAGTGCCAGTGGCTAGACATACCTGCTGATGTCTCCTCTTGCTGTTCCCACGGTGGCTAATCACATGGGTGGGGTACAAGGGGTGCCCACAGCTAGATCTGGCTGCTGGCTGCGCCTGTGCCCTGAAGCATCTCAGTAGCCGAACTATGTACATTTTATAAGGCAGGGATGGAGCTGGGGGTACAGAACTTTAAACTGTGTATGACTGTCCTGGACCTTGATAACATGGGACCCCAGCCCTGTGGTCTGCCACAGTGGGTGCTTCTCTTGGAGAATGAAATGGGCCTTTGCAAGACCAGGCACAGGCAGGGAGTACCGACCAGAAGAGCCTGGGAAGTGCACAGGGTTGACTGGGAGCTGGGGTTTCCTGGAACCAAAGAGTGAATGTCTGGATTCAAGTGTGACTTGTGTGCTGACCCTGGACTTGAATACTGTGTGGGTTTGGGGCTCAGCTCCATCTGCTGAGATTTCTTCTCTCTTGGAAGTTAGTGTTCCAAAAACATGTTTGGGCCCAGTTTCCTCACTTGAAAATTTGGTCAGAAAAGGTAGCTTCCAGTGTCCAGGGCTCTCTGCCCTCACTCCATGGTCTTGCCAGGCTGAACAGACTCAGTCAGTCTCTGCTGACCTTTGAGAGGTCTGCACACCACCTGCAGGCCTTGGTTTGGAGGGAGGGAGGAGAGAGTAGCTCTCTGAGGTGGGCACTCATTGTTGGGACTCACCACTGGTAGAGCCGATTGAGGGGCTGAATCAATAGAACACACACTCGAGTGATTGCTGACCCCCAGGCCTCACACTAATGGTCATTTTTAAATTTTTAATTTTCCAAAGTTAAGAGAAAATTTTGGAATCAGGTGTGGCACGCACCTGTAATCCCAACAGTCAGAGTGAGACAGGAGGATTGCTGTAAGTTTGAGGCCAGCCTAGACTATATAGTTCTGGGCAAGCCTGGCCTACAGAGTGAGAACTGTCTCAAAAAACCAAAGGATGACAACTTAAAAAAAAAAATGGGGAATGAGAGTTTAAAACTCTAAAATTTTTAAGATTTGTGTGGATTGGGACCAAAGCTTTTGTATTTTCTAAAACAATGGAGTCCCTTGTCCTGCCTCCACTAATGGTGTGAACTAGGGCCAGGTCTCGGGGCCTCGGGCTGGACTGTACAAGAAGAACCCTACCTCACAGGGCTGTTGTGAGGTGTGTGAGGGAGCCCCAGCACAGGGCCTGGCCAGCAATGGACTCCAATAAACACTAAAACTGAAACATCTCACAGAGTAAGGTGCATGGTTTTTGTTCCGCTCTGCTCTGCCTGCCCGCAAAGCTAGGTGGAAGGTGGAAACACAAGTGTTGCATGGGATGATGTGTGTGGACATCTGCCCTGTCCTGTCTTGCCTCCTTAGTACCAAGTATAAAGGGAGAGTTGGTATAGAGTCTGTTTTGGGGGTTGGTGGTGTAGAGACACCCCCCTCCCCGCCTCCCCCCCCCCCCCCCCCCCCCCCCCCCCGGGCATCAGGCATGGACCATGCCCTGCAGGGGCCCCGGGGCTGCCATCCCCCTGCAGCAAATGCCCTGCCCAGACAGGTAGAGCTCCCTCTACCTGGAGCTGCCCAGTTCTGCCCCTCTTGGAGACCTTGGAGCTTTGAGGCTGCAGTCCCTGCCAAGTCAGGCTTAGTAACTCCATTCTCACAGTTTGACTTGGAGACAAGACTCGACAGCAGGTGGGCTGCTTGGAAAAGACTAGAATATTTTGGTCACAGCTCAGCTGAGACGAGAAATGTATTCCTTGCTCAACTCCAATATTCGTGGTTCTTTTTGTTCTGTCTTTGAGATGATCTTACGATTTAGCCCAGGCTGCACTCGGACCAAGATCACCCTGCCTCTACCTCCCATGTTCCGAGGTTATGGGCACAAGCCAGCACATCTAACTCAGCCATGCTTTTTATCATGATGTTGACATCAAGATGCATGGTTCTCCTGCCCCCTGCCCCCAGTCTTTGTAGCTTCTGCCCTCTGCATGCTGGGAATTACCAGATCACTTGTTCTGAACATCTGGTTCCTATCCCATGGTGTCCCAGGTGTGAGGAGGGCTGGTCCAAGCCGGCGGTGGCCTGTGTGGGAAGTCTCCTGGGGGATGAAGCTCGTTGGAAATGCACACTGATAGCTGCTTGCCAAGCACATGCATTTTTCTGGACTTGCCCCTTGGCGTCTTGTACATTTGCATTCTGTGGGTTTTAAGAAGCACAAGGGACAGAAAAGGAACACCTGCTCTGGATTTGCAGGCATGATCAGCTCTTCTCTGGTATCTGACAAAGACAATCCCTTAATTTTGAAAAAAATAAAACCTTTTTAAAGTTCAGTTTAAGGGAACTGTCCTGATCCTCACCTGTCTCATTCTGTACTGAGATACACTTAAAGATGCTCTTTTTTTTTTTTTTTTTTTAACATTTCCTTCTAAGGGAAAACTGGCAGATGCTAACACTGTGTCTGCGTCCAAGCCACTGAGATTACAAATCCTGTCAGAGCTGGATGGATGGTGTGGTACACGCCTGAGATGCCAACACTAGGGAGGTGGAGTCAGGAGGATCAGAAATTTAAGGTCGTCCTCAGCTGCACGGGGAGTTAAATATCAGTCTGGGCCGCATTAAGACTCACTTGGTGGCACACTCCTTTAATCTCAGCACTTGGGAAGCAGAGGCGGATGGATCAATGTGAATTCAAGGACAACCTGGTCTACAGAGCAAGTTCCAGGACAGCCAGGGATACACAGAGAAACCCTGTCTCAATGGTCTGGAGATGACTCAGGAATTAATAGTACTGTCTACCTTTCCAGAGGACCCAGGTTCAGTTCTCAGCCCATGGCAACTCACAACTGTCTGCAAACCCAGTTCCAGGGATCTGAAATCCTCATTTGGCACCAGGCACTTATGTAGTACACATACATACCTGTAGACACTAACACCTATTTAAAAAAAAAAAAAAAAAAAAATCCCGTCTCAAAAATGGACAAAGCAGGGCTCATGAGGTGGCCCAGTGGTTAAGAGTGCATACTGCTTTTTAAGAGAACTGGGGTTCTGTTCCCAGCACCACATCAGGCAGCTCACAGCCACCTGTATGTAACTAACTCCAGGCCCAGAGAATCCACCGCCCTTTTCTGGCCTCCATGGGCACTGCACACATGTACACAGGCATACATGCAAGCAAAACACCCATACACTTAAAAAATATATATATTTTAAATCAAGGCCAATGTGGGCTATGTAATGTATTCCAGGTATTGTCGCCAGAGGTCAAACCAGGACCATTGAGCTGACTCACCAAGTAGATACTTTCACATGCGGGCCTGGCAACTTGAATTTGGTCCCTAGATTCCACAAGGCAGGAAAGGAGTGACTGCTGCAAGTTGTCCTCTGGCAGCCTCGTGTGTCCCATGGCCTGCGTGCGCACGCGCGCACACACACACACACAGTTTTTTACTGTTTAAAAAGGCAAACAAATAGTAAGCTGGATCTAGGGTCTATACCTGTAATTCCAGGTACTTGGGAGGCTGAGGCAGGAGTACCAAAAAGTTTAAAGCCTGCCTATGCAACCTAGTGAATCCCTGCCTCATGAAATGAAAAGACAAGGCTAGAGAGCTGCCTCAGTGGTTAAGGGCACTTGTTGCACTTGTAGAGGACCAGAGTTTGGTTCCCAGCGTTCATGTCAGGTGGCTCACAGCCACCTGTTAACTCCAGCTCCAGGGAGCCAATGTCCTCTTCTGAACCCCAAGACCACCTGCACAGACCCATACACCCACTGGTACACACATATAATTAAAACTAAATCACTGGGCTGGAGAGATGGCTCAGAGGTTAAGAGCACTGACTGCTCTTCCAGAGGTCCTGAGTTCAATTCCCAGCAACCACATGGTGGCTCACAACCACCTAATGAGAGCTGGCGCCCTCTTCTGGTCATACATGCTGTATACATAATAAATAAATAAATCTTTTAAAAAAAAAAAAAAACTAAATCACTATTGAAAATATGAAAAGGCTGGGATATGCCTCTGTGGTAGGGTTATGCCTAGCGTGTGTGAGGCCCCTGGTTCAATTCTTGCTACCATCAAAAGAATAGTACTAAAGGCCTGGAAATTTCCCTGATCACCTAACTATCCAGGAAGAGCCTGCAGTAACACTGAAGCTCTCCAGCCAACCTTACCTTTGGACTAGAACACTCACTTCCTGTAAGTGTGACGGATTCCCAGCTGCTCCAGCAAGGTCTTGCAGTCCACCTCTGTCCCAGAGCTCAGCCATATTCTTCACCACATGATAGAGTGACAGTCACAGGTATGTAGGTCACATGTGCACATATACTCCATAGACACATATACAAATTTAAAAAGGTTTTTAAAGATAAGGGAGCTGGAGAGATGGCTTGGTGGTTTAGAGCATTTGTTGGTCTTGCAGAGGACTCCCAACACCCTACATGATGGCAAACAGTAACTTCAGTTCCAGAGGATTCAATGTCCTCTTTTGGCTTCCTTGGGCACTGCTTGCAAATGATGCACAGACATACATACAGGCAAAACACACACATTAAATAAAACATTAAGTAATAATTAAGGGCGAGTGAGATGACTCAGTAGGTCAAGGCACTGAAGCCTGATGAAGTGAGTTCAAATCCACATGGAAAGAAGAATCCACTCCTGAGCATTGTTCTCTGACGTCAACACAATATGCACATGCACACGCAAATGTCATAAAAGTTTGAATAATTAAATCATGCTAACATCAAGAAATAGAGACATCCCAGACTAGGGGTCCTGTATGCTCATCACAGCCTGTCCTCGGGGTTCTGTGAAGGCATCCCTCCCTATTGGTTGTGGCTGAGTCCTGAAGCCAGAGGGGTTGCCCATAGTCAGTAGATAGACTGCAGGAGGCAGCCTGTGAACTCTTGTGCTCCAAGTCAGACTGGACAAGGACAATGGACTGGACAAGGACAAGGACTGGCCTTGCTGTTCTCACAGCCACTAGGTGGCACAAGTCTCATGACTGCCTGTGTCTGTGGGGATTAACGAATTGCTCATTAAGGGGTCCTCTGGCCAGAGTGGGGCATCCTTGAAGCTAAACAGTTAGACTCCTGGATCCTCAGTGGGAGCTGGCCTAAAAATTCCAAAGACAAATATGGCACAAAACAGCTCCTACTTTGTTTTTTTAATGTTTATTTGTATATGGGGGGGGCACCACAGCCCTCAAAAATGACTATTTCTGCTTCTGACATAGTGAGACTGTATCTCCATTACATCAACACTCACCTTGGGTGCTATCAAGGGTGTATTTCTTGGGTGCTTTGTCCTCCAGGGAGAGGTGGGAAAACAGGTTGCGGTGCTTCATCCCACATTGTGGTATGAAATGTCCCAACAGACTCAACATTTGGTCCCCAGCTGGTGACAGGAGTGGTGGAATCGCAGGGGCCCTTCCTAGGCAAGGAGAGAAAGACAGTTACTAAGTGGAGCCCCAAGTGTAATGTCTGGTTAAGAGCAGGTCTAAATGCCCATTGCCCGGGAGAATGGAAGAGGTTGGGAAACAGCCAGTGTAGCAGCCAGAGGACCTCTGCTGGGTCTCTGAGGCTGCCATCCTGGGATGTGGACCAGAGTGGATGCAGCAGGAAGCCAGCCTCTTGCTGGAATCACCCTGCCCCTTCAGGTGGCTGTAGCACTATCTCCCACTGTTGACATATCACCCACATGGGCCCAGAGCCATCTGTGACACCCCTAAGATCAGGCTGACAAATGGCTCCTGGAAGGGACATGGCCATCGAAGGACAGACCCAGCTGTGCTCTGTGTTCATCCCCTCTCCCTTCAGGTTGCTTCTTGTCAGCAGGCATTATTATGCCCTCAATTACATCAGCAGATGAAATGTGGTGTCTCAGTGGCCAGCAAAGTCATTCTTTGGCTTGAAGTGGACTCAGCAGGCAGTGCTGGGGGACCATGATGGGTGCCACTTCCCATGGGTGAGACCCAATCTGTTCAAACAAAGGCCTGTGTTCTGAGTTCTAGGGAGGCAAGTTCAAGGGGCCACCCATTCCTTTCATCTCTGGGGCAGGGCTCAGCTTTTGGGGATCTGAGTCCCACAGATAGGAGGTGACACTGTCCCACGTGCAAGGGAGAGTGGGATTGCTTGTTTGTCGTGTGATCCTGGGGACTGAACTCAGGGTTGCTTGACGCCCTTTTTATTTCTTTCTTTTGGTGCCTGTGTGGCTAGGTGTGAGTGCACACATGCATGGCACACATACCGAGGTCAGGGGACAACCACTAGTGTTGGTCCTTAGATACCTTCCACCTTTTGTTTGAGATAGGATCTCTCGCTGGCCTGGATCTTCACCACACAGGCCAGGCTAGCTGGCCCAAGAGCTTACAGCAATCTACTGGTCTCTGTCTCCCATCCCCCATCACTAGAGGCACAGGCACACATCGCTGTGCCCTTTTTCTCAGGTTCTGGGGATCTGAATTTAGGTCTTTATGCTTGCAAGGCAAACACCAACTGAGACATCTCCCCAAGCTCAACACCTTTTAAAAAATTTCTTGTCATTTTTGTTATTGTTGAGGTTTTGTTTTTGTGTTTTGCTCTTTTTTCTGAGACAGGGTTTCCCTGTGTGTATCCCTGGCTGTCCTGGATCTCACTCTGTAGACCAGGCTGGCCTCAAACTCATAGAGATCCACCTGCCTCTGCCTCCCAAGTGCTGGGATTAAAGGTGGGCGTCACTACACTAGACTTTTTTTGTTTCTGGAGACAGGCTTTCACCATGTAGCCCTGACTTTCCTGGAACTTTTTGTGTAGACCAGACTGGCCTCAAACTTGTGGCAATCCTCCTGCCTCTCACTGCCTTCTGAGTGCTGGGATTATAGGGGTGCCCCACCATGCCCAGCCTCTCAGCTCCAGAGTTCCTTTGTCAACTTGACACAAGCTAAAGTCATCTGAGAGGAAGGAATCTCCATAAAATCATGCTGTAGGCAAACTTGTAGTGCATTTTCTCAGTGATTGATGTGGGAGTGCCCAGACCATTGTGGGTGGTGCCTGCCCTGGGCTGCTGGCCCTGGGTTGTATAAGAAAGCAGGATGAGCAAACCAGTAAGCAGCTCCCCTCCACGGCCTCTGCATCAGCTCCTGCCTCCAGGAACCTGCCCTGTTTGAGTTCCTGCCCTGACTTCCTTCAGTGATGAACAGCGATGCTGAAGTGTAAGCCAGATAAACCCTTTCCTCCCCAGCTTGCTTTTGATCATGGTATTTTCGTCACAGCAACAGAAACCCTAAGACAGTGCTTGTGCTGCATGGATATAGGTGTGTGTGTGTGTGTGTGTGTGTGTGTGTGTGTGTGTGTGTGTGTGTGTGTATGTATTGTATCTATGCAGTCATGCTCACAAGTGTGTGAGCCTGCATGCCACCATGCACATGTAAAGGTAACTCCACAGAGTCAATTGACATCTTCCTCCTTTGTGTGGGAGCTCAGGCCACCAGGGTGGCTTGGCAAGTGCCTTTACCTGCTAAGCCATCTCTCCAGCCCACACCCAGATTTTTTTTTTGGGGGGGGGGGGGCTTTAAAGTTTTAACAGACAGTGCTTCACACCCTCTGTGATGGCTACAAGTGCACAAGAGCAGTAAGTGCTGGCGAGGTTGTGGAGAGCCTGCCACCCTTGTGATAACGCACAGTGGTCAGCCACTGTAGGGTTCCTCCTGTGCACTGACCACCAGACCCAGCAATTCCATTCCGGTGCACGTGTCTGAGAGAACAGGAAACAGGATCAAACTCGGGCTCATACACAAATGTTTCTACAGCATTTAACAGCCACAGCCCTGTTCAACAACAGAAAATGAGGCTCATCTACATGAGGGAATATTGTTCAGCTTTAAAAAGAGAATGAGGTTTCGGCACATTCTACAAAGGAGACGAACGGTGCACACTGGCCTAAAGCCCTCCACTGAAGCCTGTGTATTCTGTGGTTCTGGGAGAGCAAAGCCCTTAGCAGGGCAACCACAGGGCAGTGGGCACCAGTGTAGACAGGTCGGACAAAAATGCTAATGGGCTCAGGGGTTCTTCTAGGTGAGGGAAAGTCTTTGGGACAGGTAGAGATGGTGGCTGCTCACTGCAGTGAATGCAGTATTTGTTTAAAAGTGTAAATTGTAGCTGTGAATGTGTGCTTGTCTAGCATGCAAAGGGTCCTGGATTTGAATTTCAGCACTCAGGAAATAGGAGCAGGAAGATCAGGTCTAGGTCATCCTCATCTACATAGTGAGTTCAAACCCAGCCTGGGCTAACACATCTAGGATCAGGGGAGGAAAAAGAAACAAGTGACTAGAGGTTAAGAAAAAAGCAGGGGTGCGGCTAAAAACCCCATCAGCAGAGCTGACACGAGTTAATACCGCAGTGTGTGTATTCCGGTTAACTTTCCTGTCAAAAGCAGATTCATAAACTGATTTCCTAACCACGGGAGCCTCCACAGCAGTTTCTATTCTCCCTGCATTATTGATGAAAGTCTTTTTTTTTTTTTTTTTTTTTTTTTTTTTGGTTTTTCGAGACAGGGTTTCTCTGTGTAGCTTTGCGCCTTTCCTGGAGTCTTTTTTTTTTAATACTCCCCAGAGACAGGGTTTCTCTGTGTAGCCCTGGCTGTCCTGGCATTCACTCTGTAGACTAGGCTGGCCTCAAACTCAGAGATCCACTTGCCTCTGCCTCCCAAGTGTTGGGATTAAAGGTGTGCACTGCTGCCACCACCCAGCTCAAAGTATTTTTACAGTCCCCCCATCTTCTTTCCAACAAATGTGTATGTATTGGACAAAAAGGCCTAAAGCCAGGTGTGAGGCACACACCTGAGATCTCAGCACTCAGGAAGTGGAAGTAGAGGAGGAGCAGAAATTCAAAGTTATCTTGGCTACTTAAATGAAGAAGAAGAAGAAGAAGAAGAAGAAGAAGAAGAAGAAGAAGAAGAAGAAGAAGAAGAAGAAGAAGAGGAGGAGGAGGAGGAGGAGGAGGAGGAGGAGGAGGAGGAGGAGGAGGAGGAGGAGGAGGAGGAGGAAGAGGAGGAGGAGGAGGAGGAGAAGAAGAAAGAAAGAAAGAAAGAAAAGAAAGAAAGAAAGAGAAGAAGAAAAAAATCTAAATCAAAAGTATGTGACCTGGAAATGATGGACACTGAGTGGTAGGGTGTGGGTGCCCTTAGAATTTTTGAGGCCATGGACAGAAAAGCCGTGGGAAGCCATGCAGAATGAGCCTGGTTGAGAAGGACCAAAGCACACAGGCAGCACTCATGGGTTGCACACATGAGGGCCTGGTGTGTGGTTCATGGGTGTTTCATGGGCTATTTGTGTGGTTCATAAGTTCATGTGTGTCTTCAGTAAATGTGAACATGTGCATTGTATGTACATAGTATGTTTTCATCCAGGCTCCTGGGAGAGACCCAGTACCCCCACTCCTGTGTAGGACCCAATACCCAGGCTCTTGTAGAAACCACTCACTCAAGCTCCTATGGGAAACCCCTTACCCAGGCAGGCCTCTGTGGGAAACCCCTAACCCAGGCTTCTGTGGGGAACCCCTCACCCAGGTTCCTGGGTAGGATTTCTCACCTACACTCCTGGGAGGCCCCCAGTAAACTCAGTGGTTCACAAGCTAGCCTTGGGTGGAGTGATTTCCTTAGTTGTTGTGTCCTATTCCAAATGAATAGACATTTGTTCATATCACCTCAGGAAAAGCATGTGACATGGGTCTGGGGAGCATCCCTGAGTCATCTCTGTCCCCTGGATGGTGCTCCAAGGCCAGAACTCTCACATGGTGAAGGAATTGAGACTGCTCTAGTTCCAGTCACACAACTTGGAACTCCTGATCAAATCATGTGGAGACAAAGAGGCCAATCTCTGTGACAATGACCTTGGCAGGCCTTCACAGTGGTCTTCACAGGCAGTCATGATGCCAGCAGCTCCTAGGAGGTGACCCTCCGGGTACAGGACCTGGCCTTCCTCCCTCCCCCCAGCAGGCAACAGAATCAGACAATTTCTTCTCTGCAAGGCCACGGGCAGGTCGATAAAAAACTGTCTTCTCTAATTTATCATTTGCTTAAGCATCACCTAGCAGGGCTCTCCTGGGAGACACCGGCTGTGACCACAGCTACCTGCTTGTCACAGATGGCACAGCAGGCAGGCTGCAGCCCTGTGGCCTAGACCTGGCCCTGAGTGGCAAAAAAAAAAAAAAGTCTGGATGCCAGCCTTAGTCATCCACTCACCCTCAAGTCCTTACCTCCCACTTTTCCCTGTCAGCAGACATGTCCCTTGGCTGGGTGGCCAGGCTGCCCTTTGTCTCCCAGCCTGGGCAGCTCCACCCTGTACCAGAGAGCTCCCTGCCTGTGTAGCCTGGGATGGACCACAGAGCCAGGGTGTGCATAGTGGATGCCTGAGTATTTGAAGGAGGAGAAATTTGCACAAGACTCTCTAGAGGAAGGCAACTTGATTCTCAGGGTGTGTGTGTGTTACATGCATGTGAGTGTGTGGGTGGGTGCACCCAAGTGCACACATGCAGAGCTCAGAAAAGGACATCACATATCTTTTTCTATCCCTTCCGTCGCTGAACCAGAAGTTCATTATTAAGGCTAGGCTAGCCAGTCAGTCAGCTAGTTTTCAGAATCCACTTTGTCTCTACCCCTTCCCCTCATGCAGCAATGCCCGCTTTTTTATCTGGTGTGAGGGTTCAAATTCAGGACTTCATGACTGTAGAGCAAGCACCGTTACCCGCTGAGTTACCTCCCCAGCCCTCCCATCTCCTTTTTTGAGACATGATCTCTCATTGGACCTGGGACTCACCAATTAGGTTAGGCAGGTTTGCCAGTGACCCCAGGCATCTATCTGCCTGTCTCCCTCTCTGGCTGCTGTGATTACAAGCTTGAGCCACCCCCATTCTGCGTTGTCACATGGGTGCTGGGGACCGAACGCAGGTCCTCATGCTTGAACACCAAGCACTTTACCAACTGAGCCCTGGATTTTATTCTGTTTTTAGCATTGAAGGATGCAGGACCTGTGTTAGATTGTGGTGTTCATCTTCATCTGTCAATTTGACTGGCTTTTAGGGAGATGCATCTCTGGGCATATCTGTGAGGACATTGCCAGAAAGTGATGTGGAAAGACACACCCTAAACATGGGCAGCACCATTTCCTAGGCTTGGGTTCTAAGTAAAAATGGAGAAAGGAGAAAGTGTGCTGAGCACCAGCATCCGTCTTTCTCTGCTTCCTGACTATGGATATCTTGTGACCGACTGCCTCACCCTCCTGCCACCATGACAGACTGTGTACCCTCAAACTGTGAACCAAAACAAACCTTTCCTTTTTTTGAGTCACTTTTGTCAAGCATTTTGTTACAGCAGTAAAAGAAGCAACTATTATACTACTGTACTGTGACAAACAGGGGCTCTGTCACCACCAACCAGCTAGGTCAGTGTCCTGAAGCTGCCATAAGAAAGTGTCACAGGCCGGGAGGTGGTGGTGCACACCTTTAATCTCTGTGAGTTCGAGGCCAGCCTGGTCTCCAAAGTGAGTTCCAGGAAAGGCACAAAGCTACACAGAGAAACTCTGTCTCGAAAACACCAAAAAAAAAAAAAAAAAAAAAAAAAGAAAAAAGAAAAAAAAAAAGAAAAGAAAGAAAGTGCCACAGTAGGGCTAGAGAGATGGCTCAGTGGTTAAGAGCACTGACTGTTCTTCCGGAGGACCCGGGTTATTCCCCAGCACCCACCCGGCAGCTCACAACTGTCTGTAACTCCAGAGTTGCAGAGGATCTGACACCCTCAAACCGACATACATTCAAGCAAAATACCAATGCACATGAAATAAAAATAAGTAAATTATAAAAAAGGAAGGAAGGAAGGAAGGAAGGAAGGAAGGAAGGAAGGAAGGAAGGAAGGAAGGAAGGACGAGCCATGAATTGGATTTAAACAACAGACCTTTACTCTCCCTTTCTAGGAGTTCTGGAGTCCTCTAGTCCACACTAGAGGTGCAGAGGGCTGTGTTCTGTCCTGCTTGCCCCTTCCCACTTCTGGGGACTCAAGCTATTCCTTGGCCAACAGTACCTCAAAATAATCTCTACCTCTTATCCCACGTGTCCTGTCTTTTTAATTTTTTTTGCCTGTATATGTGGTATCTATACATATTCACACATGTGTGGATGCACACTTTTGTTCAGGTGCACTTGCACGTGGAGGCCCAGTTTGACATCTTCCTCCATCCCTGTACCTCACACACTGAGGCAGGGTCTCTCACCTGTATCCAGAGCTCACCAGTTTAACTAGTCAGGTAACCAGGATGTTCCAAGGATCCTGTTTCTGCCTTCCATTTGCTGGGTTTCCAGGTAGGCTACTGCACCCACTCAGCATTTATATAGGTGCTGGGGATCCAAATGGTCCTCACACTCGCGTGGCAAGCCCTTTACCTGCTACCCCATTATCCTGTCTTCTTAGGTGGTCACCAGTCATCCTGTTGAGGACCTTCCCTGATCAGATACAGCTTCATCCCAAGATTCTAAGGGCCACTGTGCTCACAGACCTACTACCAAGATCTAAACTCAGCTTGCCATAACCCTAAAACCAGGGCTCACACCCAGCCAGGAGACCTGTGGTTCTTTATTTAAATTCCACATGTGGAGTTCAGCATGGTGGTAGACACCTGTAAACCAACACTTGGGATGTAGAGACGGGGGACCCAAAATTCAAGGCTGGCCTGAGCTACATAGTTAGTTCAAGGCCAGCCTGGGCTACATAATGAGTTCAAGACCAGCCAGGGCTATATGAGTCCTTGTCTCAAAATTCAAACAAATAGTTATGTTCTTGGGAACCAGTGAAATGGCTCAGTGAGTAAAGTGTTTGTCACTTAAGCCTGTCAACCTGAGTTTGATCCCCAGAACCCACATAAAGATGGAAGAAAAGGACCAGTCCACAGTGCTGTCATTTGACCTCCATAGTGCACTGTGGCACACATGTGACCACACACACACACACACACACACACACACACACACACACACACACACTGATTTCTTTCTTCTTTTGGGGGACTGGGTGTTGTGGGGTGGGGCAGATTTCACTGTGTAGCCCTGACTGTCCTGGAACTCACTCTGCAGACCAGACTGGCCTAAACCACAGAGATATGCCAGGCCCTGCCTTCTCAGTACTGGGATTAAAGGCGTGCTCTACCATTGCCTGGCTACATAATGAGTTCTTATAAGGTTTGTTTGGGCAGCATAGCTATGAAACACCCAGATGTCTCCTTCTCCATGAAGCTGCTTCTGCTTTCCTTCCAACATGGCGGTACCTAGTCAACCCAGTGGTTAAATAGTGACTGTTTCTAAGGGATGGAAGAAGCAGAAGCTGCCAGAATTCTTACAAACTTGGTCCAGAACTGGCTGAGCACCACCATGACTATGAAGCCAAGACAATCGAAGTCAGGGCAGAAACTGAAGGGAAGAAGCCAGTTCCATCAGAGAGAAGTGGCACATGCGGATGACACTGTTTCGGATCAATAGATGGACAGGTGGATCAATATCTGATTCCATTTAATATGTTTTATTTTTCCCTTTCTTTTTTTGCGGGGGGGGGGGGGGGGGGGGGGGATAGGGCTTGAGACAGGGTTTCTCTGTGTAGCCCTGGCTGCCTTGGAACTTGCTTTGTAGACCAGGCTGGTCTCAAACTCAGAGATCCACCTGCCTCTGCCTCCCGAGTGCTGGGATCAAAGTCGTGTGCCACCACTACCCAGCACACTCAGCTTAACAAGAAAGCAAAGAAGCACTCTGGGGCACCCTGGGTCTCAGAAGTGTACCCATAGTGCAGGAGCAGGTGCTGAATGACTGAATGAAGACTATGGAGACACCACGAGGCTGCATGCCCCACCCAGCCCCCAGCCCCACCTTTGCCTCTCCTGTTGGCTGTGAAAGCCAGAACCCGTCTGTGGCATTCACCATCTCTGTCAGTGGCAGTCGGTGTGGGGGCTTGAGATTTGCATAAGCTGGGGGAGGGCTAGCTACAAAAGAGCTCTGAGAGAAGGTTCTCAATAGCAACCCAAATGCTCTGAGGTGCTGAAAATAAACCAGGGGAAAACAAAGAGGCCAGTGAAGAGATGCACAGATACCCACAAGTCTCCAGAACTCCGTGTTTGGCCCTCTGGTCTTCTTCAGCTGCCATTCAGCTTTATGCTTGAACTTGCCATTGAACATGTGTGTCACCCCTCCCCTCCCCTCTTCTTAGGTATAGATACATGTGAGCGTGTGGTGTGGTCACCCTCAGAGGCCCGAGGAGGACATCGAGTGTCCTGCTTTCTTACTTTCTGCCTTATCCCCCTGAGGTAGGTTCTCATTGTTGAACCTGGGACTCAGCTGGCATCGATCAAGCACTAGCGATTCCCCTGTCTCCACCCCCACCCCACGCACATACACAACACTCAGGTTGCACACAGCCGCATTCAGAGGTGATGAACGTGGGTCCTCATGCCTGTGCAGCAAGCACCCCTGGATGTTTCCAGAGAGGGTTAACTGAGTGGGGAAGACATACTCTGAATCCAGCCTGAGTGTAGATGGCACCATTCCACAGAGTGGGAGCCCAGACTGAATAAAAAGGAGAAAAGGAGCTGAGCACCAGCATTCATCTGTCTGCTTCTTGACTGTGGATGTCGTGTGACCAGCTGCCTCACGCTCTGGCCGCCACACCTTCCCCACCATGATGGACTGTGTACCCTCAGACTGTCAGCCAATGTAAACCTTTCTTTTTTAGACTGTGTGTCAGGAATGTTGTCAGAGCCATGAAAAGAGTGACTAGCACCCAGAGTTTCTGTCTGGAATGGTGGCATACTCTGTCACCAGGTGGGCACATCACACTGTGAATGTGCTTGGTACCACTGAACTATATATATATATGGTTAAAATGACAAAATTTGTGTTGTATATCTTTTACCACAATTTTTTTTTTTTTTTTTCCGTTTTTCGAGACAGGGTTTCTCTGTGTAGCTTTGCGCCTTTCCTGGGACTCGCTTGGTAGCCCAGGCTGGCCTCGAACTCACAGAGATCCACCTGGCTCTGCCTCCCGAGTGCTGGGATTAAAGGCGTGCGCCACCACCGCCCGGCCTTTTACCACAATTTTAAAAAAAAACTTTGTAAATGAGGAGGCAGATTTGTCATTATTTACGATAATATAACTGTCTACCTGGGCCTGTGGAGAGTAGTGTATGTCAGTAAATTTTTATGTGCCAGGTATTATTAAAGACACCAGGGGGGCCCAGTTTGGTGGTAAGACTCACAGAGATCACACTTGAACTGAGCTGGAAGCTTCCTCCCTGCTGGCTAGCCTTCACAGTGCTGGAAGGTGCTAGCCATCATGCTAGGCTAAGTAAGATGGTGCTGTCTTGTCTTACCTAGCTGAGAACCTTGTGAACTACAAAACCAACTTGCCCAGCAAGATGTGCCCACTGGTGAAGAGTGGCATGGCTGTTATAAGGGTAGCCAACCCCCTTTTGAGTGGACTTGAGGCCTGCTCTGCGGGAGGGAATTCATGCTGGTTATAATCCTGCTCATATGTCCTAGGGAAGAACTTAATACTGTCGTTTTACTAAATGGACATGGTGTCAAAGTGGCTTCTAAATAGTGATGTTTACAACCATAGATAAGTGCTACTCTGTTTGTAGTAATGTGAATTCAGAGACCCACAACTGGTCCACGTGCTGAGAATAGACCATTGATTGCTCAGCCCTAAATAGGACATCCATGGCAACCCCCACAAGGCTCAAGGAGCATCACAGCAGAGGGAGAAGAGGGAATGTAAGAACCACAGGATGGGAAGAGAGCTGCCAAACCCTGTCTTCTGGATGTGACATGGCTGCATGCCATCACAACAGCTGTGGTTACCGGCACAAGATCGGCACATGATGGAGCCAGCCAACGTTTAGCATGGGTGGGGAAGGTGCATGAGGCCTTGCCCATTCTAGCTGCTCTTCCCTGTTATGGTGCTGGGGAGGGAAGATCGTTTTCCTCAGTGGTGTAGCCACTGACAAGTTGCCTGTGCTCTGGTAAATAACCCCCACTCATGCTCACATAGGCCACCATAATGAAACGCAAGGGTCACTAGAAATAAATAAAAAATAAGAGGGAGGCTAGCTGGGGAGAAGGAGGGTTCACTGGGGAGGTAAGGAGGATGAGAGGGTAGTCAGGAAGAAGACCAAAATGTGTCATGTGCGTTTATTAAATTGTCAGATCATTATCATCACCATCATGGCTGGGCAGATGGCTTGGTCTCTAATGTCCTTGTCACAGAAGCATGAAGATATATGAGTTTGATTCACAGCACATGGCATGAAAAAGCCAAGCATGATGGCACACACTGTAATCCCAGAACGGGGACACAGAAACGAGTGTCCTGGGGCTTGCTGGGTAGCCAGTTGAGCTGAATTTGTAAGCTCCAGGTCCTACTGAGAGACTGTTGGCAAAATCAAAGTAAATGACTCCTGAGAATGACACTGAAGACTGACCCCTAGTGTATACATGCACACACACACACACACTCACACACACACATAACACACAACACACACATCCCACATACCCACATTCCACACACATACCACACACACACACCACATATACACACACACACACACACACACACACACACACACCATACACACACATACACACCACACATACACACACATCACACATACCCACCCGCCACACATACCACACACACACCACACATACATACACACCACACATGTATACCCACATACCACACACACACACACACACACACACACACACACGCACACGCATACGCATACGCACACACGCACGCACGCACGCACACAAATCCAATTTTCCCTGTTTCAGCAAGCTGGCAGAGCCCAGCCCAGAGCCCCAGCCCTGGCCCTGGGGCTGCACCCTCTCACCTCTCAGGCTGTGAAAGCTGAAGTTATTTTTGTGCAGTCAATATTTCTTCTCTCCCTGGGTTGCAAAACTGTAGAATCTTCTTTTTAGGTCAGGAGCTCCTTAGAGAATCCAATAGGAGCTGGGTGTGGAGGCTTACACTTATAATCCCAACACTGAGGAGACTGAGTTAGGAGGAGGCCAGCCTGGACTACAGAGTAAGACCCTGCCTCAAAATGATGATGATGATGATGATGATAATGGTGATGGTGATGGTGATGATGATGATGATGATGGTGGTGATGATGATGGTATGGTGATGGTGGTGATGATGATGGTGGTGATGATGATGGTGGTGGTGATGATGATGGTGATGATGATGATGGTGGTGATGATGATGATGATGGTGGTGATGATGGTGATGATGATGGTGGTGGTGATGATGATGATGATGATGATGATGACGATGATGGTGATGGTGGGCCGGAGAAATGGCTCAGTTGCTAAGAATGCTTATGCTCTTTCTGAGGACCTGAGTTATATTCCTAGAACCCATATCAGGTGACTCACAATCGCCTATAACTCCAGCTCTGTAGCTAGAGTTTTCCTGCCTGGCCCACAGTCAGGACAAATCTCTGACACCCGCCAGTCCCACAGCCGCTCAGACCCGACCAAGTAAACACAGAGACTTATATTGCTTACAAACTGTAAGGCCGTACCAGGCTTCTTGCTAACTGTTCTTATATCTTAAATTAATCCATTTCTATAAATCTATACCTTGCCACATGGCTCGTGGCTTACCGGCATCTTCACATGCTGTTTGTCATTGTGGCGGCTGGCAGTGTCTCTGACTCAGCCTTCCACTTCCCAGCTTTATTCTTCTCCTTGTCCTGCCTATACTTCCTCCTGCCGGACTACTGACCAATCAGTGTTTTATTTACTAACCAATCAGAACAACACATTTGCCATACAGAACATCCCACAGCACTTCCCCTTTTCTTTTTTTTCAAAAAGGAAGGTTTTAAACTTAACAAAGTAAAATTACATATAATTTGGAAATTTGGGCATAGCTTCTCTTACTACTTCCTGCTGGAGGGGGCACTGTATCTTATGGGGATACAAAGAAAATTTTAGGATTATGGAATAGTCCATGAGGCTGTATGTATTGTCTGAGCCAGTTGCCTTCAAACCGTTCTGGATGTTGGATCATCTGGGCCATGGTGTCATCAGAGACCTTTCAGGGGGTCTTGGCTGGTCAAACCTGATGTATCTTAATCTGGAACAAATCCATAGCCTCTGGCTTTCTGTGGGAACAAAAGCAGAGTCTCCTTTCCAAAGTAACATATCCTTATATCCAAATTTTGAAGTCTGTGCTTGTGTGTGTGTGTGTGTGTGTGTGTGTGTGTGTGTGTGTGTGTGTGTGTAAAAAAAAATCAGACTGTATGGCTATGTGATTTACTATGTGTGAAAATGTATGTGTGTGAATCAAGCCATACCAATGTGCATTTGTGTGTGAGAATGTACCTTTGAGTCAATCTGCATCCCTGTGCATGTGTGTGACATTTGTGTATGTGAGCGTGTGTGTGTGTGTGTGTGTGTGTGTGTGTGTGTGTGTGTGTGAGAATCGGTGTGTCATTGTGCATATGTGTCACTGTATACATGTATGTCACTGTATCTGGTGTATATCTGTCATTGTGACTGCATGTATGCAAATCAGTGTGTGTCCCTGTACCTGTGTGTGATTTGTGCATGCAACTAGGTTAGTGTCTGTGTGTAACTCAGCCTGTGCTATTCTGTATACTCGTGACACTGGGCATGTGTGTGAGGGGCCTGCCTCACCGAGGCCTCTCAAGTTGAAGATGATCCTTTCAAGTGGTAGTGAAGAGTCCGGGTGACGCTTCCCCACAAAGCTCTCAGGTGCTCTCAAACGTCCTTCAAGAGGTAAAGATGATGGAGAGGATGGAGCACAGGACGGGAGGCAGAAGAAACCAACAGAAAGTGGCCTGGCCAGCCCCTACCCCAGGGGCTCAGGACTATGGCTATGACCCACCCGGAGGCATCAAAACCCTAGAGTGACCTGCTGTGCTTGCCACACCCTGAGAAAAGGAGCATTTGGGACTGTCGGCAGAGATAAAAAAAAAAAATACTGTTGTTACAAAAATCACTCTCGGCATAAAAGCACAGTCTCCTGTTGTCATGGAATTGATAATACAGATAAGGATCAAAGAGACTAGAATAGATTCATCTCTGTTTCCCACTGAACTCCTGGACTCTCGTTCCCCCAAACTTCAGACTCTCAGTTTCCTCTAAAGAAAACATTTTAGAGCAGTGGTTCTCAACCTTCCTAGTGCTGTGACCCTTTAATACAGTTCCTCTGTTGTGGTGACCCCCAACCATAAAGTTATTTTCGTTGCGATTTCACAACTGTAATTCTGCTGCCGTTATGAACCATAATGTGAATATCTGTTTTTTCAGATGGATTTAGGCGACCCTGGTGAACCGGTTGATTGACCCACAAAGGGGTTGAGATCCACAGGTTGAGAATCGATGGTCTAGATGCCACAGGGCAGTCCTCCATCACGCCAAGTGCAGGGACCCCAATCCTCCTAGACAGTCTGTCCTTTGGGGGCAAAGCTGCCTTCCCAGTCCCCATCCCACTGCCCTCCTCTTCACCTCTTGCAACACTAGCAGCAGAAGAGAACAGCCAGGCGGGCTGGGAGGTTAGGGTTCCTTTGAGCCAGAAGGTGTGAGTGCTCTGAGGCAGAGAAGGTCCCTGGGACTCTCGTCCCTGGTTCCAGCCTCTTTTGAGGCCCAGCCTCTCCTCTGCTGGTGTTGGTTACTGTGACAAAATACCTGAGGGAAACAACTTCAAGGGGGGGAAGGTTGCTTGGTTTTTGTTGTTGTTGTTCTGTTTGTTTGTTTGTTTGTTTGGCTTTCAGGACTTTGTCTTGGAAAGCCTGAAGTCTATTAAATCCAGTCCATGTTCAACAGGCTCCTTTGCTTTGGGCCTGAGGGAAAGCAGGACAGCATGAAAGAGAGGGTGGGCTGGAGGAGACCTGCTTACCTTGCAGCAGCCAGGAAGCAGGGAGAGAGACCGAGACAGAGAGACAGGGAGGCAGATAGACAGAGAACAATGCTCAAAAGTGAACAGTGGATGGGAAAGAAGATATATCCCTCAAGGGCTGTGTCCCACCTCTCATACCCAGGGACCTACTTCTAGCCAGGCCCATCTCCAAACAGCCCTTTCAGCTCTGAACCCATCAATGGATTAATACATTCATTTGTTGAATCACACCCCAGCCCCTCACTGGGGGATTCTAGGCAGGTGCTCTACCACTGAGCCACACCCCAGCCCCTCACTGGAGGATTCTAGGCAGGTGCTCTACCACTGAGCCACACCCAGCCCCTCAGTGGGGGATTCTAGGCAGGTGCTCTACCACTGAGCCACACCCCAGCCCCTCACTAGAGGATTCTAGGCAGGTGCTCTACCACTGAGCCACACCCAGCCCCTCACTGGGGCATTCTAGGCAGGTGCTCTACCACTGAGCCACACCCCAGCCCCTCACTGGGGGATTCTAGGCAGGTGCTCTACCACTGAGTCACACCCTAGCCCCTCACTGGGGGATTCTAGGCAGGTGCTCTACCACTGAGTCACACCTTAGCTCCTCATCGGGAGATTCTAGGCAAGCTCTCTACTGTTCACTACAACCCAAGTCCCTCACTGCTGGTCTATGATTTGCCCTGGATGCTTGATGGTGGGCAGGGCAGATGGGTGGGGCAGTGTTCCAGAAGGACATACTGTAGCCACTATAACCTAGGGCTTCTAAACACAGCTCATCCTGGACCACTTGTCCACTACCAACCTAGCTCTTTACAGAGGAAGTCACAGACCAAGGTCACACAGGGAGTCAGGAATTTAAGTAAGTCCTTCAAACTCCTCATCTAGGGCTTTCTCTTGGAAAGCCTGAATGCCTATTAAATCTTTAAAGGACATTATCAAGGGAAGCGTGTCGTTTCCTTAATCCTTGAAGAGGATTAGAAAATTCAGCCGAGATAAACTCCTCTGCCAACCCAGCCATGCTCCCCCTGGATCCCTAGCCTGGGGGATGTCTCCACCGCCAGCGATGCTCAGGTCTCACATTTATACCCATTGCAAACATCTGATTGTTCTGCCAGCTGGGAGAAAGGGTCCAGCAAACAGCAAGAACAAAGAGAATGTGGAGCTTGGCCCTAAATGAGCAAGGCCTAGGCGGTGGGGGAGTGGGGGGGGTGTTGAAGATGAAAGGCTCACACTCCATAGTCAATTATTACAAGGGTTGCTAGAGTGCTTGCCTAGCATGCATGAAGCTCTGTGTTCAATATTCAGCACCACACAAAACTGATGTGGCGTACACCCATAATCCCAACACTCAGAGTAGAGAGAGGAGAATCAGGAGTTCAGGGTCATCCTCCACTACATAGTAAGTTGGAGGCTAGCCTAGGCTACTTGAGACCCTGTCTCTAAATCAGTAGTAACAAAGCAGACTGTAAAGTGGACACAATTGTCCATCTCTCCCTAGCCACCTGGAAGGATTAGTGGAAACTGCTGATCTGGCCTCCAGTCACTGCTCTTGGTTAGCTCAGGCCCACCCAACACCCCTGTTTTTTCCATGCTTGCTCTGATTTTATTCCCCAAAACACACGCCCTTGTTGACTCTCAATGTAAGGGACACACACATGCAACAGCCGTGTGGCCGGCATCAGGAAAGTAGAAGCAGGAGCCTCGGGGCTGCCTGCATTCCCAAAGGAACTGAAACATCAGGGCACCGAAACCTGGGCTTCCGCTTCCGGTGGCAGCGCTGTGTCTATTTGGTGGTCTGGACAGTGACAGAGTTGAGCAAAGTCAGCAATGGCCGGCCTTGCTGGAACTTGAAGCTTAGGTGTGCTGAGTGTAAGTGGGAGCCACAAAAGATTTCCGGGATCCAGCCGGGAGTGGCAGCGCACACCATTAATCCCAATACTCGGGAGCCAGAGGCAGGTGGATCTCTGTGAGTTCGAGGCCAGCCTGGTCTACAAAGTGAGTTCCAGGACAGCCCGGACTACACAGAGAAACCCTGTCTCCATAAACCAAAAAAAAAAAAAGGAATTCGGAGATTCTGGTAGCACGCTTTGCTTTGTTTGGGGAGAGATACCGCAAAGGGAGATGGAGATGTTCTAAAGTGGGGGGAGCGAGAAGGCCACAGTTGTCCAGGCAGCAGCCAAATGGACAAAGACCTGGGATATGTTTTTGGGACACTCATAAAGCATGAGGAGTCCCCCAATGTGGATGGTTAACAGTGGTATGTGGGTAACATTGGGCTGCTCAGTGAGAAAAGCCCTGGTTTTTACCACTGGTTAATTTATCTTTTTTAAAAATTACATTGTGTGTGTGTGTGTGTGTGTGTGTGTGTGTGTGTGTGTGTGTGTGTGTGTGTGTGTGTCTGTATGGGTGCATGTGTGCTACAGCACAAGTGTGGAAGTCAGAGCACAACTTGAAGTTGTTTCTTTCTTTCATGTGGGTCCCAGAGATTGAACTCAGTTTGTTAGGCTTGGCAGCAAGCTCCCTTACCCACTGAGCCATCTTGCCAGCACAAGTGCTGGTTAATTTCTACGGTGTAAATATCATACCATGGCTGACCGGAAGGTAACCGCATCATGTGGCATGGACTGTGGTGCTGAAAAGAGACCCGGTGTCTCTGCCCTGAAAGCGTGTAGAAATAACATTTCTATGCTGATAATAGTAAAATACTCAGTGATGAGTCAGAGTGTGGGTTACTCCCATGAGTTTATTCAGTTTAATTTTTAATTATGTTGGAGTTTTAACAGTCCTCTTGAAATTTTTACTGAAAAATGAAATCCAGAGATGGGGGTTACAGCTCTAGTTAGCATTCCTAAATAGAATTTGGCCAGGATAGGTATCCACATCCACCATAGGAAGCAGAATCCAGCCTCACCAAGAAGCTCTACCCACCCACTGGGCACAGGCCTCAGTCACTGGCACAGGCCTCATTCCCAGGCAAGTGCCCTCCTTACACAACAGTTTTACACCAAGTAACACAGTGCCCAGGACATCTGTTCATGCTACTGACCACCTAGGACTTATGCCCAACTTGGTGTTAGCTCTGGATCAGTAATTGTCACGTGTCAACTAATGTGACCCCATCACTACTGTGACGTGGCTCCTGTTGTCATCCTGATTTATAGGTGACACAGCCAATTCTAGGTGAGTCTAAAGCACTTGTCTTGGGTCACACAGCGAGGGCAGAACAAGTTCCACACTTGTCACCTTCTTTTTCTCTGGAGTGTGAGATAAAGGACAGGTTTGGAGGACTAGGGCCTCAAGGAGCCACACCCTTGGAGCTACAGCTCCAAAGGACTTGGTAGGGAGCTGAAGGTTCCAGGGAGAGGTAGGGCTTTCCTGTCTGTTTGTATGTATGCCTCTGTCTATCTGTCTCTCTGCCTCCCTTCTCTCTCTATGGTGCTAGGAATCAAACCTCTGGTCTTGTCCATGGTAGGAAAAAAAAAAAAGTCTACTGCTGACTGATCCACCTCAGACCTCCATTGGTTAATTCTAGGCAGGTGCTTACCACTGAGCCACACCCCAGCCCCTCACTGGGCATTCTAGACAGGCGCTCTATCTCTGAGCTACGTACCCCAACCCATGTGGATCTCAAAATACCTAATCCAATCTCCTTCATCCTGGACCCCCAGACACGGCGAGCATTTAGAGAGTCATCTGGAAAGTCACTGTCCTCGACAGATGTGTCTCCTGACAGAAGGGACTATCTCTCTCCATTTACCCTCCTACATCATAAATTTTTGGATTGGAAATGGTTCTCTCTATTTTCAGAGGAAACAATAAAGCTATTTTCAGCCTGGGAACAAATGAGGGCACTGGTCATAAAAGTCTAAAAGCTGGTCCTAGGTAGCCCAGGGTCCTGTCAAAGATGTCAGCGGCCTTCTCCACACTGGGGGCACTTGGCGTCACAGGGCAGGGTGTACCAAAAGGATGTAAGCACAGAGCAACAGGGAAGCAGGGGGAGTATCCTGGAGTCACAGAGCTGACAAGACCCTTGGTTTTTTTTATAGACTCAGAAACTGAGGCCCACAGAAGGGCAGTGCCCCGCCTTAGGACGCACAGCCTGTGGGTGCCAGGGCCTCGCAGTGCGAGGCTCTGCTGGGCACTGTGGCTGTAGTTACGGTGTTTTCTCAGCGCCTGGGAACAGATGGCCCCAGCTCCCACCCACGGAAGCCAAACATTTTCCCTGGCTCACTGGCTCAGCAGCCCGCTCTTGTAAATAGAGAGTAGAAGAGCTTTCCCAAGCGGCGTGTGCGTGGCTCACAGAGGAGAAGAGAGGTGTGTGCGTGGCTCACACCACGAGGAGAAGCCTTGGAGGGAGCACAGGTGGACTCAGGTAAGCGAGCCCCCGCCTGGGGGGTCCCAGACAAGGCCGGGAGCCCTGGACCAGCAGTGAGTCACGAGAGTGCAGCGCAGGCGAGGGAGGCTTGGAATCAGTCTTGCCTCAGCCACTCCCGTGGGGTCTGGCTGGTGCTCTCTGGCATCAGTTTTCTTGACTGAAATGGACACACTGTGAGTCTTCTAGGAAGTGGATGAGTCTGCAGAGAATCTGGTGCTCTTTCCTTTCTTCACCTGGGGGTTCATTTCAGGGCGTCTCACTTCACCCTCTTTTCCCCAAGCCTTTTTTCTGCTCATTCATCTTATTTCCTCCGCTGTGTGACCTTGGGTAAATGTCTTCCCCTCTCTGGGGCTCATCCCAGTGGCAAAGGGAAGACACAGGAGGCTTCCTGGAGGAGGAGTGATGCTGGAACTTAGAGATGAAGGAGCACAAAGCATGAAGATGAGAAGGCTCTCTCTGTGGGGCAGGGAGGCTTCTCCAGGAGGGGGAATCTTTGTGAATAACATGGACAAAAAGCCTACAGGATGGACACAGTGGGGGCATGCCTGGAATTCCAGCACTGAGGGGGAGGCAGGAGAATCAGAAATTCAAGAGCAGTCTGGGCTATGTACCAAGGGAGGAAGGGAAGAGGGAGGGAGGGAGGAGAAGGAAGAAAAAAGAGGAAAGGAGAGATAAAGGAAAAAAATCATAGGACAGGGGAGCTAGGCTTTGAAGGATAAGCTGGTGCAGAGCGGGGGTGGGGGGTGGGGTGGGTGGGGAATTGCCCACGGGTCCCTGAAAGCTGGAGTTCAAAGGAGTACCGGAAGACAGCTAGCGGGAAGAGATGTAGTCAGCACTCCTGGGGCAGCAACAAGGCTAGGTGTCCCCGAGGTGTTTCACCCCATCCCCTCCAAACCTGCCAGTCACACCACAGCAGCCGGTAATGAAGAGGTATTTCCAGCTAAAAAGCCCTTGGAGCCGGGCCAGGCAGCTCCCGGATCCCAAGCCAGCCTCCAGCAGCACCCGCAGTCCTCGCTCCCCAGTCCAGGTCCGGGAGGCTCAGTCCCATTAAATGCCTGACGCAAGGGGACCTAGCAGTCTGCGGGGTGGGGTTCGGGCAAGCATTGGAAGGACAGATTTTGGGGGCTGGGGAGAGATGGACATTTGTCCTGCTGCACTGTGCGACTTGGACAAGAAGCTGGACCGCCCTCTGTGATAGCTAGCCTCCCAATGGCAAGATGCAGATCCCAGCAAAGGATGCACTTGCCTGCACCCCCCACACACACACCACACACACCACACCACACCACACCACACACACACACACACACACCCGGCACCGGAGCCCCGCAGTGTGTGGCAGGCAGCACATCCTTGCCCTGCCAGGACAGTCCCTGCCTCTGTTGCTTCCTTCCTCTCTCTTTCCTTCCTTCATTCCTCCCTTTCTTTGTTTTATCTTAAAAACTCTTTTTCTTCCCATTTCTTTGTTTTATTTTTATTTCTTGTTGTCTTTATTTCTTTGCTCTTTTTGAGACAGGGCTAGCCCAGAACTCACTGTATATCCCAAACTGTACCCAAATTCCTGATTCTCCTGTCTCCACCTCCCCAGCTGCTGAAATTGCAAGGATGTCCTAACACACCCTGATAAATGTATACACAGTGCCGTGGGATTTCACAGTGTCCTTACAGCCTGTGACACAAGTGCTTCAAAAACCAAATCTGGATGAATTTCATGGGAAAACTGATTTTTTTAAAAAAAAATTTTATGTACATGTGTGTTTTGGCTGCATGTATGTTTGTACATGCATGTGCCTGGTGCCCTTGAATGCCCTGGGACTTGAGTTACAGCTGGTTGTGAGCTACCTACCATGTGGATGCTGGGAATCGAATCTTGGTCCTCTGGAAAGAATAGCCAGTGTTCTAACCACTGTGCTCTCTATCCAGCCCTAGAAAAACTGATTTTTAATGCCCTATCCCCTCTGCCCCAGTGTTGGTAATAAACCTGGAGCTTATGTAAATTAGGCAAGCATTATGCCTTTATTATTTTTTGCTGGGCTGGGGAATGAACCCACAGCCTCTTGCACACTAAGTAAACCCTTTGCCTTTGAGCCACATCTCCAGCCCCTCCCTTGGGGATTCTAGGTGGGCACTTTACTGCTGAGCTACCTGAAGCTCTGGTTTCTGCCCAGGAGGCCTTAGGAATCTGTCCATGGTGCTGGAGTGTAGGACAAGCCACCAGTTGATCCTCAGGTCCCAGCCAGCAGCTTGGGCAGGTCCTTAGGCGAATCTGCAGGGGACACTCTGTCCGAGGTCAGGTTTTGATGCCTTGAACTTGGTCCACCCAAAAGGATCCCAGAAATCCCAAGTTTTTGGGTTACTGTGAGGATAAGTGTAGTTAATGTGTCACAGGGATGTGTCACTGTAACTGATTATAACACCCACCCTCCCCCAAGTGGAGCCCTGGCTTCCTCTTCTACCAGCTGTCATCCATGAAAGGGCTCCCTGGGCACCACGGTCCCTGAACAAGAGCAGGTGTCAATATGAAGGCCACACCCACACTGGGTCGCTGTGACCATGGCAATGGCCCTCCCTCTCTCCCTCCCCATGTCCTGAGCAGGCCTCCTACACAGGCTTCTGGCTGCTTGTGAGTTGATGGGAAAAATACTAATGGCTTTAAGCTAATAAGTTGGGAATAAATTAGGTTTATGTCCGCAGAAAACAGATGGCAAAGGACAGACCTGAAAGAGCTCTGAGGGGTGATAGGGGATACCCTTGGACTCTTTCTCTCTTTTTAACTTTTAAAATTTGCATTTACTTGTTGTGGGGAGGGCACATTTGTGGAGGTCAAAAGACAACTTGCGGGTACAGCATCCTCACCCCCACATCTGCCCTTGCTCTCTCTCTCTCCTCTTTTCTTCTTTCCTTTCTTCCTTCATTTTTTTCTTTTGACAGTTTCAACATTTAGCCAAGGTTAACTTTGAACTTGCAATCTTCCTGCCTCAGCCCCTGAAGTGCAGGGATGACAGGCATGAGCCTTTGAAAGGTATTAAACGTAAGTTGGGCCAGAGGCTGGCTGTGGAACGGGGAGGTGGGGGGACGGCTGAGAAAAGAAACAGAACAGGCAGTGAGCACCCATTGCAACTCGTTTCGCTTTCGTTTATGTTCGAAGTTTTCATAATAAAATATTAGCTGAGGGAGTGGTGAGATGGCTCAGGGGTAAAGGCTTGCCGGCAAGCCTGGTGCCCCCAGCTCAATCCCAGAACCCACAGAATGGAAGGAGAAATTAAAAAGGAAAGAAGAAAGGAGGGAGCGATGGAGAACCTGTGTGTGTGTGTGTGTGTGTGTGTGTGTTGTAACCCAGGCTGACTCTTTCTAGCCATGGGCCACGGCCTTTAACTTCTGAACAGCCTGCCTACACCTCCTAAGTGCTGGGGTTATAGGTGTGCACTCTTTTGTGTGTCATTTGCATGTGTGTCATATGTACATGTGAGTGCAGGTGTGTGCACATGTGTGTGGAGGCCGTAGGAGGGCATCATGTGTCCTGCTCTATCTATCACTCTCTATCTTACTCCCTTGAGACAGAGTCTTGCACTTAGCCAAAAGCTAGGCTGGTAGCCAGCAAGCCCTAGCCATCCCCTGTCTCCATCACCACCTCCACGGGGCTGGGGTTACAGGAGTGCTTGGCTTTTAACATGGGTGCTTGGGATCCAAATTCAGATCTTCATGCTTGGACAGCAAGTGCTCATATCTACTGAGTCATTTCTCCAAACACCTGTTTGTTTGTTTGTTTGTTTGTTTGTTTTGCTTTGTTGATGGGTCTCAGGCAGCCCAAGCTGGTCTCAAACTCCCTATGTAACCAAGGATGACCTTGAACTCTTCATCCTCCTGCCTCCGACTCTGGGGTGCCAGAAAGACAAGCGCACACCACCAGGCAGGACCAACACTTTTGCTGCACATTTTGCTTACAATGTGCAAGACACGTGTTCCCAGGACACAGAGCACTGCCTCCACTTCCCCCCACAGCTCTCTCCAGCCCCACCTACCCGCTCAGAGGGTAGCTAACATCTGATTCCCTTAGAGTCCTCTAGTCTGTTCTAGGAATTCACAGAAATGGGGCCACACGATGTGTTCCCTTGTGTCTGTCTGTTAGGTCCAGTAATGCATCCGAGGCGGGCACAGGTGCAGGGCACGAGGAATTCTTAACTTTACATTCTGAGTGGGCACCGTGTGTGGGCGTGCTGCAGGCTTTGATCCATCTCCCATTCGTAACACATGGCCTGTCTCCAGTTTACTACTATGAATAAAATGTACAGTTGTCCCTTGGTATCTGCAAGGGATTCTATATAAAACCCTTCTGGTACCAGAACCCAAGGTGGCTTGTTGAATCATGCTGTGTTTTGCATAGAACCTGTGTGTTTCTTATTTTATTTTATTTTTTGAGTAGAAGACGAAGGTCTCATATAGCTCAGGCTGGCCTCATAGCTGCTATGTAGCCGAAGATGACTTTAGCCCTCTGTTCCTCCTGCTTTTACCTCCCAAATGTTAGAACTGCAGGTGCACCCCATCGTGCCCCATTTGGTGAAGCTCCAGGGATTGAACTCATGGCCTCACACACGCTAAGCAACTATTCAACAAACTTAATTACATCGCCAGCCATATTACATTTAATCAAAGTTTTTTTTCTTTTCTTTTTAGCAACTAAGTAGATAATCGTATGATTTTTGCCTCTTCCCGTAGGTCAGTGATGAATTACTGGGAGTGTGGCTCAGTGGTAGAACACTTGCTTAGCACATGTGAAGCCATGAGTCCTATCTTCAGTGCGTGTATGCACATGCACGTGCGCGCGCACGCACACACACACACACACACACACACACACACACACACACACACACACCCCTAAAAACAGAAAGAAAATCTTGTGGCTGGCAAGATGGCTCAGCGGTTAAGAGCACTTGTTGTTGCAGAGGACCCTGAATTCCACCCTCGACACCCATATAGTGAGTCACAGCTGTAATTCCAGTTTCAGGGGGCCTGGACCTGACACCTTCTTCTGGCCTCCTCGGGCAGTAGGTACACACTGATGTGCATATACATATGCAGATGAAACACAAGGATAAGATTTTTAAAAAGTAAACAACATTCTGTCATTTGCAGTGTAGCATATTCCTATTTTCTGAAATTCCCTTAATTCTTGTAGCTATGTTTAGACTTTTTTTTTTCTACTATTCAAAGATGAAATGGCTCTTATTTTCTTGGGGTAATCTTCATTGGGTTGAAGAATCTCTCTCTCTCTCTCTTTCTCCTTTTGCTTTTACATAACATTGGGGTTCCATCACCTTTAAAACTCTCATAGGATTATTATTATTATTATTATTATTATTATTATTATTATTATTATTATTATTATTATTTGAAGCCATTGATGCCCAGTGTGTGAGAGTAGAGAAACAAGAATTCTTTATGATACTCCTGTCTCTACTCCAGGCCTTGTTCTACATAAGTTGCTTGCTTTTGGGGTTTGTGTGTGTGTGTGTGTGTGTGTGTGTGTGTGTGTGTGTGTGTGTGTGTGTGTGTGTGTGTTGCAGAACCATCTTGTTGACCCCAGCGTGTTTGTTGAGACAGTCTCTCACTGAACCTGGAGCTAGATGATTTGGCTGGAGTGGCTGGAGAAAGAGCCCCAGGGACTCTCTTGTCTGTGCCTCCCCAGCGCTGGGATTGCAGGCACACGTCAACATTTTTTATGTGGTCTCCGGGGACTTTAACTCTGGTCCTCATGCTTGCACAGCAAGTACTTTGCAGACTTTGCCTCTCCCCAGCCCCCTTTCTCTTCTCTTGGCAGATTTCTGCTCATTTATCATTTCCCAGAAAGCCATTTTACCCGACTCCTCTGGTTTTTCTATACCGAGAGAGTGGAAGTTATCTTTTGGATTCCATCCCACTTCCTATTTCTGTGTCGCTTAACACTCTCACACTACTGGCTTCCCATGTTATTCTAAATCCTTTCTAACAATCTACATATCTCGGGGACTTAAGAGTTCTCTGTAGGGTTCACGCATGATTCCACTGATTTTCTTGGGTTTTTCAATACAGCATTCACATTGTTTCCTGCTGGGAGGCACATGACGTCTGCACCTTCTTCAGCTACGTGGCCACCCGCAGTGCTTGCTATTGCCACCAGCATCTTAGGATGCAAAGCCTTTCTATATTTAGAACTAATTCCTTGCATTAGATTTTCTGGACCAAAGGGTAGGCATGGTTTTTAGGCCAATGTACTTTCCAGAAGAGTTATTCCAATTGACACTTGAACCAGCAAGGGAACTATTTATTTACTTATTTAATTTGTACTACTGGGGATGGTACTTAGACCCTTATGCTAAGCAGGTGCTCTACCACTTAGCCACACCCCAGCCCCTCACTGGGGGATTCTAGCCAGGTGCTCTACCACTGAGCCACACCCCAGCCCCTCACTGGGGGATTCTAGGCAGGAGCTCTACCACTGAGCCACGCCCTAGCCCCTCACTGGGGGATTCTAGACAGGTGCTCTACCACTGAGCCATACCCCAGCCCCTCACTGAGGGATTCTAGGCAGGTGCTCTACACTGAGCCACACTCCAGCCCCTCACTGAAGGATTCTAGGCAGATGCTCTACCATGGAGCCGCACCCCAGCCCCTCACTGGGGGATTCTAGGCAGGTGCTCTACCACTGAGTCAAACACTCAGCCCTCTTCTTACCTTTCATTTTAAGACAGATTCCCACTAAGTTGCTTAGGTTGGCTTCCAGCTCACTCTACAACCAGGCTAGCCTTAACTTTTGATCCTCCTGATTCATTCTCTCAGGAAGACAAGGATGTCAAAGTCTGGATCTGTTCTCCTCCCCTCCAATGACAAAATGTCTCCCCAAGCTCCAACTGCTTCCTGGCCTTGTCTGATTTCAGTTCCTGACCCCACCTCCCCTCATTTTTCCTCCCTCTCTCTTGCCCTCCCCTCTTCACTTCTCCTCCTTCTCTCCCTCCTCAGTTCCATATATATTGTCTTTATGGAGTAGGGGTAAGGGCAAGGTTTCTGTAGCTCAGGCTGGCCTGGGATTCATGGTAATCTTGTGTCAGCCTCAGCCTCCCAAGTGCTGGGACGCACCACACCCAGCTCCTCCCCTCCTAACTTGAGAGTAATCAACTCTCTCATCCTCTGCATTGTGTTCTTGCTATTTCTCTTGCCTAAAACACCCTGGCCACAAACCTCCCCAACACATTACCCTAGGGCCCTTTCCATCAGTCACTCAAATACCTCAACTCAAATGCCATTTTCCCAGAGTGCTCTTTGCTAGCCACCTAGACAGCTGCTCGTCTCCTTCCCCAGAGTCATGTGCTGCATCACTCCATCACTCTGTCTTGTTTCATCTTGGGGATTTGATGGAACATGATACCTGTCACTAGCCCTTCTTTTTGTGGAGAGAACACTGCTTGAAAGTTTCCCATACCCAGGACAATAGGAGTGGCTTCCTGTACTCCAGGATGCCTTCGCAAAGTTTTAATTGGGGAATAGGGTGGGGTAGGACTTCATGTAGCCCAGGCTGGCCCTTGAACCTCTGGTCCTCCTGTCACCACCTCCCAAGTGGGGGGATAACAGACATGTGCCATAGTTGAGCTGTATCCATACTGCCGAAGCTTTGGACCGTGTGAAGCCTTGGGGTCTTTCATACTGAGATTATTATAATTCACCAGAACCTCCAACAGGCCATGGGGACACATGCTGTCCTTGAGTGTACATATGACACTCCATTGAGCCAGGTCTGGTGATGCACTCCTGACATCCCAGCACAAGGATCCTGAGTTCCAGGCCAACCTGGACTACATACAGAAGGAAAGGCTATCAAACAAACAACAACAACAAAACACTCCCAAGAACTCTTTGAGGGAGGCTGGCAAGATGACAAGAAAGACCCCAGCCACGGGCCAAACCAAACAGACTTCCAGAATGAAGTGGGGATGCAGGCAAGGGGAGAGCATCCAGCAAGGGCATCTCTCTTTGCCTTGGTCCTGACAGCCCCCAGTCCCTACAGACAGGTCACAGGGTGTAAAGACTTAGGACACTGTTCCCACTAATTCCTGGCCTCATCTTTACTGGCCCCCAGAGGGCACATGGCCAGGGCCAGGGTCAGAACAGACCCTTTTGCAGCAATCAGAGCAGGCCCCAGGTCTACATCACAAATAGCAAGCTTAAGCTCCAGGAGACTAAGCCCAGGCACGAAGGTTGGAGGGGTTGGGCAGTGAAGAAGGCCAGCTAGGACACTAAGCCCACCTTTTGTGCTAGGCTGTCAGATATGGGGGTGTAGAGAAGGAAGCCAGGCAGAGCCAAGTGGGGTGTGAGTGGGTAGAGGACAGCACTTCCACTGAAAGCTGTGGTACAGGATAATGATGGGCCCATGCTCTGTGTGTGTGTGTGTGTGTGTGTGTGTGTGTGTGTGTGTGTGTGTGTGTGTGTGTGCTGGTGGGGGACAGCCCATCATGGGAGGGGAAGGGAGGCGGGGCAGAGAGGCAGAGCACGTGCGAAGGCTGTGGGAGGGGTCACGAGGGGCGGGGCGTATGGGAAGTGATGGAGCAGAGCTAGCAGGTAGGGGGGACAGGTCATATATAAAGCCTGAAGGTGAGACCAGGTAGGTGTGACAAAGTGGGCCCAGAGAAGGGAGTGGAACCTGTGTGAATGACGAGGGTGGGACTAGGCAAATGAAGTAGGAAGGTGGAGCCAGGCAGGAATCAAGGGAGTGGGGGAGGACAAAGGGTGTGGGAAAAAAATAGGGGCGGAGCTAGGTAGGCAGGCAGAGGTGGAAGGCAGGGATAGGGGACGGGATCTGGGTTGGGGCCGGCCAAGGGCACAGAAGGAACAAGGGTGAAGACAGCCAAGGGAAGTGGGAGCGTTAAGTATGAGCAGTTTAGAGGCGGAGCTAGGGGCGGGGCCATGTAGAGTGGGTGGAGCATGGTTAAAGAAAATGGGGCGGGGAATATAGGAAGGACAGGGTAGGGCTAGGGGCGGAGTGAATAGAAGGTAAAGTGGGGGTTAGGGGCAGATTCATATTGGGTGGAGCGCGGGCTTGGAGACAGGGAGGTGTGTCTGGGTAGCGGCAGGCTCCTCTGGAGGTGGGACTTGGGCGGAGTCATGTGGAGTAGGAGAAGTGTGATGGGGCGGGGTCACAAGGATGGGGCGGGGCGTCTGGTGGTGGGAAGCATTGCTGGAGGCGGGACTTGGGCGGAGCCATATGGTGGGCGGAGCTGTGGGGGCGGGGCCATGTGGACGGGCGGGGCGCGGGCTGGGCTTGCTCGCTGCAGCTGCTGTGCCCCCCCCCCCAGCACGCGCTCCCGGACCCGGGCCCGTGGACCGGGACACCCAGGAGGACGCCCGCCGCGCCCGGCCCAAGCCTCCACGAGCGGGGCGCAGCGCGCAGGGTCCGGGCGCGGGCGGCTGGCAGCCACCGAGGATCCCAGCCTGGGGCCGGCCGAGGTGAGTGTCGCCAAGGAGGTGGCGGGGAGACGCCGGCAGGGACCTGTCGGAGCCTTTGTCTGCGGCGCGCAGCCCCAGTCGCGCCGCCTCTCCTCCCGCCCTCCCAGGAGCCGGATCTCTGCCGCACTCCTTGTCCTGGGAAGAGGGGTTCTCTCGCCCAGTGCCAGACCCCCTGCATCTCAGCTGGGAGCGCAGGACGCAAGCTCTAGAAGGGGACAAACGCAAGTGGCCTTGGCCAAGCCGGGTCGTGGCACTACCTCCTCTTTTGGTCACACCCCAGGGGTCCTTGCACCTGAAGTTCCTTCCGGACCCACCTCCTTTCATCTATCCTTTCGGTACAGCCAGTCTAGTTCTAGTTCTTGGGAAAGGTTAGGGCAGAGGTGGGGCCTGGGCACTGGGTCACGACCTCCGAGTTGCACCAGAGGTCTCCCCTTTGCTGGGGGCCGTGTGGGCCCGGGGTCCAACTTTGGTTCTGCTGGGGCTGCCTGCGGAAGAAACATCAGGATCTGCCAGTATCGGGACTGTGCAGAAACCTAAAACATGAAGGGAGATCGGCCCAAGCTGCCCCTCAGCCCTGAGGACATCCCAGGCCTTGATCAGTCTGGCACTGATGTTACATTCATCTGTCCCCTGGCTCTCAAAGAGGAGATTCTCCCAAGGGACTCAAAACCCACAACCCTACAGCGAGGAGTGGAGTCTTAGGATGCGCAGGGAGACTCCATAAATGATGTCAGGGCACGGGACAGGGGCATCCAAGGGCATTTAGTAAGGAGGAGTTGTGGTTGGAGCCAGAAGTTCAAGGCCTGATGAGGTTGAGCAGGTTGGCTTTTCAAGTGAAATTTAGTTTCCCTGCCCCTTCTGCTGGCTTCAGGTGTGGGGCAAGCAGCTTGGGAGACAATCCCTACAGCAACTGGGAGGGGCCGGTGGTGGTCAGCCAGGTCAGGGTCCTGTTGGAGCTATCTGGCTGTGGGTTTGACTTCTCCTCCTTGGTCATCTCTTCTGCAGACTGGCGCTGTGTGCCTAGTTTGACAGAACTGCTGAGAGCTAGGAGCCCTCTTTGGCCCACTCGGTGCTAAGGGGCAGCTTGGATCAGCATTAAAACACCAAGTGTGAGCAGCTAAGCTTTTCCTACCCACCACCCAGTCCCTCTCTGTGAAGTACTCTGTCACTCTCCAGGCGGGTGAACTGGTGCCAAGGATGGTCTGAAGGCTAAAGAAATGACCTGTGTCATCTCCGATGCCTTTGTGACAAGCACGAAGGGGTCCCGAGTCAGGCATGTAGAGAAAAGCTTCCTTTCCCATGTCTATCTGTATGCCCTTAAAATTTAATTGAAGTGAATATACGAGGGAAGATCCGAGACCCTGGATGTTCAATGTGGGGGGCTGGGAGAAGAGAGCGATGAAAGCCGTGGGGACAGTGTGGGTGGCAGCTGCCCGCCACGCTGACTGAGCCAGAGCAAGCAGCCTGGCAGGATGCCGAACACATCCGCCTTCCCGGATGGTGTGGCCTCAGCCAGGCAGAAACCTCTCACGCTGGTCCGGCTTGTCTGGAAGACTGCATCATAGGAGCCCCTACTGAACATGAGCCAGGCTTTTTGGATCCTGGGTGTCCTCCAGGACTGAGCCTCTATACCTAGTGGGTCCATGGACACTGTGAATAGTATCTCAACAGTAGCCCCTTACCCAGCCCCTCCTGTTTAGTGAGGGAGGGTTGGTGGGCTGGAGTCCGATTGGGTAACTTTAAGCCTTTCACCAACCCACCTCTTTGGAGATCAGACAAGTGTATGCAAGTGACAAACAAGACCAGGATTGTACCCAACTCCACTGTCATTCAAGCCCAGGCCAGCTATGCCCTAAGCCTTTCTAAGTCTCTCCCAATTCCAGATGCTGTTACTAGGACCAGAGTGGCTGGAGAGGGGCGCCTTAGGAAAGTCTTGAGCCTGGAGGGGAGGTTCACCTGGCTTCCCATCTCCCAGAAGAAGTTCCCAGCCTCTTGTTCATGAGTACTAGTCACCTCTGGGTCAGCCACAAATATGGGAAGTTCCTTGGTCCCCAGAACTTAAGTATGCTTTGGGTTCCAAGGCCCCAAGGAGACCCCAGTCTTGATCCCTTGACCCTAACACAACTCTGTTGAGAGAGAATGGAGAAAAGATATATTCAGGAAGAGGATTTGGTAACTGGTGGGAAGAACCAACCTTGGACTCTGGGAAAGAGGTAAACTGAGGCAGAAGAGCTGCAGAAATGACCTGGCAAAGAAATGAAAACAGATGGCTATGGCACAAGGCATGCTGGTGTCACAGGTACAGAAATACTTGATGTAGTTCCAAAAGGCGGGGTCCCTTAGGGATGGGGGCCTCGGCTTCTTCCATGGCCTCTCTCATGTGTGCTTGCTGAGAAAGAGAAGCTGTCTATGTCCATGATCTGACCAGCACTGCGATGTTCCCATCTCTGTGTATGTCTCATGCTCTAGAAAGAGTATGGATCTTTTTGTTTTCAGATCAAATTTTCAACAGTGTTTTAAAATTCACCTGAGAAAAGCTAGACACTCCATGTACACAAGGTTACCTAGGTATCGGGGCTTTTCCCAGCCATGGGTTCCCTTTTCTCCAAAGATAAGGACAGGACTGCAGATCTGAACTGAAACAAGAAACAATGAGGCAAGAAAGAGTGCAGTGGGTGTGGCTCAGTGGTAGATCACCCGCTTGAAACCTCCCAGTGAGGGGCTGGGGTCCTGGCGCAGCTGCAGAGTACCTGCCTAGAATCTCCTGGGGGAGCTGTAGCTATGGTTCAGTGTCCCAGAAAGACATTATCACACAAACCTGGGTTGGATTCTGGACTCTCCTACTTTCTGCCCACGAGAGCAGAGTGAGTATTGTTACCCTGCATCGCTCCCTTCTGTCGGCTAGCTGAGGAACGGGTAGCAGCACCTTCCTCTCAGAGGGAAAGGATGAGTGAGACATTGCAGCTCTCGCTGGTGAACAGTCTCTGTAATGTCACCCGTTGTTTCTGATTGCTCACTGGGTCCTGGCATTCCAACTCCAATTTATTTTTCCACTCTGTCTATGTATGTCTCCTTTGCCCAGGGTTTTCTCCTGCGCGAAGGCCACCTAGCTGCTCTTAGGACAAAGACCTCTGAACTGAGCTCCTGGGCTGTAGTCTCTGCTCTTACCACCCAGTTTCCATAGCAACAGGCAAGGTCACATCACCTCACTGCTGAGCTTGTATCCTTCATGATGAAACATCAAAGGAGAAACAGGGCTGGAAAGATGTCTCAGCCGTTAGGAGCATGTACTGTTTTGGCAGAGGAACCAAGTTTGGTTCCCAACACCCAAGTCAGGTGGCTCAATATGGTTCATAACTCCAGTTCTAAGGGGGATCTGAGCCCTTTGAGTTCCTCAGGAACCAGCACTCATGGACACAGACACACATATAATTAAAATAATAAGATAATTTTTAAAAATATATTTTTAAATGATGGGAGAAATAAAGACAGATGTGGTAGGACATTCCTGTAGTCCCAGCTCTGGGAGGCTGAAGCATGAGGATCACAAGTTCTAGGCCAGCCTGGGATGCAGAGAAAATCCTGTCTCAAAACAAAGCAGATGTATCTCAGTGGTAGAGCACCTGCCTAGAATCCCCCAGTGAGGGACTGGTGGCGTGGCTTAACTGTAGAGCACCTGCATAGCATGTATGAGTCTCTGAGCTTCATCCCCAGTTCAGCAAAATATGTTAAAACAAGTAAACAAATGGGTAAGGAATAAATGGACAGGACGACCCTCGGGCATGCAGCCTGATGACTTAGCTGTGGGAGCATGGTGTCCCCTCCCCTTACCACTTTTTCTGCCTCATCTTCTTTCCTCACAGTGTGAACTGCAATGGGCTCCATTGGAAGCCAGCGCCTCAAGGAGCCCTGTGTGGCAGCCACATCTGGCCAGAGTGTGGTGACAAGTTTCAGCTTTGACAACTTCCAGCTGGAGACAACAGCAGAGGGTGCTCAGGATCCAAGTATCAGAGTCAGGGGTGTCCCTACTTTCACAGACTCTGGTGAGTAAGTGACACTGTCTTCCTCAGGGCCATGACTGGCCACACAGCCTCCAGTCAGTCTTTGGGGCAGCAGGAGCCTCAGGTTGTCATGGAGACTAAGAGACTCAGTCAGGGTTAGGTGGCTAGGGTAACGATTACACCCGATGTTCACTTCTGCACTGTGTCATGTGATCTTTGCTAGTGGCCATCCACAGAGACAGGCCATGGTTGTAGAGTTTCCTTCTCTTTTGTTCTTCAAAGCAAACTGTTCCTGGCTGCAGGCAATGAGGTTTGGATAGGAAGTTCAAATCGCTGCTTCTCAGTTCCACTGTGTGATCTGGGGCAGAGACCTAAAACATCCCTGAGCCTGTTTCCCCAAACTAAAGAGCTGTCCCAACCTACTGTGCAATTGGACTTGCAGAGCAGGTCTGGGGTGGGACGGGTTCGGGTTCAGCCCTGCCCCTATCTCTGGCCTGCTTGGGGACTTGGTGCATGCTTGAAGGACAGTGCCCAGTGCAGGCCTCAAAGCAACTGCAACTGCAGCAAACTGTAGTGTCCGTTAGCACCGTCCTGGGAACTGGGGACACCTGTGAGGTAGCATTTTGTGCAGCTGCTTGTTTGCAGTAGTTCTGTTTCTGGCTCGGAAACGTTCTTGGTAGAGTTCTGCTGGCTGAGCCCCATGTTGGGTTATGAAGAACACCTGCTCCTGTGCAGAGGGGTGGAGTCACTTCAGTGCCAGCCCCCAAAGATGACAGTAGACATGGTAGCGGAAGGGCCCTGGCAGACAGGGATATGTAGTGAGCGGTGCTCAGGTATCAATGCTGACTTGAACTGTAAAGGCTGCAGTTATGGTGCTCTTGGTGGTGGAGGCTATATCAACCAGGGTTCAGTTAAAGAAAGAGAGTCAGGAAATGCTAGACAGAAGAAAGGAAGGAAGGAAGGAAGATGATAGATAGATGATTGAAAGAGAGATAGATGGATGATGGATAGAAGATAGATAAATGATTGATTGACAGATAATTAGATAGATAGATAGATAGATAGATAGATAGATAGATAGATAGATAGATAGATGGATGGATGGACTGAGGGATGGATGGATGATAGAAGGCCAGGTATGATGACTCACACCTATAATCTTAGCATTTGGGAAGCTGAGATAGGATTGCTAATACCCTAGACCAGCCTGGGATGCATAACTAAACTTTGTCTTAATAAAAACCAAATAAATAGCCGGGCGGTGGTGGCGCACGCCTTTAATCCCAGCACTCGGGAGGCAGAGACAGGCGGATCTTTGTGAGTTCAAGTCCACCCTGGTCTACAGAATGAGTTCCAGGACAGCCAAGGCTGCAGAGAAACCTTGTCTTTTTTTTTTTTTTTTTTTTAAGATTTATTTACTTATTATGTATACAGTGTTCTGTTTGCATGTATCCCTGCAGGCCAGAAGAGGGAGCCAGATCTCATTACAGATGGCTATAAGGCACCATGTGGGTGCTGGGAATTGAACTCAGGACTTCTGGAAGAACAGCCAGTGTTCTTAACCTCTGAGTCATCTCTCCAGCCCCGAAACCTTGTCTTGAAAAAACAAACAAACAAACAAACAACAACAACAAAAATAAATAAATAATAGGTATCTGAAAAGATAGATGAATAGATAAACGATAGATGGATGAGTGGGAGAGTGGATAAAGGGACAGATAGCTAAATGATAGGTGGGTGGGTGAATGGATAGGTAGATTAAATAGATCATAAATTGGATGGGGTGGATGGATAGGCAGATGGATAGAGGGATATATAGATGATGGATGAATGGAGGCTATATGGATGTATGATTGTAGATAGATGATGGATGAACAGTTGGAAGGGGTATTAGGTGAATGATGAAGGATGAATGGATGCATGAATGGATGTATAGATGAATAAATAGAAGATGATGGATAGATAGATAATGGCTAGATGGATGGATAGAAAGATGACTGAGGAATGGGTTGGTTGGATGAGGGTTAGATGATGGATAGATGGATGAAGGATGGATGGATGAATAGTGGATTGGATGGATGAATGAATGGAGGATGTATGGATAGATGGATGAGTGCATGAATGGAGAATGTATGGATAGATGGATGCATGCATGAATGGAGGATGTATGGATAGATGGATGCATGCATGAATGGAGGATGTATGGATAGATGGATGCATGCATGAATAGAGGATGTATGGATAGATGGATGCATGCATGAATGGAGAATGTATGGATAGAGGCATGACTGATGGATGAAGGGTGTATAGATAGATGGAGGATGGATGGATATATGGATAGATGCATGGCTGATGGATGTGGGGATGCATGAGTGGTTAGATGATGGATAAATGGATGAAGGATGGATGGATGAACAGCAAGATAAATCGATGCATGGATAGAGGATATATGGATATATAGATAGATAGATAGATAGATAGATAGATAGATAGATAGATAGATGGATAGGAAGAAGAATAGTTATAGATATCATGTTGATCTGTACACATACATAGATTATAGATATTATAAGAAATTTGGCTTACTAAAGTGGGTCTGGTGAAGCCATTATCTTAGCGCACACTCTGTAGCTATAACAAAATACCTTAGGCCAAGTACTTTGTAAAAGATAGAGGTGGGCTGGAGAGATGGCTCAGCAGTTAAGAGCACTGGCTGTTCTTCCAGAGGTCCTGAGTTCAATTCCCAGCACCCACATGGTGGCTCCCAACCATCTATAATGAGATCTGGCTCCCTCTTCTGACCTGCAGACATACATGCAGACAGAACACTGTATACATAATAAATCAATCAATCTTAAAAATAAAAAAAAAAATAAAAGATAGAGGCACTTTAAGCCTCCAGTGGCTGGAAAGTCAAGAATTTGTCACCAGTTTCTGTTTGGTTCTTGTGAGGGCCTCATGGAGACTGGCACCACAGTGTGGGATTCTGAGGGCAGTGTCACATGAGGAAGCAGGAAATGGGAGCAAGTCACAGGAAATGCCAGGCTTATTGATGGCTCACTCACTCAGACTCCCAAAAAATGATGAACTAAATAATTTGTTTAAAACCTTAGAAGGTGACAAGGACTTAAATAGTCCAAGAGAATTATCACCTGAAGCTGAGAAAGAATTGGCCTTGGTAGAAAAGAAAGTACATGAAGGGCACGTAGATCGTATTGCTCCAAAGCTGGATTGCATTTTGGTTATTTTACCTTCTAGGCATTCCCCAACAGGAATATTAATGCAAAGGGAAGATATTATATTGGAATGGATATTTTTACCAAATAAACCAAATAAAAAATTAAAAACTTATGTGGAAAAAATCTATGACTTGATTTGGAAAGGAAAATTGAGACTTTGTCAATTAGCAGGAATAGACCCAGCAGAAATTGTCATACCTTTAACTAAGGAGGACATTGAAAAATTATGGATAGAAAATGAAGCTTGGCAAAAAGCTTGTAGTAATTTTAATAAATAAATAAATCTTAAAAATATAAAATAGTAATTTTAATAAATAAATAAATCTTAATTATATTTATAATAAATAAATCTTATTAATAAATAAATAAATCTTAAAAATAAAAAAAAATGAGCGAGAGCACACTTCTTGCAGAGAAGCATCAGCTCGTTTCAAAGATCGAACCACCTGTGACCTGCATTGCCCCAACGATGACCAAACCTTCTCCAGCACATGAGCCCAGTGGGGACATACCACACCCAGGCACAGCAGAGAATCTAATCCAAAGCAGACAGGCCTGCATCCCCACCCCGGGCTGAGGTCAGTTCCCAGAAGACCAAAATACCTCACCTGATTAGGCCAGAGCCACTCAGAGTCATATTCTTCTTGGATGAACTCAAAGACCTCTTCAGAGGGACTTTCTCCCCAGACCCCTTCCCAGCCACACCTCAGCAAGTCACATAAACAACCAGGCCCCAGGCCTCAGCCTGCTGGGATGGCCTATGAAATGGTCCCTCACAGTGTACCACTTACCAACTCAGCTCCCATACACAGCTCCTTAAAGCATATTTACATACATACCAAATAAAGCCATATCAGGGTCATACCACCACTAAGCATAACACAGTCCATCTTTAGGCCCCTGACACTATGTAAGCCCATTCCTCAGAGATCATTGGTAGATGCTGACAATTCTTCCAGGTCCTGTAACCACAATACAGCTAGCAATTTGGAGCACATCGAAAGAAAGAAAGAAAGAGAGAGAGAGAGGGAGGAAGGAAGGAAGAAAGAAGAAAGAGGAAGAGAGGAAGGAAGGAAGAGAGAGAGAAAAAGGGAAAGAAAAGAGGAAACATTATATGTCTGTTATCTTTGTTTATCTTGTGGGGTGGAGAGCACACCTGTGTCATGGAGGTCAGAGGACAGCTTACGGGAATCAGTTCTCTCCTTCCACTAGGTGGGTTCCGAGTACTAAATTCAGGTCATCAGGCTTGGCAGCACTCACCCCTACCCACTGAGCCATCTCTCCAGCCTTCTATGAACACATCTTATATTACTGATAAGGGCATGTGAGAGTGAATAAAAAATATTTAGGGGCTGGCACAGTGGGGTCACCAAGCCCGATGACTTGGATTTGATCTCCGAATCCACATGATATTGAGAACTGACTTCCAGAAGTCGTCTCTGGCCTCCACATGCACTCTATGGCATGTACACACATACATTAAAAAAAAAAAAAGCAGCCAGGTAGAGGGCTCCTGGGTAAAATGCTTACTATGCAAGCACGAGGACCTGAGTTCAGTCCTCAAAATGTGTATGAAAACTGGGTGTGTGGGCTGGAGAGACGGCTCAGCAGTTAAGAGCATTGGCTGCTCTTGCAGAGGACCACCCAGGTTCCGATCCCAGCATCCACAAGGAAGCTCACGACCATCCGTAACTCTGGTTCCAGGGGATCCAACACCTTCTCCTGGCCTCCACAGGCACCGGCATGCATATGGTGCACAAATATACACTCATGAAAACACTTACACACATAAAATAAAAGTAAGTAAAATTTCAAAACAGAACAACGAAAGCAAACAAACAAACAAAAACAAAGCAGGTGTGGTAGTGAGCAGCTGTTGTCCCAGCGCTGGGGGAGGCGGAGAATCCCTGAGGCTCTCAGGCCAGCCAGTCTCATTGGTAAGCTCCAGGTTCAGTGAAAGACTATCTCAAAAATAAGGTGAAGAGTGATGGAGTAAAGCTCCTGATGTCACCCTCTACATGTGCACCCCCCAACACACATACTCATAATGTCAGCCACGTGATCGTAGTGTATGTTCATGATGTGCTCTTTCTCTGGTCCATTCGGGTTCCCTTTGCTGCCAACAGACACCTCCCTGCCCAAAGCACTGGTCCTGGCAGGTGACCGAGCCTTAATTTCTGAAGGCTTGGGGTATTAGGGACCCTGATTGCATTGGGTTCTTGGGGTCTCCCATTAGCTGTGACAGAGAATGGAAGTGCCCCAAGAGGCCAAGAGGCCCTCTCATATGCCGGGCATGGTCTCTTGTGTTTGTTTTTGTTTTTGTTTTTTTGAGACAGGGTTTCTCTGTGTAACAGCCCTGGCTGTCCTGGAACACACTTGTAGACTAGGCTGGCTTCAAACTCACAGAAATCCACCTGCTTCTGCCTTCTGAGTGCTGGGATTAAAGGCATGAACCACCACACCTGGCCCCAAACCCATTCTTTCTCATTCCTACAGACAGTATCAACTTGCCATCCCTTTGATGGTTGGAATCAATCCCCCTTCCACAAAGGTCTTCTGTCTTGGCTGGGGACTCAGGGCCAGAGTGGCAAGCATTTATGCTCCAAACAACAAAATCATCATGTCTTGGTGTCAAAGCTGGAACTCCCTAGGTCACGGGATGAGTATGTAGCCTAGTTGGTAGAGAGCTTGCTTAGCATGTGTGAGACTCTGGGTTCCATCCCTAGTATCAAATAAATCAAGTATGGTAGTTTATGCCTATAATCCCAGCACTCAGGAGGTAGAGACAGGAGTATCGGAAGTTTAAGGTCATCCTTGGCTACATGGTGAGTCGGAGGCCAGCCTGGAGTCTTATTGGGAGTTGGGGAAAGAAGGAAAAGAAAGGAAAGAAAGAAACCCACCAGATCAGCAGGGACAGAAATGAGCATTTTTGTCAGTAGTTGTTAAAGGGACATGTCCATGTATCACGGCCATGTCCACCCTGGTTCCTGGATCCCAGCATCCTGTCTAGGGAGACAACTGCCCATCCTGGACACTGCATTAGAACATTAGACCTTGCCAGCCCCACAAAGCATTGCCACTGGCTGATCCCATCACAGGGTCTTCAGAAGGCCACCCCACTATTTGGTCAGGCTTGCCGTGGCCAGGGTGGTTGTGATGGGTGGACAATAGGTACAGTGACAGCCCTCATGGTGGCCATAGTGGCTGGGTTAGTTACCTGTCTCATGGCTGTGACAAAAATGCCTGACAAAGGCCACTTAAAGGAAGGGATAGGGTTGCTGTGGCTTGCAGTTTGAAAGATACAGTCCATCGTGGCGAAGAAGGCATGACCTGAGATCATGAGCTAGTGTCAGGAAGCAGAGAGAGAAGAGAGCTTTGTTCAGCTCAGTCCATGGCAATTGATGTCACCCACGTTCAGGGTGGGTTTTACCATCTCATTTAACCCCATCTAGATACTCTCTCACAGACGTGGCCACCATGAGTCTAAACCCTGTCTACTTGACAATCAAGATTGGCTATCAGCAGGCCTGGGGAAGTGGTTCAATGAGTAAAACACTTGCCAAGCAAGTATGAGGATATGAGTTCAAACCCCAGAACTCATAAAAAAAAAAAAAAACAAAACAGCACAGTAGTGCACATCTGTAATCCACCTGCCTCTACCTCCAGAGTGCTGGGATTAAAGACATGTGTCACCACACCTGGCTAAAATTTAAATTAAAAAAAAATTAAAGGGCTGGAGAGATGGCTCAGAGTTTAAGAGTCTTTTCTGCTCTTCCAGAGGACCCAAGTTCAGTTTCCAGCACCCACATCAGGTGGCTCACAACTGCTTGTAACTTTAACTTTAGGAAATGGGATGCCCTCTGTTTCTGTGCGCGCACACACACACACACACACACACACACACACACACACACACACATTGAAAAATAAATAAATAGATTAGGCATCATTATGGCTGTGATGTTTGTGGCCTTAAAGATAGTGATGTGGATGGCTGGGGCCCTGGTCGTCAACAGTGGCTGTGGTGGTGGCAGATGGCAGCCCTGGTGCACTGGCCACAGCCTGAGTGTGCTCACTAGTCTCTCCTGGTGTCTCCCCACTTAGCGATAGAGGAGCCTGTGCCAGATGACCGCTACCATGCCATCTACTTTGCCATGCTGCTGGCTGGCGTGGGCTTCCTACTGCCATACAACAGCTTTATCACTGATGTGGACTATCTTCACCACAAGTACCCAGGTGGGTCTCTCTGCCATCTACATTGCCCTCGAAGGCAGCTCAGTACCCTCTGCCTGGACCAGGGCCTTCTGGGAATCCCAAGGGGTGGGATCCTGCTTGGAGATGTTGTATGGAGAGAACTTTGAATGTGGTTTTTGGGGACCCAGCAGGGAACTGTACCAAACTGGGTGGATGAGTAACTGTGGCATTGACTTTATCTGGAGAATGTAGTTGTTACTTTCTTGTTGCTATGGTAAAAAGGCCTGGCAAAAGCCACTGAAGGGAGAGAGGAACTTGTTCTGACTTATGGTTTGCTGGATATTGTCCACCCTGGGAGAGAAGGCTGGGAAGGCTTGGTGGAGGGAGTGGGAGGCTGGCTGGTCACATTGCAGTCACACTCCGGAAGCAGAGAGTGAGCTGGAAGTGGTTCCCCCTGTAAAATCCCAAGACCCTCCCTGGTGACTGACATCCTCCAGTGAGGCTCCACCCCCTAAAGGGTCTGCAGCCTTCTCAAACAGCATCACCGTCTGGGGACCAAGTGTTCCAGCGTGTGAGCCCATGGGGACATTTCACATTTAAACCTCAACAGGGAAGAAAGGTAGGTTATGGACCTACGTGTGGAGGCTGAGTTACCCAGGGACCAACCTGGCAGGCTGAGGGACAACTGTCAAGTATGTGAATCTCCTCTCCTCAGAGTAGCCACTGATTCACGCTGAGCAATCAGCCCCTGGGGAAGAGTGAAGAGCCCTTGCAGGGGTGAGTGCAGAGGTTGAAAGTCCCTGGGTCCCTGTCTCTCTTATATCCAGGGACCTCCATTGTGTTCGACATGAGCCTCACCTATATCTTGGTGGCATTGGCGGCTGTGCTTCTAAACAACGTTGTGGTGGAGAGGTTGAACCTGCACACTAGGATCACCACAGGTATTCAAAGCTACTCTATGCTGTCCCCTCCCAGAGGCTCCAAGCGCCTCAGCCCATGGCACCTGCCCACCTAGCTTCCTAGCCTTGTCTGTGAAACACGTGCTTTTTCCTTATTTTCAATAATTTATTTTATGTACATTGGTGTGAAGGTGTTAGATCCCCTGGAACTAGAGTTACATACAGTTGTGAGCTGACATATAGGTGCTGGGAATTGAACCCAGGTCCTCTGGAAGAGCAGCCAGTGCTCCCAACCGCTGAGTGATCTCTCCAGCTCCACACGTGCTTTTTCTAGGACCACTGTGGGCTTTGTTCTTGGAAGCCAGCATCAGGCCACTTGCCAGCACAATGGCAAACGCTTCCACAGGCTCTTGTGACCCCTAAAGTTAGAGCCCTAGATCCCCCCTGTAAAGTGACTTTCAGCTTCAAGGCTCAGCTCGGATGACTACTCCTCCAGAAAACCCTCAGAATTTCCCTGTAGACTCTCCTGGAGTCTTCTACCTGCCTAATATTCTAGGGGACAGGTAGCCACAGTGTCTGAGACATAGCTCTCTGGAAAATGGGGTGAGGCGAGGAGCGCCCACCTGGTGCTCACCGTGCCCCTCACGACTTCTCTGCTCCCTGTAGGCTACCTCCTCGCCTTGGGTCCCTTGCTCTTTATCAGCATATGTGATGTGTGGCTTCAGCTCTTCTCTCACGACCAGGCTTACGCCATCAACCTGGCCGCTGTGGGTACTGTGGCCTTTGGATGCACAGGTAGGGAGTGGGGCCAGGATGCACCAGAAGGCCTGAGCCTAAGTGCTCTGTGGCCCTGTTGCACAGGTAACACACTCTACAAGGTGAGTCAGTCCAGGTGCTGGCCATGTGTCTCTGAATACACCAGAGCATGTGTACACACCACACACATGCACACATAGGCACCAAGGGGACTCTCATGTGGCACAGGTTTGGAATGCAGCCCCCTGGTTCTCTTGAACTCCAGATCCTCCTGTCTCTACCTCCTTCATGCTAGGATCACAAGCATGCACCCCCACACCCAGATTATGCAGCGCTGGGCACAGAACCCAGGGCATCATGGATGCCAAGCAACCTCTTGTACTAGCTAAGCTCACTCCCTCTTTTTTACTGAGACAGTCTCAAGCAGTCCAGGCTGGCTTTGAACCCCTAATCCTGCTGCCTCCAGCTCCCAAGTATTGACATTACGCGTGTACATCCACACACTCAGCTCTCCCTTGCTTTTTTTTTTTTTTTTTTTTTTTTTTTTTGGTTTTTCGAGACAGGGTTTCTCTGTGTAGCTTTGCGCCTTTCCTGGAACTCACTTTGGAGATCAGGCTGGCCTTGAACTCACAGAGATCCACCTGCCTCTGCCTCCCGAGTGCTGGGATTAAAGGCGTGCGCCACCACCGCCCGGCTCTCCCTTGTTTTTACTACATGGTCCAACCCCATCAGAAATGGGGCGGGAGCTGTGTTCCATAGAGCCACTCAGAGATTTAGGTTGACAGCCCCATTTCAACCGATAGCCTCTACCATCACTACTATTGAAAAAAAAGGCTGAGAGTAAGTTTGCCCTGTCTCATCCAGCAAGGGACATGTATCGTCTCCTCTTGCATCAGACAGTACTTGTCAGTGACCTTGAACCCCAGGGGCAGGGAAGTGGCTGCTCTGTGTGCGATGTTCAGGGCAACACTGTTTCCTCCCCATGTTGCTGTCTGGCTGTGTTAAACTCACCACCGCTCTAGTGTTAGGCCCTCTGAGCACCTGTCCTCCAGAGCCAACATAGCACGGGCGGTTCATATTGCCTCTGTGTCAAATGATATCTGACCACTTCCTCCCTCTCTCTCTTAAGTGCAGCAATCTAGCTTCTATGGCTACACAGGATTACTGCCCAAGAGGTACACGCAGGGGGTGATGACTGGAGAGAGTGAGTATTGAGACCCCCAAGGGGGCACCAGTCTGGGAAGCCTACTGGGCATGTCCTAGTTAGGGAAGTGTTCCAGAAAGCTCTACACATGCTGGATTGGGGATGGTGACTGTCAATGGCAAGGGATGGACCGATAGGTGGGAGGGACACGTGTGCACACCTATGTGTGGAATTCCTTTGGAGCATGAGAGCCATAGCTCCAGTGAGTATTCAGGTGGGGATATTTGCGTACCCATTGTGTGATTTTTTTTCCAGAGAGATGTAATCAAATGTCTGCTCACTCCAGATAGGACACCATTGGTATACCAAAACCCATGCCACCCAGTCTAGCTTTGCTGCACCTATGGGTTTGTTAGGACTGACTTACAGGAGCATCACTGAGAAGCCCACCCCAGGCCCGGTGTTAACTGGGGAAAACTGTGTGCCCGGGCTCCTGGCACAGCCTGCAGGCAGCTCTGCTGCTGGCGGGAGACTCTCCTCCCCACAGCAATTGTTACTGCTTGGATAACCTTCAGGAGGGGCCTTGAGAATCTTGTGTGGTTCAGCTAGACTTTTTTTTTTTTTTTTTTTTTTAAAGATTTATTTATTATGTATACAGTTCTGCCTGAACATATCCCTGCAGGCCAGAAGAGGGCGCCAGATCTCATTACAGATGGTTGTGAGCCACCATGTGGTTGCTGGGAATTGAACTCAGGACCTTTGGAAGAACAAGCAGTGCTCTTAACCTCTGAGCCATCTCTCCAGCCCTCAGCTAGACTTTTAATCTTTATTTCTTGAGTCTTTTGAACCTTCCTCCTTCCTTTAGGAGGGAGTGTTTCAATTTTAGAAATTTGCAAAATTGTGTGTCTGTGTGTGTGTGTGCGCTCAGGACCAAATCCTCCTCAAATTCCCCCTATCCACCACCACCAGACACCCTTGCTTATCACTCTGCTACTTAAACCCTTTTGTCTGCCAAGCCACATCCCAGATGCCCCTTTCTGATACACAGCACCCTTGCACGAGTCTGAAATTTACCCAATGTCCAGACCTCAAAAGACCTCTGGACATGCCCTTCAGGAGGACTCCAAGTGTGTCCCATCCCACCCTCTATTCTGTAGCTAGTCACAACCCAGCAAGAAGCTGGGCCCAACCATCATCCTCAGGGGCTGCTCTCCGAATCTCGGCTTCTTCTGCAATGTATTGCCTGGAACATCAAACCACACCACCTAGAGCTGACTTCTGGAAGGTGGTCAGCACACAGGTGGCTTTGCAAGCCAGCAGATTTTTGTTGTTGTTGTTTTGAGAGAGGGTCTCGTATAGCTCAGGCTGGCTTCAAATTATACAGCTGAGGATGCCCTTGAACTTCTGATCTTCTTGTTTCCAACTCCCAAGTGTTGAGATTCCAGGCATGTGCCATCTCTCTCTCTCTCTCTCTCTCTCTCTCTCTCTCTCTCTCTCTCTCTCTCTCTGTCTGTCTCTCTCTCTGTCTCTCTCTCTCTGTCTCTGTCTGTCTGTCTGTCTGTCTGTCTCTCTCTCTCTCTGTCTCTTTCTCTCTCTCTTTTCTTCTTTGGTTTTTTTCGAGACAAGGGTTTCTCTGTGTAGTTTTGGTGCCTGTCCTGGAACTCACTCTGTAGACCAGGCTGGCTTTGAACTCACAGAGATTCACCTGGCTCTGCCTCCTGAGTGCTGGGATTAAAGGAGTGTGCCACCACCGCCCAGCCCCACCACACTCTCTTTACCAAGGGTTGGAAGTAGAACCCAGGACATCACACATGTTTAATAAGCACTCTACCAACTGAGCCACATTCCTAACCCAAACCAGTAGATTTTGTGGTGGAATCAGTGTGGCTAGCCCATCAGGATGGTGTTGGTGTACTGATTTGGTAGCCAAGAGCCCCTCAACACAGACTTACTTAGAGCCCTGCCCATCTTCTTCAGCTCATGGCAGACATGACTAGTCTTGCCCCACACTGCTCTGCAGCTGTGGGTTGAACTTAAGCAAAACTCTACCTGCTCTCTGCAGCAGTCCTGCCTGCCTTGACCCTGACACCCTCCTCCAACTGGCCCCTGCTGGGAGCGTGAGGGTGGGAACCTTTCGGTATTTCACACACCCTTGTGACTGTTATTCACTTGGAGTGCTCACTCTCAGTCTGTGTGCCTGGCTCTCCAGTACCGCAGACCCCCTGGCTTAACTGTCCCCTCCCAGGGAACGCTACTCTGATCCTTCCCCTCTGGACACGTCTTCTGCCACAATGTATACCCTGTACCACTGTTGTGTGTTTCCATGGCTTATCTGTGGCCTCTCTCCATTAAGCCTAGGAAGGCAGGGCCTTGTGTCCTCCCTGTGGAGTACCTCAGGGCAGGACACCAGCTCAGTGATGCTGCCCATGGTGTGAAATGACGGGGGTGGGGGGTGGGGTGAGAGCAGCAGCAGTCCTGGGGGAAGGGGAGCTGAAGCAGGCTGTATGGGTAGAGTCTAGGAGTGGGTGGGGCTAGTGAGATCAGGCTCAGCTGGGCTGGGGGTCCGGAGACAAGACATAGGGGTGAGGGGCTTCAAGGGGTTGGGGGAGGACTTGGAGAGAAGTTGGGGCCTTGGACAGGATGGAACTGGCAGAGATCAGCAAAGTAGGGTGGGGCTGGGAGAAGTTGGGGCCTTGGACAGGATGGCGGGTGGGGCCTGGTAGGACGGTAGACCAGGTACTGTGGATTGGGACTGGAGCAGCGGGTGGATGGAGTGGGTAGAACTCAGTGAGGGAAGACTGGTGGTGGATGGGATGGAGTCAGGGTAGGGGGTGGCTTGGTTGAGAGAGGCCTTGGGAATGCTCAGTAGCCACTGCCTCACTTCCAGGCACCGCAGGGGTGATGATCTCTCTGAGCCGGATCCTCACTAAACTGCTGCTCCCAGATGAGCGGGCCAGCACCATCATCTTCTTCCTGGTCTCCGCGGGCCTGGAGCTGCTGTGCTTCCTGTTGCACCTGCTGGTGCGGCGCAGCCGATTTGTACTCTACTACACCACACGGCCCCGCGACAGCCGCCCCATCCGGGCAGGTTACCGAGTGCACCACGATGTTGCATCAGGAGACATCCACTTTGTAAGTGCGGTGGCCTGGCCTGACCTCATTCTCCCACACAGGTGTCTGAATATGATCTCAGGCTGCAGGCTTGCTTCTGTACTCTGAGACATTCCATCCTGTGGGCTGTTTCAGCCTTCCAGAGCACCATGGATAGTCTGTGACCCTCCACCAGCTGTGGCATCTCACATCTGTGGCCCAAGACTCTCTTCAGCTCCTGTGACCCACCTGCTAGGACACCCTGTTGGGACAGTGGGAGGTGATGGTTTTTTAGCTATGGCCAGAGAGAAGAGCCCAGGATGTGTAGCAGATCTCCAAAGCCTAATGGGGGAGAACCCCAGGGCCATGAAAGTGGGGTCCAAAGAAGTCCAATAGATGGAAGGCAAGGGAATCCTGTGATGAACTCCCTTCCATCACATCTCAGGGGTGCTCCAAGGGTGGCCCCAATACCCATCCATTGAGTGGTTGGCTGTAGCCTGGGAAGGCCAATTCACAGTTCTGGAAAGCTAGAGTGCCCTCTGGTGGTTATATGCTGCATACCACCTCCGCTCTCACCCACCTCAGGGCTCGGAGGAGGGAGGCTGGGTGGAGGGAAAGAGGGCAGGTAAGCATTGGCCCTTGATAAGGAAGTGCACACAGTAGGCGCTGATTGAATGTCTGGATGACTGTGGCTATACCATTTGCCTTGGGTCCCTGGCCCATGACTCCCATCATCCCCTTCTACCCAGGAGCACCAAACTCCATCCCTGTCCAGCAGCAGGTCCCCGAAGGACAGCCCAGCCCATGAGATGGCCCACAGCAACAGTGGGGCCTACATGCGTTTTGATGTGCCTCAGCCACGAGTCAAACGAAACTGGCCCACCTTCAGAGGTCAGTATGAGGCACTGTGGGGCTGTCACCCAGGCTTGAGACATCAGGGGACCCATGAACACCACCCTCTAACACGCCTCAATTCCCCTAGCCCTGCTGTTGCACCGGTACGTTGTGGCGCGGGTCATCTGGGCCGACATGCTGTCCATTGCGGTAACCTACTTCATTACACTGTGCCTGTTTCCTGGCCTGGAGTCCGAGATCCGCCACTGCGTGCTGGGCGAGTGGCTGCCCATCCTGGTCATGGCTGTGTTCAACCTGTCAGACTTTGTGGGCAAGGTGAGGCACAGGGTGGCTTTGGGGAGTCCCAGGAAGGCTCTAGTCTTTCTGGGGCAACCCCAGACTGAGGGTTCATGTGAGTTCCAGGTGGGGAGGGTGGAAGTCATGGAGTACCGGCATCTCTAACCCTGACCTGTGGAGTATAGCCCCTGCCTGGTTTCTCTGGCGACAAGTGCATTTCAGGCTAGAATCAACCCCAGTTCTCCTGCCTCATGGTCACTAGTGGATCCCTCTGAGGATGATTCAGGCACAGGCTGCCAGCTGAGCAGCACATCTGTCACACAAGTAGATTGGTGGTCAGAGGTGGAATGGGACCCCAGCCACCCTGCAGCTCAGATGAGCCATGTCTCTTTGTGCCCAGTCTTGCTGTTACTGTGTTTTATGGAGTATGGAGGATGAGACCCAGGGCCTTGCCCTTGTCAGGCAAGCATTCGACCACTGAGCCACCCCACCACCACCCACTCAGAAATGTTCTAGAATCCCCCCAGTGAGGTGTTGGGGGAGTGGCTCAGCAGCAGAGTGCTTGCCTAGCACATTCCAGGTCTCATCCCCCATCACCAGTACTGAAGAGGGAAAAAAGTACATGCAATGCTTTGGAGGGCCTTGCAAAGTGAGCTGGATGGAGCCACAGGTGCCGGGGGACAGGCTGTATGTAGCTTGAGTGTCTGGTAGGGAGGCAGGCTCCTGGCTCGGTGGGTGACGCACACTCCCTGCTACCTGCAGATCCTGGCGGCCTTACCCGTGGACTGGCGGGGCACTCATCTGCTGGCCTGTTCTTGCCTTCGTGTGGTCTTCATCCCCCTCTTCATCCTGTGTGTCTACCCCAGTGGCATGCCTGCCCTCCGCCACCCTGCCTGGCCCTGTGTCTTCTCGCTGCTAATGGGCATCAGCAATGGCTACTTTGGCAGTGTGCCCATGATCTTGGCAGCCGGTAAAGTGAGCCCCAAGCAGCGGGAACTGGCAGGTAAGACTCACTGGCCTCAGGGACACCCAGGGCTCCCTTTTGATAGCCTAGTGCCCTTCTAGAAAGGAAACTGAGGCCTGGAGAAGCCAAGGGGAGCCAGTGAGTGAGAAAATATATTTGGTCCCAAGGGTTAAGTGACAAGGAAGTTGTAGGTATGAGGACATCTGTAAGTAACGTCTTTATTTCATTCATTCACTCACTCATTCTGCTACTACTTGGGGAGCCTGTATGTCTGGCACTCTCCTGGGCAGTGGAGACATGACGCTGCCCACATTTGCAGGGTTACAGTCCTGAGATGGAGACAGCCAATAAACAGAGAGATAACAAACAGATGTGATATGTTTCACGGTGGTAAGTCCTAGGAGTTATGTTAGTTTGAGAAGTGGGGGCAGATTCAGGGATTGGGGGGGTATGGTGTAATGTGAACAATCTTGCAAGATTTTACTGAGGAGGTGGCTTTTGAGCAAAATCCTGGAGGAAGAAGTGAGGGAGACAGGTACAGGAAGCTTCCAGAAATGGCATCCAAGCAGAAGGAGTCATATGTGCAAAGGTCCCGAGCACCTGCCTTTGATCTCCCAGTGAGGCCAGGTGGAGGCCAGGTGGATAGAGCGGGAGCAGACAGGGATGAGAAGGTTATTCAAAAACGTCTGCAGTGGTCCAGGCCTGAGGACAGGCTTGTGTGGAGGTGGGGGAAGGGCTGGTATTAGAACCTGTCTCAGTGGTTCTCAGGGTTAGCTGATAGATGGAGAGATGAGGTCTAAGAGAGTCAAACTTCCAGTTTTGGGGCCTCCTGCTGAAGGTGAGGCTGGTATTGCCATGGACTGATAGGGAAGTGAAGGAAGGGGCATCCAGGTCAGATGTGGGGGCATACTGAATTGTCCCCAAGAAGGAGACAGCTGGAGGCAGGAGGCAATAGATAAAAATGGAAAGAAGCCAGGCCTGATGGGTACAGGCCTGTCATCTAGCTCCTCAGGAGGCTAAGGCAGGAGGATTCCTGATTTGAGGTAAATGAGAACGCTTTCAAAATAAAAAAAGTAAAAAGAGGCCAGAAAATGTAGCTCCGTGGTAGAACCCCTGCCTAGAATCCCCCCAGTAAGGGACTGGGGTGTGGCTCAGTGGTAGAGCACCTGCCTAGAATCCCCCAGTGAGGGGCTGGGGTGTGGCTCAGTGGTAGATAATTGGCTTAGCTTGTGAAAGGCTACACATTCTATCTCTAAGACTGGAAAGAAAGAAAGAAAGAAAGAAAGAAAGAAAGAAAGAAAGAAAGAAAGAAAGAAAGAAAGAAAGAAAGAAAGAAAGAAAGAAAGAAAGAAAGAAAGAAAGAAAGAAAGAAAAAGAAGAGAGAGAGAGGGGAGGGAGGGAGGGGAGGGATGGAGAGAAGGAAGAGAATGAAGAAGGAAGGGAAGAGAAGGGCAGAGAAGTAGGCAAGACCTCAGGGACTCCAGTGAGATCACTCCTAAAAGACCCAAAATTGAGACAGTGGGTTTCTAGGGGAGGAGTATTTAACACAGGATGTCACAGGCTCTTAGGCACTGACAGTTGTCACCACAGTGCACACCCGAGAAGCCACGGCCACAGAAATTGTCCAGCACAGTGTGGCCTCGGCTCCCATGGCTGCTCTTCGCCCCTTACTCAGGTCAGGTCACTCTTGCCCACAGGAAACACCATGACTGTGTCCTATATGTCGGGGCTGACCCTGGGCTCTGCTGTTGCCTACTGCACCTACAGCCTCACCCGTGATGCCCACAGCAGCTGCTTCCAAACAGCCACCGCCAATGACTCCATCCCCGTCGGCCCCTGAGCCAGACCCACCTGACCCTGCCCACTGCCCAGGGAGGGCTGCTCAGGCCAGCCACCCCAAGGCCTGAGGACCCTCCCCACCCTTGCCTCAGTGCCTGCGGGGTCCTGGCCGCCTCCTAAGCCACTAAAGCCACCTCACCACTTCGTTCCAGCTGTCCACTGCAGTTGGAACATGTCTTCACCACCCTGGACACCGCCTACCCATGTGTTCTGTGTTTGGTCAGACACCTGCCTTTCATCCTCTATGTCCAGAGGCGCAACATTTGTCCTGTCAGCATGATGGGGTTATTCAGACTCAAAGCCATCCAGAATGGCTGACCACAAGTCTGAGTGACTCCCTTCCCTGTGACCCCACTGTGGGGTCTGCTGCAAAGGTCCCATGGTCTTCAATGTCGTTTTCACTTATTGGGTAGGTGGTACATCCTCATGAGTGTTAGAAATCTTGAAGGAAAGGGACAGTCCCTGGTCCCATTTTCTCCCCTTCTTAGACACTTCACACACACACACACACACACACACACACACAGAGAGAGAGAGAGAGAGAGAGAGAGAGAGAGAGAGAGAGAGAGAGAGAGAGAGAGAGAGAGAGAGAGCATTAAGTGTGGAAAACTCATTCCTGGGTCTACACAGGCTTCCCGTAGTCATAGCTGCAGAGCTGACCTGGGTGTACCCACCTGAGGTGGAGGACTTCGCCCACGCAACCCCCTAGAGCACAGGCTAAGGGTCATGCTTAACAGGGAGGTCCTCCCATTTCCTCCCCAGCGCCACTCAACCTATCCATAATGCAGGGACAGCCAAGATCCACTCTTGACCTAGGCCACCCCGCCCCTGTCCATTGAGAATCAAGTAGTAACATGACCCACTTGAAACCCTGGCAAATGGCAGTGAGCTGGGGAGTGGGGTCACTGGGTGGTGGGGTTGGCTGTGGGGCCTCTGGCCAAAGATGGCTTTTGCTGAGCCAGGACACTTGCCTCTCTGCACACTCTGGCCCCAGCTGTGACCACCCTGTACCAACCCCTGCTGTGTCCCATCTACCTATGTGTCCTCTGACTACCGCACTGGCCATTAAAGATGGCAGAGACTGCCCACTGCTGTCCCTCATGAGGTGTTTGTGGGGGGAGTGGGGGGAACTGAGCCACTGGGGGTAGGGTGGGGAGATTAAAATGGGGCCCTGGTGGATTAAGTCTTCTCCACAATGCTGAGACCTTTGTGGTCCCACCTATGAAGCAGCCCCACCTGCCCTGAGCTAGGTGTTTTTAGAACGGATGGTTGGTCAGGGGCCTGTTCTTCGTGCCTAGTGCTGACCATCTGGAGCTTGCGTTGGCCCCTAGTGACCATTGGCCCCATGAGGATTCCCATCTGGTGCATTGGAAGAAGAGCTCAGAAGGGAGTCATTCGGTCCAGGAGGCGGGTTGCTCAGGAATGGAGTCTTCCTGCTGCAGTCTCGCCAGCTCTGATGATGATTTGGACTCTCTCTCTGTCTCTGTCTCTGTCTCTCTCTCTCTCTGTCTCTGTCTCTCTCTGTCTCTGTCTCTCTCTCCCTCCCTCCCTCCCTCCCTCTCTCTATGTGCAGAGGCCAGAGGAAGACCCCCAACATCTACTGTCACATCCCCTCTGCCTTCCTTATCTAGTCTCACCACAGCTGCCCCTCAACATTTTAGGCTAGACTGGTTGGCCAGCAAGCTCCTGGAATCCGCCCACCACCACCCACTGGCCGTACTGGACTCATTTTTTTTTTTTTGAGTTCTGGGGATTTGAACTCAGTCCTTACGCTTGTCTAGCACTCACTGAGCCACCTTCCCAGACCGGAAGCATCCTTTCACTGCTCCGTTCCTGGAGACCCAAGGAATGGGCTGGGAAAATGGGGCGTTGGAGGAGGGCCACCTCAGTCCTATAGCCTCGGGCACTCACATGGTGTGCAACCCTTGTGGGTCCTAGCTGGGCAGCCTTTATGAATCAAGACCTGGATGGTGGTGATGTCACAGGGACCACCAGATGACAACAGGGTGACTCTTCCCATTCACCACGTTACTCAGTCTCCCTGCTCAACCTAACACTTGTCACCCCCCACCCCCACCCCACCCCCTTCCCCCGCTGTGATGTAGGAAAGCCCAGAATGAGGGCTGTAGCTATCTATGCAGATTCACACTTGGGGTTGGCAATGGCCAGCATCCAGTCCGTCAATCCAGCTTCTACAGGGCGCAGAACTGTTACCGTGACCCATCCATATGTGGGCTTGAGCCCACAGGCCGCAGGCCATCCTGCTTGCTTATTTGGCTGGAGTGGCTAGCCATGGAGGCTGCCCTCCCTTCCCTGCCCTGCGATCCTGAGGGCACCACCATGCTTGTTCCTTTCCTGGGATGGAACTCGGGCAATTTACCGACAAACTCTCCATCCTGTAGCTCTTAATTTTTTTTTTCAAGATTTACTTTGCCTGCATGTATATCTGTGCACCAAGTGATCCCTGGTCAGAACAAGGTGTCAGGTCCCTTGGAACTGAGTTACATACAGTTGTGACCTGCCATGTGGGTGCTGGGTACTGAGTCTGGACCTTCCGCAAGGGCAACAAGTGCTCATAATGATTGAGCCAGCTCTCCAGCCCCTAGCTCTTGAATTTTAAACAAGACAGACCATCCCGGCTTCCAGAACTTTCTGAAATGCTTGACCTAGCCCATTCATCTCTGTGCCTAGTAGAGCAGCTCCAGGGTGCACCCTGGCTTTTGCCCCTGGCATGTGGGGCTCCTCCAAACCGACCCCACCATCCCAGGCTCCCAAATAAGCCACTCCAAGCCATAGTATTTTTCCAATTAAATTTTTTCTTTTCTTTCTTTTCTTTTTTTTTTTTTTATGAAAAAGATCACACAGAATTTGCCAACAAACAAAATTCCAAAAGAAATGTTAAAAAAAAAATCAGGAAACAGTAATTACCCCCCCCAAAACAAAACAAAACAAAACCGAAGTCTGGCTTTTCCTTCCTTCAAGATTGTCTGCTCAAAGCCTCCGGGGACCCCACTGGGGTCTGGCAGGCACAGGGGGGCTGGTTAAGTGCTTCGGGCTGAGCTGGGGGCTGGGTTTGGGGCCCCTCTGTCTATCTCCATCTCTCGTCCATTTGGGGGCACATACAGTACACATGGGCAGGGGTGAGGGTGCAGGGGAGTTGGGGGGAGGCATAAAGCCGGTGCTAGACACTCACAATCTAACAGGAAATAAAAAATAATATTCTGCACGTCAGAATGTGTTTTTTTTTATAATTTCATAGCTATTTTTCACAGTTTTAAAAAGTTTATATATATATTTATATATATTTATCTTTATATATATAATTAAAAAGTTGACTCCATTTAAAGGTGTATGATACAGGGGCAGGCTACAATAAACTGTACAGGTAACCTTTCGGATCCTCCTGGTGGAGGGGGCCGGGCGGGCCGTGCCGGGCGTGGGCGCGGGTTTCAGCACCATTGGGGTTTTCTGTAGTGTAAGGGTCTGGGCTGGGGGGCCCACCAGGTATGGTGATGCTCCTGGGCTGCCCTCCCCTGCCTTGTTCCCCAAGTCCAGGCTGTCCTGAGAGGGTGGAGGCCGGGCATGCAGGCACCCAGATGCCCAGTGATTGGTGAAGCTGGCTGGCGTTGGGGCCCTCCGGCCCATGGTGGAAGGCCTTCGATGGGCTCCGTGCTGGGTGTGGCTGAACTCTATACCAAGCATCGGTTTGGGTCCTTGGAACTCTCCCTCACCCCATCCACAAAAACAAAGTACACAGGCCCAGAGCTCGGAGGGCAGCCTCATTAAGCGCATACAAAGTGCTGGAGGGAAGTCCCCTCTGAGATGACCCTGACGGGACAGCAGAGCCGGACCCTGATAGCTGGATGTGGGGGGTGGGGGTGGGGGGAGGTGTCTCAGCATGAGGGCACCAGGGGATGACCAGAAAGGGTCTAGAGATGTGTGCACATGTGCGCACACACGTGCATGCATACGGGCACACACATGTACACACTCGCACTTGCCTGGGGCGTCCACCTGGTCACATGCACACGCCCACGAGCACACTGGCATGCACACAACACACATGGTCCCGCGCCATGGCAGTGGTGGGGAGGGGTCTCTCTGGGCCCCGCTGGGTAGGGGGCACTCAGCAGAGCACAGGCACGCCATCTGTAGAGAAGATCATGCCTGTGGTGGGCTCATAAGTGCCCGCGAGGTAGTACAGGCCCTCGCTGTCCTGGTACTTCTTGGTCTTTAGCATCTGCTCATACTGCTCCAGGCCCACCACCAGGCACTTGTGGGACACTGTCTGAACGTCGTTCTCATCCACATGGGAGGACTGGTACAGGGCACGCTGCGGGGACACAGTGTCGGTGTTAGGGACTGGAGGGAACCCTTCTGGATCAGGGGGACCCCGGGATGCTTTAAGGGTACAGACCTGGAGGCCGAGATATGGCGATAGAGATGGAAAAAGATGGAAACGAAAAGAGACAGAGCAAGAGTCGGAGAGACTGAGACTGAGAGAGACCAAGAGACAATGATAGAGAGACAGAGACCACAGGAGATGAAGAGAGCAGAGAGAAACAGAGATGGCAAGAGGAGACAGTGCCCCAAGGTAAGAATGGACACATGGCCTGTGCAGACTCCTTGGGTTAAGGTCCTCATCTTACAAGCAGCAAGTTATGAGGACCCAAGTTTAGATCTCCAGAACTTACAGAAGCAGCAGGTGGATGTGTCAGCCCACCTGTAATTTCAGCCTCAGAAGACAGAGACAGGGGACCTCTGGAGCAAGCTGGCTAGTAAGACCTGGGTTTGACGATCAAGGAAGACTCCCAGTGCTGACCCTGGGTCTCCACCCACGCCCACACCCACACGCACACTCCCCACCATGGGTGTGAACTTTCATATATGCAGACACACAGAAAAGAAATAAAAATGAGAGGAACAACAGAAGAGAAGAGGGACAGATGTGCAGATTCAGGGAGCAGGTGGGACAGAGAAAGGGACCTCAGTAGCTCAGAACCACAGACACAAGAGGGAGAGACTTGGCGGGGCAGAGCAGAAAGTTTACAGTCCAGCCCATCTGGACAGAGCCGATACCCCAGCACCAGCCCGCCGCTGCCTTCTTACCTCCATAAAGTCCTTCCTCTGGCTGGAGGCCCGCAGGGCTGCAGGGAGACTGCGCCCCGACTTCTGGTCCCAGTGCTGGGGGGATAGATGAGGGGATAGGGTTAAGTCTGAGCCTTGTTTTACCTCCATCTGAGATCTCTGGCTGACTATACAAGCTCCCTTGGACTCAACCTCCTCACTTGTAGGGGCACTGTTCTTAGTATCCAGATGCCCAGCCTCAAGCTGTGTGATGGTTAGTTTTTAACCGTCAATTTGACACAATCTAGAATTATCTGGGAAGAAAGTCTCAATACGGCGCCCTCTAGGAAGGTTGGGGTGTGGGTACCTCTGCTGGGCTTTATCTTGATCTTGTTAATTGAGGTGCGAAGACCCAGCCCACTGTGGGCAACACTATTCCTGCACAGGGAACCTTGGACTGTTTGAGTAGAGGGAGCGAGCTGAGCACTAAGCATGAATGCATTCATACTCTCTGCCCCGGCTGTGGATGTGATATGACCAGCTGTCCCCACAGAGATGGACGGTAACGTAGAACCGTCAGCTAAAAGAAAACCCTTACTCTCCTATGTTGCTTTCTGTCAGGGTATTTTAGCACACCAACAGAACCATGGGTTCTGCCTTTCAACAACCATGGGTCTGACTTTATGTACCAGGGTCTCTCCCAGTTCCCAGCAGGGAAAGGCTCACCTGGCCCTCGTGGAACTGTTTGCCCGGGCTGGTCTCTTCTGGATGGTAAAACCACTTCACACGAACCACCATGTTGTTGCCCCATGACTCCCACATGCTCTGGATCCGGCCAATGTAGGGTAGGTTGGGGCGGCCAGCCGACAGGAAGACTGCACAGTCCCCAATTCGGATCATCTCCTTGCCTCGAACGATGGCTTTGTAGAAGAGCTTGCGAGCCTTGCCCTTCATGCCTCGCCGCTGTAGGATGTGTTAGTCAGGGACCAGAGCCCAGCACTGTGCCCAGCCCCGTGGAGTCTCATGCCAGGCACCCCACCAGCCAGGCCCTGGCTGGGCAAGCCTGGATTCCCTCATCCTGGACCTAAGCACCTACCACCAATACTGGGGGTCTGCACGGAAGGGATGCCTCAGCTTGAGTTTGGAAGCCCCAACCCCACCCCGAGTTCGCCCGCTGAGAGCTTATTGAAGGACCAGCTGGTGGCGCTACTGAGGGAGTGGAACTGTTAAGAGTTGGTGCCAAACCAGGAGGAAGCAGGTCACTGGAGGTACAGCCTTAAAGGGGCTCTCAGGCCTCTGTTTCCTGGCAGCCAAGAGATGAGCAATTCTGCCACACCATGTGCTCCTGCTTTAGCGCAGACCCAAGCAATCAAGCCAGAGCTGGCAGATGGACACAAAGACCCAAGCAGTAGAGCCAGGGCCAGCAGATGGACACAATGAGCCATAACGAAAGTTTCCTCTTCACAAGTTATCTCAAGTGTCCTCTCATAGCAACAAAAGCTGTCTGCTACACCCCTCTTCGTTTTTAGAGGCAGGGAGTGTACGCATGTGTGCATACACATGTAATGGGTGTACATTCAGGTGCACATGTGTGCATGTGAGGTGCAGGTGTGTGGCGGCCATAGGTGTCTTCCTCTTTTGCTCTCCATCTTACCTATTTTTTTAAAAAACATACTTATTTTGTTTATGTATGACTTTGTGAGTGTATGTGCACATGTGTGTGCAGATGCCCAAAGAAGCAAGAGAAACGTTTCAGATCCTTGGGAACTAAAGTTACTGGCGTTTGGGAGCCACCAATGTAGGTGCTGTGGTTCAAACTCTGGGCCTCACAACGGAATTTTAAATGCTTTAGTAACTTCTGAGCCTTTTCTCCAGCCCTGGCACCCTTTTTTTTTTCTTTTCTTTTTGTTTTGTTTTGTTTTGTTTTTGTTTTTTTAAACAGAGTATCACTATGTAGCCCTGGCTGTCCTGGAACTCTCTATGTAGACCAGACTAGCCGTGAACTCACAGAGCTCCTCCAGCCTCAGCCTGAAGAGTGCTGAGATTAAAGGCGCATGCCACCATTCATGGTGCCACCTTATTTTGAGATAGGATCTCTCACTGAACCTGGATTAATCCATCTGCCACTGAAAATTCAGGAGGGATGGGAGAAGGGAGAAGGGAGAGGGGCAGGCAGGAAAGGAGGGGAGGGGAGAGGGCAGGCAGGAAAGGAGGGGAGGGGAGAGGGGCAGGCAGGAAAGGAGGGGAGGGGAGGGGGCAGGCAGGAAAGGAGGGGAGGGGAGAGGGGCAGGCAGGAAAGGAGTGGAGGGGAGAGGGGCAGGCAGGAAAGGAGGGGAGGGGAGGGGGCAGGCAGGAAAGGAGGGGAGGGGAGAGGGGCAGGCAGGAAAGGAGGGGAGGGGAGAGGGGCAGGCAGGAAAGGAGGGGAGGGGAGAGGGGCAGGCAGGAAAGGAGGGGAGGGGAGGGGGCAGGCAGGAAAGGAGGGGAGGGGAGGGGGCAGGCAGGAAAGGAGGGGAGGGGAGAGGGGCAGGCAGGAAAGGAGGGGAGGGGAGGGGGCAGGCAGGAAAGGAGGGGAGGGGAGAGGGGCAGGCAGGAAAGGAGGGGAGGGGAGAGGGGCAGGCAGGAAAGGAGGGGAGGGGAGAGGGGCAGGCAGGAAAGGAGGAGAGGGGAGAGGGGCAGGCAGGAAAGGAGGGGAGGGAAGAGGGGCAGGAAGGAAAGGAGGGGAGGGGAGAGGGGCAGGCAGGAAAGGAGGGGAGGAATGGAGGGACGCCCACAAAGTGCCCCCTTCCCAAACAGGCCTCATTCTGACATCACTGCACCCCACCTCTCCAGCCTCCCTGAACCTAGGAGCTGATACCACACACAAGCCAGGGTCTCCCCGAACCCCAAGGGAGGTCACCAAGTACCCTCCCCCACCACTGTCATTGTTAATTCCCAACTCCTAAACCTGTCAGGGTGACATAAGGGTGTAGGAAAGAACTTCCGACCAATGGGAGCATCTCCTCGGAGCTGTTCACACAGCCTGGGAACCCTGGGCTAACCATGTGGCTGCGAAGAACAAGCCCAGGGTGGGCCCGTGGACAGGGAAACCACACACACAAGCCTGGCTACCAAGGTTCAGTTATGGATTGCCCCCAAAGGCTCTGGATTAGGTCATGGCTGTCCAGGATGGGGTTACTAAAAGTGGTGAGGATACAGCAAGGCGGGGCTATCGAGGTTATAGGTCACTAAGGTTAGTAGGTCACTAAGGTATGCCCTCAAGGGGATTCAAGGCCTAGGACTCTCTCTTTTTCTTTGCTTCCTGGACACGGTATGGGAAGTTTAGTCCCATATATGCCTCTCCACTATGGCACCCAGCACTTGGCCAGAGATAATGGTGTCTAGCACTGGTCCTGGAGCCCAGATGGCAGAGTGCTCACCATGCACACCCAAAGCCCTGGGTTCCATCCTCAGTATGCCATAAACTGGGCATGGTAGTATATGCCTGTAATCCCAGCACTCAGGAGACAGAGGCAGAAACTCAAGTTCATCCTTGGCTATGCACAGAGTACTTTGTCATTTAGAAGGGTAAGCTGAGTGACACACTGGAGCTCAGGTATGGGGTGGACTGTTCATCAGGAGGGCTGTTACCATACTCCACATGGAAGTTTCCAGAATAGCTGCTGACAATACCCTCGACTGAGAAGTGCATGTACACGTGTACCTTGCCCCATATATATTGCATGTCTGTACACACAGACACATATGACTTTATTTCTGTGTGCAGTGTTCATGTGTCTATGGTCTATTTATGATTGTTACTTTTCTCATTGCTGACCAAATACTTGACAGATTAAAAAGAAGAAAGAAGAAAAAGTTTTTAAAAAGGGAGGAGATTTGCTTTGGGCTCATGTTCTCAGAGGACCTAGTCCATGGTCGTTTGACCCTACGTGCTGGGGCCGCCCACATGGTAATGAGAGAACGGGGCAGAGGTAAGCTGTTCACTTCACAGCTGTACAGGAAAACGGAATGATCAGCGCTAACATATACTCAGGACCCACCCTCAGGGACCTACTTCCTTTAGTCAGGGACCACCTTCCCCAAGTTTCTACATCATCAGACATGGTGCCACTATAGTGGATGAAGTATTCAGAACATGACAGTGTGTGGCTAGTGGGGATGAGATGAGACTTGGCATGCTTCTGCTCAATTCATAACAGCACCCGTGCATGCACATTGCGTGCCTGAACGTACGTCCATGTGAGCACTTGGTGCCCCTGCACAAGCAGGTATGGGCACGTGTGTACACATGCATGTATACTCTTTGTACATGTAGGTGAGTAGATGGGAGACAGTGAGGGTGGGGAGTGCTTGGAACCTGCTCCTGGAAGACCAGCCCTGACTGTCAGGATAGAGGTGGGACCCATGACCCCTGGCCCACCACACTAGGGCTTTTAGCTCAGGGGCTATACCGGGTCTGAGCCAGGCAAAAGGTGTTGACGCGAGTCACTTGCTGCTAAGAAACAGCTTTCCGTTCTCTGACCTTGAGGTTTAAAAGCAGCTGACATTGAGGCAGGTACAATGATGAGCAGGCTAGCTCCTGAAGGGCTTGTAAGGGCCCTCTCTTTCTGGCCTGAGCACCACAGGAGGGCCTATGTGGGTCCCAGTGTCCATAACTTGAGCTCCAAAGGGAAGGTTGTGGAACAGGTTGGGCAAGGCCATGCTATCTATACAGGACATGGACTCTGGACTAAAATGGATTTTGGAACCCAGGGTGCTTTTCTGGACCTCAAGACTAACCCCATCCACGGTTCCCTTCCAGGAAGTTTACCTGAGTGGGCTTGCCAAACCACTTCCAAAGCTGCCGGGCGGGTAGGAAGGCAGCAATTTTAGGCCGGTTCTCCACGGATGGCAGACGCTGCCGCTTGGCCAGCTCCTTGGTGGTAGGCAGGTGCACGCCTTCTCTCTTCTTGGGTCGGCTCTTGGCCCCAGCCCCAGCCTGGGTCTTGGGTTGCAGAGTCTGCTGGGGCTGGGGTGGGGGCTGGGGCAGTGGCTGGGTGACAGGGGGCGCCTTCTTGCCTGGGGAGTGAGCTGAGGAGCGTGCCTTGCTAGGTGGCTTGGACACCTTGGTGGGGAGCGCTGGCTGCGTGGAGGGACTGGCTGCGGGCGCAGGGGTTGCTTCATCATCTGAGCTACAGGAAGAATCCTCGTCTGTGGTGGAAGAGGAGGAGGAGGAGGAAGAGGAGGAAGAGGAAGAGGAAGAGGAGGAAGAAGAGGAAGAGGAAGAGGAGGAAGAAGAGGAAGAGGAAGAAGAGGAAGAGGAAGAGGAGGAAGAGGAGGAGGAGGCAGGAGAAGATGCCCTGGAGCTGGCAGCACTGCAGGTCCGGCCCCCTGCACCCCGGCCGGCCTCCCTGCTCTTCTCAGTGTCTTCCTCGCCTTCTGTTTCAGAACCGCTGCTGCTGCTGCTACTGCTGCTGCTGCTGCTGCTGCTACTGCTGCTGCTGCTGCTACTGCTGCTGCTGCTGCTGCTGCTGCTACTGCTGCTAGTGGTCTCCGACTCCTCGGCCCCATCTTGCTCAGCCTGGGCCTTGTCTGGGCTTTTGGAGTTGCCAGAATCCTCTAAAGGAAGCCCCGGCCCGGGCTCCTGAGTGAGGTCTCCCTCCAGAGCCTTGGGCCAGGTGGCCTTGGGCTCACTGTTGCCAACAGCTGGTGAGTAGCTACCCAGGCTGAGCAACCCCGTGGATTCTGGCCAACCCCCGGGCCCTGGATCTTCCCGCAGGAGCAGGGCCTCTTTGGCCTTCTTGCTTTTGGGGGACATGACCCCCTCATGGTCCAGTTTGACAAGCAGTTCATCCTCTTCCCCTGGCCTCCGGGGACCTTTGGCACCTGACCCCTCGGCAGCCCGAGCCTTCTTGGGTTTGGGGCGAGTGGCAGGCATGGTCACAGGCATGTTGATGAGTGGGGCAGCAGTGGGTGCTGGTAGCTCCCCAAAGGGCTCGGGAGCTGGGCAGCTGGAGAAGGTGGGTGGTGCGGGACTGGGTTGTGCAGAGACTGAGCGAGCTTTGGGGCCTCTGGCCCGCTTGTCCACTGGTTCTGGGGGACTCTTCTTGGAACTTTGGGTGTTGATGGGCTCCAGGGCCAAGGGAGCACTGGGGACCTCATCTGTGGCAGCCCCTTCCTCCAGGACAACAGCTCTGTCTAATAGAGAGACCACAACCAGAGATCAAAGGTAGGACTTACTGCTCGATGAGCTGGGTGGGATCCTGGTCAGAAAGCCTTTGGAGAACCCTGGGCAGGGACCTGGAGGCAAGGCTCCTCCCTGTGTAAGCCCCACAGTAGGTCCTTCAAACGCTTGCCAATTTCTCTAAGCAGTAGGTGAACCCAGGAAAAATTGCCCAGCAGCACAGAATTCTCACAGGACAGAGAGCGGTCTATTCATGGGAAGCCCTGAGCCCCAGCATCTGGTTCCCACAGTGGTCTCATCCCCATCCTCCCAGACCAGGGGTAACTTACCACCCTTGGCTTTGGCACTGGGTTTCCGTCCTCGCCCTCGCGGCTTTGCCCCTGTGGCCTCCTGGGGTGCTGTGGCGGCCCCTTCTTTGCCTTCCCCAGTGTCTTTGCTGGTCTTCCTGCTACGGCGTTTTGCACTGGGCACTAGGAGAGCCGGGGATGGCTCAGCACCTATAGGACAAAGCAGATAGTGGCTCAGGTTCTACTGACCAGACTTTTTGGCATGCAGGCAGAATACCCTGCAGCCAACCCACGTTAGGGAGCTCAGCGGTAGGATCTAGAATCCTCTAGTGATGGAGGTGTGGCTCCATGGTAGAGCTCAGGGGACTCCCTGAGCAGAAGATTCCTGCCCACCCACCAGCATCTAGAGCTTCAGATCTGAAGAGAGGGGCTGGGGTGTGACTCAGTGGTAGAGCACCTGCCTAGAATCCCCCAGTGAGGGGCTGGGGTGTGGCTCAGTGGGAGAGCACCTGCCTAGAATCCTCCAGTGAGGGGCTGGGGTGTGGCTCAGTGGTAGAGCACCTACCTAGAATCCCCCAGTGAGGGGCTGGGGTGTGGCTCAGTGGTAGAGCACCTGCCTAGAATCCCCCAGTGAGGGGCTGGGGTGTGGCTCAGTGGTAGAGTGCCTGGCTAGCTTGTACAAGACGCTGGGCTCCATCCCCAGCAACGCAAATCAAGAGAGAACCAAATGCCAAACTGGGCCCAGAGATAAGTGAAGAGAACCTGGGCAACAACAAGCAGGTAGAATATGCTACAGGGTAGTCAGGCAAGGGTCTGGGTGTGTGGGCCCAGCTGGGGCTTCAGATACCCCCTCTCCACCCCATGCCATAGATTCATCACTCACATTGGATTTTGTAGTCAGGTGGCAAGAGGCGGATGTGTGAGAGGGGGATCCTGCCCGTGTCTCCATCATCAAACTCCACGGTAATCAGGTCTCCATCGTCTTCCAGGTCCAGCAGCCCTGAGGGTAAAGGCTGGTCAGGGAGGCTCCTAGGACTGCAGCCCAGGACACAGAGGCACAGCCTTAGAGGACCCTGGGATGTATACACAGTTGGGCTGGCATGGGCGTTAAGAACCACACAGGTCAAGGACAGAGGGCCAGCTTTCTCATTTCTGGCTCTGTGTCTTAGACTTTAGGGGGTAGAGATGGCTGACTGCACACCTATCTGGGTTTGCTCATACCTAAGACCCTCCCCAAAACCACTTTAAAAGCATTACCAGTACATCAGCTCTGTATATCAAAGACAGGAAGTGGGACATATGTCTACATTCCATAGGGGCAGTCACAGTTGATTGTGGTCTCATGCGAGTCAGGCCAGAGCTACCTCCAAGCCACATCCCCAGCCCTGCTTTCACTCATTTGGTTTTTTCGAGACAGAGTTTCTCTGTGTAGCTTTGGAGCCTGTCCTGGAACTCACTCTATAGCCTAGAATGGCTTCAAACTCAGAGATCCGCTTGCCTCTGCCTCCCAAGTGCTAGGATTAAAGGCATGCGCCGCCACACCCGGCTCCTGTTTTTACTCTTATTTGTTGAGACAGGGCCTCACTTAAATTGCCCAGGCTGGCCCTGAACTCACTCTGTAGCCCAGGGAGGCCTTGATGTTGTGATCCTCCTGCCTCAGCCTCCTGAGTACCCATGTTGGCAGGCCCGTGCCACCAAGTCTGGATAGTTTGGCTTTGACTTTACTGTTCTGGAAGGTGTTGAGGCCAACAAGGCCAAGGATGGAGGAGTCCCCAATACTGAATGAAGGCGTCTGCCTAGCAGGATGAACGGAAAGACTCCTATAGCTCTAGACCGAAGGGTACTGGGTACGTCTGCATACCGAACATGGGGACACACCAACCCCTTCTCAATATGCAAATGCTAAATCCACATCCTCAAAGACGTGGGCCTGGTGGCACCGACCAGTTGAGGAGGAAGAACCTACATGTGCCAGTATTAGGGAATCCCTGAGCAGAAGATTCCACCCACCCACCAACATGCAGAACTCCAGACTGGCTCTCCATCTTTCTCTTTCTCTCTTCACTAAGGATCAATAAAGATGCCAGGACCATCTCTAATAATAAGAAGAAAACTAACCCAGACTAGGAAGAGATGCAGAAGGCGAGAAGGAGCCAAGGGAATCCCAAACAAATGAAAAACACCCTCTGTGAGATTCTTCAAAAACAGATGTGCAGATGGAGCAGAGATTTTCTTGAAAATCAACCCTCAAGGGAGAGAAGAAAGTCAAGACAAGAGTGGGGGTGTGTGCCCGTAACCCCAGCACTCCAGAGTCCGAGGCAGGAGGATCAGGAGTTCCAAGCCAGGCCTGGCCAGAGACTTGGTGGGTAACCGCACTTGTTACCAAGCCTGAAGACATGAGTTGCATCCCCGGGACCCACACAGTGGAAGGAGAGAACAGACTCCTACAAGCTGAGCCCTGACCGCCACATGAATGCCTTGGCATGTATGAGCCTACACTTCATGAACATACATGCACACTCACAGGACTGTAAAACCAGAGACAACGAGAAGACTAAACAGTTCTAAAGAGAGACATGAACAAAAGGAGCCTCCCATAACGATTTAGGGACTAGTTTTGCTGCATGTGTATTAAGTGTGTGTTCCAGTAGGTGCAAGCTCACATGTGTGCACGTGTGTGGAGGCCAGCAGCTGACGTTGGGTACCCTCCCTGACCTCGGTCACCTCATATATTGAGGTGAGTTCTATCACTTGAACCCAGATCTCGGTGAGTCAGCTAATCTAACTAGGTGGCGTGCTGGCTCTGGGGATCCCAGGTCTGTCTCCCACATGTTGAGATTATGGGAAGACCACTATCCTGGAATCTACATGGGTGCTGGGTATCTGAATTCTACTTCCTCACACGTGCACAGAAATTGCTTTACCTTCTGAGCCATCTCCTCAGCCCCCAGATTTAGGAATTACAACATGCTGAACTTACCAAATAATACTGGAAGCTCAACACAAGCAGCATATACAGCCATGTGTGGTGGTGCACATCTTTATTCTGAGCACCTGGGAGGCAGAGGCAAGTGGACCTCTTGTGGGTTCAAGGCCAGCATGGTCTACAGAGTGAGTTCTGGACTAGCCAGAGAGCTATATGGTAAGATGCTGTCTCAAAGTAAAACAAATGATGACTTTGAAAAGGTAAGAGGAAGCCAGGCATGGAGGCACAAGCCTTTAAGCCCAGCACTCAGGAGGCAGAGGCAGGTGGTTCTCCAAGTTCAAAGCCAGCCTAGTTTATAGATAGAGCAAGTTCCAGGACCACTAAGGCTATACAAAGAAATCCTATATTGAAAAACTGAAGAAAAAGAAAGGAAGAAAGGAGGGAGGGAGGGAGGGAGGGAGGGAGGGAGGGAGGAAGGAAGGAAGGAAGGAAGGGGGAAATTATTTCCAATGTGGAATTTATACCCAGCCCAACTGTCTCTATCTAAGGGTAGACTACAGAGATGGTAACACACAAGACCAAATAAACTATCATCCGTGGGCTCTTTCTCTAAAAACTCCCAAGAGGCTCAGCTGGCACAGTGCCTGCCATGAACACACAAAGCCCTGGTTCCATCCCTGGCACTGCACCAACTCGGTGAGATGGCACACGTACTTGGAAGCTGGAGGCAGGAGGGGTCTGAAGGTCAAAGTCTTCATTGTCTACATAGAAGGTTTGAGTCTAGCCTGGGCTACATGAATCCACATCCCCAAACAAATAAGCTACTGAAATATCTGTTAAAATGAAGAGATGAACCATGAACGAAATAGAATGTCACACAGATGAGACCAAGGGGAGCCTTAAGATGCTAGCCAGCTTCAGGCCTGAAACTCCAAGGGGCCCCCCAAGGCAGGCTTGGCCAGCACCTGGTCCTTTATGGTACTGAACAAAGTCTCAGAATGCCAGACTCCTGATAAATGTTTACCATAGTAACATGATTTCTGGTGTTTGATGAGTGACTTATAGATTGCAAAGAAATATCTTCCCAGCTTACCTGTGGCTCCGACTGTCCTGGACACCCTGTTGTTTAATGGTATACTGCCTTTTGGTATGTAAAATGAGAGGTAGCCAAGGGGTGTACGGTGCTTGGCCTTTTGGCCAACACCAATGCCCTGCCCCCATATTTTGGTTTTGGAATGACTAGAGCTGGCTAGAGCTGCTCAAGTATCTGCTTTATGTGTCTGCCTGACACCTTTACCATCTGTCTTCTGGTGCACACATTTGTTTCTTTATTAAGACTTACTCATTTTTATTTATGTTTATGTGCGTGCCTGCATGAGTTTGTATTCCTGCATGCAATCCATGGAGGCCAGAAGAGGACATCAGATCCCCCAAACTGGAGTTACAGACATTTGTGAGCTGTCATATGGGCTGCTGGGAACCCAAAAGCAGTAAGCATCTTCAACCACTGGACCATTTCTCCAGCTCCATATCTGTTTATTCTTTTGGCTTCAAATAGGTATTAACTCATTTGTTTGTATATACATGTCTGTGTGTGTGTGTGTGTGTGTGTGTGTGTGTGTGTGTGTGTGTGTGAGACAGAGACAGAGACACACAGAGAGAGCGCAAGCACGCATGTGCCTGCAGAGGGCAGCAGGTATCCTCAGCTATCATTCTCCACCTAGTCTGTCAAGTCAGGGTCTCTCCCTGAAACCAGAGGCCAACATTTTCTGTGAGCCCAGTGATTCTCCTGTCTCCACACCCTGCAGAGCTGACAATACAAGTGTGTATAGGAAATCCAGCTTGTTACACGGGTGCTGGGATCTGAACTCTGATTTTCATCATGTTGAAGCAAGCATTCTTAGCCTCTGAGCCATCATCCCAGCCCCACCCTATGTATTTCCATCTGCCCATCTTCCACTCTCTGTGGGGTTAACAACATCCCAACTTCCCCATGTGTTGAATACTTCATGCCCAGTGGCTGGCGCTAATATGGGGTGGAAACCTTCAGAAGTGGGGCCTCACCGGAGTAGCAGGTCACTGGGGATTATCTTTTTTGAAGGTTGTACCTGGCATCTGGTCTGCTCACATTCTCTGCTTCCTTTTTCTCAGGTTGTGAGCGGCCTTGGCCACATTGTGGCGCCATGACGCTCTACACTGATACAGACCCAGAATCAACAGAGTTGAGGACCAGAAGAGCAATGTGCCTGCCTAGACTGCAAGTCAAAACAGGTCCTTCTGCCCTGACATCTTCTGCCTGGTACTTCGTCACAGCAATGGAAAATCCACCGTGATACACTGTCGATGGAGAAGGGAGGCCGACTGCGTTCCTTAGCAGCAAGAACAGGATTGTAATGGGCCCACCCCCGTGAACTCACTGTAGTAGTCTCAATAAACTTCATGAGCCAAGTCAGTCAACCCCCAACCGACATGGGAAAGCAGGAGTTGTGACATTCTCTGACAGGATTTGTGAAGGTGAAATACCTTCCCAAGAAGCTGGTGTAGCCAGCCCACAGATCAGATCCCAAGAGCCTGAGTCCTGTGGATTTTATCTGAATAGTACCTGGATCAAGCCATACCAGAAAGCCCTCCCTGGAGTTTAGTTATGCAAACCAGCAACTGCCTCTATAACTAAGCCAGCTGGGAGCTGGCTTCATTAGCCAGATGAACTGAGACCGACTTATTAGGAGCTGGGTGAGCTAGGGAGGAGGGGTGTCTCACCTCGGACTACCGTGCCTGGATAGAGGCAGCGGTATTGCTGGCTCCAGTAGGCAGCGATCCTGGTCCCCTGGGGCAAGAAGCGTGTGGAGGCCGGCCTCACATCTATAATCTGGTAGAGTACAGGGCTGAGGGTCAGAAGGTGACTAGGAAGGGGGTGACCAAGAAAGAGCAAAGCACTTGGCCACAGCCTTGGAGCCCCTCCCTCCAGGCCTTGGAGTCAACTCCCCTCTCCCACTCACCGCCTCCTGCAGTAGTTGCTCCAGGCAGTAGATGTGGGGACGGTTCCCACGCTCGCCTTCCACCACCACACGGTATCTGCAAGGCCAGGGCCAAATGTACAGTGAGGCAGTGGTCACAGAACCCCCTTCCTTCCAGACACTGCCCTGCCACAAACCCAGCCTGCCAGCTCTGCTGCCTGGTCCATGGGATTCAACTTCGGGTGTCTATTAACTTACTAATATGGATTGAGTTCTCACTCTTCCTGTATCCACTTTCTCATTTATATAATTCAGGGGCTGGAAACCATGTCCAATCAGACCCCCAATTCCAAAGGAGAGTTGCACACCTCACTTACCCACGTCCTGCTGGGCCCCAAAAGGCCTGGCTCCACCCAACAGAAGTTGGGGTCTACTCTGGTACAACTCCCAACTACTGGCCTCAGTGACTCACAAGAACCCCTACACTGCTGATCTCCCAGCTCAGACAGGGGAAAATCAACCTGCCCAGGTAGCCTTGAGGCAGAACCAGGCGAGGGTGTGGGAGCTGAGCCAGAAAACCCCACAGAAGTCACTCACATGTCGGGTGAGTGCACTGTTTGCACATGTCCCGCATACAGCAGTTTGTCATCCATAGGGATCAGCACACGTAGGCCATCCTTCAGCTCGTCTTTGTCAATGATGCAGGAGCGGGGGGCTGCAAAGAGGTGGACAGTGAAGGCAGGTAGCATCAGAAGATGTCTAAGGGAGACCATCCCAGGCCTGCCTGGCTGACTCCTCGGGCCCCCTCAAGGAAATGAAGGCTGTGGGGCATCTGGGTAACGTTGTTGGGCATGTGTGTACACGGCTGTCCCAATACACACTGGGTCCCACATGCACATGGGGAGGGGGCAAGCAGTCCCTCTTCCCAGCCTTTACAGACAACTAGGAAGATCTCGGGTAAATGCAAAGCCACGACTAACAAACTCTTTCATCCCCTAGATCAATAAACACTCTTGAGGTCCCAGCTGGGAAGCTCCCTAACAGATATTAAGGGTATCTTCCTCCAACACTGTGCCTAGCCTCTTCTGCCATGTCCTTAGAATGGTATTCTTTTTCTCCACCTGAGCCCCCCCTTTCAAGATGGCCCATCCCGGGGCTCCTTAGGCCCTCCCTTTCTCTTCTCCATAAGACCCTTAGACCTGGTCACTGTCAGTGGTAAACATGAAAAAGAACCCAACTGGGGCTGGTGGTGGTGGCCAGCCTGAGCTATACAGTAAGCTTGGGGCTAGCTGGGGCAACTTAGTGAAATTCCACCTTGAAAAGTTACAAAGAAGGCTGAGGGCAGAGCTCAGTGATAGAGCACCCGCTTAGAATCCTCCAGTGAGGGGCTGGGGTGTGGCTCAGTGGTAGAGCACCTGCCTAGAATCCCCCAGTGAGGAGCTGGAGGCATGGCTCCACCCACCGCACACAGCCTACTTAGAATCCAAGAATAAGGGACACCCCTGGAAGCAATGTCTGAGGATGTGTGAAGCTCAAATATAAATAAATGAACAAACCAAACAAACAAATAAATAAAATCAGGCAGCTCTGGAGTCTGGCACTGGAAGAAAAACCCACTTCTCCGCCCCATGGGCTTCTACCTCCATGCTCATGGGCAGAGGAAACAGCAAACTCTGTAAGTTGGCCAGCAGAGAACAGAATGCCAGCTCCGCAGAGACGGGGACCCCCTGGTCCTCAGTCATCCCCTTGGGCCCTGGCTGCACCATTCTTATCCTTGTACTGTGCCATGCATGACCATCCCGGCAGGGTGCTATGTACCCTCACACCCCATCGCATGCCCTCAGCATGCCCGCTGAGGGCAGCCCTGCCCCCTAGACACGTATGTGAGGATGGAGATGGCTGCTCCATCACCAGAATGACTAAGACACCCAGACAGGGGCAGCCTAACTCTTCTTCCAACCTGCTCCCCACAGTTCACATCCATCATTCCTCCTCCTAGAACAGACCACAGGATCCAAGTAACCTCCTCAGAGCATCCTTAAAGCACCTCTAAACTGTAGCCAAACTCAAGTGTGTGGTCGCTCACACTTCTGGGACCCATTGTACACACAGCTCCTCTGTGGACCCCAAACATCAGCCCTCACCTCTTCCTGCCTCCATCCTTATGCATCTGCACATATGACCCACCCCCCACATTCCGTCCATTCTCCCACCTAATGTTCATCATGCTCTAAGTTGTCTCTGTCATCGTTGTGTCCCGCTCCCCACCCCACCCCTGTCCTCATCCCCACTGTTGCTCCAAAGGTAGCTGAAGCTCTCTGCCAGCAGCTTCCTGCTTGTCTCCCTGCCTCCTGCACAATTAGGTTTACAGTAAGACATACACTGAGCCCCTTACTGAGACACTGCTTGTGTCTCCTTGCCAGCTCCAAGGTCAACATGTTATTGGCCTACCCCATCCCTCTCCATCCACACCACAGGCTGGCTGAGCTGCCCAGGCTTTGGGGCTTTACCTTGGGCTGAGACCTAAACACTTTAGGTAGCGCCCCCCCCCCCACCCCCACAGACTCTTAGAGCACTCACCTGGGGTCAAAGGTCGCTCTGCAGCCCCACCTCGGGGCAAGTGCTCATCCTCAGAGAAACTTGAGTCCTGATTGGGTTCAAAGTCCTCCTCTGCCGCCATACACTCCATCAGTTTACTCACAGCACCCCCTTTTCCTCGGTTCTGGGAGAGAACGGGCACACTGATAGCTCTGCACAAGGCATGGGTCATCCCATCATTCTGGGAACATTCCTTGGACATCCAGGGCCATGGTTAATTTGCAGAGGTAATGAATATGAGCACTGTGGCCCAAGCCTTGTGTACTCAGCACAGTACCTGGTACTCAGTGCTCAGTAACCTCTCCTCATGTGATCACAGCAGACACCTTGGCCTCCGCCTTAGAGAAACTGAGCTCTAGCTATGTATAATGAAGTTGAGGGAAAACAGGGCTATGGCGACGGCACAGCCAGGCACACCATGGCCCTCTGTCAACAGAGAAAAGCCTCAGGACTCCCAAGGGGAGCACCGCTGAGGGACAGGTCTCAGGACAGTAGTTCGGGTGTCCCTGGGTTCCCGATTCGATAGGAGGCGTGGCTGAGAACCGAGCTGGCACAACCACGCCACAGCATGGGGGGGGGGGGGGGCGGCGCGACAATGACAGTGAACTAGGAGCATTGCATGCCCACACCTGGAACTGAGCCCCAATCCAGCCTCAATTTACCTCCTTCTTCACCTCCTTCCCTTTGGCCTTGGCCTTGCTCCGTTTGGCGGTCGCCAGGGGCCCTGTGTGAGGCGCCCTGGAGTCAGGCAGGGTGGAAACACGGGCTGGTGGCAGCGTGGCTGCTGACCCAGCCTCTTTCCCTTTCTTCCTCTAGAGAAGAAAACAAAAGGTAGAGATGTCAGAAGGCACAGAGGGCCCAGGCTGCTCAGACGAGGAGGTGGGCGGAGGAGACACAGCTCCCAGAACGCATTACAAAGTCCAGGCCTTTTTTCTTCAAAGAAAGAATATGAAATGATGCCTTTTCACCCGGAAGGCTGGCGTGGATGTTGTCTAACAACCTGGTGGTCTTTTGCTATTCTACAGAGCAAAATGCCCCAATATGCTGGGGCATTATTTAAGTCCTTATCCTGAGCTTAGTCTCTCAGTGAAAAGAAGCCTTCCTTATGAAAGAGGTCCCAGGTCTTTGCATCCTCCATCAACAGAGTCCATCCCTATGCTTATTTACAAACCCTTCTCTTAGGCCCTGGCCCTGAGCTCTGTTCATCAGCCAATAGGACTCATTCTTAAGGCCACAGATGCTTTGCTCCTTTGAAAGGGAGTTGAGATGTAGCCACTCCAGAAGCCTTGTTGTAATAACTGTCACATGGAAATCTGTGCTTAAACGTGTAAGAGAAATAAACAGAGACGTCAGACTCTGGGAGTTTTGACCCAGAGTGTATGTGAGTAAGAGCGTGTTTGTGCCAAGTCTGCCAGAGTCACTTCTCTCCTTACACAGTGTAGGCTCCAGGGACTGAACTCAGGTTGTCAATGGTCAGGCTTTAATTGCCTTTACACATCCAGCCATTTCACCAGCCCTCTTAATGAATTTCTATCATTACTGTATATTTTATTGTACCAACAGACAAACAAAAAAAAGTGCTAAAATGTGAGAGTTTATGCAACAACACTATCGGCAGCCTGAATATCATTACAGAACTTTCCAGAAGCACACACAACCAGGTAACCATGCAGAAATATTTACATATGAGCTTTTTGTTTTCCTTACTGGGGATGTTTCATAAGCCCAGAGCCTTGGGCATGTTAGGAGAGAGCTTTACTGCTAAGCCATGCCTCTAGCCCCTCACTGGGGGATTCTAGGCAGGTACTCTCCCACTGAGCCACACCCCAGCCCCTCACTGGGGGATTCTAGGCAGGTGCTCTACCACTGAGCCACACCCCAGCCCCTCACTGGGGGATTCTAGGCAGGTGCTCTACCACTGAGCCACACCCCAGCCCCTCACTGGGGGATTCTAGGCAGGTGCTCTCCCACTGAGCCATGCCCCAGCCCCTCACTGGGGGATTCTAGGCAGGTGCTCTACCACCGAACCACGCCCCAGCCCCTCACTGGGGGATTCTAGGCAGGGGCTCTACCACTGAGCCACACCCCAGCCCCTCACTGGGAGATTCTAGACAGGTGCTCTACCACTGAGCCACACCCCAGCCCCTCACTGGGAGATTCTAGACAGGTGCTCTACCACTGAGCCACACCCCAGCCCCTCACTGGGAGATTCTAGACAGGTGCTCTACCACTGAGCCACACCCCAGCCCCTCACTGGGGGATTCTAGGTAGGTGCTCTACCACTGAGCCACGCCTACTGTGTCTTACTGAGGAATCCTAAGTAAGCACTTCACAGCTAAGCCATGCCTCCAGCTTTTAGCCTTTTTAAAAACTGTGGAGCAATACACATACCACCTACAGGCAAGCACTCTCTATTTTGTTTTGTTCAACCCAGATTCACAAAAGTCCTATTAGAAAATGTCTCCTCTGAGGACCTCTGGTATCTACAGAGGCTCTGCTTTGCAGGGGGCTGTCTCATAGCATCCAGGGACCAGCTTTATTTAAGTACTCACTCAAATGCTATCAAAATCCAACAAGAGCAATAATAAAAACCTTACCAATGAGTTCTAGCAGCCATATTCCTGGAAGGGCATTTAAAACGGCTTAGCTGCTGCCCAGCCACCTGTAGATGTGTGTGAGACTTTCCAGGGCTCTGCAGTGAAGAACCTCCTCCTGGCTATCTCAATATAGAGATCTAGACACTCTGCCCTGCAGGTGGGATGGGAACTGACCAATGTCTTTCCAAATAAAGAACTGGAAATAACCTAAGTGTCCCACAAACTGTCACAGGTGACACCCACACGTGCTGCCATTATAAGCCTCTGCCGAAGGCTTGGAGTTGAACGCCACGGCTTAGGGAGCCAGCACACTGAAACCTTGCTTTAAGCCTTGAGACAACAAGCATGTGTCAGTGGCAGAAGGATTAGAAGTTCAAGGTCAGCCTGGGGTACACGAGATCCCGTCTAAAAATCTAATCCAGAGCTGAGAGGTGGCTCCGTAGATAAACGAGCTTTTCATGCAACCCTGGTGGCCTGTGTTCGGAGCATCAGGACCCACACATGAGTCAACAGAGAGAATCAACTATACCAAGTTGTCCTTCGGCCTCACATACACAGACCCACCCAAACACACACACACACACACACACACACACACCAATCAAATAATCCAAGTGCTGGGGTTACATATAAGAGTCAGCAAACTCAGAAACCTGTTCCTTATAAATTGTTTGTGTTGGCTATTTTGTTATAGTTAATACAGGTCCCAGATATTTATTTACATTTTTAATTATTATTCTTAGATGATGGGTAACAGACTAAGGCCCTTTGTCAGGGACAGGAGAAGAAAACAAGGTTCCTTTTGACCATCAAACATGGTGGGACCTTCCAAAGGCATACTGCTAACATCAAAGCCACAGGATGGACACCGGGGGACCTGTGCTGAGCCTTTACCTTCCTGGGGTCCTTCCTGTCCTTGGCTCGGCCAGTGTCCTTGCGTGGGCTTGGGGCACCACCCTTGCCACAGCGGCTGGGCTTGGGTGCTGGTGCTGTGTTGCTGGGTGCCTGGACTGCGGCTGTGGCATCATGTAAGAAGATACGCTCGCTCCTGCGTCTCGTCCACAGGTCATCATCACTGGCCTCTGGCCCAGCCTCGAAGCCAGGTTCCTTGGGGCCACGTATCTTCCGGGCTCTGCGTCCCTTCTCTGAGGCCAGCTTGGTTTTGTCTGGGCTGGTGGGACCGGAAGCCCGGGTACCAGGTACAGGGGCAGCCATAGACTGGCCTGGCTCCCCAACCCCTTTCTTGGGCCTCAGCAGCCCAGCAGGTGACTGCTTGGGAACCTTGACTTCACTCTCTGAGTCTGTGTACTCGAACTCTGCGCCTAGATGTGGAAAGGAGGAGTTAGGGGCTGGTGGGTAGGGTCTCCATGGGCCTTCCCGTTCACTTGGGTCTGCAAGTGAAGAAATCCACAGACCCATCCCACCCAGCAGCACACTCTCCTGATACCAGAGAGAAAGACAAGGGCTTGCCCAAGTCCCCTATCCCCTACTCCATGGCTGCTCCCCACCCCTTACTCCAAGAGCACTGCTAAAATATGTAGGCCGTAGGCCCACATGTACCTCTCTACACAGCCTCTCAGAAAACGCAGAAACCAGGAACCAGGTTGGTGTGAGGGCTGCACAGGGAGGCGGGGTGGGGGTGGGGGTGGGCGTGGAGTCGGGGTAGCCCCAAGCCTGAGGCCCATCTTCCCGCCTCCTGGACAGATTCCCTTCCTGCTCTTGGGGTCTTTAGTCACCCAGGCCCACTCTTTGCTGGGAGGCTCCTCAGGTCCCTCCCCTCATCCTCAGGTGACTTAACATTTCCCTACACAACGGGGACCCTTATGCCATGCCCTGGATCTCTCAGACTCTGTTCCCTCAGCCCAGGGCACAACAACCTTGACTTGGGAAACACAAGCATGCTATGACCCACCTGATCCCCCATTGTCTCTGTTCACAGTCCCTCTGAGAGCATAACAATCCTTCCCTGTACTTCTGGCCTCTCCATCCACATTGTAGCCTATCCTAGCCTGCCCTGGTCTAAAAATAGCTCTCTTGAGGTCTCTTTGTTGAGTTTTCTTGGGGTCTCTCTCCTGTTCCCAAACCTCAAATTAAGCACAGAGCCAGCACCCAGGGGCAACATTCAGGGGGCTCAGTCAGTGGCATGTCTCTTTGAAACAAAGGCTAAAAGGGATGTCTATCATCACACAGACCAGATAGCTTGTTGGGTTGACAGTCCTCTAGAAGGCCAGCAAAGGAGCTGAGGGCCCAATCCCAGCCCTACTAACTCCCAGGCAGTTTATTCACAGGGATCCCCATGGGAGGCATAGCCCTCTCAGAGGAAGCTACAGTGGCAGGGATGGGGGGAGAGGGGGAGCTTGTGAGAAGTCCCTTCGAAGTTTAAAGAGCTTGTTAATTAACTTGTTAATAAGCTTCTCCCTGATGAAATATGCAGGGAAGGAGCTGGCGGTGGAGGGAGGGGGGCATTCCTGCACATGAGGAGGGTTCAGGCCATAGAACTCAGGCTTGTGGAGCTTTGAGGGCTTTGGAGTGTGGCACAGTAGTAAGAGAGTTGCTAGCCTTTAGCTGGGTAGTGGTGGCGCACGCCTTTGATCTCAGCACTCACACAGGAGGCAGAGCCAGGCAGATCTCTGAGTTCGAGGCCAGCCTGGTCTACAGAGTGAGTTCCAGGACAGCCAGGGCTACACAGAGAAACTGTCTCAAAAAAAAAAAAAACCCAGAAGAGTTGTTAACCTAGCATGTAGGAAGCCCTGGGTTCCATCCCCAGCAGAGCATAAAACCTGCCTGGTGGTGCAGGCCTGTAATCAGCACCTGTGAGGCAGAGGCAGGAGGACTGGAAGTTCAAGGTCATCCTCAATATATGCAGTCCCTTGTGGAAACACTAGGACATTGGAGAAAGTGCTCTTGGAAGAAGAGCATGCAGCTACAGAAGTCAGATCTCCACCTTGCACCCCCTAATCAGGAATTTGGAGCAAGGTGGAAGTATGGGGTGTGTGTGAAAAAGAAATGAATCCTGATCTCAGAAATCAGGAAAGAGAAACCTAAAGAGTAGGAGAGAGGCCATATCAAACTCTGTCGAGCCACCCCTCAGACTATGAGCCCTACAGTCAACCACCCACAGAACAGACCCAACGCAGCTCAAATGACAGAAAAAACTGACCTGGAGGCCAGGGAGATGGTTAGGGCTTGCAAGCTTAAGGACCTGGGTTCAATTCCCAGAGCCTACGTAAAAAAGCCAGGTGTGGCAGGTACTTGTAACCCAAGAGCTGGGGGTGCAGAGGCAGGGACTCTGGCCTACTTAGGAAGTTGCAGCCAGTAAGAGGTGCTGTCTCAGAAAAGGTGAGCAGCACCTGAGGAACAGTACTGGAGGTTATCCTGCAGCCGCCACACACCACATGCATGTGTGCTCTCGCACACACACGCACGCACACACACACACACACACACACACACACACACACACACACACACACACACGCAACTTGAACAAAGACTAGAGACACCGAACAAGCCCTGGCAAGTCTCCATCTGCTGAAAGAAGAGAAATATTCACTTCAGAAAAATAAAGATGTTCTCACTCTGACCAACTTCTCCATAATGCTCGGCACACAAACCCACACTTCCTTGACAAAGGAGACATAAAGAACTTGACCCTAAGAAGCCAACACTGGGGCTGACAAATGAGCTCTTTGATGATGTCTCAGTAGCTAGGCATGGTGACTTATGCCTGCAACCTGAGCATCCACAAGGCTGAGAGAGGAAGAGAGGAATACCTCAAATTTCAGTCTAACCTGGGCTACAGAATGAGAGAAAAAAAAAAAAAAAAAACCACAATTCATATCCCCACCCCCACTCCCACCTCTGTCTCAGGTAGCCTATGTTAGCCTCAAACTCACTGTGTCAGCCTCAAACTCACTGTGTCAGGATGACCTTGAACTTCTGAGCTCTAGAGTAATGTGCACCATCACACTTAGCTTATGTGTGGGTGAAACAGAGTTCTGTGCATGCTAAACAGTCTACCAACTGAGCCAAACCCCCAGCCCCCAAATCAGTTTTCAACGCATGGAAATTTCACTAAAGAAATAAGACCCTCCCAAAAAAAAAAAGAGAGAGAGAGAGAGAGAGAGAGAGAGAGAGAGAGAGAGAGAGAGAGAGAGAAAAGAAATGAGACCATTGAAGAAACAAATTAACTGGAAACTGCAGTATTGGAAATAAGAAATTTGCTAAAGAGACCTAGAGCTGAATGGCTCTGATTAAGACAAGTCCTTATAGGTCAATTCAGCTGCGATCCAATCACCTAGGAAGAGTCTCAAGGAGGGATTGTCTAGATCAGGTTGGCCTGTGGGCATGTCTGTAGGGTATCAGTCTTCATTATGTTAACCGAGGTAGGAAGATCCAGCCCACTGTGGGTGGCACCATTCCCTAGGAAGACGTAAGTAAGCTGAGCACCAGAGCTCATGCAGTCATTTTCTTCCTGCTCTTAACTGTGGTTGAAATGTAATCAGCTATGTGACATTCCTGCCACCTTGACTGTCCTGCTTTGAGGAGCTGCAAACTGGAACCGTGAGCTACAACAAACTCCTTCTTCCCCCTAAATTGTCTTTTATCAGAATAGTGTATCACAGCAACAGGAGTGTCATCAGGCCAGCCAATAAGCTAGCTCAGAGGGTCAAGATCCTTGTTACACAAGCTTAGTCAACTTAGCTTGATCCCCAGGACCCATGTAAAGGTGGAAGGAGAAAACTGAACCTATGAAGTTGTCCTCTGACCTCCACACACATGTAGTGGTACACACATGCATGCACATACATGCGCGTGCACACACACAATCATAATTAAAAAGAAATAAACAGGGCTAGAAAGATGACTCAGAGGTTACGAGCATGTACCACTCTTACAGAGGACCCAAGTTCAGTTCCAAGCATCCATATGGGAGGTTCACTATAACCATTTTTAACTCCAGCTCCTGGCCTCGGTGTGCACCTGCACTCGTGTGCACATTCTCTCTCCCCTCTCACTCTGTGCGTTCTCTCTCTCTCTCTCTCTCTCTCTCTCTCTCTCTCTCTCTCTCTCTCTCTCTCTCTCTCTCTCTCTCTCACACACACACACACACACACACACACACACACAGTTAAAAAAATAAATACTTAAAAACAAAAAGGAAAAGGTTTATTAATTCCCCAAATCACTCAGCAATTCAAGTATAGAAGAATTAAAAATATTTACACACACACACACACACACACACAAAACCACCTGCGCACGCACACACAAACACCTGCACACAGACATCTAAAGCAGCACTTGCTATAAAAGCCTAAAAATGAGCTGGGCAGTGGTGGCGCACGCCGTTAATTCCAGCACTCGGGAGGCAGAGGCAGGTGGATCTTTGTGAGTTCAAGGCCAGCCTGGTCTACAGAGCGAGACCCAGGAAAGGTGCAAAGCTACACAGAAAAACTCTGTCTCGAAACACCCTCCCCCCCCAAAAAAAAGCCTAAAAATGGAAACAACTGAAATATGCATCAACTCCTGAGTAAATGTGGTACAGAAATATACCATGTGACATATAAAACAATGAAGTCCTAGCAACTGTTACCACACAGATGAACTTCAAAACCACTGTAGTGAATGAAAGAGGCCAAACACACAAGGCTATGTATTACAGGGTCTCATTTCTACACGTCAGAAACAGGTAAATTCAAAGAAATAGTTGATTAGAACTAAAGGATTTATTTGCTTGTCTGTTTGAAAAGAGGGAAGCTGGTATGTGCACAGCTGTGTATTGAGATCAGAAGACAACTTTCAGGAGTTGGTTCTCTCCATCACACTCACTGTGACATACATGTCCATATGTACACATCACTTACACCATAATACATCTTTAAAAATTAAAAAGAAAGAACACAAGGATGTAATAGCAGATAAAAATGGATTTTAGAACAAGTCATATTCTCTGGGGGGAGAAAGAAACACTTCGTAACAATGACGATCAAGAGGGTAACAAAATAATCAAAAACATGTATGCACTCAACAACAGAGCTACAAACACGTAAAGCAAAACTTGGTAGAATTAAAAGAAGCAATAGCGAAGTCTGCAAATTACAGCTGCAGATCTTAGTGCCTATCTCTAGCAAAATGATGGAAAGAGTAAATCTGAACTACACTGAATCACACTGGCATGACTAATAGTTAATAGGCTATCAGTACATATTTCGTGTTTACTTCCTAGGAAGCACGAGAGCTTCAGATTTTCTTTTCATTGAAATGATTCAACGTGCTTTCCAACTAGAACAGAATACAAGCAGAGATCCACAAGATGGCCAAGCAACTACTGTCTGAGAATAAATAACTTTCTGAGTCATCATGGATCAAAGGAGAAATCGCAAGAGAAACTTAGAATGATTCCTAAATAACGAGAATACCAAAAGCATCAAAATGCGTGAGATGCATCTGAAGCTGTGTCTTCAGAGAAGTCTTATATCTTTGAACAATGTTTCTACTGGAAAAGAGTAAGGTCTCCAATCAACCACAAGTGTCTACCCTGCAAAACAGGAAGTGGCTGCCAATGATTGACACGCCCCAAGAACAGGAAGCAAAGAACAGAAATCAATGAACCCAGGCTGGTGCTGTGGCTCAGCAAGTAAGGAAGCTTGATGTCAGGCCTGATGACCTGAATCCCCAACCCCTGGAACCCAAACTGTGGAGAGAACCAACTCCCGAAGCCTGGCTGTCTTCTGATCTTCGCACAAGCACCATAGGAAGTCCAAACACACATACATACAAAATAAATATAAAAAAGAATGAAAGAAGGGGGAAGGGATTAATGCAGCAGTCAAGTTCTATCCAGACTGATCAAGGAGTGTATCAGCAATAAAAGAAATAAATTACTACAGAACCTACATTCAAAGCGGGGGCGTGACTGGAGAGATGGCTCGGTGGTTGAGAACACCTGCTGCTTTTCCAGAGGACCTGGGTTCAACCCCCACCATCCACATGGTGGTTCACAACCATCTGGAACTCCATCTATCTCCAAAGAATTGATGCTCTGTCCTGCCCTAAGGGTGCACAAACCTACACGCGGGCAAAAGACCCACATCCATATAATAGCGGCTGGAGAGAGTGTTCAGCCGTCAAGAGTGCTTGCTGTTCTTACAGGAGTCTTGTTCAGCATTCATGTTGGCTTCCATGGTAAGACGCAGTCTAGTGATCTAGTAACAGGCTATATGTGTGATACTGCAAGCTGGATACGATTGAGTAGGTATTGAGACACTTGTGTCTCTAAAAGACATTAAGAAGCAAACTACCCCGAGGGAAACCTTTGTTAGTATTTGCCAGTGGTGATGTGACCCAACAGACACTCTAAGAGGTTAAAACATCTGCTATCTTCAATGGCTGCTCAGAATCACACGTGACTGGGGGCATCTAGAGAATGCCCACGGGAAGGTTTCCTTTTGAAGCTCGAAGCTGCCGCTGGAGAAATCTGGATGTAGGGGATACCACAAAACGAATGGGAGGAGAGGTGACCCACACTGTGTCTGGTTCAGAGGATGACACACCAAGCACCAGACGACCTCCATTCATTTTCTATTAAAATGCCCTAAGGCCTCAAGCCGAAGGAAAGGAAGATTCAGGCTCAAGATGCTTTGGTACAACTTCCAGAAGGATGCATACTCCAAGGCAAGACCTGAGCAAACTACATGCCAGGAAAATGGAGAAGGGGTTGAAAAGCATGAACAAACAACAGGGGGCCAAACAAGATGGCTCAATAGAAAAAGGTGCCTGCCACCAAGCCTGACGACCCGAGTTCAATTCCCGGAACCGCTGACCTCAGCATTGTCTGCTGCGGCATGCATGCACCCAGACACACACAGGCAAAATCAACAAAAGTACAACTGAAAGGCCTCCTGCCTGCTCCTCGGCCCCCACTTGAGACAGGGACCCATATATCCTAGGCTGGCCTCCAAGTTGCTATGTTGAACTCCTGATCATCCTCCTGCCTCCTAGGTGCTGGGATTACGGGCACGCACCGCTGTATCTGGTTTATCGATGCCGGAGATAGATAGAATGCAGGGTTCCATGCAGGCCAAGCAAGCACTCTATCCACTGAGCGACATATCACCAGCCGCAGCAAAGGACACCTGGGACTCATCAGGGACAGAGGATTCAGGATATGATGACAGGGTCAGCCTGAGCCTCCTGCCCCAATTAATGTCATGCCCTCAGTCCACTAAGGCAGCCTGCCAACCCTGACTCCTTCAGCTGCTAGCTCCAGGCCATCGAGGCCACCCCTTTGCCTCGCTGGACTCAGAGCTTCTCCAGTGACCTGGACACAAAATGTCTCCCCTTCTCCTCCTTCTGTACCCATCACTCTTTCTCTCCCTAGAGATTGCTCCCTAGAGTGGCTCCTGTCCCCAAGCCTGGGTCATGGCCTTCCCTGAGCTCCCGGAGACCCTCTAGATACCAGCTTCTACTTTTTTTTTTTTTTTTTTTTTTTTTTTGGTTTTTCAAGTCAGAGTTTCTCTGTGTAGCTTTGGAGCATGTCCTGGAACTCACTCTGTAGACCAGGCTGCCCTCGAACTCACAGAGATCCTCCTGCCTCTGCCTCCCGAGTGCTGGGTTTAAAGGCGTGCACCACCACCGCCTGGCAATACCAGTTTCTTTAATGACATCATGAGGGTGAAGAAAGCTGTTCTTATGTGACCCTGGGCACCCCTCCTAGAAGGTAACAGCCCAAGAGGATCAACCAGCCCTACTCTGTTCAGGTACGGGCTGAGTCAGGTGACACAAGCGCCACCCAGCCCTCTCACCCACCACTGAGCCTCAGTCTCCTTATCTTTGTGATGGGCCTGCAGTACCCACCTCACAGCCAATGGCACTCACCCATCAAGTTCTGCCGTTCCTCCTTCTTGCGGGCCTTCTGCTCGGCTTCCAGCTGCACCACAGACAGAGGTGGTCCCACCACAGGGCTGGGGAGGGCGCTGGCCGCAAAGCGAGCCAGCAGGCCCAGCCCACTCTCCTCCAGGCCCGGCGACAGGGCCTGTTCCCCGGCACCCAGCCTATAGCTACCAACGGCTTCCTCTTCCTCTTCTTCCTCCTCCTCCAGCTCTTCCTCCTCATCCTCTTCTGAGCTGTCATCTGGCATGCAGAAAACAAGGAACAAATCAAGGTCCTGACCTGGGTGCATGCTGCCCCCACCTCCTCCCACCACCCACCCTGGCTCCAGTCTCTGTCCTCACCAAGGGCCTCTGGGGGAGGGAGGGTCCAGAACCAGCCCACAGTCCCACCCACGGCCCAAGGCCACACAGGGGCAGCCTGGGCAGCCTGGGGAAGGGGGACGGGTGGCTCTGGGTGTCAGGATGGGCTTCTGGGAGGGCAGCACCGACATGCACCTGTGCTGTAGGCGGGGGACAGACACAGATGGACAAAGACAGGAGACAGCGCTCGTCACGGTCCACACACGCACACACACGCCCCGACATAGACATGGAGGCTGAGGAAGGAAATAGGAAAGAAGAGAGGCAGAGGAGGGGAGAAGAGAAGGGAGGGCTGGGCTCAGGCTGGAGGAGCTAGACAAGGGGCCTATAGCATTTTGGCCAGGCAGAGGTGGGAGGCGGGGAGCTGTTAGCAGAAAGCAGAATTTGATCTCTCCTTCCTGGAGACTAGGGGGCCCTGGTAGTTTAATACCAAAACAGAGCTAGAATCTAGCACCCCCATGCTAAGGAGCCTCTCTGAGCCTGAGGTGACCCTCCAGCCCATCAGCCTGGTTAGGAGGGTCCACAAAGGATCCCATGTGGCATGGCCTGTTATGGTAGCACATGCCTGTGGTCCAAACACTGACGCTGAGGCAGGAGGAACTCACAGTTCAAGGCCAGCCTGGGCTACACAGTAAGACCCAGTTTCAAAAAGAAAAAACAAGAAACAGTGTCAGCTATGGATCTGGGCTCAGACTACCCTGGGGGTGGGCAGACCAGTCCACTCAGAAGTAGGGATGTAAGCCCCCCACCCCACCCCCCACAAGGCCAAGCCCTCAGGCAGCAGTTCAGGCTAAAGATGTCCAGTCCAGATCTTTGCTGGGTAAGAGGACAACTTCACCCCAGAAACGGGCTCCGCTGGCTCAGGGGCTGGCATCCCCTGCTAGGCTGGGCAATGGGGCTGACAGAAAACAACCTAACCGTCAGCACTACTCTGCACAAGCAACCAACTTCTCCACTAGAGTGAGGACACCCTAAGGTACAGACTGGCTTAGGACCTTCCAAGAGAAATGGCACCAAGGAGCAGGTGGCACCAGGTGTGAAATGCCTCCAGGGCTTGTGAACTGGGGCCCAAGCAGGGCTGGGCGGCAATGGCTAGATACACTCATCCCAGATGTGAGGGCTGGACATAGTGGTCAAACACTGCTTTTCCTGCTAAAGTCCACATCACAGCTTTGTTAGATCAACTAGTGGCTGCAGCTGGCGCCAGCAGTGCCAGAGGGTGGAGGCCTGAGCCGCCTGTCTAGGGCAGGGAACCTTAGCTTCTGCCGGGCCAGCCAGGTTGGGAGGGGAGGTGGGAATAGCTAAGGAGGGTCTGCATAGGGGCTGGAGAGAGGGAAGCAGAGAGAGGGAGGGAGAGAGAGAGAGAGCAAGTTGGTTAAGAGGGTGAGAGGTGGGAGGTGTTCCCAGAGTGATGGATGAAGCAGCCTGGGGATGCCAGCAGGGCAGGCAGGGGCAGGCAGGCAGTGCGCACTTGCGATCAATCACATTGCGACGTCACATGGTTCTGTCTCCGCCCCAGTGGGCCACAGCGGCAAAGCAGGCTAAGTGTAGGCAGACTTTTTCGGCAGCGCCTGGGTAACCCCACATCAGGCCTCCCTGGAGTTGGCCAATTTGGGTAGGGTGGGCAGGGGATGGGGAGGGTGGCTGGCTGGGATGGGGACTGGGAACTTCCCCTTTCTAAAAACTCCCCCTCTGTCCTGGCTGCTCAGCTGTGGAGACTGGAAGTCCAGAACATTTTTCCCAGGATTCTCGGGCAGTAGGCACCACCAGCAGGGAGGCGAGTCTGAGTCCCTGCTCTGGGTTTCTGAGATCCATAGTCAGATCCCAGAAAGCCAGGAGCAGGTTGGTCTCAGCACTCTGATGCTGCAGAACATTCCAGAAGGTAGAAGCCCAGAATGGGTGTTTTCCCAAGAGGGAAACCGGATTCTCCTGAGGTCTCCTGTGGTCCTCACAACTGGGTGCTTGTCAAGACTCATGCAGTGTCTAGTCTGACTGGCCCAGCATCTATGAGGACAAGGAGAGCTGAGAGACCGTGAAGAGGGAAGGAGTATCAAGAATTTCTGGAATTGTCTATACCTGGATCCACAGAGCTTGCCAAGGGTAGAGGGGGAGAAAAGTCCCAACAAAGACTCTCAAGGGAATGAAGGGGGGGAAAAAACACAAAACTTTAATATCAATATATGTATTTTTTTTAAATCCTGGCTCAGGGCAAGGGGTTGGGTTCTTGACTTCCCAAAACCTGATAAAGGCCAAAGTGATGTGCAGCTGCCAGACCCGGTGGGGGCAGACCCCGAGGAGGGGGAGTAAACAGAGAATAGAAAAGGAAAATGTTTTTTGCCTACCTACGGAGCAACGAGCCAGGCTCGGACTCAAACTCAGTAACCCGCTACGCCGTCTGCCCTACTCCCAAGCCTTCGCTTTGCGTCCAAGTGCAGCGTGAGAGCAAATGCGAGAGACCGAAACAGACACTCAAAGCATCATGGGTAGGGGTCAAGGGTTGGAGGGATGGTCAAGCTGCTGGGAGGAGAAAGCAGACATACTAGAAAAGCCACGCCAATTAAGTGTTTTAGTACCAAAGGGGCAGGAAGGCCCTATTACCCAAATATCCCTTTCTGAGACCTCACCAGCTGGTTTTGCTTTGAATGGTAGGGGCAAGCTGGGGAGCCAAACCCTGGCCCTCATCCCTCCAAATTCTGTCTGGGTTATGGTCCCTTGGCACTCACTGTCTAGGAGGCCTGGGGATGCCTGCTTCTGGTCTGTGGAGGGGCTCAAAAACTTTGGGGCTGGAATCCTGACTTTAAAGGCATGTAGGGAAAGGGCAAAGGTACCCACCCCAAGTCATGGGGAGGGAATAGAGGCCAACCAGTCTCATCCGCAGAAGACCAGGGTGAGGAGGCCTGTGACAGGAGCCAGTGACCTGCCTTGTAGCCCAGGTTGTCTTGGCTCAGATATTACAGGAACAGCCCAAAAGGCACCAGGCTCCTTTCATACCGTCACTCAATCAACCCAAAACGCATCTCTGCCAATTTGGAAGGCAGGTGTGGGAGGAGAAAAGCTTGCCCAGGAACCAGGAAGACTGGAAAGTAGGCCAGAGTCCTGCCCAGGGCTGACCCTCCTGTGACCCTCCTCCCCACATCTGGGGCCATGCTCGGGGAATGGGTAACATGTTGCTACCTGTCTGGGGATTTTCAAGTTCTAGCTCTAAAGGGAATTTACCCTGAAACAGACCCTAGCCAGGGGTGATGAACAGTCTCACTTTCTTCCCTTGCAGGGACATTTTCTGATTGAAGGGCCTGAGGGCTCTCAAATTTCTAACTGCAGGTTGCAACTCTGATGTCCAAAGTGGGAGCCAGAATGTTCTTTGGTGGTGGACCCCTAGGCTGAGCTGAGGCCGGACCTCGGGTCAGCAGCCCCCCGGAAGACCATTTTTGACCCTCAATGTGAAAACCGAGCCAACACTTTCAAATTGAACAAGGAAAACAAAAAAGAAGAAAACAAAAATCAACGAGATGGCCAAAAGGCCTTGACTCTGTACTGCCCACATGCCCTTCAAAACAGAAATGTGTTAGCAAACAAGTATTGGTAAGTTAATTGTTGTTCTTTTTTTTGTTTTGTTTTGTTTTGTTTTAAACCACTGGTGGGTAGTAGCAGAAGCTTCCAGAAAATTAAAACACAGACAAGCAGCTTAAAAGGGGAAAAAAAAAAACAAAAACAGATAGATGAAACAACACTTGACTGTACACCTGAAAAATGGAATGGATGCCAAAGATACCAGGGATATTTGAATAACAGAAAAGCAGTCCACCCATGTCTATGGCTTCTGGAGTGGGGAGGAGGAGCGGGGAGGAGGAGCGGTGGGGGAGGAGGAGCGGGGAGAGAGGAGGAGGGAGAGAGGAGGGGGGAGGAGCAATGAATGAAGGGAAACGGCAACCTGACGTCTAGTTAAGGACACAGCAAGAGAAACGAGGCACACAGTTTAGTTAAAAATGAACTCGGCATGTTTAATAAAGCTTGGCATTACCAAAACCGCGGTACAAACAGCAAGTCACACGCCCACACAAGAAGTCCGTTTTTACAAAATGCTCCTTGGGCAAGCCTCCGCCAGGCTCACGCCAAGAGAAAGCCCAGGCCGGCCTGGGGGTCTTGGGAAGGCAAGGTTAGGCTTTTGGATTGGGGAGGGGAGACCCTTTGGGGAGGGCCGGTGGGGTGCAGAGGGAAGAGGGTGAGAAATTCTGGGGGACTAAAAACGAGTCCGTGTAAGAGCTCCCTAAGGGTTGGCCAGTGATGTTATCACAAGTCTAAGCGAAAATAAAAAGTGAACACACAAAAAAATATAGGCGGATAGGGCAGACTACGCTGCCAAAAACCTAGACGGCTACAGCCATCCCTGCTGTGTGCACACACTCCCGCATGCTCACTTGCTCGCTCTCTCCCACTCACTCTCGCTCTAAAAACATGGAAGGTTATTTTGTGTTTGGCGCTAGTAACCTTGATCAAAGGAGTCCTCCTCGGAAGAGTCGCTGAAGGAGGAGCGGGCCTCGGCCTCTCGGAGCAGCAAACAGAAGGACTGCTTCCTGCTGGCGGCCGCCTTGGGTTTCAAAGTCCCGGGCCCCGCCAGGCTCCTCTTGGTCAGCTTGGGGCCTGTGGCTGACTTGCTGTTCTTGGCCACCATGCTACACAGGAGGGATGAGGTCAGTTTGGAGCTGGAGGGGCCTTGGGCAGACCACTCATTCTTCAAGAAGTCTTCATCTTCGTCTGAGTCCGTATCTGCGGTCAAAGTAGGTTTTTTTATTTTATTTTGTGTGTATGTATGTGCTGTCTGTGTCTGTGTCTGTGTATGTGAGTGTGGAGTGCATGTACGCATGAGTACGGGAACCAGAGGTCAACCTTGACCTTGGATCCTCAAATTCTTGTCACTTTAAAAAAAATTGTTATATTTTAATACCTTTTGTGTCCGTGTGTGGGGACATGAGTATGCCAAGGAACACATGAGAAAGACAGAGGACAGCGTGTGGGAGTGAATTCTTTCCTTTCACCTATGGGTCCCAAGGATTGAACTCAGGTAGCCAGGCTTGGGAGCAAGTGCCTTCTACCCATCTCACTGACCCCACCTTGTTTTTTGAGACAAGTCTCTCAATGGGACCTGGGACTTGCCATGTAGGCTAGGCTGGCTGATGGGGAGCCCCAGATGTCCTCCTTGTCTATGCCTGCCCAGCACTGGTATCACAAGCATGCGCCATCACACCTGTCTTTTCTGTGGGTCCTGGGAACTACTGGATTCTCATGCTTCCACAACAAGCACTTTACCCTCTGAGCCATCTTCTCAGCCCTTCGGAGTATGTTTTTAATACAGGTAAGTTGTGGAGCACAAGGAGGGGGGGGCTGTTGTCTCTTTTTCTGGTCAGTGCTCTGAAAACAGAAATGCGCTAGGACCAAGCGTCAACTGTCCACCAGCCTGGGCATTGTGAGAAGAAGCCCCAGCTCTTCTCTGATCTGTCACAAGCAGCTTGGATCGCCCACTGAGAGGCAGTCCAGGCCCTTTCCTCCGCGGCCATCACCCACCTTGGATACATCTACTTCTCCAGCCACTGGGTATGAGCGCTGGGGGCAAAGACACATGAGCAAAATTCTGAGGAAGGACCCTTCAATTTCTACTGGCCAGAGGCATGTGGTTCCTGTCCACCCTACACATGGCACACAGCCCAGGGGCTTTTCTAAGGGGAGGACACAGCTGACCAGGACCAATCCTATGTATCTCTTCCCAGATTCTCGCTCAACTTCACAGCAACAGCAGATTGAAATGGGCTGTAGGTGAGGGCATTCACAACAATGAAATGATCTCTCAGCCAGGGCTCCCCTCACCCCCAACTCTCTTTTCCATCAGAGAGCCAGCTGACCAGCTTACCGCCGATGGCTCTCTCTAAGTCTCTGGTCCTAACACATGGTTGCGTTGCCAGAGTTGGGAAGGAGCCCGACATAGGAGGCTCTTTGGTCCCTTCCAACTTCAACCCAAACATACACCATACACGGTTGCTGGGCTGTTGAGCAAGACAAGAAGAAAGGGCCCCACAGCCAAGACAGTAAGTAATCCCTTGATCTTCTAATAACCCACGCGGAACAAGAGGAACATGAATACACACAGCTACAGCCTGGCAGCGCCTAACATCTTCAAGTCCAAGAGAAACATGCAGGGGCACAGCGTGTCCCTAAAACACTTTCCACCACAACCAGGACCCCAACTTCAGGGCAGCCCACTGAGTCTGGTGGAGGATGTCAAATCTCACCAAACCACCAGTCTTTTACCATAATACCTTCTCATGTTCTTCTGTTTTAGTGTGTGTGTGTGTGTGTGTGTGTGTGTGTGTGTGTGTGTGTATACACACTCACATGTATCACAACACACATACGGAGATGAGAGAAACACTCTTTAGGACTTGGTTCTTGTCTTCCACTGTGGGTTCTGAGGACAGAACTCAGGTTGTCAAGCTATGCAGTAGCCATCATTCCCTCTGTGTTCGAACTTGATCCAAGGCCACAGCTGCCGACAGGTGACACTCACCAACTTAGCCTCCCATAGGGATACACCAGGTATGACCTGACATTCCTGTCCTCCAACCCCAACTGGAAAAGCAAGAGGCCACCACTCTCTTCCCCAGTCCTTCTCTCCTTGTGCCTGCTCATGAGCAGGGACCTAAGTAATCAGAGACCACTTGGCTGTGAGGAGCACTGCAGCCAATACCACCCAACACGTTCCCCGTGTGTAAGGCTGAGGGGACGGGCAGGCCTCATACACACTGCAGTGTCAGTCCTGGGGACCCACAGGTCAAAGACAAACAAAAATACACACAAAGCAGCAACTTAACCCTGAGGCAGGCACAGCGTCCACCTCCCTGCACGTGAGCAGACTCAAGGCCACTTACACCTGGGGAAGACCATAACTGGGGAGCCTGAACTCCAAAGCTCACACATGCTCTAAGTTTAAACTATATGCCTTCATCCCAGAACTCAGGAGGCAGAGAGAGCTCCGCGAGTTCGAGGCCAACCTTGTGAATTCTAGGCCCACCAAGGCCACGTAGTGAAACTCTGTCTCCAAAAACAAACAAAGGAAGGAAGGAGGGAGGGAAGGAGGGGGGAGGAAAGGAGAAAGGAAGGAAGGAAGGGAGGAAGGGAGGGAGGGAGGGAGGGAGGGAGGGAGGGAGGCAGGGAGGGAGGGAGGGAGAGAGGGAGGAAGGGAGGAAGGAAGAGGGAAGGAGGGAGGAAAACACTGGGCTGGAGAGATGGCTCAGTGGTTAAGAGAACTCTCTGCTCTTCCAAAGGACCCAGGTTCTGTTCCCAGCACCCATATGGCAGCTCACAACTGCCTATAAGTCCAGATCTAGGGAATCCAATGTCCTCTTCTGACCTCCAAGGATACACACACATGCTCTCATGAGCGCGCGCGCGCGCGCGCGCGCACACACACACACGCACACAATTAAAAAAAATTATTTTTATTTATTTTTTTCCAAGATAGAATTTCTCTGTGTACTTCTGGCTATCCTGGAACTCGCTATTGTTGACCAGGCTGCCTCTGCCTCCCAAGCGCTAGGATTAAACAAAACAAAACCCCACCTCATTAAGCAAGCATGGTGGCACATGTCTGTAATCCCAGCACTCAGGTGGTAGAGGTGGGAAGACTGAAAACTCAAAGTCAGCTCGGGATACACAGATACACTGTAAAGACCAGCAAAGCTACGGAATGGGACCAGGCACTGAGAGGGGAAGCGGAGGGAGACACCAGATGGAGATACAGTGAGATGGGGACTGGGGCTGGCAAACATCAGACCCTAGGTCAAATTCCCAGCACTACCAGCAAAAAAGGGGAGAAGACATATTGTGTCATTTTTTTTTTCCAGTTGACACTTAAAATCACCCACACACATATCCTAGGAACCAGAGCTTAGCAAAGTCTAAGACACAGCGAACTTGACGGAAGACAAGCAAACCCTGAGGACAGTCAGAGCAAAGCTCTGTGACATGGGACCAGATAGAGAAACCCCTCCTGCCTGCCGAAGCACCCGCATCCTTAGTACCTGCCTGTCTTGGGCATCAGGTACTCATCCATACAGAAAGAGTGAGTACCATTCCCTTGACAGGTAGAGGGCCAAGACCCACAAGAGGCCAAGGAGAGCTGCCTTCCTCTGACACACCAACCACGATTCCAGTCTCTACTTAAGTGCAATAAAAGCTCAGTCAGTCCCTCAGTCCCACAGGCTGCTCCATTTCCTTGGCTCCTTAGTCACACACAGCTATCTATTGCAGTAGACGTGTTCAAAGTGAAAAGAACATCCAGACATAGTAGTGAGCTGTCATGGGCAAGCAGATCAAACAGAACCTGGTTCTTCCCAGTTTGTCTCTTCCCACTTAGGCCCACACTCATCTTCCAATCCCTCCATAACCCACTAACACCACCACCCATGGCTGCACTTCTGTCTGGTATAAATGACAAACTTCCTGCAGGCAATGGAGCCCATCACCTCTAGGACTAAAAAGAAGCCGGGCGGTGGTGGCGCACACCTTTAATCCCAGCACTCGGGAGGCAGAGGCAGGTGGATCTTTGTGAGTTCAAGGCCAGCCTGGTCTCCAAAGCGAGTTCCAGGAACGGCGCAAAGCTACACAGAGAAACCCTGTCTCGAAAAACCAAAAAAAAAAAGAAGTCACTCTCCAGGCCACTGTATGGCCAATGGAAGGTTGGCCACTAGCATCCACTTCCATCCACCAATTACAAGTGCCTGTCCAACACCACATCTGCCATTTGCTGGCACTCATCTGGCTTCAGGCATAGTGCAATGCTTCGAGATACCCTGAAGTCCCTCAGAGGAGGGCAAGGAAGGTTACGGAGCACGTAAGATTAGCGCTGACCATGCAGTGGCGCTGAAGGCAATACTTACTATAGGAGTGACTGCTCACTTCCGAGGCAAATGGAGAATGGACAGACTTGGGCTGGCCTCTGGCCTTGAAGCCCCCCTGCATCTTCCTGGCTTTGGCAGCCCTTTTGTGTTTACCTTCTCTGGTGGGTTTCAGAGACAAGCCGAGGCCTTTGGCCAGCGCTTTCCTGTCCTTGCCCAGCAGGCTGTCATACGGAGTCAAGAATCTGCCACAGCCCCCACTAGTTTTCGATTTTCCCCCAGGACTGTCGGAAAACTTGAAGGGTGACTTCAGCTTGTCTTGTTTTGTGAGGGAGAGGGCTCGGTCTAGCTTGCTGGCCAGCTGCTCCTGGTCGCTCGCCATCTTTTTCTTCTTAATCTTTAGCTGGGGAAGGAAGGTTGAGTCACAGATTAAGACATATGGCCAAAGAGAATCATGAGTTTTGGGTCACAATGCTTATGAGACTGGGCTAACTCTCATCCCATGTCCTCCTCGAAACTGTTTAACTAGTCCTCAGTCTTTCCATCTAAAATGGGGCTATCTGCGTCTATTATGAAGATAACCAGGGTGTAAGGTCCTTAAAACATTAAATCAGGCCAGTGAGATGGCTCGGCGGGTAAAGTACCTGTCACCAAGTCTGATGACCTGAATTCAATTCCCTACAACCTACAGATTGGAGAAAACAGACTCTGACCTCTACACGTACCTGACATACATGCCCCCAACATGCATGAGCATGCACGCGCACGCGCACATACACAAATAAATAAAAAGTGAGGACTTAGAGAGACAGCTCAGTGGTTAAGATCCTGTAATATTCTTGCAAAGGACCCAAGTTCAGTTCCCAACACAAAATCCCCTGCAACTCCAGCTCCAGGGGATATAATACTGTCTTCCGGATGCTGTGGGTATCTACCTGCACTAATGTGCACACATACCCAAACACAGATACACATTTAAAAACAACAGAAATAAACCTATTTAAAAATACATAAATGCAATAAATAAAGCACTTATTAAAAACTCCTAGCCTGGGAGAGATAACTGCATGGTAGGGTGCAGTGGCTGCTCTTCCAGAGGACCCAGGTTCGATTCCCAGCACCCACAAGGTAGCTCACAAGCATTTTGTAACTCTAGTTCCAGGAGATGAACGCATGTGGTGCACAGACATACGCACAAACGAAATACCCGAACATGTAAAACTTAAAAAAATATTTTAAGATGATGCCTGGTCTAGTAATCACTTATAAAAGCTGTTACCATGGTAACAATCATAGCTGGCAACGGCTTTCCCATCCTGGCTTTCCACAGCCCTGTCTGGAAGTGCCTATAGAAGAACTTTGAGAAAGCAGGACTACAGATGGGCGGGAGAAGGTAGCTGGATGAAGCGATGAGAGCCAAGACTAGAAATTGAGCCCAGAGCAGATCTGCTTTCTATCTCAACCTCCCACGGCAGCTGCCGGAGGCTGCTTCTCAGTCTAAACCAGCCTGTCCAACTAAATGGGTCAGAGCTGCCAAGAAAACGGCTGGAGTATGCCTTGAATGCCTAGACCAGGGAGAATGATTAGAGATTTCACAGATTAAATTTCTCCTTGCCTGTCTATCGCCAATGGGAGTCATTTGTTGAAATGAAATGTGCAGTTTCAAAGGCATTAACGCTCTGCCATTTCAGGGTACTAGCTATATATTTTTAATCAGCATTGCAGGAGGTGGGGGAGGGTTTGGAATAGCGTTGCTAAGATAATTAACAAAATCGCTCACCTGAGGAAAGAAGAGCCTAGTGTACAAAAACTGGCAATCTTTTCATGCCCCCCCCCTTTTTGGTTTTTTGAGACAGGGTTTCTCTGTGTAACAGAGTCCAGGCTGTCTTGGAACTTGCTTTGTAGACCAAGCTGGCCTCGAACTCACGGAGATCCTCCTGCCTCTACCTCCCAAATACTGGGATTAAAGGAGTTAAATTTTATTCTGATTTTCTTTTCCTGAGACAAGGTCTCACAATAAAGCCATGGTTGGCCTGAACTTGTGGTGTAGACCAGGCTGGACTCTCTGCACATGCCCTGATATCTTTTTAATTTAATCTTATTTTTTGCATATGTATGTGTGTATGGTATGTGTGTTTGTATGTAGAGAGGCACACATGTATTTGAATACAGGTGTAGGGTGACAGCCGGCATCTTCCTCCTTCACTCTCTACCTTTTATACCGAGGCAGGATTTCTCACTCAAGCTAGGACTGTACCCAGAGTTGGCTGTTCTGGCTGGTCTCAACAGCCAGCTTGCCCCAGGGATCCTCCCAAGAACAGGAATTACAGATCAACCACCATGCCCACCCAGCTGTGCGTGGGTTTTAGGGATCTGAACTCCAGTCATCACACTTAAACATGAAATGCTTTACCCACTGAGCATCTCCACGGCTCCAAACTGACTATCTTCCCCATCCAGCCCCTTTATGTGACATTTTACCTCTGATGACAAAAACCAATCAAAACACCTCCTTCCCACAAGACTTAATGAGGAGGCACATTACCATTCAGAAACAGGGTCCGTAAGTGCACGGTCTCAAGGCTCTGTAGAAATGAGAAATTACCCCCGGAGAACTCAGACTGACTCACAATAGCATCGAGGCCATGTGCAACGCCAAGGTGCTCATTAAACAATTACACTGCTAAACAACGGAGGAACTGCGATTTGGTTACACGCTTGCGATCTAACCTCCCGCTGGCTTAAGCAGCGTCTCAGTGCACACAAACTGATGTAGTGTTTAGCCCTACCTCCACCTCCTGTTACTTTGCCAGGTCCTTGATCTCCCCTGGGACTTCCTTTTCTCCCCACAGGGAGGAAGTTAACTAGCAGTAGGGACCAACCGTCCTCTATCGAGAAGGTTCATTGTCTCTGGTATGACCTCCAGACCTCCAAGTTGAGGACTGCATCCCAGAGTCTTGCAAGATTGATTTACTGACCTGACTCATGAAGTCAGATGAGGTTTCGTGATCATCCCAGCTCTGGTTCCTGCCCCGGGCTTTCCCTATGCTGATGAGGGCATCTTGGTCTTCCTCAGGCCCCTTGTGCCTCTTCCTTATCCCAGCTCCCAGGTCGTAGTCATCTGAAGTTAGCAGGGATTTGCTGTTTAGCCTGAAAGCCAAACACATCGTGGGGGTCAGCACCTCAGGCAGGCCACACTCAAAGGCAGGGGGTCATCCACCCATGTGGCCCTCAGGGGTTGGGCTCTAGATGTGGAAAGAAACAGTGATGGACACCAGAATGACCAGTGTGGGAAGACAGATGAATGCTAGTGAATGGAGTACAAAGCGGGAGGGGGGCTTCAAGTCGGCATCTTCCACCAGCCTCTCTCTTATGCGGTTTCAGACAGAGAGACAGACAGACAGACACACACACACGAACTATTAAGACATATCTCTACCAAAACTGCACCAAGAGTAAAGGTCAGGAAATACTAAGGAAATCTACCAGGGTGGGAGGGGTGATTATATCAAATGCTGGTGTGAAGGGGGCACCCTGCACTGGACTCCCTTTTCTGGAGAACAGAAGGGGCAAAACCCAGGGCTTGGTGCCTGCTAGGCAATTACTCTACCCAGTGCACTGTATCTCCAGTGCCTTCGTGCGGCTGGCTTGTTTGTTTTTTAAACAGGTGAGAAAACAGAGACAGGATGCTCAGGAGAGCTAACAATGGGCCAGCGTCACAGGAGTGGTGGAGCTGGAACTCAGAGCAAGAAGGTTAGCATAATGGTGACCCTCCTGGTCACTAGGCCTACATCGCTGGTGGCCCCAGATACTTGATCTATTTCTCCACAGCCGCTCTTCTAGCCTCCTGTGGTTGGTGACAGACATATGTTCATCTCTGTTCTTGTATGTTCATCTCTATTCTTTTCCCAGTCAGGATCATCCAAGGTTAAAGATGTGGCAAGATGGAGGCCATTTTCTCATGACAAGACCATGAATATCCCACTGCCTTGCCTGTGGCCACTCCGAGCCCTCCAGACTCCTTTTTGTTTCAAAGCACTGGCCAACCTAGTATCCACCCACCCTTGTGTACCAACACGGAAAGCTACAGGACCCCTTTCCTCAACGGACCTCATATGGCCCATACAGGTACATGGGGAGGCTGGAGCCCATCTGTACAGAAGCCTGGCTCTGGAGAGACAGAGCCCTCATCCCAGCCAGCATTCAAGACCACCTCAGGAGGGGCCCTCTGAAATGGCTGCAGTGCCACTCAAGAGGACCTTGTCCCCAGAGAGCAGCCCTGGTCTCCTGTGGGATCCCAGCAGGGTAGGGATGTATCCAGCCTGTCCTAGAAGGCTGGAGCTGAAGTGGTACTTCCGCAGGGAGGAGCCATGGAAAGAAGCAAGAATTAGTCCCAGGTGGGGAAGAAGTGGGCGGGGCAGGAAGGCGGGGCCAAGTGTTTGGGTTAGAGTTAAGCCACTGACAATCTTTCCACTTTCATCTTTCCACTCTCTTCGCTCACCCTCCTGGTCTGAGCAGCACTCCGGGCTCTCTGGGAGCTGCCGTTCAGGGATCAGAGCACCAGGCACTACCAGGTCCCCTGGCGCCCAGTAGTGGGCGCCTTAGAGGGGGGCCCTGCTCCTCCCCTCCGAGCTGGGTACCAGTCAGTCCCCGATCCACCGAGGGGCCAGCCTTACTTTCCGCTACCGCTGTGGCTCTTCCCTCTCTTGCAGGGGGGCGACAGGGCGCTCGGGGTGTGGGTCCGTTTCCGCGGCCTGCCAGGGCCTCTGCGTGCCAGGCTTCTATGGGCATCCTCGTGCCTGTCCCTTAAAAAGAATTCACAGGCTCGGCTGGGAACCTGGGGTGGGCGGGGCGCGGAGCGGGGTGCTTGGGTCCACGCACACACCTGATGACTACCACAGTCGACCTACCAACCAGATGTCCAGGATGGAGTGCAAGCTGGGGAGACACTCACCCCGAATCCCGGCGTCGCTGGAGCTTGACCAGCTCACGCTGTTTCTCTTTGTACCGCCGCTGGACCTCTGCCAGTCGCATCCGGAAGTCCAGCTCCAGGGCATCCATGTCTTCCAGGGAAGACTTCATAGCAAACATCTGGAGGGAGGGTCAGGAGGAGGGGGAGACAAATGAGGATGCTGACGTTTGCTGATGCCCCACCCCCCCGTCAAAGACTGACTTTAATCCCATTGCTGTCCCCCTTTTCGGTTGGATTTTAGAGACAGTGTCTCAAGTAGCTCAGGCTGGCCTCAAACTCAGTATGTAGTCAAGGATGACCTTGACCTCTTAATCTTCTGCCTCTACTTCCTGAGTACTGAGATTGCAGGCGAACTCTCAGCAATCCTCCTGTATCGGCCTTGCAATTGCTGGGGTTACAATATATAAACCACTAGGTTATTCGATCACTGTTCCCTACTTTCTGTGGACCTGCCTCTTCTCTATGTCCAGGACCCCCTAATGCCAACTTTGCCAGGTGGTATCAACACTTAAGATGACATGGTCATGGTTTAATGAGGGCAAGTGTGTTATTTACACACATGGGCTTGCAGTGGACAGCAGCTACCCAAGACCACACAGGCAGCAAAGGGTAGCCCCAGGCCTTGCTGCCAGTCTGCTTTCATTCCAGGTCATCACACTGCACCCAAGGGACATGCCTGACAGAGTGTAGCAAGAGGGGAAGGACGGACAGCCTGCAGGAGGAAGAGAAGCCATCGGGCTCACCCGTTCCTCCTTCTTTTGCATCCAGCTATATTTCTTGTTGGAGTTCAGTTCACGCGGAAGCCGCAAGTTCTTGAACGGATCTGAGAAGGGGCTGTCTAGCACCTCCTTCAGCATGTGGCTGCTGGCGGCCAGCAGGCTCTCCAGCGAGGGTCGCACGGCCAGGTTTGGATCTGCACCTGGGGAAGCAAGAGAGACAGGGGAGTCAGTGCTGGGACCTGGACCACCGGCAAGATGGCTGCACCCACCCAGCCAGCCATCCTGAGGCCAGACCAAACTTCCAGAAACTGCAGTCAGCTCTGGCTCAACTGTGGACACACAGCCACATCACACTGTGATCTACTGGACTGAAGCCATTCTGGGATGTAGGACACAGTGTCAAAGACAAGAGAATGCTCGGACCCGGGATATGGAACAGTTTTGTCCCCGCAGCATGTGTGAAAGGTCAGGACTACCTCAGAATGACCAAAGGCTGGCAGAGGTTCCTTCTCAGGACAATGGGTATCCATCCCCATGTGTTCCTACTTAAATTTCTCATTGGTGAATATGCTGTTTCTTACATCAGAAAAGAGGTCCAGGGAACCACCTGTCACCCCAGCACTCAGATGGCTTGGGCAGAAGGCCTGAGCTCAGGCCACACTGAGACTCCTCCCTCCTTCCAAACAAACAAACAAACAAACAAACGGTGGGTAGGTGGGTGGGAAGCACACACAAAAAAGACACAGCTGAGCAGGTAAGGAAGTGAGCTGTTCTTGTAAAAGATCTGAATTCAATTCCCATCACCCACATCTAGCAGCTCAGAGCCACCAGCTCCAGGGGATCCAACCCTTCTGCACCTGCACTCACATGTATACATACACATACACATTAAAAATAATACATATATTTTTTTAAAAGGGCCAGGCATGGGCACATCCTTAATCTCAGCATTTGGAAGGCAGGTGGATCTCTAGAAGTTAGGGGCCAGCCTGGCCTACAGAGTGAGTTCCAGATCAGCCACGAGTACATAGTGAAACTCTGTCTCAGGAAAAAAAATAATAATAAAATAAACAAACGAATGAATGAGAGAGACAAAAATAAAAACCACAAACTGGACTAGGGAAAATAGCTGAGGAAAATGCCCACTGTGCAACTGTGAGGCACTGAATTCAAATCCCCAGAATGCATGTAAAGCCCAGCACAGGAACATATACTCATAGTTCCAGTGTTCCTACAAGGGTTCCTATGGTGAGACAGAAGTCAGGCAGAGGAAAATTCCCCCAGAAACTCGGAGAACCAGCTAGCCCGGCACTTCCTGTGGCGAACAGGGAATAAAGGGGAAAACGGGCACCAGATGTTTTTTCTCAGACTTCCACACACATGCTGTGGCATGTGCAAATCAACATTAAACACGTGTGTGTGTGTGTGTGTGTGTGTGTGTGTGTGTGTGTGTGTGTGTTCATGCACATCAGAATTACACACATGCACAAAAAAGTACATATTTTGTTGTTGTTTTGTTTTTTCGAGACAGGGTTTCTCGGTGTAGTTTTGGTGCCTGTCCTGGATCTTGCTCTGTAGACCAGGCTGGCCTCGAACTCACAGAGATCCACCTGGCTCTGCTTCCTGAGTGCTGGGATTAAAGGCATGCGCCACCACCGCCCGGCTAAAAGTACATATTTTAAAAAGCACAAATCAAGGAGAAAGATGTAAAGACCACAACACACAGTCTCCCCTGGGGGCAGATGTGACATAGTATGCCAGAGTTCCAGGAATGTATTGTCATGTTCAAACGTTTCTAACACACCCAGCCTCCTGCATAAATATTAAAACACAATGGAGGGCTGGGGATGTTGGCTCAGTCATACAGTGCTTGCTCTCACAAAGCCCTAGGTTCAATCCCCAACACCATAAACAGGCATAATGACATACAAGAATAACCCCAGTACCCAGGCAGTGGAGGCTCTGGGATCAGGACTTCAAGGTTGTCCTTGGTTACATACAGAGTTTGAGGGCTACGTGAGCTACATGAGACCATGTCTGCCTCAAACTGACAATCCTCTTGCCTCAGCCTCCCAAGTGCTAGAATTTTCATTCTACATCACCATGCCGGGCTATTTTAATTTTGTTTTTATTTTACTGTGTGTGTGTGTGTGTGTGTGTGTGTGTGTGTGTGTGTGTGTGTGTCTTTTATGAGAGAGAAACAGAAAGAGAATTGCTACATATACATAGTATTATATGGGGGTCAAAGGACCTCCTTTCAGAAACTGGCTCTCTCACTTCCATCCTGAGTTCTAGGGAATCAAACTCAGGACCTCAAGCTTAGCAGCAAGCACCTTACTCGATGAGCCATCTCACTGGCCCTCTTTGCTTTTTTTTTTTTTTTTCTTTTTTTTTTTGGTTTTTTGAGACAGGGTTTCCCTGTAGTTTTGGTGCTTGTCCTGGATCTCGCTCTGTAGACCAGGCTGGCCTCCAACTCACAGAAATGGCCCTCTTTTCATTTTCAAATTGACATTTTCTCTTTGATCTAAAAGTTAACCAATTTTTGTGTACAATTCAGGCATACTTGAGAAAGAAAATGAAATCATCCATGTCTGAAGGCTGAGAGTGAGTGTGAATAAGCCCAGCACTTTATATAATAATCAAGGCTTGGAAGCCTGGTTCCCAATGCTGGCTGGACTCCTCAGCGGGGGGGGGGGGGGGGGGGCCTGCCCCGTGTCACGCTGGCTGAATCACTGAAGTCTCCCTGCCGTTCCCACTAGATGTCAGCAGTGTCCTTCTGAACCAGTGACAACCAGAATTGCTGCAGCCAACATCCCAGAGGACAGAAAAATATCTCCCCTTAATGAAAATCAGTGGTTTGGGGTTTTATTTCAATCAAATTTTTTTATATATAATTATTAACTCTTCAATTATGTTTTGAGATATATAACTTTAGCTGACTTGGTACTCACTATGTAGACCAGGTTGACCTAGGACTCCTAGAGATCTGCCTGCCTCTACCACTTGAAGTGCTTGGATTAAAGATGTGTGTACAGCCGGGCGGTGGTGGCGCACGCCTTTAATCCCAGCACTCGGGAGGCAGAGCCAGGCGGATCTCTGTGAGTTCGAGGCCAGCCTGGGCTACCAAGTGAGTTCCAGGAAAGGCGCAAAGCTACACAGAGAAACCCTGTCTCGAAAAACCAAAAAAAAAAAAAAGATGTGTGTACCACCATGCCCAGCTTTTTTTTTTTTTTTTTTAAATGTGTTTTGCCTGGTGTATCTCTGTGTGTGTGCACGAGTGTGTGTGTGTGTGTGTGTGTGTGTGTGTGTGTGTGTGTGTGTGTGCCAGAAGATGGTGTTGAAGCTCCTGAACTTACATATGGTTGTAAACTGCTCACGTGGGTGCTGGGAATCAAACCAGGTCGTCTGGAAGAGCAGTCGATGCTCTTAAAACACAGAGCCATCTCTCCAGCTCCACTTTTTTCCTCTTTTGTTTTGAGATAGCGTCTCATGTAGTCCAGGCTAGCCTTGAACTCCAGACACTCTTGCTTCTGTTTCCTGAGTGCTGGGTGACAGGCTGTCCTACTGTGCCTGGCTTATTCATTACTAGAGATAGAACCCAAGGTTCTGTGCAGGCGTTAGGCAAGCACTCTATCCTGAGCTACATCTTCGGACCTTTTTTTACTTTGCAACAGTTACTCAGGCTGGCTTTGAACTGACGTGTATGTGACACAGGCAGTCCTGGAGCTTTCACTCCTCATGTTTCAGTCATAACAGGGATTACAGGCCCAAGGAACCCAGCCAATGGTTTTTATTCTTTTATTTTTGGTTGTGAGCCCAGGCTTTAGCAGCTGAGCCATCTCTCCGGCCTGGGTTTTATTTTTATATATCCTTAGGTAAACGAAGGCCAGGAGGTAGTGAACCTACCAGGTTCCTTGTATCAAGATGAAGCAGGCCGGTGCTGCTCTACTCCACCCTCATCACGTCAAGGTCCTCAGTGAGGCAGAGGACAGCTGACCTGTGTTCCAGAAGGTCCATCTCCCTCCCACCAGCCTCCTGATCCAAAGCTACCCAGGGTACACACGCCAAGCCAGCCTTTATGGGTACAGTTGCAACCCCTAACTTATAGACAATTGGATTCTAATCCCAGATATTACAGTCCAAGAGAGCCGCCTGCCTTGGCCTCCCAAATGCTGGCACTGAAGGTGTGCACCAGCCCAACCAATCTCTTAGGTACATCAGGATGTGGCCTCGACTGAAGAGAGGGTTCCTACAGAGGTGGATTAAGGTAGGTCCTAATCTAATATGTATGGTTTCTCCCAAAGGAAGTCAAAGTCTTAAAACAAAGACAGGCAAAGGGCAGACATCTACAAACCAAAAAGAAAAGACTGGATGGGTCCACAGCATGCCTACAATCCCAGCACTCAAGAGGATAAGGCAGGGGAATTGCTGCAGATTTTAGGCCAGCCTGGGCTACATACTTGACTCAAGAAAAAAAAAAAAAAGGAAAAGAAAAAGAAAAGAAAGGTTGGAGAGATGGCTCAGAGGTTAAGAGCACTGGCTGTTCTCCCAGAGGTCCTGAGTTCAATTCCAGCAACCACATGGTGGCTCCCAACCATCTGTAAAGAGATCTGGTGCCCTCTTCTGACCTGCAGGCATACATGCAGGCAGAACACTGTATACATAATAAATAAATAAATCTTTTTTTTTAAAAAAAAGGAAGGGAGAGAGAGAGAGAGAGAGAGAGAGAGAGAGAGAGAGAGAGAGAGAGAGAAGAAAAAAATCTCTAGTCAAAGGGGCCCAGTCACTGGCAAACTATTCAAGCAATTCCAGCAAACAAGTGAATAAGCTTGTGGCTGTCACAACTAGAGATGACCTAGAGGTGGGCCCAGCTATTGCTCACTGCTGGCCTTTGATTTGGGGGTTTAATTAATCTCTAGGAGTATGAGGAGAGGTTCCTCAAAAAGCAACAGGCACCTAGTATGGAGGTGCATGAAGGCAGTCCCTGCTCCCCAACAATAGAACTCTGACGTGTGTGTGTGTGTGTGTCCGTGTCCATGCATTCCCACAGTACATGTAGACGTTCAGATGCCTAATCAGGTGTCAGTCCTTACCTCCCTCCTTGTTTGAGGAAGGGTTTTTGTTCCTGGTGTGTACAACAGGCAGGAATTCTAGCTCCGCCTCCAATTTTGTTGTAGCAACAAAGGAATGTCGGGTGCTTGTTTCCATAGCCAGCTTTATATGGGTTCTGGGATTTGAACCAGGTCCTCACACTTAGGTGACAAGTGCTTTGTCACTGGAGCCATCCCCACAGGCCCTCAGCTGTAGGTTTTTGTACTGCAAAAAGCATGCACTCCAGTGGGCCCATGATGAGGAGTCTGAGTTCTTACTGGGGCTCTGGGAAGGACAGGCTCAGCCCAGCTGAGCAGGCCCATAGGCACAGGAGGAATTCCTGAAGGCACCACTGAGGGCACTGAGCCTGGCAAAATGAGGTCAACAGAGAGAAAAGTAGAACAGGGAAGGGGAGAGAGGCAGAAAAAGGAAGAACCAACCGGGCATGCACAGGAAAAAAAAAACCTCAAGATGACTTAAGCGCCCAGATCCAGCTGTATCTAATGCTGCTTTATTATTGCTCAACTTTGGTTCCATGAGCAAATAAATTCTGCCCTTTGGGGATGGGGGAGGGGGAGAGTCTAACATAGCCCAGCCGAGCCTCAAACTCAGTATGTAGCCAGAAGATGACCTTGAAGTCTGGATCCTCCTGCCTCCGTCTCTCAAGCGTTGGGATCACATGCTTGGTTCAAGTGGTGCTGAGAATGGGATCTCATGCATGCTGAGCAAGCAAGCACTCTACCAGCAGAACTATGTTCCATTTACTGCATTACATTTATTTACTTGTGTGTGTGTGTGTGTGTGTGTGTGTGTGTGTCTCACACATCCGTGCGCACACACATGCTGCAGCACACATGTGGAACTCAGAGGACAACTTTTGGGAATCAGTTCTCTCTTCTATTATGTAGGTTCTGGGCTCAAGACCATCAAGGCTTGGTGGTAGGTGCCTTTACCCATCGAGTCGCCCCTCTCACTCACCCCCACTCCCGCCCAACCTCTCTCCCAGCCAATTTAACTTAAAAAAAAAAAAAATCCTGCTCTCATACAATGCCAGAGGAAGGAGATGGAACTGGAGACTTACGTTCATCAAAATGGCACCTCTGGTTATGTTTTCTCACTCCTCCCATCTCCACTTCAATACTGAGATGGAACCCATAGAGCAAGCACTCTACCACTGAGCCACCCCCAGGCCCTCACTGGGGGATTCTAGGCAGGTGCTCTACCACTGAGCCACACCCCAGCCCCTCACTGGGGGATTCTAGGCAGGTGCTCTACCACTGAGCCACACCCCAGCCCCTCACTGGGGGATTCTAGGCAGGTGCTCTACCACTGAGCCACGCCCCAGCCCCTCACTGGGGGATTCTAGGCAGGTGCTCTACCACTGAGTCACACCCCAGCCCCTCACTAGGGGATTCTAGGCAGGTGTTCTACCACTGAGCTAATCCTCAGCCCTCTTTTTACTTTTTATCATGAGATCAGGGTTCAATTAGTTGCCTGGGCTGGCCTTCTATTCTCTCTAGCCCAAGCTGACCTTAAACTCACAATCCTCCTGCCTCAGGCTCCCATGTTGCTGGGATGATAGCTCGTGCCACCAATCCTGGTTTTACAATTAAAAGCAAAAACAAAAAGAATGTGAATAAGACATTCTGGGAGCCTTGGAAGTTTTTAAGAAAAAAAAAAATCTAGATCTGTAAATCTACTGGATGGCCTGGACTTTGCTGTGTATACCAAGCTAACCCAGAACCACAGAGACAGACCTGCCTCAGATTCAGAAATGCTGAGATTTACAGATGTGGACCACCACCACTGGCTTTTATCAATTTTCTGAAAAAGAACATCAGAAACATTCAGCCCCAGGACTTACCTACAACCTCTTGGCCCCTGCGGTCAAGCTCCAACTCAGCTATCTCACTCAGCAAGGTGATTCCCTGCAGGAAGCTGTGTTCCAGGCCTACGCTGGGGGCTGTGTCCAGCTTCTCCCCGGCTGGTACCCCAGTACCCAGAGAGGGCAGAGGCCTGGCCTGGGGCAGCTCGGCTGCAGCTGCCAGTGCATTCATGCCGGCCAGCGGGTCCTCCAGGCCTGGCAGGAGTGATTCAGAGCAGCTCTCTTCAAGATAGCAGGTACTCCCTGGAGCAGGTGCAGCCTCCTGGGCCTCCAGGTTCAGACACTGGCCCTCTGGGACAGGTAAGTCACAGTCTGAGAGCTCTAGGCTGGGCTGAGGCTCAGTCAGGGATGGCTGGGGCAGGCTGTCCTCAGGCCCTGCCTCTGTCATGGGCCCTTCCATTGGCACATCCAGGGGCACCTCCACCGGCTCTTCCTTAGTCTCCACCAGCGGCTCAGGTGTCAGTTGAGTCCCCAGCTCCAGGGCAGCCACGCAGGGCTCTGTCCTACCTGGTAGTTCTATCTGTGGTTCAGCCACTTGCGCAAAGTCTGAGGCTTCAGAGGGCTCCCGGCAGCCCTGACCCGCTGTGCTCAGTGCCTGGGCCTCTAGCAGGCCACCTCCGCAACCACCTGCAGGGCTTACAGCCACCATGGTCTCTGGGACAGGCAGAGCCAATGGTGACTCGAGGGGAGGCAGCTCCGTGGGACCCTCTTCGACATCCTCAACCTCAGCCTTCACCTCACGGTCAACAAGCGGCAGGGGCTCCTCTGGACTGTCCCGGGGTGGCTCTGGGATCTTGGAAGGTGACAGACAGATGGGCTTGTCTTCAGGAGACAGTGCCAGGCGCTCGGGCTCATCAGCTGGGAGTGGTACATCAGGGGCGAGGCCATCAGCGTCAGCAGCCGCAGTGGGCTGCAGCAGGAAGGGGTAGGGTCGCCCGTAGTGTGGTGGCAGGGCCTGGAATGAGTACCTGGGGGGGATATCTGCCGAAGACAGAAGAAGTCAGTGAAGGGGGCTCCCCGGGGCTCTAACCTATCCCATCACCTGAGAGGGAAGACACAACATAAAACCAACCGTTCCTGCTTGATCAGCTGCAGGGTAGGGAACACCCTGCCCTCTGATCCTGAAATAACCCAAGAGCCTTCTACATGTCTGAGCCTTGGAGAGTCAGCCACTATCTTGTCCTCAAGGGTCTTACAACTGTAAAGGTGAATCGGGACTGGACCAGAAGCAAATGATTAAACAAGGTCTATGAAGATCTGTCAGTCAGCCCGGGCTGTACCTCACCCCAATAAAGCATGTGTTCAAAAATCTCACAGTAGCTGGGCGTGGTGGCGCGCGCGCATGCCTTTGATCTCAGAACCTGGGAGGCAGAAGCTCACAGATCTCTGTGAGTTCAAGGGCAACCATGGGTACATAGTGAGACACTGTCTTGAAACACAGCAGAGCAAAATCCTTCATGGTAATACAGTTTTGTCCTAAGAGGTGGGGCTGAGAGGAATGACTGTGGCAGCGTCAGTCCTGACCCAGGCCTGGGCAATGCCCAACAGGAGCTTAACACGCGTAACAGTCTACCAGAGAGTAGGCTCGAGGCCAGGCATGTGCTTACCCCTTAGCGTCAGCATTACACCAAAGACTGCCCAAACTAACTCAGCACTAATACAGGATTCTGAATTAAAATCCAAATCCTCCCAAGTGCGAGCTCACTAAAGAGGACACAGACCTCAGGCCCCAAAGCCACCTGCAGTCAGTCCTAATGAACACAGGACACTGGGACAGCATGTGTGTGGGGTCAAAGAGGTTGCCCAGATGGGAACCTCTAAGTGTTCCCAGGGTGACTCAGCAGTGACGGTGCAGAGTTTACAAGTCTGGGTTTTCGCTGTGCTCTGAGTAGCCTGCCTGCACGGATGCTATCAGACCCATGTTCCCTGCACTACACTAACAAGGGACCGGGAAGAGATCTCAGCTACATTCATTCCAGAGTTGACTGGGGGATCCACAGAGTGCTCATCAAGAGAGTGAGTGAATGGATGAATGAATGAGCCACTGGACAGGGTTCAGTGACTGAATGAAGCAGAGAACAGATTGTCGTGGAAGATGAATGGACAAGCAGGAGTGACACAGGTTCACAAATGAGAGAGTAAATGAATGAGGGAAGGAATAAATGAATGAGCCAGTGAGTGAATGAATGTGCAGTGAACAGACAAGAATGAGTGAATGAGCCAAGCCCATTGAACACTCAGGAATTCAGTGTCTCATGGACAGGTGACCCCTGTCCTGCACACTCACCTGTGAACAGGGCCTGGAAGGGGCTGGGCGCCTCCTTCTCCAGCTCGAGGTCTTTCTTCTCCACCACGTTCTCAGGAGCCTCTTCCTTGCGGGTGAGGCCAGGGGTAGGTGGTGGGGAGGCAGGCGGCGGGCTGCTGGGGTGCGAGCTAGGCGTGGCAGGGTAGGTGTAGGCTGGTGGCTTAGACACATCCTCCACCTTCTGGATAACCTTGGCCTTCAGAGAGGTCACGGGGGAGGCTCGGGGAGACGGGGGTGGACTCACGGCCTTGCCATGGGTGCCTGTGGGGCCTGTAGCTAGGCCGGTAGGCTTGCGAGGCAGTAGCCCTGGGCCTGAAGCACTCAGGCCGGCCTTGCCTGTGGTCTCCAGACTCCTCTTATTCACCTTCTCCTCCATCTCAGTTCGATGCTCCTGTGCTTTCAATCGTTCCTGCTGGGGAATGGGACAAGGGGTAGGAGCAGCACAGCAGGAGCCATCATCACCTGCCTGGTCCCTGGAGCCTTCCACTCCAGAGACTATCAGGCAAGATCCAAGGTCCAGGCCACCCAGCCCTCCCTGTCCCATACACCATAGACATTCCACCGTGGCCCACGTGTAATAAACATGGCATTCTACGGAACCCAGAGAGCAGGCTGGGGGCAGGGCACAGAGCTCAGGCTGTTACAAGGATGGCCTGTGGCCTAAAATCCCTTGCTGCCAGGACGCTGGCCCAGCTGGGACCCTCGTAGTTGAAGCCTAGTGTGCTTAACTACTTGCTCAGTGCTAAGTTGCATTAACCAGGCCACTGAGACATTTGACATCAAAATGAGAAACCTAGCTCTACAACGGCCAGTACTCACTGCTGCCCGGCAGCTAGTACCCAAAACACACCCAAGACCGCTCCACATACTCGCCACTGTGTGGCCACATGTACCTAAGAGCTAAGTAACTAACCATTACTAGGACCCCTGTTTCCTGGAAGCAGAAACTTCAAGACCAGAGAGGTTAAGTCACTTGCTGGAGGACACAGAGCCTGAAAAATCTTTGTACCACCCAACTGATTACTCCCGAGTAGCTACTGCCTAGAGACAGATGGGGACCTCCAAGATCCCTTGGGTATCCAGTCACAACATCGCCAACCCACACCTCTGTCATGTTTCTCCACTACTCACTGGGTCCTGTCACTAGTGGGTACCACCTACCACACCCTAGCTTTCGTATGTGATCTTCTCTCTGGTCCTCCTCTGTTCAGATGCTGCCTCCTTCAGGCAGCCCTCCCAGACTGCCACTCTCTTCAAGTCATATATGGCCCACCACGGGGCCAGGACTCACCACCAGCTGTGCGCTCCGCTGCAGCTCCAGGGCCTGGGCTGCCTGTTGTTGCAGGTACAGCAGCTCTTGCTGCCGCAGAAAGTGCTGCTGAGAGAAGAGCTGCAGCTGCTGCGCATGGTGCAGGGGGCTGCGGCCTGGTGGGTACAGGGCTGGCCAGAGAGGAGGGACTGCTGCTCGTTCCATTAGCTCAGCTGTGGAGACAGACAATAGGGGGGCTGCACTCACGGCCCTAGCTCCTATGTGGACTCTCACCTCATTTCCAGAGGGAGATGCTAAGGCCCAGTGCAGACAGCCAGGCAATACCAGAGCCGAGGCTCCTGCTGGCTTTCTCAGCCTGGAGTATCATCCCCCGTGTATATGCACACACCGCTGCCAAACCCCCAAGGAGAATGTCCTCAGAGGTCACAGTTGGAGCATGTCAACATGCAGGATGGTACCAAAGTCACCATGGGGACTACAACCCATGGTCCGCAGAGTGGGCCTCAGAAGGGACAGGGACACCCAGTCCCCACAGGTGACCCTAACTGAATTCTCATGGAGTGGTCAGAATCTGTTCTCTGGACACGACTGAGGTTGGATGCTTTCTTGGGCCCACTTGTCCCCACTCCGTATGCAGAGTTGTCCCACCCCCACAGGAGGCCAGGAAAGTCCCTGGCTGTCACTTACCAAAATGAGGCAGGTGATCACTAGGGATAACCACCAGCTGGCCAGACTGGGGATCCCTGACGAACTGGTAGGCTGATGGCAAGGAGCCCCCTAAGCCAGGTGGGAATGCGGGGGCCATGCCCTGGTGTAGAGAGGGGGGTCCCAGGCCTAGGGGGAGAAACCCAAGTTCACATCAATGTAAGGAGATTCCAGGCCCATTGACAGCACTCTAGTCCCTGGTCACCACTGAGAATCCCAAAAGAACACTAAGGAGTGCAGGCAGACTGGGGACAGGCGTCTGTCCCACCTCTACTAGGAAGCTGAGAGATATTTAGCTGGTCCCAGCCTTCCCTCAAGGAGAGAATCCCCTTGGAATTACACTCACCATAAGGGTGTCCAGCAAGCCACATGGATGTGCTGCCCGAGCGAGGCAGCCAGGGGTGTGCGGCCAAGTGAGCGGCGGCGGGGTCAGCAGACCAGCGTCCTGAGCCTGCCAGCGTAGGGCCCCCAGTCACCATGAGGTTGGGGTTCAGACCATTAGGAGCACAGCTGGTGGGGTGTAGACGGGCCAAATCAGCCAGCTCCTTACTTTCTCTGCAAAGGGAAACGGAGGTATGAGAACCGCTGGTGGCCCAGGAATGGGGAGGGAAAGACAGAAGGCCACAGCTGAGGGGGCTTCCAGGGTGAGCCTGGGACAGCTGAGGCTCTTCCCTACTGGCTGGAGGGGACTTGCCTCCAAGCCCAAGGTGGCTTGGCTCTCAAGGACCATGGTGGAACTCAGAGGTCACCTCATCACCCTTACCCCAAAAGTCCCCAGCCCCGACTCTCAGGTACCCCAAGCCCTCACCGGAGCAACTTCTCCTGGTCGCGGTCCAGCCGTGTACCTAGCAGCCGATCCTCCCGGTGTCTGGCTCGATCGCAGTCATCATCAGTCCGGCCATGCCCTGGGGGCCAAAGTTGGCAGTGAGTCCCCCGCCTACAGTGGTCCAGACTCTCATTACATCTTTCACCCATCGATGCCCTCCCCTCATACACCCAACAGAACCCTCCCTGTGAGGATCTTTCTCCCAGCAACACAGATCCTTATGACCGGGGTCTTTGGCCCAGAAACTTCCCATCCCAGGAGCCTGCCTGTTACTCATATGGACAGCTGTGGTGAAAATAACACCTGCAGATATAAGTTTAAACACAATAAAATCTATCAAACACAAGCATGGTGGCACTCGCTTTTGACCCCAGGACTCAAGAGGAAGAGGCAGATGGATCACTGAGTTGGAGGCCAGCCTGGTCTACACAGTGAGTTCCAGGACAGCCAGGGCTCCACAGAGAAACCCTGTCTCCAAAAATAAAAAATAAATAAAAATCAAACAACTGGGCATGGCAGCACACACCTGTGATCCTAACACTTGGTTGAGGCAGGAGGATAGATGTGAGTACAAAGCCAGCTTGGGTTACATATCAAGTTCCAGGATAGCCTGAGCTTCAGAGTGAGATCCTGTCTTTTTTTTTTTTTTTTAAGGCAGAGAGGAGGCTCAGTGGATCAAGGTACTTCTTGCCAAGCCTGAAGACCAGAGTTCAATCCCCTAAATCTATAGGGTAGAGGGAACGGACTCCTGCAAGTTGACCTCTGACCTCCACATGTGCACAGTGGCATACCTGTGCCTATACATATACACGAACACACAAAATAAATGTCTTTTCTTTTTCATTTTTATTTTATGCATACAAGTATTTTGCCTGCATGTATGTGTATGTACTACGATCATGCCTGCCTGGTGCTCTAGGAGTTCAGATGAAGGTGTTAGATACCCTGGAACTGGAGCTCCAGATGGTTGTAAGCTGGGAACTGAACTTGGATCCTCCACAACAAAAAGCCCTCTGAACCACTGAGCCATCTCTCCAGGCCAAATAAATGTATTTAAAAGTCAGTGATGGTGCACACCTTTAATCCCAGCACTCGAGAGGCAGAGGCAGGAGGATCTCTGTGAGCAAGTTCCAGGACAGCCAGGGCTACATAGAGAAACTCTGTCTCAGAAAAGCAGTGATGATGATGATGATGATGATGATGATGATGATGATGATGAAGAAGAAGAAAATTTAAAGAAGAAAGATGGGGAAACTCAACAGGTAAAGGTGCTTGCTGCCAAGTCTGACAACCTGAGTTCAATCTCCAGAACCCACATGGTGGAAGTGGGGGGGTAGGGGGACAGCTTCTATATGTTGCCTTCTCACCTTGACACACATGGGGTGACATGTCCATGCCCACACATTTACACACACACACACACACACACACACACACACACACACACACACACACACACACACACTCACACAATGGTATAAAGGAGAAGGGGTTGGGGATATGGCTTGGCTGGCAAACTGCTTGCCTAGCTGCCATGGATTGCATCCCCTTATCCCCACAGGGGGATACCAGGCATGGTTTATACACACAGAAGAGGATTTTAAATTCAAGGCTATCCTCGGGCTACATGGCAAATTAGAAGTCAATCTGGGCTACATGAGCCTCTGTCTCGGCAAATCGATAAATAAAACTGGTCATGTGACGACACAATCAGAGTAGCCACCCCTGGCCTGGCCCAACAGACCCAACTCGGGGTCTAGAGCAGGCCAAGTTCAGGATTCTCACAGGCCAAGGTCCCACTTGAGATGCAGCAACTGAACTCCTGGTACCTCATCTATCTCCCCGAACCCCTAAAACCTCAGAGTCCCCAAGAGCACTGTCCCTGCCCAAGACAAGCTCAGAGACGGCAGACCCTCTGGTCTCCCCAAAGATGGGGATGCAGCCGTCCAGAGCACAGGAGCCACATGAGCCCAGCCATCCAAGGGCCACACGTGCTACAGACCGCCAAACAGCCTAGTATGGGACAGGGCCAGTGCCTGGAGGCAGATGGAATAGGGCCAGCAAGTCTACCTGGAGTGAACCTCAGGGCTTCCTAGAACATCTTTTAAAAAAAATCAGGCCCCACACTGGGAAACCCTGATCAATTTAAGTGGTGAGAGTGGGCAGAGGTGGGGCAGGGGAGGGAGGTGTCCCTGGCCACCGGCAGGACCCTTTTCCCCAGAGCCACAGTCCACAGAAGCATTCACCAAGCTCTTTACTTACACCAGTGCAAAGTGACTGGAAGGGCAAGTTAAGGAGGGGAGGGAAGGAAAGCAGGAAGCAGGGAGCAATGCCACCTTCAGATGGGGTGGGGGGACCCAGCCAGGACACTCCTTGCCTCTGAGGCCATGGAGTTCTCGAACTAACTTGGAACCCTCCTGTGGCGGTGAACATCATCAGTGTGACGGGGTTCTAGAATGACATAAGCAGGCAAAGCTGTGAGCATGTCTGTCTATGAGGGGTTTCCACAGAGGCTTCATGAGAGGTCAGAAGATCCACTCCTGAATGTGGGCAGAACTACGCTCTGGGTTGCCGACTCAGACCTAGTAAAGAACAGCATGGCCAGGGGACGTCTCAGCAAGCAATGTAGGCAAGCCCGACAGCCTGAGTTCGATCCCTGGGACCCCCAGGACCTATTTGACGGAAGGAGAGAAGGAATTCCTGAAAGTTGTCCTCTGAGCTTGACATGTGTGTGCATATACACAAATACGTAAATAAATGTAAAAAAAAAAATTAAGAGAAGAAAGTGGCTGGAGAGAGGGCTCAGCAGTTAAGAGAACCTGTTTCGTCATTGTAAGAACCAGAGTTTGGGGTCCCAGTAACCACAGAACCAGCCAGGTCTTGCACACACCTGTCACCACAGCTCCAAGGGACTGGAGACCTGAGGATTACTGGGGCTGCCTGGCTGCCAGGTGAGCCAAGGTGACAGGAGCTCTACCTTCAGAAAGAGACCCTGCTTCAAAGACACGGGGTAGGGGAGGAGTGGAGGACGACACCCAAGACCCTCTTCTAGTCTCCACACGTGCATACAGTCAACATATCTGAATACACATGCGCACACAGGTGCATACATCAACAAATAAAAGTTCTAAAGGAGAAGGAGAGCTGAGCCCCAGCATGCATCTCTCTCTGCTTCCTGACCACAGATGTCCCCAATCCTGCCTCTGTGCCTCCCCCACCACGATGGACCGCGCACTCAAACTATAAGCCAAAATAAATGCCTCCTTCCTTCCTTAAGCAAATGTTTTTGTTGGATATTCCATCACAGCAACTGGAGAAATAATACAAACCCCTCTCCCCGCCAAGAAGAATAACAGCAAAAAGTGACAGAACCAACCAGGTGCTCGGGAAAGGGCTGGGTTGGTGAAATAAAGACCTGAGTTTGAATCCCTTGAACCCATATTTAAAAACTGAGCACAAGCCAGGCAATGGTGGCACACACCTGTAATCCTAGCCCTTAAGAGACAGAGGCAGGAGGAGCTCTGTGAGTCTGAGGCCAGACTGGTCTACAGAGTGAGTTCCAGGACAGCCAGGGGTACACAGAGAAACCCTGTCTTGAAAAAACCAAGAATAAATAAATAAATATAAAAGTAAAAGATAAACTGAACACAACAGCACAAAACTGTAATCCCAGCAATGGGGAGGCAGACAGAGGGATCCCTGGGGTTTGCTGGTAGATAGCCTAGCTGAACCAGTGGGCTCTGGGTTCGGTCATAAACTCTATCGCCAAAGGTAGGGGCTGGAGAGACGGCTCAGCAGTTATATGCACTTGCTGTTCTTGCAGAGGACACACTTCCCACCACCCACAGGACCACTCAGAATCACCTGTAACTCCAGTTCTAGGGAATTTGATGCCCTCTTCTAGCCTCTAAGAACATCAGGCACACATGTGATGCACAGACACACACCCTGGCAAAGCAGCCATACACACAAAATTTAAAAAAGAAAAAAAAATTTAAAGGTAGAAGAAACTGAGGAAGGCACTTCTAGCTTACAGACAGACAGACAGACAGACAGACAGACACACACACACACACACACACACACACACACACACACACACACACACACAATGGCAGAACTAGAAGGGGCTGTGCCCAGGAACCATTGAGAAACTAGCTTAGAAAAGGAACGGCAGGTATGAGGCAGGGCCCAGGCTCGGAGAGACACCCCGAGTTCCACAGCTGTGCCTGGAAATCAGAGCCTGAGCTCATGCTTCCTTGTCCCAGGGGAGACGCCACGTCAACCAGGCTCACACACTCCCAAGGGCTCAGCCATCTGGGAAGGGCACGTGCCACCAGTCTCTGTGTCTAAGACCAGCTGCATACGGCGGGAGGCGCTTGCTGCTGGGGCCCCAGAAAGGGGAGGTGCCTGGAATGCAGCCTAGGCTCATTCTGTATACCATGACTGAATTGCGCTGGGTTACTTCCTGTCCCAAGTGTCACCTGCTACTAGACACCAACTCAGAGCAGCCTCCATGCCCAGGGCCACTAGACAGAGCTCCAGGCCACTACAGACAGCAAACTGGCTGGCTGCCAAAGAAATGTGACATGACTACCACACCTGACCCCATGCTCTGAGGGGCTTCACCCTACCCACATCACTCTGTAGCTACCTATGACCTGTTCACACTTCACTCTGTCCAGTCACCCACAGAGCCAAGTCCCTGCCCTGGGCCAACATCACGGGGTCCAGATGCCCTCCCTAGTCCTAACTGCCAATCTCTGCATGTCAATCACATGCATCCCTTCCCCATCTTAGGGACACTCTGTTCCTTCCACACAGAATGCCCTTCCACTGGATTACTCAACTTAAATTGACATCAGGAAGGAAGGAACCAGCTCCTGACCACCTCTCCCTCCATCACATCCCTCATTCCTCTCTCTCACTGCACTGATCATAGCATGACGACTCTGCTTGTGGTTAGTTCACCATCCAACTACCTGCACCAGATGTATGCACTCCACTGCTCAGGTCCCAACAGAGCTGTCCACATAAAACCGAAGAGAAATGCAATCAACAAACAGCAAATGCCAGGAAGAACAGATGTCTGGAAGAAAAGTGAGATATGTAGAAGGAAAGGAACCCTGGGGCAGGAACCTGCAAAGAAACAGTGAAGAGCCAATGGGAGTAAGCAAGAGAGGGAACAGAAAAGGAGAACTCAACAACAGAACATCTGCCTAGAATATCCAGTGAGGGGCTGGGGTGTGGCTCAGTGGTAGAGCACCTGCCTAGAATATCCAGTGAGGGGCTGGGGTGTGGCTCAGTGGTAGAGCACCTACCTAGAATCCCCCAGTGAGGGGCTGGGGTGTGGCTCAGTGGTAGAGCACCTGCCTAGAATCCCCCAGTGAGGGGCTGGGGTGTGGCTCAGTGGTAGAGCACCTGCCTAGAATCCCCCAGTGAGGGGCTGGGGTGTGGCTCAGTGGTAGAGCACCTGCCTAGAATCCCCCAGTGAGGGGCTGGGGTGTGACTCAGTGGTAGAGCACCTGCCTAGAATCCCCCAGTGAGGGGCTGGGGTGTGGCTCAGTGGTAGAGCACCTGCCTAGAATCCCCCAGTGAGGGGCTGGGGTATGGTTCAGTGGTAGAGCACCTGCCTAGACAGTGAGGGGCCGGGGCATGGCTGAGTTAGCAAGCAGGTAGTGTACATGTGACAGTGGTTTTCATTCCCATCAGTAAAAGAAAGCACCAGAGACAAACAACTTCTCAAGCCCAAACTCAAATCATATCCTCTTCTTGCACACACACACTTATGACCCATGCAGGCACAGGTATTTTGGACACTAAATCGTAAGCCACCCTACACACAAGAGGAGTAACCTACCATGTCACAGAACCCTATTCAGGGTAGAAGACTTGTTCACTATCATACCATCCCAGAATAAGCATGTGCTGCTGCAACCACCCCTTCTCGTCAGAGGACTGGCTTCCTTGGCTAGGTATCTCTGCCCAGAGCAAGACGATCGTTCAGTCAGCAAACATCCACTAAGCATCATTCACTTAGACCTCTATGACAGAAGATTTCAAAGTCAGTAGACACATCCTGATTCAAAGTCCAAAGGCTCAGATGTTCTCAAGAGACATAAGGACATCCAGGGACTAGCTAGGGACAGTCAACACAGGATGGGATATTCTACCAGGAAAACAAGCATGGACCAGCTGGAGCACTGGGTGGTAAAGATACTGCTAGAAGCTGGGTGTGGTAGTACAGGAGGATCTCTGTGAGTTCAAGGCCATCCTGATGTGTATAATGAGTTCCTCATCAAGGCTACACAGTAAACCCCATCTCCAAAAATAAAAACAGTGGTAGGAGAAAGACCCAGGCCCAGTACCCCAGCCCTGAGGCTGGGTGAGGCCCTGAAACCTGAATGACAGAGGCATTACAAATAAGAGTGACACAGAACACCTGGCCTTGCTAGCTTGTCTGAGAAATAGGACTGAAATCAGTCCAAGAGAGAGGTCGTAGAGAAGACTACACTTATGAAGACCATGGAACCCAGAGCATGTCAGGAGATATATATATACAAGGTCCCAGTACAGCTATGGGTGTGTAGTCTGGAAGCTGCAGAAAGGGAGCTTTGTGGGTGGTCCTGGACTGTGGTCCAAGAGAAAAAGTTGGGGACATGAGACAATGTCTGCCTTGAGATGTCACACAAGGGCAAACCAGCTGGACATGACCTTTTCCCGGCCTTCACTCAGCCTGCCAAGCCCTCACCAGGACACACTCAGTTTCAATGCCTGAACCACAGACCCTTAGCACAGCAGCAGGCTCTGCCCTTAGATAACAGAGTGCAGAGCTCAATAAAGATGCTGAAAATAGGTCTCCAAAATACACAAAATATTGACCAACTTACCAAGTTCCGGAAGAAGATCCAACCTCAAAAATGAGTTCAACATGGTGGCAAACACCGGTAAGGGAGACTGAGGCAGGAGGGTTACAAGTTTGAGGCTAGTTTGGGCTTAGTCTCAGCTATTAACAAGACCTTGTTTCAAAAAAAAGGGGGGGGGGGCTGGGGAGGTGGATCAACAGATACAGTGCTCACCCGTGCAAGTGTGAAGACACAAGTTTGGATCCCCAAAAGACATAGTTGACCTTATGTCAGAGCTCCTACAGTGACGTAGGAGACGAAGACTGGAAAGGCCCTGCAAAAGCCCACAATCCAGCTAGCCTGGTGTACACAGTAACAAACGAGAGACCCTGCTTCAAACAAGGTAGACGGCTAGGACTGGCACCCAAGATTGTCCTCTGACCTTAAAACATGCAACCTGGCACACACATGCCCACATACTCACACAAACCCAAACACATACTCACACAAATCAATTAATCAATCAATCAATCAATAAAAATGGCAAAAAATGCTAAGGGAGACAGACGATCCAGAGGATAAAACTGTTTGCCTCACAAAGCCTAATGACCTGAATTTGATCCCTTGAACCCGGAGTGGAAGGAAAGAATCAACACTTGGAAGTTGTTCTCTGACCTCCATATGTGCAAACACATGCTCACATACTCACATTTTCACACGCGCACACACACACAGATAGAAATAATTTAAAAAACAAACAAACAAACAAACAAAAAACCAGCAGCAGCCAGGGTATTGGTGAGACGGCTCAGCAAGCGTAAGGGATATGGTGGCCCCTTCTCACATCTCTGGGCACCAGCACACACATGATCTACACTCACACGCATGCACATACATTTCTTCACTTAAATAAGATTCACTAAAGCCTGTCAGGAAGCCGTCTCTACCATCCACAAGCATTCACACCTACTATGCTCCAAGCCCCATGGTTGACAGGGCACCAGAGGCACTGAATGAAGCGACACCCAGCTCTATTCCCCGTCCCCCCCCCCCCCTCGTCCCCGACTCGGGAGGCTTAAGGTTAGTCTATACTTAGAAATCTCCAGGACATAACAAAGTGACTCAAAACAGCACAGAGGTACTATGTGCAAAAATATTCCACACAGCATTCTCGACACAAAAGAGAGCAGGCAAAAACTTAAAATGCCCACGGGGGACCAGAAACCTAACTATGGTACCTGCTGGCATGTGCTCCCCATGGAATATTAAAGACTGTAAAAAAAAATGACACTTGTAAAGAGTCCACCATCTTGGGAGAAACGACCCACACTGTGATGCAGGAACAACGCATTAAGACCAAGACTATGCCGCGCTAGCCACTCTGCAGGTAGACACAAATTGCACGGGGAAATGAATTCAGGGAAAGCCAGGAAAGTGTTTGGGGTGCTGGGAAAACATAATGGTCTTTTTCTTCCTTCTCCTCTCCTGTACTCTACACGTCTATATGGATAATGGGAAAGGCAATCAAAGTTTCAATAGCAGCCACAATGGACAAGCAGCACTGGGGAACGGGCGAGGCTTGGGAGAAAAAGAGTAGGAAACCAGCCAGGAGCGGTGGATGGTGCATGCCTTAAATCCCAGCACTCCAGAGGCAGGTGAATCTCTATGAGTTCAAAGCCAGCCTGGTCTACAGAGTAGGTTCCAAGCTAACCAGGGCCACACAATGAAGCCCTGTTTTTGTTTTTTAAAAAGGGTGGAGGGCAGGTAACTAGAAGTGAGACATCGAGGCAAGCAGATCCAAGGATTAGGGAATGGGGAGAGGACTCAGAAAAAACAAAGTACAAGTGTGAGGACCTGAGTTCAGATCCCACAGAAGCATGTAAAGCTGGGAAGTGGAAAAACGAGAATCCACAGAAGATCTGGTGCCAGTTAACCTGGTCTCTGAAGCCCCACAATAGAAACTGTCTCGGGCCAGTGAGGTGACTCAGTAGGTGAAGGCGCCTGCTGCCAAGCCCGAAGACCTGAATTCCATCCCCAGAACCCACATGGAAGAAGAACCATTTCTTACAACTTGTCCTCTGACCTCCATGTGTGCAGTGTACTCACGTGTGTGTCTGGGCATGCACGCACATACACACACACAATAGGTAAACATCATAAGAGAGCCTATCTCAAAGTAGACTGTGAAAGGAACTCCTGAGGTTGTCTTCTGACCTCCACACTTGCGCATAACACCTGTACCCACACCCACACCCACACCCACAGATTAAAATTTAAGAGTGGGGCTAGGCCTGGTGTAATGCCAACTACTACAAATCCAAATCCTATCTAGGCTACATAGCAAGTTCAAGTCTGGGCAACTTAACGAGAAATGGGGGCTGGAGGTGTGGGTCACTTGCTAGATTGCTTGCATAGCATGCAGCAAGCCCTGGGGTCTATGCCAGCCTTGCATGGACCAGGGTCAGGGTGCACATGCCGCCGGTCCCAGCACTCAGGAAGTGGAGGCAAAGGGGTCAAAAGTTCAAGATCATTCTTAGCTACAACGTGAGCTGGAGTCTATGTAAGACTCGCGCCCCCAAAAAAAATAACAGAGTGGCACAGTACTTGCCTATCTTGTGCATTAGTGATCCTATAGGTTTGACCTTCCCACCACCAAAATAAAACAAAAACAGGACCCAGCACCTACCTTTGTTCAGTGACAAAGAGCGCTCCTGGTCTACCAGCCCCAGCCGGCTACTGCTTCCGCTGTCCTTCTGCCGCGCCACAGCCACAGCAATGCCCACAGGCGGGTGTCTCACTTCGGCCTCCCCCTGGGCACCAGAGCCCTCCCGCCCAAAGGTCTTGGCACTCTCAGGTCTCTCTGGGTCCCGTTTCAGCTGCCGGCCCCCTCCAGCTGCAGGAACTCCAGAGTGTGTAAGTCGGGCCTGGGCTCTGGGGGGAGCTGCAGATGTGGGTGTAGGTTCAGGTTTCATGGTGCCCAGGCCTCCAAAGGGGCTCTTCTTCCCACCGCCGCCAGGGCGCACAGCCACGGCCTCCCGAGCAAAGCTACCACTGTATTTGATGAGGCTCTGCATAGCAGAGGCCTCTCCGGGTCCATGGGCTGCGGAGTGGAGGTCAGCACCAGGCCTGCCGCAGGTGGCCGAGGCACGGGGCATTGTACTCCCTGGGTCTAGGTAGGCCTTTTTGGATGCTGTGGCGACAGCTGCTTCCTCTTCAGCTCGGCTGGCATGGTGGTGCTGGGCAGCTAGGACAGCCATCTGCGTGGTGGCAAAGTTGCCCAGCTCAAAAGGTTTCCACTTGTGCTCTGGCCCGGGAAGTCGGGATGGTTCCAGGCCAAAGAACTTAGCAGCCTGCTGGGCAGCAGAGGAGCTAGAGCCTCGTGGTGCACGCTCACAAGGCCTCGGATCAGCCTCAGGCTTGAGTAGTTCCTTGGGGGGCAGGTAGGCGCGGGCATCCGGGGAGGACCGAGAGGATCGGGCTGGAGGTCCATCGGATGGAGGTGGACGCTTGAGGGAACGGATGACAGAACTCTTCTCCCGCAGGACCTCTGGTCGCTCCAGCCGTGGAGATCCAGGGGGACCTTGCAGGACGCCAGGACGGCCTGGCTCACGCTCCCTGGCCCTGGCATCACGAGCCTGAGATGCTATCTGGATGGGTCCCACACGCTCATCAAAGGCCTCCACAGAAGGCACAAAGGTGGGTGCCACCACGCGGTGCTCACGGCCTGGTTCACGGAACACGGTGTAGACACTAGCTGGTGTCGAGGAAGGGGGTGCAGGGGGACCCTTGGGAGGCAGCGGTGGCGGCGGTGGCAGTGGGGACCCACACGGCCTCGCCGTGGGCAGCAGAGCTTCAGCCCGCCGCAGCAGCCGAGCACTCTCCTCCTGCCTGGCCACCTCCTTGGCACCTCCACGGCCCAACTCGGCCACCAGCCCTGCGTCCACCGCGCCATTGCACAGGCTCAAGGTGGACGGCTGCAAAGCACCCTTGGCTTTGGCCTCTGCCAAGAAGGGTGACAGACGCTCGGCCAGGCGTGAGGGCCCACGGTCCTGGCGGCCCTCAGCTCGGGCCTCCTGGGTTAAGTCCACCACGCCACGGGGCACGGATACCTCCTCACGTGCCCGAGGGTCTTTCTTGCCAAACAACGGAGGGGGGTCTCCACCACGGCCTGAGCGATCCTTCCCTGCACCTTCCCGGGAGGAGCCTTTGGCTGGACCACCTGAGGAGTGGCCACTGGGGGTTCTGGCCGAGGGTGCATGAGAGTGCAAGGTCCCAGGCGCAGGCAGGTAGAAGCCATCTAGGGAGAAAAGGACACAGTGAACTAGAATAATTACCCACTCCTCACCCAAGGGTGCATGGCACCCCAAAGAGACAATGTGTAGGGACCTGGTCTTTCCGAGGGAAGGGCCAGGCACGGCTGGAAAATGAGTAAAAACTTGACTTTAGCCATCCCATCCTCCCCGGCTTGTTTCCTCATTGTGAAGGGAGTAAGCCAAAGGCTGCTTTCAGAGCTATCCAGGGCGTATTAAAAGGCTGTGGGTGACACAGTGACAGTGAGGGGACTTTGGGACTGTGTCTCAAAAAGGCACCTTGAGGCCGACACCTGTAATTCCAGCATTCAAAGCGGTAAAAGCAGGTGGATGTTAAGTTTAAAGGCATCCAGAGCTATGGAGCAAGGTCTAGGCCACTATAGGCTGCACGAGGAAAGAGAGAGAAGGGAGGGGTGGGGAGAGAAAAGAGAAGGCAGGGAGGGAAAGGAAGGAATGAAGGAGAGACTGCAAGATGGCTTAGCATGTTACAGTGTCTGCTCTCAAGCCTGAGGAGCTGAGTTTGATCTCCGGCCAGTGTGGTAGAAGGAAAGAATTCCAAATTGTCCTCTGAGAAAGAAAGAAAGAAAGAAAGAAAGAAAGAAAGAAAGAAAGAAAGAAAGAAAGAAAGAAAGAAAGAAAGAAAGGAAGGAAGGAAGGAAGGAAGGAAGGAAGGAAGGAAGGAAATGATTCAATTATTAGTTTAAAAAAGGAAAGGAAAAGCCAGGCGGTGGTGGCGCACGCCTTTAATCCCAGCACTCAAGAGGCAGAGCCAGGAGGATCTCTGTGAGTTTGAGGCCAGCATGGGCTACAGAGCGAGATTCAGGAAAGGCGCAAAGCTACACAGAGAAACCCTGTCTCAAAAGACCAAAAAAAAAAAAAAAAAAAAAAAAAAAAAAAAAAAAGAGGCAGAGGCAGGTGGATCTCTGTGAGTTCAAGACCAGCATGGTCTACAGAGTGAGTTCTAGGACAGCCAGAGCTACACAGAGAAACCGTGTCTAAGAAAAAAAAAAGGGGGGGAGGAAAGAGGGAAAAGAAAATATAGCTGAAGGTCAGGTATGGTGGTAAACGTCTTTAATCCCAACACTTGGGAGGCCGAGACAAGTGGATCTCTGTGAGTTCAAGGCCAGCCTGGTCTACATGGTGAGTTCCAGGACAGCCAGGGCTACCTAGAAACCCTATGTCAATAAAAGAAAAGTAAATACTCGTGAAGAGGCTGGGGGAGGGGGATTGCAGTTCAGTGGTAGAGCCTTTTCCTAGCACCTGCAAGGCCCTGGGCTCCATCCTAGGGACCCCCCAAGGAAACAACATGGAAGATATTTGGAATCCTGCAGAGAACACCCCCAGAGAAACCCCAGGGAATCACTCCGCCACACCCTCCCTACCAGGCAACAGCCCCACCCTCTCCTGCTCCTAACCTTTCTGGGTATCGAAGATGCTGGGCTGACCCAGCTGACTGAGGAGGGGGCTCCCACTGCTGGGGGGCTCCAGGTGGTTCAGGTGGAGGTAGGATGGGTACAGCCCACTGGGCAGGTGGGAGAAGCCTAAGGAGAGAAGACAGAGAGGTCTAGACCAGTCAGTCACACTTTCCCCACAGGGAACTTCCTTCTAGCATTTTCTTTTCCTTGGAAAAAAACCACAGTGGCCTGTCAGCTCCCTGGTACAAGAAGCTGAGCGGTTAACACCAGTTCGCAGGGTGGCCATTGTCCCACTCCAAACCCTGCCACCTCAAGCCTTCCTTGAGGCCCAGGAAACCCACAAGGGCTTGGATGCAAGTTCAAATACCCCAGAATCAAAATCAGAATGGACCCAACCCAGAGGAGACTCGGAAGCCATGATTCTCATTTTAAACCTCAAAAGCAACCTTGAGAGGACCACACACTTATCATCTCATTTTACATTAAACACAACGCAAAACAAAACAAAACAGACTCACAGTATAGACCGATATCTAAGAGATCACATTGTAGCTAAACCCGGCTTTGAACTGAAGTGCCTGGACCCTACAGCCCAGACCTCAGTAGAGTATGGACCCTGGATGAATGGATTTCACCGGCCTCTGCTGTGTGCCTCAGAACTGACTGTTTGCCTTCTCTGAACACAGAAGCCAGGCATCTCTAGCTGCCCCGTCTTGCAAGGAAGACCTCTTAAGTCCCCTGAAAGGGCTCCTACAGTGAAGCCCAAGGGGAAAGTGGTGTGACTTCAGAAAGGGTGGTGACAGGTATCAAACGCAGACAACGAAGAGCAAGCAGGGATGAAAGACGGGCATGAGGGGCCAGAAAGACGGGCACTGAGGGGCCAGGCAAACTTCTTACGTCCTGCCTGGGGCTGGGGTCCTACTGGAGAGCAACAAGGGACAGTATCCCTGGACCTAGTCTTCGGTCTGTCTGAGGTTAGGGATGCAAGGCATGGCTGACGTCTTTTTTCCACATCACCTGATACATTAAAGACCACCAGATAGCCGAGCACTTGGTGGCGCATGCCTTTAATCCAGCAGAGGCAGAGGCAGGTGAATCTCTGTGAGTTCGAGGCCAGCCTGGGCTACACAGTAAGAAAGACCCCTTGTCTCAAAATAAACAAACAAACAAAATAAATAAATAAATAAATAAAAGGGGGTTGTCCAGAGTGGTGGCTTCACACCTGTAATTCCAATACTTGAAAAGCAGAGGCAGGAGGATTGCATCAAATTCAAGACCATTCTGGTTGACACAATGAATTCTAGGCCAGCCAGCACTACATAGTAAGACTCTGTCTTGAAAACTAAACAAGACAAGGCAACCCACAACACAAGCCGCAAAACAAATCAGACTGGCGGTCTACAGCATCGCAGATAAACATGAACCAGTGCTCAAGCTGCTTGCAGCGGGTCCCTCTGCTTTCATATTGCAAGATGGGTACCTCAGTCCCTTTCCCAGACCGCTGCAGAGGATGGAGCGGGCCCGAAAACGCAGCCCCAGGACCAGGTCACGTCAGTGGCATATGTGTTTGCTATCAGCATCTCAGGAAGGACTGAGGACTGAACTGGTGACACAGGAGAGGTGACCTGCGCCAAGCCTCTGCTCACCACTCACCCAGGCTGAACTCAGTGGAAGGGACTCAGAACACCAGCCCACACAAGCATCCATTATCCCAGACCATGGCAAACACCTGGCAGAGGGGATACAGCCCTTCCCTGCAAGACATATATACTCGTTCCTGGACTCAGGTGCCTATCTCAAAAGGCCCAGGAAGAACAGCCTTAGTGACCTCCTCTGTACAGGAAGGACCACGCTGTCATGCCTGACAGGGACACTTCCAGCCACCACTGAGCAAAATTCAGCAGCCCACAACCCCATGCTGGTGGGCATTCATTCTGTCTCCAACCCCAGGAAACAGGGAATGGCCAAGACAGCCTAAAGCAGGCAACAGGGGCCTCCCAGAACTACAGTATCCCAGATTCTAGGGGAGCCCACAGGGTCCACAAGACATAGAGGGCCCTAACCTCAACCAAGCAATACCCCAAATCCAGAGCCAGAGGTGGAGGAGGCATGCCTCCCATGCATGGGGCCTTAGATTTATTCAATTCCCAGCACTGCCAAAAAAAAAAAAAAAAGCACAGAATACATAGGTCTGAGGCTCCCCTCAATAGCTGGGGCATGAGGTGGGAGCAAATGTGGGGGCGGGGATAGTTCTCACTGAATAAACACCAGCCCCTGACCTCAAAACGCACACCACCTGGGAATAACCACACAGGTTAAACCTTTTGTCTTCTACTACAAAACAGCAGGGAGAGGAGTGACTGCTTAAGCAGCCCATGAAGGAGGAGCCAGTGGGCTGGGGTGAGAGGCTGCAAGCAGAGGCGTAAATAGCTTGTGCAAAGGCCCTGTGGTAACAAGATAAGCACTGAGTACTAGAGGGGGAAACTAAGGCCACTGTGAGAAAGTTGTTGAGAATGGTGTTGGGGACATAAAATTGCTACTATCATGGTTGAGACAGTGGCCCAGCAGCCCTCAGCCCCTCCCATCTGGCCCACTCCTTACCTTCATGGGCTCGGGCAGCCCACAGCTGCACCATAGGCAGGTTGCTGGGGGTGGGGGAGCGGAAGGAGAGGTCAGAGGGCAGGGATACTGGGCTCCCCTGAGACGAGGCCGAGGGCCCCATCCTGCTGGCCACAAAGCTGCCCAAGAAGGCCTCGCCTGCAGAGAAAAGGGGGGGGGGGTTCCCTGTCAGGCACCCAGCAAACCAGTAAACCACCTGGCCCACCATACCAAGGCCCCCCCTCACTGCATGAATCCTTCACTGCCAGAGAGATCAAAAGGCACCCCTTACCCAGCCCGGGCCACACCCTATGGGCCCAATCACCATAGCAACCAAGGAAGACAGCTAGACTTCCCCTGAGCGCACACACACACACACACACACACACACACACACACAGAATAGCTTTACTACTCTGGCTGCAGATGTAAGCCTGAGTTCAGTCTGGAATGGGAGTAGGGGGCCCCCAGCGACCACCCAGGCGACCCACAGAGTGTAAGGAAGACAATGGTTACTGGAGAAGGAGCTCATGTTCTGACCTCAGCACAGGACACCAACGTCCCCAAGGACCCCACAGTCACCCATGATGTGCAGAAGCCTGAGTGTCCAGTGATTGTAACTGGACAATCACTAGACACTTACAGTGCCCATGTAACTGGTGGAGAAGTGGACGCCCAAAGAGGAAAGGTCTTGGCATGGCCAAAGAGTAGTGACACCCAGAGGTACATTTCAGAGCCCAACCTGAGAGGTGTGACATGTGGAACCATCACAAGGTGAGAGGAAAACAGCAAGTCAGGAATGGTGACATACATGTACAATTCCAGCCCCTGTGAGCTGAGGCAGAAGGATGGCAAGTTCCAAGCTAGCCTGGGCTACACAGTAAGCCCTTGTCTCAAAGAGAAAAGTTTTTAAAAAGATGGAGCCTGCCAATGATAGTTCCCATCGGTTATCGACTGAGGTAACCCAAGGCCAGCCTGAGCTATGTAGCAGATTCCAGGTAGTCTGGGCTACAGGATGAGACCCTGTCTAATATACCCATCCTCGGTCTGGGGAAGTAACGTAGAGTGTTTGTCTAGTATGCATGAGGACCTAGGTTCAATCTTCAGCACTACCAAAAAAAAAAAAAACCTATTTAAAAAAACAAAAACCAGCCGGGCGGTGGTGGCGCACGCCTTTAATCCCAGCACTTGGGAGGCAGAGCCAGGCGGATCTCTGTGAGTTCGAGGCCAGCCTGGTCTCCAAAGCGAGTTCCAGGAAAGGCGCAAAGCTACAAAGAGAAACCCTGTCTCGAAAAACCAAAAAAAAAAAAACCAGGTGGGAGGCATGCATTTAACAAGAACTGTATAATAGATATGATAGTTTTAGGAACAATAATAGTAAATAGGCCAGATGTTCCGTGGGAGATTTCAAGCTCTCCCCAATACACCCCACAAGACAGGCAGCGAGCCCTGAACACATAACTAGGCCCAGCACCCTAACCAAGCACCCGCCAGGTGCCCATCCTGGCCAGTCCCCAGAGGAGGACTTCGTGTAAACACACAGGGCCTTCTCTAGTCCCTGAGAGGTAGGCACTGTTTGCAACAACACATGCAAGTAACATTACATTGGACACACAGACAGGATGCGTGTGGCTCAGATGCCGGGGGGCCCCTGGTCTAAGCCACAGGGAAATCACAGACTCCACCCATGTGTATACACATTCCAGCTTCTGTGCCCCCAACAGCCCTCCCATGCAAGCCCTGTATACAAGTGCCCACTGACCACCTCTCAAACGGGGAAAGATCCCAAAATATACCCCCAGGCCCTTTGGGGTAGACACAGGAAAACTGAGTTAGCCAAAGGCAGGGCTTCCTCATTAATTACCCCCCGAGTAGGGACAGCGGTAGCTAGAGACAGCACACACCCTCTGACCACATGCCTGTTACCATGGTCTATGTCCAGCCACCGTCACTGCGGCCAACTCCTGCAGCCCAGAGTCCAGCGCAAACTCCTGCGGCCCAAGGGCCCTTGTGGCTGGTCAGTACATCCATGCTGCCTGAGTCCCGGGGAAATAGGGCCTCTGGGCCCTGCCAAGCCCTAGGCTTCCTCCCTGATGTGGCAGATGGCGGGTAGAAGGCTCCGGAAGCCAGTCGCCAGGGGTTTGCGCAAAGGCTTACATCAGCCGCCAGTTCTTCCTGCCCCGGCTGTGCGGAAGTGCAGGGCCCAGGCCTTCCCCTGCCTGGGCTTGTGAAACCCAGCAAGCAAAACCCAGAAGCGTTGGGGCCCGGATGCCACCAACGGCTCCTGTCACCGTCAGGGATCCAAGGGGCCCCAACTAGTGCCTCCCAAGCTGGGAATAAGGACAGCTGGTGGGAGGGGAGTTCCCAGTGACCAGGCAAGCCAGTGATGCCCTCTGAGCATGGAGCTGCAATCCTAAAGCAGGCGCAAAACCAGGAATGGTGGCACGGGACAGTCACTGGAGCTACTCAGGAGGCTGAGGCAAGAGGACGGAAAGTTCAAAGCCACTCTGCACTAGAGTGGACAAAGGCTAGCCAGGGCTGCTCTAACTGTCTCAATAAAAGATATAAAGAGCTGGGAAGGTTGGCTCAGTGATAGAGCCCCTGCCTAGAATCCCCCAGTGAGGGGCTGGGGTATGACTCAGTGGCATAGCACCCACTTACCATGATCAAGGTCTTGGGTCCCATTCACGGGACTTTAAATAGCTCCTACAGAACAGATACACTAGGACCACCAGCCTCATCACCCTGCCTGACATCATCATCAAAGCCACAAGCATAGCTGGGTCTGTCAGGTACAGGACTGGGTAAATAAACGATGCACAGCAACACCGAGAGGACCAGGGCCTAGCAGACACTGTGCTGTGGGATGTGGTAGCCTCTGACCACATGTCACGCCTGAGCATCTGAAATGCAGCTACTGAGACTGAAGAACTGTTTTATTTTATTAAATCTCAATTAATTTAGATTTAATTCAGCAATGTTCTAAGCTGAAGGTTTTTCCCAGCTAGAAGCGGAAGGAGTGGATGTGGAAAGTCAGTCTCCATGGGGAAGAACTGGGACAAAGTGGGATTCCTAGGGTGAGCAAGGGCCACGTGCTAGCTCCCAGGCTCACTGTGTGTATATATACTCACATTCATTCAGCATATGCACGTCTCCCCAGCTGTTAACGTGGGTGCCAGGATTTGAAGTCGGGCTCCCATGCTTGCACAGCCGAGGTTGATGTACGGAAAGATTTAAGAAGCTTCTTCTGCAACATGATTGGAGCTCTGTCTACCACGGGGTGCCATGTAGTGCCAGCTGTTGCCACAAGTGACTTCTCCAAGGTCAGGGTTTGAGGGGGTCCACTTGCCCTACCCACACATAGTTTATCCTTCCTCAGATGAGGAGTGGTTATAAGTTATTGACACACTATCTTTGAATTGTGTAGAGTGTGTGTGTGTGTGTGTGTGTGTGTGTGTGTGTGTGTGTCCGTGCATACAGATCCTAAAGCTGACCTCAGATGTCTTCCTCAGTCACTTTTCATCTTATTTTTTATGACAGGGTCTCTCCCTGGACTGGGGCCTCTGATTTGGTTAGAATGGCTGGTCAGTGATCCTGAGGGATCCCCCTGTCTCAGGCTCCCCAGCACCTGAATTCCAGGCAGGTGATACCTCTTCTGTTTTTTCACAAGGGTGCTGGATATCAATCACACCCTCAGGCTTATGACTGTCATATCCACCAAAGACCCAGGTACTTATCCCATCCAAGCATTAGCCAGGTCCCAAGTTGCTTAGCTTCCAAGATCAGAACATTCAAAGTGGCATCAAAATCCCAAGCACTTCTGCCAGGCGGTGGTGGCGCACGCCTTTAATCCAGCACTCGGGAAGCAGAGGCAGGTGGATCTCTGTGAGTTCAAGGCCAGCCTGGTCTACAGAGTGAGTTCCAGGACAGCAAGGATTACACAGAGAAACTCTGTCTTAGGGAGTTGGGGGGAGGGGAGCCCGCAAGCCCTTCTCTACCTCCAAACCTCAGGTGTCTTTTGCCCACATGCCTCAGGACACTTCCCAGATTCTTGCTCACTCTCCTGAAGCCCTAGAGCCTAGGAACCTTGTTACTCATATTTCAGATTAAGAAATTAAGACTGCCGGGCAGTGGTAGCGCATGTCTTTAGTCCCAGCACTTGGGAGGCAGAGGCAAGAGGATCTCTGTGAGTTCAAGGCCAGCCTGGTCTCCAAAGCAAGTTCTAGGAAAGGCGCAAAGCTACACAGAGAAACCCTGTCTCGAAAAACCAAAAAAAAAAAAAAAAAAAAAAAAAAAAAAAAACAAACAAACCAAGAAGAAGAAAGCAAGAAATTAAGATTTTGGGGCTGGAGAGATGGCTCAGTGGTTAAGAGCACTGGCTGCTCTTCCAAAGACCTGGGTTCCCCAGCAACCACATGGCAGTTCACAACTGTCTGTAACTCCAGGTCCAGGAGATTGGACACCCTCACACAGACATACATGCAGGTAAAACACCAATGTACACAAAATAAAACTAAAGAAATCATTTTAAAAAAAAAGAAGACAAAGAAATTAAGACTCAAATCAGTGGTAGCAGCGCATGCCATAACCCAGCACTCAGGAGGCAGAGGCAGGCAGATCTCTTGAGTTCAGGGCAAGTCTGGTCTAAGAGCAGAGTTTCAGGACAGTCAGGGCTACATAGAGAAACCCTGTCTAAAAAAACAAAACAAAACAAAACAAAAACTAAGACTCAAACCAGTGGACTGGAAGATGGCTCAGTGGTTAAGAGCACTGACTGCTCTTTCAGAGGACCTGGGTTCAGTTCCCAGCAACTACATGGTGGCTCACAGCCAACACCTTTTCCTGGCCTCTGTAGGCCACATGGTAAAGAGACATACATGCAGGCAAAATAAACATAAAATAACAATAAAATAACTTTAAAAAGACTCATACCGCCGGGCGGTGGTGGCGCACGCCTTTAATCCCAGCACTTCGGAGGCAGAGGCAGGTGGATCTCTGTGAGTTTGAGGCCAGCCTGGTCTACAGAGTAAGTTCCAGGACAGCAAGGGCTATTACACAGAGAAACCCTGTCTTGAAAAACCACACACACAAAGTCAGATGTAGTGACACACCCATGTCATCCCAAGGCTAAGGAAGTAGAGATAGGCAAATCCCTAGGGCTCAGTCAACCAGCCTAGCCTACTCCAGGCCATTGAGAGAGACCCTGCCTCAAAGGAAGTGAACAGCTTCCTGAGGAATGACAGACACCCAAAGCTGTTCTCCAGCCTACACATACACAGCCAAGCCAGAGAAACCTTGTCTTGAAAAACCAAATGAAAAAAAGGATGGGCTGGGCTGAATGTGTAGAGCATCTGAATATTATGCATGAAGCAGCCCTGGGTTCCATTCCCAGCTCTTCAAGAAAAAAACACATCTTCAGAAGTTGGGGTTAATAAGGGTGCCACTTGCTCACAGTCAGGACGAGAGCCCGCTTGGGTATCTCTGTTTCTTGTGAAAAGGTTTAATGACATTCATAAAACTTTCAACTTTCCCGAGTCATTTTCCTACACACCAGGCTGTGTGCCAAGCACATAGCTCACCAGCTCCTGTAACCCCAGGCTCATCCCGGAAGGAGTTAGTCACAATGCACTCACTTACAAAGGAGAAAGCAAAGCTGCTGTGGCTTGCCTGGATTGCCAGGGACTGATGGGGAAATCCAGACACCACATTTCCTTATCACCTCGTAAGGGGGGCACTGTCTGTGGGGGCTGGGGTACAAGCCTCTTGGAGAGCCAGTGGCATCCTGCCTGTGCTCTGGATAAAATCCAGATGAATGAGGAAACCTGAAGTTGACCCTATTCGTGATTTCAACCATAATGCAGAAGTGCTAGATGAAAAAAATCCCAGAAATAAACAACTGGTAAAGTTTTAAATCCCATGGCATTCTGAATACCTTGATGGAATGGAATCGTGCACCCTTCTGATCTATTCTGCCCGTAAGTGAAGCATCTCTTCCCAATGCATTCAAGCCCCAGTGCTGCCTTTAACACTCATCACCTGCACCCCTCCAGTGCCCGTACATTACTCCAAACACTTCATCTTGTCAAATAAACTGTCTCACGTCATTCCCAAAAGAAGGATTAGGGTGGAGAGTCCACACCTAGGATCCCAGCCCTTCAAAGGTGGAGGGAGGAGGATCAGAAGTTCGAAGTCATCAGTGACTACAGAGCTAGCATGTTCTAGGCTAGCCTGGGCTCCATGAAACCATCTCAGGAAGAGGTGGGAGGGGTGTGAAAACAACATAAGATTGCTTGGCAATGTCCACCTGTGACCCGAGCACTCTGGAGGCAGAAGGATCAATTTTGAAGTCAGCCTGGGATATATAGTAAGTCCATCTTGAATAAATAAATAAGTAATAGGTATTGTTATGAGCAACCACAGTCACGCTACTTGTATTAAAGTGTACTTGTGGGCCAGCAAGATGGCTCAGCACGCAAGGGAGCTTGCCAACAAGCTGACAACCTGAGTTCAATCCCCAGCACCCAAACGGCAGAGGGGAAGAACCTCTCTAAGTTGTCCTCTGGCCTTCAGGAGGGCATGATGGCACACAGACGTCCACACACAGTGAATGAAAACGAAACTTTTCTTTCTGAGTGTACTTATTATAATTGTCTTCTTAAATACTTATTGTTTGAATTATGTATGCATGTGTGCATGTGGGTATGTACACACGAGTGACAGAGCCTTCCGAGCTACAGGTGAGTTACCCACTGTGGCTACCGGGAACCAAACTCAGGTTCTCTGCAAGAGCAATAAATGCTCTTGTCTCCTGAGCCATTTCCCCAGCCCCATTTTTTATTTTTGAGACAGGGTCTCATGTAGCCCAGGCTGACCCTAAACTTACTCATGTAGCAGGAGATGACCTTGAACTCCTGATCCCCTGCCTCCACCTCCTGAGTGGTGGGATTTCAGTGTGCACCACCATGCCTGGTTGCTGCATTGCTGGGAAAACCCAGGGCTTCCAGCACTTTAGTCAAGCACCTACCAAAAGGTGCCCCATTCCCAACTCTGACTATTCTATTGTGCAATCAATCATCATTGCTCATTTCTCACTCTGTCTACTCTTACAAGTTAAGAGGGTATGAACATGTAAGAAAATTCAGTAACGGTGGTGGCGCACACCTTTAATCCCAGTGCTCGGGAGGCAGAGGCAAGTGGATCTCTGAATTAAGAAGCTAGCCTGGTCTACAGAGCAAGTTCTAGGAACCACAAAAAAAAAAAAGAAAGAAAGAAAGAAAGAAAGAAAGAAAGAAAGAAAGAAAGAAAGAAAGAAAGAAAGAAAGAAAGAAAGAAAGAAAGAAAGAAAGAAAGAAAGAAAGAAAGAAAGAAAGAAAGAAAGAAAGAGAAAGGAAGGAAGGAGGGAGGGTGAGAGAGACAGAGAGACAGAGACAGAGAGACAGAGAGAGAGAGAGTCAGTCAGTCCACAGGCCATATTCAGATTGTCTGGGTGCACTGGGCACCCTGGAAACCACCCACTGGAGAAGGAAAGGGCTTCCCAAGGCTATACCTGGGACTTGGCACCTAAGGGCCTTGGCACAGCAGTTGGGAATCCAACCTGTTAGACACCGGAAAGGATTCACATGACACAGACACACAGAATGAGGCCCACCCTTCCCTGCCCCTTTCCCAAACATCTCCAGCTTATGGGGTAATCAGTCTGTCCACATGCCTCACTTCCCTGTTTACAGGCCCTGCCCCATGCTGCTTCCAAAAGCATCAGGGAAACTGGCCACAGTAGTTCTAGTCCTTTCCATGGATTAGGAAGCAGGCTTGGACTCCTAAAGCCACGCTATTCAAGCTGTGTGTATGGATGCTCTCCTATAATCCTGGATGTTACAAGGCAGCTCCGGCTACATGGTAAGACCCTGTCTCAATAAACAAAAGCAAAAAACCAAAAACAATGCTAGACAAGGTGTTTGCCTATGATCCCAGCACTTGGAAGGTGGGGACAGGATTAGTTCATAGGATCACCTTTGGCTACCCAGCCAGTACAAGGCCAACCTGGGCTAGAGACCCTGTCTTAAAGGGGAAATAAAAAAATGTAAGCCAGATTTGGAGGCTCAGTCCTGTAAAGCTAACCCCTGGCAGGCATATGAACAGTTATCTGCACACCAGAAGCATTACAGCAGTGTTCTCAAAGAGCCCAGACAAAAATAGCCCAAGAGTTCTGCAGTGGGCGAATGGGTAAACAAATTTGTGGCATGTCTATGCAGTGGAATATTATTCTGCCTTTAAAAAGGAAGAAAAACCTATTCAAACAAAAGGGTAAATGCTGTCTGAGGGACATGGTGATAAGGAACCCAGAACTACCAATTCACTGAAAGAGGAAGCTGAAGGGTAGGTCCCAGGGGATGGGGGAGGGAGAAAGGAAGTCAGGGGACAAGGACAGCTGTACAGTATAAATGCATTGAACTGTGCAGTTAGAATTAAAAATAGGGAGGGACAGAGGGAGGGAGAAAGAGGGTAAAAACACAAGCCTGTTACCCCAGCACTTGGGAAGGTGAGGCAGGAGGATCACACGTTCAGTCTGCCTGGGCTACAGAGCGAGTTCAAGGCCAGCCTTAGCCGCTGCCGCATAATGAAATGAGAGGGGTGGACTCTCAGCGGTAGAGCATATGCTGTTCCTTATGAAGGGACTATGGGTGCGGGAATGCGCGAAAGGAAGGGGTACAAAGGGTGCGTGCGGCCAGTAACTAATCTGAACTTTCAGAAGCCTGGGATATTTTCTATTTTGACTAATTCCCATGAACTCTGACATGGATATAATTTACCAAAAAAGCAAGGCAAGTAAATGAATAAAAGTTGAGTCTCGATGAATGAGATGGTGTGGTGGGTAATTGTGCTCACTGAGCAAGCCGGATGTCCAGAGTTCGAGCCCTGGATGATGCAACAACGAAAAGAGAACCAATTCCCAAAAGGTGTCCTCCATACTCAAGCCACGGCAGGCAAGCCCGCATGCCCAACCATTCCCCCACCACACACACACACACACACACACACACACACACACACACACACACACACACACAGCACACGCACCAGCTGGCAAGATGGCTCAGTGGATAAAGGGCTTGCTGCCAGGTCTGATGACTAAGTTCGATGCCTGGGATCCACATGCTGGAAGGAGAGAACTGACTCCTGAAAACTGTCCTCTGACCTCCTTGTGTGCACCTTAGCACACATACACCGTCCCACATCCACGCAAATAAATAAGAAGTCATTTTTTTTTTTAAGTAACTCTAGTAAGAAAAATGCCTCTCACCAAGCCCTGCCCCCACCATCCCCAGCTTCCCAGCGACAGCTAAAGCCTGGCTTCTGTAGGCTTCCCTTGCCAGCTGTGGGCTCCTAGGCAGGCAACCCAACCTCTCTGCGCCTTCCCACTCCTGCAAAATAATCAAGGGCGTTTCGAAAGCAAGACCCTGAAACTCTCCCATCCCTGGCATTCTGGCACTTACCAGGTGACAGCAGCTGCTGGGGAGGCAGATGTGGCGGCTTCCCCTGCGCTCTCTGGGTGCAGTGGCTGGGGACTTGTGGCTGCTACCTCCTCTGGGCTGAAGGAATGGAGCTAAGGCAAAGCCAATTTTAAAAAAACCAGCCCCACCCTAGGAGGAGAGCCTAAAGGCTAGTCCCAGGGACTTAAAGCCCATCCCTGCCTCCCTACCCTACCTGCCTCTCAAACTCAAACCCTACTACGGGACCTCCAGCCTCCCCCCAAATCCAAGCCCCTCAACCATCACAAAATCAAACAATCAATCAAATCAATCACAAAATCAAATCAATCCTCCCTGGGGTGCCCAGGCTTTGTCTCAAAACACACACACACACACACACACACACACACACACACACACACACGAGATATTTTACCCCAAAAATTAGATGCTTAAAATTTAAATAAAAAGAGTATCAAAGGCTCCAAAATATGCAAATAGGTCCACTCAGCTTAAGCCTGCAGGCTCCAGACAGGTCACAATCAGCAGGTAATTACAGAGGGACTTCCTTATGGAAAGAATGCATCCCCTAAGGACCACGCCAGCCTCAGGAGTGAAAGAGTTTGGGAGTGGATGAACTTCTAAAGCGGTAGGTTCAGAGTGAGGCATCATACCAGAAGCTGTAGCACAACTTTAGAGTTAAGAATTCCTTCTGTGGGTTGACAAGATGGCTCAGTAAGTAGAGGAGCTTGCCGCCAAGCCTGATGATCTGAGTTTGATCCCTGGGACCCACATCATGGAAGGAAAAAAAACAAATGCCCATGTCCCAAGTTGTCTGACCTCTACACACACTTCTTTCTTGCCCACGTTTTTACACATACACGTACACATATGCATGCACACACACTTTGCAATTGCCCAGTTTCTCACACACACACACACACACACACACACACACACACACACACACACACACGTGTACATGCTCGAAAATACAAACACACACACAAAAGGCTAGGGGGGTGTGACTCTAGCCTAATCCAGCATCCCATAAACCAGGCTTGGTGGCACACATAACCCTACCCTAGCACCCCAGGTTGCAACAAGACCATCCTACGTAGCTACACAGAGAAAGCCCAGGTCAACCTGGGACACTAACACCCTGCCTCTGAATAAACACCAACACACACAAACAAACACACAAAGGCAGGGATGTAGCACAGTGGCAGAATGCTGATATAGCATCCGTGTTCCATTCCCAGAACCAAATCAAACAAACAAAAACAAACAAACAAAAAACCACCAAGGTATGATGGTGCATGTCCCTGATCTCTGCACTTGGACAGCTGATCCCAAGAACTTGGAGGCCAGTAGGAGCTGAGTGAGATGCTGTCTCAAAACAAATAGACAAGGCAATCAAATTAGAATATTTCTGGTCCTCCCAACTTGGAGGCCCTGGCATCTCTAAAACCCAGGGGGCAGGGAGGTGCTTAAGACCACAGCTGATTGGGCAGGGTTTGTTTTGTTTTGTTTGCCCTGCGGGGGATAGAACATGGCATATGGAAAGCCCAGTAAAGGCCACGGCTGTCTGCCATACCTGAGGAGCTGTTTTCATGGAAGAATTTAGAGTCTCCCACAAGCCCTTGCTGACAAAGATGAAACTATAAAAGGCTGGAATTCATGGGGGGGGGAGGGGTTCTGCCCACCTCCATGCCCAAGGCTGAGGCAGGAGTTCCAGGTGAAAGCAGGATGCTCAAGGCCAGCCTCACCTACAGCCTCACCTACAGAGGGCTACACAAGTGTGTCAGAGACCTTATCTCAAATAATAACAATGGTTAAATTAGTGAATTAACTTATAAAAAGACAGACATTCTCAAGGTTGGGTTTAGGCAGAGGCAGAGCCAGGCGGAAACCCAGGCACCAAAGCATCTAGCGTACTCTCACTTCTGAGTCATACAAGGCCAAAAAGAAAAGCAGCTAAAGCCTGTACCAGATATGCCTGGCCCTGTGATCCACGCACTTGGGGGAGAAGGCTGAGGCAGAGGGGTAGACCTCAAGGTCAGCCACACAGCAACAACTGTCTCAAAACAACCATGGGTGGGGGGGTATCTTTTTACAGAGATAGCATGGGTTGGGTGGCCTCTCCTCTCACTCTCCAGCGCTCCCTCATTGAACCTGGAGCGAGGCTGGAGGCCAGCAAGCCCAGAAACCGTCTGTCTCCACGCCCCAAAGCACTCCAACTAACGGAAGCTCAGGCACAGCCCTGCCCAGCTTTTCAAGTGGGTGTTGGGATCCGAACTCTGGTCCTCACGCTTAAGTAGCAAGGGCTCTAACCTGTCCGTATTTTTCAGACACATTCTCATGTAGTCCAGGCTGCCCGAAAACTTGATACAGACCTAAGACTAGACCTGAATTCTTTCCTGACCCTCCTGCTTCTACCTCCCAAGCAGTGAGACTTCCAAGACAGATAACTACACATTTCCAACCAGAAGACGAGAGAGGACAAAAGACCTAGAGGGTACAGAGAAAATGCAGGAAAAAGGAAACCTCACAAAAAAATACAGTCACAGCCAGGCGATGGTGGCACACGCTTTTAATCCCAGAGGCAGAGCCAGGCGGATCTTTGTGAGTTCGAAGCCAGCCAAAAAAGAAAAAAGAAAAACACACACACACACACACACACAGTCACTACCATCCAAGTCTCGAGAGCTAACACAGCCATGAAAGAACGGGATGCTATGATGACATCAGCAACAATAACAGGGCTGAGTAGAGTGCTTGCCTAACATTCGGGAAGACCCAAGTTCTAGCCCCAGAATTGGCTGTGGGAGCACACACCTGTAATCCCAGCACTCTCTGAAGATAGAGGCAGGAAGATTAGAAGCTGAAGGTTGCCCTCACAGACATATCGAGTTGAGACCAGCCTGGACTACTTGGGGGGGGGGGGGAGAATGTGTGTGTACATTACATATATTCTATGGATGAATGACAGCCAACTTCAAAAACGACAGTGAAGGGTTAGAAATCCTAGACATCTCTGAGCTGGGCGGTGGTGGTGCACGCTCTTAATCCTAGCATTCAGGAGGCAGGGGCAGGTGGCTCTCTGTGAGTTGGAGGCCAGCCTGGTCTACAGAGTGAGCTCCAGGACAGCCAGGGCTGTTACACAGAGAAACCCTGTCTCGAAAAACCGAAGAGGGAGGGCAGGAGGACATCTTGAAAGATTGAGAAACAGAAAGGCAAAAAATAGCAAAGAAAACCAGGTGGGTTCTTTAATCCCAGAACTCAGGAGGCAGAGGCAGGTAGATTTTTGAGTTCTAGGCCAGCCTGATTTACAGAGCGAGTTCCAGCACAGCCAGGGCTACACAGGGAAACCCCTTCTCAAAAAGCCAAAACATAAATAAAAAGCAAAGCAGGTGTGGGCTGGTGAGATGGCTCAGTGGGTAAGGACGATTGCAGCAAAACCTGACAACCTGAGTTAGATCCCAGGACCAAACCAGGCAGGAGAGGAAACTACTCTCAAAAGTCCTCTGAATCACACACACACACACACACACACACACACACACACACACACACAGAACCGTAATACCAAAAAAGGAATTTTTTTTGGAAAGAAAAGATAAAGCTGGACCTGGAGACGCACACCTTTAATCCCAGCACTCGGGAGGCAGACACAGATGGATGAATCTCTGTGCGTTTGAGAGCTCCAGGCTAGCCAGGGCAATATAGTGAAGTCCTGTCTCAGAAAAGAAAAAAAAGAAAGAAAGAAAGAAAGAAAGAAAGAAAGAAAGAAAGAAAGAAAGAAAGAAAGAAAGAAAGAAGGGAGGGAGGGAGGGAGGGAGGGAGGGAGGGAGAGAGAGAGAGAGAAAGAAAGAAGGAAAGAAAGAAAGAAAGAAAGAAAGAAAGAAAGAAAGAAAGAAAGAAAGAAAGGAAAGATACAGAAAATGTGTTTACCGGAGCAGGGGCCTCAAGATATCTCACTCCTGGCACGGAGAGAGAATGGTGGGCAGGAAATGATCAAATATGAATAAAAATAGAAACTCAAAAACAATTTCAGACGGGAAGAACTGAATTCTAAGACTGACCGGCTGCCGGGGCACGCAGCACAGCAGACACAAAAGGAGGCCACGGCAGTCAGTTGTGCACAGAATCTCCAGACAACTAGGATGGGAAGAAAATCCCCATTCGCAGCTCAGGCTTTCTCTGAGCCAGGCAACGCTCTAGGTGCTTCTGCGCCTAATCACACTTAGCCTCCACACAGTCGTGAAAAGCGACGATTATCAGCCATTTTAGCAGAGAGAAAAAAGGCGGGTCAGTTAGGCAAAATGTTCATACCCACGCAGCTAGAAGAGGCCAAGCCTTCCCCGGGTCTCCATAGCCTACGTGTGCCACTATTGTGAGGCCATAAAAAGATATCAAGCATTTAGAGGAGGAGGGGGCACTTTGCATACAGAGATCAAGATTCAAAGTGAGCAGTCCACGGCTTTAACCACCCCAGCACTCTAAATTCAAGGCTAGCCTGGACTACCTAGTGAGTTCCAGGGGGGTGAGGCTCTGAGGGTCTGTGGACAGTTCATAGGGGGGTGGCGTGTTGTTTTTCTTCAGTGGTATGGCCACTGGTTAAGCTGTTCCAATAATTAAGCTGCCACCCAAGCTCAAGAAAGAAACTCTTAATTAAACTGACTGGTCATGCACAAAAAAAGCCATGAAAACAGGAGGAAGATCTGGGAAGATGAGCTTCAAAAAAAGGGCAAGTAGATGAGAGCGGGTACAAATGACTAAAATTCATTATGTACCTGAACGAAACTGTCATTGGATAAAAAAATAAGTACATATAATCGTTCACAAAGCTAAACACATAATAATGAAACACTGTACTGCCTTGATCCACAGCACCACCAAAAAGGGGAAAGGCAGGGGGAGGGGTAGACACAGCATCATAACCTTTGAAAGCATTAGAATAGTGGAAATTAGTAAAATCACTAACCACTAACATGTCAAGGCAGGTTAAAGGCATTTTCCAGGCACATTTGACCTCAGAAGATCTGCCCTCAAAACACCATGTCTCAGAAAGCAACTGCTGGACATGCTCCATAGAAACAAGGAAACAGGAAGGCCCTGAAATCAAGGAATAGAGTAGCAGCAGACAACCATGTGAAGGAAGATGGAATAACCCAGGACTAGAAACCTTCAAGAAAATACAAGGGTGACTTGGGCAGTAGATACTGCTGAACATAAACTGCTGTATCCAGATAGGGAATTGAAATCATGACCTCTGGAAGAGCAAGCCAGTGCTCCATCTCAGAGGTTAAGAGCACTGACTGCTCTTCCAGAGGTCCTATGTTCAATTCCCAGCAACCACATGGTGGCTCACAACCATCTGTAATGAGATCTGGTGCCCTCTTCTGGCCTGCAGTCATACATGCTGTATACACAATAAATAAATAAATAATCAATCAATCAATCAATCAATCAATCTTTTTTTAAAAAAAGAGAGAGATTTTCTGTTCATTTTACATACCAACCACAGATTTCCCTGTCCTGCCTCCTCCCGCCCCCAGGGATTCTTGAAAAAAACAAAAAGCCGGCCAGTGGTAGTGCACACCTTTAATCCCAGCACTCGGGAGGCAGAGGCAGGCAGATCTCTGTGAGTTCGAGGCCAGCCTGGTCTCCAGAGCGAGATCCAGGAGAGGCCTCCAAAGCTACACAGAGAAACTCTGTTTCGAAAAAACCAAAACCAAACCAAAACAAAACAAACAAAAAAAAAGGTAACTCCAGAAGACATTAATTTTATTACATCGTTGACTCTAGGAACAAAATTTACAAAGCCATAGTAATAAAACCAGCCTTAAACAAAACTGTATTCCATCTAGATCAGGATAGGGGTAGAATCCAGGGAGGGAGTAAACAATGACCACAATAATAACCATTTACTAGGTCCCTAGGATATATCAGGCACAGTGTTATTAAATGCTTCATTTGCACCATTTAATCCTCAAAAACATCTCACAGATATCCTATTATCATACTCCATTTTATTTTATTTCTCTTTTTTTTAATATATATATGGGTGTTTTCCTTGTATGTCTGTGCACCATCACATGCACGCAGTGCCCACAGAGGTCAAAGGGCAGCATCGGATCCTGTGGCACTGGAGTTAGAGACAGATAGTTGCGCTGTTGTGTAGGTGCTGGCAATTGAACCCAGGTCCCGGCAAGAGCAACAAGTGCTCTTAACTGCTGAGCCATTGCTCCAGCCCCTCCACTTCATTATTTTTAATACTCCTCTTTTTTTCTTTTTCTTTATTCTTTTTATTTCTTTTTTTGTGGGGGGGGGGGGGTTGGAGATAGGGTTTCTCTGCGTAGTCCTGGCTGTGCTGTCCTGGAACTCTCTCTGTAGACCAGGCTGACCTCGAATTCAGAGATCCAGCTGCCTCTGCCTCCCCCAAGTGCCGAGATTAAAATTATGCACCTTGCCCGGTGGTGGTGGCAGCGCATGCCTTTAATCCCAGCACTCAGGAGGCAGAGCCAGGCGGCTCTTATATAAAATTATGCACCATGGCATCCAACTTGGTTTTGTTCTTTGAGGCAGGGTTGGCCTCACACTTACTGTGTACTCAAGGGAAGATGACCTTGAACTACTCCGGCCTCTGAGTACTAGATTACAGGCATATGTACCACCGTGAGCTTCACCATAACTGATCAAATAAATCCAGGGCTACAAACATGTTAGGCAAGCCCTAACTGAGCTATATATATATGCTTAACCCTGCCTTGCTTGGTGTTATACTTTGATTTCTTTTGAGTCAGGGTCTCATTATATAGCCCTAGCTGGCCTGAAACTCTCTCAATATGTAGTCCAGGCTAGCCTCCAAATCCAGAAATGCAGGGATTAAAGGCATATACCACTGGGTGTGGCAATATTGGAAGCAGAAAGTTCCCAGTTTTGAGGCAAACCTGAGCTATACCCTAAAAAAGTCAAATAAACCACAAACTTGAGATGAAAGCATTTTAAAGCTGGGTATGAGTTTGATAGCACATATTTGTGATTCTAGCACTTGGGATGTAGAGGCAAGAGGATCAGAAGTTCAAAGCTAGCTTGAGCTACATAAAATGGAAGCATTTTAATTTGGCTATTATACAAAAAAGGTAAAAGAATAAAGTAAGCGATGAGGGCCTGGGGAACTGCTCAGTGGTAGCTGCAAAGCCCTGGGGGTCAATCACCAGACCCAAAAATAAAATCAAAGCTTAGGTTGGCCCCTGGTGGCTAAGGACTGTGCTCTGCCAGAGAGAGTACGAAGGGAATTCCAAAGCCCAGGGAGAGGTGGTGGATGAGTCGGAGGAATCTGTGAGTCACCCCACTAATGATGTCCGTAATTACAGCAATCACTTTCTCAGTGACTTCTGCAGAGGGCTGTGCTTGGGTCAGGCACCTGGCCTGAGCTTGCTCCATCAAACATCACAAGACAAGGAAGCTTTCAGTATTAATTGGTCCACTTTGCAGATGGGAAAATTGAGACTCACAGACTCATCACAGGCAGAAAATCAAGACTTCAGTCTCAGGCCTGGGCAGGTGTGATGGCTCACCCGGGCAACTTGCCTCCAAAGCTGATGACTTGAGTTTGGTCGTCTGGACCCAAATGGTACAAGGAGAGAACTGATTTGTGCAAATTGTCCTTCGGAACATACACTTGAATATATACACACACACACACACACACACACACCACACACACACACACACACACACACAAATAAATAAATAAATGTCATAAAAACAACAAGAAAGAAACCTCAGCCCTAAAACAGCCGTCTCCAGAAGAAGCAGTTTCTTATCAAAAGACTGCAGGTTCAGAACCTCAGCTACCTCCTGCTGAGAAATGTGTAAAATTGTTAGGAAAGGTGTGTGAGCCTCTGAGCCACACCAAAATCCTCACTGGGGGATTCTAGGCAGGGTGCTCTACCACTGAGCCACACCCCCAGCTGAATCTAGGCAGATGCTCTGCCACTGAGCAGCATCTCCACAGTCCTACTTTTTGTCTTGAGACAGGATCTCACTATATGACGGCTCTCACTTCCACCAAAGCTAGATGCCAGGCCTCTCTGGGCAACATGTATGCTAAGGTCCCCAGGCCTTCATGGGCTGAGGATCCGACTCAGTGGTCTACGAATATGGCATTGGGTTTCATTGCTAGCAATACAAAAATAAATAAAAGGACCCTGAGGGAGGCTTAACTCCAGATGGTGGGCTTTTCTTTTGTTCTGTTTTTTTGTTTTTAAGACAGTGGTCTCACAAATCCCAAGCTGGCCTCAACCTATCTTCACCGAAGGAAAACCATGATTACAAAGTATATGCGAACAATGCAGGGCTGGGGGAATCCAACCCAGGGTTTCATGCATGGTTAGCAAACAATAGATGGGCCTAGAATCTAGACTATGAATACTAACTACATCATGAGATGGAAGCAAAATCAGGTGAACAGCAGCTGGTCCACCAAAGGAGTCAAGACCATCCATCCTAACTGGCCACAACCAAATCAAGCTGTACACTTGTAGACTGAGGCAGGATCATGAGTTTAAGGTCATTCTCAGTTATGTAGTGAATAGGAGGCCCACCTGGGCTGCAGTAGACCCTGTCTTATTTAAAAAAAAAAAAAAAAAAAGCCACAACAACAACAAAATACAAGTATGTCCCCACCATCCCCAGGCAATTACCAACACTCCAGAGTCTTAGGCAGGAGGATCATAAATTCCAGAGCAGCCTGGGCTACATAAAACTCTATCTTAAAAGGAAAAAAAAAAATCACTGGGCAGTGGCGGAACACGCCTTTAATCCCGGCACTCCAGAGGCAGAGGGAGGCGGATCTCTGTGAGTTTGAGGACAGCCTGGTCTACAGAGCTAGTTCCAGGATAGCCAGGACTACACAGAGAAACCCTATCTCGAAAACTAAAAAGAAAAAAAGGCCTTTAATCCCTGCCCTCAGGAAGCAGAGGTAGGTGGATCTCCTTAAGATTGAGGCCAGCCTGGTTTATACAGTGAAGTCCAGGCCAGCCAGGGCTACACAGTGAGACTTTGTTTTAAAAGAAAGACAGACAGAAAGAGAGAAAGGGGGTGGGGGAGTCCCATCAAACTTCCTTCCATCTTCTATGAACACCTCTGACCAAACCCCGGGGTGTCTGTCTGTCTGTCTCTCTGTGTGTGTGTGTGTGTGTGTGTGTGTGTGTGTGTGTGTGTGTGTGTGTGTGTGTGTGTGTGTGTGTGTGTGTGTGTGTGTGTGTGTGTGTGTGTGTGTGCGCGCATACTTCTGGAGTTCAGAGGACAAACTCCCCAGAATCCGTTCTCTCCTTCTATCATGTGAATCCCAGGGATCAAGCTCCGGTCCCCGGGTTTATTGACAAGCTCCTTTACCCACTAAGCCATTCTAGGGAGCCCCCCTCCCCTTTGCCCTTACATGCTCACTCTGGAAGAATTTCAAATTCAGAGAAGTTTGAAGTCATTACCGTAACTACTGTGACCTTCATGGGCTCCAATCACTCCACCATACCTCTTACTTTGTTTGTTATCTGACATGACCTACGGTCCCCCACAAACATGCCCAGACATCTAAATTCAAAGTATTCCTTTTTTCAATCCCAGCCATTCGCAAGACAGCGGCAGACATGGCATCCCCTGCCCTAAATACTTCGGCATCCTTATTCCCAAACAGTGAAAATAGCGCTTAACCCAGTGACTGGTGTCCGGGAACACAGTGTTGATTCATCACTATCAGCTAATCTACAGCCATATTCCAATTTCTCCAATTGCCTCCATAATCTTTGGAGCAGGTTTTTTTCCTTAAACCAAGATTCAGTCTAGGGCTGCACACTGCCTGTAGCCATGGCCATTTTTTTCCGTTGTCTCTTAAGCAGTCACGGCTCTCTGCCTACCTCCACCTTGCATACCACTGGCTTTTTTTTCTTTTTTTTTTAAGAGTACAGGCCAGTTTTGTAAAATGGCTGTTTAAAATTCCAAGACTTCATTGCTGGTCTTCAGGGACCGGGTGAGATCTGCCCCGCCCCATACACTCTTATCTCCCACTGGGCCGAAGGATCCCAGGGCTCTCAAATCTCTGATACCTCACCAAGCTCTCTGCTTCTGCATTCTGTCAATCCTTCGGCTCTTCAGACACACAAAAGAGTTCACTCTAGGGATGGCTGAGGTCAAGCCCTCTGACCTGGCCCTTCACCCCAAGGGCCACAGCAGACCCAGGGCATTTTATTTTCTACATGGCCTGTGTCCCCATTTACAATGATTTCCTCCCGATTGGTGTGTTTATTGCCTGGCTCCCACACTAGAAAGTGAGCCCCAAGGAAGAGCAAAGCCTTACTTCTGTTTGGTTCCCTGCCTCAGGTCCAGGCCCCAGTTCGATGCCTGGTGAGCAGGAAATGCTTGGAAGTCATTTGCTAAAGCAATGAACAAGTGAGGGAGGAAGAAAATCAAGGCTTCAGCTGCCGAAGTACCAAAGGTGCCGACAAGGTGACTCAGAGGCTGAAGTGGGCCCGAGGCCACACCTGAGTTCGATCCCAGGACCCACGGGGTAGGAGGGAATCGAGTGCAGCCCCCCGTCCTCTGATCTCTGCAGTGGGGTGTACACACACACACACACACACACACATTTAAAATGTTTTAAAAAAAAGAACAGGAGGTGACCATTCTAAGAACCAGGGAACCCAAGGGGCCCTTCTAGGTTCCAGAACCTTCCCCGGGCCTTCCCTTGCTGCCTCTGACTAAAGAAAGAAGAAGAGAAAGAAAGAAAGAAAGAAAGAAAGAAAGAAAGAAAGAAAGAAAGAAAGAAAGAAAGAAAGAAAGAAAGAAAGAAAGAAAGGAAAGAAGGAAGGAAGGAAGGAAGGAAGGAAGGAAGGAAGGAAGGAAGGAAGGAAAGAAGAAAGAAGAGAAAGAAAGAAAGAAAGAAAGAAAGAAAGAAAGAAAGAAAGAAAGAAAGAAAGAAAGAAAGAAAGAAAGGAAGAAAGGAAGGAAGAAAGGAAGGAAGAAAGGGAAACCCCTTATTCTGGATTCCTTGTTTCCACCAGCCGGTCCTAACTGATTAATCTTTCTAAATCAAGCCCAGTAGGCTAACCGGGTGGATTCCCGGTTGGAGTTGGAGCCCATGGCTAGCTGCCTATTGTTGAAGGGCCAGGTCAAAGTGCAGTGCCTCCGGTGTCCAGAGCCCTGAGTCCCACCCCTCATTCAGTCCAGGGTGTGGGTTCAGAGAAAATAAGTATCCAGGTGCAGGATCTTGTTAACAGCACACGAACTGAAAGACAGATTCTCCCCCAGGCCCTCCAACTCCGGCATTTAAGAGTCCAGCCCACTGGTCCAGCTCACTGACAGGCTGTGAATAGTCACTGCTCAAACTACAGCAGGACTTATATCCAAGAAAAAAGGAAGAAGCCACCACCCTTGCTTTAATCCAAACCGCGCGCGCAGCGCGCGTTTTCAAGATACAGTGTCCAGGTATGTAGTCTAGGCTGGCCCACAACTCCTGGTTCCTTCTGCCTTTGCCTCTTTGAGTGCTGAGATTGTAGGTGTGAGCCTCCATACCTGGCACCCCATTTGTTTTTTGTTTTTGGTTTTTTATTTTATTTCATCTAAGGAAGGGACTAGAGAGAGACCTTAGCCAAACCCGTATCAGAGAAGACAGCTTTGCCTCCAGCGGGCCCTCACTCAACAGCCCTCCTCCCTCAAGGTTACCAGACCAAGCTCCCTCTGTCTAGTGGACTTTCATAGATGCTTCTGACCCTAGAAGCCATGGGCAAATCCACACATCCCCCAGTGGGACCAGCCCAGTGGTAACAAACACTCTCTTCCCTCCAGGCTGTGTGACCCTGGCAAATAGCTCAGCTTCTCTGTTTTTTTTTTATACAAAAGTAAACAAATAAAGATGGCTCTGAGAAGGCTGGTAAGATCTAAAGAGCTGGCAGCCAGAAAAAGCACAGGGTGGTGCCCTGTAAAAAGATCTTGCACCTGCACCCCGCAAGGAAAGCGGAGTGGGGGGAGGGGTGTCTCCAGTCTCTATCCCCATCATCGCTAGGGGATGAATGGGGTGCAGTCCCATGTCGTGGTTAATGGGATTAAGTGTGGCTTCAGCTCTGGGCATTGACCTGGAGTCCGGTCTCTCTGCCCCATCTGGAGCGGGGGACAGATGGGGCCAGCGGGAAGTAATAGAGAGCTTCGAGGGCCCCTACTCTTCCCTCTCTGGTAAGCAAGGCCTCAGGGGGACTGCAGTGGCTTTCCCTCCATTTCCTCCACGCCCTCAAGCCACCCTGTGCATAAGTCACACAGCTCCAAGCACAGAAGGCCACGACACAGGATTCCAAGGAGGCTTCCAGCTGGACTTCCTAGTCTGCACCACAGCCATCCCATCCACCAGATGGGGGGTTAGGCACGGGAGGCAGTCTAACTATGTTATGCTATCAGTGTTGGAAAAGGCTGTGCACCGGCAAGGAGTGGCCGTCGGCGCTGCTCTCAGTCAGGTCTGGGCCAGATCCCAGGCAAACCTGAAGCAGGCGACAAGCTGAGACTCAGCCAGCCAGGAACACCCTGAGGTCAGATTCCCAGGCCACAAGAGGAGCCCCTGCCACCACCTCCAGCCAGACCAACTAACCCAGGGACCCCCAAAAAGCACGCAAATTCACACATCCATGAACCTCCAATGGCCCCTTTCATAGACGCTCAAGAGGGGTTGGCCCAAATGGCCTTTGTATCCCAAGGCCATTCCCAAATCATGCCTTGGGAGTGGTCTCTGATGCCCCACTTGGGTCACAGGGCACCATTCCTGTACGAATCCGGTCTTGTCACCACCACCCCCGTGCGGACGCACCTCCAGCTCTCAAGGGGCACACGCGCACCAGGGGAGGTGACCCGGGTCCTTGCGCCCCCGCCGGCAGGGATCTCCACTCGCCCCTCCCCCGCCAGGCGCTTCACAAAGGCCCTTTGTCCCGCTGAGTCCCAGACTCCCGATTCTAGAAAAGTTCCAGGAGAAAAATCAAAGGCAGAGGCCAAATCGGCGAGCCTTGGTCACCCTGGCGGGCAGAGAGAGAACTTAAGTGGTGGCTGTGGGCCCCCAGGGTGTCTGTTCCAAGACTTGTTCCAGGGACAAGAAGAGCGGGGTCCCTGTGAAATCGACAAGGTGGTGCTTTTAAAGGAAGAGCTGGAGCGTTCTCCTTAAGCCAAGTGCAGAAGCGAGGAGCAGCCGGGGAGGAGGGACCGGCTCACGGAGCCGCCACCAGGCAGGTCTGCAGATCCCAGGCTCCCTTCTCTTGCGGCGCGCAGTGGCCAAGGCTTGGCTCGGCCCTGCCTGGCCCTCTGCTTCTTCCCGGAGTAGCCCGGGGAAACCAGTGAGGGTCTGGGCCTTCTCAGCCACCACCTCCCGTGCCCCACCGCAGGGTATCCAGTGCAGCCCGGGCTCAGCCGGACTGGCGGCTGGGTTGTACAGACCTGGTACACTCATTTCTTCCAAATAACCAGGTCCCCAGAATCTTAAGGGTCACCACAGATCAGGCTCCTAAAACTGGTGTCCCTATTCTCCTTCATTTCCCCACCCTACCCTCCGAGTTGTGGAATCGCCCAGGACGCGGCTCCACGAGGGTACAGAACCCATGCAACGAAGAGAGCTCGCCAAGAAAATGATCCGGGAACGGCTGTCTCCCGAGGTGCGGAGCCGACACGTTGTTTTCTCGCCTACATTTATTTTATTATTTATTTATTTTTGCAAACTCCACTTCCTCAAGAGCGCTTGGACTGGGATTCCCCCAGGGTGGCTGTGACTGCAGACACTTGAGCCTTGGGAAGACTGAGACTATCTGGTACCCCAGAGACAGAAGCCGAGACTGTCTTCCTAGAGCCTCGGGACCGACCTCTGCGCTGGGAGAGGAGCCTCCTGCACACTCTGGTGAAACAGAACAGAGGCTCTCAATTCCAGCCGCGGAGGTCTGCCCCGGGCTCCCTCCCCAGGATCCGCCTCAAAGCAGGAGGGTGGGTGCCAGCTCAGTGAGCAACACTTACCCGGGTGCGGGTGCAGGTTGAGACCAGCCATGTATTTCCCGGGCGGCAAGGGACCTGGCAAGCCCGAGGAGGGCAAGCGTCCGGCGGTGGCCGCGCCCACGCGGTGGCTGTCCATGGCCAGGCCGGACAGCAGCGGCGGCGGGGGGCCGTGGACGGACCGCTGGGGCCCGAAATCTCGGCCATCCATCCTCCGCGGGAGTGCCGCGGTCAGCCTCCCCACCCGGCCAACCGGCCTGCTTCAGTTGGACTTTTTAAAAGTTCGGCCTCGATGTAGTCCTAGTGTCCTCGGGTGGCGGGCGCTCCGCGGCGTGCATGGCGGCGGCCAGCGGGGCTTGCGCTCAACCACGGGCCAGCGGCCCGGGGCGCATGAACGGCCCGCGGTGAGTCCCCTCCGGGCGGCCGAGCGGAGATGCGCGAGGAGGCGCACACGACGTCTTGGCGAGGGAATAAGATGAGCCGCGGAAGTCACAGAAGAGGAGGAAAGGGAAAAAAAGGGGGGAGAAAAAAAAAAAACAAGTTTCAGAAAGTCGCTTCGCCCTTCAGAGTCGGAGAGTAGCGAACCAAGCTGCTAGCTAGAAATAAAATCGGGATTCGCCGACCCCTCTCTGCGAAATGCAAAGACCTATGGTCCAACAGCTCGGGGTTCCCAGGAACCTGGCTTGGGAAAACTGCCCCGGCGCGCTGCGTCCCAACCCGGACTCCTGCCTGTTAAGTCCTCCTGAAACTGGGGAAGGCCACTCAGCCGACCGCGCCCGTTCAGCTAAATCCAAATCCGAAGAGTGCTTTATTTCCCAGGCGTCACATGCTCCGGGGGTTTAAAACTGCAAACTCTTTAGAGTTGGTCGAAATGTGTCCATAACGCCATGCCACTATCTGATCCGCAAAGTTTAATGTTTAACCTTTTTGGGGCCCTCGTCTCTCTCTTTTTTCCCCCGAATTGTGGATCCCCTTGTCAGCTGACAAAAATAATAATAATAGTGTTCGGTTTCGAGGCTTTTTGTTGTTGTTTACCAAGGTCAGATACAAAAGCGGGCTTATTTTTAAAGGAAGATCACCGCCCCCTCTTGCTGCCCCCGTTGAGCCACTGGGAGTCGCAGAATCCGAGTCCCCGAGACGTGGCATTCTCGCCCGCCGACTGGAAAAAGACTCCTTCAAAACAAGATTTGGTTTCATTTTCCAACGCCCAGGCCTGGGAATCCCGAGGACGGGAGGACGTGGCGTGGTATGGAGGATTTGGGGGATCGTCAAAGAAGAAAGAAGGGGGCTCCTAGGATCTCTCTTCTACTCTAGCTTTGCGACCCACACACACCCCCAAAATAACCTACAAATGAAAACCTTAGCAGCGCGGGCCAGCAACGGGGCGCTTCCCCAGCATCGGGTAGAAACCCTTGTAATTCCAGTTTAAGCTGTTTGTTTAAAAGATCTGTCGTTTTCCCGTGAGGGGCAGAAGGAAGTCTCGGAGAGCCCACCCTTCCCTCGCAGACCATCCGCCAGCCCCAGGCAGCTCTAGATCCTCTGATTCCGGGAGGCCCGGGGCGCTCTAGTAGCCGAGGACTAAGCCAAAGCCACGGGCTCCCGGGTGGCCGCCCTTCTCCAGACCCCAAAGTCCTCTTCCCCTAACTTTGCTAAGGACGCCTATTTTAACGTGGCTTTGGTTACAAACACCCCCTCTTCCTCTCACCCTCCCTCGCTCTCATCAGGGTCTGATTACCAGATCCGCGTTTACTTTTGAAAAAATCTACGATCGCCACAGCCCGGATGTGTCTCAAAGACTCGAGGAGCTTTCCCGCATGTACTTAAATATAATCTTTAAAGGCAGCGTTTTGAAAAAGGCACTGCCCAGGCGCCCCACTTTAAGGAAGTCGGGGTGAAGCCAGCCCTATGGAGCAGCCTTTGCGATGGCCGAGAAGCTGGCATGGCCATCTGCGGGGCTCCACTGCGTCCTCCTCTACTTTTCTCCTCTTAAATGCAGCTAAAATGGCTGAATTCCGGCTTTTAATTAAAAACAGCCTATAATCGAAACCGTCTCGGCGTCCCCCGGCTAGCCCGCCGCCTGCCGGGAACCGAGTAGGGAACCGCCGCCCTCGGCGGCGCTGCAGGCTGGGCGCTCGGGTGGGAGCCCAGGGCGCAGTGGCGCGCCCTCTCCCCCAGGTCCCTGCCCTCCGCGTCCCTTCCGGAGACCCCGATAGTTTCAGGGCCCGCCTGCCGAACGGGCCCGAAGGGTGCGCTGCACAAGTTTGGGGAGCATCGGGGCCCGGAGCGTACCTGGCGCGGCGGGGCTCCGGGCTCCAGGCTCCGACAGCGACTCCGGCGACCGCCGCGGTTCCTGGCGCGGCTAGGCGCCCGTACTGCCCGCCATCCCTCGGCCGCCGCTCCCCTCCGCCACCCGCAGCCGCCTCACACTTTTTGCCCGCCTTTCCTTTTTTTGGTAGAAAACCGCTCCCCGGGCCGGGCGCGCGGCGCGCCAACTCCTCCGCCCTCCCGCGGCCCCGCTCCCGCAGCCCCCGGAAAAGCCAGCTTTCCTCCCGCCGAGCTCCCCGCTTTTTAATAAAATCCAGGTAGCGCCGGTTTAAAGAATCCCAAATCTCCATATACAGCCCGGGATTGGAAAAGGTACATTACACAACCCCCCTTTCAAGTTCCTCTCGCTGGATCTAAAAAAAAAAAAAAAAAAAAAAAAAAAAAGCGGGGGGGGGGGGCAGAAGGGATTGGGGGAGGGGAGCCTCGCAGGCGAAGAAACACGCATTGTTCCCGGGTGCACGCCCCCCCCTTCGGGCCAGCCCCCGGCCGCAGCGCATTGGCCCTGCGCGCCGCCCATCACGCGTATGTAAACACCTTGGCCCTCAGCCATTCCTATAAAACCAATTACGGACCTCGGGGCTCCAGCAGTTTCCAGGCTCCCCACGGCGGGGCTGAATGATCAAAACTGGTGGTGAGAATTTTTCCGAGCTGTTTCTAGGCAGCCCTCCCCCTCACCAGCTCCAGCGGCCCCCCCCCGTTTCTCTTTCTCCCCCCCATCCCAGCCCCTCCTCCTGCGTCTGGGCTGAGTGATCAAAATATAGGAAGATGGTTGTCGCCGCAATCCCGGGCTCTGCAAGGCCTCCTGTCAGCTTCCTCCAGCGGGAGGAGGTGACAAGCTAGCCGGGAAGGGCCGGCAGCCGGTGGGCTGCTCTTTGCGCCCGCGCCCGGTGCTCCCTCTCCAGGGTGCCACTCCAAAGCGCGCAGTTCAGACGCCGAAATAACAAGGCCTGTTTTTTCTCTCTCTCTCTTTTTTGTTTTTCTTTAAAATAAAGCAGCGATTCATTCCTTGTCCCCTCAGCAGTCGCGGTCTGGTAGGGTGGGCAGGCGACCGACTTTTTTTTTCCCTGTTGCCCCAGCCTGCGGGTCCCCTCCCTGAAACGCGGTGTCAGAAGGCTTTGCTATTTAATATTTTGGACAGGCCGCGGCGACAGGCAGCGGTGAGTTGCATCTTATAAAAAGGGTTCCTATAGAAACCCGGGCTGTGGGGCTCTGCGGCCGATTGCGTACCGCGCGCCCCTCTCCAAAGCCCCTTTTGGCGTGGGCGCCCCTCCTTCCCCCTCCACTCCACCCCCCCCAAGAAAAACCAGAGCAGAAAAAAAATCCACTCCACCCCCCAAGAAAAACCAGAGCAGAAAAAAGGATTAGGTCGGCGGAGCGCGAGCTGAATCCCTCTCGGTTCTGACATTTCAGCCCTATTAGCATTTCTCCACGGGGCCTTCTGAAACCTATTAAGGTGTAATATTAAAAACCTCTTGGCTGGGGGCCTCTCTCGCCTTCCATCCGCCGCGCCCCCTCCAGGGAGGGCGAGACCGGGAAAGGGAGAAAAAAAAATCTGTTGAGCTCAGAGGAAGCAAGCCAAGCCCAAAAGTGCTTGGCTGGCCACGGCGGCCAGAGGGGGAGGGGAGACCCAATCCCCTAGACTTTGTACTTTAATTTTGCTCCTTCAGCAAAAAAAAAAAAAAACACTTTCGAGGCTGAGTGGCCGGGAAATGCGGACGGCAGATCTACCTGTCTGGGGACGCAGGGAGTGTGGTCCTCGCCGAAGGGACGAGTCCTAAGTTGGGGGGGAGGGTCCCCCACACCCTCTCCGCAAGCCCCACAGGAGCCCGAGCCCAGCTAGGCATTACCTACCCTGGAAAAGAAGCTTGGAAAGGCAGAGAGCTTGCAGATCCTGCCTCGAGAGCAACCGTGGTTATAGGATTTTAATTAAAACAAAAGAAGCCCGCTCTTTCGCCCTGCTCTGCGGACTCAGCGTTTTTGCACTGCTGCTATTTTTTTTTTTAAGAAAATCCATTTTTAAGGCATTTTTTTCTGAGGGTTTTTTTTAATGAGCTAGTTAGCGCTCATCCGTTCTATTTTCTTTTCTCCACTTTTAGAAAGAAAAAAAAGGGGGGGAGAGAGATTCGAGAGAGAACTGGGGGTGTCTAATTTAATTCCAGGATAAATTTGAAGGAAAAAAAAATTCGGCCTCTTGAGGGCAGTTTCAAGTTGCCCTTCCTGGAGCTTCCTGCGCTGGTTTCTAGGCTGCCCTCTTTTGGAAGCTAGAGCTCAGTAGGGGGAGGAGGGAGGAGTGAGAAGGAGAGAAAAGAATGAAAATAGCCCGAGCCGAGGGGAACAGAGCGGCGGTGTCCGAGCGCTTGGAGCTGGGCGCGTGGGTCTCAGTGGCAGCCAGGGGCGACCGGAGGCGCCCGGTGCTGCCCGGGGACGGCCAGGAGCAAAGACGGAGTGAGGGGGGTTAGAGAAAGGAGGTATTGTGTCTATGTGCCTTAGGGGAGGGGGGGTTGATTGCAAGAAATAAAATAAATGCGGTTAAGCTGCGCGGGCTTCTGGAAACGAGAGAGGAACGGGATGAGGGGGTGGGGGGCGCCTAGTGCCCTTGAGCCTTATCCAGAGGCCTTTGTGGGTTCCCAGTTAAACCCTCCCACGCCTCAGTTCCACCGTTTTCCCCCACCCCCATCGCCTTCCAATATTCAGAGCGCAGGCCCTGATCTCCCCCAACCCCCTCATCCCTCCCGGGATCCAGAATGTTTTCCTTATTTTAATACAGCTCAAGAAAAAATATGTATCTTGAGAGAGATGGGGTGGGGGATTGTGCAAAAGGCTTGCGGGGTTGGAAAAAAAACAAAGGCCTGTTTTTATAAATGTTTAATGTTTTCACCCCTGGATGCTCCAAGACGCCGTAATTGTGACGGCGGGGTATTGTGCCATAAATCATTTAGCTGCTAATAAAAAATTATTCCAATTTGCCCGGGATTTGCCGATGGCGTTTGCATTTTTCAAGTGTGCGCCCTGTTGGCGTGGCATACCGACCCAGAGTTTCATTAGGGCCGTGGTTGGTGTGGAACGTGGCCCGCTCCCCTCTGGAATGTGCGGCGCCCCGGGTCCCTCTCGGCCTGCTACTCCGCCCTCGGGCCACCGGTGCACTAGACCTGGGGAACCCGTGGCGCTGGATTCTCAGCCCCCGGGCAGGGGAACGCAGGCTCCCTCCCGAGTCTCTCTAGGCAGCCAAGTACTTGTCTGCGGTGGGCACGCGAGGGCCCTGGTCTCTGAGCCCCTGTGTCTCCCCACATTTAACAACGGCCGGGAGCCATGTTGGGGCGTGGGGACTTCCAGAAAAAGCAGAGGTTGCATCACCACCACCTCAGAGAGTCTCCGGGTCTGGAGAAATGACCTCCAGGCCAGGCTGAGCCACACTTAACTACAAAAGCCCGGTGTACTCGTCCTAAAACGGAGCTGGTGACAACCGCACGGACCACGGGTCCAGGCGCCATCTTTCGCTCCCCATCCCCCATTCCTCTCGCTTGTTTACCGATCCGTGGCCAGAAAAAACTCCGTTGACGCAGTGTGTGTGTGTGTGTGTGTGTGTGTGTGTGTGTGTGTGTGTGTGTGTGTGTGTGTGTGTGTGTGTGTGTGTTTGTGTTTTGTTTTGTACTGACTGGATGGAAATTGAGCTGGGGGTGAGGGACCTCCACGCAGTTCCAGGACAACCCACCCGGGCTGGCCTGTCTGGTCCGGCATGGTTGTCCCCGGCCATTCCTGAGGCTTTTAGTGTGTTCTTCCAGGTCCCTGATCCCGGTCTGGACGCTCTGAACGAGTCCCCACGGACAAAACTCAAAGCTCTTTGTTGTAAAACCAGAGGACAGGCCAACCTTGAGCGCGGCTGCCTCCCCTGCAGTGCGCCTTTGTCCAGCTCCAGGGAACCCCGCGCTTTCCTCACTTCTGCCCCACGAAAGGTTCACCCCCTCATCTTTCACAATCCCGATGTTGCTAGCGATGTGGACAGGTTTCCAACCCATACTCCTCCATCAAGGGAAGAAGGAAAAAGAAACAAAGCTAGTTTCCATTCCTAAGAGAGGGCACCACAAACAACCCTCTCTATCCGTTGCCCCGAACCAGCTCTCCCAAGGAATGGGACTCCACTGGAGACGGAAGTGAAAGGGACACCAAGAGAAAGCTGAGTTGTGCCTCTCTTGGAGATGCCTTAGTAGAGTTTAAGGCGCGCGTTTCCGTAGATCCTAAATCCGGCTACCCAAGAGCTCCCGGCCCGGGCGCCGCTAAAACCCGGAGAGGCCGCGCCCGGCCCAGCCACGCTCGCAGTCTCTAGCTGCAGCTGGCCCATCAGCAGCTGGGTATCCTGAAGAGATTCATCCAGCCAAGGGCAGCCCGGGCCCGCCAGCAAGCCCAAAGATATGGTGCCAGAGCCTCGCACGCCACCCAGACCCCAGCGCGCAACCCGTAACCCTGGTGCGGTGGCACCGGGCCACTTCGGATTTCTGCTCCTCTCCGCCCCGCCTCCGACCCTGGCCTCCTCCTCTGGCCCGGGTCGGGTCTTACATTCCACTGTCTGGCTGGAGATGCATTTGGTGCGCGGGGACCCGGTAGGGTCATAAATCTGCTCGTTGGCCCTCCTCCCTGAGGCTGGTCCAGGCACTCTTTTCTCCTTGGTCACGGCCTGGGGACTCCGAGACCACGCAGGGAATCAAGCCAGGAACTTCCCCATTCGCCAAAGAGAGGGAACTGCCTCATCCACTCGGTGCCAGCACCGCGAGTGACGGGCCTCACAGATCACGGTCTGGGGTAGGGGTGTCTGGGCCCAGGCACTTCATGTAGGAAAGTTCGATGAGTCTGGGGTGGGTGTGTGGTCATTTATACCAAAGAGGGAGACTCTGGACCCGTATTAATCCCAGGCTCTTACACGGGATGTTTTGGGGAGGGGGCATCCAAGAACTGATCGAAGTGATTACAGGCATGTTATTTGGAGGCAGGACCTCGTGGGCTTCCCTTGACTCCTTGCCAAGGACACCCCGAAGCGTCTCCTTCGGGTCTGGTTTTAACCAAGTCCACCACCCGCCTTAATAGTCAGAACTGAACCATCCGAAAAGCAGGCATTGGTCATCTGGTGGTGGCGGCCATAGGGTGACGGTTACCCCTAAAGGGGGAACTACCCAAGTAGATGCATTTGCGGTTAATAACGTCTAATGCCACAAGAATTATCTTTGCCAAGGAGGCAGGCAACAGCCCATTATGCTGGTCTCCGTAAGTGCATGGGGCTCAGGGTGGGGACAGCAACACTGGTGACGAGCATTCATCCCCTCCTGGATGCATCTACATGTGTCAGATGCGGGGTGCAGGGACGTGGAAACCTTGTTCTCACCCACGGAACTCTTAGGTTCCCTACGATGTCTCAAAAGCACTTTTAGGGGGGCCGAGGGATTTGGGCTGGGCGCAGAGAAATATGAGCACTGACCCGGGTAGTAGCTTAGCAGCAAGAGGCTGCAGATCCACATTCCGGGCCAAGCAGTCCGTGCAAGGCCCCAACGAAGCGCCTCGGAAAAAAAAACAAAAAACAAAGCTTTGCTAGTTTCATCCAAGGTTAAACTCCACCGCAAGCGTTTTTCTTTTTCTCCACCCCCTCCGGAATCAGAGCGATAGCGTTACTGCAAAGAAACCGCAAATAAATCAGCTCCCCGGCTGCCCGCTTTAGAGCTGCGGTGACCTTGGGGGGAATGTTTTCCTGCTAGACCCGTCCCAGGACTGGTGTGGGGGAGGGGGCCCAGTGTCAACCCACGCACTACCCAGATAAGACGGAAGAGAGGGTGGCCAAGGACATTGGTGGATGTATATTGTAGCATGTATGCCCCGAGGAGAGTTTGGAAAGAGCTTAAGGGGTACTATGGTTATTTAAGGGGTGCAATGCCCTGTAAGGGAGAGTTGGCTGCTGCGAAAACGCCTGTGAACCCCAGACTGCGGTGCCCTCCCCCGCAAAACGCCAGGCTAGTCCCTGGGGAACGGGGAACAGACCCCGATGGACAAACTAGGCCTCTTTGGGGACCTCGGGTCTTTGTCTGGGTGTGACCGGGTGTGTTCCGCAGCGAGTTTGTGCGGGGTGTGACTAATCGGATTTATGTGTGTGAGTGCCGGGGTGACTAATGGAGGGTTTGGCAGCACGTGTGTTTGGGGAGGGGCGCTGCACCTAGGTGGGGACTCGGTGCCCCAGGAGGGGGCTGGCTGATCTCAGAAGTTCCTTCCCCTCCCCCTTTCTCCTGGCTCCCAGCTTTGTTTGGGCCTCTGCGGGGCTGGCTGGCAAGCCCGTGCATGCTAGGGAGCTGTGGCGCAAATTCCACAGCATGCCTGGCGCCCAGAGGCAGCTCCTGGCCTCCCGCCTCCCTAACCCACGTGGTGCCTCCAAATCTGGGCTGGCCGCTTCCAAATTGGGACTGTCCCACCCCCTGTAGCTGAGCCCTCCCAGCTTCTTCTATGTTGCCTAAGGAAGCCACTGCAGACTCGCAGCTCTGTGGTCTGAGTTTGTCCTGAAAGAATTCATGGAGGAGATGCCGGAGGTCACAACCACTCAGCTAGGAAGTTGCTTGGGCTGCGAGTTCGGGGTCTCAGAGGATCTTTTTTTCCCCCCTTCTAGTGCTGTGAATGGAATCCAATCACTCATACACGTTAGTCAGGAGCTCTGTCTACCTCTAAGCTGTACTCCAGGCCACAGGGGCCTTCAGTCCCAGTGCTCCGGAGTCAGAAGCAGGCCAGTCAAGGCTACAGAGTGAAACCTTGTTCCATAAGAAGGAAAAGAAATAAAACTCTAGTTTTTTAGTTTTTCCAGGTACTTATAATGGTGCATAGCTACAATCCCTGAACTTGAGAGGTGGAAGTTGAGGGAACAGGAGTTCAAGGTCATCCTCTGCTGTTTGATTAATGGAGGCCTATGTCTCACTCAAGACTCTCTCCCTCCCTCTCTCTCCCTCTGTCAAAAATCAATAAAGGGCCAGCTAGATGGTTCAGCAGATAAAGGCACTTGCCACCATGACTGACAATCTGAGGGCCATCCCTGGAACCCAGGTGGTGGAAAAAGAAAATAGACATACTCAGTATACACACAATAGATAATTTTTTTAAGTATACTTACTTTTTAAATCAGAAAAATCAAGGAGAGTCTCTGGTGGGTAGGGATGGGTGTGGGTAGAAAGCTAAGTGCTCCTATATACATCCACAGACCCTCCTGTGCACATCCACGGACCCTCCTATATACATTCACCAACCCTCCTGTGCACATCCACAGACCCTCCTGTGCACATCCACAGACCCTCCTACATACATTCACCAACCCTCCTGTACACATCCACAGACCCTCCTGTGCACATCCACGGACCCTCCTGTGCACATCCACAGACCCTCCTACATACATTCACCAACCCTCCTGTACACATCCACAGACCCTCCTGTGCACATCCACGGACCCTCCTGTGCACATCCACCGACCCTCCTGTGCACATCCACGGACCCTCCTGTGCACATCCACGGACCCTCCTGTGCACATCCACGGACCCTCCTGTGCACATCCACGGACCCTCCTATATACATTCACCAACCCTCCTGTGCACATCCACAGACCCTCCTGTGCAAATCCATGGACCCTCCTGTGCACATCCACGGACCCTCCTATATATATCCACGGACCCTCCTATATATATCCATGGACCCTCCTGTGCACATCCACGGGCCCTCCTGTGCACCTCCATGGACCCCAGTACATAATAATTTGGAAGTCCAGACATCATCACACATCCCATCTCCCTTTGGGTCTTATGATTTCTCACTCATTCCCAGTTCCACAGTTTCTGTCGCCTGCATGTTGCCATCTGGCATCTTTGCCAAACAGAGACACACTCATCAGGCAGGCCCTAAGACCCAGGGAAGTGGGAGCAATCTAAGTAAACACACACACACACACACACACACACACACACACACACACACACACACAAAACACACACACAAGCCAGGAAAGAGATGTCAAGGGTTGACCCTGCCAAATCTCCTGAGCCAGTATGCTTCCAGGTCTCTGTCTCTCTGTCTCTGTCTCTCTCTCATGCTCATCTCTCTACACACACACACACACACATACACACACACACACACACACACACACACACACACACACACACGTCGCTCCTTTTTTCCTTTTATCTTTCATTGGCATGCATTTTCTTTCAAGCAGGAAAGAAAAACATTTCCCATGGCTACAGCTTTGAAACCTCTCTCTCCCCTCTGCACCAGCCAGCTCCCTACTCCCACTTCAATCCCTTCCCATCGACTGAGAGTCAAAAACAAACCCGCCAAGATTAAACCTGACAGGCGCCCACCCTTCACAGCTTCGGGCAGTACACCTCTGTGTTCATATCCCAGAAAAGAGGGAACAGGAGGCAAGGACACCCCACCAACACCTGTACATGCCCAGCTTCAGCAGCCATGGTATATTATCTCCCAAGAAACTTCCAGAACTGCTCTGGCCAGGAAGATCTGCCCTCTTGATTCTTTTTGCTGGAAACCTGATTCTCCCCCAGCATGCCCCCTGCACAACTCTGTTCCCCTGGTATAGCACCCTCTTCTGGAGGGGTCGGTTATGGGTTGAACAGCGTCACCACCCCTAATTCCTGTGTGTGGAAGCAATCTCCTCAAAATTGAAAACATTCTGTCATAGAAGGAAGCCATGGGCTCTCAAAATAAAGTCAATTTAAAACGCTTACAGGCCGGGCGGTGGTGGCGCACACCTTTAATCCCAGCACTCGGGAGGCAGAGCCAGGCGGATCTCTGTGAGTTCGAGGTCAGCCTGGTCTACAAAGCGAGTTCCAGGAGAGGCACAAAGCTACACAGAGAAACCCTGTCTCGAAAAACCAAAAAAAAAAAAAAAAAGTGCTTACAGAAGTCACAGACCTTTTCCCAGATTATACAAGTAGTAACAATCCACTGGGCTATTTGAGGGTCACCCACACTTCTGCAAATAACCCCTGTACTTCGGTCCTGCAAACTCCTTGGTTCACCAAGTTTGACTTCAAAGCAGTCGGTACTTGTGTGTAGGGGTGAGGTGTGGGGGTGTAGTGTATGTGCAGGGGTGTAGGTGTCTGGAGCTACCTGCTTGATCGTTCTCCACCTTATTCCCTTAAGACAAGGTCTCTCACTGAACCAAGAGCTAGACTGGCTGCTTGCAAGCTCCAGCAATCCTCTGGTTTGGTATGGGTCTCCATACCCACCCCCCCAAGTCCCTAGAACAAAGGTTACAATTGTCAGGTCCTCATGCTTGCTCAGCGTGTCCTCTTACCCGAACTGAGCCATCGCCCAGCTCCTGGAATAGTTACTTTGACCCACTGTCAGTGTTCTACCTGGAAAAGTTAATTTCACCTTTATAGCAACAATACTTCCAAATGACCTTATATGGAAATAGGAGCTTTCCAGGGCATGGTACAGGCCTGTCATCCTAGCACTCCAGAGACTCAAATTCAAGACAATCCTGAGCTGCATGGGGATACTCTGTCTCTGGAAACAAAATTACCATTTTAACTTGTGCGTGCCTATGGTAGCCTGAAGTTGGCATCAAGTGTCTTTCTTGCTCTCTCCACTTTATCTATTAAGGCAGGATCTCTCACTGAGCCTGGAGCTGAGTCATCTGATTAGTTTAGCTCCCTGCCTTGCCTCAGGAATCCTCTGCCTTCTGAATGCTGGTATTAAAGGTTTGTACCACCACATCCAGCTTAACTAGTTTTTTTTTTTATTTTTTCATTTATTTGTTTATGATCAGTGTGTGTGTGTGTGTGTGTGTGTACAGAGTATGCACATGCCACAGTGCAAATATGGAGGCCAGAGGGCAACCTGCAGGAGTTGGTTCTCTCCTTCTATCATGTGGGTGCCTAGTATCAAACTCTGTCAGGCTTGGTGGCAAATACAAAGGCAGAGACATGTCATTGGCCTGCCATTTTAACCATTTTTAAATATTTTATTTATTATGTGCCCCCCACCGTGTGTGTGTGTGTGTGTGTGTGTGTGTATTTGTGCATATGATGCAGTACTCAAGCAGGCCAGAAGAGGGCATCAGTTCCCCCGAAGCTGGTCTTAGAGATGGTTATGATACATCTGACCTGAGTGCTGGGAACTGAACCCAGGTCTTATGCAAAAGCTCCAAGCGCTCTTACCCACTGAGCCATCTCTGCAGCCCTACATGCTAACCAATTTTTAAAACCACATGCACAGTATTGTAAAACCATCACAAGCATCCATCCGCAGAACTCTTTCCTTTTCCAGCTGAACCTCTGTCCCCATTACATACAACTCCCTAGTCCCTTCTCTAGCCCCTTCACCTACAGGTCTAGTTTAATTTTGTTGAGACTGTGTGTGTGTGTGTGTGTGTGTGTGTGTGTACACATGACATGACATGTATCTAAGAGCTCAGAGGACAACTTTGGGGAATCATTTCTCTCCCACTGTGTGAGTCTTGGGGATAAGCTCAGCAGGCAGCACCTTTACCCACCGAGTCACGTCAGAGGCCTTCAGTGTTCTTCCCTAACGGGCTTCTGTTGTTCCCCAGGCTCACCCATGTTGGAGTGTCTCTCAAAATGTCGTTTTTAAGTTTGGGTAACACTCTGCCATGTAGATTGACTACATTTTGTTCATGTGGGCATCTGCTCCTGCATGGTGTCTTCGTCTGTCCTGTGCGGCTGTAACTGAATACTAAAGAATAGCCCATTTACAATACAGCTTTCAGGTTGAGGACTGCATCAGGAGGAACTTGAGTTAGAAGCCAGTCACTGTCTACATAGTAAGAACTGTCTCAAAACCAAAACAAACAAACAAACAAAAGCTGGGAGGAAGGGAGCACGCCTGTAATCCCAGCACTCGGGAGGCAGAGGCAGGTGGATCTCTGTGAGTTTGAGGCCAGCTTGGTCTACAGAGTAAGTTCCAGAACAGTCAGGCTTGTTACACAGAGAAACCTTGTCTCAAAAAAAACAAAATAAATGAATAAAAAAGAGAGACCGAAAAGGTAGTTAAGCAGTTAAGAATACATACAGCTCTTGCAGAGGACCCAAATTCAGTTCCCAGCACCTACCTCAGGCAGCTCATGAATTCCAGCTCCAGATCTCCTGACTTCAGTGAGTGCCAGCACTTCCTCACATACACGTACCCACACATAGACACATGTGTATACACGCTGTTAAAATAAACAGGATGAAACATTTGCTCTAGTAACAAATGGGGAGAGAGAATAGCAAGGTCTGAAATAACATAAAATAACACTCCGGAGGCAAAGGCAGGCGGTTCTCTGTGAGTTTGAGGCCAGCCTGGTCTACATAGTGAGGCCCTGTGTCTCAGTCAATCAACAAACATGTTAACCAGATAGCCTGATGGGACACCATGGTGAACAATGAGAGACCCTGCCTCTCTTAAAAGAAAAGAAAGTTTAAAAGAGAGCTGGAGAGATGGCTCAGTGGTTAAGAGCATTGACCGTTCTTCCAGAGGACCCAGGTTCAATTCCCAGCACCCATATGGTAGCTCACAACTGTCTGTAACTCCAGTTCCAGGGGATCCGACACCCTCACACAGACATACGTGCAAGGAAAACACCAATGCACATAAAATAAAAATAAAAGTATTTTAAAAAGAGAGAAAGAAAAGAGACCCTGCCTCAGACAAGGTAGAAGTCAAGGACTCACACCTGAGGTTGTCTTCCTGAGGTTGTCTTCTGACCTCCACATGCACACACACAGGAAATCACACATACACATATATCACATACACAGAGACTTAAAAGACAGAGATTAAAAAAAAATGTATCTGGGGCTGGACAAATGGCTAGATGGTTAGGGGTACTGGCTGCTCTTCCAGAGGACCCAGGTTTGGTTCTCAGCAAACACAAAGTGGCTCACAAGCATCTGTAACTCCAGTTCTAGGGGACCCAACACAGCCTCTGAACTCTGTGGCACCAGGAATACATGTGGTACATAGGCATACATGCAGGCAAATATTCATACACATAAAATATAATGAAAAATTTAATTTTTTTTCAAGACAGGGTTTCTTTGTATAACCCTACCTGTCCTGGATTTCACTCTGTAGACCAGGCTGACCTCAAACTCAGAGATCCACCTGCCTCTGCCTCCCTTGTGCTGGGATGAAAAGTGTGCCCCGCCACCACCTGGCTAATCTTTTTATTTTATTAAGTGTGTATGCGTGTTTAGTTGTCATGGAACAACTTTGTGGGGTCACCTTTCTCTCCCTCCACCTTTACGTGGATTCTCATGGGCAGGTTGATATGTGTGTGCAGCAGGCACCTCTACCCACTGAACCATCTTGCCAATTCCTCTTTTTCAATTTTTTTTTTTTTAAAGATTTGTTTATTTATTATGTATACAGAAGAGGGCGCCAGATCTCATTACAGATGGTTGTGAGCCACCATATGGGTGCTGGGAATTGAACTCAGGACCTCTGGAAGAGCAGTCGGTGCTCTTAACCTCTGAGCCATCTCTCCAGGCCCCCCTCTTTTTCAATTTTTGATACAAGACCACCCTAAGCAGTATCCCTGACTGACTTCAAATTCTCAGTCTTCCTGCCTCAGCCTCCTTAATGTAGGCATTACAGGTTTGAGCCACTCTGCCCAGTCATTTGTTTCTGAGACAGGGTCTCACCATGTAGCCCAGGCTGGCCTGTAACACATGGCAATCCTCCTACCTCAGCCCTCTAAATGCTAGGATTACAAGTTGTACATCACCATGCCTAGCCTACACTGTCTTTTTTTCTTTGTTTGTTTGGGTTTTTGTTTTGTTTGTTTTTACGAGACAGGGTTTCTCTGTGTAGCTTTGCGCCTTTCCTGGATCTCGCTTTGTAGACCAGGCTGGCCTTGAACTCACAAAGATCTGCCTGCCTCTGCCTCCCGAGTGCTGGGATTAAAGGCGTGCGCCACCACTGCCTGGCTTACAGTGTCTTAAATAAAAGTTACCAGGGGGATGGCTCAGCGGAGAAAGGTGACAGCCACCAAGCCTGACTTCCTGAGTTCAATCTCCAGGACCCACATGGTTGGAGAGAACCCACTCCCATAAATTGTCCACTGAGCTCTTCACACAGCTGAAGCATGAGCAAATTCACATGGAATAAACAAATAAATGTAATTTAAAATTGTTTAAAGGCTGGAGATATGGCTTAGTGGTTGAGAGTCCTGTTCCTAGCAACCACAGTGGAGTGGCCCACAATTGTCTGAAATGCTCCCGCCAAGGGATCTGACACCCTCTTCTGGCCTCTGCAAGCACTGCACTCACTTGGCATTAACCCATGCACACACATAATTACAAATAAAATTTAAAAATAAAAATAAATTATTTTTTAAATGAGTTACAGAAGTTGGGCATAGTGCAGTATAGTCCCATATTCCCAGCTCTTGAGATGTATAGGTGGAGGGATCAAGAGTTCAAAGCCAGCCTAAGCCACTTAGTGAGTTTGGGTCCAGCCTGGGGTACATGAGACAAGTCTTCAAATAAAAAGTGGGAAGAAAGCTGGGTGGTGGTGGTGCTCGCCTTTAATCCTAGCACTCGGGAGGCAGAGGCAGGTGGATCTCTGTGAGTTGGAGGTCAGCATGGTCTACAGAGCGAGCTCCAAAGCTAAACAGAGAAACCCTGTCTTAAAAAAAAGGGGGGGGGGGGGGAGTGGGAGGGTCTGTGTATGTAGCTCAGGGGCAGAGCACTTGTCTATCACATGTGAGGTGCTACCGGAAAAAAAAAAAGTGGTGGTGGCGCACGCCTTTAATCCTAGCACTCGGAAGGCACAGGTAAGTGGATCTCTGTGAGTTCGAGGCCTGCCTGGTCTACAGAGTGAGTCCCAGGACAGGCACCAAAACTACACAGAGAAACCCTGTTTCTGTAAACCAAACAACCAAACAAACAAAAAAACCAGCTCCGAGTCTTATAACCAGCCACGAAGTGCAGACCTCTTCAGGCATGCATGGCTCTAGAACGCACCCCACTGGCTGCTGTCACTGTCACTGTTTCCCTTCCCAGGAGCCCCTTCTCTCATGTAGATGTGGGTTTCCTCCATATGGTTAGGACATGGTCAAGCTCAGATTTACACAAGGAAGGGGTGGAGAGTCCTCCAAAGCCACACTTGCTGGAAGCGTCAGTCCTAAGAGGAGTCACACTGGACAGAAAGAGTCAGCAGGTCTGCCTAAGGCAGGGACTGACCAAAAGACCCGGTCACCATGTGTTCATGTCCAGGAGGCCAGCTCTGTCTCAGGATGTGGTGGGCTACAAATCCAGACTGCCGGAACGCTCCCCTTCCCCAGTCTCCCTCCTCCTTTCCTTCCTGCTCCCCTCTCTTTCATCGTTCCCATTTCTCACTTCTGTCCTCCCCCACTCCTCTGTCTTCAATCTCCCCTCTTCCCTGCTTCTTCTCCCTCTTCCCCTTCCCCTTCTCACCATCCTCTTAGCTCCTTAATTCCAGACTTGATAAAAGGCCCTCCTCATGGGGTTAGAGAGATGGCTCAGTGGTTAAGAGCACTGGCTGCTCCCTAAGAGGACCCAGATTCAGTTCCCATCACCCATATGGTGGCTCAGAACCATCTGGTACCCCAGCTCCAGGGGCTCGAGCGCTCAGATGCCCTCTTTTGACCTCGTCGACTCCTGCCAGCATGTGGTGCAGAGACACACACTGTATGAGAGGCATACACATACACATACAATTTATGAATAAATAAAGGGTTTTGTTTTTGTTTTTGGTTTTTGGTTTTTCGAGACAGGGTTTCTCTGTGTAGCTTTGGAGCCTGTCCTGGATCTCACTCTGTAGTCCAGGCTGGCCTCGAACTCACAGAGATCCGCCTGCCTCTGCCTCCCGAGTGCTGGGATTAAAGGCGTGTGCCACCACCACCCGGCATAAATAAAGATTTTTGAATGTCCTCCCATGGCAATGAGGCCAGTCTCATTGCCCACTGTATACCCACTATGTCTCCCCAGGACGGTCACACAACGTCCCCTTATATAATGACAAAATACCCTCAACACTCCCTCTTGCACCAGGAACACAGTGTGACTTCAAAAAGCAAAGCAGAAGGGGCAGCCAGGCTTGGCCTCGATGGCAGCTTCCACACGTAGAACTCGTAGAACTCAGAGCCACCAGGAAGAAGCTGGAAGGCTGAGGCTGCCTTGTTCTGGGGAAGCTCATGCAGCAGCAAGGAGGGGTCACGCACAGGGGACAAAGCAGCTGAAACCAAGGTGAGCCAGCACAGGAAGGGGAGGGTGTTTCTCCAGAGTACACTGAAGCAAGCTGGATCTTGTCACTACCTGGTGGCCTGCGAATCCCAGCCCTCAGGGGACAAAGGCAGGCAGATCTCTGCAGTTAAAGCGAACCTGGTCTACATAGCAGGTTCCAGGCTAGCCAGGGCTGCACAGAAATAGCCTGTCTCAAAAAGAAAAGCAGACAGAAAGGAAGAGGGAGAAACAGCCGGCTCAGAGGTAAGGAGTTGGCGCTGCTCTTCCAGATTACCAAGTTTGGTCCAAGAACCAGATCTCGGCTCATAACCATCAAAACTCCAGCTTCTCTCCTCAGTTACTTCACCCATGCACCCACAAGTGCGCACCACAACATGCACACACAATATTTTAAATAGTAATATTTTTTCCTAGCTGGGCGTGGTGGCCCACGCCTTTAATCCCAGCACTCAGGAAGCAGAGGCAGGCGGATCTCTGTGAGTTCGAGGCCGGCCTGGGCTACAGAGTGAGTTCCAGGAAAGGCGCAAAGCTACATAGAGAAACCCTGTCTCAAAAAACCAAAATAAAAAACAACAAAAATAAAATAAAATAAAACAAGTTTTCCTTCTCACTGTGTCGCCTTAGCAGGCCTGGAACTCACAGAGATCCTCCTGCCTCTGCTTCCCAAGTGTAAAAATAAAATCTTGAAAGAAAACAAACAAACAAGGGCAGGTAAGAAGCAAGGCTAGCAGAAGGACCTCCAGCCTGCCAGGATGCAGAATGAGAGATTGCATTGTTATTTTTCTCATGGCTATGATAAAATGACAAAATGAAGTGAAAAGCATATAGTCCACGGTGGCAGGGTGGAGGTCGTATGGCGGAAGAACATGGCACTCACTAAGAAACAGAGAGCCCACTGGAATCAGAGGCAAATATAACTGTCAACCCCCTGCCCGCCCCCCACCTTCATCCCCCAGTGAACTGCTACCAGCTAGGCTACACTTCTGGAAGTTTCCATTTCCCAAAACCAATGCCCCCAACTGAGGACCAAGGCTCGGGGTGGGGGGATGGAGGGGGAGGTTGGGGGATGGAGGGGGGGTAAGGGGATGGAGGTGGGTAGGGGGAGGTATGGGCATTTCAGACTCAAACCATAACAGAGACAGAGTATGAATGACATGGGATAGTGTTCAATTCCCTCAGTCAGAAACCCCAGACAGGGAACCAAAGCAACGATTCTTTCAAAGTCCAACTTAGTAACCCAGTGAGTGTACTGGGGTCACTTACAGGAGTATGTTGAACTCAAAGGCAGCTGCATCACTTAAGGTCAGTCTCCTCCGGGTGGCGACTCAGAGAAGCTGGAGCTCTCGGCTGGATTGGCAGGCAGCTCAGCAGGTCTTCCGCATCCTTACCTCTTGCGTAACCTTGGGGAGGGAGGGAGGGGCCTTCTGCATCTGGTAAATTTCAGACTCCCTGAAACGTGTGTTGCTTACTTCCTGAGTTCCAAGGAGCCTCGCCCCGGGATAGAAGGTTTCAATTGGGAAGAAATTGCTGCACTCCAGTCTCCAACCAACACAGCCCTCCAGCAAGACTGACTGGAGTAGGGAAATAGTGCATTTCCATGGCCCAGTGGGTAGCCCAAGTTTGAAGTGACGTCAGATACAGTGTCCGGTGAGACAGCTTCCTGACTTGCAAAAATTTTATCTCAGCATGACAAGGCCCTGGGCCTAGCTTTCATGCCCCAGGCCGAGTATTTAACCTGTGAACCAGTCAGGGCCTGTCCTTCCAACTTCCGTGTTTTCTCTGCTTATCAAAATCCTATTCGTCCTTGAAAATCCTACCATTATGAACTGAAATCTCTGAAACGGAGAACGCAAATAAATCTGCCTTCCATAAGTTACCGGGTATTTTGTCCAGCCATGCAAAGGAATTCACGAACTATCCCCTATGGGGTTTAGGATGTTAGCATAGGAATTTGGAAGGGGCCTTTGTTCGGTTATCACTCTTTCCCATGGAAAGGCGCAGCAGACTTCAGTGAATATACATTTAATGAAAGAAGTGACAGTCTTGTGGTAGAGTTTTCACATACGAATAGAGGTGTCAGGCAGACAAAACTTAGAAGGGACAGAGCCTGCCTGGCTCACAGTTTGGATACTGGACCTGGGAAGGTGGTTTCCTAGAAGCCAGATTAGAGAACTAATCGTCCACCATTACAGATCACAGTGGCTCAGGGTACCATTACAGCCCTGCATGTCAGCCTTGGGGGGAACCAGGCCCTCCCAGCCTCTTGCCATAGGAGCCCAGCTTGGATAATGTAGGCGTTGGCTTTCCCCTTCACAGCTGGCTGGCTTGATCAGTATTCATTCAAACTTTCGTTTTATTTGCATTTTTGTTAATGTGAAGGAATTATTCACGGATGCTTCCGGCTCTCTTCTGTCAACAGCCATTTCTTCCCCAAGGTACTAAATGGCAGCTAATTTCACCATCAGTCAGCTGTGGCTGTGGGGACCCCTGAGAGGTAAGTGCTGGCAGGAGGGGGTGTGGCCAGAATGGGTCATTGTTAATCAAGGAAGGGAAAATGGGTAAGAAGCAAGCACTTTGCTTCACTCAGTCTTCTCATCTGAAAAATGGGTTCTGTGTGCATGTGCATGTATGTGTGTGTGTGTGTGTGTGTGTGTGTGTGTGTGTGTGTTTGGTGTGGAAGATCATATCATCTCATCCATGCCTGTGTGGACCTGGGCTCACTAGTGCCCTCTGCAGGCCTCCCAGGAAAGGAGTGTGGGGATTGCTGACCTAACAAAGGGATTTACATAATCCTGAGTTTGCCTGGAGCCTAGCCTCCCCTAATCCTGGGATGTGCCTTAGTTCTGAGAATATGACCCCTAAATTCTTTGACACTCTGTGGTGGTTTGATAGATATGGCCCCCATCGACTCATATGTTTTGAATGCTTGGCCTGTAGAGAGTGACACTATTAGGAGGTGTGGCTTTGTTAGAGGAAGTGTGTCACTGTGGGGGCGGGCTTTGAGGTCTCATATGCTTAAATTATACTCAGTGTGGGACACAGTTCACTTCCTGTTGCCTACACTTCAAGATGTAGAACTCTCAGCTCCTTCTCCAGCACCGTGTCTGCCTGCATGCTGCCATGCTCCCTGTCATGACAATAATGGACAAAAATCTCTGAAACTGTAAGCCAGCTCCAATTAAATGCTTTTCTTTATAAGCATTGCCATGGTCATGGTGTCTCTTCACAGCAATAGAAACCCTAACTAAGACATAGTCCTTCTGCTATAAAATGAGTGTCTGTGATCCCATCACTGGAGAGGAAAAGAATGGGAAAGTCCAGGGTCCTTCTCGGCTACATATGGAGTTAGATGCTAGCCCAAGCTATATAAGAGTTTATGTAGAAAATGAAGAATAGAACAGTAAAATAAGGGCTACTAGAATATAACGTGTTACCACAGCTATCAGTTTGGTAACTAAGACAGTCACTAAGTGGCTAATAGGAGAGCAACATACATCATGGACAAGTTGCTAAAAGAAAATCCATGGCTGGGCAGCAATGGCACATGCCTTTAATCTCAGCACTTAGGAGGCAGAAGCAGGAGGATCTTTGAGTTCAAGGCCAGCCTGGTCCACAGAGCAAGTTCCAGGACAGCCAGGACTACACAGTTTCCTGAACTTTAAGACAATCAATTGCCACTGTCCAAAGCCATTCAGGTGTGCCCCCTCCTTCCATAGCAGCCCTTGTCTCTGGGACATCAGGCTGTTCTCCGAGAACAGAGCTAACATGACCTTGAACTGGCCTGACCTTGAACTTTAGCTTAAAGCTCTTCAGTACCTGTCCCTTTCGGTGACCTCGGTGAACACAGTATTTGTTTGAACCTGACTTCGTATCTCTCACTCAAGAAAAGGGTCTAGGAGAGGATGCCCAGGCTGGAGAAACACAGGGCAGGTGAGGGAGAGGGGTTTGCTTCTGACTCCTTAGTGTTTTGTTTTCTTTTTTTCCCTGGCACTGTCTTTTCATTCTTGGGGGGAGGGAGATTTAATTTTTATTACAATTTATTTATTATTATGGCATATTTGTGTGTGCACATGCACAATGGAGCTTGTAAATGGAGGTACAGGACAACTTGAGGGACAGGGTTCTCTCCTCCACCTGGGCATTGAACTCAGTCTGTCAAGCTTGGCAGCAAGTGTCTTTTATTACTGAGCCAGCTTGCTGAGATAGGGTCTCACTTTATAGCTCAGGTTGGCCTTGCCCTTGTGGCAATCCTCCTGCCTCAGCCTCACAAGTGATGGAGTTATAGATGTGACCTACTATGCCCATCTTACTGTGTCCTTATTTGCCTTCTAGGGCCTGGCTGGAAGGAAGCCTTCACTGAGGTAGACGCATGGACGAGTAGATGGGTGAGAGAACAGATGAATGGGGGGGGGGGATGGATGGATGGATAGATGGATTAGTGAGATAGATGGGTAAGTAAGTAGACAGATGGGTGGGCAGATAGACGGATATATAGTAGGTAGATGGACAGATGGATGGGGAATGAATGAATAGGTAGATGGATGGACAGATGGACTGAAGCACATGGATGGGTGAATGACTAGATAGATGGTTTGCTGGGTGGATGGATGGACAGAAGGATGGATGGGTGGACATGTAGGCAGGGCAATGGATAGATGAGTAGAGAGATGGACAGATGCATGGGTGGATGTTCTCTCTGCCCCTATCCTGCTCTGGAAGTCACTCTCCAGTTGGACTGAGAGAGTCCGGGAAACCTATGTCAATACTGCTGCCTCACAGGGGTCAGATGGGAGCCACCTGGCTTTTCTTTTCTTTTCTCTTTTTTTTAGTTTTATTTTTAAGTTTTATATATTATATATACAGTGTTCTGTCTCCATGTTTACCTGCACACCAAAAGAGGGCATCAGATCTCATTATGGATGGTTGTGAGCCACCATGTAGTTGCTGGGAATTGAACTCTGGACCTCTGGGAAAGCAGCCAGTGCTCTTAACCTCTGAGCCATCTCTCCAGCCCCAACCTGGCTTTTCTGGGCCTTGCTTGGACCACAGCTTCACGGTAGGCCTCTCTTGACACCCAGTGGGTCTTGGTGTGATGACGACACAGAGAAAAGGAGACTGCTTCTTTTTATTTTATTTTATTTTTTTCAAGACAAAGTCTCACTATGTAGCTCTGGCTGTCCTGGAATTCACTATGTAGCCCAGGCTGGCCTCAAACTCACAGAGATCCACCTTCCTCTGCCTCCGGATCGTTGGATCAAAGGCATGCACCACCACACCTGGTTGCTTCTTAAACCATGCCAGCTGGCGAGAGGAGGCCTGGCAAGAAGTCAGTGGACCCTAGGATGGCCCAGCCCCTCCTGCAACATCCACCCTGCCTGCCAGACTGGAGGGAACAGACCATCTAAGCTGGGATAGCAGATGAGGGGTGTAGGACAGAACCTAGGGGAGATGCAGAGTCCAGGGCTCCTCAAGCCACACGTCATATCAGCAGAGGCAGGGGAAGGGACAGGTGCTACTTAATTTCTTCTTTATGTTTCTGTAATATACAATGTTTCTCTGGGGTCAAGTATTGAGTTCTTAACCAGAAAAGGTATAGTGTTTTGTTGTTGTTGTTTCTGAGACAAGGTCTCATGTAGCCTAGGCTAGCCTCAAACTCTCCGTGTAGTGGAGGATGACCTTGAACTTCTCATCCTCCTGTCTCTAAGTGCTAGGATTACAGGCATGCACCCCTCTGCCTATTTATACAACCCTGCAGATCAACAAGTGTCAAAACTTCTCTGTGTTAGGGTTAGGGAAAGGCACAAATTGGCTCATGCAGTGAGAAGCCGGGCCCTCTTTGCTCCAGATTAAGCCCCAAGGACCATAACAGCCACCAAACTAGATGTACCTGCCCCTGGAAGATTCAGGAACAGAGTCAAAGCTGCCCTTGTCATCCAAATACTACTTACTGTGGCCTCTTTACTTTGCTTCCTATAGCAAAGGAGGTTATAGCATGGCTGCTAGTTCATTTATGAACAGTGTGGACCTCATACTAGTGTGTGCAGTGCTGGAGATGGGACCTATGGCCTTGTGAATGCAAGGGAGGCACTCTGCCAACTGGGAGTAGTACTAAGTCATTTTGGGGGACTGAGAAAGACCTCCCACTGAGCCCCCAGGCCAGGGACCCACTGACTTCTCAGGGAAATGAATAAGGAGAGAGAGAGAGAACCCAGTGTGGGCTGGGTCTTCTGGCCTCCCTCAGGCCCATGATGACTAAGTACAAAAAAAAAATGTGTGTCATAGATTCTGAGCGTTGAGTTCAGGGCTGTGTCGGGAGGCTGTGCAGCTCAGAAGAGAGGTAGGCTCTGTCTCTGTGTGGAGGGATGGTGGGTACAAGACAGAGCCTCCCTGTGCCTGGCTACCTGGGTAAAGTGGCTTCTGACCAGAGATACTTCAAGCCCTGGAAAACAACAGCAGTCCCTGAGATGAGCAGTGGTAGCGCACGCCTTTAATCCCAATACTTGGGGAGCAGAGGCAGGTGGATCTTTGAGTTTGAGGCCAGCCTAGTTTACAGAGTAAGTTCAAGGAGAGCTACACAGAGAAACCCTGTCTGGGAAAAAAAAAACAAAAAACAAAAACAAAACATAAACAAAAACAAAAAACCAAGAGCAGTCCATGTTTGCAGCCTGTTCCAGGCCAACCCTCAGGCATAATTTCACAAGGAAAAATGGCTCCATCCAATCATTCCACTTTGACCCTGTAGGTGTTAGCTCCCGCAGCTGCAGAAAGGACATTTCCCTCTCTCTCTGCTGTCCTGGGCTGTGTTCCTGATGGCAGGTTGCTGTCCCCAAGAGATGTAGCTTTAGCTTTAGCAGTCTAGGGTGATCCCTCTTAGCACACAGCTAGAAGAGGCCTGGGGGGAGGGGCCCCAGTGCCCCCCACCATCTTTGTGACTCCTCTGGATTCTGCAGGCTTTGGTGACACCTGCTGGCCACTTGCCCCATCTCCATGGCAACCACAGCAACTCCATAATGCTGAGATGGAGAAGGGTCGCCTAGGCAATGGTAGTAGAGAGGGTGAAGGGTCACAGCACCAGGCCTCTTCTGAGACTGATTCCTGTGTCTGTTCCCTGCTGCCCTGATCCTCCATTACCAAAAAACAAATAAACAAACAAAACAAAACAAAACAAGGAGACTCCAGAGGGGCTCAGTTGATAAATTGCTTACTTAGCATGCACAAGTCCTGGATTGGGTCCACAGCACCCCATAAACCATTCACAGTGGTGCATACCCATGATTCCAGCACTTGGGAAGTAGAGACAAGAGGATTAGAGGTTCAAGGTCATCCTTGATGACATAATGAGTTCAAGGCCAGCCCGGTCTCTATGAGACCAAAGCAGCAGCTAGCTAGTTAGGAGTCTGATTGCCTGTGAGTCTCTTGGGAGGAGAAAGGGTTCAGATACTAGAGCCATGTATCCTCTCTGCCTGTCCTAGGTTCACCTGTGGCCTTCACACCTGCATCAGGGCCTTGGCGTTCCCACTGTCACCTGACAGCTTTAAGAGATTTGGACATCTGGATAGTGCCTTTGGGGCCAGACCTTTCTCTTTGGTCTGCCACACCCTAGGGACGACCTAGCCACGATGCTGGATGGCCAGCCTCCCAGCAGCATGATGGGTAAATGCTTTATGAGTGTTGGTGATGGCCCCCAAAGTCCCAACCTGAGCTGCCCACTGAAGATGCTGCCAGCAAGGGAAGGAGAGTCCAGGATGGGCTGTCCACTTGCCACTGAATTCTGCACAAGTGACAGATTACTGTACACTCCCTTCCCCCAGAAAGGCCCAGGGGGAGAGGAAGCTGGGTCACATCTAGATAGGGCCACATAAATAGTGACCATGTTCCTCCAGGGGGACCCAGGGGCTGGCAAGCTGCTGACGGCCCTGCTGGGTACCACTTCTCACCTTTCCAGTTTTGGTTATTGCTGTTTTGAGACAGAATATCTCTACATAGCTGTGGCTGCTCTAGAACTCACGCTGTAGACCAGGCTGGCCTCAAACTCACTGAGATCCACATCCAACCTTCTCTGCCTCCCAAGTGCTAGGATTAAAGGCTTTCACCAGCCACCATGCCTGTCACCTTTCCATTTTTAAAAATTAAATTTATTTACTTCTGTGCATGTATATGTGCATGTCCTTAAGTGTCACTGAACATGTGCAAAAGTGAGGACAAGCTCCAAGTGTTGCTTCTCTCCTCCCACCAATGAGTTTTGGGGTAGAACTCAGCTCTTGGGTTGCAGGGCTTGGCAGCAGGCTCCTAGACCCACTGAGCCATCTTGCAGCCCAGCCCACCACCTTTTTGTTGTTGTTGAGACAGTCTCACAGGATAGCCTTGAACTTGTCATACTCTGGCCTCAGCCTCCTTCCAAGTATAGGATGAGAGGTGTGGACCACCACGTTGGGCTCTCCCCTCTGTTTCTTTCTCTTTTTGTCCACCTGTTTATCTGGTTGGTTGGTTAGTTGCTTGTTGTCATTTTTCTCCTTTGGGCAGTACTGGGGATAAAACCCACAACTTTATCCAAGTGAGGAAGTGCCCTATCACTGATCACACCCCAGCTCCTCACTGGAGGTGGGAGGGGTGTTCTAGGCAGGTGCTCTACCACTGAGCCATACCCCAGCCCCTCACTGTGTGTGGGGGAATCCAGGCAGGTGCTCTACCACTGAGCCATACCCCAGCCCCTCACTGGGGGATTCCAGGCAGATGTTCTATCACTGAGTCACACCCCAGCCCCTCACTGGGGGATTCTAGGCAGGTGCTCTACCACTGAGCCACACTCCCAGCCCCTCACTGGAGGATTCTAGGCAGGTGCTCTACCACTGAGCCACACTCCCAGCCCCTCACTGGAGGATTCTAGGCAGGTGTTCTACCATTGAGCCATGCCCCAGACCAACTTGCTCATCTTTCTTCCTTCTCCCTTCTGTCACTGCCTTTATGTCCCTGTCTAACTCTCTCTCTACCTCTCTCTCTTCATGTGTGTGTGTGTGTGTGTGTGTGTGTGTGTGTGTGTGTGTGTGTGTGTCTTTATCTCTGACTCTTTGCTGCCACAGCTCTCTGACTGGGACTGTGAAGCATCTACACAGTGAGCCACAGGAGTGCCAGTCTGGACTCTAACTTGGTACAACTCAGACCTGAGCCCTCAAGCAGAGGTGGCTGAAGATACTGAGGCCAAAAGAAGAGATGGAAACCTAATACTTCTTGGCATGAGGTCCATCATACCTGGTCCTCAGAGCCTGCTCCTGCCACAGACCTCAGCCTTCCTCAGTCCCTGAGTAGCACAGACAAAAACAGTCAGACCTAGTCAGCAGTGGTGGCACACACCTTTAATTCCAGTACTCGAAAGGCAGAAACAGGCAGATCTCTGAGTTCAAGGCCAGCCTGGCCTACAGAGTGAGTTCCAGGACAGCCAGGGCTACACAGAGAAATCCTGTCTTGAAAAAACAAAAATGCAGAGTCAGACCTGAATAAGGATGGGGAATCGTAGTGGCCTGAAGGGCTGACCCTCCTGCTGCTCAGGTCACCAGCCTGTCTCCAGGCTCTGCCCAATCCAGCTCCATGAAGGCCTCAGCTCTTTGGATCCTGTGGAAGCCTCCAGGGTCCATGCCAAGACAGAATACAGGAACCTTGCACAAAACATCCAGGAAGAGGTGAGGTCTGCCTTGGCAGCGACTCCTTCTCTCTCTCTCTCTCTCTCTCTCTCTCTCTCTCTCTCTCTCTCTCTCTCTGTGTGTGTGTGTGTGTGTGTGTGTATCTGTATACACATATATATGCGTTTCTGTTTGTGTGTCATCTGCCTCTTCTAGGACTGGGTCTCTCAGCACTGGTGGCGCATGCCTTTATTCTAGCACTAGGAAGGCAGAGGCAAGTGGGTCTCTTTAAGTTTGAGGCCAGCTTATTCTACAAAGCAAGTTCCAGGACAGCCAGTACTGTTACACAGAGAAAAAACCCGTCTCAAAAAACAAATCAAGCCGGGCAGTGGTGGCGTACGTCTTTAATCCCAGCACTCGGGAGGCAGAGGCAGGCGGATCTCTGTGAGTTCGAGGCCAGCCTGGGCTACAGAGTGAGTTCCAGGACAGGCTCCAAAGCTACACAGAGAAACCCTGTCTCGAAAAACCAAAACAAACAAACAAACACTGGGTCTCTCACTGGCCTGAAGCACATGGAATAGTCTAATCTGGCCATGAAGCGTCGGAGCCTCCTTTCAAGTACACACCACAATGCCCAGCTTTTAGATGAGTTCTGGGGATCAAATTCAAGTCTTCATGCTTGTTTGTTTTTGTTTTTGTTTTTTCAAGACAGGGTTGTTTTTTTTTTTTTTTTTTGTGTGTGTGTGTGTGTGTGTGTGTGTGTGTGTGTGTGTGTATGTATGTAGCCTTGGCTGTCCTGGAACTAGCTCTTTAAACCAGGCTGGGCTCGAACTTACAGAGATCCACCACCGCCAGCATTTTTTGTTTTGTTTTGTTTTGTTTTGAAGTCTTCAGGCTTGTAAGGCCTGAGCCATCTTCCCAGACCCTGGCTGCCCCTCAGCCTCCAGCTCCAGCCTCTTCCTTGACACTCAACTACATAACCCCCCACAGTGCACACAGCAGGTTCCACCCTAAACTTGCTGCTGAATTTTCTTCTAGAACATCCTTCTCCCAGGAATGGGGCCAGCACCTGCTCTGTAGGCCTGGGAGGCTCCTGCAGGGGCCCTGCAGGGGGACAAGAATGACATGCAGCTTAGCACACAGTTTAAGAGAAAGGCTTGAGGTTCTGTGTGTTGAGGCGGTGTAGACCTATGAGCCAGCACTTGACAGAATTGAAATGAAGATGATCCTTGGCTACAGAGTGAGCTCTAGGGTAGTGTGCGATATATGAGACCCTGTTTCAAAAACAAAACAAAGGGCTGGGGGGTAGCTCAGTGGTTAAGAGCACTGGCCGAATTTGCTGAGGACACAGGTTTGGGTCCCAGCACCCACAGGGCAACTTATAACTGTCTGTAAGGTTCCCTCTGCTCCTCAGGATCCTTCATGCTTATGGGGCACATAAACTCACACAAGCACACATACATACACATAAAAACAAACAAAAGTGTGTACATATACATGATGTAATGCTCTTCCACTTTCCTTTTAGAAATATTTATTTTCAGTTTGGGGGGGGTTGAATTTTTTTTCTTATTTATTATTTTTATGTTTTGTCTGCATGTGTGTTTATGTATCATGAGTGCCTGGTACCTGAAGAGACCAGAAGAGGACACTGGATCCCCTGGAACTGGAGTTACAGACAGGTGTGAGCTGCTTTGTCCAGGGAATCACACCCAGGTCCTCTGGAAGAGCAGTCAATGCTTTTAATCCCTGATCTGTCTGTCCAGTCCCCATCCACTTATGGGGTGGCGAGTGGGGGTGGGGATTAAGGTCAATCTCACTATGTAGCTTTAGCCGGCCTGGAACTGGACATGCAGAGCAGGCTGGCCTCCAATTGACAAAGATCTGCCTGCCTCTGCCTCCAGAGTGCTGAGACTAAAGGTGTACGCCACCATGCCCAGCCTGCCTTCCACAGGGACTGAGGAGGCAGTGGCATGAACGTTTTCCCCACAGGGGCTTGAAATGACCTCACAGGGTTCAGGCACCTCTTCTTTGTTTTGTTTTATTTTTCTGCTTGTTTTCTGAGATGGGGTCTCAGGTAGTCCAGGCTAGCCTCACTAGGTAGCTGAGGATGAACTTGAAAAATCCAACACATTCTGCCAAGTAAGTGAATCTTTGGGACACACTGCTAAGTGAAATAATAAACAGACAAAAAAGAAATGATTCTACTCATCCGAAAGCCCTAGAATCCTCCAATTTATGTACACAGAAAATAAAATGCTGGGTGCCAGGGGTCAAGGAGAGAGAGTCAGTGTTTAATAGGGACAAGGTTACAGTTTGGGAAGTGGAAAACTTGTGGAAATGAATGGCATTGATGGTTGTGCCACACTGTCTGTGGCTTGATAAGAACTTGATAGTTAAGGTAAGAAACTGTATGGTATGTGTATTTTAACACAATTTTAAAAAAGTTTAGTTAAAGGCTGAAGGCATGCCTCAGCTGTGAAATACTTAGGATTCCTCAGTAAGACACAGTGGATGTGGCTCAGTGGTAGAGCACCTGCCTAGAATCCCCCAGTGAGGGGCTGGGGTGTGGCTCAGTGGTAGAGCACCTGCCTAGAATCCCCCAGTGAGGGGCTGGGGTGTGGCTCAGTGGTAGAGCACCTGCCTAGAATCCTTCAGTGAGGGGCTGGGGTGTGACTCAGTGGTAGAGCACCTGCCTAGAATTCCCCAGTGAGGGGCTGGGGTGTGGCTCAGTGGTAGAGCACCTGCCTAGAATCCTTCAGTGAGGGGCTGGGGTATGGCTCAGTGGTAGAGCACCTGCCTAGAATCCCCCAGTGAGGGGCTGGGGTGTGGCTCAGTGGTAGAGCACCTGCCTAGAATCCCCCAGTGAGGGGCTGGGGTGTGGCTCAGTGGTAAAGCACCTGCCTAGAATCCCCAGTGAGGGGCTGGGGTGTGGCTCAGTGGTAGAGCACCTACCTAGAATCTCTCAGTACAGGAGCTCTTGTCTAGTGAGGCCCTGGGTTCCTTCCCCAGTACTGACAACAAAAATTATGTACATGGGAGGTGAAAGAATAGTCTTCCCCATTGATGAGCCCCTAAATTAATTATCCAGTACCAAGTGTTAAGCCCTGAAATCATATGAATACAAGTAACATTATGTGAACTGAACTCTCTCTCTCTCTCTCTCTCTCTCTCTCTCACACACACACACACACACACACACCACAACAATTTAATAAATTGAGGCCATAAATTCAAGAGAGAGCAAGGGAGAGTACAGGAGTGGAAGGGTTAGGAGGAAGAAGAAAAAGGGATTGAGAATGATATAATTATACCCTGATTTCAAAAACAAAAAAAGAAAATCAAAAAACATTTTTTTTTTGGTTTTTTCAAGACAGGGTTTCTCTGTGTAGCTTTGCACCTTTCCTGGAACCCACTCTGTAGCCCAGGCTGGCCTCGAACTCACAGAGATTCACCTGCCTCTGCCTCCCGAGTGCTGGGATTAAAGGCGTGCGCCACCACCACCTGGCTAAGAAAAATCAATTTTGTGTATGGATCAGATAGGATCACGTTTCCATGTGACAGACAGACACTCACGGGGGCAGGGGCACGGCTTCAGGATGGAAGAGATAAGCTGTATCGCTCCATATCCTGTGGTGACACACAGCCTGCTTTCCACAGCGCCTGAGGAGATGGTGGCATGGCCATTTCTCCCAGAAGTCCTTGAAGTGACCTCACGGGTTCAGGAGCCTCATTCTTTTGTTTTAGTTTGGTTTTGTGCTTTTTGTTTTTTTGTTTGTTTTGTTTTTGAGAAAGGGTCTCATTTAGTCCAGGCTAGCCTCACTGAGGATGACCTTGAAGTTTAACCCTCCTGTCTCCACCTGGGTGTTGGAATCACAGGTCTGCACTAACATGTTTGGTTGTCCAGTCCTTTCTTATCATGTTCAATAGAGGAGGAGTTTGGCCATCTGGGTAGTAAGGATGAAGCAATCCTGTGGTCCTGTGGGGGAGGGGTCAGCTCTGAGGTCTTCACAGCCCCGCCTCTGTGGGAGACTCTCATCTCTAATCTGAGATGGAGTTTGTAGGGCTAGGTTTTTGCTCCAATCTTCTTAAGCCACTTGCCCATCTCAGGAGGATTAGCCCTGCTCATCTTCAGAGCCACTTAGCCACTGACCTTCATGACCCAAAGCAATTCAAGAGGCACATGGTGCCTCTGCCCCACTGGCCCTCCTTCTAAGAGAAGCCACATCCTCCTGGAGGTGGGGTCACCATGACCTGCCAAGCACACAGAACCTACTGTATACTATGAATTAACCTCTAGGCACCTGCTATGTCCTTGGTATCTGTATTAGTCAGGATTCTATAGAAGAACAGAATTTATAGAATTCATTATCTATCTATCTATCTATCTATCTATCTATCTATCTATCTATCTATCTATCTATCTATCTATTTATTTAAGTGGCTTACAGGCTGTGGTCCAGCTAGTCCAACAATGGCTGCCTATGAATGGAAGATCCAAGAATCCAGTAGTTGTTCAGTCTACAAGCCGGGGTATCTCAGCTGGTCTTTAGTATATGCTGGAATCCCGAAGAAGTAGGTTCTAATGCCAGTGAAGGAATTGATGTGCTAGTGAGAGTGAGAGCAGGCAGGCAGAGAGAAAGAGCAAGCTTCCTTCTTCCATGCCCTTTACATAGGCCGCCAGCAGAAGGTGTGGCCCAGATTAAAGGTGGATCTTCCCACCCCAAAGATCTGGATTAGAAGCTGGTCTTCCGTCGGGCAGTGGTGGCACATGCCTTTAATCCCAGCACTTGGGAGGCTGAGGCAGGCAGATCTCTGTAAGTTCGAGGCCACCCTGGGCTACAGAGTGAGTTCCATGACAGCTAGGGCTGTTAACACAGAGAAAGAAAAGGAAAAAAGAAAAATATCCTGGGACTGGGGAGATGGCTCAGTGGTTAAGAGAACTGGCTGCTCTTCCAGAGATTCCGGGTTCAATGCCCAGCACTACATGGCAGCTCATTACTGCCTGTGACTCCAGTTTCAGGTGCTCCAATACCGTCACACACATATATATATATTTTGGTTTTTCTAGTTGAGACAAGGTTTCTCTGTGTAGTTTTTTGGTGCCTGTCCTGGATCTTGCTCTATAGACCAGGCTGGCCTCAAACTCACAGAGATCCTCCCAAGTGCTGGGATTAAAGGCATATGCCATTGCCACCCGGCTCAGCCATTCGGGTTTTAGTTAATTCCAGATGTAGTCAAGCTGACAACCAAGAATAGCCACCACCGTGTCTACTGTGTGCTGAGGGCCTACTGTATCCCTAGTGTCTACTTGGTGCTGAGTGCCTACTCCGTATCAAGCACCTAATGATGAATGCTTGTCCTACTTCATGCTGAGTCGGGTTCCCAGCACTACTTTGCCCCTCTGTCCCCTCCCAATGGCCCTCATGGCAGTCCCCTTTGTCATTCCACTTTACAAATGGGAAACTGAGGTCTGAGGAAGAACGAAGCTTTTGTGTCTGCTTTCTGGGCCCCATTATTAGCAGCTCAGGGGTTGAGGAAGCTGCTTAAACCACACAGCAAGAATAGGCCCATCTGCACTGGGTCACAGTGGGCACTCTCGCTGCTATGGAGTCATCCTTGTGCCACCCTTGTGCCCTCCTTCCTGCCTTTCACCTGCTGATGTGAAGACACAGGTCAGGACATGTGAAGCTGTTGCCTTTTGGTGTTTTCAGAGAGACGCTGCCAAGCAGTCCTGAAGGGTGTGGCTCTTCATCCTTGTGGAAGATCCCAGTCTGCTTTCCCTTTACCACAAACAAGTCTGCCACAGAGCTGGGAAGATGGCTTCATGGTTAAAGCACTGAACATACAATAGTGAGAACTAGAGTTCAGATCCCCATATAAATGTTGGGTGGGCATGGCAGCCCAGCTGCAATCCTAGCCTCAGAAGGCAGAGGCAGGGGTCTCCAGAGCAAGCTGCCTAACAAGACTAGCCATGCTGGGCTGTGGTGGCTCATGCTTTTAATCCCAACATTCTGGAGGCAGAGGCGGGCAAATCTCTGTGAGTTTGAGGCCAGCCTGGTCTACAGAGTGAGATCCAGAACAGCCAGGGCTACCCAGAGAAACCTTGTCTCCAAAAACAAAACAAAACAAACAAACAAACAAAAAAAGGTGTGCACCATCATGCCCAGCCAGATTTAATTATTTCCATTATATGTGTATGCCTGATTTGCCTGCATGTACGTCTATGAACCATATGCTTGCAGTGTTCATGGAGGCCAGAAGAGGGCATTGGATCTCCATGGAACTGGAGTTACAGCTGGTGATGAGCCATGTGGGAACTGAATTAGGGTCCCCGGAAGAGTAGTCAGTGCTCTTAATCTATGAGCCATCTCTCCAGCTCCCTATTTTTCTTTTTTTTTAAATTTTGTGTATGTATGTGTGTGTGTGTGTGTGTTCACATGGATGTAGTTTCCCATAGAGGCCAGAAGAGGGCACTAGACCCCCTTGGAGCTGGGGTGACAGGTGGTTGGGCAAGCGTTCTACCAACTGAGCTTCACACCAAACTTTTGAGCTAGGCTTCCTGTATTTTGCTAACAAATATACCCTGATGCAGGGGACATGAGTTGCTGCAGACTCCAAGCAGCAAGTAGACCACTTCAGGAGTCAGACAGGACGATTTCCAGATGGAAGGAAGCTAGGGGACCAGTGTCAGGGAGGGTCAAACTATTTTTGTTATTATGTTTAGTGTGTGTATGTGGGGTGTGTATGTCCCAATGTGTGGAGGTCAGAGGACAAAAGAAGTCATTTCTTTCCTTCCACCATGTGGGTCCTGAGGGTCAAATTCAGGTCATCAGGCTTGGAAGCAATTGCCTTTACCTGCAAAGCCATTGCACCCCCCGAGCTGTATTTTATTTTGTGACAGGGTCTCACAATTTAGCCTGGCTGGAACTCACTATGTAGACCAGGTTGGCCTTGAACTCACAGAGATCCACCTGTTTCTGCCTCTCAAATGCTGGAGTTAAAGACCGGCATCACCCCATCCTGTCCAAGCTCTGGGCCTGCAGTGTCGAGTGGAGTGTGGCCAGGAGAAAGACTGGGGTGAGGGGGACACAAGGTCTTTAGTCTCACTCCCTGGATCTCTAGGTCTCCAGTCTGATAGAATGCTGTCCCAGAAGTTGAACCTGGCTGGCCAGGACCCAGCCTTCCCTGATAGGGAGAGGACCTCCCCACCCCCACCCCCTGAAATGGCAGAGCCTCCATCTGAGTCTGTTACCACGTGTATTGCCAGCCCTCTCGCTCCCACTAGAGCCTCGCTGGAAAATCGCCCACAAGTTGAAAGAGATTTCTTCCCAGCAGACAGCACTCTGGCGGCTTCAGGCTTTATCTTCCCCATGCAGAGGGAGCGAGCACTGTTCATTTCATTTCCTACAATTAAAAACACCCAAAGCCCTAAATCACACACTGAAAAACAGGTGGGGCCTTCAGGATTTCTCTGCAGCTTGATAAGGAGGCGCTGGTTGCCAGAGCAACAGAGCAAGGAGCATTCTGGGGAAAAGGGACCTAGATTTCTTGTGTTCACTGTTCCCTGGAGGAAGACAGCTTCCCAGGGCCTTTCTCCTTCCACTGCGGTTTTGCTCACAGTGTTTGCAGTCCAAGAGAAGAGCTTGGGTGGGAAGATGGTGGAGCCACTCCTACTCTCAGGAATTCTTTCCACACCCAGCCCCTCACTGGGGGATTCTAGGCAGGTGCTCTACCGCTGAGCCACACTGCAGCCCTTCACTGGCAAGACCTCTGTGGCTGACCCACATCCCTATCCTTTAGCCTTCTAAAATCATTGTGATACAATATAAATGCCTTATAAATTTTTTTTTTTTTTTTGAGACAGGTTTCTCTGTGTAACCCTGTCCTGGAATTAGCTCTGTAGACTAGGCTGGCCTCGAATTCACAGAAACTGCCTGCCTTGCCTCCTGAGTGCTAGGATTAAAGGCATGCACCACCACTGCCTGGCTACAATTTCTCATCTCAACCATGGTTAAATACGTATCAAGCAACTGACAGTGTGGTGCAGCCATCATTACCATTCATTTCCCAAGTTTTCTACTCCCATTTCTCTGTGCCGCTTCGGAGCCTGTCTGAGAACTCTCTGTAGACCAGGCTGGCCTTGAACTCACAGAGATCCACCTGCCTCTGCCTCCGGAGTGCTGGGATTAAAGGTGTGCACCATCACTGCCTGGCTGTGAAGGTGGACTTTTGAGCACTTTTGTCCCTTCAAAACTATTTACATGGTGGGCTGGAGAGATGGCTCAGAGGTTAAGAGCACTGGCTGCTCTTCCAGAGGTCCTGAGTTCAATTCCCAGCTACCACATGGTGGCTCACAACCATCTATAATGAGATCTGGTGCCCTCTTCTGACACACAGGCACACCATATACATAATTAATTAATCTTTTAAAAAATATTTACATGGGCAAATTCACTTGCCACTCAAGCCTGACCAACTGAATTTGATCCCTGGAACAAAGAGAAAACCAACTCTCACAAATTGTCCTCTTACCACACGGGTACAGTGACAGGCATGCCCCTATCCCACACATAGGCTGCATCGTCATTATCATTGTCGTCATCATCCAGAAACTACTAGAATTTCAGTTTGGTTCCCTTTTGAATATGTGACACTTTTTCCACCCAAGACAGGGTTTCCAATACAGGAACTCGCTCTGTAGACAGGCTGGCCTCTAACTCAGAGATTCTCCTGCCTCTGCCTCTGCCTCTGGAGTGCAAGGATTAAAGGTGTGCGCCAACACACTCAGCTCCCTTGTTTTATTTTTTTTAAGTATTTATTATAACTGTGTGTATGGGGTGTGTGTGTGTGTGTGTGTGTGTGTGTGTGTGTGTGTGTGTGTGTGTGTGTGTAGGTCAAAGGACAACTCTTTGCACATCAAAATGAACAACTTCAATGAGCTGAAAAGCATTAGAGTGGAAATAGAGAAGACTACAGAAAAACTGCATTTTGCTGAAAGGTGCTGTTACTCGCCATAACCCCAGCATTGTGGAGGCAGAGGCAGGAAGATCTCCCTGGCAGGACAGCCAGGGCTACACAGAGAGACCTGCTTCAAAATATAATAAATAGAAAGAGAGGTAGGGAGGGAGAGGGAGAGAGAGAAGTGTACATCCTTTCATGTAGCTCCCGAATCGCCTTCCTTGGAAAGCTGATATGGAAAGGTCAGGGACTAAGCTCTCTTCCAGCCCAGATGACGAGAAGGGATGTTTGCCCTCACTGCCATTACTATTCTTTCAGTTAGTTGAGCTTTTTTTTTTTTTCTTTTTTCTTTTTTAGTTTCCCTGAAAGCCACATGTGCAAAGTTCTCCATCATCTCTGTACAGGGCCTTCTGAGCAAGCATCAGGGTGGTCCATTCCTTTTTAGTGAAATACAGAAAAAAAAAAAAAAATCAGGAGGCAGAGCCAAGCAGATCTCTGTGAGTTCGATGCCAGAAATTGGGGGAGCTGGAGAGATGGCTCCGAGGTTAAGAACACTGACTGCTCTTCCAAAGGACCCAGGTTCAATTCCCAGCACCCCCCACAAGGCAGCTCATAACTGTCTCTAACTTTAGTTCCAGGGGACTCGACACCCTCACACAGACATACATGCAAGCAAAACACCAATGCTTATAAAATAAAAATAAATTAAAAAAGGAAATTTTGATGCCGGGTGGTGGTGGCACACGCCTTTAATCCCAGCACTTGGGAGGCAGAGGCAAGCAGATCTCTATGAGTTCGAGGCCAGCCTGGGCTACAGAGTGAGTTCCAGGAAAGGTACAAAGCTACACAGAGAAACCTTGTCTTGGGGGGGAAAAAAAAAAGGAAATTTTGGAAGTTTTTCCTGTGATTTTTATGGAGTGAATTTTTTTTTTTATTTTGTAAAGATTGGGAGGATGGGGTCTTATGTAGTAGCCCAGGCTGAACTCAAGCTGGAAATGTAGCTGAGGTTGACCTTGAGTTTTTCTTATCCTCCTAGCTCCACTTCCTGAATGCTGGAATTACAGATGTGCAACTATGTGTATGCTAGGCAGTTCTCTACCAACGCAGTCATAGCCCACACGGGCATGGTAGGATTCAATTATTTTATAATTCATTTCCTCCACTTAATACCTTGTATGTGTTTTCTCATATCCACATATATAAAAGCATTATTATTATTTTTTTTTTGGCATAGGGTCTCAAGTAGCCCAGGTTGGTCTTCAACTCTCCATTCTCCTGCCTCCAGCTCCCAAGGGCTGGGGTTATAGGTATGCAACGCCATGCTGGGTTTATGCAGTTTTATGAGTGATAGACAAGCACTCTACCAACTGGGCTACAACCCTAACCCTGAAGTGTAGGGCTTTTGGGGTTTTTTTTTGTTTGTTTGTTTGTTTGTTTTTTGAGACAGGGTCTCACTATGTAGCTCTGGCTGGCCTGAAACTCATTATGTAGACCAGGTTGGCCTCGAACTCCTAGAGATCCACCTGCCTCTCCCTCTGGAGTGTTGGGATTAAAAGTGTGTGCCACTACACCTGGCTGTTCTTTTTGATGATGTAGTTTTTTTGTTTTTGTTTTTCAAGACAGGGTTTCTCTATGTAGTTTTGGTGCTTGTCCTGGATATTGCTCTGTGGACCAGGCTGGCCTTGAACTCACAGAGATTCCCCTGGCTCTGCCTCCCGAGTGCTGGGACTAAAGGCATGTGCCACGGCTGCCCGGCTGATGGCATAGTTTTTTTGACAGGACTTCACACTATATCGTGAGTTGGCCTTGAACTTATACCATGGAATGTGTGTGGGGTTCCGAGGACAACTTTTCAGAATTGATTCTCTCCGTGTGAGTCCCAGGGGTTGAACTCAGGTTGTCAGGATTGGCGGCAAGTGTCTTTACCTGCTGATTCATCTCAACGACCCTGGTGAGTTTTTAAGACTTTTTTTTTTTTTTTTGATAGTGCTGGGATAAAACCCAGAGCCTGTGGTCTCCCACTGAGTTCACGCCAGCCTCAAAGTTTCTCCATCTGCCATTTTCTTCCTTTGCATTCATTCCCTTTGTAGCTGGATGGACATGTGATCATTTATTTAACCCATCCCCTGTGGTTGGACATTTAGAATACTTTTCAGACTTTGGCAATTACATGTGATGTTGATAATGAACATTACATATCTGTCACTTTGCGCCTGCTCAATGAGCTGTGAAATAACCCCCCAAGGTGGAATTGCTGGGTCAAATCTACATGAGTTCATAATCTCAGTAACTGCAGCTCAAAGTGTCTACGTGACTTAGCAGAGCCCACTGACATTCCCACCCCCAGGACAAAAGAGCTCCTGTTCCCCTCACAGTCTTGCCAACTGAAAGCCTTCTCTTGTGTGTGTGTATGGAGGCCTCTCTGTGTGTGTGTTCATATATGTGCATACACATGTATGTGTGTGCATTTGAGTCCAGAAGTTGACATCCGGCATCTTCAATTGCTCTCCATCTTTTCTGCCTGCATGCATGTCTGTGGACCATGCACATATGCCTGGTGGCCCTGAAGTCAGAAGAGGGTATCAGATACCCTGGGACTGAAGTTATAGATGGTTGTGAGCCACCATGTAGGTGTTGGGAACCACACCCGGTCTTCTGTAAGAACAGCCAGTGCTATTACCCACCGAGCCAGCTCTCCAGCCCCTTTTTTTCTTTTTTTGTGACAGGGTATCATGATATAGCCTTGGCTAGTCTGGCACTTATGTTGATAAGACTGGCCTCAAATTCACAAAAATCCATCTGAGTATAAGATTTAAGGTATGGAGTGTTCTGTCTAGAGTCACACTTTTTTTTTTTTTGGTTTGTTTTTTGAGACAGGGTTTCTCTGTGTTTCTGCTCTGGCTGTCCTGGAACTCATTATGTAGACCAGAATGGCCTTGAACTCACAGAGATCCACCTGTCTCTGCCTCCCAATTGCTGGGATTAAGGCGTGCACCACTATTGCCTAGCCTTCTTCCATTCTCACACATGCAGTTTGGGAGGGTCCCCTGCTTAGGGAGTGATGCTGCCCACAGTGGGCTGAGTGCATTAACAATGCCCAGCATTAAAGGGAAGCTTTTAAAGGTAAAACAAGGTCACTCAAGTTATTTAAAAAGTTATCCCTGATTATAGGGGTTATGCCAGTCCAAAGCTAAACACAGACATTAGATGGATGTCCTTGAACATGATCTCTGAGGCTTCTCTATGAAGGCTGTGGTTCTGGCAGAGTCTCTATGGGAGTTCTTGTTATCACAACACACTCAACTTTCCCCCTAAGATTTATTGTTTTAATTTGTTTTATTTCATGTGCATGAGTGTTTTGTCTGCATGCATGCCTGTGTACCACATGTGTGTTTAGTGCCCACATAAGTCAGAAGAGGTCATCAGTCTGGAACTGGAGCTAGAGACGATGGTGAGCTATCATGTGGGTGCTGAGAACCAAATCTAGGTCCTCTGCAAAACCAACAATGGACCCATCTCTCCAGCCCCAATCCTTATTTATGTGTGCTGTCTGTGTGAGTGTGTGTGTGTGTGTATGAGTGTGTTTGTATGTAAATGCACTACATGTGTGCATTGCATAAGGAGGCCAGAAGAGAGAATTGGATCCCTTGGGACTGGAGTTACAGGTGATAGTGAGCCACCATGTGAGTTCTGGGAATCAAACTCTGGTCCTCTGAAGAACAGCAAGTGCTCTTAACCACTGGGTCAACTCTCCAGCCGCAATTTTTTTTCTAGACAGGGTTTCTCTGTGTAATATAATAGCCCTAGCTGTCCCGGAACTCCCTTTGTAGACCTGGCTGGCCTTGAACTCACAGAGAACCACCTGCCTCTGTCTTCCATCCCCTACCACGCCTGGATTTTTTCTTTTTCCTTTTTGACAAAGGTCAGATAGCCTCATCCTCCCAGCTAACTCTAAGGATAGCTGGCTTCCTGGAGTGCTCCAAACAGTCCATGGCCCCATGGCTGCCAGTGTGCCCCACAAATAGACACTGGCTAGGGAGGCATATTCTAATGTAAGCCTCCCCAACATGAGGCAATGCTCCGTACACACACACACACACACACACACACACACACACACACACACACACCCCTCACAGCCAGGCCACAGCCTCTGCCTTGCTTAGGCTGAAAACCCAGAGTGCCAACAGATGCCCTTCCTAATATGGGCACAGGACTGCCTCCCACCCCATCAGGTCTTTCACATTGAGACTCCCAATCCCCTGAGTATACTTGGAGGTGTGTCTCTGTCCACTTCTGTTGAATGTGGTGAACTTCTGTGACTGCCCATCAAGGGTGGAGGTGACAACAATGGCGAGAGCCAGAGCTGAACACATCTGTTGGTTTTCTTGGGATGCTTGTACTTAAACTTGGCAGCCATGTTGTAAAGAAGACCAACTAGCCCAGAGGAGGCCACATGGAGGTGTTTTTGCTGAGGCCAAGGTCAACACTGATATCCATAACCAGATGGGAATGATGGTGCACACTTGTAATCCAGCACATGGGAGGCAGAAGCAGGACTAGGAATTCAAGGACAGCCTTGTCTACATATAAAATTTGAAGCCAGCCTAAGCCACTTGAGATCCTGTTTCAAAGAAGAATGAAGGAGGGGGACTGGAGAGATGGCTCAGCAGTTAAGAGCACTGACTGCTCTTGCAGAGGACCCAGGTTCAATTCACATGGTGGCTCACAACTGTCTGTAACTACAACACCCTTCCACAGGCAAAACAAAACACCAATGCACATAAAAAAATAAGCAATTAAAAAAAAAAAAGAATGAAGGAACCTCCCCACTTGAGCCTACAAAACAGACCACACATGGATAGTCAAGAGTCCCTGTTAGAAGGACCACATAGTTGCCTGGTTTTCTAAATCAAGGTCATTTTATTTGAGATTTTCTACATGCCACAAATTTACATTAAGAACACCCATTCAGAATGTAGTTTGTCAGCACCATAGAGACACCTGGGTGGGTGTCACTACCAGATACCAACTACAGGCAGTTCTCCAAGCTAGACAGGAGTCAGGGCAGTCTGTCATCAAAAGGGGGGGGGATGGTCACTTAGCACCTGGTCACAAGGCCTTACCCCATGCCCCAAAACAAAACATTCAACTCAGATGCTGCCACGTAAAGTTACACATAGTGTGTCATGGTCAGAAGTGGCATAGGAGAGGCTTCACGCTATTACCTAGACACGTGCTCTTGTGTGTGCATATACACAGACTCACCTACAGATGCATGCACACTCCTACTGTGGAAACCCTTGTTCGTACACATATTCCTTGCACAGCAACCTGTGAACACTTCGTCAGCACAGAGGTCAGGGCTTTGGATGGAGTCAAGCCTGCCCCATCTGCAGCCCAGGTTCTGAGGCAGGTCCCAGGCCAGCATTAGCAGCAGCAGGTTCAGGGACCCTGGCCTCCCTGAACAGCACCGCCGCTGGCAGCCCTATGGGAGCCTGCCGGGTCTGCCTGGGGCGGGACAGGTTCAGCCAAGCTCCTGGTCCAACAATTCAAAGAAAAGCCCACCCACTGGGGGTCCTCCAAAGAGATATAGGTGCAACCACTGAGCAGCTAACATAGTACCCACGGCTGGTCTAGACCCCCATGCTGAATTGACAGAGCCTAGTAACTTCTATTGTACCCTACAGCCCCAAATGCAGATGAGACCAGTCACAAAATCCTTGCAACAGTGCAGTGGATGCTGCTAATAATTGCAAGTACCAGTGAATTGGTGACATCCACAGGAAAAATGTAGGACCCACTACCTGCAGTCACATTTCATACCCCATTCAAAATTTCCTCTCTCTCTCTCTCTCTCTCTCTCTCTCTCTCTCTCTCTCTCTCTCTCTCTCTCTCATCTCTATGTGGCACAGAGTCTCATGTAGCCAGGCTGGTTTCAAATTCCTTATATAGCCAAAGCTGGCCTTGAACTCCTGATCCTCCTGTTTCTACCTCCTATGGTCTGGGACGACAAGTATGCCCCATCACACTTCTCTTATTTTTCCTTGTAAGAGTTCAGCAATTTGCAGCTCTTCTAAGGGGGAGGTCACAGCAAAGGCTGGAGGAAAGGTGGCATGCTGGCATCTCTTGGAAGGGATGTTAGGGTGGCTGTCCATCCTCCTTGAGGGTTCGGCCTTGGCTCACAGAGGCCTGGCCCTTGGCACCCACAGTCCCACTGCTTGGGCCGATCTTTCACACAGACCCCTCTGAGCCTAGACCAGCCCAACCCCCATCATCTTGCTAAGCACTTAGCTTTTAACTTTGTCTGATGCAGTAGACAGACACTGAATTTGCCCTGGATCCCCAAATATGAGAGGCACCCAGTGGGTTCAGTGTCTGGGCCCAGCTCTCCCTGGCCACAGCCTGGGTCTAGACCAGGTCTGAACCTCATAGCATTGTTACAGGGCCTCCAAGGGTCAATGGTAGGACAGAGCCTGTCCCTGTCATATAAGAGCAGAACACTTCTTACCCTGGCCGATAAAATTCCTCCCTATGAAAATCAGGAAAGCAGGTTGGGGAGATAGCTCAGTGGGTAATGTACTTGTTGCATGAGGAACTGAGTTCAGATCCCCAGAACCCACACAAAGCCAGACATGGTAGTGCACATCCGTCATCATAGAACTCCCATCAAGAGATGGGAGACAGACAGGAGACTCCCTGGAAGTTCATGGGCCAGCTAGCTTAGTGTATACAACAGCAATCAAAAGACCCTGTCTCAAAAGAGGTGGAAGGTGAAAAGAGACACCCATGATTGCCCTCTGTTCTCTGCACATGTGCCATGGCACATACAGACCTGCACATACATACACACATGCACGCTTGCACATAGGGTTTTAAGAAGAGAGAAAATGAGGAAAGCCACTCGGTGAGCTCAGTATGGTTTGCTGGTATGTGCCAAGCCACAGGGTTAGGAGACATGGCATCAAAGACAGGACATAAAACACAAGGGCTGGCTGGGCAGTGGTGGCACATGCCTTTAATCTTAGCACTTGGGAGGCAGAGGCAGGAGGATCTCTGTGAGTTTGAGGCCAGCCTGGTCTACAGAGTGAGTTCCAGGACAGTCAGAGCTACACAGTCAGACCCTGTCTTGAAAAACCAAAATAAATATAACAAGAAACAACACAAGATCTAGAGAAGGAGGCAGAGGCAAGAGCAGCCTGGGCTGGGCTGAGGCAGGGATACAGGCAGCCATGGGAGGTCAGGGGATTTTTGTTTACAAAAGATAAATTCACCTATCTCCCTCCTCTCTACCTTCAATTTCTACCACAGAGAACACACACCACAAGATGCAAGCTTGTGTGCATGCACACAGGCCTACCTAGGTATACGTGCACACACATGCAGGAGCAAACACACATGTGTACTTGAGCGCTCGCACACACACGCATCAGACACACAGATACCCAGGCACAAGCACTCACTGTCTTCCTGGCAGGCAGCATATGGTCTGCCACTTAACAGCCGAGTCCTGCCAATCGGGGACCATTAGGGTGGGTTCTTTTCCCAGCGTCAAATGCTGCAGGCTATAAATTGCGATTAACACCGGTGCCAAAATAGCACTTAGCAAAAATAAGCACGCTATTGACATCTGGTGGATCCTGTCCCCAGTGGAGAAAGAGAGAAAATTCTCACTTGAAGTCAAAGGACTGTTGCAAGAGACGCTAAGAATACCAGGCCTACTACTTGGGGTTGCTTCCTCAGACAGTCTGCACCCCAGCATCCTGTGAGCAGGCCCCTTCCTGTCAGCCCAGTTTCTGGACATGAATGATACCACTGGCTAAAACTGCTGGCTCTCACAGGATTGACAGGACAGCTCTGGCCTTTGGAATAAAATCCAAGCAGAAAGGTGAGTTCCTGTCTGAAGGAACGAGGCTGCTGTTTGTTTGTTGTTTTTGTTGTTTTTTGAGATAAGGTCTATGTAGCCCTGGCTGGCCTAGAACTCAGAGATTCACCTGCCTCTGCCTCCCGAGTGCTGGGATTAAAGCCTGCGTCACCACACCCAGCTGAGTGGAACTTCCTTTAAAGGAAAAAGTCACAAGGCCTCTTGAGACCTGATACCTCCAAGCAAACTGTCTCCCTCCTAGGCTGTAACCAGCCACATTCTCATTTTAAGGACATGCAGCAGTTGGTCCTGGAAAGCCTATACAGTGGCCTTCAGGTGCCAGTTTAACGCTCTAAAGACATGCCCAGAAACTGGGGGAAGGAGTCCCACTACCTTTGGGACCTTTGTCTACAGCTGTGTGGGACCTCAGTCTGCCCTCTGGAACCTTGGCAGCCCATCCCATGGCAGGCAATGCCAGGAAAAGACAGGGCAAGCTTATAGCTCTCAGAAACTGTGTTGGGTCTGTGAGGGCAAGAGCTCTGGGTGTGGGGTGGGTATCCCCTGGGATCGGCCTACAGACAGACTGACCCCTCTGGGAGGGAGCACCTAGAGAGAATGAAGATCCTCTCAGGCAAGAGACTGGACGAGGAGGGAGGGGCCGGCACTGCAGGCTGTGTATAAACACGGGGCTAGAACAGCAGGGGCCAGGCAGAAGGACTTCTCTTGGGGCCTGGGTCTGAGGGCTGTTTCCCTAACACCCCAGGCCTCCCCAGGCTCCAACTGCTAGGCACAGCCTGCCTGAGACCATAGGTCACACACGCAGAGGCCAGTTCACTCTGTTCCTTACCTAGAAGGGAAGCTGAGGAGACCACAACTTAGGAAGACTTGTTGCCAAGGAGACAGAGGATGAGGGCAGGCTGGGTCTGGGATGGTCACCAGCAGTGAGCAAGGTCTGGTGGACCTGCATGAACTGAGATGTCCAGACTGGAAGCTACCTAGATCAATGTCCACAGCACACTGGGGACCCATCATCAAGAGAGGCCCAGGCAGGAGTCCAGTTGGACCAATCCAGCTACAGGCTCTCACACGTCCGACTCTTAGTCTCACTAGGGTGAGGCCACAGACACTGGGTCCTCTCTCAAGTTTCTTTTCTTTTTTCTTTTTGTTTTATTGAGATTAAGACAGGGTCTTACATAACCCAGGCTAGCCTCTACCTCAGTTATGTAGCTGAGGATGCCCCAACCTCCTGCCTTGACCTCCTGAATGTTGGGATTACAGGTGTGAGACACCATGAAGGTGTAAGCAGTGCTGGGGATGGAAACCGGGGTCCATGCACACTCACTAACTAAAGCAGTACCCACAGCTCTCAGTGAATTTCTGTAAGGACTAAACAGGTATGTGCTCCTGCTGCAGCATCCTATGCCCACTCTGGCTTTTACTGCTTTTAGCTATCCTAACAAGGCCAGTGGTTGTGGACTTCCTAGGAAGCGTTCAGACCTCCACGGCACCTAGAGTTTGTAAGCAGAACTGTGGGGAGAAGTGACCCTTGTGAGCTAGAGGCCCAACTCCTCAGGCTCAGCTTGGGGATGATGTCATCCCACAGTTCCTGCCCCAGGGGACCCTCTGGCACAGGTATCATTGGGTTGAAAACATCCCAGAGACATCATTTGGTTAAACATTTTCTTTTTCTTTGTGGTGGGGATGGAACCCAGGGCCTCACACAAAACAGGCGAGTGTTCTGCCATTGGGTCATGCCCTAAATGTGTCTCAGTAGGAAAAGGAGCCACAGGCTCAGAGATGTCATTGTGGGTATTTCACAGTGAGAGCCCAGCCCACCCTGACCCCATGTGGATACAGTCACATTACTGAACTCAACTGTAGATGACCATGGACAAAGGGACAGAGGGACAGTCCTCATGCTGACGTAAGCAGGTGGATTGGGGCCTGCAGCCCACAAAGCCCCTGGGACTGTGGCCAGGCCCTGAAGGTTCTCACATCCATGGCCTACCTGATCACTTGTCACTGAGCCAAGTACTCCTGAGAGCAAGTGAGAGGAAACCCAAAGGGACTAGGGTAAATGTCTCAGAACAACTGGAAACTCTTTCTTCCCATCACAAAACAAGGACCTACTGTCCGCTGGCTTCTTGGACCCTTGTGGAGACTCAGACAGAAAGAGTCTCTGCTAACAAGAGTGGCGGGTCTGGGGCCAGACAACCCTCTCACCACCACAGGTTCGGTGGCTCCTCAGCCACTCTGCTTTTAAACAAGGTGATCTCGTCCAGGTGCACCATTGGGACATCTCGGATGACATCTGTCAGGCCCTCGTGGAGCAGGGGGAAGATGACGACGTTCAATGCGGGCCTCTCAGCCTGGAAACTGAACCAGAGATCAGTCATTAACAGGGGATGCAGGTCAGAAGGTAACGTGCTCGGGGAGCCACAGGAGACCTTGGGTTCAGTCTCCAGCACACATACTTCTGATTCTACTTAAGTCATCAGAGTCCTAGAGCCAGAAAGTAGAGAGGAGGGAACTGGGGCTGGGGCTGGGGCTGGACAGTCAGTATATAACACATATGGAACATCTGTCTGGAACATGAAGGGTTCAAGAACAGAGAGTAGTGATGAGTACACACATTGAAAACAGTGATGAGGCCGGGCAGTGGTGGTACATGCCTTTAATCCCAGCACTCAGGAGGCAGAGCCAGGCAGATCTATTTGAGTTCGAGGCCAACCTAGCCTACAGAGCAAGATCCAAGACAGGCACCAAAACTACACAGAGAAACCCTGTCTCAAAAAAAAAACAAACAAACAAAAAAAACAGTGATGGGCTGGAGAGATGGCTCAGGAGTTAAGAGCACTGGCTGCAGCTGGGCGGTGGTGGTGCATGCTTTTAATCCCAGTGCTCAGGAGGCAATGGCAGGTGGATCTCTGTGAGTTTGAGGCCAGCCTGGTCTACAGAGTGATTCCCAGGACAGCCAGGACTACACAGAGAAACCTTGTCCAAGAACCCAGGTTCAGTTCCCAACACCCAAATGGTGGCTCACAGCTGTCTATAACTCCAGTCCCAGGAGATCCAACACCATCTTCTGACCTCTACAGGCACCAGACACACACGATGCACAGACACACATGAAGGCAAAACACTTATGCACATAAAATAAATAAATAAATCTAAAGGAAAAAGAGGAAACAGTTACTGCCAGGCTGGGTATGCTCAGTGGGTAGGGTGCCTGCCTAGTATCCCTGAAGCCCTGGGTTCGGCCCCCAGCACTCCATTAAACAGGTATATTTTTGTAACCCCACTACTCAGGAGATGGAGGTTGGGGGTCAGAGGTTCAGGTCATCCTCAGCTACATACTAGGTTTGATGCCAACCTGGGCTACAAAAAACCCTGCTTCAAAATAAAAAACAAGCCGGGCGGTGGTGGCGCACGCCTTTAATCCCAGCACTCGGGAGGCAGAGCCAGGCGGATCTCTGTGAGTTCGAGGCCAGCCTGGACTACCAAGTGAGTTCCAGGAAAGGCGCAAAGCTACACAGAGAAACCCTGTCTCGAAAAACCAAAAAAAAAAAAAAAAAAAAAAAAAAAATAAAAAACAAGCCAGGCGTGGTGACACATACATTTAATCCTAGCACTTGGGAGGCAGAGGCAGGGGATCAAGAGCAAAACTCACTTGGGGTGAGATGAGGGGCAGGAACAGCCAAATGCTCCGCTTGGCCTGATGGTCAAGTCACTTCTCTGCCCACAGAGCTCCTGTCAGCAGGAGCCCCAAAGCTGGAAACACCTCACCCCACTGTTCTTAAACATTCCCTTGCACTGTTCCCATAGGAGACATCAGAAAAGGCGGGGTGCAGACCAAAGCTTGGAAGGGCACAGGGTAGATGGCGCTGTACCCACACAACCTAACCACCCTCAAACCAGCACTGGCTGACCGGAGCAGTGATGTGACTTGACTCTGTACTCATCTGGAAACCTGGAGGCTCTGGGAGAACTGCAAATGGCTCAGTGGTTACTGACACTGGCTGTCTTTGCAAAGGACCTGAGTTGGATTCCCAGCACTCACATGGCCATGCACAACCATCTGTAACTACAGTTCTAGGGGGATTCAGCACCCTCTACTGGTCTCTGCAGGTAACTGGACCCACACGGACATACACAGATACACAAGCACATAAAGATAAAAACAACTGGAAGCTCTGAAATAGGAATAGAACCCCCAGGTCACATCACCTTTGGCTCCACACCCAGATGACAGACTACCAAATGAAACACCAGACAACACTTTCGCATCTGAAATAGCCTGTGGCCCCAGTCAGACACCTCATGTCCCTCATTGACCCCTACATGCTGCCAATGCTACAGTGGGCCCAGGCACCTTGGCCATCTTCTCCAGGCCTCACAGTTCACAGTTCCTGGCTCCTGAGCATGCTCCATGGAGCTGGAACTTAGCAGTCACTTGTTCAGTATCCAGGCCACAGTTCTCCCAACCGAGATAGCCAAGGTAGACCCATGTGGCCAGCTTGCCAAGTGGGAACATCCCAACTGCCTCGTACAGAAGATGTGAAGGCTACAAAGCAGTGCAAAGCCCATTCTTTTTTCTTTTCTTTTTTTCTCCCCAAGATAGGGTTTCTCTGGGTAGCCCTGGCTGCACTGGAACTCACTCTACACACAAGGCTGGCCTGAAACTCAGAGATCCGCCTGCCTCTGCCTCCTAAGTGCTGGGATTAAAGATTAAAGGTGTGCGCCATCCACCATGGCCAGTTTTTTTTTTAAGTTTTTGAGACAGAATTTCCCATTTCATGTTTCCCAGGTTGGCCTCATACTTGCTATGCAGTTAAGGTGACCTTGAACTTCGGATTCGCCTGACACTATCTTCCAAGTGCTGGGATTATAAACCACTATGCCCACTTTGTACCATGCTGGGACGGAACCTAGGTCTCTGTGCATGCTAGCCAAGCACTATACCAACCGAGCCACATCCCCGGTCCCTAATCCATTCATGAAAACTGACATGCTCTCAGTGTTGGCCAGACTTAAGCAATCTCCTGTTCCACCTGAGAACATTCTCTCCTCTGCACGTCTGCAGACCAGATGCAGACCTGACGCAGACCAAGCCATTTTCCTGGCATGGAGAGTCACATCTGTACATTCAGCTTTGAGCATGGCCCCTGGGGCTGCCATAGGCCAGAGCTTGCCAGAACGCAGCAGCAGAGGACAAGTTGGTAACTATGGTTCTGGCAAGCTGGAAACTTACGGGAAGAATGCCCCCGTGTCTACACGGGACACAGTAGGGGCTGGGGCGGCCAGTTGGCCTCCCAGGGCCATATGCCCCAACATACGGCAACAGGCCACAAACACACTTTAAGACCCCATGTGGGAAGGCAATGCCAACTGGGCCTCAAAAGAGAGTGGCATGGCTACCACAGTGGGCAGCAGACCTCTGTCACACCAGCCAGAGAGGAAATGGAGAACAGTGCCTCCCACTCAGGTTTGGGATTCCTGAATCTTTAGGATGGAGGCTGCATGACCCTAGCACAGGCCTCTGGGCTTATAGATGTCAGGTCTGCGTGCTCCAGGGAAGCAGTGGCTCTGCCCTAGCCTTCACTGGCTTGGCTATTGGCTGTGGTTGTACCAGGGGCTATCATGCATGCTCCTGAACTTGGGCTCTGATGCAGAGAAGAGGCAGGACCTGGAAAAATCCTACACAGGATTTAAGCCAGCATGCCTGGGCCATGTGGAGGCACTATGAAGAGCCTACAGTGGGCAGAATGTGAGGAGGGAAGTCGGGAAGCCAATCTCAAAACCACTGGGAACACGGCACTGGGTGGAATAGCAGGTAATAGCACCTACATCACAGCCCACCCAGGGAGGGCACGGAGCTGCTCTATCACCGAAAGGTTCCAGCTGTGCCTGGAAGATACGACTCACGAGAGACAAAGTAGGAGAAGCTCACTTAGGGTCTCAGGACTGGTGAGACATGTGCAGGCTAGACCTCAGCCATGCCACAGTGACCAGCCCTCACTGGAAACCAAGAGACCAGGTGACACAGGGTCCCCCCCGTCCCCAGGGCTAATAAGGAACAGGTCTGAGGAGGAGAGTCCATGGAAGCAGGGACTTATGGGGCCTCCTTGCTTGCCAGGTCTGAGAAATGGCAGTGAGAAAGAGGAGTACAAGATGGGCTCAGCCATATGCCAGGGCCATATGCCAGGGCCCAGACCCTGATGCCACAGTGCTGCAGGGAGACACCAATTAGCAAGATGGCCACGCACAGAACTGGCCAGTACAAGTTTCTAGGAATGACAGGAATATGGACAGAGGCAGGGATGGTGCTAGACAGGTGTGTGTGCCTGAGGCCAGGAACAAAGCAGAAGGTCAGGGGTACTGGTAGGAACTCGGATAAGCTGGGCAGACACACTCCTCTGCTCATCATCCTGGGAGACCACAAGTCCCCAGGGTCCACCAGGAATTTCTGTCACTGAGTCTGGTCTCCAGACACTGAATTCATACAGGGGCAAAGAGGTCCACATAGGGGAGGGACATGCAGAAGAACATAATCCAACACCCAGGGGGGCTGCACGGTGCAAAAGGTGAGAAAAGGAGCCGGCAAGGCGGGGCACGCTTGCCGTTCCAGCACTGGGGAGGTTAAGATGTCAATCCCCAGAACAGCACCAGACGTATGAAATACCATGGGACATGGCTCAGCTACAGATATACACAGGCCCCAGCACAGCATACACCTAATGTGGCAGCATATGCTTGTGATACCAAAACTTGAGAAGTAGAAAGGGGAGGATCAGAAGGGTAAGGTTATCCTTCACTCCATCAGAGGTTAGCCTGGGATACATGAGACCTTATTTTTTAAAAAAAAAAAAAAAGACATGGGACACAAAACATGGAGAACAAGTGAAGTCCATGACACTGTGTGTGACATTAGACACAGAGGCAACCTAAATTCAGTTGCTTCCTGTGAGGTGGGAGGAATCCAAATCCAAACCCCAAAACATGAAGAGCCTGAGCTGCAGTCTTGGCATCAAAAACAAAGACAGCCAATACAGGAGGGTGAGAAAGAAGCAACTGCCCAGGGACCTGAGGTGACCCTGGAAAGAAGTAATATTTCCCCAATTACAGTAGCAGGGAAGAAGGCCTTGTTGGCCGAGACCTCCCCGCTGTGCAATGAGGGGGTCACTAAGCATGCAGCAGCTGGGAGGGGGTACTCAGTGCTTCCCTGAGCTCTCTAGGCGACAGAAGAAGAGCATTGGGGGTTACTCCGTGTGGCTGAAGCAGAAAATTTAAGGCCAGCCTGGGCTACCCCAAAGGTGGTGTGGCATGCCTATAATCTCAGCACTTAGGAGATGGAGGCAGGAGGGTGAGAAGCTGAATGTCACCCTCAGCTCCACAGTGAGCTCAAAGCCAGCCTGGGCTACAAAAACCCTGTCTAAAGAGTTCTTAAACTAAACAGACAACAAAAGCATCAGGAAAGAGGGCAGCCGCCCTGCTTTTCACAACACCCTGGGCACTGAGTAGCTGGTCACTGAGAGCAACACTGCCACCTGCTGGACCACGACAGCAGAGCACCCTGCAAACTGGGCCTGGATCAGGACTCAGCACTTACCCTGAAGGGCTTCTCACACCAGCCGGACAGCTCCCTCTCCCTTGATTGACATTTTCTTAAGACAGGGTCTCATGTAGCCCAGGCTAGCCTCAAACTCACTATGTAGCAGAGGACGACCTGAATCCTACCCCACCAGCCAAATGCTGAGATTACTAGCATGTGCCAGTACATCTGCAGTACTTATAGAGATTGAGAAATATTTATTTATTTAGGTTCATGTGTATATGTGAGCCCACATATGTTTATGTGCACCACACGTATACAGGTGCATGAGTGGCCAGGAGAGGCCATGAGGTACCCTGGAACTAGTGTTACAGGCAGCTGCAGGTGTGAGCCACCTGATCCGGTGGTGCGTCCTCTGCAGGAGCAGTAAGCACTCTTAACTACTGAGTTAACTACTTAACTACTCTCTAGCCCTATGCTGCAGGAACTGACCCCTGGGTTTGCTGCCTGCTAGGCAAGCACTCTACCAACTGAGCTAAACTCTCAGTCTCTTACTTGTTTTTTAAAATGGTCTTGTTGTATAGCCCAAGCTGGCCTTGAACTCACTATGTAGCCCAGGCTGACCCAAACTCCCTATTCCGCCTCAGCCTTCTGAGTGCTGGGATTCCAAGTTTGTAGCATCAAGCCTAGCTTCTTTCTCCCTTCTAAGGTGCAGTTCTGTCCTGCATGCTGCCAACTGGCTCCAGAGCTTCGTGCCTCAGCTCCCTCATCTGTAAGCTGTAGTTAATACACTCATTCCTCAGGATGCCTGTGTCAGGAGAGCTAACTCCTGAAAGCTGTCCCCTCACCTCTACACACATGTTGTGGCAGGCACACCTGTCCCACAAACACACACAAAATAAATAAATGTACAAATGTAATACAAAATTTAAGTACTGACAGTCCATTCTGGTACCTGATAAAATGACCAAAAACATGGATAAACCAGGGGAGCCAGGAGCAGGTCTTTCCCATGGTGGCATTTCAGTAAGCAGAACAAAGGGAAGACAGGAAACAAAACCATCAGCAATGATCAGGGACTGTGCTTGTGCCCCCAAAGTCCTCGTGCTGAAACCCTAACTCCTGACATGTTGCTAGCCAAAGGGATGAGATCTCAGCTCTTCAGAGGCAGAGGCAGAAGGAGCCACAAGTTCGAGGCAATCTGGTCTGCACAGTGAGTTCCAACTTAGCCTGGGATATAGAGAGACCCTGTCTCAATAACAAAAGGTGACGCTTTGGGAGGTCTGAAGGCAAAGCCTTCACAATGATGAGGTCAGGATCAAGAAGTCCCTCCCGGGCCCACATGAGACACAGTGAACTAAGATTTTGGCTTCTAGAACCCAGGATAAACTCTGTAGCTGAGGCTAGCCCTGAACTCCCAGGATCCTTGTATCTCAGCCTTCCAAGTGGCTGAGACCAGAGGCTGAGTTCCCTACAGGAGGCCAGGCCCTCTGATCATGCTGCTGGGATCTGGTACTCTATCTCCCCAAAGTTGCAACTGGGCTGAGGACAATGGGTCCTCGGGACACTGGTACCATCCAAGACCTCCCAGCCACCAAAAGACCATGGCAGACCATGCTACTCACCTCCGGAGAAGTGACTGCTGCAGGCTCTTGCAGGTGATGAGGGATTCTCCAGTGAACATGTGACACACGACAACATGCAGGCAACGGGCCATAAAGGCCAGCACGGCATCCGGCTGCAGCGTGCCACTTCGAGACACCAGGCACAGGCGCTGCAGAGATGAACACTGGCCCAGTGCCTGGAAGAACTGTGCATTGGCATTGAAATAGGGTTGCTCCAGCCTGCAGAGAGAGGGGTGTGAGTGCCAGGGACTTGGATCTCCCAAGGAGATCTTGACTCCAAGGATGAGAAGCGGCTAGTCACTGTCTACAGACCCTGCCAGCATGCACTGGCTCAAGGCCATCTGCCTTCCTTCCTCAGGATGCTCTCCCACCCCCATACTGTCACACCTACCAGCCTTAGGACTCAGAGACAGATCAGCTGATGAAGGCAGGAGAAAGTAGGGGTCCAGCAGGCCAGAGTGGGTGGGGAAGGGGCAGAAAAGGAAGAAAGCCCCTCAGGGCTGCTTTGAGGTCAGCATCTTATCAGCTCAGAGCACAAGCCCCACCACACAGGCTCCAAGGAAGGATCACTGTTGTTCTTAGACACAATGAGCAGACCTCTTTAGGCCATGGAGGTGGCCATGCAGCTTTTCCCCTTCACCAAGGATACCAGTCACCTACACTGTCTGTAGAGTCCCAAGTGACACGCATTCTCATTGGAATTTTGATTCCCTCCACCCTTTTTAATTAAAAAGATATTTATTTATTTATATTTTATATGTATGTGTGTGAATTCCTGCACATATGTGCATTATGTGTGTGCCTTGTACCCAAGGAGGGCAGAAGAGGCGTCAGATCCCCTAGAAACGGAGTTACCAATGGTTGTGAGCCACTTGTTTCTGGGAACTGATTCCAGGTCCTCTGCAAGAGTACTATATGCTCTTAAGCACTGAGCCACTTTTCCATGGCCCCACCCTTTTTCTTATTCGCTTTTGTTAGTGTGATGTCACAGATTGAACTCAGGCCCTTAAGCATGACTCGACCACTGAGCTACAACCCTAGCCTTTCACATATTTTTTCTATTTTTAATTGATTCTTCCCCCCTTCAAGATAGGGTTTCTCTGTGTAGTCCTGGCTGGCCTGGAACTCGCTCTGTAGACCAGGCTGGCCTCTAATTCAGAGATCCACCTGCCTCTGCCTCTCAAGTGCTGTCATTAAAAGTGTGCACCACCACCACCACCACCACCACCACCACCACCACCACCACCGCCGCCGCCGCCTGGCTTTTCGCAGTGCTAGGAATTCTTCCACTGAACCATACTCTCAGCCCTTTAGTTTTTTTTTTTTCCTTTTTTTTTTTTAAATTTATTTTTACTTTATGTGCATTGGTGTTTTGCTGTGGGTGTCGGGTCGCCTGGAACTGGAATTATAGACAGGTGTGAGCTGCCATGTGGGTGCTGGGAGTTGAACCTGGGTCCTCTGGAAGAGCAGTCAGTGCTCTTAACCACTGAGCCATCTCTCCAGCCCCCAGCCCTTTAGTTTTTAATCTTGTTTTTATTCTTCCAAATTTTTGCATATGCCTATCATGTATATTAGTCATTTTCACCCCTCAATTTATATTTTGAGACAGGATCTCACTGTTACCAAGGACAGCTCTGAATTCAGTGGTCCTCCTGCCTCAGCTTCCCAAGTGCTTCTTGGGTGTGAAAGTGGCAGGAAGGAGGGGTTCAGGGCCCCTGGAAATCTTGGTGTTCCCAGAAGCAGCCTGTGTGTGTGTGTGTGTGTGTGTGTGTGTGTGTGTGTGTGTGTGTGTCTGTGTGTCCTCCCCCTCCCCAATGCTTTCAACAGCAGGGGATGGAATCCCAGTGCCAGACAACAGCTGTCACCTCCACCACTAGATGGCGGCATGGACTTTCACTGCAGGCCCAGGTGTCTCTAGGCCAACTGAGTTACAGTGGCAATGTGTCCTGTACATACTTTTAAACTGTTTCCAACTAGACAGCCACTTACAGAACCCTGCCCTGAAAGAAGTCATGCCACAGTGTTCAGCCTGGTGTGAATATAATATCTCTCTCACTCTCCAACTGTGGGACCAGTGAGCCCTGACCCCCTCCCCTGTACACAAGGCTGGCCAGCACCCAGGATGGCTGGCAAAATGACCTAATGGAGGTGCCATCTGAGGGTAGACAGGGAACAAGGACATGGGATCCACCCAGATCAGACCTCATCCTAACTCTGACCCTTCCCAACTGGCTCAACTACCAGCCAGCAAGGATCAGACCTCTCCTTGCCATTCAGCTCTCTGGGGTGACTATACCCATCCCCTCTGGCTCAGGAGGCTGATTTGCACTCTTAGCCAGCAGGATGAGGGAGAAGGAGAGATCAAAGTTGTTCCTGAGACTGTGCCAGGCCTGGCTCAAGTGGTTCTCTTGCTTCCGCCCAGGCAGCCTAGGGTGACTCAGGGTAATACCCCGCCTCCAGTCGTGGGAAAGGTGGCACCCTTTTCTGCCTGACACGTGATCCTCACCATAGAGGTGTGCCCCAAACCCACAGGCAGAACAACCTGTCCCTGTGGCGCCTCCAGCCCACAGGGAGCCAGGCTGGTACAAGCTCAGGTTCATGGCAGGCTGCAGTGGAGGTGGTAGCAGGTGAGCCTGGGATTCCTGGGGCTGCCATCAGAAGACTCCCCCAGAAAATGCAGGTGTCCCGACAGCCCCCATAGCCGCAGAAAGCAACTCTTGAGCAAACAAAGCCTCCGGAGCCTACAGCTAGCTCCTGCCACCTGCTGCGCCATCTCTTCACTCGCCAGCCTCAGAAGGCAGTGATCCAGAGGAATGGGGCCATTTGGCTGTTCTGGAAGCCTGTGTTTGTTCAGAACAGGCAGTACCTCACACAGCAGACGGTTCTGTGGCTGTGGGCACAGGCTGGAGCCTGGGTAGAGATGCCACTATGAACTGTGATCAAGCTCTTGGGGAGACTACAAGACAAATTTAACCCCAGTCCTACAGGCCTCCCATGATGCACACATGGTCCTAACTCTGGAGAGGATGCCAGGTCCCAGGGACAAACCAATACAATAGCCCAGGCTGGCTTGGAATACACAATCCTCTGAATCAGCCTCCCTGCACAACAGGTGTGTACCACCACACCTACTGCAAAAACACAAGGTTTGAATGGACCCATGAAAAAAAAAAACACTGTCAGCAAGACAGAAAAATCTGGAAAGACCTTGGCTCTGAAAGAGTCAAAGTCTCACCTGGTACCCTTGAATTCAGAAAACGGTCCCAATCACAAGAAGTAATCAACAGCAGTGGCCCAGCAGAGGGGTTATCCATCAAATGTATTCTCTGATCCATCTTGTCTTTCTTTTTTTTCCCTTGAGACAGTCTCATGTAGCTCAGGCTGGCCCAAACTATGTACCTAAGGATGACCTTGAACCTCTGACCCTCCTCCCTCTGTCCACCTCTCAATGCTGGTTTTGCAGGTGTGTGTCACCACACCCAGTTTGTATGGTACTGAGGATGAAACCCAAGACTTTGTTGACTGAGCTGCATCCCCAGCCTGTACCTGTGATACATTTGCCGTTCTGGCAAACAATGATCATGCACTAACTGGCTTCAGGAAGGATCAGGGGTGTAACAGGACAGGCACAGGAAGACACAAGTGTGAGAGACACCACAAAGAAAACAGTGAGGAAATGGAAGGCCTGGTGACTACAGGGAGTGACAGATGCAGCCAAGGAGGAAGGCGCCCATCTGAGCGCCTGGGAAAGGCGAAAGGCAGATGTGGGAGAGGGAGGAGGGGTGGCTGCTGTAAGAGCACTTTCCCACTACAGCTACAAAGTTTTCTACAGAGGGGAACTCAAGGCTTATATCAACTTTGTCTTGTTTTTGTTGTTGTTAAAACAGGGTCTGTGTAACCCAGGCTGGCTTCAAATTCACAATGGAGCCAAGGAGGAGCTTGAACTCCTGCCTCCACCGCCTGAGTGTTGAGGTGACAGATAGGCATGCAGTCACATCTGTTTTTTTTTTTTAGTGTGTGGGGGGGTCCTGTTGCTTTTGAATACAGGTCTCATTCTAGCTCAGGCTGACCTTGAACTCAAGGCAATCCTACTGCCTTAGCCTCCTAAGTTGGGGGATTTTAGCCATATGCCACCACAATCAACTGACTGGGACCTCTAAACTAAGGGAGTAAGAAAGCCCACAGGCAGTTTCCCAAAGCAAGTATAGCCAGAAGGCACAGGACCCATACACATGGACACCCAAGCATGGACACCAGCTCTGTCACAGAGACCTCCTGAGCTGTAGGACTGTTCAGCTGAGATCAAGCTGGAGCAGCAGGGCAGGTGACCAGAAAAGACAGAGGCTTCAGACCCAGACAGCCTGAGCATGGCTCTGTTCCAAGGAGGACAGGAAGCAGAGCTCACAGCCTGGCTAAGCAGCTCTGGAAGGTTCTGGGCCATGAGCAACACAGGACATGCTTACTTCCTGTCACACTCAAGCTAGGAGGGGATCGAGAGGCAAAGGATACGCCCTGTCCTCCCTTGTGGATCCTGAGACCAGGCAAAGCTCTGGCTTAGACTGATAGGTGAGAGGCTTCCTGCTTCAGATTTGACATCAGCATCCATGGATATTGTGGGAGAAAGGTCAGCTTTGTGCCTGGCCCTTAACACAGCTCCTGTGCTGGCTAGTTTTAGGTCAACTTGAAACAAGCTAGAGTCATCTGACAGAAGGGAACCTCAATTGAGAAAATGCCTCCATAAAGTTGGGCTATAAGCAGATAAACCTGTAGGGCATTTTTTCGTTTTTAGTTTTTTGTTTTTTTTTTCTTTTCAAAACAGGGTTTCTCTGTGTAGTTTTGATGCCTGTCCTGGTCCTGGATCTCGCTCTGTAGACCAGGCTGGCCTCAAACTCAGAGATCTGCCTGGCTCTGCCTCCCGAGTGCTGGGATTAAAGGCGTGTACCACTGCCGCCCAGCTGTAGGGCACTGTTTTCAAAATTAGTGATTGATGTGGGAGGGCCCAGACCACTGTCAGTGGTGCCATCCCTGAGCTGCTGGTCCTGGGTTCTGTAAGAAAGGAGCAAGCCAGTAAGCAGCACCCCTCCATGGCCTCTGTATCATCTCCTGCCTCCAGGTTCCTGCCGTATTTGAGTTCCTGTCCTGACAGGGATGTAGAAGTATAAGCCAAATAACCCTTTTCTCTTTAAGTTGCTTTTGGTCATGGTGTTTCATCACAGCACTAGCAACCCTCAGACAGGTACCAAAGAAGCAGTAATTGTACTAGAGACAGCCATGTACAAATCCATTTAGGCTAAGATATGACTTTGTGGCCCCAATGTTGCCTCCACCCACCCACCAACAGCTATGGACTGGTGGAATCCTTAAGTCCTGCCCCTTCTTGCCTGCCCAGAGGCAGGGACTTCATTATATGGTGTGTCCTGCATAAACCTAGTATGATGGAGCACCCTATAACCCCAGCACTTGAGAGGCAAAGGCAGGACAATCAGCAGTTCTAGTCATCGTCAGCTACACAGAAAGTATGTGTAGGACACATGAGACCTAGGACACATGAGACCCTTTCCCAGAAGGAGAAAAGGAATGCTTACAATTGAAGAATGATAGGGCACTCCTGTGATCCCAGATGCTCTGGAGGTTGAGGTAGGAGGATCAGGAGTTAAAGGTCTTCCTGGATGACAACAGTGAGCTCAAAACAAGCCTAAACAACTTGTTTAAAACACAGTAAAACGAGAGCCGGAGACAGAGCTCCATAGTGGAGTGCGTCCCTGGAATATGCAAGGCCCTCACTGATCATGGGGGTACATGCCAATAATTCCAGATGGAGTGAGACCATAGTTAGAGACTATCCTGGGCTAGATGAACCTATCTAGAACCTATCTCAAAAATCCAAGGCATAGTGACTCACACCTTTAATCTTAGCACTTTGGAAGCAGAAGCAGAAAGATCTCTGAGTTTGAGGCCAGCCTGATCAACAGAGAGCTCTAGGACAGCCAGGACTACACAGAGAAACCCTCTCTCAAAAGCACAAATAAAAGGAACCAAAAATCCAAGGACTAGGAGGTGTGGCTCAGTGGTAGAGCACCTGCCTAGAATCCCCCAGTAAGGGGCTGGGGTGTGGCTCATTGTTAGAGCCCCTGCCTAGAATTCCCCAGTGAGGGGCTGGGGTATGGCTCAGTGGTAGAGGAACAAGACCTTCGTTCCATGTTCTATCTGCAGCACAAGAGCACCTTTTTTTTTTTTTTTTTTTGGTTTTTCAAGACAGGGTTTCTCTGTGTAGTTTTGGTGCCTGTCCTGGATGTCACTCTGTAGACCAGGCTGGCCTCGAACTCACAGAGATACAGAGATCCACCTGGCTTTGCCCCTGAGTGCTAGGATTAAAGGCATGCACCACCACCACCTGGAGAACCTTTTTTTTTTTTTTATGTAGGGTCTCACTAATTAGCCCTGCTTGGCCTGGAACTTACTATGAAGACCAAACTGCCCTCAAACTTGCCTCTGCCTCCTGAGTAGTGCTGGGATACAATAGAACTTCTATCCTTTAAATATTGGATGATGACAAAAATACCCTTTACTTCACAGTGTTTCAGCATGAATCCACTCCACAGCTGGCTCTGGAAACACCCGGAAGTTTTGTACTGGAGTTTAACCCCTCAGAGTCTTGAGCATGCTAAGTAAGTACTCTACCACTGAGCTATACCCTCAATCCTTACTTAAAGATTTCAAGACAGGGTCTTGCTAAGTCACCCAAGCTGGGCTCAGACTCACTCTCAGGGACAATGGCCTATGTTTTCTATTTCCTCCCACTTTTCAGGATGGGTCCTGCTATCCTCCTCAAGGCCACCACTCCCAAAAGTCTGAGTTTACCCTGAGATGATCTGTCTCCCATCTTGCCTGCTCTTGTCTCCACCACCAGCAGCAGCAGCTCCCAGCAGAAGCTCTTCAGCACTCCTCTGCCTGGCCCTCCTGCCCCATCTCTCTCTCCCACCCTCCTCCAGGGGCCTGACTGCTCTGCATCAAGGAGGTTTGAATACACTGTCATCTCTCTGTGCTTGTGCTTTTGGCTTTGGTGAGAAAGGGTCTTGCTAATATAAGCTGCCCTGGAACTCAGCCTGTTTTCCTGCCTCCACCTTCTGGATGTTGGGATGCCAGGACTACAGGTGTGCTTGTACTCAATGAACATTTCTAGAACCCCAAGGCTTGTGTGCACATGCTATCAGACATCCCCTCCACCTTAGTTAAAGCCCCTAGCCAACTGCTACACACATGCCAAGAATTACTGTGAGGGTGCTTGGGAGACAGCTCAACTGGTAATAGTGCTTGCTAGTGGGCTGGAGATACGGCTCAGTGGTTAAAAGCACTGGATGTTCTTCCAATAGGACCCAGGTTCAATACCCAGCACCCACACGGCACCTCACAACTGTTTGTAACTCCAGTTCCAGGGGACCTGACATCCTGACACCAATGCACATAAAATAAATTTTATAAAAAAGGAGTGCTTGCTAGTAAACATTAGAAACTGAGTTCAACTGGGTAGTGGTGGCGCACGCCTTTAATCCCAGCACTCGGGAGGCAGAGGCAGGTGGATCTCTGTGAGTTTGAGGCCAGCCTGGTCTACAGAGTGAGTTCCAGGATTGGCCCCAAAGCTACACAGAGAAACCCTGTCTCAAAAACAAAAACAAAAAGAAACTGTATTCAAATTTTCAGCAACCATGTTAAACCCAGATAGGCCACACATATCTGTAACCCCCAGAAACTCCTTGGCCAGCCAAAATGATCAGCCCCAGTTTCAGTGAGACACCTTTTCTGGAAAAAATCAGGTGTGGAACAACAAGATGGCTCGGTGGGTAAAAGCACTTGCTGTGAGAGGCTAAGACCTATGTACGTCAATCCTCAGAGCCATGTAAAGGGGGAAGGGCAGAGCCAACTCCACATGTACATTGTGCAATGTATCCCCACATATACACACCACACACACACACACACACACACACACACACACACAAATAATAATAGTAATAATAATAATAAAATTTGGGGCTGGGTACAGTGGAGCACACCTTTAATCACAGCACTCAGGATGCAGAAACAGGAGGATCTGTGAATTCAAGGCCAGCCTGGTCTATATAAGTTCCAGGCCAGGCAGAGTCACATAAATCTGAGTCACAGAGTCTCAAAAAATGGGGGGTATGGTGCTGGGTGGTGGTGGCGCACGCCTTTAATCCCAGCACTCGGGAGGCAAAGGCAGGCGGATCTTTGTGAGTTCGAGGAAAGGCGCAAAGCTACACAGAGAAACCCTGTCTCAAAAAAACAAAACAACACACACACACACACACACACACACACACACACACACACACACAAATGGGGGATATGGGAGTGGGAGAAACGGGACACAGCACTGGAGAGATGGCTCAATGGTTAGGGACACTGGCTGCTGTTCCCAGAGGACTCAGGTTCAGTTCCCAGTACCCACACCTTCTGTAACTCCAGTTCCAGGTGATCCAACATGCTTTTCTGGCCTCCACAGGCACTGTACATATGTGATGCCACAAACATGCATACAAGCAAAACACACACATATAAAAATAAAAGTAAACAAATCTAAAACAAATTTTTTTAAGACTGTAAGGTTGTTAATGAAGTAGCACTATGTGGAATACATGAAGCAAGGACTAAGTAAGTTTGAGAAGTGAACAAGATGAGATGCTAAGCTCAGGATCCTCAGGACCGCTGCCTCCCACACCTCCCATAGTTCTGCTTAACTACCATGACCCTAGTTTCCTGAGGCCATTCACTGCAGACACTGGGGCTCCTCCTGCCTTTAATCTCCAGGACAGGCCTGTGTTGGCTCTGAGCTCCACCTTAACAGGCAGATTGCACATGCAAACCCCAGAAGCCTCAGAGAAGCCTGAGGTGGTCTACTCTTCACCCCTCAGGCCCTCAGCCCCTCACAACCTCAGCTCCTCACCTCAGACCCTCAGCCCCTCGCTCACCTCAGGCCCTCAGCCCCTCACCTCAGCCCCTCACCTCAGGCCCTCAGGCCCTCACCTCAGGCCCTCAGGCCCTCACCTCAGGTCCTCAGGCCCTCAGCCCCTCACCTCAGGTCCTCAGCCCCTCACCTCAGGCCCTCACCTCAGCCCCTCACCTCAGGCCCTCAGCCCCTCACCTCAGGCCCTCAGCCCCTCACCTCAGGTCCTCAGCCTCTCACTTCAGGCCCTCAGCCCCTCACCTCAGGTCCTCAGCCCCTCACCTCAGGTCCTCAGGCCCTCACCTCAGGTCCTCAGGCCCTCAGCCCCTCACCTCAGGTCCTCAGCCCCTCACCTCAGGCCCTCACAACCTCAGCCCCTCACCTCAGGTCCTCAGCCCCTCACCTCAGGCCCTCACCTCAGGTCCTTTAGCCGCTTGCAGTGCTTCAGCATGTCGGCAAGAGCAGGCATGTACACCACCTTCCCCATCATGCCCAGGTTGGCCAGCGACAGAGACTGCAGCTGTTGGCACTGTAGGCCAATGCTCACTAGTCCAGAGCCTGTCAGCATGCCTGGCAGTTGGGCTAGTGTCAGGTGCCGCAGGAAGGCCAGCTGGCCGATGGCAGCCACCTCTGAGTCCCCCACGTTCTGTGCCCGGCTGCAGGGTGGGAGGGAGTTGCGGATGGCAGGCTCATTGCGGGGCATGGCTGAGGAGAAATTGGACCCAATCAGTTCCAGATGCTCCAGAAAAGGGAGCTTCTTCAGCAGAGACCAGAACACAGAGGCAGGCTGGGGGGCCGACTGGCCCAGGAAAGGGTTGGGACAGGTCTGCACCCCAATGCGCACCTTCTTGCCAAAGCCACGGGGCACGGCATGCATAGCTGGCGGGGCAGGCGCACGGTCAGGCCTGGGTGCTGAATCAGCCACAGAGCAGACAGGCAGGGAAAGGGAACGCAGGTGGCAGAGCCGGGCCAGGAGCTGGCAGAGGTGGCGGCCCAGGCCGTCGGAGCTGTGGTGGTGGGCAGCTGAGAGATTGAGGTGGTGCAGGTTACAGCAGGACTCCACCAGCGTCTCCAGGATGCTGCTGTCAATGTCATCCTCTGCCTTACGGAGCAATGAGTCCGCAGACAGGCAATGCACACAGCCACTGAGGTTGAGGCTGGCCAGGCTGCTCAGGTCCTTCCCCCCATTGATGACCCGCTGGATCAGGTGACCGCCTGACAGTGTACACCGGCTAAAGCTGAAGTAGAAGGGATTGTTGAATTTCATATGCTGGAGGAGGGTGGAGCCATTCAGCCATGACTTGGGCAGTTGCAGGGCATCCAGGGCCACGTTGCGGGCCATGGAGTCCAGCAGGTTCTTGGTGGCCCCACTCTCTGCGAAGCTGCCAGGGACGGAGATGAGAAAGGCATGCAGGTTCTCGGGAGTACGGTCACTAAGCACAGCGAGGTAGAGCCGCACCACCTCCTGGTTGATGTAGCCCGGAGCCAGGCGTGCATAGAAGACACGCAGGTTCTGGTAATGGGGCACGTTGCTCTGGCCCACCATGAGCTGGCCTGAGAGGACAGCACCCTCACGTGTGCGGTCCAGGATCTCAAAGTAGAGCAGCAGCTTCTGCAGGCTGGCACAGCAGGGCACCACACCATAGGATGGTGTGAAAAGTGTCTGCTTGAGCTCTCGTACGCGGCTCAGCGTGGCCTTGCACTCGCTGCTCAGCTGGCTGGCATCGAAGCCAGGGCTCACATCGATGGCCAGCGAGCGCAGGTGCTGCAGGGCTGAAAGCACCTTGGACAGCCGCAGGGAGGTGAGGTGGCAGCCAGACAGGTTCACCTTCACCAGGCTGTGACATCGGGCCACATGTTCAATGGTAGAGCCAGACAACCAATAGCAGCCTGCCATGTTCAGGTGCTGGATCTCCCGGCCAATCTCCTTCACCAGCTGCCTCACCTTATCCTCACTGGCCTGCAGGATGGGGACAGGGCAGGAGAAACAGGTGTCCATGGCTACTCCCCACTCCTGCTCTGAGAAAAGCTGCCTGCCTTTCCTCTCCCATATACCTATCACTGCCAACAGGGAAGAGACCCCGTGCCCAGGAAGAAAAAGCAGAAAGATGTCCGCTACCCAGGCCTGGTGGCACATGCCTATCATCTCAACACCTGGGAGGTCGAGGGAGGAGCATTACAAGTTTAACACCTGTCTGGACTACAGAGTTCCAGGCTAGCCTGGGGTACACAGCAAGACTCTAGTTTCAAAAAGAAAAATAGTTGCTTGCTAAAAGCTATAACTGGGGAAGGAGAGATGGTTGAGTGATATGTGCTGCTCTTCCGGAAGGCCTGAGTACAGTTCCCAGCACCCACATCAGGTGGATCACAATTGCCTGTAATTCCATCTCCAGGGGAATTTGATAACTTTGGCCTCCGTGGGCAAAAGCATTCACATGGGTACACACATACATTTAAAAATAACTAATTTTACCGGGCAATGGTGGTGCGTGCCTTTAATCCCAGCACTTGGGAGGCAGAGATAGGCGGATCTTTGTGAGTTGGACGCCAGCCTGGTCTACAAAGCGAGTTCCAGCACAGCCAGGGCTGTTACACAAAGAAACCCTGTCTTGGGGGCGGGGGGTGGGGGGGGGGACGGGGACGGGGACAACCTAATTTTTTTAAAACTATATATTTTTTTTGTTTTTTTTCTCTCTCTCTAAACTGTTGTTGTATTTTTGTGGGGGAGGGGAGGGTTTGAAACAGGATTTCTCTGTACAGCCCTGACTGTCGTGGAACTTACTGTGTAGACCAGGCTGGCCTCAAACTCACAGATCTATTTGCCTCAGCTCCTGAGTGCTGGAATTATAGACATATGCTATCAGGCACACCTATCTGTTTGTTTGTTTTTTGTTTTAATTTGTTTTTGTTTGAGACAAGGGGTTATTAAACTGGTCTGAGCTATGATCACCCTGCCTCGGCCTCCTGAGTGCTGGAACTACACGTGTAGCCTACCGCAATGGGCTTGTGTCTCAGGTCAATCAGAGACTTACGCCCTGAGCAAGAGAGGGCAGCCCTTTGGCAGCAACGTCCACTGTGCCACCCACTGTGCTGCTTCACAAGGACCTTCTACAATCTGTCCTGTGGTGCAGTAACTCATCCTAGGGTGCCTATGGAGAAGGAGGCCTCCCGCTGACCCCTGCATCTGGGGCCCAGGCTCCCTCCCTCCCAGAACTACATCCACAGGCTCTATGCCCTCCTCCATGGCACACATCACCTCCCCTTTTCTATCCTGGCTCTGTCACTATATCCTAATGTGTGACCGTTCCCGGGTACACAGTCTTCTGTACAAACATCCTTACCACCAGCCCCCCGAGGATGGCACCTAGGTCAATCCTGGCTTCCCACCCACACCTGCCTCACCTGGTAGTCCTTCTGTAGCAGCACAGTATGCACCAGGCTCTTGTCCAGGCACAGGGCCGAGAGCTTCCGGCAGGTACGCCGCACATTGAGAACCAGGTCTGTGCTGGGGACATGGCTCAGGATATGCAGGAGAATCTCATCTGAGAAACCCAGCAGGTGGGTGTCACCCGCTGCCTCTGCAGCTGTGGGGACAGCATCATCATCGCTGGACATGTCCTAGAAGTTAGGGACAGCAGAGAGAGGGGGTGGATCAGTCATTAGATGCTAGCTGGACAAGCAGAAGGACCTGAGTTTGGACCCCAGCACCCACATAAACACCTGAGAAAGGTAGCACGTGTCTGGAATCCCAACACTAGGGATTCATGAACAGGAGATTCCCACCCTGTCCCCACAGCAGAAAAACTACCAACTCTTCACTGAAGGGTGAAGAACAGAGTTCCCAGAATCCCCTTAGAACTGCAAACCAGGAGACAAGGTGATAAAGAACCTCTGATGGTCACCTTCAGCCAACTCCCAAATGTTCTGGCTTTTCCTAGGTGTTAAAACAGCTTGCTATATAGCCCAGGCTGGCCTTGAACATAGTGCTGGCAATATACCCATGTACCAACACTACTGGCTCCCGACAATCACTTCTACTCTCTTTCCTTCCTTCCTTTTTGACAGTGTCTCATGTAGCCCAAAGTGACTACAAACTGGCCAAGGATGACCTTGGACTCCTGATCATCCTGTCTCCACCTCCCAAGTGCTAGGATCACAAGAATGCACCACCAGGTCGAGTCTCGTCAGTGCTAGGAATGGAACCCAGGGCTTCATGCATGCTAGACAAGCACTCTAGCCAAGCCACATTCCAGCCCTCTACAGCCTTTGCCAGTGACCAGCACACAGTGCATACAGGCCCCTCAACCACAGCCTACCCTCCTGCCCCTCTGCCTCCAGGCACAGCTACCCAGCAGGAGCAGACTGTACACAAGACACTCAGGAATTTTTTTTTTTTTTTTTTTTTTTTTTTGGTTTTTTCGAGACAGGGTTTCTCTGTGTAGCTTTGCGCCTTTCCTGGAACTCACTTGGTAGTCCAGGCTGGCCTCGAACTCATAGAGATCCGCCTGCCTCTGCCTCCCGAGTGCTGGGATTAAAGGCGTGCGCCGCCGCCGCCACCACCACCGCCCGGCCGACACTCAGGAATTTTAACAGGTACATGCAGCACTGAATTTCCCCTCTTCTTTTTACATTTCTATATGTAATACTGTGTGTGTGTGAGAGAGAGACAGTTGGTGAACAAGTTCCCGTGTTAAGTCAGAGAAGGGTGGGAGAAGGAGAGATTGAGTGTGTGCTGGTGTACAAGTGCCTGTGGAAGTCAGATGACAATTGGTAAAGTTGTGGAAGTCGGCTCTCTCGTCCACCATGTAGGTCTCATAGAACTAAGGTTGTCATGTCTGGAGAGAGGGCTCCAAGGTTACAAGTGCACACTGCTCTTGCAAAGGGCAGTTCCCAACACCCACGTTGGGTGGCTCCTGACTGCCTGTAACTTCAGTTCCAGGGAATCTGATGGTTTCTGTGGGCAACTGCACTCACATGTATATACCACAAAACAGACTCACAAATATACATCATCATCATCATCATCATATCATCATAGCCAAGTGGTGGTGGCGCACGCCTTTAATCCCAGCACTCAGGAGGCAGAGCCAGGTGGATCTCTTAATTTGAGGCCAGCCTGGTCTACAGAGCAAGTTCCAGGACAGCCAGGGATACACAGAGAAACCCTGTCTCAAAAAAAGAAAGAAAAAAAAGACACCATAGCCTGGGTCTGCAGCATGACCCCAGCTGCCACCTTTGGGGCTCCCCACACTCAGGGTGGGCATTTGGTGAAGGGCCCTGGGTGACACACCTTTTGTTGTTTTCTGGTCTCACTATGGAGCTGGCAGGCCTGGAACTCCCCATGGTCTAACCTCGGCTTCCTGAGTGCTACGATTACAGGTGTGCACCAGCACTCCTATCTTGCAGAAGGGTGTAGTGATATACTGTGTACCCTAACAAACTTTGCCTGAAGATCAAAAGACAGAATGAGCCACTCGATTAAACACAGAGGTCAGGCAGTGGTGGCACACACCTTTAATCCCAGCCCTTGAGATCTCAGGCCTTTGCTTGGGAAGCACTCACGCCTTTAATCTCGGAAGTGATATGGCCAGGCAGAGAACGGTATATAAGATGTGGGGAGACAGAAACTAAAGGGTTCTTGGCTGAAGCTTTTTCGGCTGGAGCCTCTCATGTGAGGACTCAGAGGATTTCAGTCAGAGGATTCGTGGAATTGACAAGGTGAGACATGGCAGTGGCTTGTTCCTTTTTCTCTCTGATCTTCAGCATTTACCCCAATATCTAGCTCTGGGTTTTTTATTAAAAGGCCTTTTAATAAATTCAATTAATGGATTTAAGTAACAGAAGGGTTTCCTTGTTTACATATGTGTATGTGTGTGTGTGTGTGTTGTGCTGTTGTTGTGTGTGTGAGATGTTGTTATGTATGTGATGGTGAGAGTGTGTATATGGAAGCCAAGGTGGACAAGGACTGTCTTCCTAAGTCTTTATCATATTTTTCTAGAGCTCATCTAGACAGGCCAGCCAGCAAGCCCCAGGGATCCAACTGTCTCTGCTCCACTAACATGGGACTAGACCCACAGACACCCACCACCCTGCTTTGCTTTTTCTGTGGGCTAGAGATGCAGACTCAGGTCCACATCTACACAGCAAGCACTTTACTAAGTCATCTCCCTAGATCAAGGATTATTTTTTTACTACCTAAGAGGGAAAAAAAGCACAGAACTAGGCTAACTTGCCTCCAAAGAACAGCAACTCTATGCCATGCCCACCCTTCCTTCAGACACCAGGCTCTGGCCAGGATTTACTTGTGGCAACTTAACTGGAATATAACTGGCTTAGAACTATGACACTCCAAAGCTGGCTAGGGAATTTGAAAAGCTAAGCATGGTGGTGCACTTCTGTAATCCTACAGGCATAGGTGCACACACACATGCAAACACAGAAAAACAGAGAAAAAGAAAAAAACTTGAAAAAATTTTTAAAAAGGCTCAGATGCCAAGATGTGGCCTTATGGTTCACTAGGCTGACTTAGGCACTGCCCCTGGGATACACTGATTCTATATGCTTACAAATGGCTCCTTTTCCATCTGAGCCCAAAGCTCTGTTCTCAACTCCAGCCCCAGCCAATCTCTTCTTCACTAGATCCTGCATTGTCTCAGAGCAAAAAAATGAGGACATAAGTTAAGAATTACCCCATGCATCTGTATGATGGCACACACCTGTAATTCTACCACCCAGGAGGATGAGGCAGGATTATAAAGTAAAGGCCAGCTTTGACAACATCCATCCCAACAAAAATCAAAAAGGAAAGAGAAAAGAAGAACTACCCTTGGGCTGGAGAGATGACTCAGAGGTTAAGAGCACTGGCCACTCTTCCAGAGGTCCTGAGTTCAATTCCCAACAACCACATGGTGGCTCACAAACATCTATAATGAGATCCGGTGCCCTCTTCTGAAATGCAGGCATGCATGCAGAACATTATACACAATCAATAAATAAATCTTTTTTTTTTCCAGAGCTGAGGACCGAACCCAGGGCCTTGTACTTGCTAGGCAGGCACTCTACCACTGAGCTAAATCCCCAACCCCAATGAATAAATCTTAAAATTAAAAAAAAAAAAAATACCCTTCAGGCTTCCAACAACCTCTTCTTCTCTCCTGAGTTCTCCTTCCAACCTGGATTTCAGTGCTGGGTTGGTCAGCATGACCTTGAACTGACAGTCTCTCTTGTTCTTTGGGGAGATGGCTTAGTAGTGAGGAGTTTGCCACACAAGCATGAGCACCTGAGTTTGGATCCCTGGCACCCTTGTAAAAGACCCAGAGAGGCCAGGTGGTGGTAGTGTATGCCTTTAATCCCAACACTTGGGAGGCAGAGGCAGGTGGATCTTCAAATTTGGATCTTCGAGTTCAGTAGTTCGAGTTCGAGACCAGTGAGTTCAAGGACAGCCAGGGCCACACAGAGACCCTGTGCCTTGAAAAACAAACCAACCAAAAATGTTGACATGCAGCTGTAATCCTAGTAATGGGGAGGCAGACACAGAAGGACCCCTGAAGATGCCTGGACAGATAGCCTAACTCAATCAGTGAGGTTCAGAGATTTTGTCTCAAAAGTGTAAGGTGGAGGAGCTGGAAAGATGATGGCTCAGCTGTTAAGAGCACTGGCTGCTCTTATAGAGGACCCAGGTTCAGTTCCCAGCACCCACGTGATGACTGACAATTACTTATAACTCTGTTTTCAGGGGATCCAACACCTTCTTCTGATTTCTGTGAGCGCTGCATGCACACATGGTACGTAAACATGCATGCAAGCAAACACTCATACACATTTTAAAAAAAAAAAAGGTGCCGGGTGTGGTGGCACATATCTTTAATCCGAGCACTTGGGAGGCAGAGGCAGGAGGATCTCTATGAGTTAAAGGCCAACCATAATCTACATAATGAGATCCTGTCTCAAAAATAATTAAAGTCAGGCGATAGAGGCATATACTTTTAATCTCAGCACTTGGGAGACAGAGACACCAGCCTGGTCTACAAACTGAGTTCTAGGAGACCTTTTGTTACACAGAGAAACCAAATTAATATTAATTAATTAATATTAATTTACTTAGTATTTATTTTTAGTTTTTTGAGACAAGATTTTGCTGTGTAACAAAGGATTTCCTGAAACTCCCTTTGTAGACCAGGCTGGCCTCGAATTTACAGAAATCTGCCGGTCTCTGCCTCCTGCCTCCTGGGATTAAAGGCATGCACCACCACTTTAAAAAAAAAAAAATTTAAGGTAGAGAGTGACTCTGGAAGACACCCAACATTGACCTCTGGTATCCAGAGGTGTGGCCTCCACAAGCACCCACACACATGCACAGACAAACAGACAAGACACACACACACACACACACACACACACACAAAATAAGCCAGACACAGTTGTGTGGATCTATTGTCCCTGCTACTTAGAAGGCTCAGGCAGGAAGAGGACTTGAACCTGTAAGTTTGACAGCAACCCAGGCAACACAGCAAGATCTAATTTCGATGGCTCAAACCTTACTGGCTGGTTGTACTGCCCACTCAAGGAAGGGAGGGACTTCTGAGTCAGAACTCCATAGGACCACATGGCCAGACATGCCTAATTCCTAACCCATACAACTCCTTGAGAGCTGCTAACACAGCAGTGCTCCCCTAGAACTCTTCTTGCTGGAGGCAAGCGTTATAACACTCTCCTTTCTCATTCCTCTCTCATTAATCTGCAGCTGGACCACACACTCTTCCCTGTCAATCGAGGAGACATTTCTGGGCCCTGTTTCCTTCAAAAGAGAAGCATCCAACAGACCCCAGCCATGTTCCATCTACTCTGGAAAACACTTGAAAGTCTCCCTGGATAAATACAAGGTAACTCCAAAGACTTAAAAGTGTGCCCAAAGGCCAGCAAGATGGCTAAGTGAGCAAAAGAGCTTTGCCACGCAAACCTGATGACCAAGTTCAAATCCTGGAACCCACATAAAATGCTGGATGCACCGGCCCACTTCTGCCATGCAAGACAGGAGGATCAGGAAGAAGCACAGAAGCCAGCTACTCTGGAGTATGCACCATGGTGGAAACAACACAGGGGAAGGCAGAAGCTGGAAAAAAGGTTAGAGGCGACTACTGCAGTTTCAGAGGACCTGAGTTTGGTTCCCAGCACCCACATCAGAGGGGCTGACAACCACCTATAACTCCACCTCCAGGTGCATGAGATACTTCTGGCCTCCTCAGGCATTTGCACTCATGTAACCATACCCACACAGTTATATGTTCGTACACATAATTAAAAATAAGTCATTGAAGCCGGGTCCTGGCGGCGCACACCTTTAATCCCAGCACTTGGGAGGCAGAGGCAGGAGGATCTCTGTGAGTTCGAGGCCAGCCTGGGCTACAGAGTGAGTTCTAGGAAAGGCGCAAAGCTACACAGAGAAAAACCCTGTCTCGAAAACCAAAAAAAAAAAAAAAAAAAAAAGTAACTGAAACAAAGTGAAATGCAAGAACCAACTCCTGACCTGAAAGTGGTCCTCTAAACTCCACATGCATGCCATGCCATGAACATGCCGGTACTCATACATACACACTAATATAATAAAGTGTACCCATAGGCGGGAGTCCTAAGAAAGAACAAATATAAACTCAGATGGGCAGGCAGCAACAGGGAAGTAGCCAGATCCTCCACCCTTCCCCCATACTACTGTCTGCAAAAATACTGTACACCCATATAACCAGACTCAGTGGGATTCTCCAGAGGACCTAGATCAGAGAACTTTGGGGTCAGACCTAAGCCCTACCACCCTTCCCCACACCACAACCAGGCTCCAGAAAGAAGTGGACTGCACTTATGCTGACAGAAAAAAAAAAAAGGAGCGGGGGCGGGGGGCGAGGTGGCTGGGGATGTGGCTGAGTTGGTAGAGTGCTTGCCTAGCATGCACGAAGCCCTGGGTTCCATCCTCAGCTTGGCATAAAACCCGCGTGGTGATGCACATCTATAATCCCAGATTACAGAGGCTAAAACAGTAGAATTGCTGTTAAGTTCACGACTAGCCTGGGCTGCACACTGAGTTCTAGGCAAGTCTGAGCTACAGAGTAAAACAAACAAAACAGGAGCAGAAGGGGCAATGTCCCGGAGCTGCGAGAGCTGAGCCAACGCACAGGGAGATGGGGGAAGGCCTAGAAATTCAGCAGGCCACGCGAAAAGGTCCATACTGACCATCCGGATTGTGAGCCTGGAAACAGGATGGGGACATAAGAAGGGAGGGCCTGGGAGAAGGGTAGGAGAGGGCAAGGATGGGCCTCGGAGCAAGGCCAGGGTCGGGAGGGAGCACCGAGGGGTCCCCAGCCGCCGGGGCGGGAGAGGCGCCGGTCGTACCTCTCCGGAGCTGGCCGCCGGAGCTGCAGCCTCGCAGTCCCCCAGCCTGCCAGGGCAGGGATGCTCGAAGCCGGCACCGCCACAGTTCCACAGAAACCCCGGTAAGGGGCGTGGCTGCGCCTCACTTTCGGCGCCCCTCCATACGTACTTCCGCTGGCGCCCGGATGGACAGGGTGCTGCCGCCATATTGGGTGTGGCATAAATACTATCAGGACTGAAAGGCACCCAGAAGGTCACAAATGACTGGTCACTAAACTACGTCGTCAGTCTCCTGCTGTCACTCCAACTCGCTTCTAGCTTGTAGCCTTTGCATTTGCCCTCCACGCAGCACACTACGCTCCAAGCCACCTGTCAGAGCACTCAGGCATCCTCCATAACCATAGCAACCTTCAGGCACACTCGCTCCTGATCTTGGCCCTCATTTGTGTTATAACTCTCAGTAGTTCTTTGCGCCATCCGACTTTACTATACCTTTTTTTGGTTTGTTTTGAGACAAGTTCTCAAGTGTAGACCTGGCTGTCCTGGAATTAGACCAGGACCTATGTAGACCAGGCTGGCCTGAAAGAGATCCTCCTGCCTCTACCTCCCCTCTGTGCCTAGGCCACTATATATATAAATTTTTATTTTTACTTTTTACCACTACTGAGGATTGAACCTCATTCATGTTAAGTAAGTGCTCTGCCGGTACCTGTGCCCCATAACTAAGCAGAGGCTCTGACCAACACTGTCCTTTGCATGTCATAACACTGAATAAATATTTGTTGAATAAATGACTTTCCCCACAGAAATTGCAGTTAAAAATGGTTTACTAAGGCAGAGCCAGCGGATCTCTGTGAGTTCGAGGCCAGCCTGGTCTACAGAGCGAGATCCAGGACAGGCACCAAAACTACACAGAGAAACCCTGTCTCGGGGGGGAAAAAATGTTTACTAGAGATGGTGAAATGGCTCGTCAGGAGAAGAGGCTTGGCCGTCTGAACTGAGTTGTATCCCCAGGACACAAATGGTAGAAGGAGAAAACTGGCTCCCAGAAGTTATCCTCTGACCTCTGTGTCTGCACCTTCTCATGCATACATGCCCTTCCTTGCCCAAGTGCACAGAGAAAAAGAGAAAGGTAGAACAAATAAATTTTTTTTAGTTAAGGTAATAGTTTAGAAGGAGCTAGGGGATGTAGTTCAGTTGAGTGCTTGCCTAGCAGGCATGAAATCCTGGATTCTGTCCCCAGCACTATATAAACTAAACCAAATGGAGGCAATCTCAGCATTCAAGAGGAGGACCAGCAGTTTGAGGCCAGCCTTATCTACATAGTGTGTTTCAGGACAGCCAAGGCTACTGGGGAACCAATATATCCTTCTTACCTCTATTCGGGGTGGTGGTGGCACACACCTTTAATCCCAGCACTCAGGAGGCAGAGACAGGTAGATCTCTCTGAGTTCAAGGCCAGCCTACAGTGTGAGTTCTAGGACAGGCAGGGTTACACAGTGTGAGTTCTAGGACAGGCAGGGTTACACAGTGAGACCCCATCTTCAAAAAACAAACATCTTTCTTATCTCCTTGGGACAGAACACATTTTGAATAATTATAAAAATTAATAATAATAATTTATGAACACAGTGGGAAAGCTGGGTTTCAAGCCCCTGATTAAACCCTCCAGTTCAGCATTGTCAACTACTTCAGAGAGAAGAAAACCGCCTGAGCATTGGGAGGAAGGAGTGGGTGGAGCCTGGTACAGGGCTTAGGTGGAGTCCACTGAGAAAGCCTCATCACTCCACATCAGCTGGTTCTCCCTATGCCAGATAAAGACTGCCACAAACGGAGCTCCTGTCTCCATTTTTGGAGAGGAATGGGTCCATCCACAAAAGATTTTGAGGGGTCCACAATTTCCATGGGCTCTGGCTCATCACAGCCATCAATATACAATAATTTCTTACTTTTTTGGGTTTTTGTTTTTGTTTTTTGAGACAGGGTTTCCCTGTGTATCCCTGGTTGTCCTAGAACTCTCTCTGTAGACTAGGCTGGCCTGGAACTCACAGAGATCCACCTGCCTCTGCCTCCCAAGTGCTGGGATTAAAGGCATGCACCACCACCACCACCACCACCACCGACCAGCAATTTCTTTCTTTTTATTTTTTTATTATTTTTTAATTTAATTTAATTTTGAAACAGGGATTCTCTATGTAGCCCTAGCTGTCCTAGAACTTACTCTGTAGCCAGGCTGGCCTGGAACTCACAGAGATCCGCCTGCCTCTGCCTCCCAAGTGCTGGAATTAAAGGTGTACACCACCACCAGGCTCTTTTTTTCTTTTGGTTTTTTCGAGACAGGGTTTCTGTGTAGCTTTGCGCCTGTCCTGGAACTTTACTCTGTAGCCCAGGCTGGCCTTGAACTCACAGAGATCCGCCTGCCTCTGCCTCCCGAGTGCTGGGATTAAAGGCGTGCGCCACCACCGCCCGGTTAGGCTCTCTTTTTAATTTTTTAATTACATTTATTATTTTATTTATTTATTGTGTATGATTATGTGTGTGCATGATGTATGTGTATGAGTACATGTGGCAAGAAGCACATGTAGATGGATAGAAAATGACTCAGCGGTTAAGAGCACTGGCTGCTCTTCCAGAGGACCGGGGTTCAATTCCCAGAACCCACATAGAAGCTCACAACTGTCTGTAAGTGAAGTTCCAGCAGATCTGACACCCTCCCACAGACATATGTGCAGGCAAAACACCAATGAACATAAAATAAAAATAAACAGATCAGTTAAAAAGAAGCACATGCAGAGGTAGGGGACAGACCCATGGAGTCGGTTCTCTCCTGCCACCATGGTTTGCTGAAATCGAAATCAAGTCATTTAAGCTTTCACGGAGGAGATTGCTTTTCCTCGATGACTGGTCTCCCAGGTCCTTTCCATATTTTTTGTTTTTTAGATAGGGTATCACATGGCTCAGACTGGCCTGAAACTTACTATTTAGTTCAGGATGGCCTCAAACTCCCGTTTCTCCTGCCTCTGCTTCCCAAAGGCTGGGGTCACAGATGTGTGCGTGCCATCAAACTTGGATACACACTAATCAACAATGGAAGCCAACCTGAAAAGGCTCCCCTGTGGGATTCCAACTTGAGGACATTCTGAGAAAAGGCACGTCAGTAGTATATGATGAAGATATCACTGGCCTGGGTAGAGACTGGCTGTGCTAGGGCAACCTTTAATCCCAGCACTGGGGAGGCAGAGACAGGGGGATCTCCAGGTTCGAGGCCAGCCTGGTCTACAGAGCGAGTTCCAGGACAGCTGGGGCTACACAGAGAAGCCTTGTCTCAAAAAGCAAAACAAAACAAAAAATGTAGGAGAAAATAAAATTGTCCTTTGGTCTCCATGCACAAATAGTGGTTTGTGTTGAAGTGATGAAGGTAAAGCCACTATGTCCTGACTTCATTTTGTATCTGCGTAAACACTTCTCAGCCCCCTACTCCTCAACAGTCATGTTGGCCTTGGCAACATAGTTGGTATTTCTGTGACCCTGACTGTGGTCCAGCTGTATTAACCCAAGTAATTAATATTTATATACACTAAACATAAACTAAAAGAACTGGAAAAGGTATAAATCAAAATGCACTACAAAAAGATCTGCTAAGGGGCTGGAGAGATGGCTCAGAGGTTAAGAGCACTGACTGCTCTTCCAGAGGTCCTGAGTTCAATTCCCAGCAACCACATGGTGGCTCACAACCATCTGTAATGAGATCTGGCGCCCTCTTCTGTATACATAATAAATAAATCTTAAAAAAAAAAAAAAAGAAAAAAAAAAAAGATCTGCTAAATTGATTTAGATTTTATAAAAGTACACTATAAAAGGAACCATATGCTTGCTGGGAGATGAACCTGGGTCCTCTTAAAGAGTAGTTGGTGTTCTTAACCACTGAGCCATTTCTCCAGTCCAGTGTGAAGGGCTCTAACAGCCCAAACACAGCAAACATGGCACTGGCAGGTCTTGCCCTCTCTGCTGCCCTCTCTCTTGCTAAACTATTAGATTACATTCCTAAAGCTAGTCACCAAGGTCTATTCCCTTATTTGGACACTTCCTTATGCCTAACTATAAAACTCCAAGGTCCAGCTATCAAAAACCAAAGTCCAGAAATCAAAATTCATTATTTGGCTACACTGGCTAACCTGTCCAATCAGGACTTACTGACTTAGCCTAGCACAGACTTCTCCCTTCTCCTTAAAAACCACTCCTGTAGAAATGCCTGCTGCTGTCTTTGTCCAATCCAGAGGCAGCCCCTCAATCTCCTCACCCCCACTCCCACCCCCCACTTCCCCCATCCTGGCTTCTTCCTCTGGGGGTAATAAATCTTCTTTGCGCTGAGAATTTGGTGTCTGAGTGTGTTCTGTGCTGACTCCAAGGCCACTTCACAGTGGATCTCTTTGAGTTCAAGGCCAGCCTGGTCTACATAGTGAGTTTCAGGTCAAACAGAGCTACAGAGTGAGACTTTGTCTCAAAAATAAATAATACATACATACATACATACATACATACATACATACATACATACATACATACGTAATTACTTTCAAGAGGCTAAAGAGATGGCTCAGTAGTTAAGAATGTGTGCTGTTCTTCCAGAGGACCTGAGTTTGGTTCCCAGTACCTACAACCACCTGAAACTCCAGCTTCAGAGGATCTGACACCCTCTTCTGGCCTCCTCAGGCACCTGTACATACATTTGTATAAATACACACAAACATTCACATGGGTATGAGTGTCTTGCCTGCATGTGTATCATGCATGCAGTGCCCACAGAGGTCAGAAGAGGATGTCAGATCTCCTGGGACTGGAGTTCAGGCAGTTGTGAGCTGCCATGTTGGGTGTTGGGACTCAAACCGGAGTCCTCTGCTAAAACCGAGTGCTCGCAACTGCTGAGCCATCCCTTCCAGCCTAGAGTGTTTCACTGAAGGACCAAGTCAGTTACTACAGTGGTCAGTTCAGGTCATTGCCAGTGTGCAAACCTACAGGGGCACACCATCAAGAGGAAACCCTGGTGCACACTGCAGCCTCAGCACTGCCAGCAAGAAAGGAGGTGATGATGTAGACTCATCATTTGTAGCAGATGGAGCACCCAGCTTCCCCGTGTTGGAAGTGGGGGCGACTGTGGGTGGCTGAGGACAGGCATCACACGGGAACTCTCAGTGCTTTCCCTTAGAGCTCAACGTGAGCCTAAAAACTGCTCTAAAGAATATTGATTTTTTTTTTCACCCATGCTGGGTACAGACTCGGGAACTTGTATATGCTAGGGAAGTGCTTTGCCACTGGTCTGCACATACACAGTTAATCGATTTTTTTTTTTTTAATCTGAGGGGAACACAGGTACTGGAGTTCAGCAAGTAAAAGTGCTTGTTGTCAAGTCTGATGACTGAGCTGAACACTAGGTCCCACATAGCGGAAGGAGAGAATTGATTCCCGTAAGTTGTCCTTTGACCTCTACACACATACACCATACCCTGGTATGCTAGCCCTTACACTCAAAGTAAATGAAAATAAAAAAAATATTTTGTTTGGTTTTTTTGCGCGCGGGGGTGGGGGGGTTCAAGACAGGGTTATTGTGTGTGTGTGTGTGTGTGTGTGTGTGTGTGTGTGTGTGTGTGTGTGAGTGTGATTCTGGCTGTCCTAGAACTAGTTCTGTAGACCAGGCTGGCCTCAAACACGTAGAGATTCACCTGCCTCTGCCTCGTGCTGGGATTAAAGGCTTGCGCCACTGCCGGTTGGCCTCTACATTTAAATTTAAATAGACTCAAATCACACATAGAACTGAGCTGAGCAGCAAGAGTAAGTTTCACCGGCGGGGGATGTGGCTTAGTGGCAAAATGTTCATCTAGAATCTTGCAGTTCGGAGCTGGGAGTGTAGCTCAGTGGTAGAGCTCCTGCCTAGAAACTCCCAGAGAGGGGTCTTCCTGGTTTATATGGTTCTAGGCCATCTAGAACTACACAGTGACTCTTTTTTGTTTGTTTTGTTTTACTCTTTTGAGACAGAGTCTCAAGTATCCAAGGTTGAATTTGAACTTCTGATCCTCTTTCCTACTTCCCACATGCTGAATGCTGAAATGGCAGCCCAGTACCACCCTGCCCAAACGTGTCTCAGCTATATGCTGAATTTACTAGCAGCTTGTGCTACAAGAGGCCCTGTCTATAACACATGTGCATGTGCACAGAGTTGTGTTGAGCAATAAGTGACTGAATGAAGAATCTAGTCATTGATGTGGGCTGTGATGGTTCCTGTCCCCGTTTGTTGTGTGACTTCCAGCTGGTCAGATGCAATGTGCCCTGGGAGGGCCACCCTTCTGCTCTGCCCCAACACTTGCCCTTCTTCTGGTGCTAGGATGCTTTGCCAGCCTTCCTTCCCCAGCCTGACGTGTCGAAATCCTGCCACTGTCTCCCGAGCGCTGCCTCCGTTTCTCCACAGGTGAGATGACCACCCTGCAAACAATAGTGTGACTGTGAGCAGACTTCCTTTGTCCTCTTCATGGGGCTCCATGAAGGAAGACCCAGAATTCCAACCCTGCCACCAGTGCTGGGGCGGGACCTGGGTGGCTTGTGGGAGGATGGTGGGATTCGGATCTGCAAAGGTGACTATTGGGGTCAGAGCTGCCTCACGGGGGAGCCAGTGACCTGAAAAAGCCAGAGCCAACTGTCTTGGGGTGGAGTCTGCAGAGGTGAAACTGCCCTGTTGCAGTGGGAGGATAGAGCACGGAGCAGGAAATCTCTCTCTCTCTCTCTCTCTCTCTCTCTCTCTCTCTTTCTCTCGTTTTTGTTTTTGTTTTTTATTTTTATTTTTTCTGGAGCTGAGGATTGAACCCAGGGCCTTGTGGTAGCGCTCTACCACTGAGCTAAATCGCAAATCCTGTTTTTTTTATTTTTCCGAGATGGGGTTTCTCTGTGTAGCCCTGGCTCTCCTGGAACTCACTCTGTAGATCAGGTTGCCCTCAAACTCAGAGATCTGCCTGCCTCTGCCTCCCGAGCACTGGGATTAAAGGTGTGCGCCCTCCCCCCACTCCCCACCTCCACCCCGGCTAGAATCTGTTTCTTGTAGGGCAGTTTTCACATTTCTGGAAAGCAAGAAATCAAATGTGGGAAGTTTTGCTTATCAGCCCACTCACCCCACTTCGATCTTTTTTTTCTTTTGAAACGGGGTCTCTAGGCTGGCCTCTAATTCACTATGTTAGTCAATGATAACCTTAGACCGCTGCTCCTCATGCTAGAGATCAAACCCAGGACTTTGTGTATGCTAGGCAAGCACTCTTTTGTCAACTGAGCTTTAGCTATTATTGTTGCTGTTGCTATTATTATTGCTGCAGTACTGAGGGCTTAGGGGAAGCATTCAAGAGCTAGAGGCAGAAAGACCAGAAAAAGGTTGGAGATAGACTTCTCTGACCGTGTGTGAGGGCCTGGTACAACCTCAGGGGTGGTGTGGGGAGTGGGGGATGCACAGTGATAGGCCTTTGTTGTGAACCCGGCCTTGAATAGCCAGTTTGCCTGGAGACCAGGGAGGAAAGGGGGCGGGGCCAGTGGATACACTGGATACTCTGGAGGCTACACTTTGGATCCTTTAATGGCAAAGATTGAAGGAGCATCAGCTGCTACTGGTGTGCCCATTTCTCAAATGGCGACTTGGCAACCAACCTGTGTCCTGTTCTGTCCTGAGGGTAGTGTGTTGTCTCCCAGCTTTGTCCCCAGTCAACCCTAGATTCCAACCACGCTTGCACTGTCTGCCTTGGTCACTCTCCTCCAGCCTCTCTCTGCCCAGGTCTATCTATGTATGAGCCTCTATTACCTTTTCTTTGGTCTCTTTTTCGAGAAGGTCTCACTATGCAGCCCTGTCTGTCCTGGAACTTACTATGTAGACCAGGCTCACCTCAACTCACACATCCACCTGCCTCTGCTTCTAGAATACTAGAATTAAAAGTGTGCACCATCAGGCCGGGCGGTGGTGGCGCACGCCTTTAATCCCAGCACTCGGGAGGCAGAGCCAGGCGGATCTCTGTGAGTTCGAGGCCAGCCTGGGCTACCAAGTGAGTTCTAGGACAGGCGCAAAGCTACACAGAGAAACCCTGTCTCGAAAAACCAAAAAAAAAAAAAAGTGTGCACCATGACGCCCAGCCTGTTTGGGAGGAAAAAAATCAAATTTCTTAGGTTTTGTTCTTGCCTGAGGTAGTTTATTGTTTTAGGGACTTTTGTTTGAGGCAGTGTCTCACGTATCCCAAGCGGGCCTCAAACTCATTGTGCGGCTAGGGATGGCCTTGTACTTGCCCTTTCGCCTTCACCTCTGAAATACAAGACTTAGGAGATTTGTTGCTTCATGCTCGCCTCAGATTTGCCTCAGCCTCAGAGCTGGGATGACAGGTGTCCACTACATCTGGCCATTGAATTTTGATGTCTACACTAGAGACCACATCTGGACACAATTATGTTTTTTCTAGTGGCCTCTGCTCTCATTGTTTTGGTCTTGAGCCTCAGCTTTTAAGAGCTAAGGGCATCTCTCCAACCCAGAACCTTGTGATGGTGTATGCATTTGCCTTCTACCTATGGCGTTCACCACACTGAATACCTCCTGAAGGAAGGGGGCACATCTGGTTTGGTTTCTACCATATTGGCCCAGTGGTTGCTTGGTGAATGAATGAGAGGGTGGGTGAATGGCTAAATGTAGGAGTTGATAGATGAAGACTGGTAGGTATACCAGTAGATATTGAATAGGTGGGTGAATGGATGGACAGATAAATGGGATTCTTGACCCACCACAGTAGTTTTCTCATGTGTCAACAAGTGGTCCAGGTAGAGAAGCATCAGAGCTTATCCATCACCCCTTACGCTGGAACAGAACCATGTCAGGAGGGAACTTAAGACTCCCAAACCCAAAGGGACTTATTTTCAGAGGAGTTACTTCCTCCATCTTTAGCAACTTGTCATGGCTGGCTGATCCTTAATTCAAGGCCTGGGGAGCCTTACCCTTGAAATTTCTGGTGCCAGTCACATCCTGGTAAAGGGAAGAGCAACCAAGACTGCTCTCACTTCCCACTGTCTTGCAGAACTCAAAGGCTAACAGCACAGAAATGAGGCCTCCAGCACTCACAGCCCTGGCCTGGCCTTAGAAATACAGAGCTGAGGCCATAGGCAGTACCCTCCAGTCAGAAGACAGGATTACCACTTCCCAGGTGGCAGGCAAAGGTGCTAAGCTCCCTTTCCCCAGGTAAGAGCAGGTTTGTGTTTATGATGCAGGAGGCCAACTTGCCCTCCCCACCACTCCAAATTCAGTAATTTTTCCAATATCCACCCTTAAGACACATGAAGTCTTCATAACTCAACAGGCTGTCATGCCCTCCCACTGAGGTCCCTCTTTGAAGCAAAATGAACAGCTCCTATTCACCCCGCTCCCCAAACTAGCAAAGCCAGAGAACCACAAGCTTTGTTTGTAAGGTGTGCACTTTTATTAAACTGGTCTCAAGTCAGTGTACAGGCAAGCCCTGGCTGCCTCAACACCTCAACCCACTCCCAGGGAGACCAAAGCCTTCATACATCAAGTTGGGGGGACCAAAAAAAAAAAAAAAAAAAAAAAAAAAGGGAGGGCCACTCTGATGGCTGACCATTCAAAAGTAAAAACAAAAGTATTAAGGCGGAAGATTTAAAAAAAATTTTGCAGTACATAATTTACACAGAAGCAATGTTGTCACCTCCCCAGTGTGGACTCAGCCACCCTCTTCTAGGTAATGGGGGTGGCTTTTGGGAGAGTGAGGGACTTCCTGTAGCCATGTATCTCTCATGGACACTTGGAATGACTATTAAAAAAGAAAAAAAAAAAAAACAACAATGTACAATCAAAGTCCTCAGCCACATTGTAGAACTTTGGGGGATGCTTGCTCCAACCGACTGCTGTCGCCTTCACCGTTCCAGTTTTTAAATCCTGAGTCAAAAGCGCCAAAACAAAACAAAACAAAAAAAAAAAAAAATTTTTTAAAAACTTAAAAAAAAAAACAAAAACAAAAACAAACAAAGCCATGCCAATGTTGTCTCATTTTTTTTTTCTGCGCAAGTTAGGTTTTGTCAAAGAAAGGGTGTAAAACGCAGCTCAGTAACAGTCCGCCTAGAAGCATTTGCGGTGCACGATGGAGGGGCCGGACTCATCGTATTCCTGCTTGCTGATCCACATCTGCTGGAAGGTGGACAGGGAGGCCAAGATGGAGCCACCGATCCACACAGAGTATTTGCGCTCAGGAGGAGCAATGATCTGAAGAAAGCAAGAAGATACAGTGATGGTGAGCATTCTGGATGCCGGTCTTACCTGCAGCCAAAGTGTTTGCTCTGGCAACCACAGGGCCCACCCCACCATGGGTCCAGGCCTAAGGGTGCTTAGTTCACCTTGATCTTCATGGTGCTGGGAGCCAGAGCAGTGATCTCCTTCTGCATCCGGTCGGCAATGCCTGGGTACATGGTGGTGCCACCCGACAGCACTGTGTTGGCATAGAGGTCTTTACGGATGTCAACGTCACACTTCATGATGGAATTGAATGTAGTTTCATGGATGCCACAGGATTCCATACCTGAGGGGAAAGGGAGACATAGACTTAACAGTGTTGACTCAAGAGTTGGTCACCATTAGATAGAGAAGGAACTAAGTCACTCAACTCACCCAGGAAGGAAGGCTGGAAAAGAGCCTCAGGGCAGCGGAACCGCTCGTTGCCAATAGTGATGACCTGGCCATCAGGCAGCTCATAGCTCTTCTCCAGGGAAGAAGAGGATGCAGCAGTGGCCATCTCTTGCTCGAAGTCCAGGGCAACATAGCACAGCTTCTCTTTGATGTCACGCACGATTTCCCTCTCGGCTGTGGTGGTGAAGCTATAGCCACGCTCGGTCAGGATCTTCATGAGGTAGTCTGTCAGGTCCCGGCCAGCCAGGTCCAGACGCAGGATGGCATGAGGGAGAGCGTAGCCCTCATAGATGGGCACAGTGTGGGTGACCCCGTCTCCGGAGTCCATCACAATGCCAGTGGTACGACCAGAGGCATACAGGGACAGCACGGCCTGAATGGCCACGTACATTGCTGGGGTGTTGAAGGTCTCAAACATGATCTGCAAGGAAAAAATGGGCCTTTGTCAAGCTCTGAAAGCCACAAATAGTCAAGGTAGGTGGGATTGTCAGGACAGATTTGGGACATGCAGAGTGCAAGAACACAGCTAAGGTAAGTGTGCTGGGAGTCTCAGGACAGGGGCTCCATTTAGACCTACTGTGCATCTACTGAATACACACTCCAAGGCCACGTATCACCAGCCTCATTAGCTTTGTCACACGAGTCATTGTTAGTACCTATACCCACAGCACCGTAGGCTTTTAAACACCTAGTCTCAGAAAGGCAATCGAGAGAAAAAAGACCTCATCTGGGAAAAAGTAGAAACTGCAAAGTTCCAAGGGAGACTCAGTTCATAGAAGAGAGTCCTATGGGAGAATGGCAGAAGAAAGACAATTGAGAAAGGGCGTGGCTGAGAAGTTGGCAAAGATGGAGGTGGCCACTGGGGCTGCTGACCTGGGTCATCTTTTCACGGTTGGCCTTGGGGTTCAGGGGGGCCTCAGTGAGCAGCACGGGGTGCTCCTCAGGGGCCACACGCAGCTCATTGTAGAAGGTGTGGTGCCAGATCTTCTCCATATCGTCCCAGTTGGTGACAATGCCGTGTTCAATAGGGTACTTCAGGGTCAGAATGCCTCTCTTGCTCTGGGCCTCGTCGCCCACGTAGGAGTCCTTCTGGCCCATGCCCACCATCACACCCTGCGGAGGGGAACGGTGTTCTCAGTACAGCCACCTCCCTCCAGGGGAACCCCAATATCGCCACCCTCAAAGAGAGGGGTCACCTACCTGATGCCTAGGGCGGCCCACGATGGAGGGGAAGACGGCCCGAGGAGCATCGTCGCCCGCGAAGCCGGCTTTGCACATGCCGGAGCCGTTGTCGACAACGAGCGCAGCGATATCGTCATCCATGGCGAACTACCAGGGCACAAAAGAGGGCCGTGGTCACCGCGGGGCCACCAGGCGCAGCCGCTGCCGCCCTGCCCACTTCCGGCACGCCGCGGCCTCGGGCCGCCAGGGGGCGCGCGCCCAAGCTCGGGGGACAAAGGAAGCCCAGGCCGGCCGCGTTATTACCATAAAAGGCAAACGCTGGTCCGGAGGCGGCCCCACGGCAGGAAGCCAGGCCTCCGCCCCCTCCCCAAACGGGCACAAGCCCCGCCTTCGCCCCGCCGGCGGGCGGCTGGTGCGCGCGCGCGCGGGAGGCGACCACACCCAACAGGAAGCGCGAGCGGGCGCTCCGAAGCCGCTACGACCCCGCCCCTTCCGGACAACGGCCCCGCCCTCGCCCAACCCCAGGTGGCCGTGCTTCAAGTCTCAAATACGCACGCGCAAGTTTAACTTGGAAGAGGGGGGAAGAGGAAGGGCTCCCTCCCCAGCGTGCACGCGCCCCAATACCCAGCGATAGGGCGCGCAAGCGCAGAGGCCTCCCAGCCCCCACCCGGCCGCGCCGCGCCCGCCAGCCGGGCAAGCCAAATGGGCAAACCGGTTTGGACAAAGACCCATGGGCCACCAAGGCGTGATCATAGCATTTGGCTCCCAACATTGTGTCCCCTCAAAGTGGGCAGATACGACTCAGCACCCGACAGCCGCATCGGTTCTCCTAGCGCCCACACTGCGACCCTAGTGAGTCCCCAAGCATCGTGCTCTGAGCCAGAGCAGGTCCACGAGTGTCTACACCGTGGCAATGCGGCTGCAAAGGGTCCGCACTCTGGGCGGAAAGTTGCATCTGCAAGTGTCCACTCCACAGCCAGGCACCACCCTCCACCCTTCCCCGGTGTCCGTACTGAGTGTCTCCCGCGACCCTGCCGTGAGGTAACTGCCCACGGGAGGGCTGTGGCCGGCTGGGCCTGGTGTCCCTGCTTACCTGGTGGCGGGTGTGGAGCGGCGAAGAAAGCTGCGAGAGGCCTGTGCTCGCGGGTGGACGCGGACTCGACAGTGGCTGCGCGTTGCGCCGCCGGGTTTTATAGAACGCCACAGCGGCCACTCGAGCCATAAAAGGCAACTTTCGGAACTGCGAGCGCTGATTGGCTCCGCGCCGCTCACTCACCGGCCTCGCCGCACAGTGCAGCATTTTTTTTACCCCCTCTCCCCTCCTTTTGGAAAAAAAAAGAGAGAGAGAGAGAGAGAGAGAGAAAGCGAGAGAGAGAGAAAGCGAGATTGAGGAAGAGGATGGAGAGTTTTGGCGGTGGGTGCTGGCCCCATAGGCCCGGACATGCACGAATAGCCTCTGCCCTTGTGGACACTGCCGGGATTCAGGGTCCCGGTTATCAGGCCTGCCATTCTGGGGGTCACTCACCCACCTTAGGACCCTCTGGGTGTGGATGTCATGTGAATATTGAGTACCTCGGTGGGCAAGGGTCAGCATAGAGGCCTGGGCCATGTTTACGTGGCTTCTTGTTTGAGGGACACGCGGAGCCTGGATTGAATGGGCAAGGAGTCACTCCCCCTTGCCAGCTATAGACCAAAAGCCAGATCTGGGGGACTTCTAGTGAGGTTCCAATTTGCTAGGTGTGTTGAGGTACAATTTAGAAGCAGAATTGTGGTTGGAGGGGTCTTCACGGGTTTGGGCCACTTAGGAGACCCAGGGCCACACTCCAAGGACAGGGCAAGCCTGGTGGTTCAGTGGTTGGAGTTGTTGCAGGAAGATGTCTCCCGATGTCCCCTGCCCCAGACCTAGAGAGGAACTGTGTTCTATAGAACAAACAAAACTTGTCATGGAGTCGGACACTTTTGGAGGGCTGCCTGATCACACCCAGGCAGGACTAAGCCTCGGCCGTTAGCTGGTGGCTCTGGGTGGTTGCCAGGCACCATTGGGCTGGGGCCCACCATCTATCCTCTGTTTGTTATGTGCAGCCACAGCTGAACTGTGTTCTAGTTCATCTGGAGGCTGTGGGGACTCTGGGAGTGACAGCGTGCTTAGAAAGGAGTTAGTGGTGCCTGGAATCCCCAATCCACCGCAGAAGACCCCCCATCCCCCACCCCCATCCCGCTCTCCTCAACATGGGTCTATTTATCAAACTTGAGGCAAAACTTGAGCACCCAAGAGTGTTCTGTTCAGCTGATATCTACACAGGAGATCGGGGTGAAGGACCCCTGGCTTAGCTTAGGGGGACACACACCTCCTGGGAGAAGGTGACAGAAAATTGAATTTAGGCAAGAAGGGTGCTTCAGGTGAGATGCTCTGGGCCTGCCATGGCTTTGCATATGCATAGTAGGAGCTCAGTGAGTGTAGGTGTTGAAACCGAGGAAGGCTTCATCCATATATGGACTACATCAGTAGCCCAGCATGAGGAGGCTGAACCAACTTCCTTGTGTTAGGCGGGTAGCAGGACATTCTGAAGTTGCAGAGGCCTCCAGTATAAAAAGGGTGACCCCAGCATCTACTGGGAGCACACCCCCAGGTTCAGAGCTACAAAAGAGATTTGACAAAAGTCTTTTGCAGTCACCAACCCTGGGCCTGAGAGAATTTTCCCAGCCTGTCCCCTCCCTGCCTCCGGGGGACGGGACTGCCCTGGCCCTGGCCCTGTATCTCTCAATTGTTCAGGCAGTTTGCCAGCTGCCTGGTACCTGCCAGCCCTGCAAGTCACAGGTGGAGGTGGGGCAGGGTGAACACTGCCTGTCGATGAGGACTGCCTAGAGTGTTCCCAGGGGGGCTCTGGTGGGGTGCAGGGGAGAAGATACCACCTGCCACCAGGGGTGCAGGATGAGGTGGGAGCCTCTTGTGGGACACCAGGCAGCTTTACTGGGTAGGAACAGACCAGATTCCCAGGCAGGACCTGTGCTACCACTTTGTCACCTCTTGGTCCTGGGGCCGGTCAAGGGGCAGGCACTCTAGCCCCACCCGACTCTGGAACAGTTCTGATCTATCCCACTGGTTTATGGTTCTGTCCTGACTGCAATGGCCATTTTCCAGTGTTCTGTTACACATTCTTGAGAGAGAGAGAGAGAGATTGAATCTCTTGATTTGTTATTGGGTATTTGTGAGGGGGGCGGGGGTCATTCTTTTGTTTTTTTGACAGGGTCTCAGGCAGCCTATGTAGCCAAGAAACCTTAAACTCCTGATCCTCCTGCTCCACTTCCTGAGTGTTGTGATTAAAGGCATGTGCCACCATGCTCAGCTTCTCTTGTTTGTTGGAAACAGTGTCTCCCCATATAGCCCAGGCTGGTCTCAAAGTCCTGATCTCCCTGCCTCAGCTTCCTGAATAGCTGTGAAGACAGTCATGGTACCTATTCAGGCTAGTCTTAATAACTCAGCACCACCCCCAACCCCCACAACATCAAACAAGCCAGCCCTTTGAGGGGCTCCATCACCCCCACTGCCTCCCACTACACACACACTGAGGGGTCTGTTCTGTCAGATGAATAAGAGACCGCCTGGCCTGGATGTCCTCAGCCCTGAAGGAGGAGAGGACCCTGAGAGGACAGCAGGGCCGGAGGGGGCCTGAGCTATTGAGTTTGGGGTTCAGACAGGAGACACTAAGCACAGAAAACAGGGTGGCGGTGGGGGAGAAAGAGGAAGCAGAGGAAGGGGAAGGCAGAGGAAGTGAATCTGGTCTTCTGTGGAGAACTTCGCCCTCACAAAGAGCTGTCACTGTCAGGCAGGCACCCAGCTGGCAGTCCTAGCCTGGCCCAGCCGATGGATGACACCTGTAGCTTTAATACATTTTTTTTCCTTCAAGGGTCCCCTGCCCTGAAAGACCTTACAGCAAGAGAATATTTACAATCTAATTCTCCTTCTCTCAGAAGCCACATGTCACTTCTGCTGGGGACATTCAAGCCCAGCTGTCCAGGAAGACCCTAAGCTACACATTTGTAGGGAAGAAATTGAGGAAGAGGAGAACTTCCTGTTATACTGGCAAGGGTTCTGTCCAAGAGGGCGGGTCCCTGGAGACAGCAGGATGTCAGTAGTCAGTAAGACACTAACTAAATGAATGAGGGAGGGCCTGGAGTGTTCCAGAAAACATACTCCCTTTTTACAGACTAGGAAACTGAGGTGGGACTGACTGAGTACCCAGTGCCTTGAAATCTAGCCGTAAGGCCTCTGTACTCAGGGCCCCTCCCTGGGTAAAGTGGCCTCTGGAATGTCCCCGGGGACTGGGTCCAAGGACTGCTCCGAAGCTGGAATTCCTAGCCCCACCTCCTCCTTAGTACATATTTCTAACTCCTGGGGCTCAGTAAGGGCAAGCCGAAGGCTCCTGGTCATAGGGTACCACTGGAAGAATGTACTGGAAGCCTGCTGGTAGGGTCCTCCTCACCCATACTCTGATGATCCAGAGTCCCTCAGGGCTTTTAGAATACAGGAGGTTTGTGAATGAGTGTGGGGTTCCTCTAACTAACTTCTTAGCCTTTGGGGCCAGCTTCAGGCTGCCCTCTCCAGGCCCAGAGGGAGCAAGTGATCCAGGTAAGATGACCCAGAAAAGGAATAGCCTGGGGTCAAAGCAGCTGGACCTTTCCTCCCAAGCAGCTGCTGAGTTACACAGCCAAAATACCTGCTCCCTACTCTGAGGCTCCAGGGGCAGGGAGGCATGTAGGATGGTTTCTCCAGCCCTGTTTTGAGCAATGGGAATAAAGTAAGCAGATGTCTTGAGCTAGCCCTCAAACAAGAGAATGCTTGCTGGTACCAAGAAGGAAAGCAAAGGATTTCTTTAGGGCTGGCTGGGTGGCTCGGTGTAGAAAGGTGCTTGTCTCCAAGCCTCACTACCTGAGTTCAGTCTCTGGGATCCCCCAAGTTGACCTCTGACCTCCATGTTAGAACTGGGCCATGTATGCCCCCCCACCCAGACATAAATCAATGGAGGGTTTTTGTCTGTTTGTTGATGTTGTTTGCCTTTGAGACAGGGTCTCACTGTGTAACTCCAACTGGCCTGGAACTTGCTACACAGACTAAGCTGGTGTCAAACTCACAGAGATCCACCTGCCTCTGCCTCCTGAATGCTGGGATTAAAGGTGTATGCCACCATGCCCTGGCTCTAAAACATTTTTAAAAATTTTTTTTTTTTATTTTCCAGAGTTGAAGACCGAACCGAGGGCCTTGTGCTTGCTAGGCAAGTGCTCTACCATTGAGCTAAATCCCCACCCCTAAAACATTTTTTAAAGGTTAATTTATTGCTTTTTTTTTTTTTTTTTTTTTTTTTTTGGTTTTTCGAGACAGGGTTTCTCTGTGTAGCTTTGCGCCTTTCCTGGAACTCGCTTTGGAGACCAGACTGGCCTCGAACTCACAGAGATCTGCCTGGCTCTGCCTCCCGAGTGCTGGGATTAAAGGCGTGCGCCACCACCGCCCGGCTAATTTATTACTTTTATTTATGTGTATGTATGTGTGCCTACAGGAGTTTATGGGCACCATATGAATGCAGATGCCAGAGAGTTGAAAGCCACCTCATGAGGGTGTTGGGAACGGAACTCAGGTTCTCTGCAAGAGCAGTTAGTATTCTTAGCCACTGAGCCATCTCTCCAGCCCTCCCAACCCCCCAAAAAATTTTTAAAGGTTTCTACCAGGCAGTGGTGGCGCAAGCTTTTAATATCAGCACTTGGGAGGCAGAGGCAGGCAGATCTCTGTGAGTTCAAGGTAGGCTGGTCTATATATAGAGTGAGTTCCAGGATAGCTAGGGCTACACAGAGAAACCCTGTCTCAATCAACCCATCAATCAATAAGGTTTCTGTCGGAAGGGCACATGGTGAGGGTGCTTTTTAAATCTTTGTTATTTATATTACATTTAGTTATTTGTGTGTATGTGCCCCAGCAAACCCGTGGAGATTAGAGGACAAAGCCTGGGAGGCAGCTCTCCCCTTCTACCATGCAGGGCCCAGGAATCAGACTTTGTGGCAAGAGCTGGAACCCCTGAGCCGTCTCACTAGCTTTTTTGTCTTTCTTTGTTTTAGATTCTCATAGGCCTGGCTGGCTTTGAATCCCTGATCACTGGGTCCCCACCACTGGATGACACAGACATGTCCCACCATGCCCAGCTGTTGTTTTTGTCTTGAAACAGGGTCTCACAAGGCTGATGACCTGAAGCAGCTGTGTCGGGAAGACAATGGCCTTGACCCAACTCTTCTTTTTTAAGATTTATTTTGTGCCCCTGGAACTGGAATTACAGGCAGTTGTGAGCTACCTGTTTTGGGTGCTGGAACCGAACCCAGGTCCTCTGCAAGAGCAGTTAAGTGCTCTTAACCACTGAGCCATCTCTCTAACTTCTGACCTTGAACTCGTGACCCTCTAGTCCGAGTTCTAGATCCACCTTCCCATCACAGGAAACATTACCACATTCACACTCAGTTTCCACAGGATTGATAAACCTTGTATGTGTGTATAACACATGACAACATGAAGAGTCAGGGCCCTCTTTCCACTACATGGGTTGCTGGGGATTGAACTCAGGTCATCAGGCTTGGTGGCAAGCTTCTTTATCCACTGAGACATCTCACTGGCCCACGTTTGGTTTTCTTTTTTTAAATAATTTATTCATTCATGTGCATTGGTATTTTGCATTGGTATTTGCCTGCGTGTTTGTAGGTGTGAGAGTGTATGGTCCCCTGGAACTGAAGTCACAGACAGTCATGAGCTGCTATGTGGGTCCTCTGGAAGAGGAGTCAGTGCTCTAAACTGCTGAGTCCATGTTTGCTTTTCTTTAAGGCAAGTTCTCAAACTGTAGGGCAGCCTGGCCTCAAACTCACAGCCCAGTGCTGAGATTAGAAGCCCACTCCACTGCCCCAGCCAGGAACTGGGGAACTTCTTAGACTTCTTGGGAGAGTTTTGAAAAATCCTTTTAAAAACTACCTTCTGTCTTGGTCCCCTAGGGCACCGGGAAAACCAGCCCCACCCTTCTGGGGAGTTCCCACACTTGCAAATTCAAAGTGATGTATTCAGAAACAGAAAAGAAACTTCCAGGTCTCCCCCTGCACACACACCAGTAGAGCCCTTTCTCTTTGTCCTGTGGTGGGCAGGACTCCTGTCCCTGCTGCAGTTGGAAACATCACCCAGTGCTCAGTGGAAAGGCAGTCACAGGGATGGAGGGAAGCTAGGGTATCCACTTATCACTGGATCTAAATTAACAGCCTGTGCCGGGCGGTGGTGGCGCACGCCTTTAATCCCAGCACTCGGGAGGCAGAGCCAGGAGGATCTCTATGAGTTCGAGGCCAGCCTGGACTACCAAGTGAGTTCCAGGAAAGGCGCAAAGCTACACAGAGAAACCCTGTCTCGAAAAATCAAAAAAAAAAAAAAAAAAATTAACAGCCTGCAAGGGGGTGGCCACCCGCTTGATGTCACTGGAAGGCTAAGGCATTCCTGGGGACCTTGGTCTCTTCAGGTTGTCCAGGAACTTAGAATGCTCAATCAAGATGATCACCAGTTCAAGGCCTGCCTAGGGTACATAGAAAGCCTGTTTTGCCAGGCGGTGGTGGCGCATACCTTTAATCCCAGCACTCAGGAGGCTGAGCCAGGTGGATCTCTGTGAGTTTGAGGCCAGCCGGGTCTACAAAGCGAGATCCAGGACAGGCACCAAAACTACACAGAGAAACCCTGTCTTGAAAAAAAATAAAGAAAAGAAAAGAAAGCCTATCTCAAAGAGAGATAGAAGAGAGTTGGAAGAAATAGTTCAGTGGTAGAGCACCTGCCTAGAATCCCCCAGTGAGGGGCTGGGGTGTGACTCAGTGGTAGAGCACCTGCCTAGAATCCCCCAGTGAGGGGCTGGGGTGTGACTCAGTGGTAGAGCACCTGCCTAGATCCTCACACTGAGGAGCTGAGGGTGTGGCACAGCATGTGTAGTCCCTAGCTCATGTTGGACTTTGTGGTGCAGATATTTAATCTTAGCATTCAGGACACAGAGGCAGGAAGATCTCTGAGTTCCAGGACAGCCAGGGCTGTTATACAGAGAAACCCTGTCTTGAAAATCCAGAAGAAAAAAAAAAAAGCCCTGCGTGGTGGCCTAGGCTTTTAATCCCAGCACTTGGAAGACAGAGGCAGATGGATCTCTGTGAGTTGGAGGCCAGACTGTTCGAGGACAGCCAAAGCTACATAGTGAGACCCTGTCTCAAAAAACAAACGAACAAAAACCACTGCCTGTCCCAGATTTGGGGGTATATTTGGAAATGCCTCTCACAAGTGGAGAAGCGAAGTTTACCTAGGGGGATGCCAGCATGGAGGAAGTGGGATTGGGGGGCGGGGAGAGTTGGGTAGATGTAGGTGTGTCTGGCCACAGCTGACTCATAAGCTGAGCCCTAGGGGTCAGCCTGTGCCTCAGTCCTGGTCTCCCAGCCTGCTGAGGGCCTACAGGATACTGGGTGCTACCCCTAGCTTACCACACCCCTACCCAGTCAGCTGGAATCTCCCCATTCCTTAGATGAGCAAACGAGACAGTATAAGACCTATCACTTCAGCTATTCCAGGGGCTGAGGCAGGATGATTGGGAGAATTGGAGGCCAAACTATCAATCTAAAAAAAATAAAAAATTAACTAGGCATGGTAGTGCATGCCTATAATCCCAGCACTTGGGAGGCAGAGGCAGGTGGGTCTCTGTGAGTTCGAGGCCAGCCTGTTCTACAGAGTGAGTTTCAGGACAGCTAGGACTGTATGAGACCCTGTCTCAAAAAACAAAATGAGGCTGAGGATGGGAGACATGAGGTGTGGAGTGGGATGGAAAATGTATCAGATGCCTGGGGGAAATGACAGAGAAAAGTAAAGGGGAGCTGAAGGGAGAAGTTGAGGTGCTTATGTGTATATGTTTACATATATGAAAATTTCAAGCCGAGTATGGTGGTGCATGCCTTTAATCCTAGCACTCAGGAGACAGACAAGTAGATCTCTGTCAGTTAGAGGCTAGCCTGGTCTATAAAGTGAGTTCTAGGACAACAGTCAAGGCTACATAGAAAAACCCTGTTTTTTAAAAAAACATACCCCGGGCAGTGGTGGTGCACGCCTTTAATCCCAGGACTTGGGAGGCAGAGGCAGGCGGATCTCTGTGAGTTCAAGGCCAGCCTGGTCTACAGAGCGTGATCCAGGAAAGGCGCAAAGCTACACAGAGAAACCCTGTCTCAAAAAACAAAACAAAACAAACAAAAAACTAAAATAAATAAATAAATAGACAAACAAGCACAAATAAATAAGGAGATGGCAGTGGTCAAGAACATTTATTACTCTTGTAGAAAGGACCAGGATTAAGTTCTCAGCATTCACAACCATCTGTAACTCCAGTTCCAGGGGATCTGATGCCCAGTCTGTACCAGCACATGCATGGTACACACACAAATAAATAGGCAAAGTCCTCCCACACATAAAAGAAAATAAATCTGAAAAGCACTACATAAGTAAATAAATAAAAAGGGCTGGTAAGTCAGTCATGCTCATTCATTCTTGTAAGCCAGTCACTTGGAAGAATGGCACAGGATTGTACAGAGACCAATGGGTCTGCATTGTGAGTTCCAGGTCAAGCTAGGCTATAGATCCGGACACCATCTCAAAAACACACAAACAAGGACCGGGATGCGGCTCAGTTGGTGGAGTGCTTGCCTCCAAGCACAAAGCTTGGGGTGCCTTCCTCAGCTCCACGTAAAACAGGTATGGTGGCATATCTGTAATCTGGGCATTCAACAGGTGGAGACAGGAGGATTGGAACAAAGTCATCTCCAACTACATAGGGAGTTCCAGGGCAGTCTGGGCTCCACAAAATCCTGTTTCAAATAAATTAATATGTTAACAATGTAAAGTGCTGTAAGGCCAGTGAGATGGCCCAAGTAGATAAAGGTCCTCATCCAGCAGACCTGACAACCTGTTTCTCAAAAGAGGTCTTCCTACCTCCATGTGCTTGCCATGACAGGTCTGTGGCCACATACACATCACACACACTATTGATACAATTTAAATTTTTTTTTTCCGAGACAGGTTTCTCTGTGTAGCTTTGCACCTTTCCTGGAACTCACTTTGTAGCCCAGGCTGGCCTCAAACTCACAGAGATCTGCCTGCCTCTGCTGGGACTAAAGGTGTGTGCCACCACTGCCCAGCTGATACAATTTTAAATTTAAGTTAAAACATTTTTAAGACAGGTTCTCACTTTGTAGAGTTGGCCAGCCTGGAACTCTTGATGTAGACCAGGCAGGCCTTGAACTCCTAGAGGTCTGCTTACCTCTGTCTCCTGTGTGCTGTGTGTAATTAAAGGCATGCACTACTATGCCTGACTTAGAAAACAAAAAATTAAGATGGTGGGGATGTTGCTCAGTGGTAGAGCACTTGCTTGGCATATAAAGACCCTGTACTTAAATCCTAGTTTTCGGACAGCATATGCTGCATGAGATCCTGTGACCTACAAGATGGCTCAGTGGTGCTTGGCACCAAACCTGAGGACATGAGTTCAATCCCCTGAATCCACATGATGGAAGGAGAGAGCCTACTCCTTCAAGCTGTCATCTGACCTCTAGTCATACATAAACTGTGGCTATTTCAAGTATTCATACAATAAAAATAAATGTAATTTATAAAACAAAGCCAGGGGCTGGAGAGATGGCTCATCAGTTAAAAGCACTGGCTGCTCTTCTGAAGACCCAGGTTCAACTCCCAGCACCCACTTGGCAGTTCCAGGGGACCCAACATCCTCACTCAGACATACATGCAGGCATAACACTAATGCACATAAAACTAAAAATAAATAGATTACTAAAAAACAAAAAACAAAGCCAGACGATAGTGGCTGACACCTTTAATCCCAGAACTCGGGAGGCAGAGGCAGGTAGATCTCTATGACTTCCAGAACAGCCAGGGCTACCCAGAGAAACACTGTCTCAAAAACAAACAAACAAACAAACAAACAAAAAACCCCAACCAAGCCAGGCAGTGGTGGTGCATGCCTTTAATTCCAGCACTTGGGAGGCAGAGGCAGGCGGATCTCTTTGAGTTCGAGGCCAGCCTGGACTACCAAGTGAGTTCCAGGAAAGGCGCAAAGCTACACAGAGAAACCCTGTCTCGAAAACCCAAAAAAAAACAAAACAAAACAAAAAAAACCCAAAAAAACACCCAACCAACTAAACAAAGAAACAAACAAAAACAAAAAAACCCAAATAAAACAAGACAAAGAGCTGAAGAGATGCCTCAGTGGTTAAGAGCACTCACATGATAGGTCAAAATTGTAACGGCAGTCCTAGGGAATCCAAAACCTTCTTTTAGCCTCTAAGGGTACTGGATATACATGTGATACACAGACATATGTGTAGGCAAAACACCCATGCACACAGAATAAAACAAAAAAACTCCTTAAAAAAAAAAGCAAAGAAGCAATAAAATAATATACACCACACAGTCTGGCTATCACTGGAATATACCAGAACTTAATTGGGGCCTAGCACAGTACCATAGCAAGCCTTTGGGCCCTTCACAGAGTCCTAGATTTTGGGGTGCTGCTGTTTTCAAGGCCCAGTTCAATGGGCACACAGAGGCTCTACAATGCTGCCTCTTGCAGCCACAGGGCCTGGGCCTGGCCCAAGTTTGGAAACTTGATCAGCTGCAGATGGGTCACCTTCTAACTAGGACTTTCCCAGCCAGAAATCTCAACCTCTTTCTGGGCTGGCCAGGAACTGGAGCTGTCTGATGGAGAACCGGCCTGGCCCAGCTATCTGTACTTCTAGAATGCCTGGCCCCATGCCAGCTGTTGGGGGCCACAGGGGACATGCAGCCATACACTACTTGGTAGAGCTTAATCTTGGCTTTGTGGGTTTTTGTTGTTGTTGTTTGCTTGTTTGTTTGGTTTTGCTTTTTTTGAGACAGAGTCTTGCTATTTAGTCCTGGTTGGCCTGGGACTCACTCTGTAGACCAGGCTGGCCTCAAACTCACAGAGATATGCTTGCCTCTGCCTCCAGAGTGCTGAGATTAAAAAACCAATTTTTGATGGGCGGTGGTGGCGCAAGCTTTTAATCCCACTCAGCACTTGGGAGGCAGAGGCTGGTGGATCTCTGTGAGTTGGAGGCCAGCCTTGTCTACAAAGTGAGTTCTGGGACAGCCAGGGGTACACAGAGAAATCCTGTTTTGAAAAACCAAAATCAATCAAACAAACAAACGAAAAGACAAAGTCAACTTGCAGCACTCAGATGTGTTGCACAGGCAGAGGGTACAGATGTACCTGAGGCTGGGGACCAGTTCATGGAGGGACCAGCCTGGAGAAATGATCCAGACCCGTGTTGGACTCTGTGGCAAACCAGTTTTGCACAGTGCCAGGGGCCAGAACCTTTGCCTTGATCAGCCCAGAGCAGCCAGGAGCATATCTGTTCCTCCTTCCCGTGTTCACAGAATAGTCCATGGTGGATCCTGGCCTTTCTTTCTGTGAGCCACTTCAGGCTTTGTGTCAAGAAGGATTCAGCTGTGTCTCCCACTGATGTCACCCGGGTCCGGATGTCCTTGAAAGGTCACTCGATCTCTCTGAGCCCACAGGATCTGCAAAAATCTGGGTTTTTTTTTTTTTTTTTTTTTTTTTTTTTTTGTTTTTGTTTTTGTTTTGGAGGTCATAGTGTTTCATCACAGTCCCTGAAGAGAGCCCAGGTGAGGCTATTGGTGAAAGTGCAGCCCAGTTGCCGCAAGAGAGCCTAGCATTCTGGGGATACCTGCACAAGAGGACAACCACCAAGAACAGCCTTGGCTGTGAAGTGGAGCCAGCCAGAGCCTAGAAAACAAGCTGTGTGTGCTGCAGAGGGCAGAGCCAGAGAAGAGACCTAAGCCCTTTGGAGGAGCTCAGAGGATCCTGAGTCAATCCCAGACATTGGACATTTATTTATGCAGTTGGAATTTGGTTTTGCTTTGATTTGATTATGATGGTGCCCTGGTTCTTCCCTCTTCAAGTAAGGAAGTATTTAACTTTTTTTTTTTTTTTTAATCAGAGCCCACAGTTGAGAGACTTGAACTCCTAAAAGAGATTTTGGAGTTTTGCAGGTTTTTTTTAAAGAGACTGAATTTTCTTTTTTCTGTTTTTTTGTTTTGTTTTGTTTTGTTTTGTTTTGTTTGTTTGAGACAGGGTTCCTCCATAGCTCTGCCTATCCTGGAACTCTGTAGACCAGACTCACCTGGAACTCAGAGATTCCCCTGCCTCTGCTTCCCAAGTGCTAGGATTAAAGACATATACCACCACCGGAGACTGAATTTTTAAAGTATTTTAATTTTTTAAATTTATTTTATTTTTATTTTATGTGCATTGGTATTTTGCCTGTATGTATATCTGTGTGAGGGTGTCAAGTCCCCAGGAATTGGAGTTACAGAGAATTGTGAGCTGCCATGTGGGTGCTGAGAATTGAACCCGGGTCCTCTGGAAGAGCAGTCAGTGCTCTTAACCGCTGAGCCATCTCTCCAGCGCAAGCATTTTAATTTTTAAGACTGTGGGACTTTTTAAGTTTGTAAAATGTTTTATATTGTGATGTTTATAATAATGTGAGGTCTTGGGGATGAACAAGAAAGTGAAGGTTGTGGCTTAACAGTGATGGTTTTGTGTGTCACATTCTGGGGCTAGTTTTATGTCAACTTAATGCAAGCTAAAGTCATCTGAGAGGAGGGAGCCTCCATTGAGAAACTGCCTCCAGAAGACCAGGCTGTAGGCAAGCCTGGAGGGCATCTTTTTAATGAATGATTGATGGGGGAGGGCCTAGCTCATTGTGGATGATGCCATCCCTAAGCTGGTGATACTGGGTTCTATGAGAAACCCAGTGAGCGAGCCAATAAGCAGCACCCTTCCATGACCCCTGCATCAGCTCCTGCCTCCAGGTTTCTGCCCTGTTTGAGTTCCTGTCCTGACTTCCTCCAATGACAAACTACACTGTGGACACTTAAGCCAAATAAACCCTTTTCTCCCCACATTGTTTTTGGTCAGGATGTTTCATCACAGCAAGAGTAAACCAACTAAGACAATCCTGTCATTTGATGGCTCAGTGGTTAAGAGCCCTGGCTGCTCTTGCAGAGGACCCAGGGTTAGATTCCCTGCACCCACGTGGTAGCTTGCAAACATCTGTAACTCTAGTTCCAGAGGATCCAGTGACCTCTTTTGACCTCCATGTGCACTGGCACCAGACATGCAAGTGGTGCAGACATACATACATGCAGGCAGAGCACTACACATAAAATACAACTGAAAAATATTAACAATAAGATATACTAAATGCATAAATCTATACTAATACAATAAATGATTTTATATTTAAAATAAGTAAATAAAAGCTTCTTTGTCCTTCCCTGTGTCTTCAGGGACTGAGGCTGCACTACATACCGAGCCCTGTCTCCTGTAGACCCCCGACATGGCCAGGCAGTGTCTTTTTTATGTTGTGTTTCTGTTTGGAAGGACTGAAGGAAAGAAGGAAGGAAGGAAAGAAGGAAGGAAGGAAAGAAGGAAGGAAGGAAGGAAGGAAGGAAGGAAGGAAGGAAGGAGGGATGGAGGAAGAACTGACTCAGTGTGGTATCAAAAGGGGCAGGACAAGATGAGGCTGTGTGGTGACTGTCTGGGGAGGTGTCCCTATCCAAGAGGGTGTGACAGCCCTGGCAGGGAGTGTGTCTGACGCAGGACAGCTGATGGGACAGGGAGGAAAAGACTAAGCCAGCATGGTGCTTATACTCCACAGCGGATGTTGGCAGCAGGGAGCAGGGGTGTGTCACAGGAAGTCCTGAGCTCTGTGAGCAGCCACTGACTCACCACAGTCCTCACAGTTCAGACTCCAGCCTCACTCTCCAGGGGCCCCCAGGGAAAGCAATCAAGTCTGATATCTCAGAATGTGGGAGAGGCCAGGCCAGACTGTGTAGCTGGGAGGGTGCCTTTCTAAAGGTCAAAAGTCTTTGGGGGTGGGTTTTACAGTCTGAATAGGAGTAATAGGAGTCCACCAAGGAGTGAATTTGAAGGAGGGGTTGACAGAAGGGAATGTTGGGGAACTAGGAGCTCCTGACACTTTAGGAAGTGTCTAGAGGGGCTTTCCTGAGATGGACTGGGCACAATATTATTCTTGTGTTGGCCAACACCCATGCTGTCCATATCCATGGAAGTTCCACCTGAGAAAGAACCCAACCAGGTGAGGGTTGGGCGGCTGTGGGAGTTTGCTGGGGAGTGCTCATAGCACTGCCTGCACCTCCCCTTTTGATACTGATCATTCAGGGACACAGTTTGGGAGAGGAAGGTCAGAAGGGACATCATATCCTTGGCTCTGAGAGGATGTGCTCGGCTTCAAGTTGAGGTTCCATTTTCTGGCAGGGAAGTGGAGGCTCCCATGCCTTTGTTCAGCTTGAACTCTAGTGATTACAGGGGTAAGAGTGAGGTGTGGCTGGAGAGATGGCTCAGCAGGGTAGAACACTGGTTCCAGAGGACCTGGGTTTGATTCCCAGCACCCACATGGCAGCTCATAACTATATGTAAGTCTAGTTCCAGGGGATCTCACAGCATCTTCTGGCCTGCCTCCACAGGCACCAAGCATGAAAGTGGGGCACAGACATGCGTAACGAAATAACACCCATCCACACAAAATGAAAATTTCAGAAACACAAGGTGGGGGCTATCCTGAGGTTGGGCACTCAGATACAGGTGGACTCAGTACCTCAGGAACTTGACAGAGGCTGGTGATGTCTCAATTGGTAGAGTGTTTACCCAACAGCCAGTGAGCCCTAGGTTCTAGTTCCACACCACTGTAATGTCAGCCTTGGGGAGGGAGAGACCAGAGGATTGAAAGGGCAAGGTTGTCCTTGGTTCCACAGAAGGTTTGAGGCTAGCCTAGGCTACATGAGAACCTGTCTCAAAACTAAAGAACTTGGTGGAAAATGGAAACCATGTCTCAGCACAGAAAAAGACGGAGACAGGATGACAAGATGGCTCACTAAGTAAGACTACGTGCCACAAAGCCTAACGACTTGAGTTTGATCTGTGGGACACACAGAGTGGAAGGAGAGACCTGACTCCTGAAAGTTGTCCTCTGACCTCCATACACACGTGCCTTGGCCTCCAGAACCCACACACATACAATACACCCACAGGACAGATTGTCACATAAGGCCACCCAGCAAAATGTGGAACTCAGCCAGGTGGTGATAAAGTACTCTAGGAGGCTGGCGATTTGCTGGTGTCCTCAGATGCCTGGGGCAAGGATGTTCTTTGGTACAGGGCTGGTCAGGGCTCTCTGCAACTGGGACTTTGCCCTTAGAGGGTACTAGGAAGCCACTGAGAGTGCTTGAGGAGGCAAGGGGCAGGGCGGCGAGTGTTTCAGAAAGTCCGAAGGGACAAAAGGAGGAGCCCAGTGGGTAAAGGCACTTACTGCCAAGACTAGTATCCTAAGTTCGATCCCCAGAACCCACATGATAGAAGAAAAGAACTCCAGGTCTGCAAGTTATCCTCTGCCTTGTCTGAGTGTGTGTCAGCGCATGCACAAACTCATGGCTGCAACAATAAAGAAGTGAATAAATAAGTGTGACAAAAGGGCCTAAGAAGACTGGGGATTGAACTCAGTGGAAGAGAACTGGCTTAGCATGAGAAGGCCCTGGGTCTGCAAAATTAAAAATAACACTAATAAAATATAATGAGATTAATAGAGCTGAAGAGATCTTGGGAACCTTGGGTTTTTAAAAATATGATGGTCTGGAGAGATGACTCAACAGTTAAGAGCATTTGCTGCTGTTGCTTTTGTAGAAGACCTGGGTTCAGTTCTCAGCACCCACATCTGATACCCTCTTCTGATTTCCATGGGCACCAAGCATGCATGCGGGCAAAACACTCACACATAAAAGAAAATGAATACATTGAGTAAAATCTTTTTAAAATATATGTACTTATTTCATTTTGCATATATGTTGTGTGCCCGAGTGTATGTATGTGTACTACATGTATGCAGGAGCCCTCAGGTCAGAAAGGGTATCGATTTCCTGGAACTAGAGTTATAGGCAGATGTAAGCAGCCATGTGGGTGCTGGGAACTGAACCCAGGCCATCTGCGAGAGCAGCAATGGCTCCCAACTGCTGAACCCCAGGAGACCTTGAATTTTAGGTTTTGCTCTTGTTGAGTCCAGATCTGTTTGTGTTGTTAGTAGCCAAAGCCCTGAGGTGCCCGGGAGAACTGCCTGTGTATCTTATGTAGTCTTTTCACTTTTTGCGTGCTTTGCAATTTGGAGCAGGTTTCCTCTGAGCATGGAAACCTCAGAGGTAGGCAGTGCAGGTATTTCAGGGCTGTGGGTCCCTTGCTCCACCATGGAGGTCTGGGACCTCTCTGGAGCGTTGGGTGTGGCTATGTAAACCTGGGTGAAGTGAAGAGGTATTGAGTCTCACCCGAGAGTTTTTGTCCCTTGGCAGCTGGCCGGATACCTCTAAGGTTGTCAAGGGCTGGGCCTGGAGGAACAAGCCTGTCAACCCAGCTATGAGGGAGGCTGAGGCAGGAAGAACAAAACTTCAAAGCTACACAGTGAGTTCAAGGGCAGTCTGGGTAACTTAATGAGACCCCTATCTCAAAATTAAAAGTACTAAGAGGGCTGGGGTGAGGCTCAGTGGTGGGGTACCTGTTTAGAATCCCCAGTGAGGGCTGGAGGCATGGCTCGGTGGTGGAGCACCTGCCTAGCATTTCTCTGTTCCTGGATTCCATCCCCAAAGCTGCCAGCAAAACCTCAGAAATTTCAAGCTGTTTGATTACTGCTCATTCCTGGGAGGAGCCCAGGCCATCTGCCTGGAAGGAGGGGCAAAGACAGGTGGGGAAGAGTGTTCAGGGGTCACCTGATGAGCTAAGTTTCCTGGTTAGGTGATAGATAATCCAGACCCAGGGGCCCTTGAGCCCAGGGCAGAGAGCAAAGGGTAAAGAGTTGGGACACCAGGTAGTCTCCGCCTGTCATCAGGACTGTGGAATATTACCTACACTTGTGATAGTCACTCTTCCCTGAGGGTGTGCCAGGTATGGCGCCAGCCTCCAGCTGAGCTTGCTGCTTCTTGCACACCCCTCATCCCCACCCCAGTCACTCAGGCCCTGGGGGCAAGAAAAGATATTTGCTAAGAGTTTCAGAAAGGCCAGGCACAGAATTTTTTTTTTTTTTTGTTTTTGTTTTTTCGTTTGTTTTTGTATTTTTGGCATAGTCAAAAGCTGAGGCAGGAGAATAGCTGGGGGTTAAAGTCCAGCTAGAATTACCAAGTGAGTTCCATATCAGAATACAGAGAACCAGTCTCAAGAAAGAAAACACTATAATAAATAAGGTTAGGTAGCCAGGTGGTGGTGGCTCACTCCTTTAATCCCAGCTCTCTGGGAGGCAGAAGCAGAGGCAGGCGGATCTCAGTCAGTTCGAGGCCAGTTTGGTCTACAAAGCAAATTCCAGGACAGCCAGAGCTACACAGAGAAATTCTGTCTCAAACAAACAAACAAACAAACAAACAAACAAAAAACAAAGGAAAAAACAAAACAAAACCAAACCCAAATAACCCCTTCAAAAACAATTCCAGCAGCATTCAGACTGAGTGGGCTGAGACTGTTGGGGGTCAGACAAGCCTGGGAACTCTAAGAACAGTGCTGGCGTGGCTGCGGTAGTGAAGACAGCCAGAGTCCTAGAGCAGCAGGGAGACAGCTTCTGAGTGTGGGAACAGGGGGCTGGATTGGGGGCTGTCTCCTGAGAAATCACAGCCTGGGATCTTGGATGTGGCTCTGTGTCCAGCGCTAGAAGCCTTGGCCATCTCTTGGCCTGCTGTCACTGGCCACACATGGGGACCCTTCCTGGGAGTACTCAGGACAGTGCTGATACTTGTCAGGGACCCACACCCGTCAGGGACAGAACCACCACACTCCTCCTCCTGGGCCTGTACTCTGCCCTCTCAGCCCTGGGACTCCCAACAGTACGATAATGGAGGGAGGGTCTGGCTTTAGATGGCACATCCCACTCCCCACCCCCACTCCTCTCACACCCCACACCCCCCAATCAGGGTGACAAGGGAGCTGGGCTGCCATACAGAGAACTCTTTTTTTTTTTGGTTTTTCCAGACAGGGTTTCTCTGTGTAGCTTTGGAGCCTGTCCTGGAACTCACTCTGTAGCCCAGGCTGGCCTCAAACTCACAGAGATCTGCCTGCCTCTGCCTCCCGAGTGCTGGGATTAAAGGTATGTGCCACCACCACCCGGCAAGAACTCTTGATGGGAGTTGAGGAGAATCCCGAGGCTGTTAGGGGACTGAAGAACCCCAGTGGAAGGAGTTCCCCTTTTTTCTCTTGAGACAGAGTCACACTAAATTGCTGAGGCCGATTTTGACTTCTGGTCCTCCTGCTTCAGTAGTAACTGAGATAACAGGCTTTGGCCACCAGGCTCGGCTGGATTTTTGCTGTCAGTGTTATTCTTTTTTTTTTTTTTTTTTTTTTGGAACCCAGGACCAGGGACTTAGGTTGGAATTCACTGGCTCAAAAGCACAGGGCCAGGGCTTTGGGGCAGGTTACTACCTCTTATCAGATGCTAATCCCACGGGCTCATGTGGGCCTGGCTTGGCGCCTACTGAATGTCCTCTGGCTATCTCAGTCCCAGGGCTATCTCAGTTCTGGAGATAAGGCCAGCAGCCCCCTGCCTGTCCCTGTCCAGCACATCGTGGCCCAGGCTCCCTGCAGGCCCAGGCCAGTCCCTACCCCACCCCCTCAGCTGGCCCAGCCCACTTGGCCTAACTTCCTCTCCTTAAAAGGCTAAGTTTGGGAGAAGAGTAGGGAGGGGGCTCTGGAGCCTCAAATCAGCTGTCCCCTCTACCCCGAGGGAGCAGGGGACCAACCTGGGGAAACAGGCTAAGACCCCAGCAGCTGGGGCTCATGAAATCCCTGTCTGGGTCCCCACTACAGGCTCCTGCATAGGACCTTGAGGTCATTCTCTCTTTATCTCCTCTCTCCATTCCAAACTGTCCTTTTGAAGAAGATATTGAGGCCCCAGGGTGTCCAGGCCTGGGCAGTGGAGTTGTGGTGGTTGGGGTGTCACAGGCAGGGGCCTAGGACAGAACAGCAAAAGATGTCCTGGGGCTCCAAGGGGCTACCTTAAGCGTACTTTTTCTTTCTCTCTCTCTTTTTTTTTTAAATGCTGAAGATTGAACCCAGGGTCTTGTACATACCAAGAGTTCTATCACACTGAGCAATATCCTCAGGCCTCTTTTCCGTTTTTCCTCTTGGGACAGAGTCACACTCAGTTGCCAGGGCCGGCTTTGAACTTCCAATCCTCCTGCCTCAGTAGTAAGTGAGACAGCAGCTTGCGCTGCCAGACCCATCTGGGTTTTTGCTGTTGTTATTGTTCTCTGTCTTGTGTTTGTTTGAGACGAGCTAGCTCTGTAGCCCTGGTTAGCCTAGAACTTGGTGTATCGATCAGGCTGGCCCCAAACTTGTAGTGGTCCTCTTGGCTCTGCCTTCAAAGTGCCATGTCTACAGGTGAGGGCCACCATGCCTCGCTTCTATTTTGTTTTCTGTTTGTTTGTTTGTTTTTTGTTTGAGTCAGTCTTGCTCTGAAATGAGACTGGCCTCAAACTCACTGTGTAGTCCCAGCTGGCCTCGGACTCATGGCAGTCCTTCTGCTTCAACCTCTCCAGTGCTGGGATTACAGGTGAGTCACCACACCCAACTCTGCTACTTTTGCTCACAGTTTCAGTTTCTCTGTTTGTCAGCTGGTGGTGCTGCCTGTCAAACTCAAACCCCAAGTCCCTCTGGAGGATCTGAGTGTCTACTCCTCTAAGACAATAGAGAACAGATCCAGGGAGGCCAGGGTAAAAACCCTGGGAGTCAATCATGCAGCCTGACTTGATGGTGCATGCCTCTCCAACTAGTTACTTGAGAGGCCAACGAGCAGGAGTACATCTTGAGTTCCAGGACAGCCTGGTCAACTTAGTGTGGCTCTGTCCTAAGATAACAAGTATAAAGAGGGCTGAAGAGCAGTGACTTAGCTCCCTTGGTAGAGCACTTGCCTAACACTCGTGAGCTGTGGGGTTCAGAACCTCAGCACACTGTGGAATAAACCGGATGTGATAATGCATATCCATAATGCTTGTACTTGGGAGGTGAAGAATGAAGGATCAGAAAGTAGTGGTCATCCTTGCCTACATAGGGAGTTCAAGGCTAGCCTGGGCTATGTGAGACCCAATCTCAAAAACAAATAAATGATAAGGGCTAGAGAGATGCCTCAGCAGTTAAGAGCACTTGCTGCTCTTGCAGAGGACCTGAGTTTGGTTCCTGGCACCCATGTTAAGTGACTCACAACTGCCTATAACTAGTTCCAGGGGATCCCATGTCTCTGGCCTCCAAGGGCATCCACATACAAACACACATACACAGAATCAAACATAAAATAAGTGGCCAGACGTACATTGACATTCCACAGCAGGCAGAACATTTACTCACGGAGTTCTAGGCCAGCCAGGTCTACATGAGACCCTATTCCACCCCTCAACCACCAAATAAATAAATAAATAAATAAATAAATAAATAAATAAATAAATAAATAAATAAATACATTTTAGCTGGGTGTGGTGGCTTTAATCCCAGCACTTGGGAGGCAGAGGCAGGCAGATCTCTGTGATTTCAAAAGCCAGTCTCATCTACATATGAAGTTCCAAGCCAGTCAAGGCTAAATAGTAAAACTTTTTTTTACCCCGAGACAGGGTTTCTCTGTGTAGTTTTGGTGCCTGTCCTGGAGCTCACTCTGTAGACCAGGCTGGCCTCGAACTCACAGAGATCCGCCTGACTTTACCTCCCAAGTGCTGGGATCAAAGGCGTGTGCCACCGCCCGCCCAGTCTGAAACTTTGTTTTTTTTTTGGTTTTTCGAGACAGGGTTTCTCTGTGTAGCTTTGCGCCTTTCCTGGAACTCACTTGGTAGCCCAGGCTGGCCTCGAACTCACAGAGATCCGCCCGGCTCTGCCTCCCGAGTGCTGGGATTAAAGGCGTGCGCCACCACCGCCCGGCAACTTTGTTGTTTTTTTTGTGGTTTTTGGAGACAGGCTTTCTCTGTGTAACCGTGACCATCCTGGATCTCGAGCTGTAGATCAGGCTGGCCTCGAACTCAGAGATCCATCTGCCTCTGCCTCCCGAGTGCTGAAAGTTTTTGGTGGTTTTGAGAGAGGGTCTCACTATGTAATCCCAGCTGACCTGGAACTCTGTATGAGCAGACTGACTGGCCTCGAACTCACAGAGATCCACCGGCCTCTGCCTCTTTGGTGCTGTAAGACCACTGTCACCATGTCTGGCCACAAATACTATTTTTAAAAAGAAGAGAAAAGGGAAGGCTGTGGCTACGGCTCCGTGGAATGTTCTAGGCTCTGGGTTCAATTCCCTAAAATGCAGCCCTGCCCACCTCCCCACCCGCCTTGGAAATGTCAGTCATCCATCCAGGCCAAGGGTCTGGAGAGCAGAGCCCTTGGGTGTCCTCTGGCTTAAAGTACTAGGCAGAGACAGGAAGACTGATCCCCATCTAGCTCATGGCCTCAGTTTCCCTTTCTGTACTTCAAAGAGGGAAGGGCCTGGCTTGCAGATGTGGGGAGGTAATGAGCAGCTGGGTTGTACAGGGATCAGGGGTTTGGCAGGCTTGGGGGGCTGGGGTGTCCCTTCCCTCTGATCCCCGCCCCGCGGCCGCTGCCCACGAGTCGTCCATAAAAGGCAAGGAGCGCAGGTCGCGCCAAACTTAGTCATGCGGCGGCGGCCGGCGGCTGCCCGCGCGACTTCCTCCGCCGCGGACTTCCCGTTTCAGAGCGAAGCCCGCAGGGGATGCGAGGTGTGGTCCTGCCTTTCGAAATGGCCCTGATTCCTCTAAGGGAACCTGCGGGCCGCTGGGGACCTTCGATGCCTGGTCGCTGTCCTGTGGAGAGGACCGAGGAGGGTCCGTAGGCGCACACCCGGGCTTGTGTTTGAAAGAGTCGGGGCTGGGATCTCACTCTGTATAGCCTAAACTAGCCTGCTTCAGCCTGGGAGTGTTGGGATTCCAAGAGTGAGCCATTACTCTGGGTTTAGGAATGCATGAAGGGCTTCCAGGAGGCGCAGCTGTTACCCTGGAGGAGGGAGGGAGCTCGGATAGGAAGGTTAGGAGGGGGCATTGTTCCTTGGTTTTGTTTTTTCTTCAGTGCTAGTGGTAGAAGCTGGTGCCTCACACATGCTGGGCTAGTGTTCCCCCTCTAAATGTTCTAGATTGTATATTTTTTTTAAGCAGGATCTTATGTAGCCCAGGCTAGCCTTGAACTCTTTTGTTTTGTTTGAGACAGGGTCTCACTCTACATCCTTGGCTGGTTTGGAACTTACTGTATAGACCAGGCTGGCTTCAAATTCACAGAGATCTACCTGCCTCTGGAGTGCTGGGATTAAAGTTATATGCCACCAAGCCCAGCTTGGCCTTGAACTGATTCTCCAGTCTCTACCTCCTGAGGGGTGACAGATGTTTACACTACACTCAAATTTTTGTTTTGTTTTATTTTCTGTCTCTATTTTGAGACAGGGCTCTAACTGACCTAGAACTCTGTATGTAGACCAGGCAGGCCTCAAACATACAGAGATCTGGCTGCCTCTGCCTCCCAAGTGCTGGGATTAAAGGTCTGACCCACAATGCATGGCTTGTTTTCATTTCTTTTTTTCTTTTCTTCTTTTTTTTTGTTTTTCGAGACAGAGTTTCTCTGTGTAGTCCTGGATCTCGCTCTGTAGACCAGTATGGCCTTGAACTCACAGAGATCCTCCTGGCTCTACCTCCCGAGTGCTGGGATCAAAGGTGTGCGCCACCGCCACCCGGCTTATTTTCATTTCTGAACCGTTTATATTGAGACAGGATCTCAAAAAGTTGCCCAGGCTGGCCTGAACTCATAATGTAAAAGGCATTGACCTTTTTGTTTCGTTTTGTTTTGATATTTATTTATTTTTATGACCACAGGTTGTTTTGCCTGCATGAATGTCTGTGTAGCACATGCGTACAGTGCCTGTGGAGACCAGAAGGCACCAGAACTGGAGTTATAGATAGTTGTGAGCTACCATGTGGGTGCTAGGAATTGAACTCTAGTCTTCTAGAAGAGCAGCCAGTGTTCTTACCCAGACCTAAGCACTGAACTTTCTATCCTTCTGGAATCACTGGCCGGCGACACCAGGTTAGACGAAGGGTACAGCTCTGATATCTCAATTTTATTTGAGAAAACAGCTGAATAAACATGAAATGAATTTGTTGGTCTGTGTGAGCCATACTTCTATTCCTTCAGGTACCTTTCCATAGATTGGAAACATCTTACCTGGTATGATGCATGCCTGTAATCCTAGCACTAGAGAGGCAGAGAGGCAGGAGGATCTTGAGTCAAGGTCAGTTGGTTTAAATAGCAAGTTCCAAGCTAGCCAGGGCAACAAGAGATGTTTCATACTTTCTAGAAACAAGAGGGGGGAAAAGACAAAATGGCTAAATTGAACCTGATGAGCAACCTCTTGGATGCTCTGTTTCTTCTTCTAGGGCCACAGGACACCAATCTCCCTAGAACGGTGGTTTTCAACTTCCTTGATGCTGTGACCCTTTAAAAGCAGTTCCTCATGTTGTGGTGACCCCCAACCATAAAATTATTTCATTGCTACTTCATAACCATAATTTTGCTACTGTTAAGAATCATAATATAAAAAAAAGAATCATAATATAAATATCTGATATGTAGGATATCTGATATTCAACCCCTGTAAAAGGGTTGTTCGACCCCCAGGTTGAGGACAGCTGCTCTGGAGGTTGTTTAGTATAAAACTATGACACAAAGAATAAGCATGAGTCCTATGTACACAGTAGGTGCTCAACAAAGGAGTCTGCTGTTTTGTTTGTTTGTTTGGTTTTTTTTTTTTTTTTTTGGTTTTTTTGAGACAGGGTTTCTCTGTGTAGCTTTGCGCCTTTTCCTGGAACTCACTCTGTAGCCCAGGCTGGCCTCGAACTCACAGAGATCCACCTGCCTCTGCCTCCCAAGTGCTGGGATTAAAGGCATGTGCCACCAGCGCCTGGCAAGGAGTCTGCTGTATTAAGCACCCCTTTGCCTCAGCTCTTCTGGGAGGTCTGAAGATTTGTTAAGGTGGGAGGGTCAGGGTGGCTCACAGCTCACTGTGGCTAGTTCATGGCTAGCTGTATAGGCTTATGTTTCTAAGGAATTGGGTCAGCCAAGCCCAGGCCCAGTCTGTCCAGTCCTGTCCTGTCTTGTCCTGTCCTGTTCCTCAGCCTGGGGTCACTCTGGGTAAGGCTCAAGGGCAGCACACTTAGCAGAACCCCACACTTAGCAGGGTTCTCCAGTTCTAAGTGGCAGACACCTCAGCAGTCTGTTTGGGCGCTGAGGACATCTGGGGGCAGGTGCAGTGCCCAGGGAACCCCTGACATGGAAAAGAGAATGTGAGATGATGACTCCAAAGACAGAGAAGAGCAAAGGAAACAGACCTGGTGGCACACACCTGGGATTCCAGAACTCAGGAGGCTAAGGCCAGAGAGGCCAGAGAGTTCCAGGCCAGGGTCAGCAAAGATGGCTTAGCAAGTACTTACACTGCAAGCCTGAGTTCATGGCCAGAAGCCCCACGGCAGAAGAGAAACAAATAGTCTCCAGAGCTGTCTTCTGACCTCCACGTGCGCGCACACACACACACACACACACACACTAAATGAATAAAAATTGAGACAGGGTCTCACTATCCCAGACTTGCCTAGAATTCAAAGAGGTCTGTCTGCTTCTGCCTCTGTCTCCCAAGTGCGGGGATTAAAGCTGTATGCCACTGTGTCTGGCCAAGAGAAACAAAAACAGAGACCTGGCACGGTGGGTGGTGGTACATGCCCATTCCAATGCTCAGGAGGCAGAGGTAGGGAGATCTCTGTGAGAACAAGGGCAGCCTGGTCTACATAGCAAGTTCCAGGAGAGTCAGAGCTTTGTAGTAAGACCCTGTTTCAAAAACAAAAAACAAAAGGCCAGGCGGTGGTGGTGCACACTTTTTTTTTGTTTTTTGAGACAGGGTTTCTCTCTGTAGTTTTGGTGCCTGACCAGGCTGGCCTCGAACTCACAGAGATCCACCTGTCTCTGCCTCCCGAGTGCTTGGATTAAAGGGGTGCACTTTAATCCCAAATCTCAGGAGGCAGAGGCAGGTGGATCTCTAGTTCGAGGCGGGCCTGGGCTACATCCATACATATCTTGTCCTCTTTATTTCTGAGGAGCTGTGTACCTGACATTGTATCCAAATTCTCCAGGGAAGACTCACATTGACTCACAGTTTTTTATTTTGTTTCTAAATGTTTGTTTGTTTTTTGAGACAGTGTTTCTCTGTGTAGCTCTGGTTGTCCTGGAACTGGCTCTGTAGACCAGGCTGGCCTCTATCTCAGATATCATCCTGCCTCTGGCTCCCCAGTACTGGGAATAAAGGCATACGCCACCACCACGTAGCCTAAATTTCATTTTTATTTTTACATGCATATGGATGTTTGCCTGCATGTGTATCTGTGCACCTGATACCCTTGAGGGTCAGAAGAGGGCATTGGTTACCTGGAACTGCAATTACACATAGTTGTGAGCCACCCTGTGGTTTCTGAGAATGGACCCTGTGTCCCCTGGAAGAGCAGCCAGTGCTCAGTGCACTGAGCCATCTCTCTAGCTCCGAGTCTCCCTCAAGTGCAGGGAGGTTTAAACAACTTGGCCAGAAATAACTAAGGGGGTGGGGGCAGGCCTGGGGGCAGGTGAGGCTCTGGTAGGAGCAGAAAGGAAAGTGAGGATAAGGAAACTAAGAGGCAGTCAGCACAGAGACTGATGAGGGCTGGGTCAGGGCAATACTAGCAGGCCAGAGGCTCCTCTCAGGTGCCATCTAGTGGGGGCCTTCTCTCTGGTCACCCCCCTAGGTGGCCTGGTGATGGTGATATTCCAGCCAGATACATTAAGGATGGGGCAGAGTCAGCCTTGGTGGCTCACACCTGTAATCCCAAGCTTGGGAAGATGAGGAAGGAGGATCATCTGGAATTTGAGGTCAGCCTGGGCTATAGTGAGTCTAGGATAAGCAGAACTACAGCTTGAGACCCCCTTAGCAAAAAAAATAAAACCTGGACCGGCAAGATGGTCCTGAGCTTGATGACCTGGTGCAATTCCTGGCGGTACCCACATAGTGAAAGGGGACAATTGACTCCTGCAGCTGTTCTCTGACCTCCTCACAAGTGCCTTGGCATGTACACACACACACACACACACACACACACACACACACACAGTACATAAAAAAAAACCCAACCATTTGTAAGTGACTTGCAATATGTATAAGATGAGAACGACATGCAAAGTGTTACTATACTTACTGCTTATTGACAAGAAAAACTGTCAGTATGTTCAGTGCAGACAGTTTGGTAGAGAGTATTTCTAGCAAACTCTAGTAGCACATGCCTGTGTCTCAGGGCTCTGGAAGCTGAAGCAGGAGGAGTTTGAGTTCAGGCTATGCTGGGTTTCATAGTCACACCCTGTCTCTAAATAACCAAATAAATAAAAATGGGGACTGGAGAGATGGTTCTGTGGCTAAAAGCATATATTGCTACTCATGCAGAGGAGCACGTTCAGTTCCCAGCACCCCACTGAGGGCTGCACAACCTCATATGCATATAAGTCTAGCTCCAGGGCATCTCACATTCTGGCCTCTGTGGGCATCTGCATCACCTGCACAAACTAAAACAGGAACTTGTAATTAAAAATAAACTAAGTCCTCCCCCATGGTGGTGGTGTACACCTTTCATCCCAGCACTCAGGAGGCAGAGGTAGGTGGATCTCCAGGTTTGAGGGCAGCCTGGTCTACAGAGTGAGTTCCAGGACAGCCAGAGCTACACAGAGAAACCCTGTCTCGAAAACACCCCCTAAAAACATATATACTATATAAATATATATAATTAAAAAACATAAAATTATATAAAAGTTATATATAAACATATATTTTGCATTATATAAATATATATTATTTAAAAACAATAAATTACATAAGTACATATAAATGTAAATGTTACTTTTTTTTTTTTTGGTTTTCTGAGATAGGGTTTCTCTGTGTAGTTTTGGTGCCTATCCTGGATCTCACTCTGTAGACCAGGCTGTCCTTGAACTCACAGAGATCTGCCTGGCTCTGCCTTCCAAGTGCTGGGATTAAAGGTGTGCGCCACCACAGCCACCTGGTAAACGTTACTTTTTAAAATAAATTATTACAGGGTCTAACTATGTAGCCTTGGCTGGCCTGCAACTCCCCATCCCATGTAGAACAGGCAGCCTTGAACTCAACTGAATTTCTGCCTTGCTAGTGCTGACATTCATTGTGCACCACCACATCTGGATGGTTTTTTATTACTTTTTTTTTTTTTTTTTTTTAAGACAGGGTCTCTTTATTTAGTTCTTGCTGTCCTGGAATTCCCTTTGTAGACCAAGTTGGCCTTGAACTCACAGAGATCCTCTTGTTTCTGCCTTCTGAGTGCTGGAATTAAAGGTGTGGCCCATCATGCCCAGTTTGGGATGACAGGCACACACCAACTCTTTCAGGTAATGACTATCATGTCTTTATTGTTGTTTGTTTTGAAACAGGGTCTCACTATGTAGCCCTGGCTGGACTTAAACTCACAGAGATCCATCTGCCTCGGCTTCCCCCAGTGCTGGAATTAAAGGCCTGTGCCAACATGTCCAGCATTATCTGTCTGTCTGTCTGTCCATCTATCTGTCTGTCTATCTATCTATCTATCCATCCACCCATCCATCCATCCATCCATTGTTTCAAAGCATGCTTCTATGAAGGAGCTCTCAGAGTTGACCCATAGGGAGGTGCGCTACAGACAGGGTGAGCTCTGGTGCCTCCTGTTGGCAAAATCTAACAGGAAGCTGGCTATCAGGGACTCTGGGAGATGTAGTTTGTAGTCAGATCCTGTGGTCCAAAGGAAACTAGTGGGTCTGGAGCTGGGAGCAATAGCTCTGGGGCTAACACCAGGCCACTAGGGATATTTCACTCTTTACCTAACAGTCCTTATGCTCTTACCAGTTGCGTGGATCTGGACACACATCCCACATGAGGACCTAGCATGGGAGAGTAGAGGGATACCACCCTGTCCCCAGCAAACTCCCATTTCTAAACATAGCCTAAGTCTGGGTCCTCTTTCAACCTGGATTCTAGGTAGAGGTCTGGGCGAGCAACGCAATCCCTTTTCAAGTCTAACTCCAAATAAAAGCATCATTGGACAGAGAGGCAGAAGGGGTAGCTGGTGGGGCATTATTAGAGGCAATGAGGGTACTAGTAGCCCAGGCTTCGGCAAGACATAGCTTAAGATGTGAGAACACTGGACCAGTGTAGAGGTGCCAGTTGCCCCTTGCTCAGCCTCAGGTGCACTCAGAGTGGGCATAACAGCTCCAAGAATGATTCTTGCTAGATTGGCAGACTGAACATTGTAGTTGGTGTGGCACTCATGGGAAATAAATGACACCTCTAAGGTCCCGAATCCAACTTGTCCTTCTTAGGGAAGACGTCCACTATTGCCAGGAGGACAGTTACAGGCTGGGGCCAGCTCTGGCGTTGCTCATTCCTAGAGACTGAAGAAGGGAGGCCCCCACCCTTGAATCCTAAGTAGCCCAGACCTGGAATGCCCATCTCCTGGATTGGCTGCTATGTTCTGGGAAGCCGCCAGGTGGCGATAGAGACGCATAGGCCGGGTCAGGCTGGGCGGGGCTGTATTTGCTAGGCTGAGGACTCCAGGGGAGACACCCGCAGACCCTTTTGAAAGCCATTTGGAAGGAGAAATACTGGGTTCAAAAAGGCAAAAGATCTCAGGCAGGCCTGGTGGCAAAGGCCATCAATCCCAGCACTCGGGAGGCAGAGGCAGGTGGATCTCTGTGAGTTTGAGGATGGCCTGGTCCACAGAATGAGTTCCAGAACAACCAAAGCTATGAAGGTATGTAGAGAGAGACCCTGTTTCCATAACCTGAGTTTGATCCTTGGAGCCCTCATTAAAAAAACTGGATTCAGCCGGGCGGTGGTGGCGCACGCCTTTAATCCCAGCACTCGGGAGGCAGAGCCGGGCGGATCTCTGTGAGTTCGAGGCCAGCCTGGACTACCAAGTGAGTTCCAGGAAAGGCGCAAAGCTACACAGAGAAACCCTGTCTCGAAAAACCAAAAAAAACAAAACAAAAAACAAAAAAAAAAAAAAAACTGGATTCAGTGACATGTGTCTGTAATTCCAGAACTCCTACAACAAGATGAAAGAGACATGAGAATCTTCCGGAAACTAGCTGGCTGATTGGCTAGCTAGCCTGGAGTAGGGGAAGAGCAGCAACAGAAATGAGATACCTTGCCTCAAAACCCTGGGTGGAAGGAGTGAGCCAACTCCATCCTCTAGCCTTCCTGAAGTTCATGACACAAATAACTAAATAAAAATCAAAGACAGAAAACATTCGTGTGTTGGGTATGTCAGTGTTGTGAAACATGTCCGTCTTGCTGGCATGTAGGAAGCAGTGGCAAGCCTACAAGGTATCAGGCATCCAGCTTTTCATGTGTGTGCTGGACACCGGGTCTTCATGTATTTTTACCAAGTGAGCCATCTCCCAGTCCCAAGCTGTTTATTTGTTGATTTGTTTTACGATGGCCTTGCATAGTCTAGGCTAGCCTCCAACTCCTTATGTAGCGCAGATGACACTGAACTCCTGCTCTTCCTGCTTCTACCTCCTTAATGTTGGTATTAAAAGGCTTGTGTCAGCCAGGCGGTGGTGTCACACGCCTTTAATTCCAGCACTCCGGAGGCAGAGGCAGGTGGATCTTTGTGAGTTCAAGGCCAACCTGGTCTACAGAGCGAGATCCAAGAAAGGCCCAAAGCTACACAGAGAAATCCTGTTCTCAAAAAAAAAAAAAAAAAAAAAAAAAAAAAAAAAAAAAAAAAAAAAAAAGACCTGTGTCACCAAGCCTGGTTTGCTTGTGCTGTTGTTGTTATTTGTTTTGTTTGATACAGGGCCTCTCTATGTAATCCTGGCCGTCCTGGCTGACATCCTGGCTGACCTCAAACCCACAGAGATCCACCTGCCTCTGCCTCCCGAGTGCTGGGATTATAGGTGTTTTCTTGGGACTATTAAGTTTCTGAATATCTAGTCTGTAGCCAAGGCTGGCCTCAAACTGGTATCATTCCTCCTCCCTCAGCTTCCTAAATGCAGAGATCACATATCTTTCAGCTGATTCAGCCTCCTCCTCCTCCTCTTCGTTAATTTTACCTCCAAATGTATCCCAAGACACCCGCTCCATTTTCCTGCTTTGGTTTAAGAGACTCTGAGTCTACTTGAATGCTGTGTGATTTCACAAATTTGCAGCTTCTCTGGGCTCCAACGTACCATGTGAGCACAGGGAAGGGACTGTGGCTGCTCCTGCCTGCCTATAGGAGTTGGAGAATCTTACTTCCCTGGATCTTCCTGGATTTAGAAAAGCAAATTTCATAGAAGCCATCCATCTATGTCCTGACCAGAAACAGCTATCTCTGATCTGCTGAACTCCCAGTGGTCACTGCAATGGGAGAAAAGTGTGAGAGTAGACACAATTCACAACTGGGGAGCTGGGGGCCAGAGAGAAAGTCAGAGGTCTGTAGGTATGATCTCCCTAGAATCACACACTCTGGAACCTTCCAGCTTCTTTTGCGAGCTCTGCTCACACTCCTGTCCTTAGATTTGTCAGCGGTTCGCAGAGCCTGGGACTCTCCAGATTGGTCCATCTCCCGAAGGTCCCACCCACAACTGACACAAAGAGAGTGACACCCTTTGACACACCCACTTCGCCAAGCCATGCCCCCGGGTTCCCTAAAGTGCCTATAGCACCCATGAGCTAGGTCATTTCTGTTTTTGCTTTTGTGTTGGACACAAGGGTCTAGGCTGACCTGGAAGTAACTTACTGTGTAGCAGGGTACAACGAACTTCTGATCCTCCTGCCTCCACTCCCCAAGTGCTGAGAATAATAGGCATGCCTCACCATGAGATGGATGTGGGACACTGAACACAAGGCCTTGTGTATGCTAGCAAGCACTCTTCCACAGTCCCAGCTCTTTGTTTCCCTGTTTTTGGAGCCTCTGTAGCCCATACTGGTGTGGAAACCATGGTAATCCTCCTGCCTCAACCTCCCAAGTGCTTGGATTAGAGAATGAGTGTCCTGCAAGTTTCTTTTTATGTTATAATTGTGTTATTACACTTGACTTACAGGAGGGCTGGAGCTAGCTCCTGAATTGTGTGTGTGTGTGTGTGTGTGTGTGTGTGTGTGTGTGTGTGTGCAGATACAGGGGTGGAGACCAGAGAAGGACATCCACTGAGCCAGCAGACCCCAGAGTTCCATCTCCACAGCACTGTGGCTACATCTGACTATTTACTTGGGTGCTGGGGATTTGAACTCAGGTCCTCAGGCTTGAGCCACAAGTGCTCTTACCCACTGAGTCATCTCCCTACCCCCTCCTGTGTCCTAATGACATGCCACATGGTTCATTCTTTTCACAGCTTGCTTGGTTGAAGTGCCACTGATAACTTCTAAACATACAAACGAAGACTCAACTCTTGAGAGAAAGAGGCAGAAGGTTCAGGGTTTGGAGAACAGCTTCGGCTGCATGAGACAGTGTCCAGGAAAGGGAAGGGGAGAGGCCGCAGAGATGGCTCACCAGGGAAGGGTGCTGGCTGCCAGGTCCACCAACATCAGTTTGACCACTGGAACCCACATGGTGAAGAGAGATGACTCCTATAAGTCCTCCTCTGACCTCCACATATCTACCACGGTGCATGCTCGTGAGCACACACTCACAAGCATGTACGCACATGATAACTGAAGCAGAACAAAACAAAACAAAAAAAACCAAAGAGCCAGGTGGTGGCGCAGGCCTTTAATCCTAGCACTTGGGAGGCAGAGCCAGACAGGTCTCTGTGAGTTTGAGGCCAGCCTGGTCTACAGAATGAGTTCCAGGACAGGTTCCAAGGCTACACAGAGAAACCTTGTCTCAAAAAGAAGAAAAAAACCACAAAGACAGAGTGGGCACATAACTTTAATCCCAGCACTCAGGAGGCAAAAGCAGGCAGATCTCTGTACCCTAACCTCTGAGCCATCTCTCCAGCCTCCTTGTTTTGTTTTGTTTTGTTTCTTCAAGACAGGGTTTCTCTGTGTAGCTTTGCACCTTTCCTGGAACTCACTTGGTAGTCCAGGCTGGCCTCGAACTCACAGAGATCCGTCTGACTCTGCCTCTCGAGTGCTGGCGCCACCACCACCGGCTTGTTTTTGTTTTTTGAGACAGGGTCTTTCAGTGTAGTCCTAGCTGTCCTGAGACTTGCTATGTAGACCAGGTTGGCATTGAACTCACAGAGATCCTCTTGCCTCTGCCTCCTGAGTGCTACAATTAAAGGCGTGTGCCATCAAGCCCACGTTTATTTCTTTATTGAGAAGCCTGAAGTATCTTTGAAAAAGGTGGGCCTTTGGAGATGGCTCAGTGGGTAAAGTTTACGTTTATATATATATATATGTATGTATGTATGTATGTATGTATGTGTGTGTCTGGGCAAGTGAGTTAGAGAGATGTCTCAACAGTTAAGTGTGCTTGTTGCTCTTCCAGAAGACCTGAGTTCATTTCCCAGCATCCACATCAGGTGGCTTACAACTGCCTGGACCCCCCAGTTCCAGGGGATCTCATATCATCTTCTGGTCACCATAGGTACCCACATACATGTGGCATACACTCACACAGATAAACACATACACAAAAATAAGAAACATAAGTAATTTAAAAATTAAAATTATTTTTTTAAAAAGTAAAAAGGCAAGCTGGAAGGTGGTGGCACGTGCCTTTAATCCCAGAACTTGAGAGGCAGAGGCAGGCTGATCTCTGTGAATTCAAGGACAATCTGGTCTACAAAGGGAGTTCCAGAACAGCCAGGGCTACACAGAGAAACCCTATCTTGAAAAAAAAAAGTAAAAAAGGCTGGGAGTGTGGCTCAGTGGTAGAGCACCTGCCTAGAATCCCCCAGTGAGGGGTTAGAACTGGCTTGGGGATAGAGCACCTGCCTATTTGGAAGCCCTGAGTACAGTCCCCAATACCACAGAAAGTAATTCTAGACCCCTGTGTACACTCTGCTGTGGATTCTTGCTTCCTTTTTATTAATTATTTCTTCTTTCTTTCTTTCTTTCTTTTTTTTTTTAATTTGAGACAAGGTCTTATGTAGCCCAGGCTGGTCTCAAAGCAACCTATGGACGCTAGGCTGGTCTTTATTCTGATACTCATAACTCTACCTCTTCCCAATGCTGGACTCACAATTATGTCTTCAAGTCTGGTTTATATGGGTGGTGGGGCTGGAACCCAGGACCTCCAGCACACTAGGCAAGCACTTCACTGACTGAACCACATCCCGGTTCTTCCTTCATTTTGTGTTCATGTGATTGGCAATTGGCAGTCCCTTCACATCTCTCCAGGAAACATGTCTGCCCCTGGAGGAGGATATGGTCACTTCAGACCTGTCAGGATCAGAAGGGGCTGGGGCTGGGATCCTGACAACTGGCTAGTGCTAGTGTTAGAGGAATGGAGTGGGATAGGGATGGGACTGTCCTCCATTGCAGATAATAGACTAAACCTGTGGCCAGAGATAAAAGACCAGTGTCAGCCAGCTGGGAGCCACAGTCAGTGTGGGTCTGCCCCCTCTTGAGGGGATAGCTTCCAGTTTCTTATACCCTTACCTTGCACTTGACTCATGAGACAGAAGGGCAGGAGCCTCTGCCAGAGTCATTGGAATAAGATGATGGCTTTGAAGTTGGGGTCCTGAAGACCCCTGCCCCAGCCAGGGCGCCCCTCCTGGCTCTAGGATGCACCATTGCTCAAACGTAACTGCTTTCAGGCAGGCATGATGACACATGCCTGTGATTTCAGTGCTAAGGAAGCTAAGACTGGAGGACTGTCAGTCTCAGGATAGCCTGGGCTTGCAAAGTGAGGTGCTGAGAAGGAAGGGATGGAAGGAGGGACTAAGAGGGAAGGAGGGAGACAGAAGGTGGGGGTAAGGAGGGAGAGAGGGAGGGAGGGAGAAAGAGGAAAGAGGAGGGAGGGCTCTCGGGGTTCCTGTGTGTGCTAGGCAAGTGCTTTACCAATGAGCTATTTCCCAAGTAAGCTTTTTTTAAAAAGATTTTATTTTTTATCTTGTTTTAAATTATGTGTGTATTGTGTGTCTGTGTATAGGTCTATGTATGTGAGTATACTGCCTGTGGAGGCCAAAAGAGATCTTTTTGTATGGAGATGGAGTTACAGGTGGGGTGTGTCACTTGATGTGGGTTTTGGGAACTGAACTCAGGTCCTCTGGAAGAGCATTAAGCACTCTTAACCTCTGAGTCATCTGCCCAGCCCTTTAACTTGTTCTTAAACTCCCATCCCACTCTAGGCATAGTCCCCTTGTGAGGGGGAAGGGGTCTGCCGCTGCTTATTGGGGGTCTCCAGGGCATCTCTAAGTGAGAATTTCGGAGGTGGAGGAAATCAGAGCCCAAAGTTAAGCATCTGGAACTGAAGAGATGGCTCAGGGGTCAAGAGCACTACCTGGCTTTCATCTCCAGCACCCACATAGTGGCTTATAACTGTCTGTAACTCCAGCCCAGGGGATGCCCTCCTCTGGCCTCTATGGACACTAGATGCACACGTGGTGCACAGACATACTTGCACCCACACACATAAAATAAAAAATAAAAATAATACTTTTTAAAAAAAGATTTATTATATATACAGTGCTCTGCCTGAATGCCCGCAGGCCAGAAGAGAGAACCAGATGTCACCAGATCTCATTGTGAGCCAACATGTGGTTGCTGGGAATTGAACTCAGGACCTCTGGAAGAACAGCCAGTGCTCTTAACTGCTGAGCCATCTCTCCAGCCCCCAATAATACTTTTTCTTAAGTTGAGCAACTGCTATTTTTCCTCCATCCTCCCCGTTCCTCCTCCCAGAGTGAACCCCTTGCCCCCAGCATACCTCCTTCAAAGATCTGGAGATCTCATTAAGAGGGAGCCAGGGCTCAGACTTCAGGTCTTTCCGGTGAAGAGGCCTTCCTTTCCAAACTTCCCTGGACATGAAAAGAAACAGCTGGCTGGGATTGCAGGGCTGTCCAAAAAACCAAACAATTCTGTTTCCGGTCAGCACTGCCAGGACTTCCTGAGGCTGATCTGGCTCCCTGGGCCACTGCAGGAGGTCTGGCTGTTCACCTCATGCCCCTGGCTGGCTGGGTGCCCTCAGCAAGGCTTGAGTTGGATGGCCTGGGAGGTGCCATCCCCCAGCACACGTGAGTTATAGAGGGGTCACCCACTGGCTACAGATCCACCAGCCACCTGGTGGTTGGTTCGTCCCCCCTCGTGTGTGTGTGTGTGTGTGTGTGTGTGTGTGTGTGTGTGTGTGTGTGTGCTGGTGTCTGTTACCACTGGTTATGAGCAGTGGATGTGGTGGCTGGGAACCAAACTCGGGTCCTCTGCAAGAGCAGTAAGTGCTCTTACCCGTTGAACCATCTCTCTAGCTTTCCCCTTTTTTAGACAGACTCTCACTATGTAACCCAGGCTAGACTGGAACTCACTGTGTAGCCCAGGCTGTCCTAGAATTCATGAGATTCTCCTGCCTCTGTCTCCCAAGAGCTGGGATAAAAGACCTGTAGCACCATGCCTGATGGGCTTCACATATTTTGTATTCAGTGTGTGTGTGTGTGTGTGTGTGTTCCATGTAACTGAATGTATGGGTACATACATCTGTGTATGTGCATGTGGCGGCCAGACATTAGGTGTCTCCTTCTATTGCTCTCTGACTTGCTGCCTTGAAAAAGGGTCTCTCACTGAGCCACAAGCTTATTGATTCAGCTAGATTGTCTGACCTAGGATCCACTTGCCTCCATCTTCCCGTGCTGGGGTTACAGGCATACACAGACACACATGTCATTTTACATGAGAGCTAGAAATTTGAATTCAGATCTTCATGCTTGCAGAGCAAATGCTCTTACCCATTGATCCATCTCCTCAGCTCTCCATGTGTATGTATTGGAGACAGGATCTTGCTGTGTAGCCCAGGCTAGTCCTCAAACTCAGGCTCCTCCTGCTTTAGTCTCCTGAGAACTGGGATTACAGGCATGCACCACCACACCTGGATGTCTTTTTTTTTTTTTTTTTTTTTTGGTTTTTTTGAGATAGGGTTTCTCTGTGTAGCTTTGGAACCTGTCCTGGAACTTGCTTTGTAGCCCAGGCTGGCCTCGAACTCACAGAGATCCACCTGCCTCTGCCTCCTGAGTGCTGAGATTAAAGGTGTGCACCACCACTGCCTGGAGTGGATGTCTTTAATACTCTTTCAGGAGACCTGGGTTCAGTTCCCAGTACCTACATGGCAGCTCACAACCATCCATAGTGACTCCAGTTTTGTTTTGGTTTGGTTTTTCAAGATAGGGTTTTTCTGTATAGCCCTTGCTGTCCTGGAACTTGCCCTGTAGACTAGGCTGGCCTCCAACTCACAGAGATCGGCGCCTCTGCCTCCTGAGTGCTGGGATCAAAGGCGTGCGCCACCACACCTGGCTGTAACTCCAGTCCTAAGAGATCCAATGCCCTTTTCTGATCTTCTCAGCTGTCAGGCAGGCATGTGGTGTATAGAGGTACATGCAAGTAAAACTCTCATACACATAAAATAAATAAACCTCAATATACAGTAAAACATTTAAACAATCAAACAAACATGCACCTTCAGGGCTGGAGAGGCAGCTCAGTGGGTAGAATGCTGTGTCTGAGCATGAGGACATGGGTTTGAGTCCCCAGAACCCACATAAAATGCCAGATGGGTATGGTGGCCCATTTATAATCCCAGCACTTGGGAGTAGAGACAAAGGTTTCCCAAGGCAAACTGGCTAGCTAGACTGGTCTAGTTGGTGAGCTCCAGGTTCAGCAAAGAGATCCTGCTCAGTAAATAAATAGAGAGTAGTCAGGCGGTGGTGGCACACACCTTTAATCCCAGCACTCAGGAAGCAGAGGCAGGCGGGTCTCTGTGAGTTCAAGGCTAGCCTGGGCTACAAAGTGAGTTCCAGGAAAGAAGCAAAGCTACACAGAGAAACCCTGTCTCAAAAAAACAGAATAAATAAATAAATAAAATAGAAGGTAACTGAGCAAGATATACAGAGGTTGTTCTGCTCTCTGTTTCTCTGTAGATGTAACCAACCGTCTTATTAAATAAGAAACACAGAGCCAATGCAAAGATGAAAGCCAAGAGATCAGAGCTAAGAGCCTTACCTGCCTGCTGCAGCTAGCCTCTTCAGCCAAGAGACCTCTCCGAAAGAGACCTACTTCCTGTCTGTTTGTCTTTATATAGACTTTCTGTTCTGCCTTCTCATTGGTTGTAAAACCAACCACATGACTACCTCGTCACTGCCTATCTGTATAGACCTCCAGGTCTTCTATGGTTGGTATTGAGATTAAAGGCATGTGTCTCCAATGCTGGCTGTATCCTTGAACACACAGAGATCTACCTAGCTCTGCCTACCAAGTGCTGGGATTAAAGGCGTGCACCACCAACGCCCAGCTTTTGCTATGGTTCTAATAGCTCTGACCCCCGGGCAACTTTATTTATTAACATACAATTAAAATCACATTTCAGTACAAATAAAATACCACCATATTTCCCCTTTTCTATTTTAATAAAAAGAAAAAAGGAAAAAGGTTATAACTAACATAAGAAAAACTATATACAAAAGTGCAATAACTATATGCAATATATACAAGTAATAAATACCTAAACAATGTCTAGTCCATTTGTATTTGACAAATTCAGAGAAAATAATTCCATTATCTATCCTATTTTGGTAAGTCCAAAATGTACCTAATTCACTTTTTATCCTAACTAGCCTTCAACTATAACTAACTAATCTTCAACTTCCTCAGAGATCCAAGAAGGAAAATAATATTACCTAATAAAAAATAAAAACAGGAAGTGCGTGCAAGCAACTTCCAAAAAAATTTGTGAGTTGACAGAAACAGCCAGCTGCCTGGACAATCATCTGAGGTTTCTCCGAAATGTTGGGGCATCATCTTCAGTCTATAGGCTTTGCGTATCTGACAGACTCATTTGTGAAGTAGAATGTAAACAAGGTCAACAGTTCAACCTCACATTGGGTGAGAGCAGTCCATGTACCAGAAACACCTGAATTCCACTAGTGTTCTGTCATGATTCAGGATTTTTTTGTTTGTTTGTTTGTTTTTTTTGTTTTTTGAGACAGGGTTTCTCTGTGTAGCTTTGCGCCTTTTCCTAGAACTCACTTGGTAGCCCAGGCTGGCCTCGAACTCACAGAGATCCGCCTGGCTCTGCCTCCCGAGTGCTGGGATTAAAGGCGTGCGCCACCACCGCCCGGCTATGATTCAGGATTTTAAATTCTGGAAATTGTTGATGTTTTTTTAATTCAGCTGTCCATTCTTCTTGGCTGTGTATACGCGGCTTCATCTCAGCATCCCATTCTTCTCCATATCCCTCCATCAAATGCCAGTCTACTATTGAGAGGCGTGAGCTTAGTTACTCTTCAAGAATAACTGTTTGAGCTGTTGTTCCATTGCACATCAGAAGCCATCGGCCCACTGCCTGTTTAGCTGCCTTCAAAGAGAAGGGCACTGTACCTTTTCCGGATTGCAAAGGCCACTTCAGGGATGGTGCCATATTGTCCTGGCCTCAGAAGATGTCTTTTGATAAAGCCATAACCACACTTGTTTTGGCAAGAATCAGTAGTCCTTTGTTTCGTGTCCTGTCTGTCCATTTTGTCCTGTTGATTCCAGTGGCTAACTTTTGCCACAATGAAAGTTAACTCCATATGCAGTTTCTTCAATGCCCATATTTTCTCTGAAGTAGATTGGTACTGCCAGGAGTCGACATGTCTCATAGTCATAACAAAAAAGAAACATTTTCTAAGTTATTAAAACATTTTAAATGCCATATTCTGTAGATCTCTGAACGGTTTGAAGATGACCTGTCTATCTAAAATGTATCTGGTCAATTTTTAAAACATACCTAATATGACTACAAGTTCTATTATAATGTCTAACTACTAACTTTCATTTCTTTATATCCTAATAGTTGGTAATAATAACATTCAAGGATCAGAAAATTGCATTACATTGTTAAATGAACGATATAAGTACAATTAGAAATATACATATAGCATTTTCTAACAATATCAATTTCAATATATATAATTTGTATACAATATAAAACAATCCAATCCAATGTAAAGTATTTAAAACTAGTAATTGTCTTTTTCTTTTCTTTTTTTTAAACAAGAACCTTAAATCTAATCTCCTTTGCTTAGCCTTTTTCCTAACCCTCTCTCACATACACACACACCACACACACACACACACACACACACACACACACACACACACACACACTGGAGAACAGAGACCAGCAGATCTCTTGGATTTAGACTCACTGGCTCGATGGACTACACAGCGTGGTAGGGTTGCACACCTGTGGAATGACAGTGCAGTCAGCCTTTGATCTCTCCATGCACACATGCACACTTCCACACAAAGAAACTGAAATTAAGGGCTGGGGAGTAACTCAGTTGGCAGCATGCTTGAGGCCCAGGTTTGATCCCCAGCATTGTATGAAACTGGGTGTGACAGTACACAATTAAGGCTAGCCTCTGTTACTTAGTGAGTTCAAGGCCAATTTGGGATACAACAGACCTTCCCTGTCCAAACAAACAAACAAAAAAAGCCACGGTAGCATGTGTTTGTAACCCCAGCATTTCCAGAAGCTGAGTCAAGAAGATAGAGTTCAAGGCTAACCTGGGCTTCACAGAGAAACCCTGTTTCCAAAACAAGCCAAAGGTGGTGGCTCAGCACCTAGGGCACTAAGCAGAAGGGTCATTTTGAGTTTGCGGTCAGTCTGGTTTAGTATGAGACTGTCTCAAAAACCCTGGGCTTGTGAGATGACTTAGCAGGAAAAGAATTTGACACTCAGACCTGACAGCCTGGGTTCCATCCCTGGAAGCCATGTAGAAAAGCTGGATTCCATGGTGTACAGCTGTAATTGGAGGATGCCTAAAGTGAGATGGGAGGGAGGGAGGGAGGGCAGGAGACTCACCATCAAGAACCGTGCTCGTGGCTAGTCTGAAGCATCCAAAGCAGCGGAAACAAGACAGATGCTAAAAAAAAAAAAAAAAAAAAAGATGGAAGGTGAAAACTGACTCCTGAAAAAAATTGTCTTCTGCTTGAATACAGTGGGATGCACTTAGATACACACACATGCACACACGCACAGACAGATTAAAACAACAAATTAAAAGTGCACACACCTTTAATCCAGCACTTGGGAGGCAGAGGCAGCTGGATCTCTGTGAGTTCCAGGCCGGCCTGGTCTACAGAGTGGATTCCAGGACAGCTAGGGCTACACAGAGCAACCCTGTCTCAAAAAGACAAAGAAAAACCAAAACAAAAAACCAACAACAGCCGGGCGTTGGTGGCGCATGCCTTTAATCCCAGCACTTGGAAGGCAGAGGCAGGCGGATCTCTGTGAGTTTAAGTCCAGCCTGGTCTACAAAGCAAGTTCCAGGAAAGGCACAAAGCTACACAGAGAAACCCTGTCTCAAAAAACAAACAAACAAAAAACCCAAACAAACAAACAAAAAAAACCCAACAACAAATCAAACCAACAAAACTGCAGAATGACAATAAATATCAATGATGAAACCCAATGGAATTCATGCATTTAGTGTCAAGTTGAGGCATTGACTCACTGGCTGGGGATGAGACATCCTCATCCATCTGGAGGTCACTGAGCTCTGCTGTGTTGATTACAAGGTGGTATGAGAGCAACTGAGAAGTGGAATATGTCACAGTATTTTGAGAGAAAGATGTGGTAGTGCCTATTTGTAATCCTAGCACTCAGGAGGTGAAGGCAGGAGGATTAAGAGGTCAATGCTGCACCCTGGTGTAGTGGTACATGCCTTTAACCCCAGCACTCGGGAGGCAGAGGCAGGCAGACCTCTGTGAGTTCGAGGTCAGCCTGATTTACAAAGCAAGTTACACAGAGAAACCCTGTTTCAAACCTCTCCTCCCCGAAACAAAACATAACAAAACACAAAAAACCAACAAATAAATAAAAAATAAATAAATACAAACTTTGAAGGGCCTGGTTTAGGTAAAGTCAGGGAGATATCATGTCTGAAGTCCAGGAAGGCATCTCAGGCCCTAAAGCTATTTGTCAAATATATCAAAGACAGGGTGTAAGAGAACATTCTAGGGTTCTTTCCTAACTACATTCTAGTTACCCAACCCTGGGGATCCCCTACTTGGGGTTTTTTTTGTTTCTAGCTATAATTCCTTGTCTTCCCATTTAGCCAGCAAAATTGGACTTTTCTGTGTCATTAATTTCAGCTCTCAAGGCAGAAAGGGGAGTTCCCTTAGTAACCCAGGGATGCTGACAGGGCAGACACCAGATGGCCTGCTCATTACTTTCCTGTAAATTGGGAAACCTTTGTACAGGTGATGATGCTGCCTGGCTGGCTGTGGTCTGACCTCCACATGGATGCCTTGAGAAGTGATGCCTAGGCTGTGGAGAGCTGGTGGGTGTTAAGTTTCCCGGAGCTGCAGTTACAGGCAGAGATGTGGATATTGGGCTCCAAGCTTGGTTCCTCTGTAAGAACCACCAGTTCTATGTTTGGTTTTTGTTTGTTTTTGTTTTTGTTTTTTTTTTCATGTAACCCTGGCTGTTCTGAAACTCCTTCGGTAGAACAGGCTGACCTTGAACTCAGAGATTGGCCTTCCTCTGCCTCCCGAATGCTGGGATTAAAGGTGTGCACCACCACTGCATGTCCCAAAAATATTCTTTTTTTTTAAAATACTTTATTACATATATACACCTTTTCTTTCTTTCTTTTTTTAGTTTGTTAAGACAGGGTTTCTCTGTGTACCTGCCGTAGCTGTCCTAGAACTCACTTTGTAGACCAGGATGGCCTCAAATTCACAAAGATCTGCCTCTGCCTCCCGAGTGCTGGGATTAAAGGTGTGCACCACCACCACCTGGCGGGAAATGCTCTTAAGCATCGCTGAGCTATCCCTTTAGCCCCTCAAACTCTTGGTAATACTGCTGCCTCAGCATGAGGGTGCTGGAATTACAGGTGAGTGCCACCATGCCTGGCTGTTTTTCTCTCTTGAACATGGGACGAGTGTTTGGAGTTTATTGTATTAGGAAAACCATGAGGCAGGGTTCTGGAAGCTGGCTCTGCTGCCCCAGCTTAGGGGGCAGTTGTCTGAGGTCCAAGCACTTCGAAGGACAGATGGGGCCTGAGGTCAGACACTGGGTCCCAGCTCACCAGAAGGGGAACCCTGAAGCTCTCTCAGGGGGTAGACTGGGTTGGCTGCCAGGCAGGCAAGGCCAAGACCTGGCATCAGTCAGTGGCCCCTCTTCTGGCAGAGATATCTTGGCATGAGCTTGGCTCTGCCCATGATACTAATGCCCTCTTAATTAGCCAGATTCTTGCCAAGCACCGGCCACCATTGGCTTGTTTTAAAGAATTCACCTTGGATCCTGAGCTGCTCTGGCCAGATGGGGAGGGTGGATAGCCAGGTGTTTTGTTCATCCTCCAGGGGAGCTGGGCTCAAGGTTGACTCCTGGGGCCAGCCCAGGTTTCTCCCTCAGGAAGTGCAACATGGAAATTGTGCATGATGAGGAACACCTGCAATCCTAGAACTTGAGGCAGGGGGATTGCTGAGAATTTGAGGTCAGCCTGGGCTAAATCCTATCTCTACACACTTCCCAGAAAATACTGGAGGGACTGGGAAAGATGTCTCAGTGGTTAAGAGCACTTGCTACTCTTGCAGAGGACCTGAGTTTGAAACCCAGCAGCTACAACTTGGTGGTTCACAACTGTTCACTCCAGTTCCAGGCGCTCCAATAGCCTCTTCTGGATTCTGAGGCATCTTCACTGCATGTGCACACCCCACACACACACCCACCCCCACCCCCACACATACATGCGCGCACACACACACGTCTCATAAATAAAAATAAATCTTTTTTGTCTTTTTTTCCCCAGAGCTGAGGATCAAACCCAGGGCCTTGCGCTTGCTAGGCAAGCACTCTACTACTGAGCTAAATCTTCAACCCCTAAAAATAAATCTTAAAAACAACAATGAGTAATCCCAGCACTTGGGAGGCAGAGGCAGGTGAATTTCTGTGAGTTCAAGACCAGCCAGGTCTACAAAGTGAGTTCCAGGAAAGGCACAAAACTACACAGAGAAACCCTGTCTTGAAAAACAAACAAACAAAAAACCAAAAAAACAAACAAACAAGAAAAAAAACAACAATGAGAACAACAAAATGCTGGACATGGTGATACAACTTGTGCTGTCAGCCCTGGGGATGTGGAGGCAGGAGGATCAAGACTTGGAAGCTAGCCTGAGATAGGAGACCCTGTCTCAACAAACATAAAGCAAAAAAGATTTCAGGAATCTTTTGTAGGCTGCCTCCACCCTTTGGCCTCTATCTCTTTTTCTAATACATACATATATATATATATTAGATATATATATCTTTTTCATATATATATATATATATATATATATATGTATTTGTTTTTTTGAGACAAGATTTCTATGTTGCCCTGGCTGTCCTGGAACTCACTCTGTAGACCAGGCTGGCCTTGCACTCAGAGATCCACCTGTCTCTGCCTCCTGAGTGCTGGGATTAAAGGCATGGACCACTACTGCCTGGCTTCCTTATTTATTTTTAAGACAGGGTCTCATGTAGTCCAGGCTAGCCAAGGATGACCTAGAACTCCAAGTTCTGGGATGACAGGCACGCATCACTCCTGGTTTATGTAGTGCTGGGTATGGAACCCGGGGCTTCATGAATGCGAGGTAAGCACTCCACTAACTAAGCCTCTTCCCCATCCCCTCTCGGACTCATCTTGTGACATGCTCTGGCTGGCTTCCTTCTTATCCCCCTGTCTCAGTCTCCTGAGTACTGGAATGACAGGTATGCCAGCTGGTATGGACTTTCATGGTGATCACATTCTTGGTTGGGACAGTCTCATGACTCTAATTGGGGCCACTGGGCAGGTTTGGTGCCTACCTTGGAGGGGGACATTGTAGGATCCAGGTGGAAGGTCACAATTTGTCTATTCAATTCTGCTAAGAAAGTCGGCTATGGTGGCTCATACCTATCATCCCAGCACTTAGGAGGCTGAAGCAGGTTTAAGGCCAACTTGGGTTACATGAGACTGTCTAAAAAAGACCATACCAGGGGCTGTGAGATGGCCAGTAAAATGCTTGCTGAGCAATAGTAAGAACCTATGGGCCTTTTATCCCAGCACTCAGGAGGCAGAGGCAGGTGGATCTCTGTGAGTTCCAGGCCAGGCTGGTCTACAGAGAAAGTTCCAGGACAGCCAGAGGGCTGTTACACAGAGAAACCCTGTGGTGGGGGGAGGAGGAAGCTGGGTGTGGCTAAATGTGCTTGTAATCCCAGCACTGGGTAAGCAGAGGCAGATGAATGAATCTCTGGGGTTCATTAGCTTGTCTAGTCTAGTCTGTGAGCTCTAGCTTTGGGGAAACATCCCTGTCTAAATAAATGTCAGCAGATATCCTGAGGAAGGACACTCAAGGCTGAGCTCTGGCCTCCACATGCACGGACAAAGGTGTGCAACCCACACACATGCACACACACACACACACACACACACACACACACACACACACCACAGCAAGCAAAAACAATAACAAAAACAAAACCATATTTTGTTAAATTTAATTTATTTTATGAGTACGGGTACTTTGCCCGCATGTATGTCTGTGTGTCGCATGCGTACCTGGTACCCTTGGATATCAGAATACAGCATTGAATTCCCTGGAACTGGCATTCCAGAAGCTTGTGAGCCACCTTGAGGGCTCTGAGAAGTTAACTTGGGTCCTCGAGAAGGGCAGACAGTATGCTTCACTGCTGAAGCACATATGCAGCTCCCCAAACCCATATTTTTTAAGAGCCACCAGGCCCGAAAATTCTGGGCCAGATCCTGTTTGTTGTGTCCAGGCCTCAGTTTCGTTGAAGGCAAAGAGTATCTCGGTTGTTGACAGACAAAGCAATGGTAGGTGACAGCCTGGCTTGCCCTGCTCAGAGGGAGCAGGCCCAGAATGGCTCAGGGCCTGGGGGCAAAGCCCAGCAAGGGACTCAGCCAGTCAGAACGCAGCTCCTAGAGTTGGCTCCTCCCACTTACTAGACTCTGATGGGCAAGAGGCGCCAGTGGTACCAGGCTGCCTTGAGGGGCCCTTGGAGCAGGTGACCACAGAGCCACAAAGAGGCTATTCATGGCCTCTGGTTCACGAGGCTGCCCCTTTATTGAGGGCTTGAACCGCAGACGGCTGTGTGGTTTGCAGGGAAGCTAGTTCTGAGCTGTCTGGCCAGCTACAGTGATCTATGTGTGTGTGTGCATGGTTTCTTTCTCTCTCTCTCATCTATCGTTTATTAATCTCTATCTATCTATCTATCTATCTATCTATCTATCTATCTATCTATCTATCTATCTATCTATCTATCTCTCATCTATCATTTATTAATTTATATCTATCTATCTATAATCTATCATTAATATCTATGTATCTATCTATGTATCTATCTATGTATCTATGTATGTATGTATGTATGTATGTATGTATCTATCTATCTATCATCTATCATTTATTAATCTATATCTATCTATCTATAATCTATCATTAATATCTATGTATGTATGTATGTATGTATGTATGTATGTATGTATGTATGTATCTATCTATCTATCTATCTATCTATCTATCTACTAGCTAGCTACCTGGGGTAGGCTTTCATGTAGCCCCAGTGGCCTTAACACACTTCATAGCAGATCCTTTTCTTTTTTCTTTCTTCCTTCCTTCCTTTCTTTTTTTTTTGACTACTCAGTTCTTTATTACACCATTAGGTGTTTTAGACAGGCAAAGTAACACAGGCTCACAGAGTTAAAAAATACAGCATAAAAGAATGTAACACAAGCAGATTTTCTTGAACTCTAGACCTTCCTCTCTCCACCTCAAGGGCTGGAATCACAGGTTTGCACTGCATGCCTGGTTTATGAGGTTCTTTGGGTGGAACCAGGATTTCACTACCAACTGAGCCACATCCTCAGCTGTTTTCAATATGCTTTCTTTTTACATTCTTGTTTACTTTTATGTGTATGTGTGTGGGCGTGTGTGCCATGGTGCTCATATGTGGAGGTCAGAGGACAGCTTGTGGGAGTCAGTTCTCTCCCTCTACCCTGTGGGTTCCAGGAACTGAGGTTGTCAAACCTGGCGGCAACTTCTACCTGTTGAGCCACCTCGATGGCTGTATTACTTGCTCTTTTGAAATAGGGTCTCAGGTAGCCAAGGCTGGCCTTCAACGCACAGAATAGCCAAGGCCTGCTTTGAATGTCTCAGTTTCTTGCCTCTGCCTATCGGGTGCTGGGATTTCAGGTCTGTGCTGTCACCCCAGTTTGTTTGTGTGTTTGAGCAAAGGTCTCATGTGGTAGCTGGCAATCTTCCTGCCTCAGCCTCCCAACAGCTAGCTGCCCAGCACTGATATCCCAGTAAGAGCAGGAAAACTGAGGTTCAGCTAGGACAAGATCACACGCAGCTGTGAGCAGTCCCAGTGACAGCCTCTGTGTAATGACCGAGTCTTGCTCCCTCCCTGGGAGCTCCAGGGAAAGTGTGAATGAGATTTCCAGGAAAGCCAGGAGGTGAGAGACAGCAAAGTTGGGGTGGTAAGTGGGTGCCCTTCAAACTACAGCCTGGAACCTCGAGGGAGCTGGGTGAGGTGATGCATGCCTGTCATCTCAGCACTTGGGAAGTCATACTCAGCTACACAGTAAATTTGAGGCTAGCTTGGGCTACATAGATTCTGTCACAAAGAAACGTAAAAAAAAAAAAATCTTGTGACAACATGGGAGATGGGCGCTGTGCAGCCTAGGGAGTCACTGCTGGGCCCTTTGGAGGTCCCTGCTTTGCAGTGGCAGTCCTAGGGGATCTTTGGGATTCTGGGGACCTCCCCAAGAATCCTCCCTTAGGGAACTAAGTATAAGGCAGGCATCAGGGAGCAGGGCAGCCTGTCCCTGTGGCCTTAATTCTTGTCTAGAGCAAGTGCAGGGCATGGCATCTGGCCAGGAGAGACTTAGGCTTGGCCTCCTCTAAGTACTTCTGTTTTGTGCTGTGCCCTCATCCCAGCAAGGATCAGGTGGCACTTGGGTCCCCATGTGGCCCAGGGACACAGTGTCCATGTCCCCATTTTTCCCCAGAGGGACCTGAGGTAGGGCTAAAGAGAAGACCTCGTGATGTGTACAGGTCTAGCTCATCCCTTGCAGGACACAAGGGTGCCAGGGCAGGGACACTTGGGGAAGGCAAGGTGTGGAGCAGGACAAGCTCAGGGTGGCTCTTACTGAGCTTGCCTACAACAGCGAGACAGCAGCAACAATAATAACAGCCCAGCTCAACCGTTACAAGATCCAGCCAGCTGCAGAATTCTCAGTCTGCAAGGACATCCTCCATCCCAGGAGCTTACCAGGGGGACCTCACCCCCAAGCCTTCACCATATCTAGAGCAAATGCTTATGTGTCACCCACATTAGCTCAGAGCAGAAGGGCCCTTCCTGTCACCAGGGGCAGAGGCATTCAATCTGAAAACATACAGCTGTGCTCCTGCGTGTGCGTGCGCGTGTGCATGTGTGTATTTGGCACAGATCTAGGCAAAGAAAAGTGAAAAACATTGGGGTTGGTGATTTAAGGATAAATTGTGTGTGTGGGGTGTCTGGTTCAAACAAGCTAATGGTATTTGTCTGAATATTATGCTGTATTGAAAAGGAATGAGGAAGCGACTTTTTGACAAAGAATGAGTAGTAAGACATGTGAAGTTAAAGTGGAGCTGAAGAGACAGTAAGTACTTACAGTACAAACACAAGGACCTGAATTCCATCCCTGGAACCCAAGGAAAAAAATTCGTATGGCCAGGCATGGTGGCACACACCTTTGGTCTGTGAGTTTGAGGCCAGCCAAGGGTATACAGCAAAACTCTGTTAAAAAAAAAATAGAAGAAGAGGAGGAGAAAAGAAAAGTCAAAACCAGCAACCACACAGCTGGGTGAGGTGGTGCTTACCTATAATCCTAGCACTGGGAGGCTGAGGAGAGGAGACCAGGGGTTGTATGAGAGCCTTTCTCATAAAACCAAATCAAAGAAGCAAAACAGCATGAGGTAGTAACTCAGCTGCAGAGTGCTTGCTTAGACTCCCGCAGTGAGGGGCTGGGGTGTGGCTCAGTGGTAGAGCACCTGCCTAGAATCCCCCAGTGAGGGACTGGGGTGTGGCTCAGTGGTAGAACACCTGCCTAAAATCCCCCAGTGAGGGGCTGGGGTGTGGCTCAGTGGTAGAGCACCTGCCTAGAATCCCCCAGTGAGGGGTTGGAGTGTGGGTCAGTAACAGACTGCTCACCTAACATGCGCAAGGTCATGACTTTCATTGAAAATATCACAAAACAAACAAAACCATCAATGGAGTTGAATATATATCCATGTTTGCTTGTCTCCATTTAAAGAAAAACACAAGCAAGATCTGTATCTGGTGGTGAGAGGGTGGGGTGGGAGCACAGCGGTGAAGGTTGTTTCCTCATTTATATTGGAACTATGCAGCTGTAGATGTATTGTCTGTTCCCAATGGTGACACATGAAATAATAACAATGACGGCTTTGGCTCTGCTGAAATGAACCTCAATTCTCCACAGATGACCTCACCCAGAGCCAGAAGGACTTCCCCCAACATTTAAGCCTCTATTCTGAGAGCTGGACCTGGACCTGTTCTAAGAGGAAACCCAAGCGTCCCCTGTGTGGTTTCCTTCCCACTCTGTGTGTGTGTATGTGTGTGTGTGTGTGTGTGTGTGTGTGTGCACATGTGTGTGAGACTGTGAATGTGTGTACGTGTGTGTGCATATGAGTGTAGGCCAGATGTTGGTGTTGGGTATCTTTATGAATTGCTCTCCATCTTATTTTTATTTTTGTGTGTATGAGTGTCTGTGGGCACTGCTTGCCACAGGATGTGTGTGGAGGTCAGAGGGCAATTCATGGCATTCAGTTCTCTCCTTCCACTGTCTGGGTCTTGAGGATCCAATTCAGGTCTTCAGGCTTGGAGACAAGGACCTTTACCTGCAGAGACATCTTGCTGGTTCCTCCATCTTATTAAAATTCTTAAAAGATTTACTTATTTTATTTTTCGAGACAGGGTTTCTCTGTGTAGCCCTGGCTGTCCTGGAACTCACTCTGTAGACAGGACTGGCTTCAAATTCACAGAGATCCACCTGCCTCTGCCTCCTGAGTGTTGCGATTAAAGGTGTGGGTCACTGCTAGGCCTAAACTTGTCCTTATGCATGCACAATCATCATTTTGCTGATTGAGCCATTCCAAGACCTTTTTTTATTTACATGTGTATGCATGTATGTATGTGTTGGCAGGGGCATTTGGGTACCACAGTGCATGGGGGGAGTGTCAGAGGACAACCTGAGGGGGTTGGTTTTCTCCTTCTACCATGAGTGTCCTGGAGACTGAATTCAGATCTTCAGCCTTGGTTGGTGAGTGCCTTTACCTGCCGAGCCTTCGCTATAGCTCCCAACTTTGGTTTGTTTGTTTAATTAACCTGTTTTTAAAAAAATATTTAATTTTATTTTTATATGTGAGGGTGTCAGGTCCCCTGGAACTGGAGTTACAGACAGTTGTGAACTGCCATGTGGATGCTGGGAATTGAACCCAGGTCCTCTGGAAGAGCAGCCAGTGCTCTTAACCACTGAGCCATCTCTCCAGCCCCCAACTTGGGTTTTTGAGGCAAGGTTTCATATAGTTCAGGCTGACCTAGAGTTCATTATGTAACCTAGTAGCCTAGGAAGACCTTGTACTCCTGATCCTCCAGTGTGCTGAGGTTTGTGCCACCACGCCCAGCCATCCCCCATGACTTGAGCCTAAAGCCTGGGATGGTCAGTGAATGCACCCATGTCCTGACGTGATGGTGAGTGACTAATCAATAGCTAACATTTATGGAGCCCTGACACATATCAGGCATCGGCTTAACTGCCTGATGTGTAATGAGGCTAACTTGTCCAGGTCTGCCCGAGATGCTCCTGGGTTGAACAGGTTTGAACAGAGTACCACTTCCAGGCGCTCCTCAGTATATGTTTTTGGGTGTTAATGCTTTCAGTCTTCTGACTTGCTCCCCCAAGGCTGGCCTTGAACTTGTAGCAATCCTCCTGCCTCTGCCCCCCCCCCCCCCCCCCCCCCCCCCCGCAAGTTCTGGGATTGCATGTGTGAGTCACTGTACCCAGGACTATATATCTTTACTACAGAAGAGGAATCTGCCCAAAGTCACACAGCCAGAGAGGGTGACTGGGAATCAACCTAGTCCTTGGTGAACTTTTCTGTGACCTCTAAGGGATTTTCCAGCAAGGGTGCTAGGGGCTTTTCTGAACTGACCTTTGATGATGGGCAGGCCATGCCACCTACTCTTTCTCTTTGATGGTCCCTGGAGGGAATTGCCTGGGACAGGGATCTGTTTGGACACAGATCACCCTGAGGACTGGTCAGCCTGTGGCTGGGCAGGGCCAGAGGGCCCAGATCTTGTGGGCAGCCTGTGGTAGGGCCAGCATTCCAGGGGCCTGTCTGGCATGTGGGGAATGTCCTAAAGGTCTCTCAGCCTTCCAGAAACTCAAGGGAAGTGTTCTTACATGGGGTGGTGGGTGGTGGGAGGTGGTGTTTGGTGGGAATGTCCCTCTGGTATGTAACCATAAGGGTCTGAAGTTAGTTACACTGGGGCTGTGCCATGTGAGGGAGTTGTCCTGCTTTTCTGATCTTCCTCATAAATAGAGACTGCAATTCTTACCTTACCTACCCTGCTTCCTGGTCAACCAGCACCCCAGGGCTTGAGAATCACCAGAGTGGGGACATTGGTCACTGACTTGGGCCACAATCACCACGGTTTATGTAGAGTCAGTAGGGTGGCTGTACTCTAAGCTGGCCCTGGAATAGAAACCTCAGGTCCTGCTCAGGAGGCGCAGGCTGCAAGTCCTTCGAGAAACCCTAAGGTGGGCGGGTAGGGCTCTGTATGCTCCTCCCTGGAGTCCAACCTCTGTTCTATCCCAGGCTCCTCTGTTTCCAGCCGGTGCCTTCTGGTGTCTCTGGCCTTTTGAAGGAACAGCTCTAAGGCTACTTCCTGGTGCACCCTGGACCCCTCCCTCCATCCGGAACGCATCATTACCTTAAACCTGGCTGATCCTTCCCATCTGCCATGTTTGGGGTTGGGGTCCTCCAGGGTGGCCTCAGAGAGCAAGAGAAAGTTGCAGATCAGCCAAATACTGCAGAGAACGACAGTGGAGGAGCAGTTAAATGGACTAGCCAACACGCATGAGCCAGAGGCAGAAGGATTGCTAAGAGTTCGAGTCCAGCCTGAGCCACACAACGGCTTCAAGGCCAGTCTGGGCTACAGAGTGAGACCCTGTCTTAAAACCCAGAAAAACCCGCAGGAGAATCGCAGCGGCCCAGGAGCGCGCTGCAGAGCCCCCTCCCCTGGCAGGACGGCGGGAGGCGTGGCCTAACAAAGTGACGTCACACGCATATAAAATCCAGAGCGCCGCCGGGCTGGCTTTGTGGAGCGCTGCAGCGGGTTAAGCCGTGCTTAACAAAGGAGGTCCGGCACAGCCACCCAAGCTCCCGGGGCTACCGGGCCGCCCTCTGCCACCATGACCGCCAACGGCACAGCCGAGGCGGTGCAGATCCAGTTTGGGCTGATCAGCTGCGGCAACAAGTACCTGACGGCCGAGGCGTTCGGCTTCAAGGTGAACGCATCCGCCAGTAGCTTGAAGAAGAAGCAGATTTGGACGCTGGAGCAGCCTCCTGATGAGGCGGGCAGCGCGGCTGTGTGTCTGCGCAGCCACCTGGGTCGCTATCTGGCCGCCGACAAGGACGGCAATGTGAGCTGCGAGCGCGAGGTGCCCGGCGCTGACTGCCGCTTCCTCGTCGTGGCGCACGACGACGGCCGCTGGTCGCTGCAGTCCGAGGCGCACCGGCGCTACTTCGGCGGCACCGAGGACCGCCTGTCGTGCTTCGCGCAGAGCGTGTCGCCGGCAGAGAAGTGGAGCGTGCACATTGCCATGCACCCACAGGTCAACATCTACAGCGTCACCCGCAAGCGCTACGCGCATCTGAGCGCGCGACCAGCGGACGAGATCGCGGTAGACCGCGACGTGCCTTGGGGCGTCGACTCGCTCATCACCTTGGCTTTCCAGGACCAGCGCTACAGCGTGCAGACGTCGGACCACCGCTTCCTGCGCCACGATGGGCGCCTTGTGGCGAGGCCCGAGCCCGCCACGGGCTACACGCTCGAGTTTCGCTCTGGCAAGGTGGCCTTTCGCGACTGCGAAGGTCGCTACCTAGCCCCGTCCGGGCCCAGTGGCACCCTCAAGGCTGGCAAGGCCACCAAGGTGGGCAAAGACGAGCTCTTCGCCTTGGAACAGAGCTGCGCTCAGGTGGTGCTGCAGGCGGCCAACGAGAGGAACGTGTCCACGCGCCAGGGTGAGTTGGGGACATGTCCCCTTCTTGGGTCCCGATAAACTGCACAAAAGCATCCCCCCACTCATGCATCCTTCTGTTTCCCGATCTCCCCATGCGCTCCCGTTAGGCGTACAGGCCTCTATGCCCCGCCTTGGGGAGGTGGGCTTCTGTTTTGAAAGACCGGCTCTCACTATGTAGCCCTGGCTATTGTGGAACTCGCTCTGTAGACCAGGCTGGCCTCGAACTCGCAGAAATCCTCCTGCCTCTGTCTCTTGAGTGCTGGGATTAAAGGCATGTGCTACCACCCCGTGTCTGGGACGTGCGCTTCTTCTGCGGGGAGGAGGTGACGTGGGGTGCGGCCTAGCACATCCTAAAGCAATACTGTCCACCTCCCCCACCCCTGGCTGGGGGCGTGGAGCTCCCTAGACTTTGCTTAGATCTTCTCTGTCCTCTCTTCCCAATCTAGGTTGTCCCCATTCGTGAGCTGACCCCCTAGGACGGGCTACCTCAGGTCTTGGGAAGGAAGGGTTCCCCCTTGTCCATTTCCTCGTGCACCCTTTCTCCTGTTCCTAGGGCGTTTGGCTGGAGGGCTAGGGGACAGTAACTCCTGCTCTTCCTGCCTTTCCTGGCGAGATGGTGGGGGTTGGCGGGGCTTTTGATCGCGGCGGGGTGTGCGGGGCGGGGTCGGCCCTGGTACGGGGGAGGGGGAATGTCCGCAGGGGCTGCCCCTCCCCCACCCCGCCTCCCCTTGCCAAAGCCTGGCGCTCCGGGCCGCGGCCTTTGTGAGCAGGGGGGCGGGTCGCCTCGGCTGGGCCCTCCCTCGTCCCCTTTGTCCTGCTAGGGCTCTGCAGATGGGAAAACCAGATGCGGCGGAGCTGGGGGAGGGGATCGGCTTAGGCGGGTCCCTCTGCGGAGGAGCCACCCTCAACTCCCCAGGCATCGTCCCTGGTCCAGGGTCCTGTGCGGAGGCGCGGAGTGCAGCCGCCTGGCTCTTCCTTCGCACCCCGGCTGGCGGGCGGCGTGGCGCGGGTGGCTGCGCGCCAGGGACCTTCCCTGCCCTCCGGTGCACGCCTCATGGTCCGGCACTCGGCCTTGCGAGTGTCCAGCTCCCTCCAGAAGCCTCTACCCTCGAGTGAACCGGTCCCCAAGGCGCCTGGCTGGGAACAATTCAGTTTGCAACTGAATCTGTCCCCATCCAGGGCCTCCAGCAGGCTGGCAGGCCATTTCCGACCCGCATGGGCGTGCCACAAGTAGGCGCCTCCTTTCTGGCGTACCCCCTACTTCTTTGCCAAAGGGTCTTAGCTGCTTGCTGGCAGGGGCTTGTGAGATCTCGCTTCCTTGGGTGGGAAATTGGACCCAGGCTTTGGAGATAGCTGGATGGAAGCCGAGTCTGTGGCGAAGAAGACCTCCCTCCCCCAATGCAGAGGGCTAAGCCCTGGGTGGGGCCTGCCTGAATTTGGCTGAATTAAGGCTCAGAAAGGTGCAGCCATTTGCTTTAGGTTACACAGTAAATCAGCAACATTCAGAACTGGATGTATTTGATTCCAGAATGTTCTCTCATTTTACACACACACACACACACACACACACACACACACACACACACACACACACACACTTCCAGAATGTTCTCTCATTACACACACACACACACACACACACACACACACACACACACACACACACACTCCAGTGCATGTCATTCTCTTGTTTCACATTGCTGGGTGAAGGGGGTCAGAGTTCCCACCTGTTTAGCAAACACTGAGATACAAGAGATAGTAAATGTCTCTTGGGGACGTGACTGGCATGTAAAGCAAAAGATTGGGGGTACAGGACCAGGGTACTAGATTATCAGGGTCAGGGGTCTGCCCCAGGAGAGTGAATAGAAATTAACAGGCATCAAGTGTATGAACTGGCCTTGTAGGCAGAGGGCACAGCCTGTGCAAAGTCCCCGAGGCAGGGAGGTGCAGAGAGTCCTGCATATCTGGGATTTGGGACTGAAGGGAACCCTGCAGATTCCAGGGACTCCCTAGCATAGAGAGACTGGCTCTCTCCTGAGCTGTGTCCAAGACTTACTGCCCTGGGGAAGGTTGGGCTGAAACAGGTGACTTAGGCCCTTGGGGCCAGGAAGGAGCTAGAGGGTGTGTTTTGCGAGCCTGGGCAGGTACCATTCTCTGAGGGTGTCATGATTGTGCATGATTCACGCTGATGGGGCAAGAGGGGGCGGAAATTGGAGCTGAAGGGATGAGACTCTGAAGGGAATTTGGGGTCATGGTTAGATATCTTCTGCCCTCGTGTGTCGGTGTTCGAGTCTCATTTCCATGTCAGCCAACTCCTCCCGGTGCTTTTTGGGGTGAGCTGCTGGGTGGGTGTGCCGGGGAGGCCATTTTGGGCAGGCCTGCGTGGCAGGGAGGCGGGGCTGGGCTTCGGAAACACGTGTTGGGAACTGCTAGCCAGGAATAGGGGGAGGGACGGCTCAATCTGGGTTTGTGAATCACCCCTGCGGAGCTGCTTCCTGCTCCCCGGCCTCAATTTCCCATCTGTAAAACAGAGGTACTTGGGGCCAGGCTCTGTTCCTTGGAGGTGGAGATCAGAGTGAGCAGTACCTTACACTGGATTGGGGGGAGGGTCTCCTGATCCTCACAAGACCTTGCTGGCTCAAGACACACCCCATGCTGTGTCTCCCCACACTGCTCAACCTGATTCACATGTTGGGTTCTAACCCCTGAGCATGCTTTAAAAGGATCTTGTCCCCATCATTTCTAGGGTGGCTGGCTGAGGAGTGGTGGGTGAGGCAGGGCTTTGTGGGATGGCTAAGAGTTCCCCATTCTTGGCTGGAATGGCATAGTTTTGAGGATTGAGTAGACTTTGGGGTGGGTGGCTGGAGTGAACTCCTGTAGGATTCTAAGCTAAGCCCCCATCCTAAATGAGATGGGTTGTGAAGGATGCTTATTTTGAACAAGGAAAGATAATCTGGCAAGCTGCTAAGCCCAGGAAGGGGGTTGAGGGTTAGGAGACCTTCTGAGTCACCACAGTTGGTGAAGCTGGAAGATAGACACGCCCCCTCCCGTGGGCTCCTAGGAGCCCATGACTCAGGTTTTCTGTGCTACCACTGTTGGAAAAAAAAAAAAATCTCACAGAAATTCTGTTACTATAGCAACGGAGCTCCAATGTGATTCCAAGGCCAAGTGGGGCCTTTCCCCCTGGGCTGGGCCTTCGAGGGGCCATTCTGGAAAGGAGCAAACTTCTCTTTCTCGGCCCTTCCTGATGGGGTGGGAGAGCCCCGTGTCTCCTTGGCAATAGGCCCTCACATCCTTTCAGGGTCCCAACAGAGATGATCCTTTCTGGCAGAGAGGAGAATGCATTCACCAAAGGGTGCCTGGAGTCCACCTTTGGTGCCTCACTGGCCTCTTAGGCCTTTTAACAAAGACTGGATGCAACAAGCCCTTTGTCCCAGTACCTGGAGTGAGAGCCAGATGGTGGCCTGGGTAAGGCCCTTTTTGCCCTTCATCTTCATGCTTATTCCTCAGAATTACTGCCTACGGCGCTGCCCTGCCTTGAACTCGGTGCCCACAACTTCTTGAGCAGGGGCCGCTCCCTTGTGCGAGGATGACTAGCATGTTGGGAAGCCAACTTTTCTGACTCCTTTTTCCCTCCCACCTTATTTTTGGTTTTTGTCTTGTAGCTCATCTAGCTTTCGACTCTCCATGCTCCTGCCTCGGTTTCCAGAGTGCTAAGATGAGAGGCATGGGCCACCACTTCTGATTGGCTTCCTGCCCCCTCTTGCTCATCTATCTTGGAGCAGCATTCTGCTGCTGGAGTGGCTGGGAGGGGCTTTTCTTTCCTTCCTTCCTTCCTTCCTTCCTTCCTTCCTTCCGTTTTTTCTTTTTCTTTCTTTTTTTTTTTTTTGGAGACAGGGTTTCTCTGTGTAGCCTTAGCTCTCCTGGAACTTGCTCCATAGACCAGGCTGGCCTCGAACTCGGAGATTTTCCTGCCTCTGGCTTCTGTGTGCTGGGATTAAAGGTGTGCTTTTCTTTTATTGTGGGAATGTGGTGATCAAACCCGAGGCCTTGTGCATGACAGGCAAGTTCTCTATACAGATGGCCTACACCTTTAGCCCTTCCCTGAGGAGATTCTAGGCAAATGCTCTGTCCCTGAGCCACACCCCCAATGCTGGCTTTTCTTTCTTTTTTTCCAAATAAAATTTTTTTTTTTTTTTTTTTTTTTAAAGAAGATTTATTTATTATGCATATGGTGTTCTGCCTGCATGTGTCCCTGCACATCAGGAGAGGGCACCAGATCTCATTACAGATGGTTGTGAGCCACCATGTGGTTGCTGGGAATTGAACTCAGGACCTCTGGAAGAGCAGTCGATGCTCTTCACCTCTGAGCCATCTCTCCAGCCCCCTCCAAATAAAATTTTAATCTAGTTACCTTTATTGAATTATTTGTGTGTGGGGGCTTATATGTAGACCAGAATACACACATGGAGCTCAGAGGACAACTTGTGGGAATCAGTTTTCTCCTTCAACCAATTTGGCTCTGGAGATGGAAGTCTGGGGGCTTGGTGACACGGGCCTTTACCCACTGAAGTTCCTATGCTGGCTTTTCCTGACTGTCCCATTACCCTCTGGGCACTCGTTGAAGGGATGGGATTCCTTGCCCTCTCTGGCACTGGGTGTGGCTGTTTGGCCCAGTGGGCTGTGCTTACTCAGCTTTCCCTACACATGGCAGCCCAATTATGGGCAGGCAGAGGGAACAGTGGGCAGTACCCCACATTCATGTGGCCAGCTGTCTTTTCAATGTATAGCAGTCCCTAGTGTGACCAGAGGCAGGAGAGCCCGTTTCTGCCTGAGAAGGTGGGTGGTTGAGCAGACTCCAGCCCAGAGCTGTGGCTTCGGGGTGGCTGCCTAGCCTGGGAGGGCCTTCCTACCCTCTTCCATGCTTCAGTGGTAAACCCTGTGGAGACACTGGGTCAGGATATTGGGTGACCCACCACGGAAGCCATGTCTGCTAATACATAGGTCTAGAAGGGAGGGATAAGGCATGGCCAGGCATTTGTCCATCTCCACTCCTGCAAGCCAAGAAACCCCTTGTCTTGTTGGGTGACATTGAGCCAAGGCCATGCCACCTCTCGATCTCCTCTCCCACCTTGTGAGGTAAGGGTCCCCATTGCACAGCACAGATAGAGACATCATTGGGTCAGGGTGGCACTAGCACACCCTTCGGTGGGGTGTTAGCTAAGGATAGGTTTCTAGGGGTGGCACCTGCCATCTACTTGGTCCCTGCTTCATAAGACGCTTAAAGGCAATCAGTGAGCCCAGTAGTGTACATTGTGACCAGGTTGAGAACATTCTTAGAAACAAAGAGTTTGTCTGGTTAGGACCCAAGATACCACTTCCAGGTGGAGTCAAAGCCAGTGTGCAAAGCTGGGCTGCAGAGCAGGCCTTGGGAGCAACACCTTATTTGGGGTCATGTGACATGGAAATTTAGCAAGAAGTCAGCAAGCCATGCTTGGGGTGCACACCTGTAATCCCAGCACTCAGGAGGCAGAGGCAGGTGGATCTCTGAGTTCAAGGCTAGCCTGGGATACACAGTGAGACCCTGTCTCAAAACAAAACCAAATCAAAAAAGAGGGGGCGATGGAGAGATGGCTCAATGCTTTAGAACATTTGTTTTTGTTTTTGAGACGGGGTATCTCTACTTAACCACTCTAACTGTCCTGGAACTCAAATATGTAGACCAGGCTAGCCTCTAACTCAGAGATCCGCTTGCCTCTGCCTCGGGAGTGCTGGGATGAAAGGCATGCATCACTACCACCTGGCTCTAGAATACTTGTTCTTACAGAGGACCAGCACTTAGATGGTGGCTCACAGCCATCTATAACCCAGTTCCAGGAGAGCTGGCCTCTGAGGGCACTAGACACACATGTTGTGCACATCCATACACACAGGCAAAACATTCTTACATACAAAATACAAGAAATCTTTTGGTTTTTCTGGACAGGGTTTCTTTCTTTTTCTTTTTTCTTTTTTTGGTTTTTCGAGACAGGGTTTCTCTGTGTAGCTTTGCGCCTTTCCTGGAACTTGCTTTGTAGACCAGGCTGGCCTCGAACTCACAGAGATCCGCCTGCCTCTGCTGGACAGGGTTTCTTTGTGTAACTTTGGCTGTCCTGGAACTTGCTCTGTAGACCGGGCTGACCCACCTCCCAAGTGCTGGAATTAAAGGCATTCACCACCACCACCCAGCAAGAAAATTTTCTTTCTTTCTTTTTTTTTTTTTTTTGTTGTTTTTTTTCAAGACAGGGTTTTTCTGTGTAACAGTCCTGGCTGTCTGCGATCTCACTCTGTAGACCAGGCTGGCCTTGAATTCACTGAGATCCACCTGCCTCTGCTGAGATCAAAGGCGTGCACCACCACCGCCTGGCTAAGAAATATATATATTTTTTTCTTTCTTTTTTCGAGACAAGGTTTCTCTGTGTAGCTTTGCGCCTTTCCTGGAACTCACTCTGTAGCCCAGGCGGGCCTCAAACTCACAAAGATCCGCCTGCCTCTGCCTCCCGAGTGCTGGAATTAAAGGCGTGCGCCACCACCGCCCGGCTAAGAAATCTTTTTTAAGATTAAGGAAAATCAATTAAAAAAAGAGAGGAAAGGAGGGAGGCTCAGTGATCCTGTTTTGGTCTAGCAGGGAAATGCTAGAAAGTGTCGTCAGTCTTCAGTGTTTGTGGCTGGTGGGGGCAGGGATAAAGTATGACTTCATCTTTATACTTTTTGAGTTTTTTAAGTTTTCTAAAGGAACATGTGGTCATCGTGTGTGTCTGTGGTACTGGATATGGAGTCCTGGGTTTTCCACCATGCTAATCAAGTAGTTTACCACAGAGCTATAGTCTCAAATCCCTCTCTTTTATTTATTTTATATGGAGCCCTGGCCTAGAACTCATTATATAGACTAGGGTGACCTCAGAATCAAAGAGATTCACCTCTACCTCCCGAGTGTTAGGGATAAAGGCATGTACCCCCATACTTACCTTCTCTTAAAAACAAAATTGCACCGGGCGGTGGTGGCGCACACCTTTAATTCCAGCACTTGGGAGGCAGAGGCAGGCGGATCTCTTTGAGTTGAGGCCAGCCTGGTTTACAAAGTGATTTCCAGGAAAGGCGCAAAACTACACAGAGAAACCCTGTCTCAAAAAGCCAAAAAAAAAAAAAAAAAACCCAAAAAACCAAAACCCAAAATTGCACTTATTTTATGTTTGTATGGTGAGGGTGGTGGCCCACATACTAAGGCATAGGTTTAGATGTCCGAGTCTGTTTCCCTCTGCCTTGTTGGTCCCAGGGATCAAACATAGGTTGTTAGGCTTGGTGGCAGGTGTCTTTACCTTATGAGCCATCTTGATGGCCTGCAACCCTTTGTGTGTGTGTGTGTGTGTGTGTGTGTGTGTGTGTGTGTGTGTGTGTGTGCGCGTGTGCATTGGGGGAGGGTGGGTGGGGGTGTCTCATGTAGCTCAGGCTAGCCTTGAACTTCTTACCCTTTTATGCAGTTCTGGGGATGGACCCCGGGACTTTGTGCATGTTAGTGCTTGCACTGTACCGACTGAGGTATAGCCACAGCTCTGTTTTATTTTTTTGAGATAGGATCTCAGTCGTAGCTGAGGCTAGTCTCAGCCTCCTGAGTGCTGGGATGACAGGCGTGGGTCACTGAGCATAGCTCATACTTTATATTCTTTTACTTTCACACATCCCCTCTACAGGAAGTGGGTGACGAACCCCCTTTTACCAGCACCCCACAATGTGACATTCTGCAGAACCAGCTCCATCTGTGTGTTTATTCAATGGTTTGGGTTGTATTTAAAGCAAATTCCCGACACTGAGGCGACTTATCCGGAAACGCCTCCATCTGTACCTACAAAACCGGGCCGTTCCTTACATAACAGCAGCATTGCCTAACTGGAACCGATCTTTAAAACCCAATCCTGGGCCACAGGAGAGTTCTCTTGCTTGGCTTTAGAACATCTTTGTGGGTGGTTCATTGAAGTTTGAGGGCTTCCTTCCTTCTTGTCTTTTGGGGTGCTAGAGATAAAAGAAACCCATCAGTGACTGAGCTAAATCCCCAGTTTTTATATATATATATATATATAATATATATATTATATAATATTATAAACTCTCTCTATACATATACTTACACACACACACACACACACACACACACACACACACACACACACACACACACACACAGCTGGCCTGCCTCAGTCTTCTGAGGACTGGCACATCTGATTTTTATTGTTTATATGTGTACCCCTAACATGGAGGTCAGATGTCAGCATCAGATATGTCGTAGTCCTCTGTCATTCTACACACTTTCTTTTGAGATGGATTCTCACTATAAGCTCTGGCTGTGTCCTATAACTCACTATGTGGACCAGACTGGCCTCAGACTCACAAAGATTTACCTGCCTCTGTCTCCTGAGTGTACTTGAGACAAGAATCTCAGCTGGATGTGGTGGAGTATGCCTTTAATCCCAGCACTCTGGAGCCAGAGGCACATGGATCTCTTGAGTTCGAGGCCAGCCTGGTCTACAAAACGAGTTCCATACAGAGAAACCAAAGACAAAAGGGATCTCTCAGTGGCCAGGAGCTCAGGGCTTCAGCTAAGCTGGCCGGTCATTGAGCTCCAGGGATCCATCTGTCTTGGCTTCCCCGTTCTGGGATTATAGGCTCTGCCGCCATGCCAACTTCTATGTGGTTTCCAGGGATCTGAATTTAGTGTCTGAGCAAGTCCCAGGATTACCCTCGGAGAGACCTGAGCCAACTTGAGGAAGCCCTGTGGTATCTTGAGTGTGGGTGAGACAACAGTGGCCTAATCGGCTGGGGTCCCCCTCTGTAGGAATGGACCTATCGGCCAATCAGGATGAAGAGACTGATCAGGAAACCTTCCAGTTGGAGATCGACCGGGACACAAGAAAGTGTGCCTTCCGCACCCACACGGGCAAGTACTGGACGCTGACGGCAACTGGAGGGGTGCAGTCCACTGCATCCACCAAGTGAGTGACACCCCTGAATCACCTGGGTTGGCTATTCTGGGACCCGGGCAGCCTGCTTGATCCCATGTTGCCAACCCCTCTCCTCTTCCCAGGAATGCCAGCTGCTACTTTGACATTGAGTGGTGTGACCGTCGCATCACTTTAAGAGCATCCAATGGCAAGTTTGTGACTGCCAAGAAAAATGGTCAGCTGGCCGCCTCAGTGGAGACAGCAGGTAGTCACACTGGAGCATGCACCCCAAGTCTGCTTCCTTAGTGCCTTAGAGGGACAGTCACCCTGTGGTCAATCACCAGCCCCACCTGAACCTGTCTGTGTGGGCAGGCATCCTCTTAAGTTGGTGTAACCTCAGGCTGGCAACATGTAACCCTTAGCTTCTTGATATCCCTCTCTGAGCCACAGCCTGGCTGGTTCATCCCTGTTGCTATAAACTCAGTGGTCCCTTTTGCTGTGGCAGGGGACTCTGAACTCTTCCTCATGAAGTTGATTAACCGCCCCATTATCGTGTTCCGTGGAGAGCATGGATTCATTGGCTGCCGCAAGGTCACGGGCACTCTGGACGCGAACCGTTCCAGCTATGACGTCTTCCAGCTGGAATTCAGTGATGGTGCCTACAACATCAAAGGCAGGTTCTCTGGGTGGGGATGCTTGCAGTCATTCAAGGTCATAGGGGAACAGGTGTGTCCTAGGTCCACATTAGGGGTAGCCTTCTTGTCTGTAGAGAATTTTCCCAGCTTATCCTGGGCAGATGGAGAAGGTGGGAAGTAACTAGGGATGGTGGTGCATGGCTATAATCTAGGAATCTGAGGCAGGAGAATTATCTTTAAAAAAAAAAAAAAAAAGGAAGGAAAAGAAAAGATAAAAGGAGAAGATGGGAGATAAGGATATGACATCTTGGACGTGGGACCAAAACTAGGGTGAAGGACCCCAACAGTCCAGAAGTGTTAAGTTGGAATCAGAACCCCATGCTGTGTATGGCCTTGGCAAGGCAGACCCCATTCCTTTCTTTATAGTGCTGAGGACTGAATTCAGAGCCACACCCCAGCCCCTCACTGGGGGATTCTAGGCAGGTGCTCTACCACTGAGTCACACCCCAGCCCCTCACTGGGGGATTCTAGGCAGGTGCTCTACCACTGAACCACACCCCAGCCCCTCACTGGGGGATTCTAGGCAGGTGCTCTGCTGCTGATCTACATACCTCTTTTTTTTTTTTTTTTTTTTTTTTTTTTTGAGACAGGGTCTCACTTTGTGGTTCTAGCTGTCTTAAAACTTGCTTTGTAGACCAGGCTGGCCTTACAGTCAGATCTACCTGCCTTTGCCTCCCAGATGTTGGGATTAAAGCTATATGCCATGACTAGCCCCTAGTCCTCTTACTTTTTTTTAGTTTGAGACAGGGTGTTAGTGAATTTCCCAGGATGGCCTTGAACTCTAGATAATCCTTCTGCCTCAGTTTCTTGAGTATTAGGATTATAGGACTATACCCCACATCCAACTGACCTCACTCATTTCTGGAAGCTGACTGTGGGAGGGAATAGTAATCCTTTCCAAGAATGGATATGGGGTGGGGAACACAGCTTGACATGAAGTCTCTACCCCCAGACTCCACGGGCAAGTACTGGACAGTGGGTAGTGATTCCTCGGTCACCAGCAGCAGCGATACCCCTGTGGATTTCTTCCTTGAGTTCTGTGACTACAATAAGGTGGCCATCAAGGTGGGCGGCCGCTACCTGAAGGGGGACCATGCCGGGGTCCTGAAGGCCTGCGCGGAGACCATCGACCCTGCCTCACTCTGGGAGTACTAGGGCCATCTGCTGTCTGCGGGTCACTCATCCAGTCCCTCCTGCTATCCTTACTCGCCAGGTGGCCCTGCAGCAGGTGGCAAGCCCCTTGCCTTTCAAACTGGAAACCCGAGAGAAAATGGTGCCCTCACTTGTTGCCCTCTGTGGACCCCCTCCCCCCTAACTCTCTGCTCCCCATGGGTCAGTAGCTGCAGACTGTCCCTGGGAGGGATTTTGGGTCCCTCTGCACCCTTCTCTGCCATGGGGCATGCTGGCACCTTTCTTCTGACCTCAGACAACTCTGAGCCTTATTTCCCCAGGAAGTGGCCTAGGAGAAGCCGGGTGGGGGGCCGAGGGAACTGCCCCCGTCCCTAAGTTGTAACTGGAAGCCCTCCCCCCTCAAGATCATACCTCTGGTGTATCTGCTCTGACCCCAGCACCTGGAGGCAAGCCTTTTGGTGGGACTGAAGCCCGGCATGGCCTGGTTTTCCCACAAATTTTTTCTGGATCATGGCTGGAGAGCAGCCTCTGACCCTGCAGAAGTCCTGCCAGGCTCCTTAACTCAAAGCTAGGTGGGTGGCACTGCCAGATTGCCCCTGCACATTCTGGGGTTTGGGGGGGACATCTTGCTCCCTTCTCTTTCCTTTTCGCCCTGGCCTGACTGGAAGCAGGAAAATGACCAAATCAGTATTTTTTTTTTTTTTTTTTAAAGGAAATGTTACTGTTAAAAGGGCCCTGGGCAAACCTGCCTGGTTGGTTGTAGCTATGAGTGGTCTTGGGGGGTTGGGGGAGATGCTTGACACCTGGCCTCCCCAGTGGGTTCCCTTCCTCTCTCCCTTCCTCCTGCCTGCCCACCCCCAGCCCTGGCCCTATGATTGGTGCTCCGTGTCTTTCTGACACCTCGGGGCTCCTGGGGTGGGAGAAAGCCAGGCGCGTCCCTCCCTGGGAACCCTGGAGTAAACCTCAGGGGGGCCCTTCCCAGACACCCCATTCTACCAATTCCCCAACACCGTGCATCTCACTCACTTGGGGTGTCTCAGTCTTTTATTTTTTTGTAACTGTCATTTGTATAACTCTGAGGACCCATGATAGTAGCTTTGAACTGGAAAATAAAACAACGCTCAGTCTGCAGCCTGTGCATGTCTCACAGAGGACGTGGTTGGGGGAGTGGATAGAGGGTTGGCCAGGGAGGGAGCCTGCACTGATTTTCACGGGATGGAGGGCAGACTCTTGTTTAGGTCTCAGACCATAGTGGCTCCAGCATGTGCAGTAGTAGCCCTTGGCTGAGAAATGGCTGAACATGGAGCTCCTGGCTCTAGTAACATGGATATTTAAACGTTTAGGCCAAGGGCAGGCGAGAGGGTTCAGCAGGTAAAGCTACTTGCTGCCAAGCTTCATGTCCTCAATTTGATAATCCAACACCCATGTGAAAAAGTTGGGTGCAGTGGTGTACACCCATCTCAGGACTTGGGGAAAGGGTAGAGAGACAGCAGGATCCCTGAAGTTTGCTTGCTGTCCATACTCACTTAATCTATGAGCTCTGCTTTCAGTGAGAGGCCCTGTCTCAGTAAGGTGGGGCTGGGTTGAAGAAGACACTCCAGATAGACCTCTGGCCTCTACACCTCCACACTCAAATAAAAACAAGCCAGGCTTGTCATCCCTGGCACTCGGGTGGAACAGGAGGATCACAGATTCAAGGCTGCCTAAGTCTCAGAATGTCCAGGCTAGCCTGAACACCTTGCTAGATGTTTTAAGTGAATGGGCTGTAGGATGTAGTTTGTGGGCAGCACAGCTGAGGCTCTAGGCTCAATTCCAGGTAACCTCACAAAAAGTGCTGGTCAAACTGGGCATGGTGGTGAATGCCTCTGGAGACAGAGGAAGGTGGTCTACAGAGTTCTGGGACAGCCAGGACTGTTATACAGAGAAACAGAACAACAACAGCAAAAAAAACCTACACCCTCGGAGGGCAAGCTAGGGTCTTGGGAGTGTGCCAGAGGTACACAGGTTGAAGGATTCCAGTGGCTTGCCTATTCGATTCCTCCCTACAGGTAGGTACTTCCGTTGGGCCCTTTGGAGCATTCCAGAGTCCCATTTTATGAGGGGGACACTGGGGCGTAAGGAAGAAAAACAGTCTTGTTTGCTGTTGTGGGAGAGTGCTGAGTAGAGCACCCCTAAGCCCCAGCAGCTGGAGGCTCTGCTGAGGCGGTTGGAGAGCCACACTGATTGGCTGCTGATGACGAGATGAAGAGGCCGAGCTGTGATTGGCGGTCCCTGAGGGAAGGAGTGCAGGAGATTGACTGGGGCAGATGGCCACCAAGGGTCCAGTGGCCCCCCGCAGGGTGGAAGCTCGGCCCCAAGCCAGGATAGTGTCAATGACACGGAGAGACAGATGAATCCTGCCGAGTCAAACTCAGGCTCTGGTGAGGGGCCGCGCTGGGGGGAGGGAACGCTTTGTCCATCACCACCACCAGGCACAACCTGGCCACCTGATGACTGTGGATTCCTGCAGCGCTGGAGGGGAGGGTCTGATGGAGGAGACATGTGCTGAGTTTAATGGTGGAGGCTCAGAGTCTCTTGGGCCAGCTCAGGGTCTAAGGGAGGAGGCTCAGGTTTGAAGGGGGCTGACACAGGGTCTGGTGGGAGGGCAAGGGAGGACTAACAAAGGGTGAATAGGTAGAAAGGACCTAATACAAAAAAAGGGTCAAAAGAGCTCCTGGTCAGGGGACTCTCCTCAGGACAGGTCCTGAGTAGGGGAAGCTGTCAGAGAAAGGCTGGTCTAGTGAGGCTAGGTTTTAGGGGCCCAGGCAGCTTGTGAAGGCAACAGGCATCTTGGAGGGAAGGGGGGCACCCATGAGCTAGCACACACCATAGAGATGTCTGAATTCTGCACACACTCATGCACATGGGTGGGCACGCAGAAGCACATTTGCACATACAGCAGTTCCCATAGCCAGCTGTAGCTGGGTACCATTATGTCCCTGTAACCCATCCCCTCATTCCTTCCAGTTGAGTCAGGTACCCCACAGCTCTGAGACAGATCCCCTATAAATCTATTTTTGTGTGTGAGTGCACGAATCCCACTGGTGTTGCACAGATGGGAAATTGAGGCAGAGTCTCAGGGAAGCTGACAGCACAGGTTAGTGTGTGAGTTTTCTCTATGTGTAGACTGTTCTACCTACATGCATGTGCACCACATATGTGTACCTGATGCCTGCAGAGATCAGAAGGTGTTGAGTGCCCTGGAGCTGGAGTTATGGATGGTTGTGAGCCCCCATAAGGGTGCTGGTCCTCTGCAAGAGCAGCAAGTGCTCTTAACCATGGAGCCATCTGTAGTCTCCACCAACATTACTTATGTTTTGTTTTGTTTTGGAGACAGGGTCTCATGTAGCTCAGCCCGAAGTCAAGGATGACCTTAAATTTTTGTGCCTCTTGCCTCTACCCTCTGAGTTCTGGGTGATGACAGGCATGCTGGCTTCGGACCCATAGCTTCATGTATGCTAGGCAAGCACTCTACCACCTGAGCCACAACCATACCTTATTTGTTTTCTTTTTGGACAAGCTCTTGCTATGTAGCCCAGGCTGGCTTCTCAAACTCACAGCCACCTTACTGAGTCAACTTCCCAAATGCTGGGATTATAGGCTTGAGCCACTGTAGGAAAGAACAATGGAGAAGCTACTCTGGCCCTCATGGGTTCCTCCAGTTCTGTCAGAGTTCAGGAGGCTTGGCAGGCAGATTACAGTCCCCTTTGGAGCTTGTCTCCAGCCTTAAGCACCCCCAGTTCTACCCTGCAGGTCTGGCCTTCAGGAAGCCTTGATGAGATGGGACACTGCCCTGATTGGTGCTGGCTGGATCTCTCTGGTGGGGAGCTGATGGGTTCAGTCTGGGAATTTCCCTACCAAGTCCACACTGGACACCTTGTCCAAGACGTGCTTCTAATCCCTCCTGTGGGGACCTAAGGGAGTGACATCTGAATCCCTACAGGGCCCCCATTTTCTCCTAAGCTGAGTGGCCTCCCCTACTGGACAGATAAGAGCTGACCTGAACTTGTTTAAATGTTGAATGCAAGGAGCTTTGGAAATGGCCCTATTGGTAAAATGATTGCCTTGTGTCTCAGGGTTTCTAATGATGTGAAGAGACACCATGGCCATGGCAACTCTTACAGAAGAAAACATTTAATTCAAGTTGGCTTACAGTTCAGAGATTTAGTCCATTATCACCATGGCAGGAAGCAGGGCATCATGCAGGCAGACATGGTGCTGGAGAAGGAGCTTAGAGTCCTTACATTTTGATCCTCAGTCAGCAGGAAGTGAACTGAGACACTGGGGCATAGCTTGAGCAAAGGAAACCTCAAAGCCCACCCCCACAATGACATGCTTCCTCCAACAAGGCCACACCTACTCCAACCTCTTAATAGTGCCACTCCCTTTGGGGACCATTTTCTTTTAAATCATTACACTTTGCAAGCATTGGGACCTGAGTTTGATCCTCAGAGCTGGGGAGGTAAAAACAGGCTGGGCTCACTAGCCCTCCAGTCCAGGTGAATTGGCAAGCTCAGAAAACCAAGATGGATGGTTCTTGAGGAACAACACCCAAGGTTGACTCCTGGTGTTCACATGCATGTGCACATATGTATCTGCACACATGCACATATGCATATAATACCCTAATCCATTTGGTAGTGTGTGCCTGTAATCATGGTACTTGGGAGACAGGCGGAGGATTACCTTCAGGTTGAGGACAACCTGATCTATATATCTAGTTACTAAGTGAGACTCTGTCTCCAATTTGAGGGTGGCTCACACCTCTAATCCCAACATTCAAGCAGCCAAGACTGGAAGATACCTAGAGAGGAAGGTTACCTAGAGTTCAGTGCCAACCTGGGCTACAAAGTGAGTCCCAAGCCAGACTGAGCTAGCTTAAGACCCTATCTCAAAACTAACCAACCAAAAGACCCTACTGCCTTTCATTTAGAAGATAACTTGAGCCGGGCAGTGGTGGCACACCACCTTTAATCCCAGTACTGGGAGACAGAGGCAGGCGGATCTCTATGAGTTCAAGACCAGTTTGGTCTACAAAGTAAGTTCCAGGACAGAAAGGGCTGTTACACAGAGAAACCCTGTCTTGAAAAACAAACAACAAAACAAAACAAAAACTAAACAAACAAAAAATAACTTGAGTGTGCAGGCTGTGTGTGTGTGTGTGTGTGTGTGTGTGTGTGTACTTACTATTACAGTAAATGAGTCTGAGAGGCATCCAAGAGCATCCTGCTGGTCCATTTTTTTCTATGTTGAGCAATGGACAAGGAGTTCCTGGCTTCTCTGGGTTGTCACATTATTGTCTAGATGGGAGATAAGAAGGGACTCTGGGTCCCTTGAGGGTGTTAACAGCAGAGGGAACAGATGGGGTCTCCTATGGAGAGGGACGCCTGGGGGAAGAAGGGGGACTTTTAGTTTACCATGAAAGCCGAGCCTCTTCCTGGGCTTCTGGCTTAAGGCTTCCCACAATGGGCAAAGCCATCCCCCCGAGGTGGGCTGAAGGGAATGGTCAGCATTCTCTCCCCTTTCCTGGGACCCAGCCCTGACACTTGTGGGGAGGGGAAGGATAGGGGGACACTGTCTTCTTTGAGTCCCCTAACTAGAGCCACAGGCCAGGTTTTAGTAATTAATGACATTTTTTTAACCTTCTTTTTTTATTTAAGAAAATTTTAAATTCATTTTACATACCAACCACAGATTCCCCCTCTCATCCCTCCTCCCGCTCTCCCACAGCCTTCCCCTCCCCTTCCGACCCATCCCCCATCCCCTCCTAAAAAGCATAAGGCCTCCCATGGGGGGACAGCAAAGCCTGATATATTCAGTTGAGGTAGGACCAACACCCCCACCCCCCACCCCCACCCCACCCCCGCATCAAGGCTGAGCAAGGCATCCAACCATAGGTAATGGGCTCCAGAAAGCCAGCTCATACACCAGGAATAGATCCTGATCACACTGCCAGAGGCCCCTCAAACAGACCAAGCTACACAACTGTCTCCTGTATGCAGAGGGCATAGTCTGATCCCACACAGGCTCCACAGCTATCTGTCTAAAGTTTGTGACTCCCTATGAGTTTGGTTCAGTTGTCTCTGTAGATTTCCCTATCATGATCCTGACCCCCTTACTCATATAATCCCTTTTCCCTCTCTTTAACTAGACTCCCGAAGGTCTGTGGATCGGGACTGTGGATCTCTGCATCTGCTTCCATCAGTTACTGGATGAAGGCTCTATGATGACAGTTAGGGTATTCACCAATCTGATTACCAAGGTAGGCCAGTTCAGGCACCCTTTCCACTATTGCTAGTAGTTTAAGCTGGGGTCATCCTTGTGGATTCCCGGTGATTTCCCTAGCACTAGGTTTCTCCCTATCCCCATGATGTCTCCTTCTATCATGATATCTCTTTCATTGCACTCCCACTCCGTCCCTCCCCCAGCTCAACCACCCGTTCCCTCATGTTCTCATCTCCCATTCCCTCCCCTCTATTGTCCCCCCTCACCTCCAGTTTACTCATGAAGATCTCATCTATTTTCCCTTCCCAAGGCGATCCATATGTCCCTCTTAGGGTCTTCCTTGTTACCTAGCTGTGGAGCTGTGGGTTGTAGTCTGGTTATCCTTTGCTTTACATCTAGTATCCACTTATGAGTGAGTACATACCATGTTTTGTCTTTCTGAATCTGGGTTACTTCACTCTAGTTCTATCCATTTGCTGCAAATTTCATGATGTCATTGCTTTTTACAGCCGAATATACTCCATTGTGCATATGTAGCACATTTTCTTTATCTATTCCTCGGGTAAGGGGCATCTAGGTTGTTTCCAGGTTCTGGGTATTATGAATAACACTGCTATAAACACAGTTGAGCAAATGTCCTTGTGGTATGATTGAACATCCCTTGGGTATATGCCCAAGAGTGGTATTGTTGGGTCTTGAGGTAAATTGATTTCCAATTTTCTGAGAAACCACCATACTGATTTCCAAAGTGGCTGTATAAGTTTGCACTCCCACCAACAGTAGAGGAGTGTTCTCCTTGCTCCACATCCTCTCCAACATAAGCTGTCATCAGTGTTTTTTTTTTTTTCTTCTTCTTCTGAGACAGGGTTTCTCTGTGTAGCTTTGCGCCTTTCCTGGAACTCACTCTGTAGCCCAGGATGGCCTTGAACTCACAGAGATCTGCCTGACTCTGCCTCCTGAGTGCTGAGATTAAAGGAGTGCACCAGCATGTCATCAGTATTTTTGATCATAGCCATTCTGACAGGTGTAAGGTGGTATCTCAGAGTCGTTTTGATTTGCATTTCCCTGATGACTAAAGATATTCAGTAATTCCTTAAATGTCCTTCAGCCATTTGAGATTCTTCTGTTGAGAATTCTCTATTGAACTCTATAGCCCATTTTTTAATTGGATTGTTTGATATTTTGATGTCTAGTTTTTTGAGTTCTTTATATATTTTGGAGATCAGCCCTCTGTCAAATGTGGGGTTGGTGAAGAACTTTTCCCATTCTGTAGGCTCCCGTTTTGTCTTATTGACCATGTCCTTTGTCTTACAAAAGATTCTCAGTTTCAGGAGGTCCCATTTATTGATTATTGCTCTCAGTGTCTGTGCTGCTGCTGGTGTTATATTTAAGAAGTGGTCTCCTGTGCCAATGTGTTCAAGACTACTTCCTACTTTCTCTTCTATGAGTTTTTGTTTGTTTGTTTGTTTTGGTTTTGTTTTGTTTTTCGAGACAGGGTTTCTCTGTGTAGCTTTGCACCTTTCCTGGAAATCACTCTGTAGCCCAGGCTGTCCTCGAATTCACAGAGATCCACCTGCCTCTGCCTCCCGAGTGCTGGGATTAAAGGCGTGCGCCACCACCGCCTGGTGAGTTTTTTTTTAATGGTTGCTGACAACCTGGAAACCATTCCTGGGATCCACATAAGGGAAAGAGAGAGTAGACTCTGAGTTCGAGGCCAGCCTGGTCTACAGAGTGAGTTCCAGGACAGCCAGGGCTACACAGAGAAACCTCATCTCAAAAACAAACAAACAAAATTTAAAATAAAGAAGATCATGTGAAGTTTTTACTTATATTGTTCTATTATTAATAAAAACTCAGGAGTCATATATATGGGTAAAAACCTGATTGATCAGAGAAGCATCCGAGTATCGACCAGTGACCTTGTCTCTCTTTCCTTCCCTGATACAAAAGGGCTATCAAATCTTTCTAAAACTCTCCCTACTACTTCCTGTGTCTCTCTATATGTATCCTGGGTCATCCAAAACCTCTATGGCTAATTCCTACCAGCCAATTGCTGACTCCATCCTCTGACTCAAGGTAAACTTTATTGCCAATCTTGGAGTGTCAGTGTGAACAAATATCCCACAACAGGCATGGTGACGCCCGCCTTTAGTACCAGCACTCAGGAGGCAGAGGCAGGTGCATCTCCATGAGTTGGAGGCCAGCCTGGTCTACAGAGCGAGATCCAGGACAGGCACCAAAACTACAAAGAGAAACCCTGTCTCGAGAAAAAAAAAAAAAAAAAAAAAAAAAAAAAAGGGACTCAATGATGTAAGACCACAGAAAGCATATTCTCCTCTCTTTTTTTGGGGGGGGGTTGAATGGGGGAGTTGAACCCAGGGTGTCCCACCTGCTGGGTTCCCCCACTAACCTGCATCCTCGGCTCACCCTTTTATTTTGAGACGGTATTTTTTTTTTTTTGGTTTGGCTTTTTGTTTGTTTTGTGTATGTTTGTACTATGTGTGGGTATCTATATGTGTTTGAATATGTGTGGATGCATGTGTGTTCCGGGTGTGTGGAAGTCAGAATTTGATGCTGAGTGTCTTTCTCCATCACACTCCCCTTATTTACTGAGGCAGGTCCATCGCTGAACCAGGAGCTTGACAGTGGCCCTGTGCAGCCAGCTTATAGCAGGAACCCTGTCACTCAGGAGTGCTGGTGTTATAGGCTGTCTGCTCTACCCACAGCCACCAGTGCCAGGGAGCTCCACTCTGGTCCTCATATTTATTTGGTAACGGCTTTCTCCACGGAGTCATCTGCTCAGCATCCCCACCCCATTTTGTTTGGTAGGGTCTTACTATGTAGCCCCTGGCTGGCCTGGAATTCCTTACCCAGACCAGGTTAGTCTTGAACTCTTAGAAAGTTGTCTATTCTGGCTCCTGAGTGCTAAAATTAAAGGCACATACCAGCATACCTGACCTCACTTTTTGTTTTTTGTTTTTTGAGACAGGGTTTCTCGGTAGCTTTGGAGCCTGTCCTGGAACTTACTCTGTAGACCAGGCTGGCCTCGAACCCACAGAGATCTGCCTGCCCTTGCCTCCTGAGTGCTGGAATTAAGGACATGCACCACTACCTCCCGGCTTCCATTTGTTTTTTTTTTTTTGAGGTTTTTTTGTTTGTTTGTTTTTTTGGTGGTGGTTTGTTTGTTTGTTTGTTTGTTTTTCTAGACAGGGTTTCTCTGTGTAGCTTTGCGCCTTTCCTGGAACTCACTCTGTAGCCCAGGCTGGCCTTAAACTCACAGAGATCCGCCTGGCTCTGCCTCCCGAGTGCTGGGATTAAAGGGCGTGCGCCACCACTGCCCGGCAGGTGGTGGTGGTTTTTTGATTGTTGTTGTTTGTTTGTTTTTGTTTTGGTTTTCCGAAACAGGTTTTCTCTGTGTAGCTTTGGAGCCTGTCCTGGAACTTACTCTGCAGATCAGACTGGCCTGGAATTCACAAAGATCCACCGGCCTCTGCCTCCTTAGTGCTGGGATTAAAGGTGTGCACCACCACTGCCTATTCTGTAGACCTTTAAAGAGATAAAGAGAAGCCAGGCCTGGTGATGCAATCCTGCAGTCCCAGCACTGGGAAGGTAGATGTGGAAGGATCAGGAGTTCAAGGCCAGGTTTGCCTAAATGGTGAGTTGGAGGCTAGCCTGGGTTACATGAGAGCCTGCCTCTCACTCCTCCCCTGCAAATAAAGAAAGAGGTGAATGAGTAAAAGTGAGGTCAAATGAGCTGGGGGTGTGGCTTAGTGGTGGAAGGCTTACTTATCGTGTGCAAGGCCTGGGTTAACCCCTAGCACTGAATGTAGATAGGCAAATGGTAGATAGATAGATGATAGGTAGATAGATAGACAGATAGACAGACAGAGACAGACAATATAATGAGGTCATTAGGCAAAACTTGATCCAAAAGATTGGGGCTCCTATAAGAAGAGTGAATCACACTGGCCAGCTCCGGTGGCACCTAGCTGTAATTCTAGCACCTGGGGTGGAGGGATGGAGGCAGGAGGATGAGGCGTTCAAGGGCATCCTTGGCTACATAGTGAGTTTGAGGCCAGCCTGGGCCCCACAAGACTTTGTCAAACCCTTCCCCACTAACAACAATGAAAACCCCCAAAGGAGTCGGGCGATGGTGGCGCACGCCTTTAATCCCAGCACTCAGGAGGCAGAGCCAGGCGAATCTTTGTGAGTTCGAGTCCAGCCTGGTCTACAAAGTGAGATCCAGGATAGGCTCCAAAGCTACACAGAGAAACCCTGTCTCGAAAAAAGAAAGAAAGAAAAAAAAAAAAAACGAAAAAAAAAAAAAAAAAAAACAAAGGAAAACCTTCCTGCTAAATCAGAAAGCCCACACTGAAACACAGACAGCTTCCTTGGGAAAACATGGGCCTTCAAGGCCACAAGGTTTATTTGGGAATAGACGACAGGAAGCACTGTCGGGAGTACTCAGAAGCAGAGAGGAAGGGACCAGCAGAGTCACCACATGAACAGGAGAGCTGGGCAGCTCAGAGGAAATAGCACACACCAGAGCCATCCGCCTAGGAGCTGGGCCACAGCTTCCTGCAGCGTGGACCCCGCCACACCCAGGCAGAGCAAGCCTGTGGACAGAAAGCAGACACAGGATAGAGCTGGTGCAGGGGCCAGCTCAGTACACTTGAAGTATGAGCCCAATGAAATGAGGGGCATCATAGTGTGTTTCAGGTATTACTATGCAGGCTGGTCTTAGAAACGTAGTATATATATATTATTATTGTTGTAAATACACACACACACACACACACACACACACACACACAGAGTTTTTGTTTTTGAGAGAGTTTCTCCGTGTAACAGCTCTGGCTGTCCTGGAACTTGCTCTGTAGACCAGGCTGGCCTTTGCCTCCCAAGTGCTGGGATTAAAGGCTTGCATGCATCATCATGCCTGGCTGCATTTTGCATTTAAACACACACACACACACACACACACACACACACACACACACACACACACACACACTGTGTGCATGTTGACATCAAAAGACAAAGAGTCAGTTTTCTTCTTCCACCATGTGGGTTTCCAGGGGTCCAACTCAGGTCATCAGGGTTGGTGGCAAGTGTCCCTACCCCTTAGCCCTGCTTTGTGTCCTTGAAATGTCACTGTGAATATGGGTGTACAGTGGTCTCTGAGAGATCAAGCTCTCAACTCTTGGTTCCATTCTCTGGAGTGTAACTGCCCAATAACAAGCTAGCTCATTCATTCCCTCGTTCCTGCAGTGACTTGGGCTTAGGCAAGTGCTCCACTGTGGGGCTGTACAAAAAGACCTTGGCTTTATAAGAGAGGATTCATTATGGAATTCATGAAGATTTTGAACTTGTGATCCTCCTGACTCTGCCTTCCAAGTGCTGGGTTACATTTAGTTTTCTCTCTCTCTTTCTATTTATTTATTTATTTATTTATTTATTTATTTATTTATTTATTTATTTATTTATTTATTTATTCATTCATTCATTCATTCATTTATTTATTATTCATTCATTCATTTATTATTTATTTAGTTATTTATTTTTTCCTTTTACATACCAACCACAGTTCCCCCTCTCATCCCTCCTCCAGTTCCCCCTACATTTAATTAAAAAAAATGTTTTAGCCAGGCAATGGGGCCCATGCCTTTAACCCTAGCACTTGGGAGGCAGAGACAGGCATCTCTCTGTGAGTTAGAAGCCAACCTTGTCTACAGATCAAGTTCCAGGACAGCCAGGGCTAAACAATGAAACTGTCTTGAAAAATCAAAACCAACCAAACAAACAAACAAATAAAAAATTTTTAATTTTATGTGTGTATGTGTGCCTGTGTCTGTATGAATGTATGCCATGCGTGTTCAGGTGCCTGAGAAGTTCCCGAGAGAGTGCCCTAGACTTAGATCTATTTGTGAACCATCTGAGTTGGGAACTGAACTCTGGTCATCTGAAAGAGTAGTGAATGCTGAATGCTCTTAACCTCTGATCCATCTCTCCAGTCCCTGCTGTTTTTAAATGTGCTGGGTTTTTTTGTTTTTGTTTTTGTTTTTGTTTTTTTGAGACAGGGTTTCTCTCTGTGTAGCTTTGGAGCCCAGTCTCCCGAGTGCTAGGATTAAAGGCATGTGCCACCACTGCCCGGCTAAATATGCTGTTTTTAAATATGCATTTAATGTGCACGAGGGTACACGTCTTTAATTTTGTGTGTGTGTGTGTGTGTGTGTGTGTGTGTGTGTGTGTGTGTTGGCAAGGGGATAAGTGTGCCATTGTATACATGTGGAGGTCTGAGAACAACTTTTGGTGAACCAGTTCTTACCTTCCTCCTTGCTGAGGCCGGGCCTTTCATTTCAGCTGATGTGTTGTGTTTTCCATGCTAGCTGGCCTGCGAGTGGGGTGATTCTCTTGTCTCTTGCCTCCAATCTTGACTAATGAGGTTCCAGATGCAGGCCACAGCATCCAGCTCTCTACATGGCTTTGGGGGTTGAACTCAAGTTGTCAGGCTTGCTCGGCTAGCACCTTTACCTGCTGAGCCATCTCCTCAACCCTGCTGTTTGAGACAAGGTCTCACTATGTAGTGTTGGCTGACCTGTCACTTACTATGTAGACCAGGCTGGCCTTGACCTTTTGGCAATCTTCCTGCCTCTGCCTCTGGAGTGCTGGTATTATAGGCATGTGCCATCATGCCTAGCTTAATTTTTTTTTTTTTCAAGACAGGGTTTCTCTGTGTAGTCCTGATTGTCCTGGAACTCACTCTATAGTCTGGGCTGGCCCCGAATTTAGGGATCCGCCTGCCTCTGCCTGGAAGTGTTGGGATTAAAGGCATGTGTCACCATGCTTAGTTAATTTTTAAAGGAACTATTATAGTATTTGCCACAGTGACTGTACCTCCTCTATCTTACAGTCCTCTGTGGCTGACAGATCTAATTTTATTTGTTTACACATGGGATAGCATGCACCCCACAGCTGGGCTCTTGAGTTGTCACCTAACAAATGTGCATTTTCCTTATCTGCACACACAGGCCTTACTGTGTCTCCACCCTGTGCTCTGTGAGGGGATGAATGTCGAGTCTTATCTACATTCCCTCACTCACCGTCACAGACATCACTCCTCATTCATCACTAACAGAAATATGGCTGTATGAGATACAGTGTCCATGACCCTTTGTGCAAATATCGGAGAAAATTCCTTGGAGGGCAATTCCTGACTTATTTGACATTTTAATAGATGTGGTCAAATTAAAAGTTAAAATAACAACAAAAACCTGGCTTGGTGGTGCATGCCTGCAATCCCAGCACTAGGGAAGTTGAAGGAGGAGGCTCTAGAGTTTGAGACTAGCCTGGGCTACATGTCAGATTCTGTTTCAAAACAAACGAGATGTGGTGCAGTTGGTAGAGTGCTTGCTTAGAGAACATGCAGCCTTGGCTGCCTGAAGTTCACTATGTAGACCAGGCTGGCTCTTCCTCTGCCTCTTGCTTGTTGGGATTAAAACATATGCCGGGCGGTGGTGGCGCATGCCTTTAATCCCAGCACTCGGGAGGCAGAGGCCGGCGGATCTCTGTGAGTTCGAGGCCAGCCTGGGCTACCAAGTGAGTCCCAGGAAAGGCGCAAAGCTACACAGAGAAACCCTGTCTCGAAAAACCAAAAAAAAAAAAAAAAAAAAAAAAAAAAAAAAAAAAAAAAAAAAAAAACATATACTATGCATGCCCAGCTAGTTTTTGGTTTTCTGATACAGGATCTCATTATATAGCCCAGGCTTGGTTTGGACTCCTGAAGTTCTCATCTCAGATCTTGGTGCTGGAGTTACAGATTGGAGAACAACAACCTACTGGCAATAGCCCTTTCTTTAGAGCTGCTGGCCAGAACTTCAGCACAGTGCCTGGGCCAGGGTAATACAAGGGGAGGATTCCTGCAGAAAAAGACAGGGGACAGTGTTCTCTCTGAGTTTGGCAAGTGCAGACTTAGGAGCTCAATTTAAAAGCTGAACAGAGAATGTTTTTGATGTGCAGGGGATTGAATCCATAATTCAGTCATGCTAAGTAAGCTCTCTACTGCTGAGCCATGCACTGATCCCCTCACTGGGGGATTCTAGGCAGGTGCTCTACAGCTGAGCCACACCCTCAGCCCTTTTACTATTTGGAGCATATAGTGTCTAAGTTGTCAAGCCTGACTTTGAATTCACTTTGATCACAATCTTCTTTCCTTTCTCCATTAAGTGGTTTTCCTCTTTCCCCTCCTGGAGTCCCCCAGTGAGGGGCTGGGGTGTGGTTCAGTTGTAGAGCACCTGCCTAGAATCCCCCAGTGAGGGGTTGAGGTGTGGTTCAGTTGTAGAGCATCTGCCTAGAATCCCCCAATGAGAGGTTGAGGTGTGGTTCAGTTGTAGAGCACCTGCCTAGAATCCCCCAGTGAGGGGCTAGAGTGTGGCTTAATTATATAGGAAAGTGGCTGTGATGCTATGTCTGTACCATCCTTGGCTAGTTGCTTCTTTTTGGCTGTTCTAAATGCATCAAATGACCATTGCAATTGAAACCTTTCTAGTGAGCAACCCCCAGATTTGGAAACACTTCATATCTGTGCACCAGAATAGCAGGGAGCAGGAAGAGGGTTACCCAACCCTCCTCCGTTTTGCTGATGTGAAAACAGAGGCTCCGGCTGTCCAGAGTGACTTGTACACAATGACCCTGGCAAAAATAACTCTTATCTACCTTTCTGATTCTCAGAACATCAAACCAACTTCCATGTCTTCTAGAGGGTCCCATTGTCTTCACCAAAGTCATTTCATAGAATTCACAGTAATTTTCCCTCTGGGCTTGGAACATTTTCTTTCTACTCCTCTCCTTCCCTTCCCTCTTTATCTGGTGCATGGTGTCACTAAGTAGTGTAGGCTAGTCTTGAACTCACTCTGTAGTCTAGTCTGGCCTTTAGTTCTAGAGTGCTGGATTACAGATGTGAGCCACCATTACTGCTTCTTGATTCCCACCTCTTTTCCATCCCCCGTCCTTTCCCTGCTCTTCCTTTCCCCTTCTTTCTGAGACATGGCCACATTCTGTACCCCAGGCTAGTCTTGCACTTACTATGTAGCCCAGGCTGACTTCAAACTCATGATTGTCTTGCTGAGTGCTGATATTACAGGCATACAATACCATGCCCACTAACTACATAGATTCATTCTTCCAAGTAATATTTCCTAAGCCTGCCAGACCCTGATCTGGGGCTGAGAGTATTTCTGAGTCAAATGGTGTTTATGGGCTTTGGGGGTTTGGAATATATCCCTAAGGAGATTATCAATGGGAGTGGTTAGTGTCACAGATGGGGAAAGAGGTCAAGAGCTACGACTGAACCCGGTGTCCTGGTTTCCTGTGGCTCTGTCAGCTCTGAGGACATCTTGGGCTTCTTGGCTGGCACTAGGTCCTGTCAGAATGGAGTAGGGAGAGAAATGCCTTTGGGCATTGCCAGCATGCCTTCAGAGGCTGAGTAGGCTGGTGTGGCTATGAAGGCTAGGGGGCTACAAATGCTCTTTTGAGGTCTGAGGGTGTAGCTCAGCTAGCAGAGTGCTCACCTAGCATGAATGAAGCCCTGGGTTTGATCCCTAGCATGTCTCAACATCCCTTTGCCTTTGTTCTGCTGTGATCATACCAGGCCACAGTTGAATGTTCACAGTTCAAGGAATAGGACATAGTCTCCAAAAGATTTTATTTATTGATTTATTGACATAAAGTCACTCTGTAGCCTTGGCTGACCTGGAACTTGCTATATAGATCCACTAGGCCAGGCTGGCCTCACACTCAGAGATATGTCTCCTCTGCCTCCCAAGTGTTGGAATTAAAGGCATGTGCCACCATTTCCAGCTCAAGTTTGATTTTTATTTGTTGTACTGTGTGTATATATGGCCTGTGTTAGTTTGAATGAGTGTAGGTATGTTCCAGTCATAGAGCAAGCCTGGATCAGAGGACAACTTCCAGGAGTTGGTTCTCACCTCTAACCATGGGTTTTGGGGATTGAACTCAGGTCATCAGGTTCCCCTATCCCACAAAGTCTCATTATGTGACCCTAGAATTTGCTAAGTAGACCAAGCTGGGCTTGAACACAGAAGCCTGTCTCTGAAGGGATTACAGGCATGCGCCACCATGCCCATTTAGGATATAGTCTTTATTCTTTTTTTTTTTAAATGCCAAATGCTGTTTATTGAAGGAGGGAGGAGGTCTTAAATACAGGCTTACAGCACAATGGAAGAACCCTGGAGGGCAGAAGTTCGCTACCGATGTTTTACAATCTTGCATCTAAGCTGTTAATGCCCATTATGCAGGATACACAGACAAGGAACTTCCCTTAAGCATTCAGGAGGGTGGAACCCAGCAGGGAATTAGCATAGGGAGGATATCAAGGTCAAGGTCAGCAAGCAAGGCAACAGTTACCCACAACGGGGGCCAGGGCCCTACAGGTCTCCCTTTTACTAAAAAATGAGCTTCTGACTTAGGTTGCATGGGACATCAGCAGGTCACCTTACCCGTCATGGAGATGCCTGCCCAGGCCACACAGGCGCTTTGTCTTAGGTTGGTGAGCACCCCCCAGGCATTACCCGTCTCTGAATACTTATTATCATACAAACTCAATCGTGTGTGAGCTGCAGAGTTAACTGCTGCCAAAGATCTCAAAGTGGCGCTGGGCTTGCAATCTGTGTGTTCGACACAGAAAAGACAAACAGAAGTCCTAACCCACCCATAGCCAATAGGCTAAAGGCAAATGAGCCATTCCCTTCCTTAACGAGCCTTACTGGAAATTGGAGTCCTTGTAAGATGGTATCCCAAAAGCAAATAGAACTTGAGTTTATAAACTTACAATTTTCAAAGCCAATCGAAATGTATATAACTACTGAATTAAATTTATCATGCCCAATAGAATGAAAGATTAACTAACTGTGGTAGCTACTTTTGCTGCCAGGGTCTCCACTGTGCTAGCTGTAGTAAGCAATTATGAAATGGTAATCCCAGAAACAGTAGCAGTGGTGGCTGCCACTGCTATAACAGCAATAACGGCAGCAGCGATGTCAAATTCTCTTCTGGAGCATGTGGGCATCCACTGGCATGGATACAACTCCAGGAACACAACCGCCAAGGCCCATTTTTCTTGATCCCAGCACGACTTAAGCTGGCAGCTCTGCAAAAGAACAACTAAGAACCATAAAGAAAAAACAGGCAGCTCACAAGGAGCATAACTAATGGTCTTAAAATGGCTACATTCAGGCTCATAAATTTTAAGGTATCTTCAAAGGGAGCTAAATGAATTTCAGGAGGCCAATAAATGTTGCACAGAGCCACTCCTGAAAAGTAGGTACTACACCAGCTTGAAGAGGATTGTGAAAATGAAAAGGCTTAGCTGGCATGCTACTGTTAACAAATGGAGGTCAGTGACCTTCAAGGTTATCCTTAATCTCCAAGGTGTCTGGGTGACACATTCCCAAACATACTTGAAAAAGCAGTTACCATACACTACCTTCTGGAGAATCCAACCGCATGGCTACAGATCCTAGGCTTACGTTAATGCTTGCCAAAGCTGGCCACATTGGGCTCTCAATCCCCATTGGCATCAGAAGGGGAGAGTTTTTCATGAAGGCCCAATAGGTCTCTGCCATGTCGGGCTTCAGCAGCAGCCACAGGGCGCACACAGCGCTCAGGAATCCAAAGAGGAACCTCATTGTACTGAGGAAAGTAATAAACAGAACCCTGGGCCCACACCAACACCAGATCGGGTTTCCTCCAAGTGCCAGTAGAAAGATCCTTCCATCGCTCCAGAGGGTGATTTGCAATAGGAGCCCTCCAGTGCTTATCTGCAGCGGATACTCCAGCAGAATCCTCCGATAAAAAATTTAAAATAAGCCGGGCGTGGTGGCGCACGCCTTTAATCCCAGCACTCGGGAGGCAGAGGATCTCTGTGAGTTCGAGGCCAGCCTGGTCTCCAAAGTGAGTTCCAGGAAAGGCGCAAAGCTACACAGAGAAACCCTGTCTCAAAAAAAAAATTTAAAATATATAAAACAAGGGAAAGAATAGAATGTGGAGAGGAATGATGAGTCCCTAGTTCCCCCTTTTTACTTTAGCAAATTACGTTTGTTTGGTTTTTTTAATAGTTCAAATTTTTCTTTTATTTTTTATTTTTTAAAATTAATTAGTTAATTAATTTTACTATTATCAGCTTGATACAGTATAAATTCTTATCTTAATAGTGAAATGTTTCATTGAGGCATGCCCAGTAATTGAGTAAAACCAAAACTTATTATAAGCCACAGTCATCCTAGGGTCCCTCATGCTATATATATATAGCCTCCATGGTTCTGTGGATTGTAGTCTGATTGTTCTTTGCTTTATATCTAGAATCCACTTATGAGTAAGTACATACCATGTTTATCCTTCTGGATTTGGGTTACCTCACTCAGGATTTTTTCTAGTTCCATCCATTTGCCTGCAAATTTCATGCTGTCATTGTTTTTCTCTGCTGAGTAGTACTCCATTGTGTATATGTACCACATTTTCTTAATCCATTCTTCAGTTGACGGGCATCTAGGTTGTTTCCAGGTTCTGGCTGTTACAAATAGTGCTGCTATGAACATAGTTGAGCATGTATCTTTGTGGTATGATTGAGCATTCCTTGAGTATATGCCCAAGAGTGGTATGGCTGGGTCTTGAGGTAGTTCGATTCCCAATTTTCTGAGAAACTGCCATACTGATTTCCACAGTGGTTGTACAATTTTGCATTCCCACCAACAGTGGAGGAGTGTTCCCCTTGCTCCACATCCTCTCCAACACTGACTGTCATTAGTGTTTTTGATCACAGCCATTCTGACAGGTGGAAGGTGGTATCTAAGAGTCGTTTTGATTTGCATTTTTCTGATTAAGGATGTTGAGCATTTCTTTAAATGTCTTTCAGCCATTTGTGATTCTTCTTTTGAGATTTCTCTGTTTAGCTTTTTAGCCCATTTTTTAATTGGCTTGTTCAGTATTTTGATGTCTAGTTTCTTGAGTTCTTTATATACTTTGGAGATCAGTCTTCTGTCAGATGTGGGGTTGGTGAAGGTCTTTTCCCATTCTGTAGGCTGTCTTTTTGTCTTATTGACCATGTCTTTTGCCGTGCAAAAGCTTCTCAGTTTCAAGAGGTCCCATTTATTAATTGTTGTGCTCAGTGTCTGTGTTGCTGGTGTTATATTTAGGAAGTGATCTTCAGTGCCAATGCGTTCAAGAGTACTTCCTACTTTCTCTTCTATCAAGTTCAGTGTAACTGGATTTATGTTGAGGCCTTTGATCCACTTGGACTTGAGTTTTGTGCATGGTGACAGATATGGATCTATTTGTAATCTTTTACATATTGATGTCCAGTTATGCCAGCACCGTTTGTTGAAGATACTTTCTTTTTTCCATTGTATAGTTTTGGCTTCTTTGTCAAAAATCAGGTGTTCATATGTGCATGGATTAATGTCAGGGTCTTCAATTCGATTGCATTGGTCCATATGTTGGTTTTTATACCAGTACCAAGCTGTTTTTATTACTATAGCTCTATAGTAGAGCTTGAGGTCAGGGATGGTGATGCCTCCAGAGGTTGCTTTATCATACAGGATTCTTTTAGCTATCCTGGGTCTTTTGTTTTTCCATATGAAGTTGAGTATTTTTCTTTCCAAGTCTGTAAAGAATTGTGTTGGGATTTTGATGGGGATTGCATTGAATCTGTAGATTGCTTTTGGTAAGATTGCCATTTTTACTATGTTAATCCTACCTATCCATGAGTATGGGAGATCCTTCCATTTTCTGATATCTTCTTCAATTTCTTTCTTTGGAGATTTAAAGTTCTTATCAAAAAGGTCCTTCACTTGTTTAGTTAGTGCTATCCCAAGGTATTTTATATTATTTGTGGCTATTGTAAAGGGTGATGTTTCTCTGACTTCTTTCTCAGCCCTTTTATCATTTGTGTATAGGAGGGCTACTGATTTTTTTGAGTTGATCTTGTATCCTGCCACTTTACTGAAGGAGTTTATCAGCTGTAAGAGTTCCCTGGTATAATTTTTGGGGTCACTTATGTATACTATCATATCATCTGCAAATAGTGAAAGTTTGACTTCTTCCTTTCCAATTTGTATCCCTTTGATCTCCTTTTGTTGTCTTATTGCTCTAGGTAGAACGTCAAGTACTATATTGAATAAATATGGGGAGAGTGGACAGCCTTGTCTTGTTCCTGATTTTAGTGGAATCACTTTGAGTTTCTCTCCGTTTAATTTGATGTTGGCTTGCTGTAAATTGCCTTTATTATGTTTAGGAATGTTCCCTGTATTCCTGCTCTAAGACCTTTAGTCTTTATTCTTATTACTCTAAGTGTATGCTTTAAGTATGTGTAGTGACAGTCAGAGTGTTATTTATTAAGCGGTGCAATGTTATTCTTCCACATTTACATGGGTTCTGGGTAATTGAACTCAGGTCCTCAGGCTTGTGTGGCAGGTGCTGCTTTCCCTAGAATGCAGTCTTTTTCAGACAAGATATCTCACTATGCAGATGAGGCTGGTTTGGAACTCACTGAGTATCTCCACTTCCCAAGCACTGGGATCAAAGGCTTGGCTTACCATGCCCAGCTAGAATGCATCTTGATTTCTACTTTACTGACAAATGACAAGTCCCAGAACCTGGGCTCTAGTCGCCTGGAGGACTCACTGGACAAATGTGACCAGACATCCTAGGACTACCACAGCTGAGCCGTTTATTACCACTGACAGGGATAGGTTGAGCATGACAGGAAAGATGAAGCCTTCATCCCCATGGTCCTTCCAGTCAAGCAAAATAAACAGCCCCTGGCAGAGAAAGCAATGGGAGGAACTGATGCATGATTAAATCCTGTCTGATGAAGACTGAGACAGTCCCCACGACTATGGGGACTGTCTTCCCAGGGGTCATGAGACTGAAGTGCTGGCATCACACCAGTCACAGCACTGAGGGCATCAAGCTTAAGCAGGTGAGTGGAGCTGGTGGCAGGAGGGTTTAGATCTGAGTGGCCACCCTGAGAGGAAACCCCTTGCTGAACCAAGGGGAAGGCAGCAGAGTACATTGGCACATGGCCAAGGTAGGAGGAGTTCAAGTTCAGAATGCATAGGGAGACTTTTGATTACCACCCTGCAAATGATAGGAAAGGAGAAAACTGAAGCATGTATCAGCAAAGAACCACAAAAGATGTTATTCGGAAGGGGCTGGAGATGGCTCCGTTAGCAAAGGAAGGGCGTGCTTGCCACAGAAGTGTGAGGATTCAAGATCCATATAAAAAACTAAACCAAACCCTAGGCCAGGGGGCAGGCATGTGTAGCCTAGCACTAGCTGGGTGGAAATAGGATTCCTGGGGCCTGCTGGTTAGCCAGCTTAGCTAACTTGGTGAATTCTAGGTTCAGTGAGGTATCGAAAAAATAAGATTTACTTGGTGGTATACACCTTTGCTTCCAGCCCTTGGGAGGCAGAGGCCGGCAGATCTCTGAGAGGTCAATCTACATAGTGAGTTCCAAGCCAGTTAGGGCCACATAGTGAAACCAGTTTCATAAAACAAAAGATGGAGAACCTCCACAGGCACACTTGTGTACACACCCCTGGACCCTGCACCCCTACAGATGCTATATAAGCTAGATGTGGCGTTACATGTCTGTAATCCCAGCACTTGGGGCACTGAGGCAGGGGTATTCTAAGTTTGAGGCCAGTCTGGGCTTTGTAGAGTTCAAGGCTAGCCTGAGCTACAAAGCTCTCTCTCCATGTTTGAGGGTGGTCCTTCTGGGACAGCATGTGACCCATTATGTACAGGGTGTTTACTGAAGGTTTAGGTGTAATGGCAACAACACTGGAGTCCTCTGGATTTATTATTTTAACTAGGGTAATGTTTGAGAAACAAGGTAAATCCAGAGGGAAGTATCAGAGAACAAATCTGGAGGCCGTAGTGGCACATGTCTTTATTTCCAGCATGAGAGAGGAAGAGGCAGGCAGATCAATTTGAGGTCAGCTTGGTCTACAGTGTGTTCTGGGCCAGGCAGGTCTACATAGAGAGACCCTATCTTAAAACAACTCCTTTAGTGTACATGGTATCCAGGAAAGCATAAGTAGTGAGGAAGATTCTGGAAGAACTTGTGAAAATGAGGATCTGAAGCCTCAGCATTGGGTATGAACCTCTAAGTAGGGGCATGGTGGGGGGATGGGTAAGAGATGCCACTGTCACCTAGAAGGATGGGCAGCTTTTACTAATACAACCCAACTGCAGAGTCTCAGCTACCACAAACAATGTGTAACCTATACGGGTGCAGCTCTGGATGGCTGGGGACAACTAATATAGTCTGTAGGCAATGACTGCTTTGGAACCTGGGGATATGGAGAAATTTTGTTCCTAAGTTGTACTTCAGCAAAATTTTTCTCAGATGTGAAACAAATGACATGAAAGGACAGTCTTCCTGGAGCGCTGTCTCAGCTCTCCTCTATCTGCAGGTCCCATTTCCTCTATGCCTAGGTCCTGGCCGAGTGGCGGTGAAGGGGTGTTTGTGGAGTGCAGTAAGCTGGTCAGAGTTCCTGTCCATTCAGCCAGCCAGGCCAGGAACTTCCATGCCAGACTCAGTGCTGTTCTGGTCTCTTCAGCTGGATAAGGCTAACTCAGGATTTGAGGGCTAGCCCCCAATGCCACACTATAGGACTATAAGGACTTCCTGTGCTTTCTTCAAGGGGGGGGGGTCTCTGCTACAACAACTTAGAACACATTCTGTGTCCTGGTTGGGACTTGGGACCTAAGACACTGAGTGTCTCCCCCGGCAGGTGAAAGAAGCATTTCTCCCCACCCTATGCTGCTGCATTAAGAGTTCCATTTTCTCCCCTCCCTATGCTGCTGCATTAGGAGTTCCACATTCTCCACTGGGAAAGTGAGTAGCAGTTGGTCCTGTTTGCACCTAAGGGCTCCTGGGAACCTGTGATCTGAGTGGGGATAAACAGAACCAAAAGTAGAGTTCACAAACATTTATTTACACGGAATTCAAGTTACATATGATACAGTCTTTTTACACAGTTTAAACAGACTTGGTTTCTCTATTCTTACTACCAAAAGGTAAAGAAAAACATTTAACCATCTACTTCATTTTTTTCTTTTATACAAAGTGAGATCATGCACTTTTCTCTTAACTTTGAAATCTTTTGCTAAGTGCAAATACTAGATTCTCTCCAGTTTTAAGGCAAATACACAGGGAGTGGCTAGGCAGTTTCTCAGACCAGGAAGCAGCCTGGGTCCCAGAGTTTAAGGTGCCAGCTGCCTGGGGATCCCTGCTGGCCCACCCCTTATCCCTCTGGCCATGCTGGCACATAGGTTCTGGGAGGGCCACTAAGGACGAGATGCCTTGATGGAGACAGGCAGTAGCAGCCTACCCTGCAGCCATGTGTGGCCATAGACAGACTGAATTTCAAATGACATGACCCTGGCCTCACCTATCCGAGGGCCAAGGTCTGGGTGGCATCTGTTCTTCCAGCAACCCCAAACTGCCAGGCTTCTCACCTGGCCTCTTGGTGGAGTAACATGATGGGGGTACTGGGTAGAACCAGAACTGGGTGCCCAGTCCAGCGGCTCATGGGTCCTTGGAGGGGCAGTGCCTGGAGTAACCACCCACCTGTGGGGCCCCTGGAGAAGGACAGGGAACACAAATACACTAGTAGTTAAGGTACTCGGAGGATCCTGTCATGCAGCACGTGGCCCATCTTTCCAAGGCACTGTCATTCAGACTAGTAAGCACGTTCAGGTGACCCACAGCAGGGCTCCTCAAAGAGTTTTTCCTCCTTCCCAGAGACATCTTGCCACTTCCAAGTCTGTACACTCTGAATGTGGGGCACCTCACAACAATGGGAGGACAAGGATAGCCAATACAACTGAGAAAAACATCTGCGGCCAGTCTTGCTCTGTAAACAGGCTGGAGGGATTAAAAAACCTGGTCTGGACAGGAGGGTACACAGGCAGTGGGAGCATAGCAGGAGCGTTCTCATCTGACTTTAGGGAAGGCAGCTGTTCTCTCATCTTGGAGCTGGGGCCTCACCCTCTGCCTGCTTCCACTACTAATAAGGGTAACAGGTAGGCAGACAGGAGGGTTGCTGTGACAGTCACAGGCCATCTTCGGGCCCCTAGGGAAACCCAAAAACACCTTAGAGATGCTGCTCATTCCAAGTTGGTGACAAGTGAAGTCTCCCCCAGAAAAGGGGTAGCCCAGGAGTAAGTGACAGCTTTGCAAAAAGGCCCTTTTGTCTGATGTCAAGTGTTAGGATGACTAGCTCTCAGCAGTTGTCAGCCGTTGGGAAATATTTTCAACATGACTTTCCAAGGATGGGGACAAACTTGAGTAGCCCACAAACAACTTAGCTCAAACTACGTGAACAGGAGCAACTGCTTTGATAACAACAGAACAAAACTTGCGCCACAGACCAGTCTTGGAGGCCCTTGAACCTGAGTGGGCCTTGGGCAACAAGGGGGGAGAGCCCTGGCCTGGAGATGGTAGGCTTTGGGCTTTCATTGTCTGCTGGAGAAGGAATATGGCAAATGGTTAAAGGGCCTGCTTCATGGTCAGGGCCACTGTACTGGATGCTAAGATGGCACAACCAAGGAGCTGCCCTAACACTTGCCCAGTGACAGTTGGCACCCAAAGGGTATCAGACTCGAAGAATCAGTGGACCTTGCAAAGGAAAGAGTAGGAGGACACGAGCCCATCCTCAAGAGGGAAGCAAAGACTCCACCCCTATTAAGAAAGTGAGACTGGTTCTTCCCACACTCAGTGTGGCTGGACAGGGCTTTGGGTGTTAGAAGCGATGCCGTGGCTGAGGGCCAAAGTGCATGGGCAGGTTGTGCTCCAGGGGCACATGCACATGGCCAAACTCGTAGTTAACACGCACGTTGGGCAGAGGGGGTACATAGGGCGCGGGCACAGGACCCATGTTGATGGGGAAGTTGTTGAACACAGGACGCACAGGTGGCAGGGGGAAAGGTGGATGTACAAAGGCGTAAGGTGGCATCTGTGGGTGCAGGTTCTGTGGGACAGGCCGTGGCAGGGCTTCCACCCGCTGGACTTTCTCGGCTGGCTTCTCCAGTGGGGGCCCGATGCGTTTAAAGGTGTTCTCTGCAAGGAAGGTGGGGTTCAGTGGAAGCAAACATACAGAACTAACAATATACTTCTGCCTATGACTAGGGCACTGCCTGTCACTTCTGACTACCAGGGCTTAGAAGCCTATAGGGACAGCCTAGCACAGGAGGGGCCACTTCTGACTCTCAGTATACTCTCCTCTGGGCCCAGAAATGGTGGTTCTCAAGAGTAGGCTGGATGCCAAATTCAAGACAATAGACACCCACTACCTGTCAGAACAAGACGCCAAAGGGTAAATCTATACTTTCCCAGCGGTCACTCTCATAGCCTACAGAGGGTGGTATGCTGTTTACAATGTGAGATGTCCCTTCATAGCCTGAGGGACTTGCTATCATTTCTCAGTAACTTCCATAGTGGTGAGGCAGTCTCCTAGTCAGGCTTCTATTTGCCTCCAGAGCTCAAACACTCTTGGGAGTGTCCCATTATGAGGAACCTGTAGCTTTCACTGTGTTCTCATGGCTTGAGCAGTAAGTAACCCCTGAGGGATAGCTTCCATCCCACTCCCTAGCCCCATCTGTGCTTGGGAAGAACACTTGCCTCCATTCTTCCTTTTCTGTTCCTCTTCAGCCTCCTTTTGGATTTCCTCAATCAGCCTTTCATCATCTTCCTAGAATAAAAGCAACATCAAGGGGTGGGCCTGCAACACTGTGTAGTAAGGCCATGGGGCAGAGGTTGGAGGCTGATTATTGCACTTTACCATCTCCCCCATTCATCTCCCTTCACCAGCTAGTTAGCCCTCTAAAAAGGAGGCCTGGGGTCTATGCCAGATGATGGTAGAAGGGCCAGAAGCCTGAGGCATTTCTGATCTCCATGCCACAGCTCTGGGCACAGCAGGCCTTTGAACTCAGCTCTCTGAACATAGGCAGGCCTGCTGAGTGGAAGCTGCCTGTGGCTCCTAGTGGTTGTACTGCAGCAGAGGTTGGGTCTCAGTGGGACAGAAAGGAGAGAACAAGGCAGTAGGAGAACAAGTTGTCCCTTGTTGGGAAAGGAACTAGAGGCACCTTGCAATTGTGAGTGACTGGGTTGTTGTGTCATGTGCTGTTCTTGTATCTCCATGTGCTTAGCAGGAAACCTGGACTTTTGTCAGAACCATCACCCATGCTTGCTTCTTGTCAGGGGGCTAGGATCATCCCATTCTTGAGTAGCCTGCAAAGCGGCTCTCTAGTTTACCGAGGGACCAAAAGACTTCAGTTTTGAAAACCCTCACCAAGGGCCAGGTGTGGTAGCACATGCCTTTAATCTCTGCCCTTGGGAGGCAGGGGCAGGAGGATCTCTGTGAGTTTGAGGCCAGCCTGATCTCCAGAGTGAGTTCTAGCGAAAGCTGCACAATGAGACTCTCTTTCAAGAAACCAAAAGAAAATCGATGGTAGACATCTTTTCTGGTCAGCTGGAGGTCTCAAGGAGTGGTGTGGTGGCCCATCAGAAGTAGGGCATAGCACTACAGTAGACTTTGACAAATCAACAGAACCAATTGGGAGCATGTGAAAGAGCTCACTAAGGGTTATGAAAAGCCAAATTTGGTGCATGCCTGTGATCCCAGCACTTGGAAAGCAGAAGCAGGAATGCTGTGAGTTCTAGGTTAGCCTGGGCTACCCAGTGAGACACTAACCAAAGCTGAGTGTGGTGGTGCATGCCTGTAATCCCAGCACTTAGGAGGTGGAGTTTAAGGTCATCCTTGGTTACACAGTGAGTTCAAGGCCATCTCGGGCTATATGAGTCTCAAAAAACCAACATGGCGGATGAGTGCAAGTTTCAGTGAGGTAAGAGTCACTTGGAAGCCGGGCGGTGGTGGCGCACGCCTTTAATCCCAGCACTCGGGAGGCAGAGCCAGGCGGATCTCTGTGAGTTCGAGGCCAGCCTGGGCTACCAAGTGAGTTCCAGGAAAGGCGCAAAGCTACACAGAGAAACCCTGTCTCGAAAAACCAAAAAAAAAAAAAAAAAAAAAAAAGAGTCACTTGGAAATACTTGATTCTCTGCAGACTAGGTTATAGTCTCTGCAGCCTACCTTTGACAATGTTGGTTTTCTTTTATAAAATTTAAAAATTACATTTATTTATGTATTGTACATGTGGAGTGTGTATATGTATGTAATGATATCCATGTGGAGGTCAGAGGACAGCTGGCAGAAGTTGGTTCTCTTCTTCTACCACGAATGTCCTCAGGTCTGTCAGCAGGCTTATCACCTGCATGATCTTGCTGGCTTTTTTTTTTTTGGTTTTTCCAGACAGGGTTTCTCTGTGTAGCTTTGCGCCTTTCCTAGAACTCACTTTGGAGACCAGGCTGGCCTCGAGCTCACAGAGATCTGCTTGTCTCTGCCTCCCGAGTACTGGGATTAAAGGCATGAGCCACCACCAGTGGCTCTTTTTGAGGCAGGGTCCTACTCTGTAGTCTATGCTGATACCCAAGAAAGTTCTGTGATAGAGTAGAGCCTGAAAGTGACAAAGACCACAGCTCTTGCTGCAGGAGTCTGTATATCTACTTTGCAGGTGACTCAGGTCACAGCCAAGCAGTAATCAGTGACCTCACCACATGTTCCCCAAGTCAGGAATTACATTAGACAGATTTGTACCATACACTGCTCTGTTGACACACTATGCTTAATCCTACTGCTGAATCTCAGACTTAGAAGATAGAGCCACCTAGATGGCATGTGTCACTATGTAGCATATTCCTTTAACTTGATAAAGAATTTTAGCATCTAGAGAGCTGTTGAAGTGGGTTCTGTGGCAACCTAGGTAACACCAGCAAATGCTCACATTCTCCAGGTCTCAATTGCCAAGTAACAGACTTGGTTGAAATGATGCAAAAGCTTTCCTTGACATGGAGAATTCTATTTTTATTTTTTTATTTTTTGGCGGAGATGGGGTGGGATGGAGGTTGTCCCAAGACAGAGTTTCTCTGTGTAACAGTTCTGGCTTTCCTGAACTTACTTTGTAGACCAGGCTTGGAACTCAGGGAGATTTGCTTGCCTCTGTCTCCCAAGTGCTAGGATTAAAGGTGTGTGCCACCATGCCCAATTTTTATTTAATATGTATGAGTATTTTGCTTGCATGCATGTCTGCGTATCACATTTGTGCCTGAGGAGGTCAGAAGAGGGCATTAGGTTCCCTGAGAACTGGAGTTCATTGGGTTGTGAGCTGCTATGTGGGTACTAGGAATTGAATCTACTAGGGTCTCTGGAAGATCAGCCAGCGCTCTTTTTTTTTTTTTTTTTTAAAGATTTATTTATTATGTATACAGAATGTATGCCTGAGGTCAGAAGAGGGCACCAGATCTCATTACAGATGGTTGTGAGCCACCATGTGGTTGCTGGGAATTGAACTCAGGACCTCTGGAAGAGCAGTCAGTGCTCTTAACCTCTGAGCCATCTCTCCAGCTCCTAGCCAGTGCTCTTAAACACTAAGTTATCTCTAGCTCTCAGTGGCTATTTTTTTTTTTTTTTTTTGAGACAAGGTCTCACTTTGAAAGCCCAGGCTGGCCTTATACTCATGGCAACACACCTGCTTCAACCTGAGTGTTGAGATTTTAAGTATGAGCTATCATACACAGTTCTGTGTAGCTTTACAGTTTGAGCAAGGTTTCCTGACTGACAGTAACACTTCATCCCTGAACACCTAAATGTGGTGCTGCCTGTACTTCCTAGGGAGACAGCTAAGGCTAATGAATGGTAGGAGAAGGTGTTATTATGCCTAGCCACTTCTGGAGTCACATGACTGCGCATGCGCTGTCAGCAGTCAGGCAAAATGCTTAGTCACTCTGGGCCTTACATCTTACATAATCCATACATAGTGTGGTCACGTAATTGTGTCCTAGCTATGTAAACCCATGCATGCGCATGTGTGAGGTGACCTATAAAAGCAGGGTCTACCGGCTCCCTGCTCTCACCTCCTCTCACCAGAAGTAGTGTGCACCTCCCCACCACCTTTCTTTTCGGTAGGCCTACCAACCTCCACCCTTTCCTAATAAAAACTCTTATAGCGAGTTCTGGTGTACCTTGTGTTTTTTCGGGCCTGGTAAATAACACCGACGAATAAATAAGAGAAGGAACTTAGAAATCATATTCCAAGCCAGGTGCTGGTGTTGCACGCCTCTCTTTAATCCTAGGACTGGGGAGGCAGAGGCAGGAGGATCTCTGAGTTGGAGGCCAACCCGGTCTACAAAGTGAGTTCCAGACAACCAGAACTACACAGAGAAATCCTTGAAAAATAACAAAAACAAAAAACAAAAACAAAACAAAAAAACCAGGAAATCACACATTCCAAGACTGGTGTGATGTTACATGCCTAGAACCCTAGCACTTTGGAAATGGAATCGGGATGATCAGAGTTTAGAGTCATCTTCAGCTATACAGCAAATCTGAGACCAACCTTGGCCACATGACATCCTGTTCAACAACAACAACAACAACAACAACAACAACAACAACCCTCATTCATTCTAACTTTCTTAGAGCACAAAACTGAGGTCCAGAGAAAGTAACTTGTTCACACTTGGTTGGGTGGAAGTTGACTAGGAAGAATGCCTTTTCTTTGTTTTGTTTTTCAATACAGGGTTTCTCTGTCCCTTGCGGTCCTGGAACATAAGAGACACAGGAACTTTTCTTTCTAGATTTTAAGGTTCTAGGCTGCTTATATGAGGAAACCTGCATGTCGATGCGTGCCTCATCACCTCTGGCTTCCTGAGGCAAGTCCCTAGTAATGGATTAATCCAATCTGAGTGCCGTTCCCCTCCATCTGCACAGCACTGGCAAGGGGTGGTAGTGGTGAGCCAAGCTTTCTTGACAGAACTACAGCTTGTCACTTAAGAGTCCTTTCTGAGCACAGGAAGCAGCCACTCCAGCCTTTCTTCCCATTTCTTCGTTTTGATCATTCCCTGATGTGCCAAGTATCCTCATGACCATTTGCCCTGAGTCTGTCTGGAAGTCTGGAGAAGCCCTTGTTGGTGCCTATGTCAGTCTTTGTTAACGAAATGATGGGGCTCAGCTATGATCTATGATGAATCATAGATTCATTGAGGCCAGACAGTTCAGACCTCAACTATGAGGTGGGCATGGGACACAGACCTGTAATGCCCACCCTCAGATGGAGGAAGGTCTGTGAGTTCCTGGACAGCCTGGGTGGTTTAGCTAGGGCCCATCTCAAAATAAAACAATAACAACAACAACAACAACAACACAAAACTATGCAAAAAGCAACTCTGAGCAAACATGGCATCAGCAGGCTTTTGCTGTGTTTAGCAACTTTAAAGGAATTTATTTATCTTGAGAGAGACAGAGAGAGAGACAGAGAGAGAGACAGACAGACAGACAGACAGACAGAGAAAGCGCACGCCAGCCACATGTGTACTCTGGTCACTCACTATTTCACTAAGTGGAGGTCCCTACCCAGCAGTTTCCCTTTAGTTCACAGCCCCTCAAGCTGACACAGGCTGGACTGATATACAGTTTTTATCTAGTATCTACTTTATCATAACTGAAGAAAAATCAGTAATGTTAAAAAAAAAAAAAGGGAAGACTGGAGTTTAGGCTTGATTCTGACTCTTTGGTCTGAAGACAGATGGGACATTGGAGGCACTACAGAGACATTCTAGGCCACCTGAGTGAGGGAAACTGGGGAAGGGCTTGTTGTGGGGCTGCTGGAAATGGGAACAATAGGAGGAAAGAGGATGACAAGCTAGTCCTCCAGCTCTTTTGGCTGAGTCACTTACAGGAAGCTGGAGCCTGCCTGGCCATAGTTACAGGGTAAATAGTGGATGTGACTATAACACCTGTAATTTTGGGGGCTTCAGAACCAGGTTTGGTGGTCTAACCCTAACCCCCACCCAGGTAGAGGGATCTTCAATTGAGGAATTGCCTCTATCAGACCTGTCACAGGCAAGTCTGTGGTAAATTTAATAATTCCTAATTACTTTAGAGAAAATTAAGGCACACTGAAGTTCTATGCAGGCAGTCCCACCTTACAGCTTTCAACACTTGGCCACACAAACCATGGTTTCCAAGTCAGAGGTCTACTTCATTCAGGTTCTGTCTTGATCTGAACAAATGTTATTTCCCCTGCTCCCGAATACTTTCAGTTCATGGTTGGTTGAGTTATTGGCTATAGAAGGCCAAGGTATGAGTACATACAGGCTAGAGATGATGGTTCAGTTGCTAAGCACACAAACTTCTCTTACAGAGGAGCTGAGTTTGGTTCCCAGTACCCACAGTGGGTGGGAGGGGCAGGGAGGGGCTCACAACCACCTAGTAACTCCAGATCCATTATATCTGACATCTCTGTGGGCACCTGCACGTATGTACACAAACACACACACAATAAAAAATAACAAAAAGGGGCTGGAGAGATGGCTCAGTGACTTAAAAGCACTAGCTGCCCTTATAGAGAACCTACTCCTAGCACCCACATGGTAGCTTACACATTTGTAACTCTGGTTCCAGAAGATCCAATGCTCTCTTCTGATTTCAGTGGACAGCAAACACACATGTGTTACACACACATACATATATACAAAATAAAGGTAAATCTTAAAAAAAAAATCAGGATGAGGTGGTGTACACCTTTAATTGCAGGCAGGGCCAGCCTAGCAAAAGTTTCAGGTCAGCCAGGGATATACAGTGACACCGCTATGGTGATATTTTATTTGTATTAAAATGTTATTTTTATGTTAATAAATAAAGTTGCCTGGGGGTCAGAGCTATTAGCAAGCCATAGGAAAGCAGGGCAGTGGTGGCATACTCTTGTAATCCCAGCACTTGGTAGGCAGAGCTGGGTAAGTCTCTGTGTGTTCAGGGATACAGTCATTATTGGATACACATGCCTTTAATCTCAATACCAATCATGGAAAACCTGGAGGCCTATACAGACAGGCCGTGAGGAGGCGGTCATGTGGTTGGGTTTACAACCAATGAGAAGGCAGGACAGAAACTCTATATAAAGACTTTAACACAGGGGTAGCTCTGGTTCGGAGAGGTAGGACCACCGCAGGAGGAAGGGTAAGGTTTTAGCTCATAGCTCTGACCTTTTGGCTTTCTTCTTTGCATTGTTTCTGTGTTTCTTATTTAATAAGAAGGTTGGTTACATCTACACACCGCATCATAAGAAATCTTTAAAATAGTATTATATATATTTGCTGAGCACAGTGGTACATTTCCCACCCCCTTCAAGACAGGGTTTCTCTGTGTAGTTTGGTGTTTGTCCTGGATCTCACTCTGTAGAACAGGCTGGCCTTGAACTCAGAGATCCGTCTGACTCTGCCTCCTGAGTGCTGGGATTAAAGGTGTGTGCCATCTCCACCTGGCTAGCGGTACATGTTTTAATGCCAGTATTTGGGAAACAGAGGCAGGAGGATCTCTATAATTTTGAGGCCAGTCTGGTCTACATAGTGAGTTCCAGGCTGGCCAAGGTCACACAATGGGTCCTTTCTGAAAAGAGTATATATTCAATAAAGCAGACATGCCTACAGGTCAATCTGATGGAGGCAATTCCTCCAATGAGGTTCCTTCTTTCCAAGTGTGTTAAGTTGACAACCAAGATCAGCTATCACAGAGTCCCTTCATTTCCTTGGCACAACAGTTTCTGAAAGAACAGGTTGGGGAGTGGGGTTAGAGCTCGACCCCAAGTCTGGGTCTAGAGCCCCAAGTTTAGGTCTTCTAGTAGGTCTTGTTTAAAGTAAAACACATAGCTATTGAGAGTGGATAGTAGAGCTCAATAGCAGAATGTTGCATGGCATGAGCATGGCCCTAGGTTTAATCTCCAGCTCTGAAAACACAAACAAGACCCAACAAATCAGCAAGCAAACAAAACCCTTAAACAAACAAGCAGAAACAATCAACCAACCATCTACTGGAAATTTCTTACCAGAAGCAACTCCTAGGTACATTTTGGTTTATTTCCAATGTTTTTTTTCTGACTCGACTTTAATTCCTGAGATTGCACACTGGACGGCTGCTCTGCACCTCCCACCTTGCACCATGGCTCATGTTCACACATTGGGACTGGTAGGGTACAGCCAAGAAGGCACTGAAGCCGGAGATCCAGAGACATGCTGAGAGTCAGCCCAAGCGAGAGTGTGGTGGGGATAGGGAAGGAGGTCTAGACTTATAGACCCCAGTGCTCTATAGGACCTCAGGCTATCTTGAGATCCATCTATATTTGCCTGCCTTGGCCAGGGGCAACTGTGGGGAAGAGTCCTTCAGTGTTCTCTCCTGGCTCTTCCTGGGCCCTGGGCTGTAGAAGGCTGCTAAAGGCCTGAACTGAGTTTTTCTCTGTCCTTTTTTGACTCACCCCGATCTTAGCAGGTGTAGATGTGTATCTATAGAGTTCCTTTCTGAAGAGCAGGGCCACTTGATAGGAAGCAGTGGATACTGGTCAATGTTGAAGCTGTCCCAAGACAAAGTCTCAAAGAAAAAAGGGTAAGGACATACCAGGCTGTCATGAAGTGATCCTGAAGTGCCTCTTTGACACCTACAGCTACTCTTAAGAAGCAAGCCCTTAGATCACCTGAATTCAGTGAGAATGGAGAAGGAAATATATGAAGCACCCCACCGTGGACCAAGGCATCCCAACTGCAGGGTCAAGGACAAAAGATGAAGGTTTAATGTGGAGCCTCACACCCAGCAGATCCTGGGAAGAGTGCTTTCAATAAAGACCCTTAAGAAGGGTGGGAGAGGTTTTATTTTCCACCCTTGAAATCTTTGAACTCAGCAGGACACAAAAGGCCCTGGTAAAACTTGTTTCACATGCAAGGCTCCTAGGCGGATGGGTGGGGAGAAGAGCTGGGCACAGAGTTTGAGGGAGAAAGCAGGGACCCAGCTGTTCTAGAAACGAAGTGAGGTAGAAATCACCAGACATGTTTTCATTAAGAGTGCAAAGACCTTTGCTTGTCCCTCAACCACAAGTGCCACAGCTGTCCACACAGCGGGGTCTGGACAAAGAAACTGCAGAAGAGAAACTCCAAGTGAAGATAGAGGCTGTCTTTGCAGGTCAGCTACTAACAGGCACTAGCAGTCACAGCTTATGGATCCCAAGACGGATGCTTGAGCACTTGGCACAGAGCTGTTCCTGCTAAGGTCTTCTAAGACCCGATGAGCTCAAATCCCAATCTGATTTCTAATTACTTGCTTGCCTGCTGGCCAGGATCATGTGACCACAGGTGACTTGATTTAGCTTTCTCTCCCTCTAGAAAAGTGACAGGCAAACCTGCTGAGGCCTGACTCCAACCCCTTCCCCCAACGATTCTGGGGCCAGGATTCTGGTCATGTGTGTGGTCACAGCTGTTGGTAATAAACTTGCAAGATTTTGTGAGGGCTTCCAAAGGGCTAGAGATTTAGTTTCAAATTATTCCCAGCTCAGATGTGGGACTGCCTGAACAACAGCAGCCCCTATTCCCCACCCCCAGTTGTCTCCCTACAACAGGAAATTGGGGTGGTGAGGAAAGCCCAGCTCAGGGAGACACATGCTGTGCAGAAGGAAATGGACAATGTGCTGGGGAGGAGCAAAGTTTACACAGGCTCCAGACCAGCCTTTAGCTTCAGCAGCCATCTTCTTAGTTACAGAAGCCAGGCATACAAATGCATTTAACTGGGGTACCTCCTCCATAAGGACCTGAGGCAGGTGGAATGTGTCAAGTTTTGACTCCAGGCAGGGGGCTCTGCTGAAGATGACTTGCATGGGCATAGGGAATCAATGGACTGCTGCCCACCCTGACAGAGTCCTTTAGTGACCTAGTACCCCACCAAGGAGGTGGAGCTGTAGGGCCTCTCCTACCATCTGCACTGGGAAGGCGGCCAGTGAGTCCCCACATTACTGCAAGGCCTGCCTGGTTCACAGGACTAAGACTCTGTGGCCACCTCTAGGCCATCTCCCATTTTTGTGGAAGAAGCCTGATGGGCAGGAGACCTGGGTTTTCACTCTGGCTTTACCAAGTCCAGGATCCTAGACAGTTTTCCTAATCTGCAAAAGTGGCAAACCAATGGCCCTCCCTTCCATGTTGTCAAAAGCCTACCTAACATTCCCAAAGCATAGTGCTGTGTACTATGAGGGAAGTTTTACAGACACTTCAAATGATGACACCCACTCTCCTCACCCTTCTCTTTGTATTTTCTTATAGAAACAATGTGATTGAAGACAGTGACTAGAAAGTTTTTGTTTGTTTGTTTGTTTTTTTCCTTAAATTTTGAGACAGTGTCTCTCTATTATGTAGCCTCAGCTGTCCTGGAACTTGCTATGTAGACCAGGTTGGCCTCAAACTCAGAGATCCACCTACTTCTGCATCCCAAGTGCCTGGATTAAAGGCCTGTGACACCACGTACAGCTAGCTAGAAGGTTTAAAGACAGACATGGAGGCTGATTGCTTTTTGGGTAAGGGATTGTTTTAGTTATTTTAATTCTATTGATGAAGACTTACAGCAACATGGTAAGGGCTCCGAGAGATTAGGTCCATGTATTATAGTGAGATTCTTTTCTCTTACATTTTAGAGAAAGAGAGAGGGAGGTTTTATACTGTGTGATTGGTGGGATAGTCCATAGTACATGCTTTGCAGTCAGACTACCTGATTCTAGGCCAAAGGGGAGGAAGTGGGAGAGTCTGTAAGTCTAGGGCCTGTGTGTAGAGCCAAGTATGAGAGAGCAAGAATATTTAAAAAAAAAAAGATTATTAAGCTGAGCATAGTGGTGTATGCCTTTAATCCCAGCAGCTGGGAGGCAGAGGTAGATGATTTCTGTGAGTTTGAGGCCAGTCTGGTCTACATACCAAGTTCTAGGACAGCCAGGACTACAAAAAAAACGGAACAAAATAAACAAATAGGCATGGCCTTGGCTAACAGTGACCATTGATACAGGGCTCACTCTTTCCCCTCCCCCAAGGCAAGGATGTTATATAGCCTAGGCTGCCTTTGAACTCACTACGTAGCTGAGGACAACCTTGAACTTCTCATCTTGTCTCCATCTCTTGCATCCTGGGACTGATGACAGGTTTATACCACCATGCTCAGTCTGGGGGAATAGAATAGAATAGGGTTTCATGCATGCTAGGTCAGTACTCTACAAATTGACCTACATCCCAAGCCTTTTTATTTTTGTAAAAAATAAAATTTAAAAAGTTAAGGAAAAATGATAAGAGGCTGGAGAAATGGCCTAGATGTTAGAGTTCAATTCCCAGCAACCACATGGTGGCTTACAACCATCTGTAATGAGATCAAGTGCCCTCACCTGGTGTGCAGGCATACATGCAGACAGAGCACTGTATGTATAATAAATAAATTTAAAAAAAAAAGAGAGAGAGAAAACTCTCCTTGCTAGGTTTCTATCTTTTCTTTTCAGTCCTCTCAAATCTACTTCTGCAGCCTTTACTATTCCTGCAGCTCCTTGTCCTGTCTCTGCAGGGCCACTAGAACCAGGGTATAGCCACTGAGGGGACAAGGCAGCCTGGGGACAGGTGACCCGAGCACAGGTAACCTGGGGTAGGGGTAGAAGCTGAGTTACTATTTATTGATCGCAATGTCCAGCAGGTTTCATCAGTGAAACCAGGACAAGACAGGTGCCTTAGCACATCACCACAGCACTACATATATGGTGGTACCTAAACATTGTAGTAATTTCACGACTAGCCTCCTACCCTAATGACCAGGTGCTATGGCACTCCCTCATGAGCTGGCAGGAAAGCCCTAGTGTTTCCTCAGAACAGGCTCCAAACACACATATTCAATGAAGTCTGGTGTGATGGCTCACACCTGTCACCCAGCACTTGGGGAGATGAGGCAGTAGGAATGCCAAATGAGATCCTGTCTCAAAAAAACCAACCAAACAAAAAACCAAACCAAACCCCAAACTAAAAACAAAGCTCAGGATGTAGCTTAGTGGTACAATGCTAGCCTGACAGGTCTTAGGCCTTGGGGGTCTATCTCTAGCACTACAAAATACCACCACTACAGTCAAAAGGCCTAAACCCAAACCCAAGAAAAACCCTGACTTTGTGGGTTTTTTGGGTCTTTCTGAGACAGTCTTACTTTGTAGCTTAGGTTGGTATCTAACTCTTGGTGATCCTCTTCTCTGTCTCCCAAGTGCTGACATCACACAGGCATGATGCATTATGTCTAGCTCTTAGGACATATTTTTATTTATTTATTTACTTTGAGAATCAGTCTTATCTCTGGCCAGTCTCAAACTCAGAGACCTGCCTGCCTCTGCCTTTTGAGTGCTGGGATTAAAGACATGCATTACCATGTCAAGCCTTTAATAATAATGTTTACTTATTTTCTTTTGCTTTTTGGGGAGTGGGTGGTACTTTGAATTAAACCCAGGGCCTCCCACATACTAGGCAACCACTGAGCTATATATATATTCCCTGCTTACTTAGGTTTTTAAAGAACATGTCATCAATCTCACCATTCTAGAGCATAGCCTGCCAAGTGGTGCTCTTGTGAACACAGCTCTAGTCAGATATTCAACTCTGCGATTCAGTCCTGTCTCGGTACAATTCTCCACTGCAGAGCAACACCTGCCTCTCCCCTCTTTTGGGCAGTACTGGGGGGTCTGAACATAGATAGGGCTTTGTACAAGCTATACAAGCACTCTACTACTGAGCTATGTTCCTTGTCCCACATCGCTCTTGTTTTCCCTTCTTCCCAAAGAAGGCAGCTTGCTTCATTACTTGTTTCTGGCATACTCGTGGCAAGGTATTTGTGGTAGCAAACAAAGAAAACTACTATTCACCATCTGAGCCCTTAGCACAGAGTCCATTCAGGTTCCTAAGCCACCTCTAGTCATTAAGGGCTCAAACTTCTCTTCACCCCGAGCTGTGCAGGAACAATTCCCTGCTGACAATGCGAGCTTCTTCCTGGCTTGCTGGTTAATGAAGCTGAGGCTGGGAGCAGGACAGTGCAAGCTTTGTCTCTGGTGATTCTGAATGGCTTTGTGTTCTCAGAGGACTCAGCAGATGCTGGGTTGGAATTCAATCCATCTCCTGGTGAGAATCAAGGAAACCAGGCTGATCCCTGGTTTGATGGGAATGGGACAAGTGGAACAAAATCCTCCACTATGGTTCAGAGGAAATCAGGGAGACTGCTATTTGCCTGACCTTCTTTTCAAACTTTGACTGACCACAGAACCTTCCTTAGGCTACAAGATGGCAATTCAACACGAAAACAAGGACAGGTACCTGCTATGGCAGACAGACAAGGAACAAAACAATTTAATGTAGGGGAAAAGGAGCCATGGAGGAGTGAGCAACACAGTGGCTCCAAGCACAACCCAGTCTGCTAAACTCCCAGTCTTGTGTGGCAATGCCCATTGTGCTGTTTGTAGAGATGAAGTACAGCTCTAGAAAGAGCCCCAGGTTAGGAAAAAGACTCCATTTCCTCCTGAACCTCTAGAGATGCAAGCTAGAGAGGTGGTGGCAGGAGGTGGCATAATGACCAGGCCTATCTCCTAACTACTTGAGGTGTATCCCTTCCTTTGTAGGCTGCCTCCCCACAACCAGCAATTTGGGAAGATAATACTCTGTATCCACAAAAATCTCTGCTTTGTTCCACGGACCCCCTTAGAGATAGAGCATAGGCTTGCTAGAGGTTTCATTGGGTTGGGTGCTGAATGACCAGATAATTCCTGAGTGAGGTTGGTCCCTCAACTTAGCACAGACACAATGAGCAATAGGAACCTGCTCCCAACAGTGCATTACTGATGTAGGCATGCCTGGCCCCCAGACAGTCACTGCTTTCCTACTGTGGTGGCTCTGAGGGTGGTATGATTTTTTTTTTGGGGGGGGGGGCGTGTTTCAAGACAAGATTTCTCTGTGTAACTTTGGATCCTATCCTGGAACTTGCCACCATGCCCGGCTGGTATGATTTTTTTTTTTTGGTTTTTCGAGACAGGGTTTCTCTGTGTAGCTTTGCGCCTTTCCTGGAACTCACTCTGTAGCCCAGGCTGGCCTCGAACTCACAGAGAATGATTTTTTTTTTTTTAAAAGATTTATTTATTTATTATGTATACAGAATGGGGTGCCAGATCTCATTACAGATGGTTGTGAGCCACCATGTGGGTGCTGGGAATTGAACTCAGGACCTCCGGAAGAGCAGTCAGTGCTCTTAACCTCTAAGCCATCTCTCCAGCCCGAGAATGATTTTTTTTAAACACATATTTAAGTAAACCTCCAAGACCACCCTATCCATGGCTACCGGAGTGGCCAACTAGTGGCCTGGCTGCTTCTAGTGATATGTATACTGCACATCCACACCAATGGTAGAAAAAGGCCTTTGCTTTGGGTGACAGAATCCTGGCTGGAACAGAGTTTTTAAGATACTTGGGTAAATGCCACTTTTTACAACCAGAAGATTCTACACTAAGGCACAGATTTTCAGTTCTGGGAGCTGGAAGCTGTGGCAACTCTAAGCAGCCTCATGTGACCAACACTAAGTGCCAAGCTGAGCAGCCACCCCTGAAATAGGCCACACCCTTACTATGCCATGCTGGCTCTGCAGTCCTCAGTTCTGGTTGCTAGCTGGCCCTATGGTAATTGGTCTGTGGCCCCAGCTATCCATATAACTCTTTTCCTACCAGTCAATCTTTCATTTATTTTTTTCCATACTTGGGAGAAAACTGACATACATATGACATACTTTGTATTATTCTAATCTGAGCACATATAAAATATGACATACATCTTGGTTTGAGCCATTTAAAGTCTATCTAGGCCACACAGGCAGCACAGTGAGAACCATTCTCAACAACAAACTCCCTTTGTACACTGCTGCCCCCACGCTGGTTATGTTACTTTAATGTGCATGGTGCCACCTTCCCAATCCCTCAACATGTTTCCTACGAATGGAAGCAAACTTTGACAGGCAATATGCCATCTACATGTACTAGATGCCAGTATCATAACCCCAACAGGCTGTGGTTAGGCAGGAAAGCTGGCAGCTTTGCATGAGCTTCTCTGCTTCCTGTAACTCTTTTCACTTTCTTACCCATCTCTTCCAGCAGTTAACCGAGTTGACTCACAGAACATTTGTCTCTCCCAGAGCAAAGGGAGATTAGTTGGGCCCATCCTGACCTAAAACACATACATGCAAAGTTCCTATCTCGGTTACTACTAAGGCTACAGGATTAAGATTCTGCTAATGAAACCAAAGCAGAGGCAACACAAGTTAGTGTCTATCTGGAAGCATAACATTCTTGAGTTAGATAGGCTTCCTGTCCCTTTTAGCCACTGGCAATACGTGATCCTAAAGACACAAGCTCCTAGATAGTGAAACAGAATGCTAGGAGCAACTGATCCCTAGTGAACTGCTACTCTAGTCCAGGGCTGTCCACTTCTGGACTCACAGAGGGAGAAAGGTATCTCTAGCTGTTTAAATAGACACTTTCTCTTTCATTTTTGGGTGCTGAACCTAGCTCCTCCCACATGTGCTAGGCAACTGTTCTGCTAAGTCACAACCAGCTTTTGCTATTTTTATTGTGTGCGTGTGTGTGACACATGTGGAGGTCAGAGGACAACTTGAAGGAGTTGGTTCTCTTCTTCTACTACCATATGGCTTCTAGGATGAAACTCCGGTCACAGGCTTAGCAGCAAGCTCCTTTATCTACTGAGCCATTTCACTGGTCCCTCTCACTATTTTAGGCTCGATGTTATTTAAATCTAAGTTGATGATTCTTTTTTTGTTTTGTTTTGTTTTTTTGTTTTTTTCAAGACAGGGTTTCTCTGTGTAGTTTTGGTGCCTGTCCTGGATCTCGCTTTGTAGACCAGGGTAGCCTTGAACTCACAGAGATCCGCCTGGCTCTGTCTCCCCAGTGCTGAGATTAAAGGCATGCGCCGCCGCCGCTGCCACCACCACCACCCGGCGACGATTCTTTTTTTTTTAAATTTATGTATGAATATGTGTTACCTGCATGTTATACCTGTGCACTACACTAGTTCCTGATGCCTAAGAAGTCCAGAAAAGGAAGCTGGATTCCATAGAACTGGAGTTATAGATGGTTGTGAGCTGCCATGTGGGAACTGGGAACCAACCCTGGATCCTCTGTAGGAGCACTGAGTGCTCTTAATTGCTGAGCCATTTCTCTAGCTCCTAAGTTAACAATTTTTTTTTTCCCCAAGACAGGGTTTCTCTGTGTAGCTTTGCACCTTTCCTGGACAATTCTTTTAAAAAACTTTTATCATTTATGCTGGGTGCTGGTGGCAGCATGCCTTTAGTCTCAGCACTTAGAGGCAGAGGCAGGTGAATCTCTATGAGTTCAAGGTCAGCCAGGTCCACAGAGCTAGTTCTAGGACAGCCAAGGCTACACAAAGAAAGCCTGTCTAGATAAACCAAAAACAAAAACAAAAACAAACCAAACCAAAACAAAAACCCAAAAAACAAACAAAAAACCCAAAAACAAAAACAAAAAAACCCAAACCCACAACAACAAGAAACTATTTATTTGTCTATGTATGTTGTGCTTGTCACAGGGCATGTGTGAAGGCCAGTGGACAACCTGGAAATTTAGCTCTTTCCTATTTTGTGGGTCATCTCACTGGCCCAAACGCCAGTTTTTTCTTAGTCTGGTCCTAAGTTGGATCTTCTGTACTATAAAGTTATCCTCTTGGTTTTCTAGAGGTACTTCTTACTGTTTGGACAAGTATTCTATCCCAGCTGTCCAATGTCCCCTCCCAAACTGTACAGTAGATAATGTAGTCTGTAACATCATGCAGGGGCTCCAGTGGCACTCAGACCTTCTCACTTGTCACAGTTCAGTACCTGTGAGCCATCCCTGCCTTCTTTCTGGGCCACAACAGACTGAATTTTATCTTCTTGGTGGCCTTTCTTCTCCTCTAGGTTTAAATACAGATGCTGTCTCCTGGAGATGCCTCTCCAGCTTTTGCTAATATTGGCTAACTCTCTGACTAGTCTGAAATTATTAAACGATGAAAGATTGTTTCATACTGTATCAGGGCCTTTCTGCTCAACAGGTTGGTTTTGCCACCACTGCCTAGTTAAAAATGAAGAAATGGAGGCTGCAAAGATGCCTCTCTTACTGCTTTTGTAGAGGACTAGGATTCAGTTCCTAGCACCCACATAAGCATCTGCAACACCAGTTGATTGGGATCTAGCATGTGCTTCTGGCCTTGGCAGACACCAAGCACAAAAGTGGTGCATGTATAAATGTGCAGGCAAACACTCACACATATAAAATAAAAATGAATAAGTCCTAAAAAGAGAATGAAGAAATGGCTCACATCTATAATCCTAAAATTTGAGAGGTGGAGGTTAGCCTATGCTATATGAGATTTAGCCTCAAAAACCAAGCTAAATCCAAATTGAAGAAATCAATAAATCTGTCATCACTTCATAATTAACATGTTTTTTTTTGTTGTTGTTGTTTTGAGACAGGCTGTCATGTAACCTAGGCAATACTTTTACCTCAGTCTCCTGAGTGCTAGATTTATAGGAGTGAACTGCCATAGCTACCTAGTTTTTCTTTAGAGACAGGGTCCCCCAGTCCCCCGCCTCCCTACCCTGCCACCACAGGGTTTCTCTGTGTAACAGTTCTGGCTGTCCTGGAATTCACAGAGATCTGTCCATTTCTGCCTCTGAGTGTTGGGATTAAAGGTATGCACCACCATGCCCGGCTGACAGGGTCTTTTTAAAAATTCTGACCACAGCCTTCCCTCCCTCCACTCCTTCCAGTTGCCACCCCCTCCCCACTGCTCCTCCATTTCCTTTCAGAAAAAAATAGGCTTCTCAGTGATATCAAACAAATACAGCATAACAAAATGCAGTAAGACTAGGCACAAACCCTCATATCAAGGCTGGATGAGGCAACCCAGTAGGAGGAAAAAGGTGTCTTTTTTTTTGTTGTTTGTTTTTTGAGACAGGGTTTCTCTGTGTAGTCTTGGCTGTCTTGGAACTCAGTCTGTACACCAGGTTGGCCTCGAACTCATAAAGATCTGCCTACTTCTGCCTCTGAGTGTTGGGATGAAAGGTGTGTGCTACCACCATCTGGCTGTCTTTTTTTTTTTTTTTTTTTAAGATTTATTTATTTTATTCGTATGGGTGTTTTACCTGCATGTATGTATGTGTACTCCATGTGTGCAGCATCCTCTGAGGCCAGGGAGGGTATAGGAACCTCTAGAGCCGGAGTTATAATAGGAGAGTATGGAACATGCATCCTCTACAAGGGTAGCCAGTGCTCTTAACTGCAGAGCCACCTCTCCAGCCACCTGGTGATAGACAGGGTTGATGGTCTCATATAGCCTAGGAGGGCCTGGAACCTGTATGTAGGTGAAGATGACTTTGAACTTCTGATTTCCTTTCACTTTACCAGTGATGGGAGTGTAGGTGTGCACAAACATTCCAGGTTTATGTGGTGCTAGGGATGGAATCCAGGGCTTCATGCATACCAGGCAAGCACTCTAACAACTGATTTACATTTCCAGCCCAAATAAAAATATTCTTCTAATGCTAATGCTATTATTCTTTAAAAGATTTAAAAAAAAGATTTTATATGTATGATTGTTTTGCCTGCATTTATGTCTATAAACCATATGTATTCCTGGTGCCCAGTCAGAAGGCTGCATCAGATCCCCTAAAACTGGAGCCAGAAATGTATCACAATATGCTACTAGAAACTGAACCCAGGTCCTCTGCTAGAGCCACAAGTGCTCTTAATTGCTTAGCCATTTCTTTAGAACCCTATATTATTATTCTTTTGTGGTATTGGACATTGAACACAGTGCCTCTTGTGTGCTAGGCAAGTATTCTAGTAACATTATTTTTATTATTATTTTGTTTGTTTTCAAGACAGGGTTTCTTCTTTGTAACCATGACTGTCCTGGAACTAGAGATTCGCCTGCCTCTACCTCTCAAGTGCTGGTATTAAAGAAATGTGCCACTACTGCCCAGCATAACATTATTTTTTAAAGTTTAAATCAAGAATGAAGCTGGGGGTGAAGGGGGTGCCGCCAGCATATACCTTTAATCCCAGCACTCAGGAAGCAGAGGCAGGAGGATCTCTAAGTTCAAGGCCAGCCTGGTCCACAGAATGATTTCCAGGACAGTCAGGGATACATAAAGAAATCCTTCCTTGAAAAAACAAAAAGAAAAAATGCTGCTGATATTAAGCTACCTTTACATTTCTCCAAGATACTGTATCCAATGTTTTTGCTTTCCTTTTTAAATTTTTGGGATAGGGTCCCAAATCCCCCTAAATAGCCTTAAACCTGTAATTCTCCTGTCTCATCCTCTGAATGCTTGAATTATAAGTGTGGGGTCATGTTTCTCTGTGAGGCGCCTGAGAACTCTGCAGCACTCTTTCTAGTGAAAGCTGTGGGGCTCTGGTGGCACTACTGTGTTGTTGGTAACTCTCCGTTGCTCTGTATAACATTTCATATGGCAGAGAAAATGTTTATTTCCTAGAAGGCCAGAGGAATTTGCCCACAAGACTTTTTCTGAGATGGGGGTCACCTCTGTTTCTTGGTTGATCTCAGTGATTCTCCTACCTCAGCCTGAGAACAGCCACAAGGCATGTCCACTACATCCAGTTGTATCTTGTGACGAATATTTTTTGATGACATTCTCAGTTTTTCTTTTTCTTTTTTCTTTTTTTTGGTTTCTCGAGAGAGGCTTTCTTAGTTAACAGTCCTGGCTGTCCTGGAACTCACTTTGTTGACCAGGCTGGCCTTGAACTCACAGAGATCCTCCTGCCTCTGCCTCCCAAGTGCTGGGATTAAAGGCGTGCACAACCACCGCCCAGTCCCTCAGTTTTTCTTGTGGTTTTGGTCTATGTAATTTCTTGTATGTTTCTATGAGTCAGAACCTGTCACATATATACAAAATATTTTCATTACAGAAATGTGTGGCTGTTTTCCCATACATGGAAATTGGCTGCCACACATCTACTCACAGTGGGGTCGGTCCAGAGGGAGCACCTGGAACATTCTTGGCAAGGGGCTCCTGGAGATCGAGGATGCTGGCAGAAATGGTCATAGCCATTGATAGAAACTCGGCAGAGGTAGCACATCTGGGCACCACAGCGGCAAGACATACGATTGCAGCCTTCTGATTTGATAAGGCCGGTCCCACACTTGTGGCATTTTCTAATGCGAGCAGCAGTCATTTTTTCTTCACTGAGGAAAAAAAAAACAAAAAACAAAAAACAAAAACAACAACTGGAGTTGATAGGGAAGGCAAATGAAGTATGGAAATTAATATAATTTTTTTTCCACATGTAATGACTGAGTCTTCTGGTTATATCCAAACAGTGAAAAGGGCCTGTGTTTTGGAGTGTGAGAACTATCAGCTGTATTACCTTGGGTAAATTTCCCAACTGCCAGGAGACTCAGTTTTTTTTCACTTTTAAATTGGGAAAACATAACGTTCTAATGATGTTTTTGGAATCCAAGTAAGATTTAAAGCCAAATATTTGGCACAATGCCTGGCACTTAACATCTAGAAAAATGACTTCTTCATTCTAGAAATCCTACAGGTCGATAACACGGAGAAGAAATTCAGCTTCTTCTTAAACCAAATTTTATTTATGCAAAGCTAGTACCTAAGAACTGGGAGGCCAAACCTTATACAACCTGGGCCTCTGAACACTTGGCCTGAGAATGAGCAATCCTATGGCCAGTCTACTACTTCCCTGTTGAAAGAGCATGTCAAAAGTTCACACTCACACAGTTCCCTGCTGGGGATGTCTTTCTATATGCTGTGAATGTGTTGCTCTGATTGATTGATAGATAAATAAAATGCTGATTGGCTGGTAGCCAGGCAGGAAGTATAGTATAGGTAGGACAAGCAGAGAAGAGAATTCTGGGAAGTGGAAGGCTGAGTCAGGAGATGCTACCAGTTGCCACCATGAGAAACAAGATGTAAAGTACCAGTAAGTAACGAGCCACGTGGCAACTTATAGAATGATAGAAATAGGTTAATTTAAGATATAAGAACTAGATAACAAAAAGCCTGAGCCATTAGGCCAAACAGTTTAATAAGTGTCTGTGTGTTTATTTGGGTCTGAGTGGCTGTGGGTCTGGGGGGTGGGGGTGGGGACACACTGGAGATTAACTCCAGCTACAGTTCCCCCAAACTGAGACTGTTTCTAGAACCATCTGAACTGATAAGGACACACTACTTTTTGCCAGTGACTTCTTGTTGTGTTTGTATTTTTACAGTGCTGCTCCCAATTATAAACCAACACCTTTCACCTTTCTCTGTTACACTGAGGGCCTTCAAAAGGCAGAGGGAAGGGAGGCAGGGTCAGAACAGGTTTGCTACTGAGACAAAGGGTGGCCAGTTACAAGATGAACCAGTGAGGGAGTTCAGCAGGATGTGCTGCAATCTAAGAGGTGAGTCTAGGCAGGAAGTGCTTCCACTGCACTACAGATATTTAAACACTGCTGCAGTTTCCTCCTTAGACATCAGACCATGTATCTAAAAATAGTAAGATGCATTAGAAAACTGGCTGCTACTTATTTAGGCCCAGCGTTTTAGTGGCCTGAAATGAAGAAAGCAGAACTTTAGCTTGGAAAGAATTTACACCCAGTTCAAGTTACAGAAGAACAGAGGATTTCTAAATTTTGTTGAAAGACCAAGCTTAATTAATCAATTAATCAGTCAATCATTAATTAATTTTTTGGAATTAGGGTCTCACTAAGCCTTGGCTGGCTTGGAGCTTCACCACACAGACTCAAGGTTCTGCCAGGATGTAGTGGCACATGCCTTCAATCCTAGCACTTGAGAGGCAAGAGGCAGGCAGATCTGCGTTCTAGGCCAGTCTGGGCTACCACAAAGAACCCCTGTTTTGAAAAACCAAAACAACAACAACAACAACAAACCAGAAAGGGCTCATACCAAAAAAGAACTGCTACTACGAGAATGTGCTGTTGGATGGAACTGAGAAACTATAGCTGCTTCTTTTGTTAGAGTGATCCGGCAAGAAGATTGTGATCTAGGCAGGAAAGAGTCCCACAGGATGTGCTTCCAGAAGTAGGACAGGAAGAGAAGCCTAACTGAGGCTGGCTATGTTCAACAGGAAGACTCAGGGACATCCTCTGTGCAGCAAGCCGACACCCCATGATTCTATCACTACTTGTGCTTCACTACCCAAGGATAATAGGAAGTAATCTTTGGGGTTCCACCCCCCACCATGCCAAGATCTTACTATGCAGATAAGGTCGACTTCAAACTTACAGGGACCCACCTACCTCTTTCTCTTAACTGCTGGGATTATAAATGCATATCACAACTAGCTTAGGACAACTTCTTAAAAAAAAATTAAGAAATAGGGTAATAGCTCAGGTGGTAAAGTGCTTGCCATATACAAGCATGACTTGAATTGAGATGTGTGGCAGTACATGTGTCTTAGCCCAGTACTGGAGAGATGGAGATAGGAAGATCCCTGGGGTTTGCTGGCTAACTAGTCTTGCTGAATTGATGAGTTTTAGGTTCAACGGGAAACGCTAACTCAAAAAAAGATAGGGTCTTTAGCTGGGTGGTGGTGGTGCATGCCTTTAATCCCAGCACTTGGGAGGCAGAGGCAGGCAGATCTCTTGAGTTTGAGGCCAGCCTGCACTATAAAGTGAGTTCCAAGATAGCCAGGGCTATACAGAGAAACTCTGTCTCAAAAAACCAAAAGGTAGGCAGAGCGGTGGCCGCAGAGGCAGGCAGAGCGGGGGCAGAGACATGGTCGTAATAAAGACCAGAAACTGAGCTATTACCCACTGAGGAGTTAGTGAAAACAAGGAGATTAAGAGTTTGGAACATGCCTTTAATCCCAGCACCCGGGGAAGGAGCCATCTCCGTGGGACGTGACCAGAACGGATCTGAACACTCTGTCTGAGGCCAACCCAGGGCCTAGCTGCCGATCCTGCGAAACCCAACAACTTGGAGGTGTTGGTGAGATTACCCTACTAAACAAACTGCTCAGCTGAGATACATTCCGGAGAGGATTCAGAATCCTACAGTCTGCAGTCTGAGGAAACAAGATCAGCTGACCAGTTGACAAATGAGCAAAATGCGACCTGAGAACACAAGAGAAGGCGCCGCCCAGTCACCAAACCAGATCACCAGAATCATAAGCCTACACTACACCGACCCCCATAATAAGCCCCCATCTCCAGACTGGCATTCTATACCTGCAAGACCTGAACACACCAAGGCAGAAGAAGCAAAAGAAATCAATCCTAAAAATGACTTTAAGAAGATGATAGAGACCCTTAAAGAGGAAATGAAAAACTCCATTAAAGAGGAAATAAAAAATTCCCTTAAAGAAATGGAAGAAAACCAAACAAAAAATTGGAAGAAATCAAAGAAAGCCAAGAAAAAGTAATTAAACAGATGAAGGAAACAATTCAAGATTTGAAAATTGAAACTGAGACAATAAAGAAGACACAAACTGAGGGAATGCTGGAAATAGAAATCCTGATTAAACGAACAAGAACTACAGAAGCAAGCATAACCAACTGAATGCAAGAGCTGGAACAGAGAATCTCTGACCCTGAAGAGAAAATAGATTCGTTAGTCAAAGAAAACACTAAACACCAAACCTAAGAATAATAGGGATAGAAGGAGAAGAATACCATCTCAAAGGCACAGAAAATATATTCAACAAAATTATAGAAGAAAACTTTCCTAACCTAAAGAAAGAAATACCTATGAAGATACAAGAAGCTTACAGAACACCAAATAGGCTGGATCCAAAAAAAAAAGTCCCCTGGCCACATAATAATCAAAACACTAAACATACAGAAAAAAGAAAAAATATTAAGAGCCGCAAAGGAAAAAGACCAAGTAACCAGACTTCTCAATAGAGACTCTGAAAGTTAGAAGGTCCTGGACAAATGTTATGCAGACACTAAGAGACCACGGATGCCAACCCAGTCTATTATACCCAGCAAAACTCTCAGTCACCATAGATGGAGTAAACAAAATATTTCATGATAAAACCAGATTTAAACAATACCTATCCACAAATCCAGCCCCACAGAAAGCACTAGAAGGAAAAATCCAACCTAAAGAAGCTAAACACACCCATGAAAACTCAAGCAATAGATAATACCACACCAACAAATACAAAAAAGAAAAATGCAACACTACCACAAAAAAAATAACAGGAATTAACAATCACTGGTCATTAACATCCATCAATATCAATGGTCTCAACTCACCTATAAAAAGACACAGACTAACAGAATGAATAAGAAAACAGGATTCATCCTTATGCTGCATACAAGAAACACACCTTAACTTCAAAGACAGACACTACCTCAGAGTAAAGGGCTGGGAAAAGGCTTTCCAATCAAATGGACCTAAGAAGCAAGCTGGTGTAGCTATCCTAATATCTAATAAAATAGACTTCAAACTAAAATCAATCAAAAGAGATCAGGATGGACATTACATATTTATCACAGGAAAAATCCACCAAGATGAAGTCTTGATGCTGAATATTTATGCCCCAAATACAAAGGCACACACATTCATAAAAGAAATATTACTAAAGCTTAAATCGCACATCAAACCCCACACATTAGTAGTGGGAGATTTTAATACACCACTCTCACCAAAAGACAGATCTACCAGACTGAAACTTAACAAAGAAATAAAGGACTTAGCAGATGTTATGACTCAAATGGACTTAATAGATATCTACAGAACATTCCATCCTAACAAAAAAGAATATACCTTCTTCTCAGCACCCCATGGAACCTTCTCAAAAATTGACCACATGCTTGGCCACAAAGCAAATTTCAACAGATACAAAAACATTGGAATAACCTCCTGTATCTTATCGGACCATCATGCCTTAAAGTTAGATTTCAACAACAACAAAAATTATAAAAAGCCTACAATCTCATGGAAACTGAATAATGCTGACCTGAAACACCAATGGGTCAAGGAAGAAATAAAGAAAGAAAATAAAGATTTCCTAGAATTCAATGAAAATAAAAGTACAACATACCCAAACTTATGGGACACTATGAAAGCAGTGCTAAGAGGAAAATTTATAGCTCTAAATGCACACATAAAGAAGACGGAGAAATCTCACACCAATGGCTTAACAGCACAACTGAAAGTTCTAGAACAAAAAGAAACAAACTCACCCAGGAGAAATAGATGCCAGGAAATAATCAAATTGAGAGCTGAAATCAATGAAATAGAAACCAAGAGAACAATACAAAAAAAAAAAAAACAAAACAAAACAATGAAACAAAGAGTTGGTTTTTTGAAAAAAAAAAAATCGACAGGATAGACAAACTCCTAGCCAAATTAACCAAAAGGCAAAGAAAGAGCACCCAAATTAACAAAATCAGAAATGAAAAGGGAGACATAACAACAGACAACGAGGAAATCCAGAGAATCATCAAGTCATACTTCAAAAACCTGTACTCCACAAAATTGGAAAATCTGGAAGAAATGGACAATTTATGGATAGATACCACATACCAAAGTTAAATCAAGACCAGATAAACTATTTAAATAGACCAATAACCCCTAAAGAAATAGAAACAGTCATCAAAGTCTCCCAACAAAAAAAAGCCCACGACCAGATGGTTTCAGTGCAGAATTCTACCAGATTTCCAAAGAAGAACTAATTCCAATACTCTTCAAATTGTTCCACACAATAGAAACAGAAGGAACATTACCAAACTCTTTTTATAAGGCTACAATTACCCTGATACCCAAACCACACAAAGATGCAACAAAGAAAGAGAATTACAGACCAATCTCCCTCATGAACACTGATGCAAAAATACTCAACAAAATATTGGCAAACTGAATCCAAGAACACATCAAAATAATAATCCATCATGACCAAGTAGGTTTCATCCCAGGGATGCAAGGATGGCTCAACATACGAAAATCTGTCAATGTAATACACCATATAAACAAACTGAAAGAAAAAACCACATGATCATCTCATTAGATGCTGAAAAAGCCTTTGACAAAATCCAACACCCCTTCATGATAAAGGTCTTAGAGAGACCAGGAATACAAAGAACATTCCTAAACATAATAAAGGCAATTTACAGCAAGCCAACAGCCACCATCAAATTAAACGGAGAGAAACTCAAAGTGATTCCACTAAAATCAGGAACAAGACAAGGCTGTCCACTCTCCCCATATTTATTCAATATAGTACTTGAAGTTCTACCTAGAGCAATAAGACAACAAAAGGAGATCAAAGGGATACAAATTGGAAAGGAAGAAGTCAAACTTTCACTATTTGCAGATGATATGATAGTATACGTAAGTGACCCCAAAAATTATACCAGGGAACTCCTACAGCTGATAAACTCCTTCAGTAAAGTGGCAGGATACAAGATCAACTCAAAAAAATCAGTAGCCCTCCTATACACAAATGATAAAAGGGCTGAGAAAGAAGTCAGAGAAACATCACCCTTTACAATAGCCACAAATAATATAAAATACCTTGGGATAACACTAACTAAACAAGTGAAGGACCTTTTTGATAAGAACTTTAAATCTCCAAAGAAAGAAATTGAAGAAGATATCAGAAAATGGAAGGATCTCCCATACTCATGGATAGGTAGGATTAACATAGTAAAAATGGCAATCTTACCAAAAGCAATCTACAGATTCAATGCAATCCCCATCAAAATCCCAACACAATTCTTTACAGACTTGGAAAGAAAAATACTCAACTTCATATGGAAAAACAAAAGACCCAGGATAGCTAAAAGAATCCTGTATGATAAAGCAACCTCTGGAGGCATCACCATCCCTGACCTCAAGCTCTACTATAGAGCTATAGTAATAAAAACAGCTTGGTACTGGTATAAAAACCAACATATGGACCAATGCAATCGAATTGAAGACCCTGACATTAATCCATGCACATATGAACACCTGATTTTTGACAAAGAAGCCAAAACTATACAATGGAAAAAAGAAAGTATCTTCAACAAACGGTGCTGGCATAACTGGACATCAATATGTAAAAGATTACAAATAGATCCATATCTGTCACCATGCACAAAACTCAAGTCCAAGTGGATCAAAGACCTCAACATAAATCCAGTTACACTAAACTTGATAGAAGAGAAAGTAGGAAGTACTTTCCTGTGCATTGGCACCGGAGATCACTTCCTAAATATAACACCAGCAGCACAGACACTGAGCACAACAATTAATAAATGGGACCTCTTGAAACTGAGAAGCTTTTGCATGGCAAAAGACACGGTCAATAAGACAAAAAGACAGCCTACAGAATGGGAAAAGACCTTCACCAACTGCTGTGGGATGTTCTGTATGTCAAATATGTTGCTCTGATTGGTTAGTAAATAAAACACTGATTGGCCAGTAGCCAGGCAGGAAGGATAGGCGGGACAAGCAGAGAAGAGAATTCTGAGAAGTGGAAGGCTGAGTCAGAGAGACACTGCCAGGCACCACCATGACAAGCAGCATGTGAAGATGCCGGTAAGCCACAAGCCACATGGCAAGGTATAGATTTATAGAAATGGATTAGTTTAAGATATAAGAACAGTTAGCAAGAAGCCTGCCATGGCCATACAGTTTATAAGCAATATAAGTCTCGGTGTTTACTTGGTTGGGTCTGAGCAGCTGTGGGACTGGTGGGTGACAGAGATTTGTCTTGACTGTGGGCCAGGCAGGAAAACTCTAGCTACAACCAACCCCATATCTGATAGAAGACTGATCTCCAAAGTATATAAAGAACTCAAGAAACTAGACATCAAAATACTGAACAAGCCAATTAAAAAATGGGCTAGAGAGCTAAACAGAGAATTCTCAAAAGAAGAATCACAAATGGCTGAAAGACATTTAAAGAAATGCTCAACATCCTTAATCATCAGAGAAATGCAAATCAAAACGACTCTGAGACACCACCTTACACCTGTCAGAATGGCTGTGATCAAAAACACTAATGACAGTCAATGTTGGAGTGGATGTGGAGCAAGGGGAACACTCCTCCACTGTTGGTGGGAATGCAAAATTGTACAACCACTGTGGAAATCAGTATGGCAGTTTCTCAGAAAATTGGGAATCGAACTACCTCAAGACCCAGCCATACCACTCTTGGGCATATACTCAAGGAATGCTCAATCATACCACAAAGATACATGCTCAACTATGTTCATAGCAGCACTATTTGTAACAGCCAGAACCTGGAAACAACCTAGATGCCCGTCAACTGAAGAATGGATTAAGAAAATGTGGTACATATACACAATGGAGTACTACTCAGCAGAGAAAAACAATGACAGCATGAAATTTGCAGGCAAATGGATGGAACTAGAAAAAATCCTGAGTGAGGTAACCCAAATCCAGAAGGATAAACATGGTATGTACTCACTCATAAGTGGATTCTAGATATAAAGCAAAGAACAATCAGACTGAAACCCACAGAACCATGGAGGCTATATATATATATATATATATATATATATATATATATATATATATATATATATATATATATATCATGAGGGACCCTAGGATGACTGTGGCTTATAATAAGTTTTGGTTTTACTCAATTACTGGGCATGCCTCAATGAAACATTTCACTATTAGGATAAGAATTTATGCAGAGGCAGGAGGATCTCTGTGAGTTCGAGGCCAGCCTGGTGTACAAAGTGAGTTCCAGGAAAGGCGCAAAGATACACAGAGAAACCCTGTCTCGAAAAAACAAAAAAAGAATTTATACTGTATCAAGCTGGTAATAGAAAAATAAATAAAAGAATGTTTTTCTATTAAAAAAAAACAAAAAAACAAAACAAAAAACCCCCACAAACCCAAAAGAGACAGACAAACAGACAGGATCTCATTTTGTATTCTGGCTGGCCTGGAATTTGCTATGTAGGCCAGGCTGACTTCTAAATCACAGAAATCCACCTGCCTCTGTCTCCTTAGCACTGGAATTAAAGGTGTGCCCACCATGCCCAGCAAATAAATATTTTTTAAATGGCTTTTAACTCAATCTTTGTATGAATGTTCTGCCTATACCTATGTGTGTGTAACATGTACATGCTTGGTACCCATGAAGTTAAAAAAAAGAATGTCTTATCCCCTTAGACTAGAGTTATAGATTGCTGTGAGCCACCAGGTGGGTGCTGGGAAATGAACCTGGGTCTTCTGCAAGAGTGTGCTGGCTCATTTTATATCAACTTGACACAAACTAGAGTTATCTGAAAGGAGGGAATCTCAATTGAGAAAATGCCTCCCTAAGACTCATCTGTATGGCATTTTCTTAATTAGTGATTGATGGGGAGGGCCCAGCCCATGGTGGGTGGTGCCATTTTTGGGCTGGTGGTCCTAGGTTCTATAAAGCATGTTGAGCAGGCCATGAAGAGCAAGCCAGTAAGCAGCATCCCCCCCCTCCATGGCCTCTGCATCAGCTCTGGCCTCCAGGTTCCTGCCCTGCTTGAGTTCCTGTCCTAACTTTCTTCAGTGATCGATGGACTATGAATGTGGAAGCAAAAGCCAAATAAACACTTCCCTCCCCCAGTTGCTTTGGTTACGGTGTTTCATCACAATAGTCACCCTAAGACCAAGAGTAATAAGTGCTCTTAAATGCTGAGCCACCTCTCCAGTCCAAATAAAATAGTTTTCAAAACAACAACAAGGAGCTGAAGAGTGACTAAGAAGACAAATATGTACATATACAACACATACCACTCCTCCCACACTTACCCAGAAACAAAACCAAACAATCATTTTGGCTGCAGCTACCCTAACAGTTACTTTGCTAAGGTTTAACTTGTATTTCTCTGATGACTAATGCAATCGAACACTCTAGTGACTGTGCATCACTCCCTCATTTTCTTAAAGAAATACCTATTGAAATTATCTATCTTTGGGTTGGACTATATTTTTTAGCTGCATTCAAGATTTCTATTTGGTCTGCGACTAGCTCTTTTGGAGAGCACTTGCCAGGCATGGGTAAGACCTTAGGTTAAATTTCTAGTATTGAGAATGAACTACAAATGAATACCCCCTCAAACCAAAACCAAAACCCTTCTCTACTTGTTCTTGACCTTTGGCAGTTTGACTCTCATTCATGTGTCTTGTCTTTTTTTTTTAACCTTTATTCATGTCCTTAAATCTGAGAAGTTTTCACCCATTCTTTCTTCAAGTATTTTCTCTGATCCCTTTTTGTACCTTTAAATAGGAATATAGTATATAACATGCCACAGGTCCCTTAGGACCTGTTCATTCTTTTTCTTTTTTTCTCTCCATTTTTCCAACTGGGTGATGTCAATTCAGCAATCTTCAATAATCTAATGCCCCCCCCCCCCAAGACAGGGTCTCACTATGTAGCTCTGGCTGTCCTAGAACTCATTATGCTATGAAGACCAGGCTGGCCTCGAACTCACAGAGATCCACCTGCCTCTACTTCTTGAGTGCTTGGATTAAAGGCGTGTACCACTAAGCCAGGCTCATTATTTTCTTTAATTAATTATTATTTTTTTTTAAATGTAGATGAGTATCTTGCCTTCACATATGGAAGTGTACCACTTGTGTATGAGTGCCCTCAAAGGCCAGAAGAGAGCCTTGATCATCTCTGAACTGGAGTTACAGACAGTTGTGATGCTGGGAACCCAACTTGGGTCATCTGAAAGAATAGCCAATGTTGTTAACCAGTGAGCCATCTCTTGAGCCCGTTTTCTTTTGAGACAAAATCTAATACAGGCCTCAAATTTCCTATTTAGATGAAGATGACCTTGAACTCCTGATCCTCCAGTGTTGACAGCCTAAGTGCTATAATAGGCATGTACCATTGTAGCAAGTTTTATGAAGTGCTGAGAATTCAACTTAGGGCTTTGTGTATACAAGGTAGACCATTTACTAATTTCGTTATATCACTAGCCCTCTCTGATTCATTCTTTTGCTCAAATCTGTTACTACATTTTCATAGTTTTTCACTGTAGCTCTTGTAATTTTCTTTTTTTTTCAGACCTGAGGACCGAACTCAGGGCCTTGTGCTTGCTAGACAAGCGCTCTACCACTGAGCTAAATCCCCAGTCCACTCTTGTAATTTTCAATGGTGTCTTTCCATAATCTTTTTTTTTTTTTTTTTTTTTTTTTTTTTTTTTTTTTTTTTTTTTTTTTTTTGGTTTTTCGAGACAGGGTTTCTCTGTAGTTTTGCGCCTTTCCTGGAACTCACTTGGTAGACCAGGCTGGGCTTGAACTCACAGAGATCCGCCTGGCTCTGCCTCCCGAGTGCTGGGATTAAAGGCGTGCGCCACCACCGCCCGGCCTCCATAATCTTTTATTATGATATTTTCCACTTGCTCACTCACCGTAGAACTTGTTTCTTCTGTCCATGGCTTCTTTTTACTTTCTGACAAAAACGAAAGTTTTGTTTTGTTTTATTTTATGAGACAGGGTTTCTCTGTGTAGTTTTGGTGCCTGTCCTAGATCTTGCTCTGTAGACCAGGCTGGCCTCAAACTCACAGAGATGTGCCTGGCTCTGCCTCCCAAGTGCTGGGATTAAAGGTGTGCGTGCCACTGCTGCCCGGCAAGACAAAAGATTTTAAGGATTTGTATAACTCTGTCCACAGCTTTTCCTCCTGTGAATAGTCCACACTTACCTAGTTTCTTTGAATGCCTTGTAAATTATTGCTGAAAATTGGATATTTTTAATACTGTACGTGGAAATTACAAATCAGACTGCTTCTTGCAGGTTTGGCAGTTAGGAGACTTTTAAAAGCTCTTTCCTAAGTATTTTATTTTCTATTGTGTGGGGTGATGATTAGTGATCAGTGCTGAAACTGAGAGAGATTTTTAAGTTCTGGAGCCAAACACATAGAAAAAGTCCTGATCCCTGCTGGCTGGTTCTGACTCTGCATTCCTTCCACCTAGCAAGGCTTCTTTTAGCTCCCACTTGCCTTTATCTATCATTTGCATGGTCACAGTGGAAACCTAAGGCCTTCTCAGATTCGTCTGAAGTGTGGCACCCTAGTCCCCTTGTCATTCATACAGCCTGATAGGTCTCAGGCTGCTGCAACTAGGTCTGTCTTTAATCCTATAAACAAAATCCATGGGGAGGCTGTTCAGTCCAAGGTTTGCCTCTGGCAGCTCTTGCCAAGCTAATTGTTGCTTTAGTGTGAAGGGTGTACTTTTTTCAGCTCCATACACAACCTTTTTTAGCAGTATCATTTTCCTTTGAGTGTATTAATTTTTTTTTAAGAAAAAAACTCTGATGAGTCATGAGGCTGATTCCCTGTGTTCACATGTGAAACCTTTACTTTACTCCATTACTCCCTGACCCTGATTTTTTAGGCAGGATGGTTTAGTCACTCAAGCTGGAATCCTGAGAATCATTATTGAATCCATCTTCTTTCACATTCCCATCTATCAGAGCCTTGCCAATTTACCTCTTTAAAGATTTCCTAAATCTGCCAGGCACAGTGGCATCCACCTTTAATCCCAACACTCAGGAAGCATAGGCAGGCAGATCTAGATCTAGAGAGTTCAAGGTCAGCCTGTTCTATATAGCGAGTTCCAAATAGACAGGGCTATGTACAGATCCTATCTCAAAAAACAAACAAATAAGCAAACAAAACAAAACACACCACTCTCACCACCACCACCAAACCCAAACCCCCGCCCCCCTTCAGTGTCATGATCCCTTGAGGCTCTATTAACTGTAGTTTGGACTACTGCAGTGGTTTTCTTTTTTCTTTCCCTTTTTTTGAGAGTCTTTCCTAGGCCATTCTGGTCTTCAGTTCATTGTATAATATGGAATACTTGAGGTTCTATTATAGAATACTGTCCTTTGCTAGGCATGGTGATGTACACCTTTAAATCCAGTGCTCGGAAGGCAGAGGCAGGCTGATGCACATAGAAAGTTCCAGGAAAGCCAGGGATGCATAGAGAAATACTGTCTTACCATCCCCACCCCCCTAAAAAAAGAAAGCTGTCCTCTGAGCATAGCAGCTGTCACTATTTTCATCTGGTAGCTGTGAATACCCACAGAGTATGCTAACCGAGATTTCAGCTCCCCCTCCTCCACCTTTCTCTAATCTCTATGCAATTCTGCCCACACTGCAAATAGTCTCAAAGTCTTGGGAGGTGTAGAAGTATACAGGAACCAGGTGTGGTGGCACACATCTTTAATTCCAGCCCAGGGGACGAAGAAGCAGGAGGATCTCTGCGAGTTTAAGGCTGGCCAGGGCTATATAGAGAGAACTTATCTCATAAAACAAAATAGAAAAAGTATACAGAGGACAGAAGCCTAACTGAAGGGAAGGAATTCATTTATGCAGCTGCAGGAAGTAGCTTCTCAGGTGAGACTTTTGGTGGGATGGCTGTTTTGGGATTACCCCTGTGTATAAGCAAGCCCAATAAATTTATTTGTTTCCTAAGTTGGTCTTTTCTAGGGTGAGTAGATGTTTACTCCCATCTCTCCAGGAAAAGTTCACATGACAACTTATTTATTCTTTTTGAGAATGTTTTTCTGTGTAGTCCTAGCTGGATCTTACTCTGTAGACCAAGCTGCCCTGGAACTCACTGAGATCCTCTAGCTTCTGTCTCCTGAGTGCTGGGATTAACAAACAGTATGCACCACACAACAACTTCTCATCTTGCTGCTTTCACTTCTCGAATGCTGGGACTGTGGGTGTAGGCCACCCTGCCTAGCTCTTTTTAACCCTAGCCTATTTTCTGCTAAAGCTACTCACCATGTAGCCATCAACTCCAAGGTGTCTGGACCTAACAATGTTGTTTAGGAGCATCTGATGGTGGGCCAGATGGACACTAAATAGCTCAGCTTCTCTGGGAAATCTCCTCACTCCTAAAGCCACCTGACAATGACACTTCAGACCTGACTCTAAGCCAGAGGACATACAAGGAAAGAAGAAGTTTGATAAGACCATGAGAAAGTAGCCAATGTCAGAAGGTATTTTGCAGGCCGATTGTCTTTGTCAGAAGTCACCAACATGGTATGCTGCGCCAGCACTTGGGAGGCAGAGATGGGAAGACTGGGGGTCTGGGGCCAGTGGGGCTCTGTGGTGAGCTCATGGGAAAAGCAGACCTTCTACGGACCAGATCTGTTGGGGGACCGTCTATCTGGCAACAGACATCACAGACTTACTGCCAAATTTTGTTAATGATGACAGGGACAAATGCTAAGAGCTAAGTACTTAGGGCTGAAACACACGATTCCAAGGACAGATTTGCTTAAAAATACACAGGGCTTTAAACAAGCACAACAGACAGACAAAGCAAGTATGGCAAAATGCCATAACCACTGGGTGTTTATTCACTAGTATTTCTATTGTGGATACCTGAAATTTGTGTTGCTGAGTATCCCACTAAAGCCTCACATATCTAAGCAGATCTGCACCACCAGTTGGATGCTTAAATATTTTCATAAGATAGAGAAAGTGAATTTTTAAAAAAGCAGATGGGGCTGGAAAGATGGTTCGGTGGTTAGGAGCACTTGTTATTGCAGAGGATACTGGGTTTGATTCCCAGCACCTACATTTTGGTTCACAACCATCCAAAACTCCAGTTCTAGGAGATCCAAAGTCCTCTCCTGACTTTCTTGGGTAGCAGGCACGCACAGGTGCACATATATACACTCAGGTAAATATCTATACATATAAAAAAACATTAAAAAAAGCTACCATAAGCCGGGCGGTGGTGGCGCACGCCTTTAATCCCAGCACTCGGGAGGCAGAGCCAGGCGGATCTCTGTGAGTTCGAGGCCAGCCTGGACTACCAAGTGAGTTCCAGGAAAGGCACAAAGCTACACAGAGAAACCCTGTCTCGAAAAACCAAAAAAAAAAAAAAAAAAAAAAAAAAAGCTACCATAGCTTTCATCATTATAAAGTTAAGGTGTATTTTACTCGGATTCACACTGCCCTAACAAACTACCCGGGTCTAGGCAATTACTAACTAAAAAAGTTTATTTAGTTCATAGTTCCAAAAGTTCAAGAACAAAATGACATCTACTGGGTTGTGGTGACAATCTTGAGGTGGATGGCTCATAGCAGGGAAACACGCAGTGGAGATCACGTTTATTTCTCCTCTTCAGTTGAGAGGGTCTACGTAGGGCTGGTCTTGAATTTGTCATTCTCTTTGCCTCTGTCTCCCTATGGCTGGGATAACAGGTACGCACCATCATGCAGGGCTTTTTTTTTTTTTTTTTTGGTAAATTTGCAGTTTTTTGAGACTGTCTTCTCACTATACAGCCAAGGCTAGTTTTGACCTCTAGGCAGGTCCTCCTGCTTTTCCCTGAATACAATAGCAAGTACTCTACCACTGAGCCACATTCCACAGCCTCAGTTTCAGTTTACTGCCTTTTTTGGGGGGTGGGGTGGGTTTGAGACAGGGTTTTTCTGTATAGCCCTGGCTGTCCTGGAACTCAAGAGATTCACCTGCTTCTGCCTCCCGAGTGCTGAGATTAAAGGTGTGTGACTCTACCACCTGGCAAACTTACTCTTTTTAAACAGTCTTTTCTAATGGACGACTTTGGTTCTGTGAGAGCTACATTAATCTTGTTCAAGGGTAGTGCCCACCCACTCACCCACCCCAATTACCTTCTAATAGATACACCCCCCCTCCCCCAAGACAGGGTTTCTCTGTGTATCCTTCGCTGTCCTGGAACTTGCTCTGTAGACCAGGCTGGCCTTGAACTCACAGAGATCTGCCTGTCTCTGCCTGTGCTGGGATTAAAGGCATGCACCACCACCATCCCAAGAGATCCCACTTCTTAAAGGTCCTGCTACCTCAACCCACCACATTAGGGGCAAAGCTTCTAGTACATGAATCTTTAAGAGAAACACTCAATTATACCCAAAAGCCTAATGTAAGTTAGGCGAATGTTCTACACCTAGCCTTCTACACAGTTTTGCTTTGTGTGTGTGTGTGTGTGTGTGTGTGTGTGTGTGTGTGTGTGTGTGTGTGTGTCTATATTTTTGAAACAGGGTCTTATTCTGTAACCTAGTGTAAACTCAAACTACTCTTCCAGCCTTAGGCTCCTAAGTGCTGGGATTATAGGCCTGTGCCACCATACCCAGGTCAGAATAGTGTTTTGCCAGGGTACCCAGACCTCATAGCATTTCCCTGTGTACACCTTGAGCTTTCTTATTTTTTTTTTTTGGTTTTTCGAGACAGGGTTCCTCTGTGTAGCTTTGCGCCTTTCCTGGAACTCACTTGGTAGCCCAGGCTGGCCTCGAACTCACAGAGATCCGCCTGGCTCTGCCTCCCAAGTGCTGGGATTAAAGGCGTGCGCCACCACCGCCCGGCGAGCTTTCTTATTTTTGCTACTTGGCAACAAGCAGGATCCCCCAGGTCATTGGAGGAAGGGTTACATGGTGAGGAGGGTAAATTAAAACTACCTAAAACCAGTACCCAACTCCCACAGACATGTTACAGAATGTAGGCACCACTAACTTCAAGGTTTAGAATGTTGATTATCCTTACAGGTTCTTTACTTCTCTGTGTGGCCTGCATAGAAGAATGGGCCTAGGAGAGCAGTATATCAGGTATGCTGCAGATGCCTCATCAGGTACTGAGTAGCTGCAGCTGCTCTTCCAGATGCTATTCTTACTGTACAATAAACAGCTCCTGGCAACTGGCACATAGCTACTGATATGGAAAATGCTTTTATTCTTTTGTTCAATGCTAGAGAATAGCAGCTGACAAGGATCTTATTTGTCACCCACCAAGACAATACACCAGTCTGTGACTCAAGTGACACATAAACAGATCTGACCTGATGAATAGAAGCAGCAGGTGATCTAGAATGCACTGATATGGGACAGTGGCGTGTGCCATCTCTACAAAGTTCTAGTGGTTGGGAGGCCAGGTCTGCCTCAGGACAGCCTTCCCAAAAGCAAGCGAGTGCTGTGTACCTCCACCCTCTTCCATGTACAGTGAAGCATATTTGGGAGGCACTTTTGGATTCTAGAACTGACAGACATTGTACTGGATGGTCCACTCTGATAGGTTTGTTGATCTAGAGAACTGCCAAGCTGACAAAGTTCTGCATACTCCAAGTGTCCAGGGCTATCAGAAACAAAAAACAAACAAACAAAAAAACAAAAACAAAAACAAAAACAGAATGGGAATGCCTACTTTAAAACAACCAGTTTCCCTAAGAAATATCCATGGCCTGCTGGCTGTATAGCTGGGCTGTTGGCAAGATTCAGCTCCTTGATATTGAGGATCAAGGTCTCCATTTCTTTGGGGGCTGCAGGGTAAGGGTTGCTCTTAGCTTTTAGGAGCTACCTCACTCCTTGGTTCAGGACTCCTCCCTCCAGCTTTAAAGGCAGCAATGGGAGGTCAAGTCCTCATGTTTACAAAAGCCCACAATCAAAGCATCTCTTGTCTGACTACTTCCAGGAAAGGCATTCTAGTCAAGAACCCCCAATCAGAGGAGTTCACTGAGAATTTCCCCACCTCAAGGAAGGTTCATAACTTTGAACATATTCGTAAGGTTCCTTTGTCATCTGCAAGGAGAACATCCTGGAACCTACCAAAGTTTTGACACAGAGAACAACCAGAAGCCACATGCGTTCAAGTCCCTGCTATACTACTTACTACCCATGTGACAGTGGTTACGCTACTTGTGTTTTCCTTGTCTCAACTGCAAAGTGAGGACAATAGGACCTATTGGTAATGTAAACCCAGCGACTGCTAACTGCCCCAAATGTCGTTCTCCACTTCACCTTCTAAGCAACAAACTCCCATGCCCATTTTCCATATTTAAGCTGAAAATGAAGTCATCCACCTCGAGGCCATATACAGTGCCAGGCTGTTTCCTTGAGGAAAAGCTGCCTGCCTAATAACCTGTCTCCTTCCTCCTTTCCTATATACAACTACGCACAAGATAACACCACATATAGGGAGTCAGTGTGACCTAATGGGACACAGTCCACCAGCCTGGCAAAGCTGGGTTCTTTATGAAAGAAACAGACTTCTGTAGCACTTAAGTGACTGCATTTTCATATGTTAACATTTAGAAATTTCAGAGAGGAGGGATTATATGAGCAAGGGGGAGGGTTTGTCAAGATTATGATGGAGAAAACCACAGAGACACCTGACCCGAGCTAGTGAGAACTTATGGACTCTGGACTGACAGCTGGGGAACCTGCATGGGACTAAACTAGGTCCTCTGAATGTGGGTGACAGTTGTGTGGCTTGATCTGTTTGTGGGGCCCCTGGCAGTGGGACCAGGATTTATCCCCAGTGCATGAACTGGCTTTTGCTGGAACCCATTCCCTATGGTGGGATACCTTGATCAGCCTTGATGCAGCAGAGAGGGGCTTGGGCCCACCTAAACTTGCTATGCCAGACTTTGTTGACTTCCCAAGGGATGCCTTACTCTTTCTGAGGAGGGGGTGAGGTGTTGGGGGAGCAGGAGATAGGGAGGGAGGGGGAACTGTGGTTGGTATGTAAAATATATGAAGACCTGTTATACCTGCTTACTGGATAGACAGTAAGGAGAAGTGAGTGCCTGATTTTTATCAAACACATACAAGCCAGACATTCCATAGTACTATCTGACATTTGAATAGCTATAGGTTGTAGAAACAAAGATATAGGCTCTGGGGTTAGGGTCCTGCCAAGGATTCCTCTGTGCAGGGGTGGCTCAAGCTGGTACTTCCCATAGAACCCTCTGCTCTTTGCAGGGCCAGTTCAGCCATCATATTACTCACATAGATGTCCGGTACTTGATGTCATCCTTTTCTGCCAGCTCTTCACAGGTGAGGCCATTATGCTCTTTCCAGAGTCCTTGACACTTCCTACAGGTCTCCTGGGGATGGAAGACAGATATACAGTTTCTGGTGAGTGGGTGCCATACAAGTGTCTGTTTACAAAATGTCTATGAAATGCGCTTTTTGGGACTCTGAGTCTCTGAGAGCTGCTGTCTCAATGAGCAAGGCTGCTTCTAAAGACAGAGCAGCAGCAGAAGAGAGAAGTATCAGAGTTACATGGTAGCAACTGCCTTGGGAGTATCTACATTTTGGAAGTGGAAGCAGGAAGATGGATTCAGCTGGTCGTGGGGCAGATACAATTAGCTTGCAAGGACACTGCAGTATTAATGGCCCCAGGTGGTTGAAAGGGGGTGGGGTGGAGTGGACTGAATGAAGATACAAGATTTTTCAATGCCTTTTGTGTTCACCAACATCTGCCCCAAGACATGGTGCCATGTAGCCCTGGCTTGCTTGAACTCGTTGTGTAGCTAGGGATTACCTTGAACTGTTTTTTGGAAAAAAAAAATTCCTTTATTTTTAAATAAAAGATTTATATATTTATGTATGCATATGGATGTTTTGTCTGCAAGTACATACATTGCATATCAGAAGAGGTTAATATATCCCATAGGACTACAGTTATAGACAGTTGTGAGCCACCATATGGGTACTGGGAATTGAACTCAGGACTCGAGAAGAATAGTCAGTACTCTTAACTACTGAGCCATCTCTCTAGCCTCCTGTCTTGAACTTCTGGTCTTCCTGTCTCTAGATTTGAGTGCTAAGATTATAGGTAGGTGGCATCACAACTGGTTATTTTGTGCTTGGGATGAAGCAAAGGGTCTTGTGCATGGTGAGCAATAACTCTACCTACTGATGTACATTTCTAGTCCTCTTTTGCACTTTTAAACTGTATATGACATATATGTGCTAATAACAGAAGTAACATTTAATTTTAGGGATAAAAATGATACGGATAACAAGAGTCTGGAGCATGCACATTCTTTTTTTCCCTTTTTTTTTGAGACAAAGTTTCTCTGCGTAGCTTTGGAGCTTGTCTTGGAACTCACTTTATAGATCAGGCTGGCCTCGAACTCACAGAGATCCGCCTGTCTCTGCCTCTGCCTCCCGAGTGTTGGGATTAAAGGTATGGGCCACCACCGCTTGGGTGGAATGTGGTTCAAAGGATTCAATCAATGGTATGGGGGTATAGATGAGTTCATGGGATAGTACACATGTCAATGTCATTGCTTCCAAGGGACATAGATGTTTTCTCTCTCCACTGCTTGCATTCCATTCAGAAAACAGAGCTACATCAGTACTGTATATAATTAGTTTCCAACAAAATCTGTAGTTGTACAGAACTGTTATTTTTCTTTGAACTTTAGTTATTTGTTTGCTCATTTATTTATTCACTTATCTATCTATCTATCTATCTATCTATCTATCTATCTATCTATCTATCTATATTTTATGTATGAGTGCTCTGCATGTATACCTGCACACCAGAAGAGGGCATCAGATTCCACTATAGATGGTTGTGAGCCACCATCTTAAAAGAACTTGTGTGACTAGGCATGGTGGCATACGCCTTTAATCTCAGTACTCGAGGGAGAGGCAAGTAGATCTCTATGAATTCAAGGCCATGGTCTATATAGTTCCAGGGCAGCCAGGGCTACATAGAAAGAACCTGTCTCAAAAAAGAAAAAGAAAAAAAGACCTTGTGACTATTCCAGGAAAGTGGCATAAACAACAGCTGGAAAACAGATGAGCTTGTGTTTGGATCCTGTCCTCCTCCTAAACAAAAACAACAAAACCACCCACCAGAAACAACAGCTTGAAAACAATACACAGCAAAAAGGCAGTATTTGTGAGTGTTCCTGGTGAGTCAGACCTTAATTCATGGCCTGTCTTGTGAAGTGAAGAAACCCCATTCTTTAGGTTACACCCAAGGCCACAAAATAGCCTGTCCACACTGGAGTCTATGGTTCATGAGGGTCAAAGGGAAGTCCTCTGGCTTGTATTCAATACCACAGTGGCTAGCCTGTCGGTTATATTCCTTCACAGTAAAGGGCCCAGGGGTTCCAGAGAATAAACCTCAATTGTATTCTGAAGAGGCACTGTAGCCAGACACTGAAACCCACAATTAAAATAAGGGGAGCACAGAGTAGGCTGGGCAGAATTATCAAATGGAACTCTCTGCATCATCTCTTCCCAGCCCATCCCTTTCCTGGTGACTTCAGCATAGGAGGAAGAGAGGGGACACAGGTGCTGGCTAACCTAGGCAACTCATTAAAGGAGCTGCTACCAGCTGCTGCTCGTTAGGAGCCTGCTGCCTAAGTCTTATGGGGCCCATGGGTCCTTGAAATGCTAAGATATCTTGCAATACAGAAAAAACATAGGTGGCTGGGGAGATGGCTCAGTTGGTAAAGTGTTTGCACTGCAAGCATTAGGATCTGAGTTCAATCCCCAGAACCCACGTAAAAAAAGCCAGACATGGTAGAGAGTACTTGTAATCTTAGTTCTGGGGAGGAAGTGCAGGTTGATCCTAGAGACCTTATGGCCAGCCAGCCTATGTTACCTGAGTGTTTAATGAGCATAGCAGATTAGAGTCTGTTTTGGCTGAGGAGGCCTAGGTAGGATGACTGTTAAATTCAAAGCCAGGATAAGATAAATAGTGAGTTCAAGGGCAAAATATGCACTACATAGCAAGTTTCTGTCCCTCAAACAACATCAAAAGACAAACAAATTTAGTTTTAGATGACTCTATGAGAGAGCTGAAATTTCTTCTCAGAAACATAGCTTCCTCAAAAATCATCAAATGTCCCTGGACCATCATCTCACCCACAGCCCAGCATTTTACAAGGGTCTCTTTAGTCTGCAGAGGCCGAAGCAGGCCCACCAACCACTCTTTCCAGGCCATTGTGGCTGCTTGTATTCTAGGCATTCAGATTCTACTACTCTATCTTCGAGTCTCAGAGTCAGAACACAAGACAAACTGCTCTCTTGTTTTGATAGATTTTCCAGCTAAATCTTCCCACTTGTTTTCCAGGAAATAGGGAGTTACAGACCCAGCTCTAGGGCACAAGGATGTTAGTCCACCCAAATCTAACCTGAGAAATTCCAGATTTCTGTTGTTATCCAAGGGGATACACATACACAACAACAACAACAACCAACAAACAAACAAACAAACCCCCCAAAACCCCAAAAACCAAAACAAAACCAAAAAACCAAAACAACAACAACAACAACAACAACAACAACACAAAAACCAAAAAACCAAAACAAAAAACCAAAATCTCACAATAAAAACCACCAACCCCGGTCAATTCCCTGAGGCCTCCAAGAGAAAGATGAAACACCTGACTCCACTAATGCTTAGCCAACTCAAGGGACCACAGGAACACAGGCTTTCAGGCCACCTGTGTCCTCCAGCTATTGAAGATGCTAGTCCTCCCCACTGCCATCCCCCAAAAGCCACGCTGGTTAAAGCCAAAAGATCTAGAAAGACACTAATTTAAAGAGCCTGTGACAGATGCAGGAAGCTGTGAGAATCAATGAAGCTCACAGTTAAATCAAAGCCTAGGCAGATTCAGTGAGCTTCCTTTTCCTGGAGGAAGTCACTGGAGGCCCCAGGGACTTCCTTTTCTCCCAGGTATGGAGGATATAACACCAGCAGGAGCCTGATCCTCATCCAAAAGTTCAGCAGCTAGTTAGTTCAGCAAACCAAGCAGGGTGCAGTGGCTTGAGGTGACATAGTGTGGATGCATACACATGTATACCCAGTGTGAGAGGGGTGGTGGCAAGTGTACTATAAGGAGCTGACAATGTCTTTTTTTTTGTATTCATTTGTTTTTTTGAGACAGGAGAGAACTGAAGATTGTCTTCTGACTTCCATGTGTACTCCAAGGCATAAGCTCCTGCATGCACACTTGTGCACACATACACATCACCAATAATGAAAATATAAAGTGAAATTTTCATCCTATCCTTTTATATTTTTTAGGTATGTCTGCAACACAGATAACAATAGTATAACCATATGTAGTTATAAATAAGCTCATGTTCAGGGGAATCTTCTGCTCTACATAGTTCTGACAGAGTGAACATTCACAAAGTTGTGTGTCTGCTCCTGTTGATACCAGGTAGCCAAGGATAGGATGCAACAGGCAAAGTATTTGGCTGTAGCTGTATTTCAATATACACCACGATGGACTGAAAAAGCTGAGACCAGAGGTGGAAGATACTTAACAAGCAAGTGGAAGAGAGTTTTTGACTTGTGACACTAGCTGGGTTGAAACATGGTGAGTGGCACAGGATGAGGGCTGCTCTGAGCCAGGGCTGAAGTTTCTACCACTTGTAAAATGTTAAGGCTGTGTAAGGCTGTGGCAGTGGGCAAGAGCGACTCAGTTTCTGTCTTCTTGGAACTTAGTTTTTTTTTTTTTTTTTTTTTTTTTTAAATTTGTTTGGTTTCTCAAGACAAGGTTTCTCTGTGTAACAGCCCTGGCTGTCTTGGAAACTCACTCTGTAGACCAGACTGGCCTTGAACTAAGAGATCTGCCTCTCAAATGCTGGGATTAAGGGCGTGCATCACCATGGCCTAGCAAACTTATGTTTTAGGGGAACACAGTATGCAGGATCCAGAGCTATCATGTAGGCAGGGCATGGCACTGAAACAGCCATATCCAGTCAAGCCCAGTGGCTGAAGCGGTCGGTCTGTGGAGGATGAGATACTGAGGTTGAGCCCAAAAGGTAAACAGGAGTCGGCTAGTGATAGGAAAGTGCATGCTGAGGCATGGTAGAAGAGAGGAGACTTGGGTTAGCAGGCTGCTGGTGCTAAGGCTACAGGAAATCAGGAGGAATGGGAAGGAAGTATGATGACTTGATGGCTGCAGTGGCAGAGGTAGTGATGGTGGTAGATCTGATGCCTTCTTCTGGCCTCCCTGGGCTCTAGCATGCCCATGGTGAACATAAACTCAATCCAGGTTCACACACAAACACAAACATAAATGAAAAATATATCTTTAAAAAAGGAGGGTGGGTAGTACCCCAGATTTTTGGAGCTAGAAATGACAGCTGCCAGGTACTGAAAATCCAAACATCTTCCAAAAGGACACCCTCTAAGGACATCTCACTGAGTTTTTTTGTTGCAAGATTTAATATTTTTCATTTTTAATTACATGTATCTGTGTCTCTCTGGGCACAAGTGCGGTTGCTTACGGAAGCCAGAGGCTTCAGGTCCTGGTTGAGATGGAAATTACAGGTGGTTGTGAGATACTTGATGTGGGTGCTGAGAACCAAACTTAGGAACTTGGGTCGCCTGTAAGAGCATCCAGTGTGTTTAATTCATCTCTCTAGCCACATGTCCTCTTATTTAATTTTCACAGTAACTCTGTGAGGAAAACTCTGTGCCATTAGACCTATACAGGTATGTGTTTTGAAGTAAATGAGAAAGGAAACTAAGAAAGTCACATTACTTGGCCAAGGCCATGGAACTATAGACACAATTCAGCCTGGCTTTTTTCAAGGTAGGCTTGCTCTTTTCCCTCTGTTCCCACTGTGTGGTATTTGCTGGCAAGAACAGATCATTGTTTAGCAAAAAACTCGAGGCACAGGGCATGAGACAAGCCGTGAAGTCCCAATGGAATCTCGTGTAAAGAGGCCACAGATGGGCAACTGGCAAGTCTGCCCAGTTGCAGCTGTGCAGGACGGTGCTTCCTGGAGAGCTGAGAATGACACAGTGAACAGCACGATGGAATGGGATCAAATATGAGGCTACTCTTTCTTTCAGATCATCATAGGAGCTTGCTAATCAGAGTATCCTTAAACTGGTCATGTGCAAGGAAGTGGCTGTACCTCCTACCTTCAGCCACTTTGCACATCTGGTGGGGCAATAGAAAAAAGTATGTACAAACGAAGACAGACTCAATGTGTGCTTTCCACATTAGAGCCAAGGATCAGTCAGTCATTTCCCATTGCTGGCCAGCCCTGGATCCTTCCTGTGAATACTCATCAACTGTCTCTTCAAGTGTATCCTGCATAATGGGTGTTAACAGCTTAGATGCAAGATTGTAAAACATCAGTAGTGAACTTCTGCCCTCTGGGGTTCTCCCGTTGTGCTCTAAGCCTGTATTTAAGACCTCCTCCCTCCTTCAATAAACGGCAAAAAAGACAGCCAATGGCAACTTACACATATTTCTTGGACCTTTGGATTGCATATTGTTTTTTCCTATATAATTTTTTTTTCTGGCTTTTCGAGACAGGGTTTCTCTGTGTAGCTTTACGCCTTTCCTGGAACTCACTTGGTAGTCCAGGCTGGCCTCGAACTCACAGAGATCCGCCTGGCTCTGCTCCCGAGTGCTGGGATTAAAGACGTGCGCCACCACTGCCCGGCGCCCTATATAATTTTAATAAACTTACTAACTTGGCTTCGTAAAAAAAAAAAAAAAAAAAAAAAGAGTGGCTAGGAAGCTGGGCGGTGGTGGCGCACGCCTTTAATCCCAGTGCTTGGGAGGCAGAGCTAGGCAGATCTCTGTGAGTTCAAGACCAGCCTGGTCTACAAAGCGGCTACTAGGACTCTGACATTAGAATTTCTTAATTTTTATTTTTTGGGAGTCTCACTATATAGTTTATAGCTCATGATCCTCTTGTATCTGCCTCCTGAGTCCTGGGACTTTAGACATGCCCAGCTGTAGCATTTGCTGATAATTATGATTACCACTGTCACAGAATTGGGTCAAAGTTCTGGTTCAGAGTGATATTCAAAATGGCAATAATTTCTGCACTGAAAGTAATGAAACATTTTTACTCGCCCATGCTTGCCTCTTCATCCAGTGCTATTGAATGTCAAGCCATCTGGCAGGGCTTCTCTCTACAAAGGGCTGAGAGGAGGGCATTATGAGGCCCTCCCTTCTCCATCTCCCTCTAGGCTGATGGGCCAGTATAAGGCCTTGGGGTCCTCTGAGGACTGAGCATGAGGAGGTCAGGCCAGGCAAGCTAGGGCATTTGGTATAGTAGCTTCCCTTTCCTTTAGACTGACAAGAAGGTCCCATACAGAGACATTATTGTTGATCAATCCTGAGGGTATCTGGGAACGTTGTTGTATACAGAGAGAATTTAAGAGGGACAGTGGTAGGATCCAGAGCTGGAGTGAGAAGTCTGAAGAATCAACTGACTAGCCAGTACCTATGGCCAAGACTTCTTGCCAATGCCTGTATCTTCTACATCTACTAATGGCATAGCTGTTTCAACTGTCACGGCATCTGGGAAATCTTGACAACCTGGAAAAAAAGCTGGTGCTCTTTCCCTGAATTCCTGAGGCATTTGGCTTATAGTATTCCTCCCCTTCACCCTTTAGACAGGGTTTCTCTGTGTAGCCCTGATTGTTTTGGAACTTGCTCTGTAGACCAGACTGGCCTCAAACTCTGATAGATCTGCCTGCCTCTACCGCCTGCATGCTGGGACTAAAGGCGTGCACCACGACTGCCCAGTTACATGCATGTTTTTTTAGAAACGGTCTCACTGCAACCCAGGCTGGCCTTGTATCAAGCCTCAGCTTCCCAAATGCTGGGTTATATGCCCCTGGTCTTCTATCACTCATTCTAAAAAGTGTTACTTGACAATCAGCTCACATCTTTCCAGGAGGCTGCACTCTATATGCAGGGTTTTTTCACTGTTTCAAAATGAACCATCTCTCAGAAACTTCAACCTGGGTGTGGCCAGCCAAGTACTATGAAATCTTACAACGATCCTTTGTTTTCTCTCTAGTCTTCTGAAGCAAAGAACTTCTGAAGGAAAATATTGCCCTTAATTTCAAAATATTATATAAACACACTAATTCTAAAGTATGTGTTGCACTATTTCTCTACAGTAAAGGAACCACTCAGCATTACTCCCACAGGTTAGAAAGTCAAGCATTCTTTCAGGAAGATCTGGATTTTCTACCCTAATGCTGCCCTCTAGGGACAAGAGGTTGTAAGAGCACATTGGTACTACTTTGGACCCTTAGATATCAGAGCCACATGGATTAATTAGTTGGTCCTTTCTGTACAGTTGGGATCAGGGTTCTGAGATAAGTGGCTGGCAAAGTCTTCCTGGCATAAAAAAACAGTTCAGTTTACCTTTATCAGAGCTGACTTCAAATTAAACCCACCAATTTCCTCCCAGAAGTTATTAAAATCAGTCTAGTTTCTCTGAGGCCCTTTAGTAGATCATCTGTTAACACCTGGGCAAGAAGACACTTACACAGAAACTTAGAAACAAAACATCTGAGTTCCTTCTAGGAACTCCAGGTCCTGTTCTGGGGAATAAAAGAATACAATCAATTTGTGCCCACCAAGTTATACTGGAGGAGGATGGTGACATGTTAAGTAAGTGAAATACAAATACAGGAAAGACAGGAATTGTAAGTACTAAGGGGATAAAATGATGGAAGGTAGGGTACAGGGCTAACGTTTACAGTCATGAGATGGGTAGCAGGGAAGGCCTGTAATGAAGTAAAAGTACGCAGAAGCCAAGGTGGTATGTCTTGTGATGTCTCAGGGAACTGGGAGGAGAGAAGCAGGAGAGACTAGTCAAGAGAATCAAGCAAGGGGATATGGGGGTATGAAGCTGCCTAGTTTTGGCATGTGCTAACTAGAGCCTGGCTAGCACCCAGAGTAGGCAGACAATACAGCCTCCCCATAATGATTGTGCATAAGCTAATTCTAAAGAACCTCTATCTGCTGGCTGCTCTTCCCAGGGGGACACTCTCAGGCTTAAGCCACACCTCCGATAGCTTGAGGCCTTGCCCACCTCTGCTTTGTGCCCAGGGGTTCAGTTCTCATAGCCCTGAAAGGGCAGGAGGGAAGAGGTCATGACTCAGGCCCTTTCAGAGGCATCTGCCTATTACATAGGCTCCCTACAATTGGAGTTTGTGGAGTCCAAGTTACTGTAGTTATGACTTTAAGAACTGTAAGCCCTGGCCAAACACCCTAACTGTTGTGCTAGAACTCTCATCCAACGACTGATGGAAACGGATGCAGAGATCCACGGTCATGCCCCAGGTGGAGCTCTGGGAGTCCAATCGGTGAGAGAGAGGAGGGATTATATGAGCGAGAATTGTTGAGACCATGACTGGAAAAAGCACAGGGACAAATAGCCAAACTAGTGGAAACACATGAACTATGAACCAATAGCTAAGGAGCCCCCAACTGGATCAGTCCCTCTGGATAAGTGAGACACTTGATTAACTTGAACGGTTTGGGAGGCCCCCAGGCTGTGGGACCAGGACCTGTCCTTAGTGCATGAGCTGGCTGTTTGGAACCTGGTGCCTATGCAGGGTCACTTTGCTCAGCCTGAGTGAAGGGAGGAGGGGACTGGACCTACCTCAATTGAATCTACCAGGCTGAGCTGAATCCCCAGGGGAGTCCTTGCCCTGGAGGAGATGGGCTGGAGGGAGGCTGGAGGAGGGAGGACAGGGGAATCCGTGGCTGATATGTAAAATTAAATTAAATTATAAAATAAATTAAAAACAACAACAAAACCCAAAACAACAACAACAACAACAAAAGAACTGTAACCCTTTGGTAGGTTGTGAAATCATCCCATAAGATCATGATCAGAGGGTTTTGAACTAGGATAGAAAAGTGTGCATTCCACATACCAACTGTTTTGTTGAACTGTTATTTCAGTTAGACATTTATATACTCATGCACTGACTTTACGCTATGTAAAAATGTTCATAAGTTAATATAGATTTAATCATTCAAAAATTGGTTTAAAATAGTACCTGATGGGGCTGGAGAGATGGCTCAGCAGTTAAGAGCACTGTCTGCAGCCAGACAGTGGTAGCACATGCCTTTATCCCAGCACTAGGGGAACAGAGGCAGGCGGGTCTCTGTGAGTTTGAGGCCAGCCTGGTCTACAGAGTTGAATTCTAGGACAGCCAGGGCTACACAGAGAAACCCTGTCTTGAAAAAACAAAACAGGGGGCTGGAGAGATGGCTCAGAGATTAAGAGCGCTGCTTGTTCTTCCAAAGATCCTGAGTTCAATTCCCAGCAACCACATGGTGGCTCACAACCATCTGTAATGAGATCTGGCGCCCTCTTCTGGCTTGCAGGGATATGTGCAGACAGAACACTATACATAAAATAAATAAATAAATCTTTAAAAAAAAAAAAAGAAAAAAAAAAAAAAGAAAAAACAAAACAAAAACGCACTGTCAGCTCTTCTAGAGGACCTGGGTTTAATTTCCAGCATCCATATGGCAGCTCCCGACTATCTGTAAGTTCCAGAGGATCCAACACCCTCATACAGACATACAAGCAGGGAAAATACCAATGCACATTAAAAAAAAAAAGAAAAGAAAAGAAAAGAAAAGAAAAGAAGAAAAAGTACCTGAGGCTCATTCTTATACTGAGAAGTCACTAGGGTTACTGGGAGGAAGTGGAAGAATACTGCATGAACACCAAACAGAAACAGGGGCTTATTAACTGTGGCCAAGGAGCAGGTGATGTGGTAGGAAGTGGGGGACCTAACTAACAACAGATACTTCAAACTCAGAAATAAACACTGCAGAGTTTGCTTCTGCTCACTGCCTGGGATACTCTGGGCTTCCCAGAGTTTGCTGGCAATCTTGGCCTGCCAGGAACAGCTAGCAAATCCAGCTTGTCCCTGCTCAGCCTCCACTGTCATCATCCCCAGAAGGAAGATGATGACTCGGGCCAAGCCACAGCCTAGAGTCAACATTAAAGCCATGCTAGTCCCAACAGGGTAATGGGCAAAAGAAACAGAACAGGATCCACAGAACATTCTGTCCTACAAGAAAGCCACAAGCACAGACGCTCGCTCTTTCAAGATACACATACAAGGACATATAGAACATTTAAAGTGGGGCTTAAGGGGAGTAGGATTAGAAAAGCAGAGTGGGTTGTGAGGTAGCTAAGTGGCAGAGTGCTTGCCTAGCATGTACAAGAACTAGGTGTGATTCCTAGTACCAACAAAACAAAACAGAACACAATAAACCTGAGAGGGGGCCCTTAAAAAGGACAGTGCTGACAGTATGCTTTGGGGAGAGGTCAAATTCAGATTTACAGTCCTTTGTGTTTTGGCTTTAACAGCTATTGCTAGCTACGTTTTTCTCAATAATTTGAAGGGAGGTGTGTAACTCCTGGTTAGCCATGTCATCAGAAACCAGGCATTACCCAGTGGGGCATGAGTACAAGAAGGTGTTCATTCTGGGGTTCAGTCTTCTGTCATCTTTCTACTCTGGTCAGATTTGGGGATCTATTTCATTGACTGTGTAAAACTAAATTTTTACACTAAGAAAATTAAAACAGAGAGCGCTTGCCTAGCAAGTGTAAGGCCCTGGGTTTGGTCCTCAGCTCTGAAAAAAAAAAAAAAAATTAAAACAGTAGGAATTAGCATACACTCAGAAAGACTTGTCCTGTTAACTCTAAGGGGAGCTATGGAGTTGTGACTCTGTATTTCTTAGATGCCTGTAGAGATATTCTAAATATTAACACTGTTTATTTTCAACCATTTGGGAAAACATTCTTAGTATTGGGCCCACAATTCAAACATTTCCTTATAATTAGTGGCTAAGGTATTAGGGTACACCATTGGTTCCTCTGAACTGAGACCTGGGGCAGCAGCTGGGAGTACTGTGTATAGTGTGTAGCACTGTATGTCCCACTCTGTGTATCTGCAGAACTGCTATGTCTTTGTGGAGTCTTCGTGACTGTTCTGATCAGTCTGTTCCTGTTTTCAGTGGCCTTTTTAGCCTAGCCCACAAATTCCCACTTTCTTCCCACTGAGGACTAGAAATCAGAGTGTTGGACATTCAGTATGAATCTGAAACAAGAACAGACTTGTAGAAGGCAAGCTCCTGCCTGTAACATGGACTGTAGGTGACCCACCTGAAGCTTCAAAGGTTGGTCAGCTTAGGTCTTGCTCAGTGTGGATGATGAGAAAGGCACAAACTGATCTGGTTGACCCTTTTCAACCTGCCTGTACCCACCTCCTACTTTGGTGATGGTAGGGAGGGTCTATTGTTGTCTCTGGTTGCAAGGATATGGGGCAATGCCCTGGTATCTTGGGGAGAAGAAAAACATAGATAGCTTCTCACTGTACCAGAGGACAGGCCTAATTGCTGGGAGCATGATAGATTGGTTCTCACCAACACTCAACACTGAGTCATGCTCTGGGAGTCAAGTACATTGGTTTTCCTGGACCTAGTGCCCAAGTATTACTAGGCTTATCTCAATTTCTTAGTGTCTGTGTTCATGAGTAGTTGTCACTACTTTTAAGAAGCACATTGTCAATCAAACAAAACAGAACAAAAACTAAACATTAATACTAAAGAGGAAAACATCAAAGAGATGGGTAGTATCTTGACAGTAACAGCAAGTGGCATGTCAATTTCTCATGTAGGGCGGGCCTGCAGTCTGTGGTCCTGTGTTTGGTGAATCAAAAGAAAAAGACTCAGGCCAATCACTTACCTAAGAGGAAACCAATGTTGCTTACAAAATAGCCCCAGATCATGGCCACTGGTGATTCTACTCAAAACATTTCATTAACTTTTCAAAATATAGCCCATAGGGGCTCAGGGAGAAGAGTATTTTGTTTGTTTTATGAGACAAGGGTCTCATGTGACTGGCATACTTTTGAACTTCTGATCATCCTGTCTCTACTCCAGAGTGCTGAGATTACAGACATGTTCAACTACACCCAGTTTATGCGGTACTAGAGATGGGATGCAGGGCTGTGTGCATGCCAGGTGCTTACTCTACCAAACCAGCACATTTCCAGGCCCTAGGAGAGTTACTTGTGAAGAAAATATTGTTGTGTTGTAATATTATTATAAAAGAATAATAAAAGAATAATATTTGAGGTCATGTACAGTGTTTGAGGGATGTGCTGGGTACAGCTGGGGTCAGTGTCCTTGGCAGGGAGAGTGGGATATACCCACTGGAAAAATGGCAGACAGAAACACTTTGGCAGTTCTTGGCTCAAATTCTGTGATCATGGATGAGTTAGGATTGTAGTAGTCATGTAAGATAAAAATGCAGTAGTTATGTAAGATAAAAATTAGAAGCAGCTTCCTAGGACCAAACACAAACTTTAACTCCAACTTACAAAAATAAAATAAAACAAAGAACTGCTAGGTAGACATCTAACTGGTATATATTAACTAACAGTTATCCTATTGGTACAGGTGAACTTCCATTTATATTTAGGGTGGAAAATCTAAGTATATGGGAACACAGCTTCCACTGCTATAAATATGATCATTTTGGGGACGATATTGATTTCTGGAAGAACATGGAACAGAACTGGTTCTTGGAGGTGGAACATGAGCTTCTCATTGCTCCCCTGCCTTGCCCACTACACCACCACTGCATGGATCCTGCAGGTTTCCCAAGCCCCATCTTGCTTCTTCTAGTGACAGTCTTTCACTTTAAGAACTGGGCTTTGGGAAGAGGGAGAGTCAAGAGGGCCTGCCCCTGGCTGAGCCTGCTGTCCTGTTACCTAACCATGACTCCCACTCAACCTTTTTTTTTTTTTTTGAACCTTAAGAAAATGGAATCTCTAACTTCCCCTTTTCCTTTCTTGTGTGTGTGTGTGTGTGTGTGTGTGTGTGTGTGTGATGTGTCAGTGCTCATACCATGAGCATTCAGAGTTTGAAAGAAACTTTCAGGAGTTGGTCCTCGTCTTCTACCTTGTTTGAGGCAGGGGCTCTTGTTTCTGCTGTGCTGTTTACCCCAGGCTAGTTACCCACTAGCTTTGAGTCTCCTGTCTGTCTCCCATCTTGCAACAGGAGTGTGCAGATTACAGAAACTCACAATTGCATCCCAGTTCTCATAGGTTCCTGGGATCAAATTCAGGTCCTTAGGTTTTTTTTTGCAGCAAGTGCTTTTACCTAGGGAGCCATCCTACCATCCAGCTTTCCCTTTCTGTTCCCACAGACACAAACAGACAGATGTATTTTATGAGACACATTTTACTGTTCCCCATCCTGGATGAAGAGATTGGAGGTAGAAATGACAAATAGGAAGTTAATTATGTTTTGTAGTCGTGGGCTCTGAGTCCTGGTTTCAGGTATATTTTGGGGTTGCTAACTGGAAAGCCCCACTGGTTTTCCTTCCACTTTTATTTTTGAAGTTCAAGTCCCCCCATCTGCTGCCCAATCTCCTGAGAAGAACAGAAACAGAATGAATGTGAGTCGGAGGAGCTCAGGCTTTAGTGATGGAGACAGGCTGAAGTTCAATGCCTTGGCACTGCTACCTTCTGGGCAGTGTAAGGACCAGTGAGTGTACAGCTCCTGGCAATCAGTAGGCTGTCCTGACAACTGACCTCATGGATGGCCTGGCTTTGCCCCTCTGACATCTGTATCTTTACCCCTCTGACCATTCAATACCAACAACAAGCCTGATGGACCACTAGCTTATTCTCTCTGCTTCTCTGTAGAACATGTTTGTGTGCTGTTCTTTCTTTTGTTTTTTATTAGGTTTCTAGGGCAGATTCTGTGCTGGCATCACACACTTGAAAACCAATCCCCTTTAGTTTGGTGGGATAATATAGAGAGCATTTTAACACAGGCAAGTGGCTAGAGATAGTTCATCCAGGCTCAAACACTGGTCACCTAGTTCTCGCTACTCAGGATGAGCAGCTGTGTCTTCACATGGGGACTTGACAGAATGGTACAAAGGCCAGCTCTGTCTGAACCCACTAATCAGAATGGCACTTTGACAAGATCACTGAGTGATTTTTGACACATTGCACAGTCTGGGAAGCCCTGACTCATTTGACAGGTCTTGGTTTTGCTGATCCCTTGATACCTGTTCTGACCAGGTGAGTTCTCCGGAGATTCCATTTTTGCAGTCAGTAATCACAGCCAAGTTGTAGCTCCTCCTTTTCTTTTCAGTGTGGCTAAAGGACTAGCAGAGTTCATGCAATGTTCATGAAACTTTCACCCATTGGGCTCCAAATGAAGGCTACTGAGTTAACAGGAAGATCTTGATTTTATTATTTTTGTTGTTAAGACATATTGTAACTGTGTAGCTTCTGGCTGGCCTGCTGTACACTCACAGAGGTCTGTCTTCCTGGTAATGGAATCAAAAGTCACCATGTGCCACCATGCATGGGTCTGTTTTGTTTTTTTGTCCCCCCTGCCTCCTCCCTCCCTCCTTCCTTCTTAACTCTGTAGCCCTGGCTGGCTTGGAGCTGAGAGATCTCTGGCCTCTGCCTCCTGAGTGCTAGGATTAAATGTGTACGTGACCATGTCTGGCTGGTTTTTTTTGTTCTGTTTGTTTTTATTTTTTTGGTTTTTCAAGACAGGGTTTCTCTGTGTAGCTTTGCGCCTTTTCCTGGAACTCACTTGGTAGCCCAGGCTGGCCTCGAACTCACAGAGATCCGCCTGGCTCTGCCTCCCGAGTGCTGGGATTAAAGGCGTGCGCCACCACCGCCCGGCTTGTTCTGTTTGTTTTTAAAGACAGGGTTTCTCTATTTAGCCCTGGCTGTCCTAGAACTCCCTCTGTAGATCAGGCTGTCCTTGAACTCAGAGATCCATCTGCCTCTGCCTCCCAAGTGCTAAGATCAGAGGTATATGCTACCATGTCCGGTGCTGGCTGTTTTTTAAGACAGGGTCTCATCATATTGTCCTTGAACTCATGATCTTCCTGTCTCTGTCTTTCAAGTGCTAAAATAACAGGTGTGCATTATCACACCTGGCTAAGACCCAAACTATATATCAAATCCACAAAACTGTTTTTGAAAATGCATCTGGGGACATCCTTTTATACGTGATGCTGACACAGGACTGTCAGGATGGTATACACACTGTTCACATAGAGCATGTGTGCAGGCTCATGTGCACACATGGGTGGGGAGAGACACAAACAAACCCACACAGAACACAAACATGCTTGGATACATCCTCTGCAGAGGATGACCCAGCTGGGCAGGTGACAGACTCCTCTGAAGCCATGAGAAGCTGCCAAGGAGAGACACTCAGAAAGCAAAGAGTATTGAACTCTGGTGAAGACATCAATCATCCTTTAGTTTTTGTGTATTTATTCTTGGATTGAAATCTATGGTACAGACATGCAGGTAGAAGGCATCCACAGCAGTATTTATCAGAGAAGAAATTGGTGCAACATTATCAGTCTTGACTCCTAAGTGACTTAATCCTTACTCCTATTCATTAGTTTCTAATGCTCAACAACTTAAGGCAACCTTGGTAATCAAAAGTACAACTAACTAGTTGGGCATGGCAGCTCACACCTATAATATCAGGACTTGGGAGGCTGAAACAGGGGGACTGACATGAGTTCAAGGCCAGCCTGATCTACACGGTGAATTTCAGGCCAGCATGGGCTATAGATGATATCTTAAAAAAACAACAAAACAAAGCAAAACAAAAACCCCAGATAAGTACAACTAAGAGGGTTCAGGGGATATAGTATGGTTTCATTGCAGAGCCTTTACTCTGTCCTTCCAGCTGAGTTCTCAGTTTTACTCATAGCTCTCTCATTAGCTGGTTATGTGTGCACCTAAGAAACATGCACTATTGGTCAAATAAGGAGCCCATGTTGAGTCTTCCTCAGGGGTGAGGTCCTTGGTCTGGAAGAAGACAGAGGCAGAAGACATTTCTGCCCGAGAAGGTTCAAAGTGACTCTGCAGACTTCTTTGTCCTCTGGGAGATGCCAGAATGGTAGCTGGCTCTGGGTTTGCCAGCATCTTTGTTTTCACTCTTAATTTTTCTCTTACAGCAATGACTCAGAATAACACAGATGGATAAGAGGAAAAAGCATCACCAAGAACAGTGTAGCTCTTGCCAAGAGTCATGACTGAGTGCTTGTTACTCAGGCTGAGCAGCCCTGCTGTGTACTTGTGTGAAGGCTGAGGCACCAAGGAACACAGACAGGACATGTGCTAATTAATGCATTACTAACCTCCTTTGACTCAATTACAGCCACAATTATAACCACACTAGCTTTATGTTGCTTTCCCAACCACAAACAGATACCCTGTTGGTTTGTTGATATCAAGGACCAAATTGTGTGAGTCCCCATCAAATTCATGTGTTGATCCTTGAGCTCCAGTAACTTACTATATGACTATATTTGAAGACTGGGCTAAAGGCTTTAAAGAAGCACAAGGGATTTAGCTCACTGTATGTGTAAGTAAATGCAAGACCTTGAGTTCCACCCTCGGTCTCACATATACAAAAAGGTACAGAAGTTAAAAATGAGTCTGGCATAGTAGCCCAAATCCAATCCAGCTGTGTTCTCATGAGAAGACAAATCTGTATACACAGGAAGACACCAGGGAGGCACATGTAAGAGCAAGGACCAGCTGTTATTTAGAGGGTAGGAATATCTCAAATTCAAGGTCTGCCTGAGCAACCCGGGGTGGGGAAAGATGGCTCAGTGGTTAAGAGCATTTGCTGTTCTTGTGAAAGACCAGAATTCAGTTCCAGCAACCACACCACGTAGCTCACAACCACATGTAACTCCAGGTCCTGGTGATCTGACACCTTACTCTGGCCTCTGTGAATATCTGCATTCATGTGTACATTCCCACATACGTATTTGTGATTAAAAAGAATAAAATATATTTAAAAAAAACCTAGCTAGAGACAGGTGTGGTGGCTCATGCCTTTAATCCCAGCACTCAGGAGGCAGAAGCAGGGAGATCTCTGAGTTTGAGGTCAGTCTGGTCTACAGAGTGAGTTCCAAGACAATCTGGGCTACACAGAGAGAAATTCTGTCTTGTCGGGGAGGAGGACAACTTGGCTGGAGATGTAGGCTGGAGAAGAGACCATGTGAAGACAGCAAGATGGCCATCTTATTTTCAAATTAAGGAGAAAAGTTCTGGAAGAAACTAACGCTGCTGATCCCTTATCTTGGCCTTCTAGCCTTCAAAGTTTTGGAAAAGACATTATATTAGGGCTTTGCATGGCAGCAGAAATGGTGGTAAGGTTGAGAAGCTGGGTTCCTTGCTTCATGTACTGTGTCCTCCCAGCTTGATCCATGTTGAAGATATTCTGTCAGGATTTTTGGGAATGAATAGAAAATTACTTGTAGAGACTATGATTACTAAGTCCTCTGAAACCCCAAGACAGATAGATACCAATTGTTTTTCCATTTGGATGAGTACAGCCTTTCCAGGAAGCAGCTGCCTTTAAACATGTTTGCTTGAGAGTAACCACAATCTTGACATTACAAGTCACTCTGGTCTCCACTGATGTTTATAGCAAATAATCCCAGCCTACAGAATGCTAAACTGGAGGGCTGTGTCTGTTTAAGTAGAAAAAAAACAAGGCATCCAGACTTCAGAGTAATATCACACATTTAACAGAGTGCCTGGAATATTGACAACAGAATTTTTCTAGCTGACTTACTTCAATGGGACTCGACTATGGATAATGTTCTAGGAATAGAGAAGTTTTCAGAGTTCACAGAATCCATGTTGAATTAGATCTGTAGTTATGGTACTTGGTGTGATTAACCAGACCTATTTCAGCACTTACTGAATTCAAGCAAGCCAGACACACCTGAGAAGTAGAAATTAATGGTGGTCAAGACTATCTCTGACCTTCAGCAGAACATGGTCTAAACCAAAATCTGTGAATGCAAAAAGCCTGCATGGGAAGAAGCAGCAACATGAGTTGAAAATCTGTAACAGCAAGGATGACCAGGCAGGATGTGATTTCATGTGAAATCTGGTTGCATGTGTTATAGGTAAATAAAACATCATTTATATTGCTGGTGAGGACCAAACACATTTGGTAGGGCCTAGGATACATATATTAGAGAGCCAGATTACCATCTCTGGGTATGTGCGTTATAGACTAGGGACATTCTGGCAGATCAGAAGAGCCTGTCTCTGATTGCACACATGCCGAGCTGCTAGCACATAAACTGGACTTTGCTGTGGTCCTTACCCAGCCTCAAGCCCCTCCTGCTTCTGTCCTGTTCAAGAGAATGTTCTCCTGTTCTTCTTTAATTGCTTGGCCTCTCTAAAAAGTTACTGAACCAGCCTGCACCCACAAAACACTAGCCTGCACCCACAAGTGGCAGCATATCTTCCTCATGACTCACATCCTTGTTCATTCAAACCAATGTAAGCAGGAACCACACAAGCCAGGAGAGGTCTGGGTGCCCCTTGATGAGTTCTTCCCATTCCAAAGACATTCTGTTTCTCCTAAACATAAACTTTGGAATTTTATTTGACCTTAATAAAACAAAGATGGAACTATAAGTGTTAACAGGTGAAAATGGTAAGGCTCCAAACCAAGAGACACTCTACCATCAGAAAAGTTGTGGGACCTCCTGGTAGCCTCTCATCCTGTCCTCATGCACAGCTGTTTGGCTTCCACCTCCCAAGAGGCTCTTGGAACACAAAGACCACCTTTTGTGTGAACAGGCATAGCAAGGAGGGGAATCCACATACCACTAAAAAGAGCATGTGTGTGTGTATGTGTGTGTGTGTGTGTGTGTGTGTGTGTGTGTGTGTGTGTGTGTGTAAGTCCCAACATTTCAGGATTAATAACTGGGAAGAAAAGAAAAGATACCTAAATACCTAGTTCAGTTGAGCCATGACACACACACAAGTCACTAGCCTCAGGATTCAGGCACTTCCCCTCTAGCCATTGTCCCATGTTTCTAATTCCAGGCTGGCCTTGGACCCTTGAAACAGGTGTGGGCCCACGTGGGACAAGGGGTGCGGATATAACCTCATCAAGGTCCATTATTTCCCACGGTAGAAATCATTGTTCTGAAGTAACAAAACAAAACCAAGACATACCAGATATGAAATGATCTTAGGGAACAGGAGGGCCTGATCTCAGTAAAACAGTGCACAGACTATATGTATCCTGTAACAGATTTAGGATAATCAGATGTATGGTTTATGGTAACAATTTCATTTCTTTGCTTCCACTCTTTGAGACAGGCTGGTTCCAGACTCACAGTTCTCCTACCTCAGTTCCCTGAGTGCTGAGATTATAAGCCTGTCCCACCACACCAAGTTTAATGAGCTCATTTTCTACTGGTACGCTCTCCAAATAGGCAAAGTGTTCAACTGGGAGCAGAGGCCCTTCACCTGGAGACTGCTCAGCTTCAAGAAAGGAGTATTACCTCCCTTAAAACTTTTTTTTTAGATTTTATTTTTATTTTATAAGTATGGGTATTTTGCCTGCTTCTATGTCTGTGCACTATGTGTGTGCAGTGTTCATGGAGGCCAGAAGAGGGAGTCATATTTCCTGGAACTGCAGTTACGGATGGTTATAAGTCGCCATGTGGGTGCTGGGAATTGAACCTGGGCCCTCTGGAAGAATAGCCATATCTCTCCATCCCTTAGCCATTCTTTTAGGAAGTCCTACCCTCTGGTCTGTGGATAGTATGAGAAATGCCACATGCTGTCATTAGAGGTGGGCATGGGACAGGTGGCTACCCCTCCCCTTTGAAGGTTGTGATTGTTACCGAGAACCATGTGTTACTGGTCTTTTTTTTGGGGGGGGGGGCTTTCTTGCTATTGTCTCAAGCTCTCTTCTAGTTAAAAAAAAAAAAAAGAAGAAAAATCTAGAAAAATGATAGGAGGGATGACATGCAGGGTCTCTCTCTCTCTAGGCAGGGTTTCTCTGTTTAGCTCTGGCTGTCCTAGAACTCCCTCTGTAGACCAAACTGTCCTTGAACTCAGAGATCTGCCTGCCTCTGCCTCTCAAGTGCTGGGACTAAAGGTGTGTGTTACTACTGCTAGCTACGGGACCAAAATTTAAATGCTACGTATCTGTAAGTCACCTTGTGGCAGATTATAGTAACAGCAAGCATGTGCAAAAGCCCCCATATAAGCCCTCTCCACATAATTGTTCCCTTGATTGCTTTTCATACTTACACTGAGCATCTGGACTGGGTCTGGAATTTGCCCTCTTCCCTACCTTGATTGTTTACCTTCTCCTGCACACATTTCTTATATACACCTATCATCTGTGTTACTGGTGCTTCCTCCCAGGTGAAGGCTGCTGGCTACTGGCTGCAGGGACTTGTGAAAGTCAGGTTTATGCTGGAATGTAGGTTTATTTGTGAGGCTCTAGGGCCATCTACTGGCTATGTTCACTAACTGTCAACTCTTCCTTAGACCAACAAAATCTTCCTATGATGCTATCTATACCTACCAACTCTGGGGCTCTTAATTGATTTTCAAAGTTCAATCAAGCTCACTGAAACAGCCAAGAGAGCTATATAGTTAGTGCTTATGTGCTTTCTACGGTGTTTTCTGCAATATAAATATTTTATCTACATTTTATAATGGGACTGAGGAACAGTAAAACTTGTGTTAGGCTTAAGGAAAAAAACAAAAACAAACTAATAATCACTAGAAGCCAAGGGGAATCATCATCACAGCAATCTCATCTTGCAGGACAGATTCTATGGCTAAGGTAGTTAAGCCCAGAGTCTAATTCTAAGCAGATCTAATTCGCTTTAGCCACTTACTAAGCAGTAGCCCTGACTGAGCAAGTGGCCTCGGGCTCTCTCCTCAGCTTCATTATGTATAAAAGGAGCTATCAGGGATAAAGGAGAAGATGCATTCCAAGTACCCAGCAGTGACTAAAAAAATGTTACCTGTTGTTCTGCTGTTGCTGCTGTCATCAAGCCAGCCTGGGCTCCTAGGTTTTCTGACCTAATATAGTGACCCTGCTAAATGGGATGAGCTAGAGAGGCCAATCTTCATACAGATGGGGACAGATCATGTTTCTGGACAGACCCAGTCCACCAGGAAAGAAAATGAGAACTGGACTGGACAACTTAAAGGCAGAAAGAAACTTCCAGAAAGGTATAGCAAGAGAACTAAAGAACTGAGGCTAGGCCTGCAGATCTAACAACACAAAGTTAAACATAGTAAGAGCTACTTTGTCAATGACTTCCCCAACAACTCTGACAATGAGGAGAGCAACATGGGAAGACAATATCCTTTTTTCCTCTCTTTTTTTTTGTTTTTCGAGACAGGGTTTCTCTGTGCAGCTTTGCGCCTTTCCTGGGACTCACTTGGTAGCCCAGGCTGGCCTCGAACTCACAGAGATCCGCCTGGCTCTGCCTCCCGAGTGCTGGGATTAAAGGCGTGCGCCACCACCGCCCGGCATTCCTCTCTTTTTTTAAGAGTCTCATTATGTAGCTCTGGCTATCCTGGAGGAATTCACTATATAGACCAGGCTGGCCTCAACTTCAGAGAATCACCTGCCTCTGCCTCCCAAGTGCTGGCATTAAAGGCGTGCACCACCATGCCTAGCTGGTAGAGTATCTTAAAGATTACTTGAATGGAGCTAAATAAGTCTAGGAGCAGGAAAGACTGGGCACATGAGGAGGAATAGTGACAGCCACCTCTGAAGAACTGTTTAGGGCTGAACCCCACCCACCAAGCTACCTATCTTCATCCCTCTTCAGGGTTTCTGTCACCCTTTCCTGGTCACAAGGAAGAACTAACTGTAGCTGATATTCGAGGTGCCAGGGAAGTCAACCAAACACAGGCAACAGGAAGGACCTCAGCCAGTTCATGCCAAGGGCTCTGAACAAAGAATCTGCTCTACTCCATCTAGTGACAAGACTTGGCAAATTGGTTAGCTCCAGAATTGTGTGGAATAGGGCAAAGAGCTGAGTGGCCAGCTGCGAGAGGTGGGCAGGTCATAGGTGTACACTGACATGAACAGATAGATACGGTGTTAATGAGGCTGCTGGTGCACCATGGAAGCTTGGCAAAGAGCTAGGGCAGCAGGAGAGCTGAACAGGGAGCCCTGGAGAATCTTCCTGTCTCCTGTTTCTGGAGTCTAAGTGTTCACAGGATGACTGTCTGGTAAAGACTGCGCTGGAGCTATGGCAATGGACCACAAAATTAAGACCCTGAAATCAGGAAAGCAAGATGCAACATCCTTATTATGGAATCTGCCCAAGAAATGTACTATTGCAGGAAGAGGATGGGAGAAAAGTAGAAGCACAGGTGTACTCTATTCACAGAAGGTCTTTATCAGTCTGCTAGCATTTTCTATAACTGGTCTTATGGGAGTAAGGACAGTTTTAGAACTGCCTGTGGTAGGACTGACTCTAATAGTCAGGATAGCATGCATGGATGACAGAGCCAGCCTTGCCCTAGCAATTTGGAGACCCTCGGATCAGTCTGTCTACTGAGCATCCAGAGTCTCAAGGAAGGTGAGCAAGGTGGCTTTCACAGTCCCCACTAATGGAGCCCTCAAGCAGGTCTCCAAAAGTCTCTTATTTCCAGCCTGTTTATCTAATTGCTATCAAAATTAAAACAAAACAAAACAAAACAAAAGTAAGTAAGACTGGTCCTGTCATTTCCGTGCTCACAACCCTGGATGTAAGCCCCGTTGCCTACAGAAAGATGTCTACATTCTTCACAAGGGCACACCACCCCTTTCCATAATAACTGAGGCTTCTAGTTCCCTGTCACAGGCCTTTTTCTCTATACAATGTCTTTTTCTGGAAGGCTCCTCCATAGTCCTCTACTGAGCTCTAAAAGGCCTTTATGTTCAACAAGGTCACTGCTATGGTGGTTCCAAGCAGAGCTAGGGTACTTCCTCTTGTTCCTCTACAAAGAATATGGTCTGTATCCTTACATCTGTATCTGTTCAGATAGGGCAGGGCTAGTATCCACCTTTCTCTGGAGTTTGGGGCTTACTCTAGAGCTCATTGGATACTCAACACTTTCAGGTGTATGTCCAACAGGTATCCCAACACATGAAACCATTTCTGATCCGCTAGCTTCCCCCACAAAGCTGTTCTTTGTCTCCTCTGGATCGCTGAAGGCTACAACTACCCACCAGCTGTTCAAGCTAACTACCCCAATGCTTCCTTTTCCTTCAGCCCTCACATCACATCTACAGCCAGCCTTTCCCATTCCACCCCTATGTACACCTCAGATCTGCCATTTGTGTCAAGGTCAGAAGCCAGCATCAATTCTGACCTGGACTGCCATGGCATCCCTGGACTGTACTCTTCCCCAAAAGAATCTCTGTGATCCTAGTCAGGTCCCAGCCTTTCCTGACATTATCAGCCTTAGTTTTTAAAGGAATATTCTAGCAGCAGTTTGAAAAACAGACTGATGATAAACAAAAACATCAACCAACACTACAAGGAAAAACAAAGTCCTAGCAGGATTAGCAAAAAGATTAAATAGGAAAATATCATGTGTCTTGTTAAAAATAGCTGCTACCTTATACACTAAGAGCTCATCCAGCAGAGCTGCCTAGTAGCTAGCTCCAAACACCTAAGGACCTGCTTTACTTTACCCTGTATGAACAGACTGAAGCTACATACACAGGACATACCCAACTTAACCATCATAATTTTCTAAATGTATGTGTACGAAGGAATTCTCTAACTCTGCCCTAAGTATGCACTTACTTAACCTAGAACCTTGGTGTTTCCATCAAGTAGCCTGAGAATAATATTATGGCATAGCAATAGATAAGCCCTGAGCTATATAATCACAGGGACAGGGTTGACAGTCAACCAATGTTTTTGGATAGCTAAGCAGTTCCCAGTCTATTAGCTGTTTGTCACTCAGAGAAGAAACAAACAAGAGACTACCTTCTAGCTCCTGCAGAGGATCGGCATTTGCGCTACTTGTATTTACAGACAGACAGTGCCATTCTGTTACCAGTTAGGTCAGATGAGAAGGCAGACTGGGCTGGGGTTAAACAGATTGAGGCATGAGCAGGACAGAGAGGCAACACTGAAGCTGGCTTTGTGGAAGCCTTTTTGTGAAGGAAAGAGGACTCCCAGTGACTAAGGGAGGCACCAGCTGTACTTCTCAAGGGTCTAGGCAGCACAGCGGCCCAGAGTTTCTGGCAACAGAAGCTGGCTGATGGAGGGGTAGCAGATAAACTCTCATGCCTATGTAATGTCTCCATTTTCTAGCTGGTGTTCTTCCCCCACTGCAGAGGGAAGGGAACAGCTATCTCAGCAGGAACAGCAGCTATTCCACTAGGCACTCATGGCTATTGAAGGTACCTTATGAATGGGAAGGAAAACAACTTACATTATTGTGGTTTCTGCCCTCTAATAAACTGAATGATAAGTTTCATTATTTTTGAGGTAGACACAGGAGGATAGAGTAAAGCAACCACTTTATTAGTCCTTTGTTACTGAGACAAGGTCTCACTGTGTAGTTTTGACTGCCTAGGAACTCTCTATGTAGACCATGGCCTCAAATTCAGAGTCCCTCTAGAGGGCTGGAATTAAAGGTTCCTGGTACAGAACTTTCTGAATACATGTGCTCAAAGACATTCTCTAAGTCAGGTAACTTATTTACTTCTCTAAGAAGGGAAGAGGATTGGGTATCCAGACAAGTTTGGGAAGGGCTAAGGCTCCTTTACCACAAGCTTCAGGCAGCTCAAGAGGGCATAGGACCGAACAGAGCAAATGTTCAGCAACCATGGGCCTAGTTTTCCAGAGCACATGCCTCCAAGTGAATAAGGTACCTGGGTCTCTTAGGGGTTGTGAGCCACAACTCTGGATAGTACTGGCTCTCCTGGTGAGCCTTCTGTATTGGCTACTGTCTTGCTCATGCCACAGTGGGCCTGGCAGGAGCCAAATTAGGCAAGAGCAGTGGACCTTTAGCTGCTTTGTCCTCCCTCTTTATCACCACTACAGATGCATGGACAGCCAAAGACAGAAATGAGCTGGGGAAAAATGAGCCCCTCCTCTGTGCCCCTCTGGACTCTGACTACAAGGGCTGAGTATAAGTGGCAGTGGGGCCATTGTTTCCCATGCCCTTTTCCCACAGAGGTCCTTGGGACTCAGGCCAGGGGCTAGAGAGGATTTCTTAGTCTTTTAGAGAGCAAGGGGTGAATGGTTAGCATTAACTGTCAATTTGACAGAATCTGGAATTACCTGGGAGACAGGCCTCTGGACATGCCTGTGGGGGATTATCTTGGTTACATTAACTGAGGTAGTTAGACATGTCTACTGTGGATGGCACTTGGCTGGAATCCTAGACTATAAATAAAGAAAAGGAGCAGAGCAGCCACATGCATTCATCATGCTCTGCTTTCTGAATGTGATGTGAACAACTCCTTCAAACTCCCATTGCCTTGCCTTCCCCACCATGGTGGACTGTACCCTTGAATTGCAAGCAGAACAAACCCTTTCTCTCTGAGGTGGGGAGTATTTTTTTTAACACAGCAACAGGGAAAGACAAAGACGCAGGGCTAGAGAAACTGTTCTGTTACCCATTTCCCCAGGCGCCAGGGCGTGCACACTAAGCACCACTGCTGCTGCAAATAGTGCTGTGAGAGGAATCTCATAAAGGCAAACTCTGTTAACCCTTCCTTGCTCCTCCCCAGACAGAAGAGACAAAGAGATGCACTAAAAGCCAGAGGGGAGGGTGCACTGTGGAGAAGTAAAAAGCCCAAAGATGAACCTGTCAGAAGTCACAGATTCGTCCCCTTTCCTCCCACACTCCCATCCAAATGGCAAGTCACCAAGGGTGCAAACGCCTATCTCAGGAGTAATTAAATCAAATGAATCTCGGGGGAAGAGCTTTAAATATTCAAAGCCCCATTAATCCTCATGCCTTGTAATTAAATATGTATGCTAAGAAGGCTTGGACAAAAGCAAAAACACTTCAAAATGTGCATTCTTTAAATCTGTAGCATTAGCATGCATTTCTGTCCTGACCTTGTAGAAAACTATGTAAAAAATTCCATAAAGCATATACTGTAAAAACTGGTAGAAGAATGCAGATACACTCTCAGCCCATATTGAGCTGTAAAAATGTGCCTGAATAAACAGTTTTTTTCCTCTCCTTTCTTTCTTTTTCAGTGCTAGAGCCTGGGTCCAAGGCTTCACTAGTGTAAGGTAAGCAATTCACTGCTAAGCTACACCCCCAAGCCCTCACAGATTCACTTTTAAGGATTTGAATAATTGAATCTGCAAATAATGACCTCCAATTCCTTTTTGCAACGATCTGGACTCTGTGGGTTGTCCCCAGCACACTGGAGAGACTTCTTGTTTCTGCAGTTCTGAGCTCTTCTCTCACTTAAGTCCTGATTAAAAGCTCAGTGACTTCTCAATCCTCCAGGATCCACCTTCTATTTGAAGGTTGGATGAGATAAGGTTACCCCAATACTGCATTCTGGAGGAGGACAGCCAAGGCAGTCAGTCTTCCCTTGCAGAAGTAACTCCCAAGGAGACTTGGACTACCACAGCTCTCTGATCTCTGTCAAAACATCCTGGGGAGGAAAAACTTCTGTTTCTCTGGTAAGAGAAAGTCAGGGGTGAATACTCTGTTGACGATCAGATAACAGTTTTTGAATGTCTTTTCTGTGATCAGGAGCTGCTGCAGGGAACTATCAGGCAGAGTAACCTACTGAGTGTCTGAGTGACAAGTCTACTACTTTCTGCTCTGTTAGACTCATTCACTTTTTAGAAATACATGAGTAGGGTTTGGGAAACTTGCCAAAGGAGCCATCAAAGGCACTGTTATTTTTGGCCAATAGACTGTTACCTATAGAAGGTCTTAAAGATAAAAGCAGATGCTCTGACCAGCACAACTGGATTCATTACCACAGTCAATTGATTGTGCCTCTCAGGAACACTAAGTTCCAAATTAAAAGCTGAAAATGAAGGAATGTGTGACATTTCTAGACATTAAGGAGTTCAAGGGCAGCTAGCTCTGGAGCAAAAATAGTGCTGAAGGACCCTCTCTCTTCTTAGCACCAACGACTTAAATGACACTGAAGTTTCTTCCATCCTAAGCTCTCTGCTCTTTACAAGATTCCAAGGTAAGGAGGTCTCAGAGAAATAGAATGAACCCAAATGTGAAGGGTACAAGAACCAGAAAAACAAAAAGCAAACCCAAGAGCAGCTCAGTGGAGGGAAGGGATAAAAGAATTTGCATTTCCAAGGGCCTGCAGGTGAAAGGTACTTAAATAATTTTACAGATGTGACCCTCACCCCCCAGCACTTCTATGTGTAGCCCTGGCTGGCCTTGAACTCAGAGATCAGCTTGCCTTTGCCACCCAATTATTGGGATTAAAAGTGTGTGCCGCCACACAGAGTCCTGCTCTCCTCTTACCTTCTTCTGGCTGTAACTACTTCATGGGCTATTAAACAAGGTTTATAAATATGTAATGTAATGCATATGTATCTTTTTTTTTTTTTTTTTGAGGCAGAGTCTTGTATCCCAGGTTGGCCTTGAACTACTTCTTTTTTTGCTTTTTGAGACAGTGTTTCTTTGCCTTGGCTGTCCTAGAACTAGCTCTGTAGACCAGGCTGGCCTTGAACTCACAGAGCTCCACCTACCTCTGCCTTCCAAGTGCTAGGATTAAAGGAGTGTGCCACGCCTGGCTCAGCCTCGAACTTCTGATACTTCTGATACCCCTCTGTCAACCTCCTGAGTGCTAGGATTATAAGCATGTGCCAGTCATGTCCAGTTTATTCAGTGCTGGGAATCACAAACCCAGGATTTCATCCATGCTAGGCAAATACTTTACCAACTGAGCTGCATTCAAGCTGGATACCATTTTGCTAAGGGATCAAGGATTTGCTTAGATCATGAAGAATGGCCTGGAACTCTTTGTCACCACATGTAGCATCTGTCAGTCTGTCAACACACCTTCCTGTTTCCTAGCAGAAAAAATGGCCATCCAGAAGATGGGAGGCACTGGCTTAGAACAGCACATTTCTGCTGACATTACCGAGGCTACAGCTGGCTGGTGGAGACGGCAGGCTTTCATTCTGTTGTTAAAAGCAGAGAACTGTGTAAAAAGTGGAAAGCACTTCCAGCAATGCTTAGTCTTCTTTTAATTATTAGTTGACTGAAAGTAAAAGACAGACATAAAAAATGTAATCTGACAGTAAAGGAAGCTGAAGTGAACTGTGATAACATCCTCATATACCTATAAGTGAAGAAAAAGAGAAAAAAGAATGAAGGCCTACCACTTGATTTATTCTAGGAAGAACAAGGGGAGCGAGGGATGTCCAGCCAAATCAGGACTTTTTTTTAAATCTCTGCTATTACATGTACATGCCAAAAGTACATAAAGGCATAATAAATGGTGGACACTTATGTCAAGCCATCCTTAGCTATTGGATTCCTCCTGGGGGGGGGGGAGCTGTATTTCTATTTAGCGAATAGATACTGGACATTTAGATAAGATCAGACATGTTCAGTCTGGTATGGTCACAGCCTGTCCTGGATATTTAGACAGGATCAGGAAGATCACTCAGTGCATTTCATGCCTTGTTTTGAGCCCTTGATAAAAGACTTCTTTATTAGCACTTAGATGCCTCATGTTTTTGGAATGGGATATGAAAATTGATGACTAACACTAATTCTATGTGTTTCACTTTCTTATCAATGAAAGGGTTACTTTAGATAACTATGACATATGATCTCATAGATGAGAACTAATTTCAATATATAAAACATTTTTTTTTGTTTTTTAGTTTTTTGAGACAGGGTTTTTCTGTTTGTATTCCTGGAATCCAGGCTAGCCTCAAACTCTCAGAGATCCACTGCCTCTGCCTCCTGTGTGCTGGAATTAAAGGGTGGACCACCACCACCCAGCTTAAAACACTGTTATCAAAGGTAAAACTTAGGGCTGGGTATGCTTAGGGCTGGGTATGGCAGTGCCTACACCTGTAAGCCCAGCCCAGGTGGAAAGAGAATCAATAAAACAAAACAAATTGGTAAAATTTAGGAGCCTGAATGCCAGTGTTGACTGAATGTAGGAAGGGAAGCCAAGAAGTGACTAAACAAAGGCATGGCTTGCTCTGTCCTCAGTGGATCTAGTAGACTGGGTTCTGCTGTGGCTCCTGCTTAATACCATGAAACAGACTGAAGGCTCACAATGCAGCAGCACCTTTAGGATCCTGTGTGTCAACCTGTAGGGCCAAGAACACTGGGGGGGGGGGGGAGATTCTCTGCACAGTGGGTTGGAAGAATGGTGGCTGCCATAAGGCTGCTGGGGTGGGAGAAACTGAACTTAAGATGAGTTAGTTAACTCTGGAAGTCACGGGCTTATTTATCCAAGCACCCTGAGCCAGTGAGAATTCACCACTTCTCTGCATTCTATCACTTTCATACACAAAGAATTGTCCTCACTTCAGGGACCTGCTGCTGGTGATGCTGCAGGTTCTGATAGAAGCACACCCCCTTCTCTAAACCAGTGCCCAAAGTTACTAATTGAAGAGTATCTCCATTCCCACCTAGCTGGGTCAGCTTGTCTGAGGGAATAAACCCAGCCACACCCTAAACACACACAACAGACAAACACTCTCTCCCTTGAGAGTTGGAAGAGTGTCTCAGGACCCTCTCTTCTTTGCTTCTCACTTTTGGATTCTAAGTAGTGATTAGTAGTGTCAGGGTTTTGGCTGATGAATTGCTTCAGGCCCATTAACAACGGAACAGGACTAGGAAGAATACAGAAGCATGCAACGGAGGTTTCAAGGTTAAAAGCAGCAAAGGAATGAGCTGGGGTAGGGAGAGGAGGAGAAAAAGGTGTGCTCATGCATGTATGTGGAGTACCAAGCACAGCTACTGAAGGCATGGCTTTTTTCCTCTGTCTGAGAGTGGGCCCACATCCCTGGCCACCAGTCCATCGCCACTGGAGAGTGGCCAGCGGATAAGGTTAAGGTCAGAGGAACTACGCTGGCATCTTTCAAACCTATTTCCAACATTTGAGACAACTTATTTCATAAAAGGCCAAGCCTGGTTGTTCAGCAACTTACCTACTGACTGACCACTTTTTTAGCCACAGCCAAGAGCTGCAGTACACAGTAGCCTGGGCGGTGGCAGCTCCCTCCTCTGCTGGAAGGGCGGGGGGTGGGGGGTGGGGGGGTGGGGGGTGGGGAGAGTCTGTATTGTTGCTACTGCCACCCTGGCTCCACAAATCTCCATGTCTGCAAGAAGGGATTTCAAAAGCTCCCACTTCTGACATTCCTACACAGAGCTTTGTAGACAAACTGAATAATGGCAAAGAAGCCTGCAAATTATGCCTGGGAAAGGCTTAGTTTGGCTATTTGAAGAGCATCTGCTTGGGAGGAGGCTGCAGCCATATGTGAATTCTTCAGCTGTTTATAGCCCACACTGCCCCCTCACCAGAGATTTGCTACTCAGCCTTCAGCATGTACCAAAAAGCAAGCTGTGTCACATACTAGGAAAGCAGCGACTCTATCAGCTGTTCTCACAACCCAAACCAGCATTTTAAAAGCCTGTCATGGCAACGCTTCTTGAATAAGAAGCCATCCTGACCTGCTAGTCAGGAGGAGTCTCTGTGGGAAAGGGAAGCCACTAGAAGCAGTCTTGAATCTCAATTATAAAGGCTGCATATTACAGTTCACATCTAGCATAGCAGTGGCAGCTCCAAAGCAACTGCTCTGAATGAGCTGGGGCAGAAAAGCCTTAAGGAAAGTGGTGCAGCTCTTTCCATTCACACAAATCTAGCATTTCACCTATGACTGAGGCACTGAGGCATAGCAGCCCTCATGGGGAGACACGAGGACCAGAGACACACAGATATAAAACTAGAAACATATTTTGACAATTGTATTTTCTTCCTTTGGAGTTCCCTTGAAATCAACAAAATCCTTTAGCTCTAAAAGACTGAATGAGGGCTGGAGAGAACACTGCAGTATAAAACGCACTGGCTGCTCCTGCACAATGCCCAGGTTTGATTTCCAGCACCCACACAGCAGCTTATAACCATTTGTAACTCCAGATGCTGGGGATTCTGGCTTCTATGAACACTGCACACACACAGTGTACAGATATTCATGCAGGCAAAAAACCATACACATAAAAATAAAATAAATTCTTAAAAAATTTAAGAGATCAGAATGATGAGTTGGTGACAACTGCAATTCTTTTGTTAAAAACATAGGATATGTATAATATACTTCTTCTCTTGACCCTCAGCAAGCCTCCCTATGAAGAGATGTCTCCTACCAATGTGCCATGTCTTGCCTTCCAAAACCAGCTTTATGCATGTTAGCGAACATCTTTCTCATTCCATTTATGGTTCCAATGTAGAGGTGAGTATGGTGGTACATGCCTGTGACATCAGCACTGGAAGCAAGAGGACTCTGAATTTGAACCCTGTATCCAAACCAACCCAAATCAAACTGACCCAACACAAGCACTCTGCATCCATTATCCCACTCCTTGCTCTTTTCACTCAGTGTATACTAAAGGCAGCCACATGCTAGCATACTATACTTGAGAAGCCATATCTGACCTGCCAATTGCTTTAGTAATTATAATTATAAACACAGCCTATTTACTTTTTATGTGCAACCTACAGTTACTTTCATGCTAAAAGCAGAAGTGAGCAGTCAGACAGAGTGTATGGTCTGTAAAACCTAAAGTATTTACTCTCTTGCTTTCTTTTTAAAGAAGTTTGATGCCTCCTACCTAACATATGCCATAGTATTTATGTAGCTATTCCCTGTTCATAACTGTCCAAAGAGAAAAATGGATAGCTCCCTCCCCCTTTTTTGACAAGGTCTCATTCTGCAGCCAGGCTGGCCTAAAATTCTTCCTGCCTCTAACTCCTGAGTGCTGGAATTACAGACATGAACCATTAACCCTGGTCTTGAAAATGGATGTCCTTAAGAATAAAATTAAGGCCTGGTGGTGGTGATGATGTATGCTTTTATCCCCAGCATTTGTGAGGTAGAGGCAGTCAGATCTCTTTGAGTTCGAAGCCAGCCTTGTTGGTCTATAGAGCTAGTTGCAGGACACGCGGTCTACACAGAGAAATCCTGCCTCAAAAAACAAAGCAAACAACAAAATAATAAAAATTAAACTTATACTTGGGAAGTATTAAGGATGAGGAGGAAGCCAAGCTGCAAGAGGGAACTTCAGAGAGAGTAACCACCTCTTCAAAATGTTACTTCTTCTTTGTAGAGGAAGTAAGAAGGGAACCATGGGTTTTTGATAAGAGGAAATTCCCCTCTGCTCTATGGGAGCTATTCCTTGTGTTTGTGTTTTTCTAAGGTTAGGCAAGACTGTTTGGAGCATACTGTAACCAAATTAGGAAACAAGCTGGCTGATCTCTCTTAAGTGGTCATTACATGGTCAGGACGTACAGGCATGCAGAGACAATGATGGATGGGGAGGGAGTATCAGTCCCAGAAGGAAATGCTATTTGCTTGAGAAATCAAGCTTAGAAATTAGACTTATTCAGAATTAATACTTTTTCTTGTTGTGGCAGACCAAATAAAAGGGGAGGGGCACAAGCTCCCAAAAAGCTAGGTGTGGTGGTTACATACTTGTGATCCCAGCATTCCTGTGGAGGAGGAGCAGCAGTACAGCACACCAGTTTGAGACTAGCCTGGGATACATAACAAAATGGGAGAGGGGGTGGAGAGACGACATAGCAGAAGTTTCTAGAAGCTAACCATGTGGACCAGTGAAATGTGCTACCTATCCTCTTGTACATACATTCCCAGGGCAACAAAGGTCTTTGAGATAAGCCAGGAATATCACATTAATCAGCAAATCAATAGATCAAGAGTCATGAAAGAGCTGAAGATATAGCTAGTGGCAGAGCAGTTGCCTGGCATATGCAAAGCCTCAGGTTTTGGCTAGTGAGAAAAAGGAACCGAGAAAAGTCTTACTTTAAAGAAGGAAAGAAAAAAAGTTCTGTGAACTTTCTATTTTCAGGCTACCTATCCAACTGCTCTACTTGCCAGGGAGGTTTCAAGCTAGTCTTACAGCTTCAAAACAGGGTCTAGTTATGTTGACACTTCACTCCTACAAAGCTTGCTCTGCCACTTCTACTCAATGATTCTCTCTTTCAGGAATGACTTGTGATTAATTTCTGAATGGGAGCCAGTTGAATAGAGAACCTAGCCCAACCAGCACTATCTGAGTAATAATGTGCAACCTTGGAGAGCCTTGCTTTCCTCCCAAACTTCTGGATCAGCAAGATTCTTGGATGACCTTTATTTCTTTAAGAATGTGCTCCACTCAGTTCCAACTTCCACTATGAAACTGGCCAGAATGAAGGGAGATTTAAAGGACTGTAAATTTACAACTGTAGTTCTTTATAGAAAACCCTTACTAATGGCCCTTGTCTGGGGGCTGCCTGAAGCAACTTTTCCTTTGAGATACTTCTCCAGCCTTATGTCAGGATGCTATCCTAGTCCCTTGGCTAGGGAACACAGGGCAGAAACTCCACAGCCACTATCTTAAAAAGTATTCTATTAAAAATATCTATTTTATTAATTTTAGGGGCTTGAGATATGGCTCAGTGGTTAAGAACACTGACTACTCTTCCAGAGGACCGGGTTCAATTCTCAGCACCTACATGGCAGCTAACAACTGTCTGCAACTCTAAGATCCGACACCCTCACACAGACATACATGCAGGCAAATAAAATAAAAATAAATTGTCAGTATAAAGTATTTATTTTATTAGCTTTAATATGTTTGTGTGTGAGAACGGCAACCGTGGAGGCCAGAGGTTTCAGACCCCCCTGAAGCTGGAGTTACAGGTGTTTGTGAGCTGCCTGACCTGGTTGTTGGGAACTGATCTTAGGTTCTCACCAGAGCAGCAGGTGCTCTTAAGCACTAAGCCAACTAATGCTCCATCCTCATTCAAAGTATTATACTAGTGTCAAAATAGCTGTGTGTTTGCTTTCTCTTTTTTCTTTTTGAGACAGGGTTTCATGTAGCCTAGGCTGGCCCCAAATTCCTTATTGTCCTTGTCTCTGATCTCTTAAGTGCTGAGACTGCATTATGTACACTAAACTGGAATCAGTATTTACTTTACTTTTTAAAAGTACATCTATGTTGATTCTAACTTTTTTTTTTTTGGTTTTTTGAGACAGGGTTTCTCTGTGTAGTTTTGGTGCCTGTCCTGGATCTCACTCTGTAGACCAGGGTGGCCTCGAACTCACAGAGATCTGCCTGGCTCTGCTTCTCAAGTGCTGGGATTAAGGGTATGTCCCATTGCTGCCTGGCTCTATCAGTTTATTTATTATCACTGAGAAGATCCAGGTGTCCCCCCCCCCCCCCCCCCCCCCCCCCCCCCCCCCCCCGCCACCACCACCACTCGGCAGACCAGGGGGTTTTAACAGTTTACACTTTACAAAAATTACACTTTCCAAAAGACGTCGGGTGACTAATATAAATCTACCAATTATGATCATTTCTACTGGCTAAGAACGTTGAAGATATCTGTGGTACATGATCTCCCAGGTCTCTTTTAAAAACTAGACATCTCTAACTAAAAGTCACGAGAAACAAATGTCAACATTAAACATCTGGGCAGGCTCCACTGGACGAACAGAAAGGGAAATAAATGCCATATCCATTTTGTTCCCATGCTCAAGTCTTATTGCAGGCAGACTTCCACAGTCATGCTGGAGCCTGAACTAAGTAAGACCAGGACTAATCAGCACTCTTCTTGCCTGTCTCTGCTTTCTCCCCATGGTGCAGCAGGCACGGCAGCTATAGACAAATCTCATTGCCCTTTTATGGTAGAAAAATGAATTGCCTGACCAGTGCTGGGGCCCAGAGATGACAGAAGGGGAAAGCTGTCATTTGTTGTGGTTTTGGCAGCCACAGAATAGTGTTCTCCCTTCAGCCACCCTTGGCTATATGGCATAGACCAGACATTTTTTTTTTATAATTAAATGAGTTTATTTATTTATTTATTTTAATCAATCAATCAATCAATCAATCAATCAATTAATTTTTTTTTGTTGGAGCTGAGGATGGAACCCAGGGCCTTGTGCTTGCTAGGCAAGGCCCTACCACTGAGCTAAATCCCCAACCTAGACCAGGCATTTGCTAAGGAAGAAGACAGGCCTAGCCAACTGCTGGAGGCCTCTTTCCTTATCCTGCCTGTGAATGGACATGCCCTTTATGAAGAGTGGTGAGCCTTGGTTTTGTGGAAATGTTCTTTTTATAAAACAAGGCATGAAAAGGTCTTGTTTTGTGTGAAAGGTCTAAGCAGAGATGCCCCAGAAGTTAGAGTTCCAATCACTGGGCCCAAGTACCTTGTCACAAGCTAGTGGGACTGGGGTTGGGCAGTGAGGTAGCTTCACATGACAGAGGGAACCAAGGGTTCCCCATCTCTTGTGAAGCACAGAAAGCCAGGAAAACAGCCACCCGCTGCAGATAGGTCTACCCCAGGAAAGCACAGCAATGTCCCAGGCCCTTCTGCTGATAAAGCAGTAGTTTGCAACACAGGGCCTTAAATTGTTTGCATTTCTGTCAAGAGGCCCACAGAAAAAAAGCAGGCTTCCCAGCAGCTGCACATACACATTGCAAAAGGAGAATTAGGCAATTCTCTGTAGGCACATCAAGAGTTAGGGAAATTAAGCTTATCTGAGTGAGAGAAATTAAGCTTATCCAACATGCTTTCAGCTGGAAAACAAGCCTTTTAAAATGGGGGTGGGGAGCACACAACTGTGATACTTGTACAGTTTCTTTTACATTTAAAGTTCGAAAGGACAAAAAAAGAAAAAGAAAAAAAAAAAGGCAAGCTGGCTTGTAAAATTGTAGGGACACATGACCTGCCCAGGAATCTGCTCCAGGGACAACCACAGGAAGGAAGAACAATACTCCTGGGCATGCATGTGGGGTCTGTAACCCAGATGGCCCTGGGCTGGCTTGTCTGGCCCAAGGCCACTTCTCTTGGCACCTCTTGTTTCACCAGAATCCAAAGGACTGGTGCTTCTTCAGCCACTTCCATCTTAGCCTTCTTGGGAAAGAGATATGAAACTACTCAGAGCTTTGTTAATAGGCTTTAGGGTGAGATTAATCAAGGACTACAAGACTGTGTCTCCAGGCTGCCAGTAATGACCTACTGTGGTATGTTGACAAGGCTCCCTGAAGGTCTCTATCTACTCCTTCCTCTCAAAGTTAAAGGTTTACTCTCTAAAGCACACTGTGACACCTATAATATTTTCCTGGCATCTGCAAAACTAACTTTACCCTCCTTGCTCTACACTGTGATAGTCCATGATCTGGAGTCTATTTCTCTGCCTAATTCTACTTCCTTCTACTGTGGTCATACTTGTCTACTGGCTGACTCTGAATACAAACTGGCTCATGTGATCCTCTGGCCCCACAGGAAAATTCTGTCTCCACAGTCAGGTCAAAACCTAGCTCATACCAGTGGTTTACTCATCCAGTGCATCAAATCCTAGTGACCTTTCTTCCTAGGAGTCCCACTATCTCCCACTGCTGTCTAGATGAGATGGCCTATATTGTTCTTTCCACCACTGCTGTTACCACACTGTTCCCGTAACTGTGGTGCCCCATTGCCTCTGTGCAGGAGAGGCAAGGGAGGTGGGGTGGAGAGGGGCAGCACCTGCCACAATCTGGGTAAGAAGTAGCAAGGAGACCCTAGAAGAGAATACTGGTCTTGAGGACAAAGGGGAGACTTTCATGGGGTGAGAGAGCTTTGAGTTGAGAGGGCTATGTCAACCAGAGGTGCTTTTAGCCTGACAGTTAGAGGAGAGGAAGGCAAAAGGACAAGCTGTAGTCAAAGACAAGAAAAGAAAGAATGTGATATTTTATTCGCTCTGGGCTAGAATCTGGATCAGCTTCTCAGGCACAGAGAACTTTTGAAGCCAAAATGCTTTTCATATGAATCTCTGATTGGGGGGAAAAGTGCTTTTATGAGACTACTGGGATTTGATCTGAGAGACTCTTAGTCTGTTTCTTTTTGAAAAGCAAATGCCAATCCTAGGTTTCTAGAAACCATTGATTGACTTTGGGCTGGAAGGACACTAAAAAGTTTATCTGTCTCTCTTCTGGCCTTCAGGTAGAACAGCCTGTATTGTATGCAAGCTGCCCTGGAGATGGACCAGTCAGTCAGCTGTAGCCACACCAGTCTCCATAGTTAAGAAAGGGAGAAGGTGAAGGCCACACTGATGTAGGGTCTCAGGTTTCCCAGCAGCCTCTCTGCTGGCCACACTAAGACCCTTTGGGCTAGGATGAATTCTATGGGTATAGCTCTGATAGGTTCTGCTTGCCCCAACTTCCAGGTACTGGATCAAAGAACACAGACTCTCAAAAACTTGACACAGAACCCTCCTTCTTTCACGACAATGAGCCCTTTGCCCTCTCACAGGCAGTTACTGCCATTTTCCTGTTACATTACCAATTTTCTCATCTCAGAAAAGTGACCAACAGCCCTAGGCCAAGCCATTTGAGTAAGGTCTTTCCAGTTCCTGTGAGGGATGCACACTAATACTAGCAAAGAAAAACAGACAAGGGCACAGACATAGCTAAAATGAGAAGATACAGATTTGTTTACTTCGTGTTAAATTTAGTTGCTGTGGTGCTAGAACCTGAACCCAGGGGCTTGCACAAGGCTAGGCAAGTGCTCTACCACCGAGCTATACCTCCAACACTTAGTAATGTTTAATACTAATTATTTTTGATAAAAAAATGCAAAGGTTGATAATATAAAGAATCCCATACACCCAGCCACTAATGGCTACGAATGATTGACTCATGGCCAATTCTAGCTTATCTGCTCCCTTTATCTTCTTCCATCCTTTCCTGTATAACCATGAAACAAATTCCAGACTACTTGGTTCATTTACAAACAATTCAGTCTATCTCCAAAAGATAGATTGAAAACTAACACAATAAAACCATCCCAAGTATACACAAAGAGCAACTGGAAGCCCTAGGTTTGACTCCCACTGATAGCACTTGCTGCTGTGTGACTCCAAGCATAAGTTATCTCACACCCACTAGTGGAGAGCTCCATTAGACATGTCTCTGGACTCCAGCCTAAGGATGGTGTCAAGCTCCCAAGCCAAGAAGTCATGACTACATATACTGAGTTAGCAGAGGCACTGCTCACTAGCTGTGTTTTTTTTTACTCAGGGCTCCGACCTTAGTAAATCAGATTCTGTTTCTTTCCACCACCACTCTGAGTTACCAAGGTTACCGAGTCATCTCAGGGTTCAATTACCATGCAGTGCAGACACAGAGCACACAGAGTGAGATGTAGTTTCATCTTCCCCTGTTATGGGCAGTGAGGTTTTCCAGGCCAGGGTAGCGGGCCAGAAAGAGACTTTATTTATTTTTAAAGTGTGGTCTGTGGGAAGGTCATGGGGTTGTGTGGGTGCTAGTGAGTTAACAGTTGTTCCCATTCTCTTTCCTGTCTCTAGTTCAGGGAGGACCAACAGGTCAGAGGCCATGAAAGAATCCTGAATTCAGAGTAAATGCAAAATCTACAAAGAGCACCTATGGTCCCAGAGTTGCTCTCATTTTGCTCAGTAAATGCTCTCCCTCTCTTTGCTACCACTTCCCTCCCATGTCCTTTGCCTTGATACACATAGCCCTTCCAGGATTGAGGGGCTTCCTGCCTTTGGTATTGCCATAGCAACACTGTCTCTTCCACCTGGAAAAGCTAGATAGAAATCCTGCAGTGCTCTGTGCTGAGAATGCAAAGGAGGGGACCCCATTGCCCATGCTCTCTTTGGCACCCTCATCGCACATGCGCATTCTCTCTCACACACACACACAGCCCTCGCTCAAGGACATTACAACCAAATCACTAAAACAAATTAAAATGCTGACACCTGGTAATTCACAATTAGTGTGAAGATAAGATGGGATAAATCACTGTTTTATAAAGAGTTTGCCGATTATCAGTTCTTGAGAGATTTAAAAAAAAGACAAACACATTTTTCTTTCAGTTAAGCCATAAACAGAAAAATTCCATTAAATAACTTTACGCAAAACATAGTAAGTGACTAAACAAACTGGTGTTCTGTCTCTAGAACAAGCCTCTAGAAGTTTATGATTCTGGTAGATTATGCAAATGAGATGGGGCTGTGATGAGTCTAATAAGCAAAGCTAAACCAGTGGCCACAAAGCCACTCAAAGAGGAGCAGTTTCTATTTCAATAGAGCAAAAAGCCTGATAAAAATTCAGTCTTTTTCTGTAAGTAGCACAATGCAAAACCAAGAGGTGGCAGGTATGTTCTGCCTCAAGAACAGTAGACAATAGCAGCCCTGACTTGGAGGACCCCTAATGCAGGGCAGGGAAGTAGCCTGGACTCCAAGTAAGGGCCATGGTCTCCCATTAAGTAAAAAATGTGACCAACAAGTCACACAGACAAACACATCTTATCTTTACTTTTAACTAATTCTGAGTTCTCTAGCAAAGTGTGCTGTGAACTTTCCTTTTAGGCCCTTCCTATGCTGTCTGGGAGCATCATTCCCCGAAATTCCAATCTTTCTGGATACCAGTGGGAAACAAATGAGCAATGCGAGAGAGGAGGGAGACAACAGAGCTGTGTAAAGAAGTGCAAAAACAAAATGTGTAAAATGTAACAGTCCATAGGCAGTCTTCCTTAGGACAAAGCTGTCCCTGGGCAGTACTAGGCCCTTCTTGGAGCCTGGGCAGTGGATGGGGAGTTGGGAGGAGTCACATCTGCCCTTCATCTCCTTTCCTTTTTTCAGTGTTGGTGATTGAACCTGCAGGCTTACCTGTGCTGGGGAAGCATTTTATTCCTTAGTTATATCCCTAGCTCAGGAAGTTGTAGTCTTCCCCCATTAATTTTGGTAACACAGGCCTATAATCCTAGCACTTAGGAAGTTGAGGCAAGTTCAAGGCCCTTCTGGGCTATATAAAGAGCTGTTTCAGGGGCTAAGATAGCATTTAAAGTTAACGGACATGCTTACAAGATCATGCCAGGTCAAGAAGCCCATGAAGAACAGATGCATGATACTGTTCCTACAGAGAATTTAGGATTTGTTTTTATTTTATGCATATGAATATTTTGTCCACAGATATGTATATACACTGCATGTGTGCTTGGTGCCCATGGAGGCCAGAAGAGGGCACCAGATCACTGGAACTGGAATTAAGAACAGTTTTAAGGTACACTAGGAACTGAATTCAGGTCCTTTTCAAGAGCAGCAAGTGCTCTTAACTACTGAGCCATCTCTCCAGCTCTTGCTACAGAGAATTACAAGTGGAACGTGACAAAAACATTAGAACAAAACCAGTGCAACTCTGAAATCCCTGGCTACTGTGCTGGCTCTGGGGCATGTCTGATGGAAGGATGGCTCCCAGTGATGGCCCTTGGGACAGACCCTGGGCTTTCCTTTGGATTCTTAGCTCTATCACTATCCATCACCTTAAGCCAAGCTTCAGTGTCCATTTAGCATAGTCTCTGTGGTGACCAGCACTGAATCAAGAGCTCTGTTCCATCCACGATGGACATGCAGGGAGCACAGTATCACCACATCCTCAGAGACCTGAAGTTCTTCAGTGGGACCTCTCTGGAAACTGCAGGAAGGGCAGGCCACATTCATAACAAGGACTTCCTATTCTAACCCCTCCCTTTCTGACTCCAATTACGTAGTATGAAGTGAGTCCTCACCTACAGGCTTAGCAATCTTTCTGTCACCAAGACATTTGATTAATGTCAATGTAACTTCCTGATTAAAGGTTCTCTCTGATAGAGGGAACATGAAGACCAGGCTTCATCAGCTCTGGATAGCGTGAAGGCTTGGTTTGTCTAGGAGTCAGCACACTAACTAGATTCCCCCACTAAAGTGTGGTTAGTAAGTGCCAATGGCCTACTATCACAGCTGGAGCTGTCCTGGCAATGACAGCTGGGCAGATTAATTTACATTCTCTCCACACAGCCATTCAGCTACTGCAGGCAGCTGCAGACGCCTAGTTTTTAACAAACTGCTTTACTGCAGATGTGATTTTTGGTTATTTTCATAGACATAGTTAAGAGCACTGAAGACTAGTAGATGGGATGGGGGCTGACAACCTTAAAAAAAAAAAAGATAAGCAGGGAAAAGGGTTTGTAGGTGGAATGGACAAATAAACCAAACCCAAGTGATCTTGGGCAGAGACGGGTGGTTACACAACCTATTCACATTCTTGGTGTCCACTAAAAAATCCCAGATAAGATTTTCTTCATGTTTTTTTCATTCAACTCTTTATACTGTCTGTCTTTCCTTCCTTAGCAGGACTAGTGAATCTCTACCTCATGACCCTGGCCAATTTTCTAAGAATGTATACTGTGGAGCATATAGCAGAGCTGTAGCTCCAAGAAGGTAGAAAAAGACTCAACGGGAAATGTCTGAACCTAAGAAAAAATATTCCACAGAATATTTGAAACCATCTCAGAACCCGCCAAAACCTACCCTTCTTCCACTCCATACCAAACACACCCTTATCCATTGCTGAAAGCAGCATGGTGAACAATGCTTTGAGAGCATACCAGGGAACTGAAGGTCCAGACAAGCATTCCATCACATCTATGAAACTCAACCTATTTCACAGAACACAGTTTCAGTCTTCAGGGATGTGGGCATTAACCCTCTTTCAGATAACACCTCACTATAAATGCCTTATCCCAGAGTGACAGGTTCCTGGAAATCCAACTAGAGTGTAGGTTACTGGCAAACACCGAAATGAGAAAGCAGATGCCTTTGGTCTTACATGGGCCAAAATTAGCTTGTGGCTCATTTTTTACACATGCAAAATCCTTAAGGATTAACTGTCAGTTTAGCCATCCTGCTGGAGAGAAAGAATGTCACCTAGAGAATTAGGGCAAATACAGAGGAAAAGGCAGACGTCCTAACAGTACAGCCATCTCTGCAGCGAAGTTCTGAATATATGCAGTGGTTTGCTTCAGCACTAATCTGAAAGAATTTTGTCAATTCTGCTTACAAGACAGCTGTGCCCACACATCTACTTTGGAAATACCCAAAGGGGAGAGGGATCCTTCTTGTGGAGTACTAGTGCCATCTAGTGGTACCTTATTCTACAGCTCACACAAGACAGCCTTGGCATGGACACTTCTCTGCATTCATTATGGGCTTGGTTTTTATTTTATCCCCCATAGACCCCATCCACAAAGAACAAAAAAGGAACCTAGAACATGAGAGCCATTATTCATAGGTAAAGGTTAAATTCTGAAGCAGAAGATCCTGGAAGCTGTAACACCCTGTGCTGTATTCTCTTCACTGTCAGTACTGTAAACAAGATGAATAGGCAGAAGGATGCTCTGAGAACCACCCAACAACATTTGCACTGTAACCATCTCCCTACTGGGCTACTGTCCTTTCCAAAGCTGCATCAAACTCCAGACTCCAAACTCTTTCTCCAGCCTTGTCACTTCAAAAATGTACACTTGAGTACCCTTCTGCATGCCAGGAACTGGGGAATACAAACAGACTAGATACTTTAACATGTTCAAAGCAACATCAACTTGTTTTTTCTGCTGAAATCCTCTGAGACACCCCTACCATCATTTATGCAGTGGATCAAAGCAGAAGACTCATCTTCCTTGCTTTCAACCTGTAACTTATAACCCTAAACTAGGATCCTCTTCTCAAAACTCCCAGCCAGTTCTGGTCCTTGAGCTCTGAAGCTGGTGCTGGGACAAACTTGATCACCAGTAGCACCAGAGCCATTTCTTGATCATGGTGCACTTCTATCTTAGCAGGGGAACAGAAAGTGAACTACGTGCCTTGCCCTCTGCAAAAACTGTGACAAAACTTAAAATGACACCCATTATGAACTGTTCACTGTAAGAAAGTGTTGTATCATAAGATCTGGCTGGATTTAAACTATTCACTGCATAGAAATTCTTTAGTTCTCCTCTTCCTAGACCTGGCAATTACTATTCAAATTCCTGCTGCTTGCATCTGGTTGCTTTAAAAACTGCATGAGTGGAATCATGAAGTATCTGCCTATCTGGGAGTAGCTAATTTGATATCCTCAAAACATATCCATGTTGTATAGCAGAACAGGATTTCTTTCTCAAGGTAGACAGGATCTCATTATACTGACTGTGACAGTCATTCAATGGTTTCTGCTTCATGGTAATGATGGTTAATGCTTCAACAAACATGGGGTTTGTTTTCTGAGGCATCAAAGAGTGTGGGTTCCTTTCCATAGGCTGTCTTTCCACTCTGTTTCCTTTGAGGTGTAGAAATCTTTAGTTTGATGCTATCCACCTGTCTATTTTTACTTTTGCTGCTTTCTTTTTACTGTTATCTCCAGGAAATCATTACCAAGAGATTAGCAATGTTGGAAAGTTTCTCCTGTTTTGCTCTTAGAGTGTTAAGGTTTCAGATCATTAAGTTTAGATCTACAGTCCTGCTGGGGTGGTGGTGGTGGTGGTGGTGGTGGTGGTGGTGCACACCTTTAATCCCAGCTCTTGGGAGGCAGAGGCAGGCAGATTTTAGAGTTCAAGGCCAGCCTGGTCTACAGAGCAAGTTCCAGGACACACAGGGACACATAGAAAAAAACCTTGTCTTGGAAAACAAAACCAAAAAATTTGCAATCTAGTACCAGTGAGATGGCTCAGTAGAAAGAGGCACTCAGACACAGGCCTAACAGTCTGAGTTTTTTTTTTTTTTCTTTCTTTCAAAAAAAGATTTACGGGGGTTGGAGAGATGGCCCAGTGGTTAAGAGCACTGACTGCTTTTCCAGATGACCTGGTTCAATTTCTAGGACCCACATGCCAACTCACAACTGTCTGTAACTCCAGTTCCAGGGGACCCGGTACATATAAAATTAAATAAATAAAATGTTTCTTTTTATTTAAAATGTGAGTGTTTTGCCTCCACGTAGAACTCAGGAGAGGGCATCGGATTCCCTAGAACTGAAGTCAAGGATGGCCATCATATAGATGCTAGGAACCAAACCTGGGTCCTTTGAGAGAGCAGCAAGTGCTTGTAATAGCTGAGCCATCTCTTTAGCCCTAACATCCTCAGTTTGACCTGTATACATGCGCTGTAACATATGCACACCTGCAAGCACACATGCTAAAATAAAAAAATTTCAAGAAATATACAGGCCACTTCATGTTGATTTTTGTAAATGGTTTAAGGTTAAGAGCTGGATTCATTCTTTTGCATGGGTACACCCAATCTTTTCAGCACCATTTACTGAAGACTATCCCTTCCCCTTTGGTGTAGTAGCCAAACTTGTCAAAAACTAGTTGATCACAAATGCACAGATTTACTTCTGAGTTCTCTACTATGTTCTATTAGTCTACACATCTGTCCTCATGTTAATACTACAGTTTTAATTACTGTAGTTTTGTAACATGCTTTGAAATTGAAAAATGTGAGACAGCTTTGCTATTTCTCAAGATAGTACACGTGAGGCTCTAGGTTCCACCCCCAGCACTGCAAAAACCCAAAACTAAATCAAAACAAAAACCAAATCATCTGTGATTAGATAACATTCCCCCTTTCTGGTATGATTATCTGCCCCCCCCCCCCCTTAAATGTTTGAGCTAGGGCTTCTGGTGTCATGTTGAGAAGAAGTAGAAAGGACTGGTGTTACACATTGGCTATTGGATGCCTACCCCGCAAAGACTACATATTAAATTTTTGTGTTACTGGAAGTGGGAGATATTAGAGCATATGTGTACAGTTGATATCACAGAAACGACTGTGGAATTCTGTCTCTTCTAGATTCCTAGCTATGAGGTGACTGATTGCTTTTGTTCTGCCACAAGCTTCTTCCATGACATTCTGCCTTGCGCAAGGCCAAACACAACAGAAACACTTAAGAAGAAAGGAGAGTGGGGCAGATGCCAGCCTGTCGCCCAAGGAGCAACAAGATGCCAGTAAACAGGCATGGCCACTCGGCAACATATAGATTAATAGAAATGGGTTGAGTTAAGTTATAAGAGCTAGCTAACAAGAAGCCTGACCCATAGGCCATACAGTTTGTAAATAATATAGCCTCTGCTTTTGACTAAGCAGCTGCGGGATTTGGGTGGGAGAGATCTGTCCTGACCTCTGGGCTGGGCAGGACTGGAGAAACTTCCAGCTACAGTGGACAACTTACCTTGTTCTTGATCTCAGCCAAAAACAAAAACAGAACACACACACAACTTTCCATATATTTGAATTTTCCTGTATTCTTTCTGCTAGTGATTTCTAGTTTCACTCCACTGTGGTTAGAACAGATACCATTCTATCCTGGAGAAAGCATCATGTGTGCTTACAAAGAGTTCTTTTGCTGTTAAGAGGCAGAATGTTCTGCTGTATTTATCTGTTAGGTCCACTTGGTCTATAATGTCACTGAAGTTTGCTGCTTTTTCAGTCTTCTATTGGGCTGCTCTATCTGTCATAGATCTTCTACTGTTTGTGTATTACAATCCATTACTTCTTTCAGTTCTATTAATGTCTGCTTTACATGTCTGGATACATTAACAATGGGTGCATATAGTCAGTCAGTCATCTCTTGATATCTATAGGTGACTGGATCCATGCTTCCTGTGTGGTCTGAATGACAATATTGCTCCAATGGCTCAGGCATTTGAACACTTGGTTCCCGCAGTGGTGTTGCTTGGGGGAGGTTAGGAGGTGCAGCCTTGCTGGAGGAAGTACATTACTGGGGGTGGCTTTGAGATCATATAGGCTTACCCTATACTCCTAGTCTGATCTTTCTGCTTCATGCTTGCTGTTAAAGATGTGATCTGTCAGTTTCCTGCTTTTGCCACCATACCTCCTTGCCATTATGGAATTTTGTCACTCTAAAACCGTAAGCCCAAATAAACTCTTCCTTCTATAAGGTACCTTGGTGTTTTATCATAGCAATGGAAAAGTAATTAATAACCCCCTTGAATACCCAAATCTGCTGACACTCTAGTCCCTTATAGAAATTGCAACAGTATTTGCATAACCCATGCACATCCTCCCATACACTTGAAACAGCCTCTTCTATGTGACTATTATACAATACCATTTAGGGAAGAATGACAAAAGGTCTACACATGTTTAAAGCAGAAACCATTTTCCCCTCAGGTATTTTTATCTGTGGTTGGCTGAATCCATGGCTACAGATTCCATGGATACGCAGGCTGATCATGTATTTATAACTGTTTTATCTTCCTGGAGTGCTGACCCTTTTTATCACAATATCATTTCCTTTTTTTTTTTTCACTTGACAGTTTTTAAGTCTCTTTTGTAGAAGTATGGCCAACCTGCTCTCTTGGTTATCATTTCTATTTAATACCTTTCCTTTTACCTTCAGCCAGCATGTATTCACAAACCCAGTACAGGCTTTTGTAGATAGCATACCCCAGAGCCTGATTTAAAACCTTCCTAGTTACCCTGCATGTCTTTAGTTCAAGAATTTATTCCATGCTGCACTTAAAGTATCACCAGTAAAGGGGAACTTTACTGCCACTTCTTCTTTTCTTTTTTTTTTTTCCTCTGAGACAGGGTTTCTCTGTCTGTAGACCAGGCCGGTCTCGAACTCAAAGAGATACGCCTGGCTCTGCCTCCTGGCTCCTGCCACTGTTTTTTGTTGCGTAGCTTTTTTGGTCCCTTGTTTCCTGCATTCCTTTATGCTTGGATTTTTTTTTTATACCAACATCTCTTTTTTCTCCGTTTTCTTTTGCATATTATCTACAGCAGTCTTCTCTGAGCATAATCTTTTAGGCTGATAATAACTTTAACTGTATACATTCTACTTTCTTACATCCACCCACTGTCGACTGACTTCACAAATTACAATGTTTTGTTGTTATGAATCCATTAGTACTTTTGAAGTTTTTATGTTTTTTGTCTTTCAAACCCTACACTATTTACATATAACCACATTACAGAATTCTTTATGTCCACACAAATTCCCCCTAACATACAATGAAGTTTTATATCAATAAGCCCACTGTGAGCTGAAAATGTATTTGATACACCTAACCTCCAAAACACCAAAGCTTAGCAACACAGTACAATATAGAATGCCTATTGTTTACTTGTGGATTTGTGGCTGACTAGTAATTGTAGCTTGATGTTGCTGCTCAGCATCATATTAGAAGAGTATTATCATCATATATTACTAGCCTGACAAAAGATCAAAATTCAAAGTACAGTCTTTTAGGCTCAACAGATGGCTCTGTGGGTTTAAGTGTTAACTTCTAAGTCTGATGACTTGAGTTTGATTCCTGGGTTCCATATAATATAAAGAGAGAATCCATTCCCACAAGCTGCCCCCTGACTTCCATGTGTGCATACAGAAACACAATAGACCCATGTGCACACACAAACAAATGCAATTTTAATAATTAAAAGAAAAAGATATGGTTACTTAAAAATAGACTAAAATTTTATATGCATTTGGGTTGCTATTTAGTCTTTGTTCCCAAATACCGGGATTACAGGAACACATCTGGTTTCTCCTTCCCCTTCTTTTTTGTATATGTGTGTGCATATTCATGTATGTGTAAAAGTATACATACAGATGTCAGGCCAAACTGGGGTGTTGTTCCTCAGGAGCCATTTACCTTGGTTTTAAAGAAAGGGTCTCTTGCTGGGACTTGTACTCACTGATGAGAGTCAATTTCTGCCTCCCAGTGCTGACATTGTAGTGTGAGGCACCATACCTGGAAGTGAACGCAGGACCTCATACTAATGTAGCAAGTACTTTACTGGTTGTGCTATCTTCCCAAGCCTTGCTTTTTTCTTCATTTTTAAAATTTTTTATTGATTTTTATTTTTTTAAAGATAGTGTCTCACTAGGTAGCCTTAGGTGGTCTGGAACTTGCTATGTAGAACAGGCTAGCCTGAAACTCATATTAATCCTCCTGCCTCTGACTCCCGAGTACTGGAATTAAGGGTGTGTGGTCCTTTTCGGTTTCTTTCAGCACTTTAAGCTACCAGACTTCCTTGTTTGCAAGGTTTCTGCTGAAAATATCCACTGAATTTTATAGATGTTTCACATAAGAAAAAAAACGGGGGTTCTTACAGTGTAGCCCCTGGCTGAACAGGAACTATGTAGATCAGACTGGCCTTTAACTCACAGAGATCTATCTGTTTGCCTCTGCTTCCTGAGTGCTGGGATCAAAGATACAGACCACCATATTTTGTTTGTTCTTTCTTTCTCCCTTTTTTAAATGTGTATGAATAGTTTGCCTGCATTTATGTCTGTGCACTGTGTGTGTATCTGGTGCTTAAAGAGTTTAGAAGGGCATTGGATTACCTAGTATTGGAGTTACAAATAGTTGTGAGCTGCCATGTAGGTGCTGGGAACTGAACACCTTCCCAGTAAATGTTCTTAATTGCTGAGCCCTCTCTCCAGGCTCATTTTTTAAATATTTGTATTTACTTTGTGTATGTATGTGGGCACATGTGCCACAGCATCATGTGCACAGAGATCAGAGGACAACTTGCTGTATGCTTCTTACCAGCCAAGAAGGTCTTCCCGATGCTTTGCCTCTCCCTCACTCAGGATGCAATGCCTGCTCTGACCCAGCTCATGACACCAGCCAACGTCCAGGCTGATGCTACTTCTTGGCTAGAACATTCCTTCACCCTTCACTTACTTTAGTTATGTTTTTATTTCTCTGTCTTAGCTCAGGCATCACCTGCTCATGCTCCAGTGCCTGACACACCAGACACCCACAGAAACATCTTACTGTGCTTTCCTATTCCAAGAGGCCAGCACTGTACAGCAACAGCCTGAAGTAGGAACAACTTACAAAATGGCTATATCAACTTCAAGAATGCATACAGGTTTCACACAGAAATATTAATATTAAAACAATGAAGTAAAGTTTTAGTTTATTAGTATCTTTTTCCTTTTCCAACCTTTACCTTAGAGTTTTTTCACTATTCCCAAAGCAAGGCAATACTCAACTCTGATCATGTAGTTTTCTAACATGGCCAAAAACACATCTGTCTAGATGGAAGGCAATGTCTATTAGAACTCCTAAGTAGTTTATAAATAGTTGGTAAATTTTAAGACATTCTTAGAGTAGAAGTCTTATTAAAGGACTTTCAGCAGTGAGGTGACTACACAGCTCTGGCCTCTCCTGAAATGACTGATTATTATGAGAGAAGAATCAAGTGAAACTACCAGATATGACATATGCTAACACGGTGCTTAGTTCTTCAATCAAGTAAGTGTCACTTGGACTTTGAAAGTGGCAGGAAGTATATGTGTGTATGTGCTGCATTTGAGCATAGACCAGGGAAAAGAGCAAGCAAGAAATATGACACAGCAGAAGAAAATTAAAACCCTTCACATTTTGTATCAGAGTACCTGTCTTTATAAAATGACATAGAAATGAGATCTTGAGCTTTGGAAATGGAATCCCAAAAGCAATCTCATCTCTAACCATGCTAACTATCATACAAAGCACTGATCATCACCTGCTTCATGAAAAGGAACAGGCAAACTGATCTCATGCATCAGTATGCAGATAGAACATAAACTATACAGGTCATCAAATAGTGCAAAGTACCAAAATTCAAGCAATATGTTAGAAAAAAACTGTCTCCCTTACCTTTCGGCAGCGAGGATTCGGGCAGCTGAACCTCTTCACATCAGTGTCTAACAGAGCAGGGAAGCTACATGAGGGGCACCTGGAATAAATAAATAGGTAGGGTAGCATCACTCAAGATGGTTAAAGTAGGCTTTGTGAGACTGTGCTACTAAGATGGACTGTTAAGCAAGGCAGACAGTGCATTGTACTCCTTAGTTTTCATTATAACCTAGACTGAGCTTCTTCCTTTACTTGCACTTACCAGGGAATATAGGCACCTTCCCAGTGTCCGAATTTACTGTCAACCACATACCTCAAGCTTTCAAGGATTCCTTGTAACCATTACTTTTCTTCCTATCCAGGGAACAATGATTCAACTACAGGTTAGATTAGGTAGTAAGTAAGAAACATAAAGAGTCCATTGATAGATGTTTTCATTATAAAGCTTAATTAATTTCATTTCTCAGCAAGAAGTACCAGAAAACAGACAAGGCAGCTATGCCACAGATCTTCTTGCCTGATCAAATGCTCAAGCAGACTCTACTTTGAGAAATCAGTTGACTTTCAGAACTCACCGGACAAGTTCATCAGCATATGCTGCAACGACTTCTTCTTCAGCTTTCCGTTCATAATATTTGTACAGAATGGTCTGAGGGAGCACCTTTTCCAGTTCACTGGTTGGGAAGGAACATGTGCAGCTGCCTTCCATGCAGCTGAGTTCTGACTAGAATAAAGTAAGCAGGCAAGAAAAAGTTAACTAAGGATTCAGAATAACAAAAAGCTAAGGAAGTCAAACCCATCTTTCAAGGGAAGGGGCAGTGGCAAGAACAGATATGGGGATAGCAAAACCAGGAAGCATTAGGTAAGAGCATAAATGCCTTTCTCGATCCAGCAGCCCAAGTTACAATCTATAAAGATGGAACACCAATAGTTAAGGTGACATGGTTCAGTTGGCTAGAGGAGGCTGGTTACAGTGTCTGAAGTAGCTGCTTCCCTTGTAGGATCTATAAAGCTGGAAAACCTCTTGGAATAGGAGGGGAGAGGTGATAACTAGGTAAGAAGTGGGGAGGAAGTGGTTTGGGCTTCTATTCTGACTTTCTCTGGATGGAAATTAACAGAGACAGTAGAGTTCAAGTGTGGCCCTCATGAAGACCTGAAGCAAAATCTGCACATGGAATCACAATGTCTCCAACTCCTTCGTCCCACTCAGTTCTAGGACGCTGGGATGGGGGCAATTTCATAGAATATGCCTTAAGCTGTCATTGGAGGATCACAGCATGAAACACTATGTAGGCACTCAAAGTCACCACTCAGCCTATACACCTGTAGCTCAGATAGCTTCCAAAGAGATCTTAAGAAAGGAAAAATGTCAGACATCTGAGGAACCCTAACAGAAGAAAGGTGGACACCAAAGTGAACACATGGAAATGATCTCACTTAATGTTCCCAACAGTCTCCTAAGCATCTCCCTTTTCCAGGGGAAGAAGCTAAGGCATAACAATTCACTACGTTTTCTGCTTATGTCTTTTCTAGTGCAGGAGCTCACATGGCAGCCCTCTTTGGTCTCTTCCAAATTGTGTCAGGGTGACACTATTGTAACCTATAAATCTTCTCATTTTCAATCATGGTTTCCATGGCCTCTATTACTTCCTCAGTGACTAGAACAATAAGGTTAAAGTTTTTGACCTTTTGTCCTTGGCTCCAGAACAGCTTCAAAACAGCTTCTGAGTGATAAAGTCAAGAGATGATCATTTGTTATAATGTTGGGTACTTTCAGCCTGAGAAAGCAATCTCTCTGACCCTTGCTTGCCTTTTTTCAACTGCTCCTTTTTCCTCTCTGAGGCAGGCCACAGAAACTAGAATTTATCTTCAAGGCCAGTCCAAAAAACTATATACGCAACAACTTTGTCTTTTTGTATTGGAGCTGGCCATAAAGCAATTCTCTGACCTTGTTATGTGATAGCATACTGTAAGACCCTTAATTTCAGATGGTGGTCATACTCCACACCTACAGGAACACTACAGAAAGCCCAGGAAGAATCTGAACAGACAGCCTTGTTGAGTTTCTCTAGTCTATCAAACTCTTGTCTAATGCCATTTCCACAAGTTGTCCATACTTCCATCTTATCTATATAATTAAATCTCCATACAAATTTAAAGGACAGGGTCTGGAGAACATCTGGACGTTAAACACTGGAGGCTTACAGGAAGGGCAGCAAAACTCCAACCCCTTGCTGGGATGGTGGTGGATCCTAACTCTTTAGAAACAGAGCTCTATCTAGGGACCTTGCTCTATCTCCTGATCAGTCTGCTGATCTGGAGCTTTACAACAACCTTTGTAATAAATCTTAAGTATAAGCATTTCTCTGAGTTCTGAGAACTTTAAAGAGTCAACTAAGCCTAATGATCAAGTCATGAAAATCCCAGTTTGTAGTTCAAGAGAAAGACCTTCCATAGGCCTTCAACCTGTAGAATCTGACACTCTCCAGGCAGGTGGTGTCAAACTGAATTGACTTAAGGTATGTGAAATGGTGACAACTGCAGAACCGAATGCCTGGCTTGCTAGTAGGAAGAGATCGACATGTTCAGGGGCCATGGGAGTAGCCAGTGCTTTGAGCAATCAGTGAGAGGGCTTGAGGCTGAGGCTTTTCCTCCTAACCCAGAGAGTGTTTCTCAGTATTTTTTGATCTTTTAGTTAGGATCTTGATTTTAAATGGTGTTATTCAGTAATTATTTGTCAATTCAGATTTGTCTCAGGATTAGACTAAAATCACATACTCATAGCAATTTTTCATAGGAATGAACCATAGGATGTTGGTATGTCATATGACTGGTGATACTAAAGGCCATTTAATAGGTTATGTTTGCTGGGCGGTGGTGGTGCACGCCTTTAATCCCAGCACTCGGGAGGCGGAGGCGGAGGCGGAGGCGGAGGCGGAGGCAGATCGATCTCTGAGTTTGAGGCCATCCTGGTCTACAGAGCGAGTTCCAGGACAGGCTCCAAAGCTACATAGGTAAAACCCTTTTGTTGAAGACACCAACATTTGCCTGAGGACCTGGGAGGAAGGAATCTAGCTGGAACTGACCTGGAAACCTCATCCTTAAAGACTAGAGCTCATAGTATCTGGGGGAGCTACACAAGATGCAAAGGGAGAAAAACAATCAATAGTCCTACCCAGGTGTAATGCCTATGAACCACAATAATGACAAAAAAAGTTATTCTCAAAGGTGCAACAGAGGCATTTGTATCCTAGGAGTAAACAACAGCCATCTAATTGGACTTAGGGCTAGTTCAATAGGAGGGAATTCAGGCTGATACTGTAAATCTACTACCCATGGCTAGTAAGGCCATTGAGGAAAGCCTTCACTGAACCAGTATAAATTCAAATTACATTCTAAATACTTATTCTTATACCATAAGTGCAGCTCTAATTTTCCATCAAGAAAGCTTTTTGTGCCGGGCAGTGGTGGCACACGCCTTTAATCCCAGCACTCGGGAGGCAGAAGCAGGTGGATCTTTGTGAGTTCAAGGCCAGCCTGGTCTACAGAGCGAGATCCAGGAAAGGCGCAAAGCTACACAGAGAAACCCTGTCTTGAAAAAAACCAAAAAACAACAACAAAAAAGAAAGCTTTTTGCAGCAGACATGATATAGCTGGTCAAAATACAGAGAACAACTGACCCTAGGATACCCAGCCCCAACTGATACATCTGTAACACAACTCCATCTAAGATCAAAGGAACATCACAGAAGGGGTGGAAAGTTTCTAAGAGACAGAGGACCAGGATGTGGGCTACAAGATAGCATCTTCTGTATTTGACAGGGAGACTGTACCCACGAAATCACCACATATCAACACGGATGGGAGAAATCTTAAAAGGTCCCACCCTGAAATGAAAAGGTTCAGGTGATTAATGACTGCTGATGGAGGAAGAATCAGTCTTCTCTAGGGATGAATCCCCTAAACACACATATATAATACTAAAATAACTCAGCAGGTTATAGGTTTATTCTCTTTGTCTCTCTCATATTAAAGAATAAGAGGTTGCACAGGTGGTAGTGGCGCATGCCTTTAATCCCAGTGCTCAGGAGAGAGAGGCAGGTGGATCTCTAGTAGTTCAAGGCCAGCCTAGTCTACACAGTGAGTTACAGGACAGTCAGGGCTACAAAGAAAAAAACAGTCTTGTGGGTGGAGGGGGGAATAAGAGCCCCCAAATGTGAGGATGATAGGCACAGGAGACATTGGATGGACTAGGGTGTTATGTGTGTGATGTAAATATAGTACATGCATATATGATAATCTTTAAAAATAAAAGGCCACATTCTGGATCATGGTTTTAGTTTCTTTTCTTTCTTCTTCTCTTTACCCTCTCCCTTTTCTCCTTACTCTGTCAGTACTAGGGATGAAACTCAGGGCCTTACACACTCTACTGCTAAGCTATAACCCCAGTCCTTTTCCTATTTTTTTTTTTTTTCCAAACTTTTGAGACAGGGTCTCAAACTAACTTGTTCAGGGTAGGTTTGAACTTGTGATCCTTCTGCCTCAGCCTTCCATGTAGCTGGGATTACAGACCTGAGGCACCTGGCTCACTATTACTTTGCTATGGTTGCTCGAAGAGATAAAACAATACATAGCTCCTCTTTTTTTTGGGGGGGGGTTTGAGACAGGGTTTCTCTGTAGCTTTGGAGCTTGTCCTGGAACTCACTCTGTAGACCAGGCTGGTCTCAAACTCACAGAGACCCGCCTGGCTCTGCCTCCCGAGTGCTGGAATTAAAGGTGTGCGCCCTCACTGCCCAGTTGAACTCAGTTTCTAATGTTTGCTAGCAAGCACTCTTTTTTATATATATAATTTATTTTATGTGCATTGGTGTCAGGATGTCAGGTCCCCTGGAACTGGAGTTACAAACAGTTGTGAGGTGCTGTGTGGGTGCTGGGTATTGAACCTGTGTCCTATTGGAAGAACATCCAGTGCTTTTAACCACTGAGCCATCTCTCCAGTCCACTAGCAAGCACTACTACCAGAGTGTTGGGATTAAAGCCGTGCGCCACCACCGCCCAGCTTACATAACTCTTCTTAATACTGTTTTGTTGGTGTTCAGTGAAATAAACTTTGGACTGAGAAATATGATCTTATACTTACGACTTTTTAAACAAACTATAAAATCTTTAAAGTATGTGAAATTATATTAATGCACTTTCTTTCATATGCTCAAATAAACTCAAAATTTATCTAACACCCTTTTAATCTAACTGTGACCAGGAAAGTGAGTGCTGAAGCAGGGGCCCTGTGGAGCTAGACATAGGACATGAAGGAAACCTATTTTACTCAGAACCAACATGACACAAATCAGGTCATGCACATTATCACCCATCATTAGAATTTTGCTCCCCACACAAGAAGTGCACTTGTTTATAAGCATAGTCATTTTTCATATTTATGTGCATAACACACTTCTTACCTTTCCAGACCCGAACACTGCCTCTTGGGCATATCTGATGAGACATTCTTTACAAAACAAGTGAGCATCGGCGCACTGTGTCAGTTCCTCAAATGGAAACTCCCCATAGCAGCAGCGACACTCAATCAGTTGTCCATCCTGCAAGTCAAAGAAGATACATGTAAACTCCCCTGTACCCCATTCAAGAACTGAGGCCTCATCTACAGCCCTACATACTTCCATGCACCAGACACACAATGAGGTCAAAACTGACTCCTGGGAGACACCAAATAACAACAAACTTTTTTTGCTATCTAAACCTAGATCAGAAGCTGGATATCGTAACAATGTATGTGTAATGACAATACTTAGGATACTGAGAAACTCGAGTTTTGAGGCCAACCAGGGTCTTTTTACAGTCCAAGTCTTTTATTTCTTTTTGTATATTAGACCATGAATTTGTATGAAATTGGCTCCAGCAGTTCAGGCTCCTTCCTGTTAGTCCTCACAAAGTGTGTGTCTCTGGGTGGAGCAAGCTGGCACTTCAGTTGAACCCAGGTGCCCTTCTCTTTGGCTTTCTTTTTCTTTTGGTCGTTTTCCTTCACCCACTTCAGGAAGCTATCTCGGCTCTTGGAGTGCTTGATGTGCTCAATACGCACATTATTTCTCTTGGCAAGAATCTTGCCCTGGACTTGCTTGTTTACAATGATGCCCATGGCATGCTGGGTAAACTCTTCTGGTTTTGCCATGGTAACACTTATAAGGCATTCCTTTTTGAACAGTGTCCTTTCCCTTGATGTCTACAATATCACCCTTCTTGTAGATTAAGTGGCCAAAGGAACAACTCCATGTTTCCTCAAAAAACATATAGCAAGTGCCCCTCCTCTTTCCCTTTCTGTTTGTAATTTTGGCGAGTTACTGAAAGATGGCTGCTGTGGCCATGAGCCCAAGAAGCTTTCTAAAGCTGGATTTGTTCCTCTTGTTAAAGACAGACAGGAGTGTGAAGACACCATAAGCCAGCCCTTGCTTATGGTTAAGAGACTGAGGAAAACAAAATCGCATGCAATGTCAGTGCTCACCGAGGAGACAGATCCAGTCAGCAGCCTGCTTTCAGCCATGCTCGGAAAAAGTCACTAAGCCAGTTGTCAGATATGGCACAGAAACCCCTGGCCCAAGGCTACACATAGGGAATCTGAGTGTAGGAATGCAGAACAGTCCCTTCTGGTAACTGCCTAGTGAATTTCTGGTCATGCTTTTTAAGAACGTTATCTATCTCCCCTTTCAGTTCTGTTTTGGTCTTGTATGAAGATAACCTCTTCTAGATGATGTTAACACTTGAGTGAACTGCAAACTGACAAGTCAATAGGTTACATAGTAAAAGTTTGCTTTCAAAAGCCCAATGAGTATACCCAGAATAAATGAACTTGGTAAGATTTCAAAATACCTTTTGATATTGTTCTTCATTCATCTGCAGGGCAAGCAAAAAGTCTTCATGCTGAAGAACAAAAGAATCAAACATTCAGATACAAATGTAGAAAGACCATAAGCCATTAGCATGGATTTCAATTAATGTACATTATTAACAGTTAACATGGTTTAATAGTTGAAAAAGCTACCAAAGGATAATCTGCAGAGTAAATAAGGGAACAGACTAACACAAAACATACTGGAATAGCAAAGAACAACATAAGCAAACAAGAAGCTAAATGGACCAAAACCAAGTCTGATAACACAATTTGCTGATGAAGTTGAGAAGCCATCAGCACTCATATTGCTGCTGAAGATGTAAAATGGCTGTCTATGAAGGAGGCATGTGGTATGAACTCAACAGTGAAAAAAATCTTTTTGTTTTTTGAGATAGAATCTCTCTATTTGGTCTTGGCCTTGTTGACCCAAAACTCACTATGTAAACCAGGCTGGACTCAAACTCATAAAGATCAGCCTGCCTCCCTCCCCCACCTTTAGTGCTGGGATTAAAGGCATGAACCACCATGACTGGCCAAAACTTTTATTCTGAGACAGAGGCTCACTATATAGCCCTGGCTGGCTTAGAACTTGCTATGTAAATCGAACTCATGGAGATATGCCTGCCCTTGCCTCTCAAGTGCTGGGATTAAAGTTGTGTGCCACTTTGTTTATTTAGCTATCAAAGTCATGTTCAGAAATCTCTGTCCCCAAGATGCCCTAAAGCATACCTCTGAACTGATGTATGTACAAACTTATTTACAAATAGCAAAACCCTGTAAACAAGCCTGAACCTTAATCAGACAATGTTATAGCAGGTAGTTTTAAAAAGCAAAGAGGAAGACCTTTGTGGATGACTGTTACATGGTTGCTAGTATGCACTAAGTGAAACAGCAGAAGCTGAAGAGTATTTCCCTGAGAAATGTCTTGATAATGCTATACATGTGTCAGAGGACAACTTTGTGTTGTTCTCTCCATACACCTTCACATGGGAAGTCAAACTCAGGCTTTGATCAGCAAGTGTCTTTACTCACTGGGCCATCTTGCTAGCCTTATTTCCTTTTTAAAAATAATTTATTTCAGAGGAGGGAGGGGAAACTGTGGTTGGTATGTAAAATAAAAAATTTTTAATTAAAAAAACCAGTAAGACAGAAAAAAATTATTTCAGTCTATCTTTTGGATAAGAAAGAGAAATAAATAAAATACCCATACATATTTGCTTTTACTTAAAGTAAAGATACAGAAGAAGTGAGAGAAGAATTGGGCTCTCTGGACATTTCTTGACTTAAACTGAAGGGTAAAAGAATATCCCCTCACTTCAAAAAAGGCCATTTCCCTAGAAGTCAAATATAAATAACAGGCACAAATAAACCAGCTCTCTTGGTTCCTGGACCCTGGACGCTGGAGGTAGACTGAGCAGAGTTTTCCAGAGAACACCGCCGGACTGCGCTACACCTTTCCCAGACCCTGTTACCTGTCCCTTCACTTGTGAGTTACCCCACAAAATAAACCTCCCTTTTAACTATATGGAGTGGCCTTAATAATTTCACCAATATAACTGTTCATGTTAATGGCATAACCAGACTTGTTTCTAGCAACTTTATGGTTTTCATTTGTGTTTTTCTTTTGTAGCAGTCTTGCTATGGTGCTCAGGCTGGCCCTGAGCTTCTGGGGTAAAAATAATTCCCCTGACTCAGCCTCCCATCTGGGGCTGTAGGTGTGTACCACTGGGATCAAGTGATTCTAAAAATCTTCAAATGTGGTAGGAATCATGTTAAGTCATTAAGAGTCAAGATTTTCCTTGGCGCGCGCGCACGCACACACACACACACACACACACACACACACACACACACACACACACACACACACACAAAAACATAAAACGAAGGCCATAATAAAACCTGTACATTGAATTCTAATCAGAAATCTCAGCATGAAATTCCCAATAAAGAAAGTAAAGCACTTTGGAGAAAATTTCAGGTCTAGGCCTGTGCTGGATAGTTTTATGTCAACTTGACACAGGCTAAAGTCATTTGAGAGGAGGTGACCTCAATTGAGAAAATGCTTCCATATGATCTGGCTGTAGGCAAGCCTGAGGGTATTTTCTTAATTAGTGATTAGATGAAGGGCCCAACCCATTGTGGGTGGTGCCATCCCTAGGCTGGTGGCCCCTGGGTTCTATAAGAAAAGAGGATGAGCAAGCAATGATGAGCAAGCCAGTAAGTGGCACCCTTCCATGGCCTGTGTATCAACTCCAGCCTGCAGGTTTTTTCCCTATTTGAATTCCTGTCTTGACTTCCTTAGATGATACATTAATATAAACCAATAAACCCCTTCTTCTCCTTCTCCATGGTATTTCATCACAGCAATAGAAACCCTAACTAAAGCAAGGCCAGGGAGACCAGAGCAAGGATGTGGTCAGAGACTACCATGTCAGGACAAAGGGGCTGCCATGGGCCAGAGGATAACTTGGATATAAGGTTAAAAATGACTACAAGTAACAGAGAATCCATTAATTCTCTAAATCATTTTCGGATGAGCTCTGTGGTGATTTTTATGTGTATGAGGTGTTTTTCCTACAAGCATGTCTGTGTACTATGTGTGTGCCTAGTGCCCACAGAGGGCCAGAGGAAGGCATCAGATCCCCTGGGAATGGAGTTACAGATAGTTGGAGCTACCATGTGGGTGCTGGGAATTAAGTCTAAGTCCTTTGTGAGAGCAGCCAGTGCTCTTAATCTCTGAATTATCTCTGCAACCCTCCATGGTGGTATTAATAAATGTGACTCTGTGGTGGATGGATCAAGATGAAAACTTTCTTCAAATTCTAATGTTTGCTTGAGATGTAGAATTTTTATCCATATATACAAACTATCACTTCATTTTGAGACAGTGTCTACCCAAATACTAACATTGATTAATCAATAATTTTCCAGTTGTTTTCTTTAAAGTAAAAATGGCATTCTGTGAGTGGTAGAGAAATAATAAGGGGGGGTGGGGGGAGAAAGAATGCTGATTCAGCTATTTTTAACTCAGCTGACAAGGGCCTCTCCTCAGGATCAGTTCTTATGTCCAGATGCTGCCATCATTTCTTCTTCTTTTTTTGGTTTTTCAAGATAGGGTTTCTTTGTATAACAGCCCTGGCTTTCCTGAAAATCTCTCAGAAGACCAGGCTGGCCTTGAACTCACAGAGATACACCTGCCTCTGCCTCCTGAGTGCTGGAACTGAAGGCATGAGCCACCATGCCTGGTGCATTTTTCACTTTTTTGTTGCATAGAATTACTTCAAAATTTAAAGAAAAAACAAAACAAAACAAAACAAACACTAACTTTTACTGCTTTACCAAAGATATGCCCATGTGAAAGCAGTTTTTCTTTTTACTTTTTCTTGGAGACAGGATCTTAGTATATAGCTCAGGATGGCCTTGTACTTGTGATCCCCTGCCTTAGTCTCCCATGTGCTAGGACTGCAGGTGTAAGCCCCACACCCGACTAATATTGGCATATTCAATTATTTTCTCAGTGGTCTGGGAACCAAACATAGGACCACCTCACACATGCTAAGTCAAATGCTCTCCCATTCAGCCACATCCTTGGCTCTCTCTCACTAAGTTATCTAGGGTAGACTTGAACTTTTATTAATCCTTTGGCCTCAGTCTCCAGGGTAGCTGGGATTACATCACCACACATAGATAAGACTGGCATCTTAAAACATGAGTGCAGGGAGACTGCTAAGTCACCACTGCTTTTTTTCTATTGCTACAAACTTAACACATTAAAAATAAATAAATAAATAAAAAGCAAATTCTATCTATCCTTGTAAGAAATATGACCTCAGTGGGACAAGGTGGTATACACCTTTAATCCCAGGGAGAGGGAAGTTTATCTCTGTGAGTTCAAAGCCAGCCTCATCTACATAGAGAGTTCCAGTATAGGCAGAACTACATAGGGAGATCCTTTCTCAACAAACAAAACAAAACAACAACTAACAAACAACCCCAAAACAAAACAAAACAAACAAAAAAATGTGGCCTCATAGGCTTGGGTCTCTGTGAACTCAGAACCTGGTACCACCAGAGCCTAGATTTTTATTAAATAATTAATGTATGTGTATTCCAATTGAATTGAATGTTTAATAATATTTGGGAAAATTATAGAGCTAAATGAGATTCATCTTTGTTTTTTTCTTCACCATTTGTGGCTGAAGGGAGTGAAAGACACATCTTACATGTCATGGTACACATGTGCCCACAAACATATACATGTCCAATAAATAAATGTAATAAAAAGTAGTAAAAAAAACCCACTAATCTCTAATGTCAATCTGATTCATGAAACCGTGAAGTTAGGACTGTATCATTACAAAATATAATTTTGTTTTCTGTTTAAAACCTTTGCTGTGCTGAAAACAAACCTGAAGAGAAGAAACTCACCACAGAAGAAAAGATGCCTGCTTCATGAAGTAATAAAACTTGTTTCATTCCATAAAAAAGCAAACAAAATAAATAAATAACTCATCACAGATGCAGTGAGAAGGGAACAAACAAAACAAAACAAAAACTCAAAAACAAAAACTTTGTTGTGAGCTGGGTGTAGTGGTGCAGGTCTGTTACCTAAGCAGGTAGAGTAATGGGGGTGGAAGATTTTCAAGAGTTCAATACCAGTCTGGATCACATATTTAGTACCAGGACAGACTGGTTTACCTTGTTTCAAAAACACAAAAACCTAAAAGCAAACTAAACTTTACCATGTAATCAATTAAAAGAAGGGAAAATTTGGGCTGGATGTTGTAGCTCAGTGGCAGAATGCTAACTGCTGGCTTAATCCCCAGTATGGGGGAATAAACAAACCCTCCAATTCAAGATTCTCCTGTCTTAGCTTTCAGTGCTAGACTTAGAGGCTTGAACAATCATACTTTTCTTGAAAAGGGAGCCTGTGTGTGATATTAGTGATGGAACCCAAGCTGGGCTATATCCCTAGCATCCAAAGGAACTCTTAAAAGCCAGCCATGTACCACATCCTAATGGGGAGCAAACTAGAACTTCAGAACCACATTCTAAGATCAAAACATAGCTTCTTACCTCTGCCATCTCTTTGATTTTCTGCTCATAAAATTCCTGCTCTTGCTGCACAGCTGGAAGGAGGGCCTGCTGGTCATAAGATCTACAATGTCGACGCTTGTTTTCCAGAAAGAACATCCTCTTTTCTATTTTTATGTTACCTAGAAGATGTAACAAAGTGAAATCACATGGACAACTGTTCACTAGGAATACAGGCCAACTATTCTGTCTTCTACAACTTAGAGCACTACCCCACCAGCCCTGTGACAGGACACTATGGCTTCCCACAATTCATCTCGGAGTTGAGACTTTGTGCCTTATGCTTAATCTGTGGTTAAGGCTTTTGTCCTTCCTCACTTTTTTCTTTGTGAGCACCAACTGCAAAGCCTCACCTACTCTGACAGCACTGAACTAGGTGAGCATACAATTTATTTTTATTTATTTATATATTTTTTTCATGTTCATCGGTGTTTTGCCAGCATGAGAGGGTCAGAAGCCCTGGAATGGGAGTTACAGTTCTAAGCTGCCATGTGGGTGCTGGGAATTGAACGCAGGTTTTCTGGAGGAGCAGTCAGCGTTCTTAACCTCTGAGCCATCTCTCCAGCCCCAGAGGATACAGTTTATTACCCATATAAGAACTGTGTCTTTACAGTTCTGAACTATTATAGAACTATTCTGAACTATATAGCTAGAATGCCCTGTGCTTTTTTAACTGGTCAATCTGCCAGTCAGACCTGTACTTACAGGAAAGTTAGGACACGCTTACATTAAGTTCTAGAAAATAACTGCAGGTTTCCCAAAATGGTCTTTCCAATATATAACCCCCATCCAACAGCAATGTATGGGTTCCATTTGCTTCATATCCTTGTCCATACCCGGTATTACCAGATGTTTCTTTCAGTCACTGTGGCAAGATCCAAACATACTTTATGCATGTTAAACTTTTTTTATTTTTCAAGACAGGGTTTCTCTGTGTAGCTCTGGCTGTCCTGAAACTCACTTGGTGGACCTGGCTAGTCTGGAACTCACAGAGATTCACCCGTCTCTGCCTCCCAAGCGCTGGCATTAAAGGCATATGCCACCACCACCTGGCTATATGTTAAACTTTTAATAGTGAAAAATCTTCAACTACTTAGACTATCTAAAAGAGCAGCACCTAGACTCATCAAAATCACACACAGAATAAAAGTCAGAAAAAGTGGCCTGTTCAGGCATTGTTTTCTCCTGTTAATTTGCCCAGAAAATGATTACATCCAGATATTCAATTACTACTGGCTTATTCTTGACAATCTTTTAATTTTAACAGTATTTATTGTCTGGTTCCTCATTTATTTACCCTCTTTTCCTCTTATTCTTAAGCTTTTAAAAATGTAAACTTCTGCCGGGCGGTGGTGGCGCACGCCTTTAATCCCAGCACTCGGGAGGCAGAGCCAGGCAGATCTCTGTGAGTTCGAGGCCAGCCTGGACTACCAAGTGAGTTCCAGGAAAAGGCGCAAAGCTACACAGAGAAACCCTGTCTCGAAAAACCAAAAAAACAAAAAAAAAAAGTAAACTTCTGCAGAGGTGGTGGTGCACATCTTTAATCCCAGCACTCAGGAGGCAGAGGCAGGCAGATCTCTGAATTTGAGGTTAGCCTGGTCTACACAGCTAGTTCTAGGACAGCCAGGGATACACAGCAAAACTCTGTCTCAGAAAAACAAACAAACAAATGTAAACTTCTGAAAACCAGTCTTTTGCTTTAGGGATAGTGAAGCATAGTGCTAAAAATCAGCTGTGAAGTCAGATCACCAGGATTGGAATTACAGCTCATCTACACGTAGATGAAACAGCAAGGTACTCAAGGTACTCAGCCCTCTTTTTTTTTCCTTTCTTTTCAGCCAATATGACCTGCAGCTATGGCAAGAAGTTTCATGAAGTGTATTTTGTCATTATATAAAGAAGAGCTTTGTGAAAGACAGAGCTGGCCAACAAGGGGGTAAAACATATTGCAAGTAACATGCTCTCCACTACTGAACACCAGAAACAACAGTCTTTTGACTACATCTTAGGGATGACAGAAACTGCATTAGTTTAGCTGAGAGGCACCTACATCATAACCAGAGACTAGTGAGACTGTCACAAAGGCACTGCTCCACAGACTGCTAAGGGACCTGACCCGAGTCACAGCCTCAGAGAATGAGAGCTAGAACGAAGAATTCATAAATCCAAAACCTCTCATTTTTATTTAGACATACTTGGAATGAAGCTTTAGAAACACACATGTAACAAAAGACAAATAGGAGAAGGCAACTTTCCTATTTGTGATGTGGCTAAAGAGCAGTGAATTCCTTTGTTGATACAATCAAGCTACATGGAATGTTATAAAATCCTGCAGTCTATGTGTGAGGGGGGCTCAGACCCCAGGTGATTTCTTTGAGAGACTTACTGCAGTTATTCCAAAGGGAATAAAGAAATTTTATAAAAATCTGGCTACCAGCGATGCTATCAGGTACAAAACTGGCTCTCTATAGCAATTAATCATGAAGTGATGAGTGAGTAAGGTTGGTACAACTATACGGCCAATTCTGACATCTCAAGAACAGTGTTTATCTATGATTAGCATCATTTCCAGTTAGTCCACACACAAAATTCTCCACTGCACAGGATTTTCCTGCTATAACGTACCTAAGGAAAGAGGAAGTCAACAACTGCAGCTACTGTCTATAAATTTTGATGTGCTGTCCAAACGGTCCTAATCAGTTACTCTTGCACTTACTGGGCCATTGTAAACAGCAAATACACTGTGCCCTGCTTCAGCAGTCTCACAAAAAAGGTACCAAATTACAACTTTACATGGTATCGCCGACACTCAGGTTCCCATTACCTTGTTCAAATTTGAAATCTATGAAAGAATACTGATTCATTTCTTTCCTCTTTTTCCGTTTTCCACTGCCTTCAGGTGATAGCTCCTGCCATTTTTTAATAGCATCAGAAAAGGCCTAAAAATTGAGAAAAGGAAAGGTTACCATCATAAATGTAAAGAACAAATAAAAGAAGGCAATCTTTGAATCTCATCTTCCCTCACAGTGCCAGCTCTGCCCAGTGTGACAACAACAAAATGCTTTCTAATAAGTTAAAAGGCAACATAAAGAAATGAAAGCTATTCGTGCATGCTAAGTTATATGAGTACTTGTGAGCAGTAGTCTGGTTCCACAGCCTCAGCCCACATGGTGTTTTTGGTAGCAGTCCTTCTCTAGCCCCCACTGATTCCTTCCCTAGTACACTGAGGTTCTTTACTATATGCTGCAGTCTGAAATCCTTAAGCCAGCGTCTATCATTTTCCTTCCAACTCCAGCTTCTTCCTCATTTCTTAGATGTTTCCAATCAGCACTTAAAAAGATCTCATTCCCCTTTCTGCTCTTAGCCTCACCCCTCTTCATCTCTTTGTGCCGTTTCACCCTCTTCCCTCCCATGGGCATGAATAAAACTCACAGAGGCCATGCTTCTGACCCAACTTCTATTCAGTGTGTATACTAACGGAAGGGTCAAGCACACCCCTCCACTTGAGTCCTCATCTCCCTGACCTCCCTGGCAGTGTACATGTGCTAATACTCCCACCTACTCTTCCTCATTCCTCTGCTAGCCCACCCCCATGTGTGAGTCCTCTTTACCGGATGGATACTCTAGATATCACAATGCAGGTTTGCCTTCTGCAACCCGGTAACTCTCAAAAATCTCATCTGTAGCCATTTCCCTAACCTTTTCTGTTCATTCAATCACCTAATAAATAGGTTGCTTCACAAACACTACTCATTAGAGTGGCATCTTATTCTTTCCCTGCAAGCCAGTTCTTTTCAATTTTCCTCCCTCTAACAGACAACACTACAGTCTTCTTCCATGCTTCCTGTTATGTTCTCTGCAAACATACTGTATTTTTCCTTTCAGAATACACCTCAGTCATTAACAACATAATTATTTGTTTGCTTCACTGCTTCAAGTCATTTCCTCTACCAGACTGTGAGCCTCTGGAGGACAGAGAATGCTACATAGCTCATGCACACCCTTGGTAACCTGCAGTTTGTATGCACCACTTATATGGAGATAAACAAACAGGAGATGTCCGTGCCACAGGCTAAAATGCACATTTAGAATCTGTTCATCTTGGGGGAACAACAACATACTCATGTTGATGTGTCAAAAGAAAAACAAGCATTTTAGCTGACAGAGAAAAGGGGCACCTTCCACCTTACTCTACTTCTTTTTTTTTTTTTTTTTTGGTTTTTCGAGACAGGGTTTCTCTGTGTAGCTTTGCGCCTTTTCCTGGAACTAGCTTTGGAGACCAGGCTGGCCTCGAACTCACAGAGATCCGCCTGGCTCTGCCTCCCGAGTGCTGGGATTAAAGGCGTGCGCCACCACCGCCCGGCTTACTCTACTTCTTCTGTAGGACTTTCCAAGAGCTGAAAGCAAGGTTTAGAGTGGAAGAAGGGCTAGCTCAAGTTAAACCTCAAGAAGGCTAGATTTATTTGCAGACAGTGCAGTCTAGGAACTGAAGTTCCCCTCTTTGACAATGTCAACTCATTCTCAGACAGAAACCCCACCAAAGCCTGCTAAGGGCAAACACCCATCATGCTACCTTTCTGCTCTCCTTTGGCTGTGGAACTTCCCATTTCCTCTTTCTGGAATTTCCAAACCCTCATGCATCAACCTTAAAGTCACATCTTAGTACTCAGCTGCAAGAATATTTATTATGATTTATCAACTTTGGACTATAAAGGTGACTCAGTAGTTAAGAGCAATGGCTACTCTTGCAGAAGACCTGGGTCTGACTCACAGCACTAACATGGTGGCTCACAACTGTCTGTAACTCCAGGGAATCTGATACCTTCTTCTAGCCTCCCCTGGCACCAGGCACGCATGTGGTGCATAGACATATAAGCAGGCAAAACACTCATGCACATTTTTTCCTTTTTCTTTTTGTTTTTTCAAGACAGAATTTCTTTGTTGTACCCCTGGCTGTCCTGGAACTAGCTCTGTAGACCAAGATGGCCTGAACTCAGAGATCTGCCTGCCTCTGTCTCACAAGTGCTAGGGTTAAAAGTGTGTGGCACCACGACTCAGTTTTTACATGATTTAAAAAAAAAAATTCATTGGGCAGTGGTGGTGCCCACCTTTAATCCCAGCACTTGGGAGGCAGAGGTAGGTGGATCTCAGTGATTTCAAGGCCATCCTGGTCTACATAGTGAATTTCAGGACTGCCAGGGATACAGAGAGAAACCCTGTCTCAAAAAACCAAAACCAACCAACCAAAGATTCATTAACTTTACCCAAAGCTAAACACTCCACCTTTGAACTAGAGCTATTTGCTAAAATTCTGACCATAATGACATTTTGCAAGTGAGGCCATTAAAGCAAAGGTGCTATTTGGAAGGTGAGCTCAGAGCTCCTGAATGGTGGTGCACTGGCTTGGTGGCATCTAACAATGGGAGGAAGGGGCTCTAGACTGGAGCCCTAGAGGGGCTGTTATTTCATTAGGTGGGAAAGTCCCACTTAAAATGAACATTTAGTACTAGTCAGGAAACTGTATCTTTTAAAATATCATATATAAATTAGTCTCGAGTTCTCACTTTAACAGTTTTATCAGTAATCAGCACTTCTATTATAGTTGGCCAAATGCCTAATTATGGAGACCAGACATAATCAGATTACAGAGTAAGAGTAAGAATGCCTTGTGACCTGTGTCTATACACTTAGGCACTCAAGTTACTTTCTTGCCTCTTAGCCATCTGTATCATGGCTGTGGTGAAAGCATCTTTCCATCAAGGCTCTGCTCTAGTGACCTCTCAGCTTTCCCAGCTCTCTTATTTACCTTTAGAGCAGTTAGCACACTGTGCCCCCAAACAGACTAAAAGCTCTTTAGAAGGAAGCTACCCTGTGTCCTAGTTTTTTCTTTATTCTTGTTCTTTTTAATAGTGCTGGGGATGGAACATAGGACCTTGTGCATGGCAGGCATACAGTTTCCCACTGAGCTCCACTCTTAACCCTACTTTGTGTTCTACTGATCCCCAGATCTTCAGGGTCAGTCTAGGTGCACACTAGGAAGTAAGGAATCAAAAAGATCTGCCTAGGAGCTCAAAAATAATGTTCTTTTACCTACTGTCTAATCTTTTCCCTGAGTTTATTTACATTTTTAAACTCAACAGCCACTCACTTCATAGTTATAAGTCAGGCATACAGTCAGTCTGGTAAGGCTTTTAAGACATCTAAAATAATGGCCCAAGTTACCTTAAGGGATATCTAGAAGATTAAAAAAAAGGGCTATCAAGAGGCTTGGTGGTGTATTCCTAACACTTGGGGTTGGGGGCCACTAGGGCAGAAGGATCCTGAGTTTCAGGCTAGATGAGGCTACATAGCAAGTCCCTGTCTCAGAAGAGAGAGAGAATGAGCAACAGTACAACAGGCATGTTGATGCCTTAAATAAGGGACAGGAAAGCGCTTAAGCCTGGTAGAGAGGATGGGTAAAGGTGGGAACATGCCACTCACACAGGAGCCAAGATGACTATTAAAGTTACATGGCAGGAGAAAATTTGGAAGCCTGGGGAGTGGACACATGGAGAGAGACCAAGTTAGAGAATAGATTAAAAGATGGCCTGCTCCATTAGAGGCCTTAAATGCTCCTTTCATATTCCCAGCACATAGGCTAGGGCAGGCAATGAACAGCCTCAATGAGATAGTCACATCTACAGAAAAAAGCTAAAGAGGAAATCAATTTCCAAGCTGGTGAAGCTCACAGGCCTGAGAATGCAAATCAAGAAGACAGCCATCCTAGTCAAACTTGGTTGGATCTGGAATCAACTAAAAGAAAAGCCTCTGGGAAGATGGATGTGTAAGGGTATTTTCTGAAAGAAATTCCTATGAAATTAACTGAGAGGAGAAGACCCTTCCCCAGAGTGGGAAACACCCAGCAATGACCCAGATATAAGGAGGTCCAAAGGAAAATCTACTGCTTTTTGCTTTCTTGCCTCTGCCTCTTGCTGAAGAGTACATCTAGCCTAATGCTGCTACCATCACCATCATCCTTAATTTTAACTACAACCCCCCCCTGAAAACTCAAGAAAGAAAACATAGTAAAGCGTACATTATCTGTCCTAATAACAAATATATTCCCAAACTGAAGTCTTAATAAATAAAATCCTGAAGCCGGGCAATAGTGATGCACGCTTTTAATTCCAGTACTCAGGAGGCAGAGGAAGGTGGACCTCTGTGAGTTCAAGGCCAACATGGTCTACAGAGGGAGTTCCAGGACAGCCAAGGCTACAGAAAGAAACCTTGTTTCAAAAACAAACAAACAAACAAACAAACAAACAAACAAACAAACAAAAAAAATGCTGGTTTAAAAAAAACTAAAAAAAAAAAAGAAAAAAGAAAAAACAAAACCCTAGAGATTTGTCAAAAAGTATATGTACTAAAAAGGGTGTGTAAACCAGGTTTAATCCCAGCACTTCCAAGTCAGTGGTAGGCAGATCTGTTTGAAGCCAGCCTGGTCTACAAAGCAAATTTCAGGCCAACCAGAACCACACAGTGAGACCTCCTTTTCCTAAAGCAAGTAGGGTGAGGTGGTACATTCCTTTAATCCCACTATTTGGGAGGCAGAAGCAGGGGGATCAAGACTAGTTGGTCTATGCAAGTTCCAAGCCACACAGTAAGACTGTCTTAAAAAAAAAAAATGTGTAAGACCTCCTTATCACCATGAGAGAATTGTGAACAGTTTTCAAAAGAACCCATTAAGCATAAGCCTATGCTCAAATCATGAAGGTAAATGCTACAAAACAGACCAAAGAGCTGAGCTGCATCAAGAGAGCAGAAGCCTTCAGCTTGCCACTTTAAAACTGCATAGTTAACCAGGCAGTGGTAGCAGGCTGATCTCTGTGAGTTCGAGGCCAGTCTGGTCTACAGAGTTAGTTCCAGGACAGCCAGGGCTACATGGAGAAACCTTGTCTCAAAACAAAACGACTTATTTTTGTATTATGGGCATGGGTGCTCTGCCCACATGTATGTCTGTGCACCACATACATACGGTGCCCTCAAAGGCCACAGAGGGTGTTAGATCCCTTGGGACTGGAGTCAGAGACATTTAAGAGTGTTAAGGCATGAACTTGTTTACTGAAACCCTCCATGAGCCAGGCACCAGGGTCACAGTCCTACACTATTATCCAATTCTTCTAATGGATGTGTTAGAGATCCTTTCTATACTGCAAGAAACTGAAGCTCAGTGTGTACCAGACACTCGCTCAAATCACAGACTAGTAAGCAGCAGAACCTGAATGTCTGAATTAAGGGAGAGAAAAATGAATCACCTCTACATTTCATCAGATTCAAGATCTAGAAATTTAGAAAAAATACAGGGAACATAGGACCATCAGATGATACCCAGGGGTACAGTTGACAAAAATCCAGACTCTTGAAACCTATGGGATGAACCACTCTTTTTTCTTCAACAAACAAGTTTCAAGAAAAAAACAAAGCAGGAATGAGACATTGAGAACCTATAGATAAAAGACTTAGTAAGCAATGGCTCTTAACAGGTTTCATTTAGATCTTGGTATGACTGAACAAGCTATGAAGTGAGTAGACACACATCACACTCCAGGCACCCTCCTTTCCACAGTACAAATACATTCCTGTAGGGTCTTATGGAGATGTGGGATTCCCTGCTTCTTAGTAGCATTTCTTCTCATTAGTGCTTCCTGATCAGCAACTACTTCCCCCGGCAAACTCTGAAGCTTCTTTGTCATCACAAGTCACCCCAATCTCTGTAATCTATACACCTTGTGTCTCTGCAGGAGAATTAAGGATTGACCCCAAAAAGGAAGCCCAAGGGCGTACCTTTCGGGTGATTGCATAGTGTCCTTTGAGCTCATGTAGGGCCCACTTTATGTCCTGGCTGCTGAGCATCTTGAAATCAGCCATCAAGAGGTCAGCAGCTTGGATGAAGCATCGCTGGTCAAGTGGAGTCAATTTGGAATAGTCAAAAAAGTCTACTTTAGGCAACTGAAATGAGACAAAAATCATAAAGTTAGAGATGAGAGCACATTCCTCCACAAGGGAGAAAGTGCTCTACAAATTATAAATAACAGGGTCTGGAGAGAAGGCTTAACAGTTAAAGAGTATTTGCTGCTCTTCCAGAGGAGCTGGGTTTGATTCCCAGGACACACACCAGATAATTCATAGCTACCTGTAACCCCAGTTTTAGGGAATCCAATGCTATCGTCTGGTCCCCATGGGACTGCATGCACACCATGGTGCACATATACACAAACTCAGTTCCCACCCCACAAAAAACAACAAATAAGCTGAGCGGTGGTGGCGCCTGCTTTTAATCCCAGCACTTGGGATACAGAGGCAGGTGCTATCTCTGAGTTCCAGGCCAGGCTGATCTACAGAGGTAGTTCTAGGACAGCCAGGGATATACACTGAAACCCTGTCTCAAAAAAACCAAACCAACCAACCAAACAAACAAACAAATAAATCTTTTAAGAAGTATATATTATAGGAAAGAACCTTGTTTGTTCTTGTATTTATTAAGGAGGTGATCAGACTGAGACAAAAATGAAGTGGTAGATAAGCTTGGACATGGCAATACATGTCTGTATTTCTGGCACTCAGAAGGCTGAGGCGGGTGGGGTGGGGGTGGTGATAAGTCCAAGACCAGCAGAGGCTACACATTAAGAACTCATCTCTCTCCAAAAATAAACTCCAAAACCAAAACCAAACCCCTAATCTCAAGGGAGGAAGAGACTGAACCACAAAAACATACTTAACATTAGCTTAGATCACAATTATTGGCTAATAATTAAAGTTTTGAAATTTTTGACATCTTAATATGGGATCTGGTTCAATAGGTTAAACACAAATCTTGTAAGGATGGCTATCTGCATGCTGAAATATTTGCAAGGAAGTGTAGTAATGTTTTTGCAACTTAGGATGAAAGTATTCTAATAAATGGAGATATAAGAGTGGCTATGAGAAAACTGTAGTAGTACAAAAAAATTAAAATTGTAGTAGTACTAGTGATAGGTATACCAACAATTCATGCAAAGTATTTCAATTTTTATACAAATTCACAATTACAAAACATTAAGAAAAATAAACTAGCCAGGTAGTGGTGGAGCTTGCCTTTAATCCCAACACTTGAGAGGAAGAGACAGGTGGATCTCTGTGAGCTCGAGGCCAGTCTGATCTACAGAGTGAGTTACAGGACAGGTTCCAAAGCTACATATAAACCTTGTCCCAAAAAGAAAAAAACAAACAAACAAAAAAACAATTAGAACAACAGAGAGAAGCTTGGCCAATTCTTTTCCCATGTTAGGCACTTGTTCTGTAGGATTAAAGGCAGAGGGATTTGCTTAATTTTTTTAAGGAAATGGGAAGATAAAAGTAACAATGTAAGAAAGGAGCCCAGAGAGATTTCCAGGGAGGTCTACAAACATTCTGAAATCCTATTTTCCCTCATTGCCTTTAAAACCCTGTGCTAACAGCACTTTGTTGCCTTCAAGATGACAAGAAGGCATCGTCAATAGAGCAGATCAGGTTCAAGTGGCAAAGCCACCAGGGATACTTGCCTTCACATCATCCTGGCTGGCAAGCAGGCTGCTGCTAGGGTGGATAATAACTCGGTCTTCTCTCTTTGGATAATCTGGGTTTTCCAGAAGAAAATTACAAAGTCTGCAAAAACCCCCACACAATGTTACTTTCATTACTTTCACAGGACTTATCAAATCCCATACTTGCCCACTGAGTCACATGAAATGCTTGAAAAAAAAGTCTCTAGTGACACTTATCAAGGAATTAACATGTACCAGTGGCAGCACACTCCTGTAAACCTTATACTCAGAGGGTTGAGGCAGGAAGATCTCAAATCTGACACTCCTTCAGCTTTAAAAAAAAAAGAAAGAAAAAAGAAAAAAAGGAAAGAATTAAGATGCTGTACCCCAGAAAAACTAAGCAAATAATAAAGACAGTCACATGAGGTTTCTGGTTTCACTTTGCTAGATGTGATGGTGCACATGTATAACCCCAGGACTCAGGAGGGCTGAAGCAGAAGACATCGTAAGTCTTAAGCCAGTTGAAGCTGCACAGCAGTATTCTAGCTCAAACAGAACAAAAACAATGAACACACCGACAGATACAGACTCCTCTGAGCTTTCTCCACAAGAGGCAGTCACTGAAATGAGTAACACTTAAACTTCATGGAATAAGAGAATATAGAAGGAAAGTAGCTATTAAGAATACTTTGAGGGGCTGGAGAGATGGCTCAGTGGTTAAGAGCTCTGACTGCTCTTCCGGAGGTCCTGAGTTCAATTCCCAGCAACCACATGGTGGCTCACAACCATCCATAACGAGATCTGGTGCCCTCTTCTGGCCTGCAAGGACACATGCAGGCAGAATAATGTATACATAAATAAATATATTAAAAAAAAATACTTTGAGCTGGGCGGTGGTGGCGCATGCCTTTAATCCTAGCACTCGGGAGGCAGAGTCAGGTGGATCTCTGTGAGTTCGAGGTCAGCCTGGTCTACAGAGTGAGATCTAGGATGCCGTTAATCCCAGCACTTGGATCTCTCTGAGTTCAAGGCCAGCCTAGTCTACAGAGCGAGATCCATGACAGGCACCAAAACTACACAGAGAAATCCTGTCTTGAAAAATCCAAAATACTTTGAGCATATCTACAGGAGTGAGTGTTGTTGGATATTTGTACACTGTGTGAAGAAGATGTATTGCTGTGATAAATAGCTGAATATAATTCTGTACATCATTGTTGAAATTCTTCAAGCTAAGATGAAGTAGCACAAGCTAACCCACAATGACACATCAGTGTGAAGAGTCAAGCAAATCAACTATCTAGGCTTTTAATCCAGTAACCAAGTCAAATCAGAAGGCTAGACAGAGGACAGTACAGCACAGCAGTGGTGAAGCTGTCCTGGGTAGGGCTCAGTAGCAAGAAAGTGTCAGCTCATAGGGAATTTTCTCTGTGTTCTTTTTCTTTCCTTGCTTGGGCATATTTGCAGGATGATCTCTTCTCTTAAAAACTCTGACCCAGTTCCTTTCTTGTCCAGTGTTAGTAGTGTGGCCCCTAACAGTATGACAGATATGGTCAGAAGAGAACAAAGGTGTCCCTTTCCATGCTCCTCTTCTTACCCAGGTGCTGGTGAGAGGACCTACGAGAGGTATCATATGTTAGGGACAATGAGAAGGTGGGTGTATTGGCATACACTGTTAATCAATCCCAGCACTCAGAAGGCAGAGGCAGGTGAGGAGCCCAGTCAAAAAGACCCTGTCTCAAAAACAATTAAAGAAGAGGATCACTAAAGAGACATGGAAACTAGCTGCACGCATCTCTTCCAAGTCTGGTCTTTCTTCTCTCAGTTTGTTCAGTCAGAAAAAAGACAAATGTTTTATGATTTCATGGATAAGAGATGCCTAGAAATAATCAAATTTAAAGCAACATATCCTTAGATCCAAATTTTGAAGTCAAGGTATCTTTAAAATATACATATTGGCGTAACTCAACAGCTTTTACAATCAAATGTTTTTGTGCAGTTAAAAATCCCAAAGACAACACAATCTAGATTCTCTGTGTAATATCTATCTTTATGTGGCTTATTTTTTATACTACCTTTACTGTCTCTTTAAAGACTTTATTTTTTAAAACTATGTATTGTTTTTATATAACTGTATATATTCCTTTCTCTCTCTCTTCTGAGCCTACGTACATTTTTACATACATTGTAAACTATTGCATCTGAATCTGTCTTACTGTGATTTTCCTGAGCTTGGAGGCTTGGAGAGGAGATGAGGAAGTTAAAGTGGTCAATGAGTAGAGTCTCAGCTTGAGAAGATGATATAATTTCTGGAGATCAACAGTTGAGAGGGCTACATAATAATGAGTAATGTGTTTAACAACATCCAAGTGTATGCTTAAAAATGACCAAAATGTTACCTATACTTTACCACCAGAGAGACAGGGAGAGAGAGAGAGAGAGAGACAGAGAGAGACAGTGCACGCACACGAGCAAGCATGGTGTAATACTTACACATTCAAATCATAGTAATTCTTCAAGTGAATTATCTCTTTAACATATCCATTTGCTACATCTGGAAATCTTGCTTCCTAGAAAGGAATAAATATTACTTATATTTTGTTCCTCAGAATGGTTATGGAAGGCAATAAAAATTATATGGCAGAAAGTATATAATGCCTAAAGAACAGAGAATGGCTGTAAAGTAGTTATGTGTCTGGCTTAAAAATCAGCTCTTAGTTCCCAGGTTAGATTATACAGATGAGGTCTAGAAAGGCTTGGGGGTCATCTATCCTCTGTTTCATTTTATTGCTCCACTCTTCATTCTTCCAATAAATACTGAATATGCAGGCCAGAGATGAGAAAGACACAATCCCCATGGCTGCCTTCAAGGACACATCTTACAGTGTCAAATAAAAGGAGGCGGCGAATTAAGATTTAGAGACTCAGGGAAAGCAAACAGAAGCCGACCCTAGAAAACAAAGACCTTCTTTGCTCTTTACTACAAGTATCCTACAGAATTGTGACTATTAAAATGTACTGGAAACAGAATTTGTTACCTTATTCAGTTGTCAGAGATTTAAATGTAAATACCCACAGGGGCTACCTAATGGCTGCTATATTAGATGGCCCAGATATAGGAAAGCAAATAAATAGGAACTCAGGGGCTTTTATAAACAGGAGTTTACAGGAATGCCAGCACCGGGCGCCATGAAATAGAGATAGCACCAAGAGCACTTTCTGAAGGTAGAGAGCACAATCTGGGTTGCAGGTTTCAGAGATATTTGGACTCCTTTCTTTTACTCTAGATATATACTTCTTAGGAAAATAAAGTTTACACAAGGCACTTATTTGTTTACTGCAATGATAGAACAGAGAACAGTAAGAATATTAATAGTACAGTATTACTTAAATCATAATAAAAAGAAATAAACTTACTGTTTCTTTCACTAATAGTGTAATGAGTTCTTGATCTGCTTCAGCAGCTTCTTGTCCCCACATGTTTTCCAAATTGGCTTGCTGAGATCCTGGCAGGGGGAAAGCTGGCCCAGGATCTTCATCAATTGCTAACTGCTGGTCTTCAAGTTCTCCCAGAGGATGGGCTGGCTGAGGAGAAGCAGGGCCTGGAATCCCCTCCTGCTGGGGTTCTGGCCTAGGAAAAGCTGGCTCTGGGAAATCATGGCGCAAGAACATTGGGCCCATTTCTGCTTCAGAATTCCGCTCTTGGGGCACAACCTGGTTTGTTATCTCCTGAGGCTGTGGATTTAGAGCCTGGAAGTATGGATGGTCAAGCCAGTACTCTTCTTCAATTACCTGGTCGTCTACTAAAGCAGTTGGTTCTTGAGGATTTGATAAGAGATCTGTCTCTGAGTCTTCAGATGATTGGTTCTGAGCTTCTAAAGGCTCACTTTCTGGGAAAAGGAGGCCATTTTCTCCCAATATAATGATGTTCTGCTCCAAACTGGGGTTGACAATGTTGTTTGCTGTCTGCTTATGGCTTGGTCCAGATTTGGTTTCTCTTTTTTTGCCACTCTCAAGATCCAGAAATTCACCGTATTCATCCTCAGAATCATCCTGCGTCCCAGAACCAAACAGTGAGTTGTTACAAAAGGAAAAATAGCTGTGGGTATCTGCTTCACAGTCTGCTCTAGACTTTCTAGGCCTTTCTTCTCCCAATCTGTTCAGATCTTGCCACTGGGCAGCTGGTTTGATGAGATTGGGTCGGGGTGTCTGAGGTTTATGTTTCTAAGAAAAAAATGAAATTTTCATAATAAAAATTCAGTTTCTTTCCTGTATCTATGCCTTCTTCTGTACTTACAGTGAAAGGACAGGAAAGAAACAAAAGCAGAAGCATCCCCTGAGAAAAAAACTATCGCATCTTTTTTAAGGTAGGGTGGGTCTCACTATGTACTCATGACTAGCCTCAAACTCAGAGAGATCCACCTGCCTCTGCCTTTTAGGTGCTGGGATTAAAGGCATACATGTCATAAACATCGTTCACATTTATTTTAATATTGAAAACTGATCAAACTACAGTATATGTGACTCAAAGTAGAAGCTGAGGAGACAGATCACTCAGGTAGTTGAAGTGTTTGACACAAGCACAAGGACCTGAGTTTAATGCCCAGCACACAGATAAAATGCTGGGTTAGGTAGTACATGTGTGTGATCCCAATATCAAGGAGGTAGAGACAGACAGATTGCAATAGCCTCCTGGCTAACCAGTCTAGGCAAAATGGTGAGTTCTGGGTTCACTGAGAGACAGCATCAAAAAAATTAGGTAGAAAACAACAGAGGAAGACAACAACAACCCCTAAAGCCTCCATATGTGTGTAAGTGAATGGACCCTCACATTTGTCCATTTGTCCACACATGCATACAACTCGAATCACTGGCCACTGGAAAGTGTAAGTCAAATAATAAAAATCAGTATCATCTAGTCACAATAAAAAGATATTGACAAGAACACAGAGAAAATTAAAGCTAGTAGGAATGTAAAATGGCATAGCTACTGGTGGGATTTAACAGTTTGTGAGTGATTCAGCAACTCTACTTCTTGGCATATAAAAATAGAAATGAAAATATACAGTCACATACAAACCTTTACATAAATGTTTAAAGCAGAACTACACATTATTCATGAAGTCAAAAGTACAATTCAAATAACCATTATCTGTTGTGTACATAAACAAGATATGATATAGGTACATGATGGAATATTGCTTGGCAATAAAAAGGAATAAAATAGGGCCTGGTAGATAGGCCCACGCCTTTAATCCCAGCACTGGGAGGCAGAGGCAGGTGGAATAGGAGTTCAAGAGCAGTGAGGTCTACACAGAAAGTTCCAGGACAGCCAGGACTACATAGAGAGCCCCTGCCTCAATGCTCCTTTCCATACCTCAACCAAAAAATAGGAGCTGGAGAAGATGATACAGCAGTTAAGAACACATACTGTTCTTACAGAGGACAGAATTTAGTTTGCAGAACACTGATTGGAAAGCTCACAACTACCTGTAATTCCCACTCCTGGAGGATCTGAATCCTCTGACCTTGCAGGCATCTGCACTCACATGCATAACACCACGTGCAGGGGCACGCATGCGCACACACACCATCAAAATAGGAAAAAAATTTAAAAAAGGAATAAAACACTAATATGCTAAGTGAAAGACTTCAAAGAACCATATATGATTCTATTTATGTGAAATATCCAGAATAGGCAATAAGAACAGCCAGAAGTTAGATTAACGGTTGCCTAGGACAAGTGACTGGAGATGATAGCTAATAAATCAGGTTTTCTTCATGAGGTGATGAAAATATTCTAAAATTGCTCTGTGATGACAAATACAAGACTACACATACTAAAAGCTATTGATTTATATGCTTTACACAGATGAACTGACCTAGTTTGATCCCTATTACCTACATGGTGGAAGAAGGAACCTGACTCTTTCAAGCTGTCCTTTAATTTCCACGTGTGCCATGCATCAAATAAAATGTAAGGAAATAATACAAGGAACTAAATAATATACACTGCAGTATGTATGAAACTTGAAAATAACCTATAGAAGGCAAGTGTAATTGTAGCTAGAGTTTTCCTGCCTGGCCCACAGTCAGGACAAATCTCTCTCACCTGCCAGTTCCATAGCCCCTCAGACCCAACCAAGTAAACACAGAGACTTATATTGGTTACAAACTGTATGGCCGTGGCAGGCTTCTTGCTAACTGTTCTTACAGCTTAAATTAATCCATTTCTATAAATCTATACCTTGCCACATGGCTTATGGCTTACCGGCATCTTCACATGCTGTTTGTCATCGTGGCGGCTGGCAGTGTCTCTGACTCAGCCTTCCACTTCCCAGCTTTATTCTCCTCCTTGTCCCGCCTATACTTCCTGCCTGGCCACTGGCCAATCAGTGATTTATTTACCAACCAATCAGAGAAACACATTTGCCATACAGAACATCCCACAGCATGTAATACTACACAATTTAGATGAAAATTCTAAAAAATGTAGATCTGTAGATCAGTATTTGCTTAGGGTGAGGAATGGGGGCAATATAGGGGGAAACAGGTAGGACTAACTGATGATTCTGGGGTGTAAATGTTCTAAAATATTCTAAATGTTAATGTTCTGAAATTGATTATGGTAATATTTGTATAATTCTCAATTTATACTAAAACCACTTATACAAACTAAAAGCACGCATAATATGCTTGCAGTCATTAATTTGCAATGTGATTGTAATAAGAGGATAAATATGCAACTGGGTGTGGTGGTGCACACCTTTAATCTCAGCACTCAGAAGGCAGAGGCAGGTGGATCCCTGTGAGTTTGAGGCCAGCCTGGTCTATAGAGTAAGTTCCAGGACAGCCAGGGCTGTTACACAGAAAAAACATCTTGAAAAACAAACAAACAAACAAACAAAAAACCCACACAAAATGAACGACTAAAGTAGTAAAGAAACCACATAATAAATGACATGTGTCAAACATGATAAAACAGAAGAGTACTACTAAATACCAAAGAAGAAATCCATGCATGAGAAAACAAATGCGAGCACCACCAGGTAAATTTCAGAGCTGTTTCTTTGGTAAAGGAAATGAATAAAACAAAGGGAATGGGCTGAAAAGATGGCTCAACTGTTAAGAGTTCTTCCAAAAGACCAGTTTGGTTCCCAGCACCTATATCAAGCAGCTCACAAATAAATGCTTGTAACTCCATTTCCAAGGGATCTGATGTCCTCTTTTGGCCAAGGACACTTGCATACAAGTGATATTCATTCTCACAGACAGACACATAAATAAAAATAAATCTTAAGTGAAATTATTAAAAGCAAGGAGGGTAAACAGGGGTCCTGACTTCAATTCCCAGCAACCACAAAGTGTCTCACAACCATCTATGATGAGATCTGGTACTCTTTTCTGGCATGCAGACATACATGCAGGCAGAACACTGTATACACAATTAATAAATAAATTAAAAAACAAACAAACAAACAAAAACTCCCCCAAACCAGGAGAAAACAGTGTGGTAGTCCAAGCACTCAACTTAGGAGATATAGGTTAAGTCTCTGTAATTTCAAGGTCAGCCTGTTCTATATATTCTATATAAAAGTTACAGGTCAGCTAAACTACGCAATGAGACCCTGTCAAAAAACAACAACAACAACACAACAAAAAAAAGGGGGGGGGGAGAAGGGGGACACAAATATGCAAAATGAAAAGGAAACTGGAAAACCTACAGTAGAAGTAAAAAGAACAGGCTTTAATTGTTTTCTATTTATATATTCAAAACCATAAAAAAAATAAAGAAAACAAACTATTCTTATGAAGTCAGGATCAAGTTCATAAAACACTCACTTCTGTCAGTATGACATCATCATCCAGGTCATCATCTTCATGTTGCTCAGTAGCTGGGGTAACCAGCATTGGAATCCCTTCCTCATCAGAGGAGTCAGATATGGTGATGGGCCCATCTCTGAGACGCATCCACTCTACAGGGAGGCAGAAAACATGGTCACTGTGAGGCTAGCATGAACATATTCAGTCCCTACATTCACCGTTAGCCCAAGACTCAAGCCAAGTTCAAAGCTACTAACAGTTAACTTACCAACTGGAGCACACAGAGACTCAAGCAGTAAGAACTGTTTCCATGTTGACTTTTGCCAATAACACTGAGAGATGCCAGACAAAATACTCAAGATGTATCAATTTTTTCTTATGTTAGGTGGGAGAAACCTGAAGGTTTTTGTTTTTGTTTTGTTTTATGTTAGGGTCTTATGTTATAGACATGGCTGGCTAGCTATGCAGACCAGACAAGCCTCAAATTCCTGGCAATCCTCTGCCTCAGTCTTTCGAGTACTAGGAATACAGGCATTTAATCGTTCTTTTCAGTTGGCTGCCTTGGTGCATGCCTGAGATTCTAGGACTCAGGAAGATCAAAGGAATTAAAGGCCATCCTCTAGGTACAGAAAGTTTTGGAACCTAGCCTGAGGGAGTGAGAACTTGCCTCAAAAACAAACACAAAACCAACTTTCCTGAATGAGCTCAGGCCAAATGCAAATTTCTTTTTTTTTCACATATGAAATTGTTTTAATTATGACATTGTCATAGAACTGCCAGTTTACTCCTTAAAGAAATTAAAGACTGTTTTGTTAATTTAAAACAGCTACATCTGAAAAAATTATCACTCAAAATCAGCTTACTTTATACATAAACTATTTAAACAAAACTTCCATTTGAATTAAATACTTACTTAGCATCTACCCAGCAATCACCTGGCATCTGTGACACAATTTAACTAGCTTGCTCTTCTTTTAAATGAACCCACTGCTAGTTAAATCCAAAGACTCAGCTCTGCAGATGAAGAGGGCTGACAACAGTTTTTTCTCCCTCTCTCTATTCTGTTTATGTGTGGGTGTGGATCCATCCGTGGAGACTATTTCCTCATTGTTTGGGGATATCTTACCCTTTTTCTTAAAGAAAAGTATTTTTTTTATTATGCACTTGAGTGCGGGGGTGGGGTGGGGGGGTGCCCACAAGCACTTGTGTGTGAAGGATAGAGGAGGAATATTAAGTGTCATTCTCAATTACTCTCCACCTTATTTTCTAGAGACAGAATCACTCATTAAACCTGGAACACTCTCTGATTCAGCCACACTGACTGGTCAGTGAGGTCTTAGGATCCCTTCTGTCTCCAAATCCCCAGCAGTAAGATAATGGATACACAATGCTGTGCCAAGCCTTTTTTTTTTTTTTTAAATAAATAAATTTCTGTGGTATATGTGAACACATGAGTTCCTGTGTGAAAGGGCACACAGTCAGAAGACATCAGATGTTGTTAGTCCTTGCTTTCTACCTTGTCTGAGGTTTCTTGTTCACTGCTGTGCATATATATCAGACTAGCTGGCCTGGAAACTTCTAGACATTCTCCTGTCTCTACCTCCCATCTGCTTTAGAACCACCAGGATTACAGACATGCACTATCATGTCTGGCTTTATGTGGGTTCTGGGGGACAGAGAAGGAAACCAAACAAAGGTCCTACACAGCAGGCAATTTTACCCACTGAGTCATCTGTCTCCTAGGGCTTCATGCATGCTAGGCAAGAACACTATCACTGAGCAGATCCCTAGCCCTAACTTTGTTTTTCCTTTTAGACAGGGTCTTATACTGTAGTTCAGGCTAGGATGGAACTCACTGTGTAGTCTTAAGCAAGTAAACACTACAAATCAAGGGTTTAGCTCCATGAATTGCCACAAAATGCCCATGTAACCATGATAAGATCAGAGACTATTTCTAGCCCATTGGCATCCTTCTTGTGCCTCTTCTCAACACTGTCCTCTATCCTCCTCAAAAGACTTCTAATTCTACAGATTAGTTTTGGTTGCTTCTAAGTAGGGATTTTTCTGTATCTGGCTTTCTTGCAAAGCACATGATTGAGATACATCCTTACTGCTATGATGGTAGTTCTCTTTGCTACATGTGAATCTGTATTGTGAATACATCATAAATTATTCATTCTTCCCTTGATGGACATCTGAGTTGGTGCTAATATGGGCTATTTTGGATATTACTGTTATATACAAGCTTTGGTGTGCTCATTTCAGTTGGGAACATTCTAGGAATGGAAATGCTGAGTCACAAGGGTAAGGATATGTTCCATCTTAGGAGACAAATCATATTGCTAAGTTGATGCAACAGAGACACATGGTCTGCAAGGCAGTACTGATTATTTGGACCTTAGTATGTGCTGATCCCTGACTCTTAATTTCCCAGCTTTACTTGATATATAATACATGCATTTTTAGGCCTTAAATTTTCTTCAAAACACCAATTTCCATTGTGATGGGTTAGTCTGTAGTCTATTCTTTTTCTTTCTTTTTTTCTGAGACAGAGTTTCTCTGTGTCTCCCTGGTGTAGACCAGGCTGGCCTTGAACTCAAGAGATCCACCTGCCTTGGCCTCCTGAGTGCTGGGATTTAAGGTGTGTCACCGCTGCCTCAAGTCTATTCTTATCTTCTACATATATAAGAATAAGAACTTGTGGGGCTGGAAAGATGGCTCAGTGATTAAGAGCACTGGCAACTCTTCCAAAAGTACTGAGTTCATTTCCCAGCACTCACAACTGCCTATAACGGAATCGAATGCCCTCTTCTGATGTGCAGACATACATGCAGACAAAACATCCAAATACATAAATAGATAAATCTTAAAAATAATAACTTGTAATTGATTTTTCTTAATTCCAATATACTGGGCAAAAGAATTCTAGCCCCCAACCCCCAAAAAGTGTACTGTGGTTTCATTTATGAGTAGTGACACTAAGTAGATTAGTGGCCTCCTGAGGTCAAGATGGAATGAAAAAAGACTGCAAAGAAACACAGAGGAATCCTCATAGGGTGGCAGAAATGGTCTGGTCACAATTGTAAGATCCCAAGTTCACTTTTTAGAACTCTTAAGAAAAAAACTTTAGGGATTGGCACACAAAAAAACTGCTAATCAACTCTACACACCAGACAAACATCCTTATGATGTGTATAGCATGCTTGTATTTGTTGAACAAAACATACATTTCCAAAGACAATAATTTTCCAAAAGGAAGTCTTTTGGAAAAGACTGTCTGTCTGTCTATCTATCAAGTTTTTTTGAGATAGAGTCTCACTGTGTAGCTTTGGCTATTCTGGAACTATGCAGCCCAGACTGGCCTCAAACTACAAGAGATTCACCTGCCTCTGCCTTCTGAATGCTAGGATTAAAAGCATGTGCCACCACACCCAGCCTAATAATGGTTTTTGAAGAAAACTATTCAACCATATTTAAGGCCCAATTAAAAATTCTAACAATAATTCAGTATGCATGTACAGAAATAAAAAAAAAAGTGTGTGCACAAATTACAGCTAAGATTTCAAACTTTCTGAATCACAAGTTATGGCTATAATCACTATCAAGTCGTAATACATTATTAACAAAATCTTAAATTCAGTATTTCTTTTGTACTTATAACTTGTACATCTGAAAGCCTGTTTCCTTTAAATTTATTCACTTAATAAAATTTCCTACACTTCAGATGTGCTAAGGGCACATGACTTATTTCATAATAGAAAAAAAAAATCATCTTCACAACCATAAAATATCAAGAGAAAAAAACAAAGCTAGCTTAGCCTTTTCATGGAATTTGTACTAAAAAAAATGAATAATTAAGGATTCTCTTTATCAGTATGATTTTTTTTCTCTTTTAGACCAAGTATAAATAAATATACATTCAGATTTGACAAGAAATTTCACATACATTTAGGAAATGTTATGGAAATGCAGGTACTCTTTTGCTCTTCCCAAATCAATGAATTTGTCAAAATTTTAAGGACTATAAAACAAAGAACTAAGCTGGGCGGTGGTGGTGGTGGTGCATGTCTCTTTAATCCCAGCACTTGGGAGGCAGAGGCAGGCAGATCTCTGTGAGTTCAAGGCTAGCCTGGGCTACAGAGTGAGTTCCAGGAAAGGCGCAAAGCTACACAGAGAAACCCTGTCTTGAAAAAACCAAAAAAAAAAGAAAAAAAAAACAAAAAACTATGTCCTAACATTCTCAATGAGGCTAAGCCAGAATCCTACAGCCAAAAAGAAAAGAAATTAAGTATCTAAGAACAAGAATGCCTAGCACTGTCAAATTAATTTTAGATTTGATGGGCCCAGAGTGCTCCTATGTGATCTCCATTTCCTCAAACACCTCTAGGGGCAAATCACTACAGTACAAATCTACATAACTCTAGTTTGACATTTTATGCCTGATGTTCTAACAGTGGAATCTCTCCAATTTATAAATGGTACAGAACAGGTTCATGTCAAAGAAGATACCACCATCACAATAAAGAAAAAACATTAAGTAAAGGGGGAAAGGACAAGCAATTTACCCTTTCCCCGGTGGCAGTGAAAGTTGTTCAAGTGAATGACCTCCTCTTTGTTGTTTCCCTCTGCCATTTTCAAATTCCAATATCAATATATGTGAATGTTAGTACCCAAACATAGCGATCATCTGATCTGAAAAAGAAGAGAAAACAGCATTAACAACAGCAGTATAAACTGGGAGGTTGTGGTGCACATCTTTAATCCCAGCACTTGGGAGGCAGAGGAAGGTGCCAACCTGGTTTACATAGTGAGTTCCAGGACAGCCAGGGCTACACAGAGAAACCCTTTCTTTAAATACTAAAAAAACCCCCGAACCAACCAAACAAAAACAAACAATGGCAGTACAGACCTAAAATCCTTTGACTGGGAAGAGTGAGGCAGGATGACCATGATGTCCAAGGCCAGGCTGAGATACACAGAGAAAGACCCTGACTCAAAAACAAAAACCAGGATTCTAAAAATCCCCACAAGATATTTCCATATAGAGTTCATTGTAATAGTTAAAATATGAAAGTGGCAGTTTTTAAAAGCCAAATATGTATCTTTATCAATGTAAACTTATACCTATAGTATTTTGTCCTAAGGAATTTTATCCCCGCCCCCCCCCCCCCCAAAAAAAAAACCCTTAGAAAATATGTGCAGGAAAAAAACCTGTATAAGAATGTTCAGGTGGTACTCTGGTGATGGGATAGCCAAACACCCTAATTGTTGTGCTAGAAACCTCATCCAACTACTGAGGGATCTGGATGCAGAGATCTATGACTAGGCCCTGGGTGGATCTCTGGGAGTCCAATTAGCGAGAATGAGGAGGGTTTATATGAGCGAGAATTGTTGAGACCAAGGTTGGATAAAGCACAGGGACAAATAGCCAAATGAATGGAAACACATGAACTATGAACCAATGGCTGAGGGGTCCCCACTGGATCAGGCCCTCCGAATGGGTGAGACAGTTGATTGGCTTGATCTGTTTGGGAGGCATCCAGGCAGTGGGACCGGGTCCTGTGCTCATTGCATGAGTTGGCTGTTTGAAACCTGGGGCCTATGCAGGATTGCTTGGCTCGGCCTGGGAGGAGGGGACTAGACCTACCTGGACTGAGTCTACCAGACTGACCTCAGTCTGTGGGGAAGGCTTTGCCCTGGAGGAGATGGGAATGGAGGGGGGGCTGGGGGGAAGGTGAGGGGGACGGGAGGGGGGAGAACAAGGGAATCCGTGGCTGATATGTAGAACTGAATAGTATTGCAAAATTAAAAAAAAAAAAAAAAGAATGTTCAGGTGGTCCACAAGAAGGCTCTGTGGGAAAGATGCATGCCATGAAGCCTGACTACCTGAGTTGATCCCTGTGATCCACAGGATGAAATGAGAAAACTGACTCTGAAAGTTGTACTCTGGCCCCCACATGCGGGCCTGGCACGTGATGTTGTTTCAGAGGACCTACATTTGGAACCCAGAACCCATGCTGGACAGCTCACAACAGCCTGTAACTCCAGCTTCAAGCAATCCCATACTCTCTTCTGGCCTCCTCAGGCACATGCATACATACTCATACATATACATAAACTTAAAAAAAAATCAGTAACAATCTAAAATAAAAACCAATGTTCAGAGGCCAGACAGATGGTACAGTGGGCAGTGGGTAAAGGTGCCTAGTACTAAGCCTGGGGATGATTTGGTTTCTGGAACCCACATGATGGAAGAAGAGAACCAACCTCTACAAACTGTCCTGACTTCCATAGGTGCATGTGTGCACATGTAAAACAAATAAAATGTAAAAAACAAACAAACAAATAAGTAAAATGTACATAGCTGCTTTCATTATAGATAATAACTGGAAGTAGCCCAGGTCTCCAGCAATAGAAAAACAGTTCAACTGGTAGACACTTAGCAACACAGACTACTCAGCAAAAAGAAGGAATTAATATTAGGGGGAGTTAATATGTTCAAAATATATTGCATGAAACTCAAATTAGTGAAAATATTGTTTTAAAAAAAGAATTAACACAACATATGCAACATGGATGAATCTCAGAAACAGTATGATGAATCAAAGAAACCCAACAAGGGAATATAGTTCACATGCCATTTCTTTTTTCCTGAAACAATTTTATTTTTTAATAAAGAGGTTTGGGAAAGAGTTCAGTGGTAGAGCTCTTACTCAGCAGGGATAAGGGCCTAGGTTCAATCTTCAGTCCCAGGAGAAAAATAATTTTTGTGGTACAATATTATACTTTTTTTTTTTTTAAGACGGTTTCTCCGTGTAGCCCTGGCTTTTCTGGAACTCTCTTTGTAGACTAGGCTGGGATTAAAGGTATGCATCATTAAACCAGTGTTTTATAGGACTTTCACAACATGATTTAAATTTACTTCTTAAGTATTTTAATAAGAGCTAATGGTGACACACAAAAAAATGAATTTTAAAATTACTGACTGACAAACTTAAGCACTGGGGAACTCAAGGCCTTGCACATGCTAGGCAGGCAATCATTCTACCACTCTACACCTTCCACAAGCCTAATTTTGCATTGCAATAAAGATTTATAAGTGTGAGCCTGGGGGTGGTGGTGCATGCCTTTAATCCCAGCACTCAGGAGGCAGAGTTCCAGGGCAGAGTTCCAGGACAGAGAAATCCTGTCTGGAAAAAACAAACAAACAAACAAACAAACAAAAAAGATCTACAAGTGTGAAAACACATACACATACACACACACACACACACACACACACACATGAATTACATATACATAAATATACACCTCTTTTTTGGCTTCTAAAAATTTTTTTGAGGCAGAGTCTCACTGTGTAGCCCTGGCTGGCCTTGAGAGATCATCCTGTCTCTGCCTCCAGAGTGCTGGGATTAAAGGCATTCACCACCATGTAGTTTTTTTTTTTTTTTTTTTTTTTTTTTTTTTTTGCTTGTTTGTTTGTTTTTCAGACAGGGCCTCATTCGCCCAGATAGGCCTTGAACTCATAACAATCCTTCAATCTCATTTCCAAAACACTGGGATTACAGGTCTGTCCAGATGGAGAAACTAATTTATAATGAAAGAAAATCAAGAGCTGCTTTGTAGAAGGAAAGGTGACCTCAAGGAGTATGAAGCAACTTTTTGGGGGTGACAGAAGTGTTCTAGAGCTCAATGAGGTGTCTATTACATGCATCTATTGAGATGGATCAAACTGGGAATGGGTCAAACTATACCCTCAGTTATCTGTTTATGTCATTTGAATACAGATTATACTAAAAAATGTTAAGGAGAGGTTTTCATAGAAGACAAACATTCTATCACAAAAGTGCCAGAGAATTCAGAAAGAGAAAAGAAGAAATTATGCAAAGCAGCAGATTTTTAACATGTGGGTCAAAAACCCCTTTGGGAGTCAAACAACTCTTTTACAGGGGTCACCTAAGACTAGCAGGAAACAGATATTTACATTATGATTCATAACAGTAGCAAAATTACAAGTGAAGTAGTAACAAAAATAATTTTATGATTTCGGGTCACCACAACATGAGGAACTACATTAAAGGGTCACAGCATTAGGAAATTTGAGAGTCACTGATGTAAAGGGATATTTTAAAAGGTAAGATTTTTTTTTCCTGAACTGTCACAAATTGATAGTTTACTTATTTGTTAATCAGTTTTGCAGAGGCAGATGTCACTTTAACTCACATAACCAAAGGACACAAGCAGGCAGCAGCTCATCCTGCTGGCTGAGTATACTTAGGGAGTATTCCATCCAGCATATTATATATTTTACAATCTCAAGGACCAGGACTTCATTCTCTGGGCAAGGAGTGAAAGGGTCAGGAGGAATAGCAATTTGGCAGATTGCAGGGCATGCCTCGGTACAAATACGGCTGGTAAAGCTCTGAGCTGGGACAGGACAAACTCACAGACGAGTTGTTAAGAGAAGATGCAGAGTATGGAAGAGTAAAGCTAGAAGTGGGAGTGGGAACAGCGTTGTAGCTTCCTCGCAAGGTTCTATGTACAATGCCCGTGTTAGTACTTCATTTTCTTTTCATTCAGTCCTTCCCTAGGAGGAAACTGAGTAGCAGGCAGCACCTAAGAGAAGCTGTGTATGCTCTGGGATTCAGATGCATAGCTGCCTGATTCTGCCGATTTCCTCTGGATAAGAAGTCATCTGAGGTGACATTGGCTTTGTGGCTCAGAATGGTATAAGGATGTCCAGTATAAATGAACTGCCTTCACAGTAAAAGAACAGATAGAGTGTGATTGGGAGGGAAGGAAAAAGGGAGAGATAGACAAAACACTGTATTCCCCTCAAATCCTACCATTTCTGGATGGAAGAACCAATATAAAAGATGCTAGTAATATGGCCACCTGAGCTAATATCATCTTCTATGACATTTTGCTTGTAGCTAACAAGGCCCGAAGGACATTCTAGAATTGCTTAGTTCCCAAAGACAGGCTTCTGAACTTCAAATGTCTGTAGGACTGCCTGGTTGAGGGCTGCAGATTCTCGGAGTTTTGCTTTTTATTTCTTTTAATATTTATTCATGATTCAGTCAGCATCTTCAACGGCTCTTTTTAATAATCTGCTGAATTCTCTCAGGCTTTTCTTTATTTGAGTGAACCGGGAAACTGTCTTTGTGCTTATTGGGGGTTGCCAGGAACAATGTAACAAGTATCAGTAGAGCTGTAATGTTTCTGGACCAGTTCCATCCTTGACAGCAAGGCCATTTGCATTTAACTCCCAGTCCTATCCCTACTAAGGATGCCAACTTGTTTGTTATTCTGAGACATGGTCTTACTGTGTAGCTCTGGGTGATGGCTTGGATTTCACTATGTAGACCAGGCGGCCTCAAACTCACAGAGAACTGACTGACTCTGCCTCCCAAGAACTAGGACTGAAGTCATGTGCTACCATATACCTGGGTAAGATTATTTTATTCATTTTCTTTATTTTTCGTTTTCGAGACAGGTTTTCTGTGTAGCCCTGGCTGTCATGGAACTTACTTTATAGACCAGGCTTGCCTTAAACTCAGATACTTCTTAATGACTGAAAGTACAACTATTTAGCATGAGTAAAAATAAAAGCATACCTAAATGTGTTCTAATGACCAGTATTAAAACTATTAAAAACTGTAGAGAGCTGGGCGGTGGTGGCGCACACCTTTAATCCCAGCACTCGGGAGGCAGAGCCAGGCGGATCTCTGTGAGTTCGAGGCCAGCCTGGTCTCCAAAGCGAGTTCCAGGACAGGCGCAAAGCTACACAGAGAAACCCTGTCTCGAAAAACCAAAAAACAAAACAAAACAAAACAAAAAACAAAAAAAAACCCCAAAAAACTGTAGAGATAAAACAATTGGCTCTTTAGAAGGGCTAATTTTGCAGATAATGAAAAACTTTCAAAGGGTTATAAAAATTTCATATGAAACTAGAATTGATCAGTTAAAACAGTTCTGAGTAAGGACTAAATTAAATTATTTTTAGACATGCAGAGAGTTTACCATCCAAAGATACTCAAAGAGCTACTTAACCCCACCCCCCCCAAAAAAAACCTTCATTAAGAGAAACAGGAATCTAGAATAACTGTCTCCTGCACTGACTCCAATCCTTCACTAGGAGAGGAGCTGCAGGCAGGGCCTTTGGGAGGTAATATTGCTGTGGGATGGTCTGTATGTCAAGTGTGTTGCTGATTGGTCAATAAATAAATCACTGATTGGCCAGTGGCCAGGCAGGAAGTATAGGCGGGACAAGGAGGAGAATAAAGCTGGGAAGTGGAAGGCTGAGTCAGAGAGAGAATAAAGCTGGGAAGTGGAAGGCTGAGTCAGAGAGACACGGCCAGCTGCCATGATGAGAAACAGCATGTGAAGATGCCAGTAAGCCACGAGCCACGTGGCAAGGTATAGATTTATAGAAATGGATTAATTTAAGCTGTAAGAACAGTTAGCAAGAAGCCTGCCACGGCCATACAGTTTGTAACCAACATAAGTCTCTGTGTTTACTTGGTCGGGTCTGAGCGGCTGTGGGACTGGTGGGTGAGAGAGATTTGTCCTGACTGTGGGCCAGGCAGGAAAACTCTAGCTACATAATATAACAGAAGGCCAAGGGGTAAAGTCCAATTATGGTTTGGCATCCTCTGAAGCAGCGGAACCAGAGAGCTTAGGTTTTCACTCCACTGACACTGGGGAGACAGAAGCTGTCTGTATCCTAAAGGAAAGCCTTCATGAGAGCCAACCAGACTGGCAATCCTTTTCCCAAGACTTCTAGCCTCCAGAACTGTAATAAAGTCAATTTTTTATCCCAAATGCCAGACAGTGTAACACATGAAGAGTTAAAGAATGAATCTATAGCACAGTAAATGAATGACGAAATCAAGTCTAAACTTTAGATGAACACTCCAACTTAAAACTGTGGGGGGCCCAAAACAGCTTGACCACACAGCTGCCATGACAAGCTTACTGGCAGGCAACACCTGGATCCAGGAAAAGCCATAAGTTGACACCACCTAGGGATGGGACAGCATCTAAGGGGAAGAACCTGACATCCCAAACATTCCAACCATTAGGGAAGATTAAATAAGATGTCCCTGAGCCTAGCATACACCTATTTCCCTTTTACAGATATTACAAACCTATTTCCCTAGACAAATGTCAACTAATCCAGGTCCTTCAGGAAATCCCCTCACCCAAACGTCTGCTATGACAAAAACCCGACCCCACTTGGGCTTGGGGCTCTCTGCTCTCCACCACTGTTAGACAGAGATCAAGCTCAGAGCTTGAAATAAAGGTTTTTTGCTTTTACATACGGGATTCGGTCTCTGTGGTGGTCTTTTGGGGGTTCCCAGAGTTTTGGGAACAACAAAACCTTTTTCTAAAGTTGAAATTAAAATCTTATACAATTATAAGGGTGATATACTAAGGGAGTGGTATTTACCAGTTAGCTGAATTATGATCCTTTATTTTGTTTGAGAAGGCAACAACATAACGACAAAATAAAGTGAGGGTGTTATGTACATGAGGCATTTTCTTTTCTTTTTTTTTTTTTTAAGATTTATTTATTATGTATACAGTGTTCTGTCTGCACATATCCTTGCAGGCCAGAAGGGCACTAGATCTCATTACAGATGGTTGTGAGCCACCATGTGGTTGCTGGGAATTGAACTCAGGACCTGTGGAAGAACAAGCAGTGCTCTTAACCACTGAACCATCTCTCCAGGCATTTTCTAACCATGCTCCCTATATTAATGTCTATAACGCTCACAATCAACCAAGACCAGAACTATTACTAATCTTATAGTCTTTCATTCTGGCCATAACTCAGCATGTATAGACCAACTTTTAAACTTTTTATATAAAGCCACTGTTAAGACTAAATACAGAAAGTAATTTTTTGAAGGCAATGGAGAAAAACCACAAAACAGGGCTTCCTCTAATTTTTGAAATTTTCTCACCAAAAGTAATTTTGGACAATTATGAACTCCAGGTTGTAGGCAGGAAATATACAAAATGAGTCTGGAGCATCCTGCCACTCAGACGTTAAAGACTATGTGTCAAGACTGGGTGCTGTCAGAACTAGAAAACAAGTCTGGAGAAGTTTCCATTGACCTAAAACAGAAAATCTTGACCTTCAATAAAGTTAAGTATTGATTTGGCATAAAACACTTCAGTGTGTATAAATGACAGTTCATAATTTTGTGTGATGTGTGCTCACATGTGGGTGGAGATCAGATGTGAACTGGGTGTCATTCCTCAAGACTTTCCATCTTTGGGTTTTGTGACAGGTTCTCTCACTGAAAAACTGGGGCTCACCAATACAGCTAGGTTAGCTAGTCAACAAGTCCCAGTGAGCCACCTGTCTCCAATTCCCCACTGGCATTACAAGTGATTGCCACGACAGCTTTTTACAGAGGTGTTGGGGATCAAACTTAAGTACTCATGCTTTTACAGCCAGCACTCTAACCAACTGAGCTATCTCCTTAGCTTCTATAATTTAAAGGTCATGTTAAAATGATGACAAGCAGTAAATATATTATCTAGCAAATAAAAGCTGAATGTGGTGATCCCAGCATCTGGGAGGCCAAGACAGTAGATTCAAGGTTCTCCTTAACTACAGAGTGAGTTTGAGCCCAGCCTGGGCTCATTAGACCCTGTCTTTAAGTTGGGTGGTGGTGGCACACAACAATAATCCCAGCACAGAGGCAGGTGGACCTCTGAGTTGAGACCAGCCTGGTCTACAGAGCTGGTTCCAGGGCAACCAGGGCTACACTCAGAAAAAACAAACAAAAAAACAAACAAACAAATGAAAAACAAAACCAACCAACAAACAACAACGAAACATCAGAACACCGTGGTCTTTAACCCCAGCACTTGTGAGGCAGAGGCAGGAGGATCTCTGTGAGTTTGAGGCCAGCCTGGTCTTCATACTGAATTCCAGGATGGCCAGAACTACACAGTGAGACCTTGTCTAGGAAAACAAACAAACCCACAAAGAAATAAACATACAAAATTAATCAATAAATTGGTAAATAAGGGCAAGTAATTTGACATTCCCTTACTTATTCTGTATAAACTATACCATTGGGTGACCAAATAAGAAGTGGCTTCTTTATAAAAGTATTCTAACTAAAACAAATAAAATCTCAATAAAGAGATAATCATCATTTTCAGCCTTCAATGGACTGCTAACTCTAGACATTTAAATACCACTGGTTACTAGAGAAACCACTCTAGAGACAAGATTCAGTCCTTTCTAAGGAAACAATGTTAACCTCGCTAAACCAACAGAATCCAAGTCTTGTCAAGCTGCATTCTTGAACTTTTCATTATACAGTACTTAACAAGAACAAGACATGTGGGAAATAAAGTCTAAACAGCTCTATATGGGGAAATGGTAATTTAAGGATAAAAATATTTATCAAGACTCTGGGAAATCATAGGTCTAGGGGTTCAAGTTCAACAACAAATAAATTAGTTCAAGGCCTGCCTGGTCTACAGAGTGAGTTCCAGGACAGCTAGGGCTGTTACAGAGAGAAACCCTCTCAAAAAACAAAAACATAACCAAAAAAACAAAAAAGAAAAAAAGAAGAGAGAAAGAGAATATGGAAGGGGAAACTCAATAAAATCTTAAGGTATATGCATTTTTAAATGGGAAAGATTAAGCAATACCTAAGGATATAGTCTTAAGTGATTAAAACCCAAATACTCTTGAAAATGATTAAAAGACACTAATGGTTTTAGGAGGGCCAGTTATAATTCAGATAGGATACTAGGTAGGCAGGACCTTGGATGGATAGACAGTTCTTGAGGGAGAGTCTATTTCCCAACCCAGGTGGTCTACAGAGCCAGCCAGGGCTACACAGAGAAACCCTGTCTTGAAAAACCAAAAGTATTGAAGAACTCAGCAAATATTTAGTGTGGGTTTGCTGCATGGCATAAAGATTTTATGATGCATGAGGAAGATATACAAAGAAAATTCCACATGGATACTGCTTTAAAGAACTTAAGAGCAATGTGGGCTGGAGAGATGGCTCAGTGCTTAAGGGTACTGACTGCTCTTCCAGAGGACCAGAGAGGTTCAATTCCCAGCTCTTATGTGGTGGCTAAGAACCACCTATAACTGTAGTTCCCTGGGATCCAATGTCCTCTTCCTGACTTCTGTAGGCACTGAATGCAAACAGTACATACACATACATGCTGGTAAAACACCCCCCAACCCTCCACACATGCAGTTTTTTAAAAGAAACTTGAAGCAGTGAGAGAGAGCATGCATACAAATTAAGTACATATGTGATATTCATGCAATAAATAAATCATTTGAGACTGGGGAGACAGGCAGTTAGTACAGTTTGCCATGTAAGCACTGAGAACCCAGTTGTGATCTCCAAGTATCAAGTTGCCAAATATGGTGGCCCAAACTTGAAATTCCAGTGCTGGGGTGGTAGATTTGTGTAGCTCACTGGCCGACAGTGTAGGCTATTTGACATGTTCCTGGCCAGTGAGAGAATAATGTGAACAGCTCCTGAGGAAGTTGATTTCTGGTCTCTATATGCACACATACACACAGAAATTATCCTAATCAGGGGAGGACAAGTAGACAGGGACAGTTTAGCAAAGTCAGCCACTTTAAACAACACCAAGTGCTGTGTCAGAATCAAGCTTAGCCTTTAAGAGCTAGACACTTTGATCAATAGCTCTGGGAGCCTATAAGAAGTCTGCATGGTCAGCTGGAGTCACATGGTACTACAGAGACAGTAAACCCAAGCCTTCTAGCAGTCTCTGATCTTGACAAGGCTTTTGAGTGAAAAAACAATCTTAGATGTGGCTCTTCCCACCATAGTCATCTTGGCTGTCAACATGCACCAGGTGAGTCCTCTTCTATCACCACATTCATATAACTGTAAAAAAAGCTGGGTATGGTGGTGCGTCTCTAGAATTCTAGCACTCCAGATGTAAAGGAAGGAGGATCACACTAACTTCAGCCTGGTCTACATATCAAAACCCAGACTCAAAATACACACACACATACACACACACACACTCCTGTCAACAGATTAAATGGTTACATTAAGCCAGTATGATTTGAAGTAGTTTGTGGTGTTGATGGAAGGCTGAACTGGAGTTCAACTTATGTTTTCCAGCCAGTGGGAAACCGAACAGTGAGAGCTTCATGAGGAAAATCAGCTTGGTTGCAATGGGCAAAGCAGGGGCATTTTATGCCAGGAAATCCAGCAAACAAGAGCCCATCAAGCCTAAATTAGTGATAATGGTATATAAGGGGAGGGAACACAAGATACTGAGTACAGAATTAGATTTGGTGGGATTTTGAATATAATTGGCTATAAGGATAAGAGAAAGAAAGGAGTCTAAGTTGACCTAGATGGTGAGATCAGGTGGCTGAAGAATGGCGAAGCTATTAACAAACAAGATGAGTTCAGAATAAGAAAATTTAGTGTGTTAATTTTAATATACAGAAAATGAAATAATTAAGATATAACATCCATGTTTACAAATATTAAGTGTGCAGATAATAAGGAATCTATAAGTCCTATTATCAGTAGTCTTTTTTTTTTTCTATTCTAGGACTCCCACCAAAAATTAAATTCACAATCCTCTGGTCGGTTAGAAACATTTTTTAAGTTTTATTTTTTATTTTAATTTTATGCACACAAATGTATGTACGTGCACTATGTGTGTGCCCAGTGCCTAACAGAGGCCAAAAGGAGGCACTGAAACTTGAGTTACAGGTGTTTATGAGCCCCCACATGGGTGCTGGGAACCAAATTCAGATCCTCTGTAAGAGCAGCTCTTTAATAGCTGAGAAATTCTTTCCAGCCCAAGAAAGTTAGCTAAAGATTTTAATCCTAAGGGCTGGGGTTGTGGCTCACAGTGCTGCCTGACATCCAGGAAGCAGAGTTCATGAGTACCACATAATCCTGGAATGGTGGTGTAGACCTTTGATTCCAGCACTCAGAAAAGGCAGAATGGACAGTTCAAGATCATCCTGAGTTACATAGTGAGTTTGAGGCCAGCCTACATTACCAAAAAAAAGTTTTAGAAAAAATTAACATAAAATGTTAAGATTTTTCTTAATTGTTAGAAAACTGATTCTGAAATGAGGGCAGGTATAAGTAAACAAACCGTCACTCACATTTTCAATTTGCTTTTGGTGATGGGGCACAGTGATAGGAACTGAACCCAGGGCCTGGCAGGTGCTAAGTACCATACTCCTGAGCTACAGCCCTAGTCCTCAAAGATCTTACAAATCAACTGTCTAGGAGCTTATAACACGTTGCTTCTGGCTTTTTGCTCAAGTACTGACTTCTAGGCTCTACACTGAGGGTTTGTTTTTGTTTGTTTTCTTTTCCAGACTGAGTCTCACTCACTAAGTAGCTCTGGCTGACCTGGAAATCACTATGTAGACTGCACTGGCTTCTGTTGGGATTAAAGGCATGTACCATCACACCTGGCTGGCAAGTGTCACCATGACAGAACCCAACTTCTTCTTCTTTTTTTTTTTTTTTTTGGTTTTTTGAGACAAGGTTTCTCTGTGTAGCTTTGCGCCTTTCCTGGAACTCACTCTGTAGACCAGGCTGGCCTCGAACTCACAGAGATCCGCCTGCCTCTGCCTCCCGAGTGCTGGGATTAAAGGCGTGTGCCACCACTGCCCGGCTCAGAACTCAACTTCTTACCACAGTATATAAAACATGTTTCATCAAGCATCTGCTGACCCAATTAGTGTCACCTGATCAGGGTTTTTTCCCCATTCTCTAGCAACAATGACTTGGTTCCTTGATCTTACCAAACTTTCTTTCTCAGGTTCTTTGTGATATTGCCTCTTTGGCCAAATTACCTCTGTTTATCCCTCAATTCTCTACTTCCTCAAAGAAAAACCTTTTCTGACTATGCTTTAAGTGTCCCTGCCCCATGTTCATTCAAAAAATATCCCTCAATTTCTTAACTACTACAGAGTAACTTCAACAATTTAGGAAACTATACTTAATGTTATTAACCTCTTCTGCTGGAACTTAAGTTCCAAATGCACAAGACCATCTTATTCAATACATCCAAAGCCTGGGGACAAGGACAATTGGCAGGCACCAAGAAGCTGGTCTAAAAGCACATTTTTGAATAGCATTAACAAGGTACAGCAGGATAACTAGAGGCAAGAACTGTACAATCAAATGAGTTCCAGATTCAGCTCTGAACCTTATTCCCTTTGTATCACTATTTTTCAGTAACTCCCTTCACACACACACACACACACACACACACACACACACACACACACACACAGAGTTACTGGAGAAACTACCTCATTGACAGGACTAAGAAGAGTGACATGAAAAATGTTTAGTTACATATGCAGCACTTAGCATCAAGTTTTGTACAGATAAGGCTGGTGAGTTAGCACAACAGGTTAAGGTTACTTGCTAAATCTGACAGCCTGAGTTGAATGCCTGGAACCTATATGGTAGAAGAGAACTGATTTCCAAAAGTTGTCTTCTGACCATTGTAACACAAATCTTAAAAAGTCTTATTAATAAAAAGCAAAAAACAAAACCCAGAGCCAGATATTGGGTGAAAGCTGAAAGATCAGAGAAACAGAACAAGCCACAACTAACCTCACCTTGCCAACTCCTCAGCCGATTCTGTTGCTAGGAATCCTAAGACTGAAAGCCTCTGAGTCCTCATCCTTGAGGGTCTCAGTTGAACTGCTGCTTAGTTCCTGTCTCCTCACACCTTATATACCACTCTCCACCCAGCCATGTTACTTTTGGGATTAAGGGCTTGTGTGCTTTCTAAGCAAAAGCATGAGATCTCAAGTGCTGGGATTAAAGGCATGTGCCACCACTGCCTGACTCTGTTCCCAGTGTGGCCTTGAACTCACAGAGATCTAGAGGGATCTCTGCCTCCCAAGTGATAGGATTAAGGGTGTGTGCCACCACTGTCTGGCCTCTTATGTATAATCTAGTGGTTGGCTCCATCTTCTGATCCCCAGATAAGTTTACTAGGGTACACAATATATCACCACGGATCATTAAGCATAAGTGCCCATATACATACTAAAGGCACATGCCTTTAATCCCAGCACTCAGGAGGCAGAGGCAGGCCAGCCTGGTCTATAGAGTGAGTTCCAGGACAGCCAGGGAAACCCTGTCTCAACAAATCAAAAAAAAAAAAAAAAAAAAGTTTTGTACAGATCGAAGTGATGGAAATATGAGAATTCATTATGTCTGGAAAGGTCTAGAATACAGTAAACATAGGAAGCAGTAGTTCACACTGTAGTTAGTAAACACTCTCTCACCAGATTTCATAAACTTCCAATCTCCCTGAGCTACAACTTTATTAGATTTCTCTTCAAGATCTTTTTATTAGCTGCTCTTGTCTTTTTTAGATGAAAAATCTCAAGTCCCTAATGCAACAGGTTCAAGGGGGTGTCCAAAATCCAGGCTCAAGATCCTCCGCCATTTCATGAAGTTCATCACCCTTTTCTACACCCTAGGCTGTTAATTTGGATTCAAACAGAATGCAAAGCTTGGTTATTTCTTAATTTGGATAAACTAACTAAACTGAGATGAGGTCATAAAAATACTGTTCCCTTGAGGTTGGAGATTTAGCTCAGTGGGAGAACGCTTGCCTAGCAAGCGCAAGGCCCTGGGTTCGGCCCTCAGCTCTGGGGGGAAAAAATACTGTTCCCTGCCAGGAATGGTGGTGCACGCCTTTAATCTCAGCACTTGGAAGGCAGAGACAGGCAGATCTCTGAGTTCTAGGCTAGCCTGGTCTACAAAGCAAGTTCCTGGACAGCTAGGGCTACACAGAAACCCTGTCTAAAACTAAACAAATATTGTTCCTCCCTTCCTCCTAGCAAGGACAGGCACAAGCCCCTTCTCGGAATATGTTAAAATATCAAGAAGATGCAGCTTTCAAAAGGTCACCATCCACGATGGGGGTGAAACTTTACCCTGATGCAGATATTTGGGGGTTCCCAGGCTCCTATGCATAATTCTTCACCCTTGCTCAGTAAGCAAGCCCAATAAAATCATTAGTCTCACCCAAGCAAACCAACCAAAACAAACAAAAAAACCCATCAAAGGTATGTGTGGCACTCATGCTCAGGGGCAACCAGATATCTGAGTTCCAGGCCAACAAGGGCTACAGAAAGACCCTATCTCAAAAATAATAAAGTAATAATAATAATAATAATAATAATAATAATAATAATAATAATAATACTGTTCCCTGCCAGGCATGGTGGTGCACGCCTTTAATCCCAGCACTTGGGAGGCAGAGCCAGGATCTCTGTGAGCTCGAGGCCAGCCTGGTCTACAGAGTGAGATCAGGCACCAAAACTACACAGAGAAACCCTGTCTCGAAAAACCAAAGGGAGGAAAAAAAAAGATAGTAGTAGTAGTAGTAGTAATAATAATAATAATGGACTTGGTGGCCTACACCTTTAATCCCATCACTCCCAAGGCAGAGGTATGTTAATTCCTATGAGTTCCAGGCTAGCCTCGGTTATGCAGTGAGACTCTTAAAAGAAAATAAAAAAAAAAGAAAGAAACCAAACCCCAGCGGGGAAACGGCTACCAAGACACTTAACACAATGGAGGAGAGGGTCCCAGGTCACGGCATCCTTTGGACAGGCAGGGAGTTTGAGATCACAAGGGGCCGCCTCGTCCACTCGAGCGTGGATCTGGCCGCTCGCCCAGCGTGCCACGCGCTATGGGAGCGCTCTCTCTCACCGTGCAGCACCAGGGCCGTGTGTCCTCTCGCTCCGGAGCGCTGGCTGGGCTGACAGGCATCAACTCGGAATCGAAGGGGCCCAAACTAGCTCCGGCTGGAGTTCAAAGTCCTCCGCCTCTTCCGCTTTACCAGGCCGCGGTGGGGAGCACGGCCACCAAAGCGAGAGCCACCAGCGAACGGTCTCTCAGCGGCTCGTCGCCCCCCGCGAAGCAGGCCGGCCAGAGAAACTTCCTCAAGTAGCGGGAGAAGAGCCGTCTGGCCAGCGGTCGCCTCGTCGCTCCCCTCCCGACACCCCCTGCGTGTTCCCCCAGGCTCCCGGGGCGTGCGAGCGCGTCCCCTCAGCCCCCGCCCCCACCCCAGTGGCGCCCTGGCGGGAGGCCACTCTCCTCACTCGACCCGAGGCCCCGGGAGCTCGCGCGCGCGCGCGCCCGTCACGTACTCGCCACGCAACTATCCCAGCTCCGCGAGCGCGCCTCGGCGCCCGTAGTTCGGTCTCCAGTCACCTGAAGAAGCCGCTTGAAAAGGTTCGTCCCCGAAACAGCCGCCACCGAGGCCGCTACTGCGTTCCTTCCGGCCTCGCCACGGCGACCACCTCGCGCCTGCGCGCAGCGCCCCCTCCCGACTAATGACAGGAAGAACCATAGAGGCCGGCGAAGAGCCGGAGAGGAGGGGCCTAGGGAGCGGGACCATAGAGATGGTTGCCTAGCGGGCCTCCATCTGGGCATCACAGTTGCAGAGCCTTGACTCCCCCTTGCGGCGGGAGAACAAAAGAACAGCAGAACCCCAGGGTCGTTGTCTCCTCTTAAAGCTTGGGGGACCAGCTGACCATGGAATCAACTGATTAATCACTTACCTGTCTCCTCATGAGGTGTTTCTGTGTACAAGGTGAGACATGACTCAACTTTCCCCCGAGGGTATTTGGTGAAGAATAAAGCATTCTTTTTTTTTTTTGGTTTTTCGAGACAGGGTTTCTCTGTGTAGCTTTGCGCCTGTCCTGGAACTCACTTGGTAGCCCAGGCTGGCCTCGAACTCACAGAGATCCGCCTGGCTCTGCCTCCCGAATGCTGGGATTAAAGGCGTGCACCACCACCGCCCAGCTTTTTTTTTTTTTTAAAAAAAAAGACATGATTTCTCTGTGTAGTTTGGTGCCTGTCCTGGATCTCACTCTGTAGTCCAGCCTGGCCTCGAACTCACAGAGATCCACCTAGATCTGCCTCCTAGATCCCTCCCTAGAGTGCTGGGAACAAAGGTGTGTGCTACCACCACCTGGCTGAATAAAACATTCTTAAATTCTATTCAAACTCCGTTAAATAAAGGCTGGTGTTAAATAAAGGTTGGAGAGCTGGCTCAGTGGTTAAGAGCACTGACCCGGATTGAATTTCTAGTACCCACCTTGCAACTCACAACGGTCTGTAACTTCAGTTCCAGAAGATCGGACGACCTCTTCTGGTCTCTGTGGGCACCAGGCATGCAAGTGGTGCAGAGATAAACATGCAGGCAAAACACCCATACACATAAAATTAAAAAAAAAAAGTAAAGAAAAAGAAATTAAATTTTTTTTTCCCGCTAAGCAGTGGTAGCGCATGCCTTTAATCCCAGCACTCGGGAGGCAGGGGCAGGAGGATCTCTGTAAGTTCAAGGAGGCCAGCCTGGTCTACAGAGAGATTTCCAGGACAGCCAAGGTTACACAGAGAAACCCTGTCTCAAAAAAAAAAAAATGATTTTTCATGAAAAAAACTCTTAAGTCACTGTGTTTTGTTTTGTTTGCCTTTGGTATGTTTTAATTTGTTTTTAAATTGTGAATGTGTGGAGGGGCCCCAAAATAGCTTGACCACACAGCAGCCATGACTGGCTTAGGGGCCTAGACACAGCTTCTGTGACAGGTTTACTGGCAAGCAACACCCAGATCCAGGATAAGCCTTACGCTAATACCACCTAGGGATCCACCCAGGGGTGAGGAAGTACCTGACATCCCAAACATTTCAACCATTAGATAAGGTGACCAGATGTCCTTGAGTCTAGCACACACCTATTTTTTGTTTTACAGATACCCCTAGACAATTGTCAGCCAATTAGTGTCCTAGACCCCTGAAATGCCCTCACCCCAACCTCTGCTATGATAAAAACTCTGCCTCACTTGAGCTCAGGGCTCTCTGCTCTCACCACTGTGTCAGACAGACAGAGGGACCAAGCTCTGGAGCTTGAAATAAAGGCTCTGCTTTTACATGCGGGATTCGGTCTCTATGGTGGTCTTTTGGGGGTCCCCGTGATCTGGGCATAACAAATGTGTGCATGTGTGTAAATGTGTGATGTACAAGGGCAGATGACTTCAGAGTCTAGAAACGGCCATCAGATCCCCTAGAGCTAGTTCTGAGTTGTGAGGCATGCATGCTAAAAATGGAGCTCTGGTCCTCTGATAGAACTGCAAGCACTCTTCTTTTTTCTTTTCTTTTCTTTCTTTCTTTCTTTTTTTTCCAGATAGGGTTTCTCTGTGTAGTTTTGCACCTTTCCTGGAACTCGCTCTGTAGCCCAGCCTGGCCTCGAACTCACAGAGATCTGCTTGCCTCTGCCTCCCGAGTGCTGGGATTAAAGGCATGTGCCACCAGTGCCCGGCTTTGCAAGCACTCTTGACCTTTGAGTCATCTCTCTAGTTCTGTTTTGGGTTTTATTAGTGTGAGCATGTATGTGTGTGTGTGTGTGTGTGTGTGTGTGTGTGTGTGTGCATGCTGCTGAGATTAAACCCCTGGTCTCATACATGCTAGGCAAGCTGTCAATCACTGAATTACATTTTCAGCAACCCCCCCCTTTTTTTTACTTTTATTTAAATTTTGAGATAAGAGCTTACTAGGTTATTTAGGATGGCTTTGAACTCACTACATAGCTTAGCCTGACCTTAAACTTATAATCTTGCTGGGAAGTCCAAAGGCCAGAAGGTACTGTGGATCAGGAGGAAAACTACTTACTGAATCATAAAATAGTAGAAGGCATTGCATTGTCAAAAAGAGTATGTGTGCTAGCTTGGGTGTCTCTTCCTGTTTATAAAGCCACTAATGTCATTGTGAGACCCCCCACCCTCATGACTTCAAAACCTCAAAAGCTCCATTTCCAAATACCAATAGCATACAGAACCAAGGAGTAAGTTTCAATACATGAACTTTTATGGGCCATTGTCAGACCATATCAGAAGAGAAGGTCAGATGGCAGAGGCGCAAGGAGGAGGGTCATAGAGTCTATTGGTCATGCTTCTAGGATTCGGTTTTTACATTATTATTGTTATTGTTTTGACAGCACTATAGGTATGTGCCACCACAACTGGGAGTGAGATTCTGGAATAACCTGGGGGAAGAAAACAAGGGTGGTTAAGCCAAGTGTGGTGGCACATATATTGTGTGACAAAACTTTTCCTGGAAAGATGCAACACACACGTCTACTCACCCCTGATAGGGAACCCATGACCCAATATGGATACCACCAAGGTCCAACTTGCTGAACCAATGGGTTTTATTAGGGTTACTTATGGGAATATGGGTGAGGGGTTACTTACAAGAGTAGAAATGATCCAAAGACAGCTGCATCACCAAAGTTCACTCCCGCATGGGTGACAGCTCACGAAAACTGGGGACCTGGAGCACACTGCACATCCTGCAGGCAGCTCAACAGGTTGGAGCATGTCCCTTTCAGGTGTCTCAGTTGGTTTAAACCTCTTCCAGGGAGCTCAGCTGGTTTCTGCTTCTTCCAACTCACAAAAGCTAGGGACCTGGAGCACACTACACAGCCTGTTGGCAGCTCAACAGGTTGGAGCATGTCCCTTCCAGGTGTCTCAGCTGGTTTAAACTTCTTCCAGGGAACGCAGCTGATTTCTGCTTCTTCCAGGAAGCAGGTTGGGTTTCAAGTCTTTATTGTACCTTTGCTCATCTGAGGGTCTTCTTTGCAGCTTGGCTCTATTCTTCTGAGAGGGACTTTCAGCTTTTAGTGTTTACTCTGATAGGGAGGGACCTAGTGAATCTGATCAGTTTCAGGGACTTCTTGAAGCTCTTTTGAGTTGTTTACCTACCTTTTTTTAGGAGCTTCTCTGCAGGATAGAGACTATTTCAATCTAGGAAGAAACTTAACATACCTGTAAACTCAGCACTCTGGAGCAGAAGTTAAAAGGGTTCCCACCAGCTAAAAGACTAGCCTGGTTCACGGGGGAGTTCTAGGACAGTCAGGGCTACAGAGTGGGACTGTCTGAAAAGAGCCAACCAACCAACAGATCAAACAAACAAAACCCACAAAACAAACAAACAAATACCCCAAAGGTATGTTATTCAGTTTTTGGTTGCTATAACAAAATACCTGAGAGAATCCGTTTACAAAGAGAAAAAGTTAATATAGACTTTCAGTTTTCCAGGTTCTAGTCCAAGATCAGGCCAATCATATCCTTGGTCTCTGATTGGTAATCCAAATGACAATGGTGGGGAGCACATGACAGCAAATTGCTTACCTCATGGCCAGGAAACGAAAAAGAAAGAGGGAAATGATGAAGTCCTCACAATCGCCTTTGGGGCATGCCCTTGATGACCCACACACCTCTGACTAGGCTCCACCTCCTAAAGGGCCCACCACCTCTGTGATGTTTATGTTCATTGGCAACCTGACAGGGTCTATAACCACCTAGGAGACGAGTCTCTGGGCATGCCTATGAGGCATCATGTAGATTAGGTTAGCCTCTATTAATGTCTGTGAGGGATTGTCTAGATTAGGTTCATTGAAGTGGGGAAGAGCCATGCAGATTGCCCAAATAGCAGGAAGCCAGTGGAGTGCCTGCCTTTATCTCTCTTTGCTCACTGACTGTGGATGCAAAGTGACCTCACACTCCAGCTACCACGCCCCCATCATGGACTGTACCCTCAAACTGTAAGTCAGCCTCTTTCTGGGGCTAGAGTGAATGGCTCAGTAGTTTAGAGTGTGTACTGCTCTTGCAGAGGACCCAAGTTTTGTTCCTAACCCCGACATCAGATGAGTCAACTGGACCTCCTGCTTTGGGGGATCTGACATCCTCTTGTGGCCTCTGTGAGCACCTGCATGAACATGTACATATTCACACACCACACAAACACGTAAATAAAAGTGAAAATAAAGTCTTTAAAAACTGTGTTTTCTTAAGTTGCTGTGTCATCAATGTATAAAATATTAATAATTAATACTACATCCCAGTAGTATCACCCTGAGGACCAAACCCTTAACACATGGACCTAAGGGGGACATTTACAGTCCAAACAATAGCAAAAGATGTGGGGCCTGATAGGTTCATCCTCCAGGATTGCGTCCTTGTGGTAGGTAGAAATGCTTTTAGTTGTTGATACCTCAGGGCTGTTTCTCCTTGACACATTGTGAGGCTGAGATGGGCAGGATTGCGAGGAGCCTTGAGTACGTTTCCATCGCTTGAGCCATATCCCCAGCTCCACAGACTCCCTAGTTTCATTTCTCTGGTTGCACTTTGTTAATGTTCACTCAACCTGTAAGACTAGTCTCAGTAGTACAGAGCTGCCATTACTTCCAATGTGTGTCCTATCCTTCTGCTTCCAAGAGCTGTGTCCATTGTCATCAGCTTAATGCAGATGGAGGCTCTGAGTCTTGTCACAGAAGAAACTAGACCCAAACTGGATCTGCTTTCAAAAGCAGTTATTTTCTGTCATTCTGGTCCATTATTATTATTATTATTTGTTTTTTTTTTTTTTTTTGAGACAGGGTTTCTCTGTGTAGCTTTGGAGCCTGTCCTGGATCTCACTCTGTAGACCAGGCTGGACTCAAAGTCACAAAGATTCGCCTGGCTCTGCCTCCCGAGTGCTGGGATTAAAGGTGTGCACCACCACCGCCCAGCCTCTGGTCCATTATTATGAAAAAGGAAAATTGATGTTATTGAGGTATAGTTTATATACAGAACACAACACCCAGATTAAGTGTACTTCCTATCAGTTTTAACAAATTTGCAAACTCACAAAACTATCATACAACCAGGACTGAGCTCAGGGAGTGGGGAGTTGGCTCAGCCTGTAAATTTACTTTGCAAACATGAGAACCTGAATTCAGTTCCCCAGCACCCAGTAAAGGCTGGGCAATGACATCTGTAACCCCAGCACTAGCAAGGTACATACAGGCAGGTATCTGAAACATATTGGTCAGCCAAACTAGCTGAACTAATAAACTCCAGAAGTTCTCAGCTTCACTGGGAGACTGTGTCTCAGTTAATGATGGCTGGGTGAAAGGGTGTAATTTTATTTAGTGGTGTGGCCACTGTTAAGTTGACCATGAGCTTGTAAATAACAAATGACCCTTATTAAACTCAGTGGGTCACAGTTTTTTTAAAAAGACATAAAGGTAAAAGGGAGATTTATTGGGAAGAAAAAGGTTTTAAAGGGAGAAAGAAGGAGGGTTGAATGGGTAGTAAGGCATGGAATGTATAAGATTCATTATATACATGTATGAATCTTAATGAAGAATTGTCTAGATCAGGTTGGCCTGTGGATATTTTTTTTTTCTGAGACAGCATTTCTTTGTGTAGCTTTGCACCTTTCCTGGAACTTACTCTGTAGCCCACTCTGGCCTTGAACTCACAGAGATCCGCCTGCCTCTGCCTCCCGAGTGCTGGGATTAAAGGCGTGCACCACCACTGCCGGCTGTGGGCATGTCTTGATCACCACCACCTGGCCTAAAATTTTTATATAATTTTGTGTGTATGATTATTTTGCCCATATGCACATGCACATGCACTGTGTATGCCTGGGTGCCCTTGGAGGTCAGAAAAAGGCAGTGTATCCCTTGGAACTGGAGTTTCAGACAGTGAGCTGTGATGTGGGTGCTGGGAATTGAATCCAGGTCCTCTGCAAGAGCAACAGGTACTCTTAACCACCTAGTCATCTCTCAAGCTTCCCCTCCTTTTTGGGGTGTTGCAGATAGAACACAAGGCCTTATGAAGACTAGACAAGAGCTCTACCCCTAAGCTCTAGCTGTACTTCTGCCTTTTAATTTTTAATGTGTGTTTGTGTGTGTGTGTGTGTGTGTGTGTGTGTGTGTGTGTGTGTGTGTGTGCATGTGTGTGCATGAGTGTGGTGGCACATATATACAGGTCACAGGACAATTTGCAGGAATCAGTTCTTTCTTATAATGTGGGTCTTGAGGATCAAACTCAGGTCACCAGCCTTGGCAGCAAGCACCTGTACTCTGAGCCCTCTCACAGGCCTACCTTACCCTCACTCCCTTTAATATCCCATTTTGTGAAAGGAAAAAATATAGCTGTATAATAATTAATCTCAGTTTCTTTTATGTTTCAGTTAACTGGGACTAAAGGGCATCATTTATTCTGGGTGTGAGCTACACATGTCTGTGCTTTACAGAAGCAGAAGATCTGTGGGCTGTCTTCTCAGAGTGGAATTAGCTGTTAAAAGAAGGACAGATGATGATTGTTACAAGAACTCTCTTCCCCTGTGAGCCACTCCTCCCTCATGACTTCGCAATTTACAATGTGACTTTTGCTACACTTCTACTAAGAGATAGTGTCTACTTCCCTCTGCTTGAACCTAGGCTTGCCTTGTGAGTAGCCTAGTTCAGTAGAAGGCAATGGAAGGGATATTATGCTGCTTCCAAGGCTAGGCCCCAGGAAGTGAAGGCAACTTTGTCTTTTGGGTTCTATGTCAAAAAGCCAGGTCTATAGGTCTGGGGAGGTGGATGGTCTTAGGGTTTTTATTGCTGTGAAGAGACACTATGACCACAACAACTCTTATAAATGAAGGGCTGGCTCGCTTATAGTTTCACAGGTTCAGTCCATTATCATCATGGTGGGGAGCATGGCAGCTTGCAGGCAGATGTGGTGCTGGCTATATCTTGATAAGCAGGCCACAGGAAGTCCACTGAGATACTGGGCGGTATCCTGAGCACAGGAAACCTCAAAACCTGCCCCCACAGTGACACACTTCTTCCAACAAAGCCATAACCCCCAACAAAATCACACCTCCTAATAGTACCACTCCCTATGAGATCATGGGGCCAACTACATTCAAACCACTACATGGATCCACCAATAAAATGCCTGCCACACAAACATAAAGACTCAAGTTTGATCCCCAGCAACCAGGTAAAAAAAAAAAGCCAGGTGTGGTCTGTAATCTTAACATAGGGGGTGGCAGTAGGACAGTGATGGGAGAATCCCTGGAGTTCACTGTTCAGCCAGTCTAGACAATGGTGAGCACTGGATTTAGTAAGAGACACACTGTTTCAAAAGATAAGGTAGGGGCTACAGAGATGGTTCAGTGGGACAGAAGTGTTTGTTGCTAAACCTCATGACTTGAGTTTGATATCTGGGATCAAGGTTGAAAAAGAGAACCAACTTAAGTTTGCCACAGCATGTGCGCATATACACGAGCATACACACAATGTAGTAAGAAAATGGAAGGAAAAAAGATGATGGAAAATAGTCGAGGGAGACTCTTGCCATGACCTCTGACCTTCACATGCATGTATACACACATATGCACAAGTACTCACATGCATGCATTTATTATGCAAAGATACACAAATTTAAAACAAATTTTATAGGCCAGGAAAAGTCTATTGGACAGTTAGAAGCCACATGGAGAGAGAGAGACCCAGTGTCTTAGACATTTTTCTCTTGATGTAATAAGACATCATAATTAAGGTAACTTTTTTGTTGTTGTTTGTTTTTCAAGATACTGCTTCTCTTGTGTAGCTTTGTCTGTCCTGGAGCTTGCTCTGTAGACCAGGCTGGACTTGAACTCAAAGATCCACCTGCCTCTGTCTCCTAAGTCCTTGGATTAAAGGTGTGTGCTACCACTACTCAAACTTATACAAGGGAGTTTAATTGAGCTTATGCTTTCATAGGGCTTGAGTTTATGATGCAAGGCAGCTGGAACAGCAGCTGAGACCTCACATCTTGACCTACAAGCAGGAGATATAAAGCACACTGGAAATGGTGAGAGTCTTTGGAAACCTCAAAGCATCCTCCTACCCAGTGACACACCTCCTCCAACAAGGCCACACCTCCTAATCCTTCCCAAACAGTTCCATTAACTGGAGACCAAGTACTCAAAATATGAGCCTTCGGAAGCCATTCATTCTCATTTAAACCAGCACACTCGGTCTACAGCCATTCCACACTGATTGTAGCCAGTCTTGGAAGTTAAGCACTGTTGGGCTTGATTAGTACTTGGATGAAAGACCAAGACCCAGACATCAGGAGCAATCTGCAAACACATTTTATCTGCTGCCTCTCTCATTGCTAAGCCTCATTTACAAGGACTTCCCTTGCAAGGGTGGCTGGGACAGCAAGAGACTGCTGGCTGTTTTACTTTTCTTTTGAGGCAGGGTCTCCCTATGTATCTCTGGCTAGCCTCACTCATTATGTAGACCAGGTTGGCCTCAAACCCACAGAGATCCAGCTGCCTCCGCCTCCAGAGCGCTGCTGCTGCCTCTGCTGCTGTTGCCTCTGCTGCTGCGATTAAGGGCGTGCGCCACCACACTGATCTGGTTAGCAGTTTTCCTTACCGTTGCAGGCTATGGAGGAAGGTGGGGAAGAAGGGAAGAAGAGAGTGGTGTCTGAAAAGCAGGGAGAGGGAGCAAGGGGCAGGGGGCAGGGGCAGGTGGCCTTCTTACTTTTATTTCCTGTTTAAAGCTTCTGATGATTTCAGCTTTAGCCCTGTGCTCCCAGCCTCGGACTCAGTCACCACCCTGACAGGAGTTCCTTACTTTTCTCCCACTTGCGTTGGTGAATTAGTGAGGGTTCATCAGAGGAACAGAACATAGAGAATGAGTATGGCTAACAAAGGACTTATTTAATTGGTTTATTTGATTCAGGCGGGCTAGTCCAATAATTGCTGTCTGCCTGCTGGAGAGGCTGGGACCACGGGAACTGCTCAGTCCGGATGCCTCCACAATACTGATTGGCACTGAAGGCCTGGAGGAGAGCTGCTGGTCCTTGTTGGAAAACAAAAGAAGTTTTGTCCCAATGTCAGCCAGGGAAGATGGCAGGAGCAGCAGGGAGCCATAGCAGCCACCCGTAGCAGCCACACGTGGGGTGGATGCACTCATCAGCAGGAAATGAAGGCAGGCAAGCAAGCAAACAACACTGTTCTGTCCTCTGACCTCCAACCTGGGTTCACAGGAAGATCCCATCCACTCAGGAGGAGGGGCTTCCCCTCTTGGTTACTCTTTCCTCCAAATACCTCATAGTCCCTCCTAGAGGTGCCCCGCCTGCAGGGCTTCAACGGGTTCTCGACCACCCTAAGGATGGAATGATAGAGACAGGAGATACAAGGAAATACACCAAGTCTAGATTCTGATCAAGGTGCAACTTTATTTTTCTCCAAGAGGGTTTATATAGTTCCTGCAGGGTGGGAGGAGCAAGAAACTGTCATCTGCATAAGGTGGGGCAAGCTAACAGGATGTTTGTATAGGATGTTTACAGGGTGAAAGGGTCAAGGGCTCTGCCTCAATGTCCTGTTGCTAGGCAACCTGACTGTAAGATGATCTAGTTGCCTGTCCTTAGAGATTCTGTCCTTGTCCCTGACATCTCCCCCTTCTTAGTAGTAAATCTAAGGGCCAACATAAACCAGGTTCGAATGGTCTAAAAGGAGGGTTCTGAAAGAGGCTTTGCATGGAGGATTACAGAGGCCCTATCCCTCTAAAGATTGTGAAAAAAGGGTCCAAGAGGGAATGTCTCTCCAGACTCAAGCACCACAGGCGTCCCCATAGTGCAGGAATCAATGGACCGTGCAGTTTTTTGAGGGAGCGGAAATGGGTAAGCGCAAGGCTGCTACTGCACAACAGCTATGCAACAGGGCATATAATCCAGGCTCTCGGGATTTTGGGGTACCATGGTCCCCAGCCTGTGCAGTCCCAGCTGCACTCCAATCATGCCTTGAGTGAGCCTTTTTCCCACACACAGGTGCAGCCTCCCCCGAGTGAAGGGGTCTGTGTGGGGCATCTCTCCTCAGAGGAAATTTCAACCCTGGAGTCCTGCATATCAAAGCAGTGGTAATGAACCTGGATCTGCCTGGCTGGCAGGTCTGTTATTTGGCTTTGGATGAACCGAGTGAGCCAGGAAAGTGCCCATGGCCCAAAGGCAAGGACCAGGAGCAGGCCTACAACAGGTCCTAGGAGGGAGGGAAGAAGGGTTGTTAGCTAAGGGGAGCTGGAAAACCAATTCTGGAACAACCCAAGCTCTTATTCTCCTTTTCTTTTTCTCTTTTTCTAGTCCTTTTCTAACCTACCATACTGACTACCCCAGTGTAGTCTGTAAAGAAGCAACATTCCTCTTTGAGCCCAGTACAAAGGCTACCCTGTTGTAGAAAGAGGAGATCCAGGCCTCTCCTGTTCTGTAAAACTACCTCAGCTAGGGAGGAAAGGGATGACTCGACGGCAGAAATTCCCTGCTCAAATTGGGCAATATTCTCATCTATGGACAGTCGAAGCTCAGTTTAATGTTGGTTGGACAGGACCAGAGAGGCAATTCCTGTGCCTGTTCCCATTGCTCCAACCCCCAGAAGGACTGCTAAGATGATAGTAGTAACAGGCTCCCGTCAAAGCAGTCATCTCAGCGCGGCTTCTCTTCCTAGAGATCTAGGAATTGATCTGAGGAATAATAGATTAGTCTAGGTGGAAGGGACCTAAGTGCCCTGAGTGGCATCTCTGGTGCTACCCTGTTTGCTGTGCTACCTGCCAGCCACAGGCTGTGTCAAGCTGGCCCAACATGGCTATGACCGCCTGTGACACCAAGGCTAGCAGGTCCGACAAGTCTTTCTGACACCTTGGATAAAAATTCAGCACTACCCTTGGAAACATGACCCCTGCTGTCAGACTGGATTTGTGACAAGCAGTGTCACAGCCCAGAACATGATTGACTATGGGACTTGTATACTGTGTGAAAGGTCTCAAACACAGTTTGCTGTAAAGTTCCCACTGTCCCTGAAAGGTTTACAACAAGCCCCCACGGTCAGGCGTGTTCGCATATGCCCGACGGACACTTCCGCCTAGCCAGTTCCAGGTCAGGATAGCCATTTCTGGGTCAGAGCATCTCGTATGACCAAGATCCGTGACGTTCCACTAGCCACGTAGGCGCGCAACGTGGCCATGTGATCTACGTGCTTGTGTGTAGTAGTGACGTTGATCTGTCCACACCCAGCCTTTAAAATCCGGCGCCATGTTCCTGGTTCCTTCTTCTTCTTCCTTCTTCTTCTCCACACACGTGTTTCCCGCAGGCCTGTTCACTCTCTGTCCCTTTACCTTTAATAAAACTCTTGTTAGCAGATTCTGTCGTGTTTCGTGGCATTTCCTTGCAGGGTAAGAACACAACGCAGCCGAAAAACTAACATTTTGGTGCCGAAACCGAGCAGGCGCTTTCAGGCGCCCTGCGCCTGGAAACCCGTAAACCGGAGACTGCAGCACTTTGCTCCGTACGTGACAGACCGCTCTCCATTTCGCCTGACCGCAAAAATTCCATGCAACACTGCTTTCTCTGATTGGTGAGTCCCCCCCATTTTTCGGCCAGTGTAAACGGTTTCCTGAATCTGTGAGAACAACCGGTACCTCACAAGTATTCTTGAGACTGGGGGAACCCCTGGCCACGGTCTTCATTGGCTGCGGTCGGCCCCTATCGCAGGCCTGAGATTTCTAGCCCTCTCCCACATCTGCAGCCTGAGATATTTCTCGCGTTGGGACCACTGCTGTTGGGTGCGTCCTGGGGGCCACGTGGGGCCGACACGTTCATCCGACTTGATGAAGCGGCAGACACTGTCCGGATTCCCGGGGAATCCTTTCCTCACATAGCAGGGGCCCCCGCTTCTGTGGCTGACGAGCCAAGGAGCGGCTTGTGCCCGGGATCCGTCCTTGGCCTTGGGGACACCTGGGGCCTTGGCTCCGGATCAAGTTTGTGCTTTTATCTTTTTTATTTTTCTGCCTCTCCGCTGCATACATGGGAAACAAGGCTTCCAACCCTGTTAGTCCTTCCTCTCCATTAGGCCGTCTTGTTGAAGCTTTAAAACCTCTCAGTTTAATGCCTTACATAAAGATTCCTAAGCTAACTCATCTATGTTCTAAAAAATGGCCAAAGTATGCTTTAGAAAACAACAAAAAATGGCTGCCGAGCGGCTCCTTAGATCCCAATATTTTACGGGAGTTATCTAATTACTGTCAGCGCTCAGGCAGATGGAAAGAGTTGCCCTATGTCATAGCGTTTTTCTTTCTCAGTGCTAAACCATCTCTTCTGGATTCCTTCTCTCCTGCTCATGTGCTCCTGGCTATGCCTGAACCGGAGGATTCTCTGACTCCGGAATCTCTGACTCTAGATCCTGCTAACGAACCTCCACCTATTCGACCTCCAGCTCCAACTCCTAGAAAACCGTTCCTTCTGCTCCCTTTCCAGATTCTTCTTCTTCTAAAGCTGCTCCTTCCTCAGCAGCGGCCGGTTCCAAAGGCCCTGCCCTAGCTCCAAACTTCACTCCTCCTACCACCCGCTCTCGGGCTGCTAAATTGCCAGATTCCAGCCATCCAAAACCTTCCACTGTTCTCCCTTTGCGAGAGGTGGCTGGTGTGGATGGACTGATTAAAGTTCATGTTCCATTCTCTCTAGCAGAACTCTCTCAGATAGAAAGTAAGCTGGGTTCTTATACTTCTAATTCTGCTGCCTTTATTAAACAGTTTCAATATATAACTCAATCTTATAGTCTCACCTTTCATGATATATTCATGATACTTTCTAATAACTTACTTCCTGAGGAGCACAGGCAGGTTTGGGAATAGGCTAGGACTCATACAGACGAAATTCCTCAAACTAACCTTTCACACCCTCCAGGAGCTGAGGCAGTTCCTGACTGAGAGCCACACTGGGATTATAACACCCAGGGTGGCTGTCTAACCAGAGATAGGTTTATTACCTGTCTCCTGACAGGTCTCCGTAAGGCTGCCCTAAAACCAGTAAACTATGAAAAACTAAAAATGGTTATTCAAGATAAGGACGAAAATCCATCTCATTTCCTAGAGCAGCTCACCAAGGCTCTACTTCAGTTCACTAGCTTAGACCCAGAGAGCCCTGAGGGCAGGCAGCTGCTAATGACCCACTTTGTCTCACAGAGCTTCCCTGACATTAGGGATAAACTTAAACGTTTGGAGAACGGCCCTCTAACTCCACAGGCAGATGTGCTGGTGATAGCATTTAAGGTGTACCATGGGAGAGATGAAAAAGCCCATAAAAGGAGCTGCCAGATGCTGGCAAGCACTGCCTGACCGGCTCCCCGAAAGCCATCTGGTCCCTGTTTCAAGTGTGGGAGAGAAGGCCATTGGGCCCGGGCTTGCACCGCTGGCCCACGAAAGGCACCGACAAAGCCTTGTCCAAAGTGTTACCAAAAGGGTCACTGGTCAGTTGACTGTCCTAATGTCCCAAACGACGTAGGAACGCCAGATGAAGACCACCCTCCAGCTGACTTTGTAGGCTTGGCCTACAGTGAGGACTGCTGCTGCCTGGTTTCCGCCCTGGCCACTCCCATCTCACACAGGGAACCTAGGGTAATTATAAAGGTCAATGGGCACCCCATCTCGTTCCTTTTGGACACCGGAGCTACTTACTCTGTCCTGAGAGAGTTTTGGGGGCCCACCTCTCCTGCTTGTCTCCCTCTTGTCGGGGTTGGGGGACAGCCTTATCTACCTCATCAGACACCACCACTCAGTTGCATTTTCAGAGGCATCCCTCTCACACACACATCCTTAGTGGTGCCAAGCTGCCCTGTACCTTTAATGGGGAGGGATCTTCTAGCTAAGGTAGGAGCGTCCATTTCTTTCGCTCCACACATTCGCCTCATCCCAGACGCGCCAGCAGCTCCTTTACTTCTCCTCCTAGCCACTCACTCTTCTGACTCTAACAATTCCTTTCCCCTACCAGTCTCTCAGGTAGACCCAAAAGTCTGGGATACCCAAAACCCTTCTATTGCTAGACACCATCAGCCTGTTATTATCCAGCTACAAGATCCTGCAAGGTATATCACCCAAGCTCAGTATCCTCTCTCACTCCAGAGCCTAAGAGGACTTAAGCCTATCATTTTTGACCTTCTCAGGAAAAAGCTGCTCCGCCTAACCTCTTCACTTTTTAACACTCCCATACTTGCAGTTAAAAAGTCTAATGGAACCTACCACCTGGTTCAAGACCTCTAGCTCATTAACTCTGCAGTGGTCCCTCTCCATCCTGTAGTGCCTAACCCTTATACTCTCCTATCCACTATCCCTTCGGGAACCTCTCACTCTCAAACTCCAGAGGATACCAGGATCCACTGCCTTGTCACCAATTCCAGAGGAATAAGGTATCACCCTTTCATTTCCCAACCAGGGCCACACAGAGCCAGAGGCAAAAAGGACCATCAAAAATATCCAGGCAGTAAGGAATAATGTAATACAATAATCTATCATTGTTCGATACTCAGCAACTGATCACCTGCGTTTCCTAAATGCTAACCTAATAAGGGAAACCGGTGCCTTAAATAAACTACCTCTAATAAGGCTTGTCTCAGATAGAAATTAAGCAGAGTACTAAGGCCAGATCTACCTCAGGTAAATATCACATGTCTCTATCTGGGCAGGCCAGATCTACCTCAGACAAATGCCAACTCCAAAATAAAATAGTAATGATTCTTTCTCTCTAAGCTTTTTCTATGTCAACAGTATCTTGTCAAACACAAGGTTCCCAGCCACAGCACGGATGGACAGCTGCAGAATGAGGGGACAGCAGAACTTCATTCCAGGACCTGCCCACCATCATCCCAGGACTTCACAAGATACCCTCTCATCCCCCTGCCCCCCAAGAGGCAACCAACGCCCACTATTCAGCTGGAAGCAGTCTTTGAGAGAAACGTCGCCCCCATACCCAGTCAACCACAATTTTTTTCTTTTTTAAAAAAGGAAGAGTCAGGGATGAAAGGTTTACAACAAGCCCCCACAGTCAGGCGTGTTCGCATATGCCCGACGGACACTTCCGCCTAGCCAGTTCCAGGTCAGGATAGCCATTTCTGGGTCAGAGCATCTCGTGTGACCAAGATCCGTGACGTTCCACTAGCCACGTAGGCGCGCAACGTGGCCATGTGATCTACGTGCTTGTGTGTAGTAGTGACGTTGATCTGTCCACACCCAGCCTTTAAAATCCGGCGTCATGTTCCTGGTTCCTTCTTCTTCTTCTCCACACACGTGTTTCCCGCAGGCCTGTTCACTCTCTGTCACTTTACCTTTAATAAAACTCTTATTAGCAGATTCTGTCGTGTTTCGTGGCATTTCCTTGCAGGGTAAGAACACAACGCAGCCGAAAAACTAACAGTCCCCCCACAGGAACTCTGAGCAGAGTGATAACAGAGCTAAAGGGCTGGTGGGGGTTGCTGTGGGTGAGGACAACAGCCTGGAGGGCTTGCCGGAGGGACAGCATTTGAAACAGAAGAAGTTTCCTAAGGAGAGGGGCTATCTCTCCTGGGCAGATCAGGTATATTTACAGCTCTAACCAGGCGTTCTGGTAACCATCTGGGAGCAGAGTGTATCTGGTCAAGAATGCAGGCCGAACCTCATCCCCAAATAAGGACCAGGTCGGGGCCTTTCCAATGCCCCGTGAGGGGATCTCGCCACATGGCTAGTGGCCGGGTGGCATCTGGAGAAGAGTGCCAGTGTCTGTCAGTGGCAAAGTGCCCTGCAACATCTAAGGTGAGGAAGTTGAGAACAAACAGAGCATGGCTCAATTGATCTCTAGGGGAGGTAAAATGAAGGTTAGAAGACTTGAGGTGAGCCAACCAGGTCTTTAGGGTCTGGTGGGCTCGTTCTATTATGCCCTGTCCCTGGGGATTGTAAGGTATCCCTGTGGTATGAATAATTTGTAGACTATCACAAAATTTTTTGAAGCCTGGGCTGGTATAAGCAGGGCCATTGTCTGTCTTTATCTTAGCTGGTTTTCCCAAGGCAGAAAAGGCAAGAATCAGGTGAGAAAGAACATCCTTTGTGGCTTCCCCAGCATGAGAAGAGGCGAAGATAAAGCCACTAAAGGTATCTATAGAGACATGGATAAATTTTTGTCTGCCGAATTCGGGGCAATGAGTAACATCTGTCTGCCAGATTTGGTTGGGAAGGAGGCCTTGAGGGTTGACTCCCAAGTGTGGGGCAGGGTGAGAAACAACACAAGAGGGACATTGTTTGACAATTTCTCGGGCCTGTTGTTTAGAGATCTTAAAAAGAAGATGGAGGGTCTGAGAATTTAAATGGTGGATCTTATGGGCAGTTTGGGCCTGTAGGACTGAGCCGACCATGACAGGGAAATTTAGCCTGGTGGCGGCATCTGCCTGTGCATTGCCATCAGTTAACGGTCCAGGAAGATCACTATGGGCTCTAATATGGCCTATAAAAAATGGATGTTGGCGAGTCAGGACAAGCTGTTGAATCTGGGAGAAAAGTGGGGTGGCGTTGGAGGTAGGCCTTATGGTTGGAGAGATTTCTAACAAGGGGATGGAAAAGACAATAGGCACTATCTGTATAGATATTAATAGGTTGATCAGAATAGGTCTGAAAAACCTTTAAAATTGCTGAAAGTTCAACCAACTGCGCTGACCGGAAAGGTGTTAGGAAGGAGGTAGGGCGGCCTTGGGCCACAAAGGCTGCAACACCATTAGCAGAACCATCGGTAAAGACTGTAAGTGCACGAGAAATGGGACCAGTTTTTGTAATTTTTGGAAAGATGAAGGGTTGTAGCCGGGCAAAATTGAGCAAGGGGTCATCTGGGAGGTGATTATCCAAGGTCCCTGTAAACTCTGCCAAGGCAACCCCCCACTTATCTAAGGTTTGGAACAAAAACTGGGTTTGATCCTTGGAATAGAGTGTGAGTATGATATCAGGGTCCTTACCAAAATATTGGTGAGAGGTCTGTCGTCCTTTCATAATGAGTGAGGCCACCTGTTTGGGGTAGATGGATATGACTGGGCAGCGTGTGGACCCAGAGGAGTATCTTGCCTTTAAGTTTTGGTTCTTGAGCATGTTGCCAAAAGACTCCTGTGGGTGTGTGTGGTGTGGGCAGAACTATAAAATATAGAGGTATGGCATAGGAAATCTGAAAACAAGACTGTTGGTTAATGGCAATGGCTATCTGAATCAAAGTCTTGTTGGCTACAGGGGAAAGCACACGGGGTGATGTGGGGTCAGGGTCGCCCCGGAGGATCTCGTAGAGGGGAAGGAGAGAATCCGTAGGGAGTTTAAGATAAGGCCTAAGCCATTGGATATGGCCGAGCAATTGTTGGAAATCATTTAGGGTATGGAGATGGTCAGTGCGTAACTGGACGCGAGGAACGAGGACCCGGTTTGAATGGAGTTCCAACCCCAGGTAATTGAAAGGGTCCTGGGTTTGGACCTTATCTGGAGCAATCTGTAGTCCCAATCCATTAAGGGCTCTACTGAGTTCTGAAAAACATCGCTCAAGGGAGATGGGGTCAGGTGCAGCAAGGAGAAGGTCATCCATGTAATGTAAGATATATATCTGGGGCCAATTAAGTCTGACAGGGTCCACAGCCTGAGCCACGAATTTCTGGCAGAGAGTAGGACTGTTGGCCATGCCCTGGGGTAATACCTTCCATTGGTAGCGAAGCATGGGTCCCTGAAAATTGGGGCAGCGAAGACTGAATGCAAAATAGGCTCTGTCCTCAGGGTACAAGGGAATAGTAAAGAAACAATCTTTAAGGTCAATGACCATCTTGTAAAATTTAGCGGAATAGCCACAGGCGAAGGCAATCCAGGCTGAAGTGCCCCCATAGGCCTCATTACCTTATTTACTGCCCTTAAGTCTTGAAGGAGCCTCCATTTTCCTGACTTCTTTTTGATAACAAATATAGGTGTATTCCAAGGGGAGTTGGAAGGCTCAATGTGGCCAGCCATAAGCTGCTCCTGTACAAGCATAGTGGCGGCCTGTAGCTTTTCTTGAGTAAGGGGCCACTGATCCACCCAGACAGGGGTCTGGGTCATCCAGGTAATTTTGTCTGCATGGGGTACAGGAAGGTCAGTGGCCGCTACTAAAACCCCAAATATCCCAGCCCATGTCTATCCTCCGTGGGAACGGGCTGAATGGTTGGATTCTCCCCTGAGCTGCCTTGCCCAAGCCTGTGCCAGGGATATAATTCATCCCTAGCATTTGTTGTGTGACTGTAGAGTTTGGGCTATATAAGATTACTTGCATTTGTGAAAGTATGTCCCTTCCCCAAAGATTAACAGGCAGGCCCGGAACCACAAAAGGAGTGACAGTCACCTGGTTTCCTTCCTCGTTCTTCCAGGAAAGTGTCCTTGAACTAATTAAAGGATTATTAGACTGACCGATTCCTTTTAAATTGGTGAGGGATGGAACCAGTGGCCAAGCGGATGGCCAATGAGACTGTGGTGTCTGCCCCTGTATCCAAGATACCCTGAAACTTCTTTCCCTCTATAGTAAGGGTGAGAGTAGGGCGATCCTGAGTAACAGGCTGGACCCAGTAGGCGTCCGAGGAGGAGCCCAATCCAGCTGACCCCTGAGGGTTGTTTGTAATTGAGGGATTATCACAGACAGAGGAGGGTAGAGGAACTAGCTGTGCCAGGCGCGTACCTTGAGGAATCGTGACCATGCCGTTTACAGCAGTGGCCAGAATCTTAATTTCACCTGTGAAATCACTATCTATTATGCCAAGGTAGACCTGGATCCCTCGGAGGGCTGCAGAAGCACGGCCAAGGACAAGTGCGCAAACATTAGGAGGTAAGGGCCCTGTCACCCCTGTAGGGATGACCTGAGCCCCTTCAAGGGAGTTTAATACTGTTTCAGTGGCGGCACACAAGTCCAATCCAGCACTGCCTGGAGTTGCTCTCCGGAGGGAGGAGAATGGAACTGGGGCGGGAGAATTTGTTGAGGCTGGGGAGGCAGGAGGTGAGCGGACCTCAAGGCCCCAGGGTGCGCTCTTGGAGGCATTGGGGCCAGGGGCTGGCCCCTTTGGAAGTTTCCCGGCACCTGCGGAGGAAGGAGCTGACCGAGATAATTGACTTTTGACCTGCATTCTGTAGCCCAATGACGGCCCTTGTTGCAGCGGGGGGGGGGGGGGGGGGGGGGGGGGGGGGGGGGGGGGGGGGGAGTGGAAGGCAGGGGCCTCATAGAGGCAGCCTCCTGAGCCGGCTGGGCTAAGGGAGCGAGGCTGTGACCTTTCTGGGGACATTCCCTAGCGAAATGTCCAGGTTGTTTACAGAACAGGTGCGGGCTCCAGGTTGTTGTGAAGCCCTGAGGGCAGCACCTATAGCTGATCCCATGGCATGGGCGGCGCCAACACCTGAACAGAGTCTCACATATGTCTCACATATTCAGACAGGTCCGCTCTGTTTTTATGAGGGCGGAGGACTTCCTGGCAGGCAGGGTTTGCATTTTCAAAGGCTAAGTGTTTAACAAAGGTGCTTTTGTGTTCATTCGGCCCAAAAAGTCTCTCAGCTGCATCATTTAAGTGAGAGACAAATTCACTAAAAGGTTCATCAGGGCCCTGACGAATCTTTGCTAATGAGGTGGTAGCCGAACCCTTTGGGGGCAGGCGTTTCCAGGCCCGGACCCCCGCGTTTTGAATCTGGGCCAGGAGGCCAGGAGGCCAGGAGGGAATTTTGCCTGTGCTGCATTTGTATCGTAAGGGGGGTTGCCGAGGAGTTTCTTTACTGTCCAAGTTTTTGAGGACGGCTGTTCAGTATTTTTTTGAGCAACTTCTCGACAATTTTCTGTAAATTCTGTTTTCTAGAGGACAAAGTCACCCCCAGAAAGAGCTGTGCGCGGGCAAAAAAATACCAGTTATTAGGGGTCAACCAATGTTCGCTCTGGTTTTCCACCAAGGCTAACGTAAAAGGAGCTGTAGGACCATACTGAGCACAGGCAGATTTCAGCTTTTCAACAAGGCAGAAATTTAATTTGTGATAAGTCTGTCCTGGCGGGGGGTCCTCTGGTGACGGCTCCTCCTCCTCCTCCTCCCCTACTTCCCCCTCCTCATTTTGATCTTCCAAACCCCCTGAGGGGTCGCTCTGGAAGGCCGCCTCGGATGAGTCCCCAGAGGTCTGGCTCTTGGTAACAGGAAATGCCAGGACAGGCTGAGGCTTACTCTTCGATTTACTAGATTTTTGAGATGGTTTTAGTGGACCGGGAGCCACCATTTCAAGGGCAAGATCTTTAAGTTCTTTGTCAAGAGTTTTCAATTCCCTTAAAAGCTCAACATGTTCCCTGTGAGCCTGGAGGGCCCGTCTCAGTGAGCTGAGATCTGGGACAGGGGGAGCCAACTCATCAAGAATAGGCCCGCAAAAATGGGAAGACGGAGAAACATAGGGAGGAGGCATTGCGGAAGGGGGAACTGCCGGAGATTTTTGAGGTGGTATAAAAGGGCCCAAGGACTCCTGTGTTAAGGGGAGATTTTTGCAGGGGGAGCCAGTCTGGATTATGGTAACAGGCTGCCCCTTTCTCTAGGGAAGCCTCCTCGGTGGGGTCTAGAGGGGAGTTAGAGGTCAAATTATTAACAGAGGGATGAGGATGGGCAAAAGCGGACTCCTGGGGATTGTTAGGTTTAAAAGTCGTTAGCATCCCCTCTTCCATAGAGCGAAATCGTGAACCGAGGGACAGACTGAAGGCGGACCAGAAAGCGCTGGGGGGGGGGGGGGGTCTCAGGGCAGGTAGAGGGAGAGCGAAAAGCTTCTTTGAAGATTTTTTCTCCTATATTAATAAGCTCTTGTATGTCAGGGGAATATTTATAGACCCTAAGAATGTCATTAATAAGTTTCCAGTAAGAAAATGTGGTGACGGGAACCTTCTCTAGTCTAAAAGTCCTGTAGAAATCATCTAAACAGTCCCCGAGATGTGCCCAACTTTTTTCATCTATGGTTCCTTCTTGGGGGAACCAAGGACATGTGTCTATAATATAATCAAAAAAGGCTTTAAGATCTTTTTTCTTTACCCTAGTTCCTCGTATCTTGAGGGCCTCTTTTAGGCCAGAAAGGAATAAATCTTGTGACGATGTTGCCTGTCCCATGGCTCGTCACTTTCTTACCTGCGTCGTCTCTGCCCTCCTCCGGGATGAGTCCTGAATCGGGCGATTTCAGGGGTATCCAACAACTTCACCAAGGCCTTGGTCTTCCTCCGGGAGACGACATTCTGAATCCTCAAGAGGTAGTTTCATCCACGTTGGGCGCCAGTTTGCCTTGCCTGCAGGGCTTCAATGGGTTCTCGACCACCCTAAGGACGGAATGATAGAGACAGGAGATACAAGGAAATACACCAAGTCTAGATTCTGATCAAGGTGCAACTTTATTTTTCTCCAAGAGGGTTTATATAGTTCCTGCAGGGTAGGGGGAGCAAGAAACTGTCATCTGCATAAGGTGGGGCAAGCTAACAGGATGTTTGTATAGGATGTTTACAGGGTGAAAGGGTCAAGGGCTCTGCCTCAATGTCCTGTTGCTAGGCAACCTGACTGTAAGATGATCTAGTTGCCTGTCCTTAGAGATTCTGTCCTTGTCCCTGACAGTCCCTCCCAGAGGTATGTCTCTGATTAGATTCCACATCCCACCAAACTGACAACCAAGATTAACCATCACAAAGGAGGAGGATAGCTTGGGAGTAAAGGGGGTGGGATTGGGGGTTTACGACAACGGGTCTGTGTGCCCCCTCCCTTCTCCAGATTTATGAGGATTCTGATTAAAGCCCAGCAGATTAGGTACCTTCAGCTAGTCCTCCTGAGAGCTGAGTGCTTCAAGAACAGGTGTTCTGGCTGGTTAACTTCCTTCCCATGCAGAGACAGGAGGGCTTTCTCTCCCCCCGCCCCCAGCGCCATCTAATGCATCTCACCATTGGACCCCGTTCAGCTTTCAGAGGTTCCATTTCACAAGATAGTCCTGAGCCTAACAGCCAGGTCCCCCTGGAGAAGCTCTCACTTCAGTAATTCACCACTGAAAGTCCAGGTTTTCCTGCTTGTGGTCAGTTCCCAGAGAGGTTTCTGCACAGGTTAGTCCTGATTGGCAACTTCCTGTGTGTCTCTCCTAGTCTGAGGTCACCATTGTGCCCTGACGTCTCTGATGGATCTTAGCTGAGTCATTTAAGTTTCCGATGTGTTCTTGTTGGGACAGGGTGGTGATTTCCATGAATTTTACCTAACAGCCCACAGATGAGAAGTCCTGCTGGATCTTGGTGAGTTCCAAACCTGGTCTGTATAGCAAATTCCAAGCCAGCCCAGATTACAAAGTGAAACTGTCTCAAAATAAGTAAGTAAGTAAGTAAGTAAATAAATAAATAACCAACCAAACAAACAACCTGCTTCCAGGCCACACGTTAGTGTTGTGACTGCAGAGAAAATATTTTCCTCTTACAAAACATAATTAGAGCTGATGAAAAGGAAGGGCATTACCTTGCCTGGCAGCCTCAGTCACAGGAGGATGCAACCTCACTTGTGTTAAGGGAGAAATGAATGAGGAGTCCTTGCTCCATGGTCTCCAATACCAACATTTCCACATTCACCCCTGCCAAGCTTGCTTTTCCTCCATCAGTGAGAAAAAAAATTGTTTCTCCTTTGTTTCTAATAACCAGGGTACACATTTAAATTAGCTGAAGAATTGGCAAAGTAGGGGCTGAGAAAGTGGTTCAGTGTGTAGTGCATTTACTATGCAAACACAAAGGCCCGAGCTCAATTTCCAGCACCCACATAGCTATGTGTGTGCCTGTATCCCCAGTACTGGTCAGGGTAGAGGTAAGAGGCTCCCAGATAGTCTAGCCAAAGCAATGAGCTCCAGGTTCAGTGAAAGACTCTGTCTCAAGAAAATAAGGTAAGGAACAATAGAGAAAGATACCAGAAGTTAACCTCTGGCTAACACAGGTGTACACACTGGCAAGTATACTTATATACATATGTACATACATACATACATACATACATACATACAGAGAGAGAGAGAGAGAGAGAGAGAGAGAGAGAGGAGAGACAGAAACAGGGAGAGACAGAGAGAGAATAGCTGGACAATGGTGGCACACACCTTTAGTCCTGGCACTTGGGAAGTAGAGGCAGGCGGATCTCTGTGAGTTCTAGGCGAGCCTGGTCTACAGAGTGAGTTCCAGGACAGTCAGGGCTGTTACACAAAGAAACCCAATCTCAAAAAAAGCAGAAAGAGAGAGAGAGAGAGAGAGAGAGAGAGAGAGAGAGAGAGAGAGAGAGAGAGAGAGAAGGCAAAGTGGTTACTGGTAAGCTTATCCCTTTTGTATCAATATCCCAGGATATTCCTAAGGAATAACACAGGCTTTGAAAGCCATCTGGGTGGTGCAGAGTTTTCTTGGTTTGTTTCTGTTCTTGTTTTCATCTAAGAGGTTGTACTAAACAGACACTACTGCCACTGGACTCCAAAGGACTATGATTCTAGGTTGCTATGGGGATGAGATGATTCAAATGCACAGCATGTTCTGTTGCTAAGGCACTTGCTGACATCCTCACCTTTTCTGTCAGGAGTGGCTTTGACACAAATTTCACTTTATTATTTATTTTGAGGGCATGTATATTCGTGTGAACATGTGTAGGCCAGAAGACAACTTGGGGAAGCTGGATCTCTCCTTCCACCATGGAGATTCTAGGGCTAGAACTCAGATCCTTAGGCTTGGCAGCAAGCAACTTACTGGAAGAACTGTCTCCCTCACCCAAGTGCCCATTTTTATGACAAGGCTTTTGCCATTTTCCTCTCACTTTAAGAACTACCTGATAGACATAGTTACTCATTGTCTATGATGTAGGATACAGTTAACTCTCCATCCCCTGTAAGTAATTTGCCTGTTAACTTTGGGCATATTATACTATAGTACATAAATGCTTTATTTTCTACTTTTATGTAGTTGAATTTATTGTTAGGAAAATTCCCTGGGCTGAATATGCTATGGGATGGTCTGTATGTCAAATGTGTTGCTGATTGGTCAATAAATAAATCACTGATTGGTCAGTGGCCAGGCAGGAAGTATAGGCGGGACAAGGAGGAAAAAAAACTGGGAAGTGGAAGGCTGAGTCAGGGAGACACTGCCAGCCGCCATCAGGACAAGGAAGATGTAAAGTACCGGTAAGCCATAAGCCATGTGGCAAGGTATAGATTAATAGAAATGGATTAATTTAAGCTGTAAGAACAGTTAGCAAGAAGCCTGCCACGGCCATACAGTTTGTAACCAATATAAGTCTCTGTGTTTACTTGGTCGGGTCTGAGCGGCTGTGGGACTGGCGGGTGAGAGAGTTTGTCCTGACTGTGGGCCAGGCAGAAAAGCTTTAGCAACAGAATATGTGGGTAGAATATGAATATGTTGGTAGAGTGCTTACTCAGCATGTAGGAAGCCCTGGGTTTGATCCTCAGCACCGCATAAACCAAGTATGGTAATCCACATCTGTAATCCAGCACTGGGGAGGCAGAGGCAGGAGAATCAGGCATTCAAAGTCATTGTCAACTACATAGAAAGTACTCAAGGTCATCCTTGGACATGTGAGACCATGTCTCAAACAAAACAACAATAGAAAACCTTTCTTTCCCTGTTACAAATTGTGGGAGAATTTCTACATATTTGTGCTTTTCTCCTTGTATGGTTTCTTTTTCTCCCCCCCTCCTTTTTTTTCTTTTTTGAGATAGGGTTTCTCTGTGTGTAGCCCTGGCTGTCCTGGAACTTACTCTGTAGATCAGGCTGGCCTCATACTCCTAGAGATCTGCCTGCCTCTGTCTCCCAAGTACTGGGATTAAAGGAGTGTACCACCACTGCCCGACTTGCTTTTCTCATGGTATGGTTTCACTTTTTAAAGATTTTTTTTTAATTTAAATAAGTGTATGTACGTGTATGTGTATGTGAGTACAAGTCCCTGAGGAGGCCAGAAGAGGGTGCTGCATCTCCCTCAAGCTGGAGTTACAGGCAGTTTCGAGCCACTTGATAAGGGTGTGGAACAAAACTTGGGTCCTCTGCAAGAACAGCAAGTACTCTTAACTGCTGACCCATTTCTCCAGCCTCTGGTTTCATTCCCCTCCCCGACTCATTTCGATCTTTGGTTCATTTCAAATATATCAGCTAGATGGAATGAGAACTGGATTTCATTTTGTTTCCATCAGCCCAGCCAGTTATCCCACCATCACACATTGGTGGTTTTTATCTTGCTTACTGGCTTGAGATGCTATCTATATTGCATGCTGGCCTTGCATCTGTGGCAGGTTCTATTTCTAGATTCAAGTTTTCCTGTTTCCCTATGGTATCTGCAAATGACAGTGTCTTGTTTTAATGACAAAAGCTTAAAATATGGCTCAATAGATGGCAACCTGCTGCCTTTCAAGAATTGCCTGGGTCTTCTTAATTTTTTTTTCTCAAAATGATACTCAATTTGTTTGTAACTTAAAGATGGGGGAAATGAACAGTGTTTTTATTGAGCTCATGTCTGGTTTATTGGTTCACCCAGAGAAGATGGATATCCTCAGGAAATTAAATCTATCTAAGAATAGGCATGTCTTTACATTTGTTCATACCTGTCTTTTGTTATTCAAGTGTTTATGGTTGTTTTTTTCCCTCTGAGTTCTGAATATTTCTTTTAAAGCTTGTGACTCAGTTTCTTTATTTTAATTAATTAAATTTTTTCATTTAGTAGTTTATTTTTTATCTTTATTTGAGATAAGGTCTTCATTTTCCTCAGCTAATTTATTTCTTACAAAGTTGACCTGAAACTATGCTTATTCTACACCCATCCACCTATCTGTCTTTCTTGCTCTGTTCTTTACTCCCCATCTCCCTCTTCATGGTCATCCTTCGTAGTCCTGGAGAAAAAAAAATGTATTTTAATGGATATGAGTGTATTAATGTATATGTGTGCACCATGTGTTACCCTGTGCCCTTGGAGATTATGGGATCCTCTGGAATTGAAGTCCTCTGCAAAGCAGTAAGCGCGATAGATCAGTGGTTCTCAACTTGTAGGTCGCGACCCCAGGATGTGCCGAACAACCCTTTTACAGGAGTAGCCTAAGACCATATGAAAACATGGATATTTACATTACAATTCATAACAGTGGCAAAATTGCAGTTGTGAAGTAGCAATAAAAATAATTTTTTGGTTGGGGGTCACCACAACATGCGTAATTGTTTTAAAGTGTCTCAGCACTGGGAAGGTTGAAAACTACTGCTCTAGACCTTTGAGCCATCTCTACTGACCCCAAGTGTTCAGATCTTTTTGACAGCTAATTCTACAAGATGGCACAGGGCCAATCAGTGCTGTGTCCTCGAAGAATACAATTGGTAAGCGAGAGTACGTAGTGCATTACAACTTCCAGGACCAGGAGTGCCACGAAAGCGTCTTCTGGTCAGGCCACGTAGCTAACCGGCTCAGGGACGGGTCACATCACCGGGTCCTCTGAGGCTGTAGACGGAAATGCGTCATTGATGACCGGAAGCGCCTTGCCGCAGTATGCCTCGGTGACCTTTGGGAGTTGTATTTTATTCACCCACGGGTGTGGGGTTTCTTATGCTTGTTTTCAGGAGTCGGACTCGGATGTGCACACTTCCGGACTCCAGACAGTACAGTGTCAACTGCTGTCCCATCTGCTCCCAGAAGCACAGCTTTGCTCTCTGGCAGTGCAGAGTATGGTTGCTGTAGAGCCGGCTGTGTTGTGCATGGTCCGGATGGAGCGGTCCTGCTAGTGTTGGGACCTATACATGTCGTGTGGGCCCTAGATCTGTGGCTAGCCTATCATCTCACTGACCATCTCTTCTTCAGCTCTACCTACTCAGAGCCAATGGTCCACTGGAGGCCCCTAGGTGACATTACAGTATGGACCTCAGAAAGCAACCCAGATATCACCCCCTCTTTAACGAGTGGGTTTCCTTCCATCCCTTCATTTGTAGCTTCACTGTCCGTCCAGATATCTGAATGCCATTCCTGTCTACTACTGTGTCTGGGTATCTAGGGGGAAGAGGGGCTGCCAAGCAAAGGCAGTGTACCCTATTCTTTTAGAGAATACTTTCCTTTCTTCCTTTATTTTCCCTGGCTGCTGCTGACCCCATCTTATAGCCAGCATTAAATTCAGAGCAGTGAGCAAATCCAAGGAAGGATTTCAAAAAGTAGTTTTTAGTTCAGGGGTCTGAGCTCATTTAAGAAACATTTGTGGAGCTGGGTGGTGGTGGTGCTTGCCTTAATCCCAAGCAGGAGGTAGATCTTTGAGTTCAAGGCCAGCCTGGTCTACAGAGTAAGCTCCAGGACAGCCAGGGCACACAGAGGAACCCTGTCTTAAACAAACAAACAAACAACAAAAAATAAATAAAACAACACCCAAAACTCAAAACAAACAAAAAACAAAACAAAATGAACCCCCCACCCCAACTAAAATAAAGGAAGGAAGGAAAGAAAGAAGGAAGGAAGGGAGTGAAAGAAGAAAGAAAGGAAGAAACATTTGTGATGCTCTTATAGAGGACCAAAGTTCAATTCCCAGCACCAACATTTGAGTGGCTCATGACTGTAACTCCAGCTCTAGGGGATCTGTGCCTTCTTCTGGTCTCCATGGGTGCTGGCACTCATATATGTATGCATACACACACTTAAAATAGCATAAATATAGAAAAAAGATACATTTGTTTAGTGTCAAATTCAGATAACAGGGGAAGTAGACTTGGTTCCCATTATTATCTGGAGTTTTACAAGTAAGGGTACTCCACAATTCATAAGCACCTCTAAATCATTCTGTATACTGGTCAAATGGATACCCCACTTAGAAAGGGGGAACTGCAGGTCAGACTTCAAAGCAGCATTCTTGGTGGTGAAATGGGGAGGAGGGTATTTCAGCTTGGAGGGGGAGTATTTGAAAAAGTAAAAGGTGGGGAATAAGGAGCCTGTTGGAGTCAGCCTGGCAGAGATGTTCACAGGAATGGTGGAGGCTGGCAAGCTGGAAGAAGGGTGTGGCTGTCTATGTGTAGCACGAATCTTAAAAGTTCTTATTAATAAAATCAAACCTGGAGCCAGGTATTAGGGTGAATGCTGGAAGATCAGAGAAGCAGAGCAAGCCACAGCTTCCTCACCTAGCCAATTCTTCAGCTGATCCTGTTTCCTCAGACTGGAAGCCTCTGAGTCCTCATCCAGAATGAATCTCAGCTGAACTGCTGCTCAAAGGCCTAAAAGCTTAACTAGGCTCTAGTTCCTCATCCTCATGCCTTAAATACCTTTCTGCTTCCTGCCATCACTTCCTGGGATTAAAGGCTCTTGTTACCACACCTAGCTGTTTCCAGTGTGGCTTTGAACTCACAGAGATCCAGACGGATCTCTGCCTCTGGAATGCTAGGATTAAAGGCGTGTGTGCCACCATTTTCTGGCCTCTGTGTCTATCTAGTGGCTGTTCTGTCCTCTGACCCCAGATAAGTTTATTAGGATACACAATATATTGGGGGGACATATATCACCACAATTTCCCTTTTTTTTGTCTAAAATAATAAAAGGTTACAGTTAAGAATTACATAACAATGTCTAGTCCATATCATTAGACATATTCAGACAAAAAACTCCATTATATATATTAACAATGTCCAGTCCAGTAACATTTGATAAACTCAGACAAAAATTTTCATTACTTATCCTATTTAAAACAAGTAGTTCCTTTTAAAAAGTAGATTCAATAATTGACCTTTTTATCTTATCATATCCATATTCTCTTTTTTCTTTTTATAATAGATTCAATATCTACCTTTTGTCATTTTTATATCTTTCCCTTTTTCTTTTTAGAGTAGATTCAATGATCTACCCATTTATCCTATTCTTTCTTTCTTTATTTCTTTTTTTTTTTTTTGGTTTTTTGAGACAGGGTTTCTCTGTGTAGCTTTGTGCCTTTCCTGGAACTCACTTGGTAGCCCAGGATGGCCTCGAACTCACAGAGATCCACCTGGCTATGCCTCCCGAGTGCTGGGATTAAAAGTATGCACCACCACTGCCTGGTTTCCTATTATTTCTTTATCTTTTTTCTCAGAGTAGATTTAATGATCTACCTCATATCTATATTCTCTTTGTTGTTTTTTAAACAAAAACTCTCATCTAATCTCCTTGTTCAGCTTTTTTCCTGACCATTAACAATTAACAACTTGTAACCAACCATCATAAACAATGACAATATCCATAACTCATTAAACAACCAAAAGCTCCTATCCCACATCTTAGGAATGTGGGCATCGTTTTCTTAAAATTACTTCCTGCTTTCTGGGGGTGAAGACATCTTTAGGGAATTCCAAAAAAACATTTTTGGGTTAATTGTCAAGTCCTGGGAGAGGTAGCTTTATCAATTGTTGTCCAGTGTCTGCATAATGGGAAAATGTAGGACTTGTCTCAAGTCCTTGCTCGAGTTGTCTGTGAATCTGCATCATCTCAGCTAGCCATCTCAAAATTCTCCTGAACTGTTTGTAGTCCAAAATCGATCTTTCCATGGTGTTAATCAACTTAATGGCTTTACCATAGTCCATGTGGAATCATCTTTGTGGGGTCTCATCATCCTTTTGAAGATTTCAAAGTTGCAGTTAGGCATGGTCATGATTCCCTGCTAAGGGCTAAGCAAAGGAGATTAGATTTAAGGTTCTTGTTCAAAAGAAAAAAAAAGATATATGGAAATGAAAGAATAGAGAGGGTAGATTGTTGAATCTACTCAGAAAAATAAAGAGAAGATATAGATACGAAATAGATAAAAATATAGATTATTGAATCTACTTTTAAAAGACAATTACTAGTTTTAAATACTTTACATTGGATTGGATTTTTGTATATTGTATACAAATTATATATATTGAGATTGATATTGTTAGAAAATGCCATACATATATTTCTAATCTTGTTCAAGATATTGTACTTATACCATTCATTTAACAATGTAATGCAATTTGCTAATACTTGAATGTTATTATTACCAACTATTAGGATATAAAGAAATGAAAGTTAGTAGTTGGACATTACAATCGAACTCGTAGTCATATTAGGTATGTTTTCAAGATTGAGCAGATATATTTTAGATAGATAGGTCATCTTCAAACCCTTCAGAGATCTACGGAAAATGGCATTTAAAATGTTTTTATAACTTAGAATTTTTTTTCTTTTTTTATGACTATGAAACATTTCGGCTCCTGGCAGTATCAATCTACTTCAGAGAAAATATGGGCATTGAAGAAACTGCATATGGAATTAACTTTCATTGTGGCAAAAGTTAGCCACTGGACAACAAAATATCCTTGAATCGACTGCTGACAAACAGGACAAAATGGACAGACAGAACACGAAACAAAGGACTACCAATTCTTGCCAAGACAAATGTGGTTGTGGCTTTAGCAACAGGCATCCTTTGAGGCCAGGACAATATGGCACCATCCCTGAAGTGGCTTTTGCAATCTGGAAAAGGTATAGTGCCCTTTTCTTCAAAGGCAGCTGAACTGGCAGTGAATTGATGGCTTCTGATGTGCAGTGGAACAGCAGCTGAAACAGTTATTCTTGAAAGAGTAACAAAGCTCTCAATGGTAGACTGGCATTTAATAGAGGGATGTGGAGAAAAACAAGATGCTGAGATGAAGCCACACAATAAGACAAGAAGAATGGACAGCTGAATTAAAAAAACATCAACAATTTCCAGAATTTAGAATCCTGAATCGTGACATGACACTAGTGGAATTCAGGTGTTTCTGGTACATGGACTTCTCTCACCAAATGTGAGGTTGAACTGTTGGCCTTGTGTACATCCTACTTCACAAATGAGTCTGTCAGATACACTAAGCCTATAGGCTGAAGATGATGCCCCAATGCTGCAGAGAAACCTTGGGTGACTGTCCAGGCAGCTGGCTGTTTCTGTCAACTCACATTTTTTTGGAAGCCACTTGTGTGTACTTCCTGTTTTTATTTATTTTTTTAGGTAATATTATTTCCTTCTTGGGTCCCTGAGGGAGTTGAAGATTAGATAGTTATAGTTAGTTAAACATTAGATAGTTATAGTTTTCCTTGTTAAGAATTTCAGAAAAGAAACCCACTAAAGAGGTATAAGTATATACATTTGAAAGACATTATAAGATAGTTCTGTAAGTAATATAAGTTAGGATGTGGGATCCCCTGAGACAGTACATTTTGGACTTACAAAAAGAGGATAGATAATGGAATATTTTCTCTGAGTTTGTCAAATGCAAATGGACTAGACATTATTTAAGTATTTATTGCTTGTATATATTGTATATAGTTTTTCTTATATTAGTCATAACTTTTTTCCTTTTTTCTTTTTATTAGAATAGAAGGGGGAAATATGGTGATATTTTATTTGTGCTGAAACATGATTTTATTTGTATGTTAATAAATAAAAGTGCCTGGGGGTCAGAGCTAATAGCAAGCCATTTAGCAGAAGTCTGGCAGTGGTAGCACACGGCCTTAATCCCGATCACATGACAGGCAGATCTCTGTGTATTCAAGGATATAGCCAGCATGGAGACACATGCCTTTAATCTCAATACCAACCATAGAGACCTGGAGGTCTGTATAGACAGAGAGTGACGAGGAGGTCATGTGGTTGGGTTTACAACCAATGAGAAGGCAGAACAGAAAGTCAATAAAAAGACAGACATACAGGAAGTTGTAGATGGAGTTTTCCTGCCTGGCCCACAGTCAGGGCAAATCTCTCTCACCTGCTAGTCCCACAGCTGCTCAGATCCATCCGACCAAGTAAACACAGAGACTTATATTGGTTACAAACTGTATGGCCGTGGCAGGCTTCTTGCTAACTGTTCTTATAGCTTAAATTAATCCATTTCCATTAATCTATACCTTGCCACATGGCTCGTGGCTTACCGGCATCTTCACATGCTGTTTGTCATCGTGGCAGCTGGCAGTGTCTCTCTGACTCAGCCTTCCACTTCCCAGCTTTATTCTCCTCCTTGTCCCGCCTACACTTCCTGCCTAGCCAATGGCCAATCAGTGTTTTATTTATTGACTAATCAGCAACACATTTGCCATACAGAACATCCCACAGCACTTCCCCCTTTTTTTTTCAAAAAGGAAGGTTTTAACCTTAACAAAGTAAAATTACATGTAATTTGGGAATTTGGGCGTAGCTTCTCTTACTACTTCCTGCTGGAGGGGGGCGCTGTATCCTATGGGGACACAAAGAAAATTTTAGGATTATGGAATAGTCCGTGAGGCTGTATCGTCTGAGCCAGTTGCCTTCAAATCATTCTGGATGTTGGATCATCTGGGCCATGGTGTCATCGGAGACCTTTCAGGGGGTCTTGGCTGGTCAAACCTGATGTATCTTAATCTGGAACAAATCCATAGCCTTTGGCTTTCTGTGGGAACAAAAGCAGAGTCTCCTTTCCAAAACAACATATCCTTATATCCAAATTTTGAAGTCATAGTATCTTTAAAATATACATATTGGTTTAACTCAACATCTTTTATGATCAAATGTTTTTCTGCAGTTAAAAATCCCAAAGACAACACAATCCAGATTCTCTGTGTAATATTCATCTTTACGTGACTTATTTTTTATATTACCTTTACTGTCTCTTTAAAGACTTTATTTTTTAAAACTATGTATTTGTTTCTATAACTCTATATATCACCTTTTTTGTCTCTTTTAAGCCTACGTATATTTTTACACACATTGTAAACTATTACATCTGAATCTGTCTTATTGTGAATCTATTGCCTTAAACTGCAGCAGCTGTGACTGCTGGCTCTGCCCACCTCAGCTTCCTAACATGGTGGTGGTTTACTGTCAGCTCTGGGAGCTATCGTGGGTCTATGCTTTTATCCAAGCAGCGTGTAGCCCAGAAACCTCTTTTTTTGTTTTGTACTAGCAAAGGCTAAATCCACCACGCAGCTTAATGTGCCTCATTCCCGCCATATTGCAGGTCGAGCGTGCACGATAGGTTGAACACACACGCTAGGAACCCACCAGTAGCTCAAACCGGCAGCTGCCGCTCATTTGAGAGAGACAATTAGGAAGCTGTTTTTAGCTCTGTTTTAGAATCTTTTTTCTCAGTTTTTAGGTGGAAACTCTTGCCACCACGTTGTATGCCATTTGTAGCTTGAGTTTTCCTGCCTGGCCCACAGTCAGGGCAAATCTCTCTCACCTGCTAGTCCCATAGCTGCTCAGACCCGACCAAGTAAACACAGAGACTTATATTGGTTACAAACTGTATGGCCGTGGCAGGCTTCTTGCTAACTGTTCTTATAGCTTACTGGCATCCTCACATGCTGTTTGTCATCGTGGCAGCTAGCAGTGTCTCTCTGACTCAGCCTTCCACTTCCCAGCTTTATTCTCCTCCTTGTCCCGCCTACACTTCCTGCCTAGCCAATGGCCAATCAGTGTTTTATTTATTGACTAATCAGCAACACATTTGCCATACAGAACATCCCACAGCAGGAAGTAGGTCTCTTTCTGAGGGGAAGGATGACAGCGAGGGATAAGAAGACGATCTTGGTCTTAGATCTTGGCTGCTGCTCTGACCTCTTGGGCTTTTAACTCTGCATTTGGCTCTGTGTTTCTTTCTTTTTTTTTTTTTTTTTGGTTTTTCGAGACAGGGTTTCTCTGTGTAGCTTTGCGACTTTCCTGGAACTCACTTGGTAGCCCAGGCTGGCCTCGAACTCACAGAGATCCGCCTGGCTCTGCCTCCCGAGTGCTGGGATTAAAGGCGTGCGCCACCACCGCCTGGCGGCTCTGTGTTTCTTATTTAATAAAACTGTTCAGAATTACATCTACATCTATGCTCCAGCTTGTAACACTTCAAGAGCACTTCAGGAGATTGACATCTGTATATTTGAGTTTAGATCAGGATGGATCCACAGCAGGTAGAGCTGATGAAGGTGTACTGAGGGGTGAGAATGGAGTAGGAAGATGGATCTGAGATCTGTGAGGGATCTGTAAGATCTGAGGTAGTAGTGGGACAATGTGAGCACCTCATCTGGTAGACTTTGATGGAAATCATGTGAGAGATGGGCATGTTAATCCCACAGTCATGAGGACAAAGACCACTGCCCTCAAATTATGGCCAAATCAAAGCAAGCTTTATTGTGTACATCCAAGAGCCAAATCTATTGGTGTCTCCCACTAATTAGGAGAACAGCCCTGAGCCAATTTCCCAAGCCTCTTTTATAGGGCGAAAACCACAAGGTGGGGGATTTTACAGGCAAGTGTGATTACAGAAGCAAGACCAGGCAGTTAAAGAAATCTTCATGAAACATTTGTTACAGACCATTCTGTGTTCACAGAGGTGGGGCACAGCCCAATACCAAGAAACAGAAACTTAAGTTTTACAGTAAATAGAAACCTAACTCAGCTAGAGTCTTGAAATGGCTCCCAGGGACAAAATGGAGTCAATCTGGTTTCTTAGCCACCTGTATTATACACTATTCTTTTTTGTCATTTAAATTTTATGTGTATGGGTGCTTTGATTGCATATATGTCTGTGCAGCACATGCATGCAATACCCTTAGAGGCCAGAAGACGATGTGGGATCCCCTGGGACAGGAGTTATAGATGATTGTGAGCTATCATGTACATGCTGGGAGTCAAACCCAGGTCCTCTGGAAGAGCAGCCACTGCTCTTAACCATGGAGTTACCTTTCAAGCACCCTGCATGCTGTTCATTTAAGGCACTTGGCAAAGACAGATGAGCACTAATCACGGTAGAGTGTGATGGAGAGTGCAAGGAGAATTTAGCTATGTTTGATATGAGCAGATTTGGCCCCGGATGGGGGATAAAACAGAACCATGCTGCTTCCTTCCTACTTCTGTTTCTCGCTCCCTCTGTCTTTTCATTCTCTCCTTCCTTGTCTCTATTCTTTGCTTCTTTCTTTTTTTGTGATGCTGGACAGCCCAATCCAGGGCTTTAAGTATATGAAATGACTACATTCAGATTAAGAAAGAAAATACATTTTCAGATAGTAAATAAATAAAAAAATAAGTATATATTGCTTCTCAGCCTTTTTGCTAAGATCAAGTGTGTATCAAGCTTTCTTGTTGGACTATCTTTGTACTGCCACCCCCAAATAATGACATAGAGACTTATTATTAATTATGAAAGCTTGGCTTTTATCTTAGGCTTGTTCCCAACGAGCTCTTATAACTTAAATTAGCCCATTTCTATTAATATACATTCTGCCACATGGCTCTTTACCTCTCTTCCATTCTGCATGTCCAACTCCCTCCTTGTCTGGCTGGTGAATCCGGCCTCTCTCCTGCCTAGCTATTGGCTATTCAGCTCTTTATTAAACCAATCAGAAGGTACATTGGCAGAGACACATCTTCACAGTGTACAAAAAGTTTGACCTACAACACGTTAGAAACAAATATAAGCAGAACATTTTAGAGAATCAAAGACATAATAGAACAGGTTTTTAAAAATTCCAGATGTAAATATATTATCTGAATCTAATTATGATAAAACATCAACTTAAATTAAAGAACATAAGTATAAAATAAGTAATCTGTAATTCTTTTAAAAATGCAGATATTACAAAGGACAAAAACTGAGATAAAGACAACTCTACTACAGTATTAGGGATCAAAGATACAGGAGAGGCAATGCACTCTGGGATATGATAGTTCCCTTACCCAGGGCAATTAGTGAAATGTGGCTGGGGTTATAGTGCTGTGGTATATAATGAAATGTTCTTTTCATGGAAAATGCACACTGAAGTATTCACCTGCACACCCTCATCTATACCATGGAGGGAAGACAGAGAAGGCAGCAGTTATGTAAACAAGATAAAAATGGTCTCCTTTAAAAGTTCATGTAGCCCAGGCTAGTCTCCATTTACTATGTAGCCAAGGATGATCTTGAATCCTTGATCCTTCTGTCTCCATTTCAGGAGTGATATTATTATACCACCCCCATTTAGTCCTAGAGATTAAACTCAGGGCTTCTAAGCTAAGCAAACACTCTACCAACTGAGAGACATCCCCAGGCCAAAGGCAGCCTCTTGATACTGACTTGATAGTATTTCACAGGAGGCTAAGACCTCTGAATTCCAAAGCCCACCAGCACTAAAGTCAAATGTGTAAACATCTTATTGTTTTACAGATAGTCCAAATGGAGCCAACTGACAGTCAAACAGAGCTTTCCTGGGAAACTGTAACCAACATCTGCTAGCCATAGATAGGACAGGGTATGTGGTTCTCAAGACCCCAGGACTCTGACTCAGACACACCTCTCCCTTTGACCTGGGAACACTTTCCTCTCCCAGCCCCCCAAAATCTCTATGTGTTCTGTGTGCTCTGCCATCTAGGGGTGGGATCTTTCTCTGTCAGCTCTGACTTTTCCATTGGTGACACCAATGATGGAATAAAACGTTACTATGTGAGGATGTGATAGCCAGCCCTAACCTGATGGCACTGTGTTTTTGCCTGCTCAGAAATGAACTACTCTGTCTCAGTCATTAGAGTGTTCAGACCTGAGGAATAATTTACACAGGTCCCTGTGATGACTAAAGAAATGTAATATGGAGCCAGACATCCCTTAAGAGCCATTGACCTTTTCTTCGGAATGCCTGGGAGATCCTAGTGGCCTGCAGGTGAGATAAGAATAGGATAGTGGGCTGGGAGATATTAACAGCTGTCTTGGCTTCTGTAAAGCTCACTATTGCTATGGGAAAGGAATGAAATGCTTTTTTGTTACTATATATGGTGAAAATAAGAAATAACTGAGGAAGTAAAACAGATTTCCTGGCCAGCTGTGGATTCCATGGATAGTTGTAATACACACTGTAGTGGTTTGAAAGAAAATGGCCCTCAAAGGGTGTGGCGCTATTAGGAGGTGTGGCCTTTGAAGGAAGTGTGCTGTGAAATAACGCTTTTGTACACTGGTTGAATAAAATACTGATTGGCCAGTAGCCAGGCAGGAAGTATAGGCAGGTTAAGCAGGCAAAGAGAATTCTGGGAAGAGGAAGGTTGAGTCAGGAGAGGACAGCCCACTGTCCAGGAAGCAGCATGTAATGGCACACAGGTAAAGCCACAGAACATGTGGCAACATATAGATTAACAGAAATGGGCTGAATTTAAATGTAAGAGCTGTTCAGTGGTAGACCTGAGCTAATGGCAGAGTAGTTTTAATTAATATAAGCTTCTGAGTGATTATTTTATAAATGGCTGCAGGGTCCTTGGGGCTGGGCAGTGCCACACCAACTCCAGTGTTGTCCATGTGACATGAACAATTATGTCAATAATAGTGGATGGGAGATACGTGTCCCACAGGACTAAGCTCCCCGGAGGTCCCTGGCAGAGTGCCCGTGTTATGCCTCCTTCTCGAAGGAGATGTGCTTCACGGATCATGAGCTCCTTGGGCTATGGGTTGTGTATAACTGCTTTTCTGATAATGTTCTAATTAATCTATAAAACACAGTCAAAACTAATGAATGCTTGGGTTGTGAACTATGGAGGAAAGGGGAAGCTGGACATGGACCTTATTTAGATATAGCAGAATGAGCTATTCCTTAAAGACCTCAAGCCGCTAGATAATAAAAAGTATAATAGTTCAGGCACTTCTAGGGAATGAACACTCACCCACTAGGAATCCTTTAGGAATCCCAACTAAAGTGATTTATGACAAAAGATGTTATCTCATAGAAGGCAGATGGTGGGTCCCTCTGTTGAGGAAGTTCAGCATGGGAAACTTAAGGACTACAGCAGAACCCCTTCCCCTTACAGGGGTAAAAGTACAAGAGTCCATATTTCAGCAGGTAAAAGGTTTTATATTAAAACAGATATGTGATAAAAGGACTAAAGAAAGACTTAGGGAGGATCTGCAGCATCCAAATTGGCTAAGTGGGTCATGAGAATCAGAAAAGTAGAAGTGCATAATAAACTAATGAGCGGCTGAGATAAAGATGAAGGACACAGCTACAAGAAGCCTACACAAGTCTAGGGACTGTACTAAGTTTAAAAAACACAGACTGCTCTTTGGGTCATAAAGTTCTTGTGAGTAAAGAGCTATGTCTAGCGCCGATTAATAATTGTGTGCTTGCTGTTTTTCAAAGATGATGTAATTAAATTATTGCCAAGCTCTTGTTGTTCCTTGTATGACTTGATCGTTTTCTGTATATAAACTACTGATTTGCAGAAGTAAAATTGCAGCAGATTCAAACCACTTCTGAGTGTGTTGTCTATCTGTCATTCGCCGAATCCTTGTCTTCCTGACTACCCAAGCTCTGGTCCCCCTACGGTTGTGGTACCCCCGATGGGCCAGTTCGTAGCAGGGCAGGACCGGAAAAAACTTCAGTTACAGAAGTGTGTCATTGTGGGAGTGAAATTTGAGGTCTCTTTTGCTCAAGCTTCCCTCAGTGTGACTGCCAGTTGGCTTCCTGTTGCCTGCAAGATGTAGCACTCTCAGCTCCAGTACCACATCTGCCTGTATGCTACCATGCTCCCCATCATGATCATAGTGGACTGAATCTCTGAAACTGTAAGCCAGTCCCAATTAAATGTTCTCATTATAAGAGTTGCTATGGTCATGGTGTCTTTTCACAGTAATAAAAAACTAATAAAACCCCAACTAAGACATACACCTTTCTGATATCTGCCTTAAAAACTCACCTTATGGGGGCTGGAGAGGTGGCTTAGCGGTTAAGAGCACTGACTGCTCTTCCAGAGGACCCAGGTTCAATCCCCAGCACCCACATGGCAGCTCACAACTGTCTGTAACTCCAGTTCCAGGGGACCCTCACACAGACATACACACAGGCAAAACACCAATGCACATAAAATAAGAATAAATCAATTACTTAAAAAAAAAACTCACCTTACCTGGGCAGTGGTGGTGCACACCTTTAATCCCAGCACGTGGGAGGCAGAGGCAGGAGGCTCCAGCCTGGTCTACAAAGCAAGTTCCAGGACAGTCAGGACTCTTAAACAAACAAAAAGACTTACCCAGGCTGGTGGGGTAGGCCTTTCACCCCAGAGCTACTTAGGAAGCTGAGACAGACAGATTTCAAAGGCAAGGCCAACCTAGTGTACAGAATGAGTTCAAGGCCAGCCTGACCAATTTGATGAAACATTGGCAAAATAAAAAAATGCACACATCCCCTCTCAAAATCTAAGAACTGAGGATGTAGCCCAGTGATAGGGCACTTGCCTGGCACTCAGAGAGCCCTTGGTTTGATCCCCAATACCTTTATCAATCAGTTAATCAATTATCTATATGCCAGATGTGGCATTGCATGCCTGTAGTCTCAGTACATGGGAGACTGAGGAGGAAGAGTTCAAGTTCAAGGCCAGCATGGGCTCCAAAGGAAGGTCCTATCTCAAAAAACAAACCATACAACAAAAAAGCAAACACCTTTCAAGTCCATTTTATATTTGATTATTATTTTGTTTTATTTTTATTTTATTTGTGTGTGTGCAGATGTGCTTACTCTTGCATGTGTATGTGGAGATCAGAGGTTGATATCTTCTTCAGTAGCTCACCTCTAAAAAATTTAATGGCTGAAGAGATGGCTCAGTCCTTAAGAGCACTAGCTACTCTTCCAAAGGACCCAGGTTTGATTCCCAGCACCCACATGGCAGCTCACAACTGTCTGTAACTCTATTCCAGGGGATCTGATGACCTCTTCTGGACTCTGCAGGCACTAAATGCATGTGCTACACAGACATATATGTAGGCAAAACACCCATAAATGTAAAATACAAATAAATAAAAATTAAAAAAGAGTGCATACTGCTCTTGTAGAGGGCTCAAATTCAATTCCCAGCACCCAAATCACGTGGCTCATGATGGCCTATAACTCCAGCTTCAGGGACTTTAACACAACACCCTCTTCTGGCTTCTGTGGGCAATTGCATATACAAGCACATACCTACACACAGACAGATAAATACTTTTTTTTTGAAACAGGGTTTCTCTGTGTAGCCCTGGCCATCCTGGAACTCACTCTGTAGGCCAGGCTGACCTCAGACTTAGAGAGATACACTGCCTTCTCCTCCACAGCACTTAGGATCAAAGGTGTACAACACCATCACCCAGTGATAAATACTTTTTTTAATTTAAATTTTATTATTCTCTCTCTCTCTCTCTCTCTCTCTCTCTCTCTCTCTCTCTGTGTGTGTGTGTGTGTGTGTGTGTGTACATAACACTACACACATGTGGAAGTCAGAGGACAACTTTGTGGAGTTTGTTTTCCTCTTAAAGCTTTCCAGGGGTTCTGGGGACTCAAACTCAGTTGTGTGGCAAATGCCTTTCCTCCCTTAGCCAATTCATTAGCCTCTCCACCTTAGTGTTTGACCGAGCATGGAGCCCGCTGACCATTGAGTTCTTGGGAGTCTCTGTGTCTTCAAGTCTTCATGCTTGCACAGAAAGCGATTTACTGACTGAGCTATCTCTCCAGCCAGAGGACTGATTTTAGATGACAGCTGTTATAAAGAAGGGAAGTGGGGCTTCCCTGAGAGAATGATGATGGGGTTGATCTTGAATGATACAAAGATCTGCATAGGATGGAGCAAAGAGGTACCGGGAACCCAAGATGGTGTGATCTGTGGCGGTGTGTGAAGGATCACTCTGCTCAAATAATCAGAATCAGCTTAGCTTATTTGCTGTGAAGAGATGCATACATCTTCAGTGTGCATAAGTCTTGATTGAGCTTTTAAAATTATATGTATTTATTGGGGGGTAGGGAGCCTGTGTCGAGATCAGAGGAGAACTTTTTAGAAACCAGCTCTCTCCTTCAGCCATGTGGGACCCAGCCTTTGAACAGGAGCCTTCAGCTGCTGAGCCATCTTGCTGGCTAAACCAAGAATAATAGTAGTTCTAGCATGTCATCTGCATGGGAATCCATAGTATGTATTCTGTGTCTTGCTTAATAGACTCTGTGCTACCTTCATGTTGACATTTTTGTTTGTTTCTGACTAAAGCAGTTCATTCCTTTTTATTGCTGTGTAGTAGGCCACAAATACTATATCTGAGTATTCCATAAATATGCCATAGGCTATTCATAGTTAGTCTACAGATATTTGCAGATACTTAAAAATATTTTATTATTACCGTGCATGTGCAGGCATGATGTGGGGTAGGGTGTGTGTGCCCTGGTTGGTTTGTAGAGGTTAGACAACATTGTGGATTAGTTATCTCCATCTGTCTTTATATGGGTCTGGAAGATCGAACTCAGGTTGTCAGGCTTGCTCAGCAAGCAGCTTTCCCCACTGAACTCTCTCACTGGCCCACGTTTGTGGATACTTATTTCTACTTTTCATAGTGTAAAGGATGCTTCTATAAGCTTTTGTACATCTATCTAAGAGCTTCTATTTGACCAGGGCTTAGAACATCAGAACAGAGATTGATTTTGTTCCTGGGAGGCCTTTGGTAGTGACAGTTTGAAGATTTAATTTTACTGTTTTCTTTCTTTCACCCCTCCCTCCTTCCTTCTCTCTCTTTTTTCTTTCTGTATTTTCTTAAACGATTTTTTTTTTTCAGAAAGGGTCTTACTACAGATCCCTGGCTGGAACTTGTTATGTAGACCAGGCTGGCATCGAACTCACAGAGATCCACCTGCCTCTGTCTTCTGAATGCTGGGATTGAAGGCATGTGCCTCTACACCTGGCCCTTTCCATATTTTTTTGTTTTGTTTTTTTGAGACAGAGTTTCTCTGTTTAGTTTTGGTGCCTGTACTGGATCTCACTCTGCCTCCCGAGTGCTGGGATTAAAGGTGTGTACCACCACTGCCCAGCCCCTTTCTATATTTTTAAAGACATTTAAAGACATTTAAAGGGATTCATGTATTTCAAGCTGGCCTCCAGAGCTCCATGTAACCACGAGGATGACCTTGAACCCCTTCCTCCACCTCCCAAGTGCTAGGATTGTAAGTGTGGGCCACTACCCCCATCTTTGATAGAGTTTCTTTTGTTCTGTTTTGTAGACAGGGTCTTCCTGTGTAAGCTCATCATGCCCTTGGATTTTTGATCCTCCTTCCTTTGCCTGCTGAGGGCTAGAATTATAGGTGTGAGCCTCTATACCTGGTTTCCAATATCGTTTTTTGGTTGTCACATCTTGGACAGCAGATGCCACCAGCATCCAGTGAGTGGAAGCCTGAGGTATTGCTGAACATGTACCCTCACTACAAAGAGCTATGTCATTCTGAATGTGAGCAGAAGCATTGCTAGTTCAAAGTTCAGTTTGGAGGTCTTCGGATGCTATGACCAAGCTTACATCCATCTGGCAGGTGATGGGGAGGTTATGGATGATGGCTCTGGAGTGGTGTGAGTTCCATCAGTGGCTCCAACAAGACCTGGCATCCATAGTTAGACAAGATCAGCTTGCTGGACCACCCCCATCGTCCTCTGGCTGACCACCCGTTGGAGGGCACCCTGCATATCCCGATTGCGCAGTGTGTAGATGGCCGGGTACAACAACGGTGTGAGGTTTATGTAGATGAGGGACACCAACTTATCTTCCTCCAAGGAGCGGCTGCTCAGGGGTCTGGCATACATGGCTGTAGCACAGCCATAGTGGAGCACAGCCACGGTGAGATGTGATGCCACCGTGTTGAAGGCCTTGCGGCGGCCAGCACCATCCCCCACCCCCAGGATGACCACCAGTACCCTGGTGTAGGACAGCAAGATAAGAATTAGGGGCAGCACCAGCAGAAGCATGCAGGCTGCCAATAACACATGTTCCTGAAGGTCCCGGTTCCCACAGGCCAGAACCAACACAGCTGGGAGGTCACAGAAGACATGATTGACAAGGCCACCATGGCAGAAAGGCAGCTGGAATATAGCAGTGGTGAGGCCTAAGGCTAGGACAGAGCCACCCAAACAGCAGGAAGCTAGAAGGGCCCAGCAGAGCCCAGTGGTCATGAGCTGAGGGTAGTAGAGAGGGTGGCAAATAGCCAGGTAGCGGTCCAAGGCCATAGCTGCCAGCAGCAGGCACTCAGAGCCACCCAGAGCCACAAATAGACCCATTTGGGCAGCGCAGGTAGAAGGTGCCACTGCCTGGCCACCGGGAGGCAGGAGGAACCCAGCCAGCATTCGGGGAGTGAGTACCAGAGTATAGGCCACCTCTACTGCGGACAGTGAACCCAAGAAGAAGTACATGGGTGTGTGCAGAGTGGGTTCTGCCAGGGCCAGACTCAGAATGAGCAGGTTCCCAGCCAGGGTGGCCAAGTAGAGTGGCAAGAGGAGAGAGAATAGCAGCACACGGAGGCCCTGGGGCCACCCTGAGAAGCCTAGGATAACAAATTCCTGTGGTGCCGTCCAGTTGGGCTCAGACCAGTGGCTCTGGTTGGGGCCTGGTGGAGGACAAACCAGAGAGAAGCATAGTGGTGGACATCTTCCTCCCAAGATCCTTTATCTTCTCCCGGACCAAGAACTCTGTGTCAGCTCTCTATAGCCTGCCCTATGATGGTTCATTTTATTTTATTATTTTTTAATTGTATCTATCTATGTGTGTGTGTGTGTGTGTCAGAAGAGTACTTGATCCCCTGGAGATGCAATGACAGGCTATTGTGAGCTGCCCAGTGTTAGTGCTGGCAACAGAACTTGAGTCTACCAAGTCAGTCATGGGTCTTTATGAGCAATAGCCCTGTATATATGTGGATTAAGCCATGGCTACTACTAAACCTGTCTCGGGACTGAGCCCTCCTCTTTGCTCCACACTGTGTTCAAAGCTCCCCCCCCACAGCATTTCTACTCACACACTAAATTCCATCTGGTCCTTCTTTGACTTGATACATGGTTTTCAAGCCAAACCTCCCTTTCTTCTGGACACAGAGCTGACCAGGCTTGGAAATAGGTATCCCTGGATCAATTCTCTCTCCAGTGCCTTCAAATAAAATGAGGGGCCATATCCTGCCAGAAGAACCTTATTCCACACTCCCTTCTATCTCATGACCCTCATTTTCTCTCTCCTGGATGGTCACAACTGACTCTAATGGGTCCGTTCCCTCCCAGTAAGAGTCTTAAATCACATTTTAACATCTGTGTGTATATGCTTGTGTGTATGCACATATGCATGTATGTGTGTGTGTGCATGGGTGTGTGGAGGCCACATGTCAACATCAGGTGGCTTCCTTAATCTCTCTTCATCTTATTTTTTGAGACAGGGTCCCTCATTGAAACTGGGGCTTAGAAATTTTGCTAAACTGCCTGGCCAGTAAGCCCTATGGATCCTCCTGTCTCTAGCTCCACCATCCTAGACATTATAGGTATGTGCCATTATGCCTGACTTTTTAACGTGGGTTCTGGGACTTGAACTCAGGTCCTCATGCTTGCAAACAAGCACTTTACTGACTGAGTTATCTCTCCAGCTTCACATTTTATTTTATTTTACTATGAGACAAGGTCTCTATGTAGCTCAAGCAGACTTGGAGTTTCATGATCCTCCTGCCTCAACCTCCCAAGTGCTAGGTTTACATGTCCTTCTAATGACTTCACCACCAACTACAGTTAGCTTTTTATCAAGAACAGATGTCAGGTCCTTGCTTCAGCATCTCATCCTTGCTTTTCAGATGAATTCACTTTCCTCAACTCAGCTCTCAATATCCTTCATGATGTTGAGTCCAGCTTCACTGCTCATCAGTCTCCTTTCCACACCATGACCCGTTAGAAGGTCTCCATTCCCACATGCTCTCTATCTTTCCACCTGCTGTTTTCTTTCTGGATTTCCATGGAGACTTCATTTTGTCTATCTGGAAATTTTTAGGCTGAGTGTGTAAACTTGCAGTATAGAATTCATCTAGAATCCCCCAGTGAGGGGCTGGGGTGTGGCTCAATAGTAGAGCACCTGCCTAGAATCTCCCAGTGAGGGGCTGGGGTGTGGCTCAGTGGTAGAGCACCTGCCTAGAATCCCCCAGTGAGGGGCTGGGAGCATGGTTCTGTGGCAGAGCACTTGTCTAGCAGGTGTGAGGCTCTGGATGCCATCCCCAGCACTGCCAACAAAACAAAACAAACTATAGCACACACACACACACACACACACACACACACACCTGTAGACTGTCTGGAAAAGTTTTATTCAATCTCCAAGGCTGCTGTATTTATATGCCTGTCCACAGGCAGGCTGGATGTCACTCTCTGAAGCTACAGTTGCCACAGCAACACCATTAACCTCAGCCTTCTGGGATGGACAGTCTGAGCTATGTCTGTGCAGCTTGCTGAATTACTGAAAGTCGAGGGATCAGTTTAATGTTCCTCCATCCTTACACATTTGTGCTGCACACCCGATCACCCTTAGTTATCTCCCCATCCTGGGTTTCCATCCCTGGAACATCAGAGAGCCCCCAGCCTCACCGTTTCCTAAAGCAATTGCTCCAGACTCTGCTGGATTCTCCCTAAACATGTTCTTGGCACTTGTCATCACTGAGACCATCAGCTTCAGCAGGGATGTGCAACTAATCACTTTCCTATGCAATACCTCCCTGAACTATTACAATCAATCCATTGTCACACTCAGCTACCAAAGGTCATGTTAACTATGACATGCGTTTTCTCTCCTTTCTGTTCTTATCCTCCATGTCTTAACATTTTCCTTCACTGTTACCATCACCATTTTCATCATCACCATCATTATCATCATCACCAGCACCATCATCATTTTTTTTGTGGTGCTTCATATAGAACCCAGGGCCCTTTCTGAGTGCTAGTCCAATGCTCTACCATTGATTGACATCCTTACCCCCTAGTAATTTTGGGACAGTTATGAAGCAGCAATAAAAATAATTTCATGGTTGGGGGTCACCACAACATTGAGGAACTGTATTAAAGGATCGCAGCATTGGGAAGGTTGAGAACCACTGCTCTAAATCCTCCTGCTGTAGCCCCCTGAATATTGGGAGTATAGGTATGTGGTGGTATTGTGTTCCCCAAAATATTGTGCACACTAATAAACTTATCTGGGGTCAGAGAGGAGAACAGCCACAATACTAAGCATAGAGGATAGGCAGTGGTAGCACATGCCTTTAATCCTAGCATTCCAGAGACAGAAATCCCTCTGGATCTCTGTGAGTTCAAGGCCACATTGGAAACAGCCAGACATGGTGACACACGCCTTTAATCCCAAGAAGTGAGCCTTTAATCCCAGGGAGTGATGGCAGAAGGCAGAAAGATATATAAGGCATGAAGGCCAGAAACTAGAAGCATTTGGCTGGTTAAGCTTTCAGGCTTTCGAGCAGCAGTTCAGCTGAGATTCATTCTGGATGAGGACTCAGGGGCCTCCAGTCTGAGGAAATAGGATCATCTGAGGAATTGGCAAGGTGAGGTAGCTGTGGCTTGTTCTGCTTCTCTGATCTTCCAGCACTCACCCCAATAACTGGCCTCAGGTTTGATCTTACTAATAAGACCTTCTAAGATTCCTGCTGCATAGGTATTTGCTACTGCATCCAGATATTTTTAATTTTTTGAGGAGCCTGAAGTATCATTAGAGGCCAAGCAAGCATTCTGCCATTGAACCTTTTCTCTAGTTCCCCTTGAAAACTAACTCAAGCTCTGGGATTGAAGAGAGGGGCCAGAGGGAAGGGAAAGTAATGCCTTGTGAGCATGAGGACCTGAGTTCAATCCCCAGGACCCTTTTGTTGTTGTTGTTTTTGTTTTGTTTGTTTGTTTATCCAGGTGTGGTGACATACACATCTATAACCCCAGCAATGGGAAGGTAGAGATAGGATTCTTAGGGCTCACTGGCCAGCTAGTGTAGCCTAGTTGGTGAAATCATGGCAAGCAAAAGACCCTGTCTCAAACAAACAAACAAATCAAAACAAAACAAAACAAAACTCAAGGTGGATGGCACCTGAGGAACCACAGCTGAGGTGACCTCTGGTGTCCATGTGTACGCAACACATACCTGTACTCTCAAGCATCCATGTACAACATACACATACAAAACTAACTCAAACTCATTATCTCCAAGAAGTTCAGTGGGTTGGGTCCAGTCTTTGCTTCCTTAGAGGTGCTTACCCACCTACCTTCAACGCCATGCGACAGAGAGAGTAGGCTGAGGTGAGGTCCCACCATCACTGGAGCTGTCCTCTGTAGTTAGTCAATGATCCCTCTCCTCACTGGAGGCTCCTGATGGATTATGGTCATGTTGCAGAGCTCGGCTGTACAGGGAACCATGAGCTCAGCCTTTTGATGCTTACTACAAGATGTTGTGCAGGGCACATGTCATGGCCGCTATAAAATGAGAGTCAGACCTTTATGTCTCTTCTACAGCTGTTATTTTGTGGCACTATAAAAAGTTGAGTTTGTGGTTATGGTTTTTATTGTTAAAATAAACCATCTTTTTTTTATTTTTTATTTTTTCAGGCTTTTTGAGACACGGTTTCTCTGTGTAGACCTGGCTGTCCTGGAACTCGATCTGTAAGACCAGGCTGGCCTGAAACTTAGAGATTCACCTGCCTCTGCCTCCTGAGTGCTGAGATTGAAGGTGTGCACCACCACCACCTGGTTATAAACCATCTTTTAAAAAATATGTGTGTGTGACTACATGCACTTGCCCATGTGTGTGAGTCACACTGGCTAGAGGTCACCCCAGAGATCTTCCTCAACAACTTTTTTCTTTTTAAAAGACTTTATTTTGGTTCTCTGTATTTGTGTCTCTGTGTAGATATGTGCGCCTATGTGTGGATGCCTGAGGAGACCAAAAGAGGCTGTTGGGTTCCCTAGAGCTGGAGTTACAGGCGATTGAATCACCAAATGTGTGTGCTGACAACTGGACTTGGCTCCTCGGGAAGCAGCTGGTGCTCTTCACCACTAAGCCATCTTTCCAACCTGTTCACCTTTTTTTTTTGAGACAGGGTCTGTCACTGAACCTAGAGTTCACTTATTTGGCCAAGACTGGTTGACCAGCAAACCTCTGTGTCCACCTCCCCAGCACTGGGGCTGTAGACACACACTGCCACACCTGGCTTCTACATGAATACTGGGGTCTGAACTCACGTCTTTATTCTTTCAGGGTGAACACTTTACCCACTGGGCCTCTCCCCAGTCCCATCTTATTCTCTCTCTCTCTCTCTCTCTCTCTCTCTCTCTCTCTCTCTCTCTCTGTCTCTTAACAAGGTTTCTTTGTGTAGCCCAGACTGTCCCTGAACTCACTCTGTAGCCCAGGCTGGCCTCAAATTTACAGAGCTCTGCCTGTCTTTGCCTCTCAAGTGCTGGGACTAAAGGCATGCACCACCATGACCAGCTTCATCTTATTCTTTTAAAGATAGTTTAGGCTTCTCAAAAGATCCTAAAAATATTAAGACATGGTGGCAAATGCCTGTAAACCCAGCACTAGAGAGGTTAAAGCAGGGGAATTGTGAGTTCAGGACCAGCTTGGACTTAATGATGAAGCCCCATTTCAAAATCACCAATGAGGACAGCAAGGTGGCTCAGTGGGTAAAGGTACCTGCTGCTAAGCCTAATAACCTGAGTTTGATCCCCAGGACCCACACTGTGAGAGGAGAAAACCCATTTCCTCGAGTTGTCCTTTGACCTATGTATACAATAAAGGAATAAGTGGATTTTTTTCTGAAGGTGTGTGATAATCCCTTAACCTAAAGACTTACCAGGCAAAGGCAAGCAGATCTCTGTGACTTCCAGACCAGGTTGGTCTACCAAGCAAATTCCTGGCCAACTAGGGCTACATAAGTGAGATTCTGTCTAAAAAAACACTTTAAAGCAAATAACTATATAAGCAGAAGATGATTAACTTGATCTAAGCACTACACAATATCTAGACATATTCAAACATACCTTTCTTGTGTTTTTAAAAAAGATTTGTTTTACCTGTGTGTAGGTCTGTGAACTACATACATGTAATGCCATGAGGAAGCCAGAAGAGGGCATAGGATCCCCTAAGGCTAGAGTTAGAGACCATTGTTAACCTCCACATGAGCCCCGGGAATCTAACCCAGGCCCTCTGGAAGAGCAACTGGGGCTCTTAATCACTGAGCCATCTCTCAAGTTTTATGGTTTGTATTCTATTTGTTCCAGCCAAGACAATTTTGTTTTTATGTACCAGTTAAAAAAATTTTAAAAGAACTTTTGACTTTTTTCAAGAGCTCATGAACAAGTCTGTAGGCCAGGCAGGATGGCACATGCCTGCAATTCCAGCACTTGGGAGGCTGAGACAGGAGGATCTCGAGTTTGATAGGTATGCTTAGATAATGAGACCCTGCCACAACTTTCCCAACTAACTATCATCATCACCATCATCACCATCATCACTGTTATCACCACCACCACCACCACCACCACCACCACCACCACCACCACCATCATCTTGGAAAATAAGAATAAAGCTGAGTGTGACGGCACACACCTTTAATCCCAACAACTCAGAAGGCAGAGACATGCAGATCCCTGTGAGTTCATGGCCAGCCTGGTCTGCAGAGCCAGTTCTAGGTTAGTCAGGGCTCCACAGTGAGACCCTGTCTCAAAAAGTAATAATAATCAAGGGCTTAGACTGTTGCTAATATGTGAGGCTTGGAGTCAATTCTCAGCAACTCAGAGAAGAAAAGGAAAAGGAAAAGAGGGAAGACATTGGCTTGATTTAGAAAGAGAAGTCAGTTGGCAGGGGTTGTTAACCTAGGCATAACTGGGATGGCATTTTTGGACAGATCTTTGAAGAATCTTTGAAAAATGTACCTATTCCAAAGGCTCTTTCAGGCCAGTGAGGTGACTCCATAGGCAAAGGCACTTGCTGCTAAACCCAGTGATCCAAGTTCAATCTCTAGGACCCACATGGTGGAAAGAGAGAATTGACTTCTTAGAAGTTGTCCTTGGACCTCCACGTGTGTACTATGGAATGTATGTGAGCACACACATGCATGCGTGCATGCACATACACACGCAAATGAATAAAAAATGTTAAAAACAAACAAAGGCTATTCTTAGCTGTCCCAGTGTGTGTAGGTGTCTGTATATGTGTGCTGGTACATACTGCATTCTGCTCTGGGCTAGCCTTAGGTATCAGTGAGTTCTGGAACTTAGTCTTTGATGTGGTATGGTGTTATTATTGAAACAGGGTCTCATGTAGCCCAGGCTGCCCTAGAGTTCATTATGTAGCTGAGGATGACCCTGAACCCCTCCCACCTCTTCCTTCTTGAGTGCTGCCATGACAGGCATGTACTGACTGCCACATCTAGTTTCTATGCATGCAAGACAAGCACTCTACCAACTGAGCCAAGTCCTCAGCCCTCTGATGTGATATGTTACCCAAGTCACATTTCTCTCCTAGCATCAGGTTCTTCACCTGAGGGGTCTGATGGGGTTTTGGGGCTCACCTGTGTTTCAGCTGAGATCCTATTTATTGGCCGTCAGAGATCACAGGGAAATTCTCGTCTTCTTGAACACTAGCAGCATCCTCAGTCCACAGGGTGGTGTCAGTGCTTGTTTTAAATGATGTGTGTGGTGCATCTGATGGAAGGGTCCCTACATTTAGGAAGAACCAATGAATTAAAAAAAAATACCAGGGCTGGTAAGAAAACTCAGTGGGTAAAGGTGCTTGCCACCAAGTCTGCCAACCTGAGTTCAATCCCTGAGACCCACTTGCAGGACAGAACTGACTCCCAGAAGTTGTTCTCTGACTGCAACATGTGCCTTTTGCATTTGCACATGTGCTCATGCACACGTACACACTCTCACGCACTTGTGCGTATGTGCACACACACACACCAAACAAACAAACAAATAAATGTAATAAAAATTTTTTAAAAGCTGGGCATGGTGATACACACCTTTACTCCCAGCGCTTTGGAGACAGAGGCAGGAGAATTTCTATGAGTTTGTGGACAACTTCATCTATATAGAGAGTTCCAGGCCAGCCAGGGCTACATAGTGAAATCCTGTCTCATAAATAAATGGATGAAAAAAGAATAGACAAGATTAACACACCAAGATGTGTTTGGCTTTCTCTTGGCTCCCTGTCTACCACATCCCACTTTAGATGCAAATATTTATCTGGAGAGATGGAGCAAGTAGTGGAAGAGAGAAGGAAGTTGGACAGAGACTTGTAATATACCCAGATTCATTCACCTGTTGCCCTGACACCAAGACTCTGGAATGCCCCAGTCCTGGACGAGGGCGATGGACAAAGCACTCACTATGTGAGCCTGAGGACCTGGATTCAACTCCCCAGATCCCATGTAAAAGTCAGATGCAGTAGCCATGTATCTGTACTTGCAGTGCTCCTGTGGGGAGATGGGAGTTGGGTACAAAAGAACTTACAGGAGCTGGCCCATCAGCTAGCCTGGTGTATGCTCTGGTGAACAATAGAGATCCTATCTCAAAGTAAGGTGAAAGGTGAGGGCTGACCTTTCGTTCCTCCGACCACCACTTACACACTGTGGCATGTGTGATGAGAGAGAGAGAGAGAGAGAGAGAGAGAGAGAGAGAGAGAGAGAGATTCTAGCCTTTATCTTTCATTCCCATCCCTACAGTTCCATGGTTTCCTGGGTCTTGACATCACTTCCACATTCCTCTTCAGTGACCATGTTTCCACATTCCCTCTAAACACTGATGGGAAGGAAAAAGAGAACGAGAATAGTGATCACAATTGATATCACTACCAGTATTGATCTCTCACAATGTACAAATGATGTTCTAAGCACTATCCATGTACGGTAGCACTTCATACATAGTCACAGCTTATGACACTGCAAGATGATTATGTAATAGGCATTATTATTGATTCATAGATGGGGAAGCTGAGACCAGAGAGGGTGACTTATCAAAGTTTCTCCCTGCAGGAGTATTTTTTTCAGATGCTAATATCAAAATCTGCTCTATGGAAAGGGCTTGCAGCATATGCATCTCTCTCATATGTCTGTGCCTCTCCATCCATCTGAGGAGAAGATGAGAAGAGCCTGAAAGAAAGCTGAAGACTTTGAAGTACACAGAGAGACAAAGAGACGGAGATCTGAAGAGACTCATAACTGGGAGTGGCATGTGAGGCAAGTGTGTGCCTGCACACAAAGCATGCCAGGCAAATGAGGACTAGAGACAGGTGACATTGATGGAGCAGCCCAACTCAGGTGGCTCAGAGGGCTCTGGGCTGCAAGAGTATGGATGGGAGACAGAGAGAGAGAGAGAGAGAGAGAGAGAGAGAGAGAGAGAGAGAGAGAGAGAGAGAGAGAGAGATATTTAGAGGAAAAGATCAGAGAGAGAAGGGGAAGAAAGAGGGAGGAGAGCTAGAGATAGATAGATAGATAGATAGATAGATAGATAGATAGATAGATAGATAAAGGATAAAGGGGCTGGGATGAAAAAGATGCGTGTGTGTGTGTGTGTGTGTGTGTGTGTGTGTGTGTGTGTGTGTGAGAGAGAGAGAGAGAGAGAGAGAGAAGACTGGGAGAGAGGAGAGGGATTGAAAGAGAGCAGAGGAATTTGAGAGGAAAAGATGACATACAGAAGACATATTTGAGAGGGAAAGATTAAAATGATTAAGAAAAGATAAAGAGAAAAGAAGAGAAAGAAATAGAGAGGGCAAGAGGTGAAGGGCTGAGAAGGAAGGATGAACCAGGGAGGCAGAGAGAAATGATAAGGGAAAATGAAAGAGGTTTGAGAGAGAAAGGTGAGACAGAAGACATAAGAGAGATGGGGAAGAGGGAAAGGGGAGGGGGAGGGAAGGAGGGAGGGAGAAAGAGGGAAAGAGAGAGAGCCAGAGAGAGAGAGAGAGCCAGAGAGTGAGAGAGACAGAGAGAGACAGAGACAGAGAGACAGAGAGACAGAGAGAGACACAGAGAGAGACAGAGACAGAGAGACAGAGAGAGAGAGAATAGAGAGATTACCATGAAATTCATGAAGCATAGTTTTCCATTGGGAAATTCTACTGGAAGCTTTGCACTTCAGTCCCCTGCAGTCACACTCCACAGAAAGTCATCTTCTATGGCTCCTTCCCTGTCTGGAGGAGAATGACCAGAGTGTGGAATATTGATCTAATTGAGACAACCAGGCCCAAGATGCTGAATTGCAACCTTCTTTGACTCCTAGCCTTCTGCTTGGGCAGCCCACTCTCCATATACCAACTCTGGCAATAGTGAAAAGTTTCACTCAGGACCACAGATTTTCATCAGGAAGGTGACTGGGATCCTTTCTAGAACTCTAATCTCCACCTATCTAAAGACAGACCCACCACAGCTACTTTTAAAAATCTATCCCTCCTCTGTGTTCTGCTGAGTCATCATCAGCAAGTTCCCCAACAGTGTGAACATGTCCTGACCATCAGTTTCTCCCTGATCTCACTCATGTACCCCTAACATCAGAATGTCATTTTTCCACCTGGAAATGTACTCATTCTTCAAAGTCCACCTTGAACATGTACACACAAATATAACTGAAAATAATGCAAACAAAATTGATAAAATATCAGCATCAAGGGAAGGATTTTGTAGAAACAAAAGCAGGCCAACCTCATCTTGTCCCCCATCTTCTGACTCCCCTGATAGTCCATTTCTTTCAAAGCTTCTTTCCATATCCTTGAAAGAGATGCTTAATGGGTTTCCTAGGGCCCACTTAAGGGTCTAGCTTGAGCTAAAGCCCCAGAGTCTCGTTAGCACCTTCTTTCCACCACTGGGCTGTCTGAGGAGTGTGGGGGTCTCAGAAGGATGGAGCTGGAGGGATGGGAGGGAGAGGAACATGGGAAATCAGAACTTCAATATCTTGGGAGAGCCTGAAACTTCTGGTCCAAGGAGACAAGAAGGCTATCTCCCTGCAGTGATGACAACATCGAGAGTTGGGAGAGACTTGACCTCAGAGGAATGAGTATCCCAGAGCACTGTAAGAGAAGATCCCTGGAGAAAGGAAAGAAAATTCACTGTGGCTCTGTTCACATTTTCGTAAAATTTACCAAAAGTTTGAACCCAGAAGTGACCAAGAGTGTCATGGTTTAGAAAATGTTGACTATGAGCGATGTCAATAACATAGCAGTGACCTCAGTAAATGGTTCGACATCTGTCTATGGGCTGGAACACTCTGGGAAAGCCTGAGTTCAAATAAGAAGCCACAAAGGGTTGGAGGGATGGAGTAGCCCATGCTTGCTGCATTAGCATTAAAGATCTGAATCTGATGTCCTAGAACCCATGTAAAAAAGCTGGGCACAGCAGTACACACTTGTAATCCCAGCACTGGGGAGGAAGAGATGGGAGGATCCCTGAGGGTTGTTGACTGGCCTTCCTAGCCCAATCAGAGAGCCTCAGCTTCAGTGAGAGACTCTGTGTTAAAAAAAAGCTGAAGAATGATTGAAGACACCTATCTCCAAAGCTGGCACAACTCAGAGAAGGGTGACTCCCCTCATCCACAAGGGGATCCTGTAAGAACAAGGACCTCAGGTGCTTTCATCACCAGTTGCCCAGAAGCCCTTTCCACTGCCACATGCTTTTCAGTCTTCCCAGACATGTACACTAGCTACAGGAGCTTCCTAGAGTCCATGCCATCATTCCTTCTTGGCCTGGGGCCACCCCATTCTGTACCCCTGGACCAAGCATCACCATGACTTCCACATACCAATCTAGTCTGCTGGTAAAAGTTCTCATTTACCAAAGCCAATCTACATAACCTGGGACAGTTCTGCCCACCCCCACCCTCTGTGTGTGTGTGTGTGTGTGTGTGTGTGTGTGTGTGTGTGTGTGTGTGTGTATGTTTGTTCACCTGTGGGTGTGAAGGCAGAGATAGATGTTGAGTGTATTCCCCCATTGCTGTCCACCTTATTTTGAGACAGTGCCTCTAACTGAACCTGGAGCTCACCAATCTGGTAGATTCACTGGGCGCTGAGACCCAGAGATTGCCCTGTCTCCATCTCCCTATCACTGGGGTTACAGGTGAATACCATAGTATCTGGCTTACATGTGGGTGCTGGGGAACTGAACTCAAGTCCCCATGCTTGTGTGGCAAACACTTTGCCTATTAGCTTTCTTCTCAGCTTCCTGGCTTCTTCTTTAAGTGCACAGTTAAGAGCACAAGTCTGCAAGGAGCACACACATGAAAACACACACACACACACACACACACACACACACACACACACACACACAGGCAATAGGACACTGGTAAATAAACACAACAGATCTCCAGGAACTGGCCCTAAATAAGAGATTTCTGTATTACTGGAAAAGAGACTTTAAATAATGGGCTGGATAGATGGCTCTGTGGTTAAAAACACTGGCTGCTCTTTCAGAGGACTTTAGCTCAATTCCTAGCACCTGCATGGCAGTCTACAACAATTTCTAACTCCAGTTTCAGGTGATCTGATGTCCTGTTCTGGCAAAAGCACTGCACACGTGTGGTGCACAGACATACAAGCAAAACACCCATACACATAAAATAATGAAATATTTTAATTTAAAGAATTGTCTTAAAGACACTCAACAGGATGACTCAACCTTGGCAAAGGAATGCATGAATAAAACAAAAATTTAACAAAGAGATTGAAATAATTTAAAAAAATGATCAGGTGGTTTTTTATTTTTAAAACATTTGATTTATTATTTCATGTATATGAGTGTTTTGCCTGCTTGTGTATGTGCACCATGTGTGTGCAGTACTCATGGGGGAGAAGAGGGCATTGGAGCCTCTGGAACTGGAGTTATAGATGGTCGTGAGCTGCAATGTGGGTGCTAGGAATTGAATCCAGATCCTCTGGAAGAGCAGCCAGTGCTTTTACCTCCTGAGCCATCTCTTCAGCTCCCCCTCCCCATTTTTTTTTAGACAGAGTTTTACATATCCCAGGCTGGACTCAAAGTTGATATGTAGTGGAGGATGACCTCAAACTCCTGAGCTCCCTGCTTCTGCTTCCTGTGTGCCACAGTGCCTGGCATAAGAGCTTCTCTCTTGTTTAAAATTTATTATGATTATGATTATGATTATTATGATTATGATTATTATTGTGTGTGTATGTGTGCATGGTGTGTGTGGGGCAGATGTGTCACAGTGTGCACGTGGAAGTTAGAGGAGAGCTTTGTGGAGTTGGTTCTTTCCCTCCCTTCTTCTGTGGGATCCAGGGATTGAACTCAGGTCACTAGACTTGCATGGCCCAAGTGCTAGTTTTTTTTAAAAGACAAACAACATTTACCAAACCTTAGATACAGATGTAGAAAAAATGGGAAGAGATTAAATAGAAAAAAAAGGAGAGGAGATTTACGCACAGAAAACTAGAAAGTAGACATTACAACAGATTCCTGATAAATAAAAAGGCTTAATAGGAATTATTCTGAACAATTTTATAACAACAAATTACATAACCTAGAAGAAATTAATAAATGACTAGGAATCAGCATTTACCAAAACAGAACTGAGAAGAAAACAGACAGCTAATAGGTAGCAAGGAGATAAAGCTGCAACAAAGGAGGTCCAGGACCACGTGGCTCCACCAGCATATTCTTCAAAACATTCATAAAGAATGGACTGTCTAGGGATAGTGGAACATGCCTTTAATCCTAGCACTTGGGAGGCAGAGTCAGGCAGATCTCTGTGACATTGAAGTCAGAGAGTTCCAGGCCTGATAGGGCTACAGAGTGAGATCTTGTCCCCCAACAAGAAGCATGGGGTCTGGAGAGATGGCATGGTGGTTAAGGGTGTGCACTACTCTTGTGGAGAACCCAAGTTTTGTTTCCAGCATCCACGTGTCAGCTCACAACCACTTGTAACTCCAGCTTCAGGTGATCTGACACCCTCTTCTGGCTTCTGTGAACAACTTTATTCACATACACACACACACACACACACACACACACACACACACACACACACACACACACACACACACACACACACACACACACATGCACGCATGCACCACCACCATAATTGAAGATAAATCTTAAAAAAATTCAAAAAGGAATCAATACCAATGTTTCTTAAACCCTTCTAAGAAATACAAGGAAAGATAGTTCCAACTATTTTTTTTTTATGAAGCTAGCATCTCCCTAATGTCAAAGCCAAAAACACCAGAAGAAAGAAAAGCTACAGGCTATGTTCCTAATGAGTGACTATCAAAAAATCTTCAGTATGACACTATCAATGGCACTCTCAGTACTCAAAAAGCAGAGGCATTAGATTCAGGATTTCAAGGCATCCTTGGTTACACAGCAAGTTCAAGAACAGCTGGGGCTACATGAAACCTGCTTACAAACAAACAAATATTTCCCAATCTCTAACAAGATGAATTCAACAGTATAGTATAAGACAACTAAATGGGATTTATCTTTGGAACACAAGGATGGTCCAGCATATGCAACTATATCAATGTAAAACATGATATTAACAAATCTAACATGATTATCTCAGGGATTTCAGAAAATCACTTTTTAAAATTTGATATCCATTATAATTTTCAAAATACTCTCAATGAAGTAGATGTAAATGGAACTCAAGGTTAGAAAGGTGGCTCAGTGGGCAAAACACTTGACATGCAATGGTGAGGCCATGAGTTCAGATCCTCAGAGCACATGTGAAGCCTATAGATTCCACACTCCAGTCCAAATCCCTTTAAGCATCTTACTATTCCCACGGAACCATGATGCTTTCAACACAGTACAAGCAATCTTGAGCAATAAAGACACCAAAGGCATTACAAATCCTGTTTCAAAACACATCACAACATCTACAGTCATCAAAACATGATGCTACTGGCATATAAACAATGTGCAACTCAGGGAACATAACAGAAAAGAGGATAGAAAGAATGTAAGATCCAGAGGATGGGAGGAAGTCTGTGAGATGCTGTTTTCTGAATATAACATGCCCATTGCCCTCAAGAACTCACAGCAGCTCTGGTCACCTGCACAAGATCAAGACAGCTAAAATCTCCACATAGACTGTGGAGGGGCTCATGAGGCCCCATTCCTAGCTGAGCAGCTATTGGCAGTTGATAGCTGCTAGGGGAGGGAGAAAAACTTTTCTTTAGGGTTGTGGCCATTGATAGCTTGTCCATACTCCAGTGGATGGCCCTAAACCCATGTGTATATGGGCAGCATTAACAGACTCTGTGAGCTAAAAAATATAAAGAACAAGAGTACTTGTTGCTCCTGCAGAGGACCTTGGTTCGATTCCCAGCACCCACATGGGTGGTTCACAACTATCTGTAATTCCAGTTTGTGGGTATTCCAAGCCCTCTTTTGACCTTCTTGGACACCAAGCATGCACAATGTGTTACACATACATACACACAGGCAAAACATTCACACATAAAATGAATAAAACTTAAAATAATAAAAATAAACCAGAGGACATGAAGTTGTTAGAGGGACATGTTGGGGTAAATCCAAGGGGAATTGGAGGGTAGAGTGGAAGCAGCTATGACCAAAATACACTGTATACATGCGTAAAATTTTCACAGACTAACACACACACACACACATACACACACTCACACACATGCTCACATAAGCCTCCTGCAGTCCAATGGCAGGGCTCTAGAAACCTAACTGGGAGTGGCTGAAGAGTAAGAAAGACATATATAAGTTGAAAGCATCATGTGCTTGGATGGAGAAGCTGCAGCAGCCTGAATACTCCAGAATGCTTATTACATACAGCATAAATGAAGACGTAGGTTAGTTAATCTCTGTAGTGGGTCTCTGTAGGGGAACACTCTCATGGGTCATGATCATGTAGTCACCAGAGAGAAGGAAGCTGGAGTCTGTCAAGCACATACTGTTTCTAACTAAAAGTCAACCTTCATCAACTTCCATATTCAGACCCTGGGAAGACCTTGCCATGCCCATGGATCTGAGGCATTGGCACCTGTGACATAGCTGTGCTATGTAAGAACACATGATTCCTTCAGGACTTCATCTACTTTTCACACAAGCCAGGCACGGTGGCTCATGAATGTAATAGTGCCTGAGATGCTGAGACAGAAAGATAGCTGAGTTCAAGGCCTGTGTGGGTGGCAGAGTAAGACACTGTTTCAAAAAAGAAAAGAAATATAGACAACTAGATTAGAGTCAAAAGTCCAGAGGTAGAATGAGTTTCTAGGTGCACATGACCTACTAAAATTGAACCAAGATGAGTTAAATAATTTAGTGGTAGTTTTCAACTTGTGGGTCATGACCCATTTGGGGTATAAGGACCCTTTCACAGGGGTTGCTTAAGACTATCAGAAGACACAGATATTTATATTACAATTCATAATGGTATCAAAATTGCAGTTATGAAGTAGCAATGAAAATGATTTTATAGTTGAGGGTCAGCACAACATGAAGAACTGTAGTAAAGAGTCACAGCATTAGGAAGGCTGAGAACCACTGATTTATACAGATACTTAACAAACAATGGAAGTGAAGCAGTAATAACAATAACTTAAAAAACCCACAACCAGCCAGGTGTGGTGGCTCATACCTCCCCTCCACCTTGGTTTTTCTTTTTTTTTCTTTTTTTTTTTTTTTGGTTTTTTGAGACAGGGTTTCTCTGTGTAGCTTTGCGCCTGTCCTAGAACTCACTTGGTAGCCCAGGCTGGCCTCGAACTCACAGAGATCCGCCTGGCTCTGCCTCCCGAGTGCTGGGATTAAAGGCGTGCACCACCACCGCCCGGCTGGTTTTTCTTTTTTTTGAGACACACTTTCTCTGTGTAGCTCTGACTGTCCTGGAACTCTCTCTGTAGACCAGACTGGCCTAAACTTGGAGATCTGCCTGTCTCTGCCTCCTGAGTGCTGAGATTAAAAGTATGAGCCACCTCCAGTGGTGGCTCACTTAGTAAAGGAGCATATAAAAATCATTCACCCTAATCAAGTCAGCTTTATTCCAGAGACACAGGAATGGTTTGACAGGCACAATGTAATGCATCTTGTAAGTGGACTAAAAGACAGAAATCACATGATCATCTCAACAGATGAAGGAAAAGTCTTTGACAAAGGTCTCAGAGATAACAGTGGTTGACAAAACATATCTCAACATAATAATAAAGGCTACATATAAAAAACCTCTAGCCAAAGTTATGTTAAGTGGAGGAAACCTGAAGGATTTCCACTAAAATCAAGAACAAGACAAGGGTATCCACTCTCTCTGTACTAACTCTATATGGTATTTGAAATCCTTGGTACGGCACTAAGACAAGAAAAGGAAATAAAAAGATTCAAGTAGGAAAGGAAGAAATTGTAGTATCTCTATTTACAGATAACACAATTCAATATGTAACTGGCCCTAAGGACTCCATCAAAAACTAGAATTGATAAACACTGAGCAAAGTGGCAGAATACAAAAATCAACATATAAAACTCTGTAGCCTTCTTATGTACCAAATGGCAAACATCTTGAAAAAGAAATCAAGGAAATATTCCCATTTGTAATAGCTTCAAGGAAAAAAAAACTTTGAAATAAACCTAACCAAAAACTAAAAGACCTCTACAAAGAAAGCTTTAAAATTCTGAAGAAGCTGGGCTATGGTGGCACACACCTTTGATCCCAGCACTGGGGAGGCAGAAGCAGATGGATCTCTGAGTTCTAGAACAGCCTGGTCTACAGAGGGGGTTCCAGGACAGCCAGAGCAACACAAAGAAACCCTGTCTCCAAAAACAAACAAAAATATTCTGAAGAAAAAAATGAAGAAGACTCTAGAAGAATAAAAGATCTTCCATGGTCATGGGTTGAAAGAATTAAATCTACAGATTCAATGTAATCCTAATCAAAATCCTCTTGGCAATCAGTACATTAAATAAAATTAAATAAATAGAAAAAATCAGCATAAAAGATCCAGGATAGCAATTTTCAAAAAAAAAAAAAGAGAATATTGTAGAGGTAATACCATACCCAATTTCAAGTTATACTATAGAATCAGTGCATAAACACAGAATGGTACAACCACAAAAGAGATGTCAGTCAATGGAATAGAATAGAAGACCCAGGTATAAGTCACACAACTATAGCTATCTGATTCCCTCCCCCCGAAAGATGACAAAAATATAGAATGGAGAAAACACAGCATCTTCAGCCAATGGTGCTGGGAAAACTGGATGGGTACATGTCAAAGATACTAGATCCTTATCTCTTGTGCTGCACAAAACTCAACTGCACATGGGTCGGGGACCTCACATAAGACCCAGAACTCTGAAGCTGCTAACAGAAAAGTCAGGGTATGTGGGATCTGATATAGGCATAGGGAAGGATTCCCTGTGTGAAACTCAGATCACTGGGGAAATAAGGATGACTGTTGACAAATGAGACCTTATGAACTTACAGCAAGGTCTCTCTTGTTCTGTCCAGCCAAGGAGATGAAAATCGAGTGAAAAGACTGCCTACAGAATGTTGAAGAATCTGTTAGTGACTAGCATGATTTTATTGCCTTCTGCTTAGAGTGGTTTTATCTCCCTTCAATTAGCTTCAGGGCAATGACTAGACAGAATTTCTTAAATATTTAAAGCAAATCTAGTTGGCATTTGTTCTAGTTGCAGTGCTAAATACAGTAAAAAGAGAAGTGTTCTTCCTTGAAAAAAATGTGTGTTTCTTGTAAGGGAAGGCACTGCTGTAGTCACATTCATAAACACAGTTCAAACAGAGGTTGCTTCTTATACTAGAAATGACAGTGCTTTTCTTGTAAGCAAAGTCACTGTTACCCCACAGTCGTATACACAGTTGAAAGACAACTCGTGTCTGTTACTAGCAAATACAGTGTATTGGATCTAAGAGAACCTACTGTTCTTATCATGTTCCTGAGCAGAGTTGAAAGAGAAATCGACTGTGTTTTAGGAAACAGTGCTTTTCTTCTGAGCAAGCTCATAGTTCTAGTCCATTGCTAAATACACTACAAAGAGAAGTGCCTCTTTCTTGAAAACAAAGTGTGTTTCTTGTAAGGGAACTCATTGCTGTATTCACATTCATAAATGCAGTTGATAAAGAGATTGCTTCTTGTCCTAGAAACAACAGTGCTTTTCTTGTAAGCAAAGTTGCTGTTCTCCCCACATTCATGCACACAGTTGAAAGATAACTCAAGTTACTAGCAAGTACAGTGCATTGGATCTAAGCAAACCCATTGATCATATCATATTCCTGTGCAGAGTTGAAAAAGAAAAGGCCTGTGTTCTAGGAAACACAGTACTTTTCTTCTGAGCAAGTTCATAGTTCTAGTTGCATTGGTAAATACAGTAAAAAGAGAAGTGCCTCTTTCTTGAAAAAAATGTATTTCATGTAAGGTAACTCATTGCTGTGATCACATTTATAGGTGCTGTTGAAACAGAGGTTGCTTCTTGTCCTAGAAAGAACAGTGTTTTTCTTGTAAGCAAAGTCACTGTTCTCACATTCATATACACAGTTGAAAGACAACTCATGTCTATTATAAGAACAGTGCAGTGGATCTAAGAGAACCCACTGTTTTTTTTTTTTTTTAAAACTTTTCAAGACAGGATTTCTCTGTGCAGTTTTGGTGCCTGTCCTGGAACTCACTCTGTAGACAGGCTGGCCTTGAACACACAGAGATCTGCCTGGCTCTGCCTCATGAGTGCTAAGATTAAAGGCAAGCACCACCACCACCCAGTGAACCTACAGTTCTTATCAGGTTCCTAAGCAGAGTTGAAAGAAATTGCCTGTGTTTCTAGGAAATACAGTGCTTTTCTTCTGAGAAATCTTATAGTTCTAGTCTCATTGCTAAATACAGTAAAAGGAGAAGTGTCTCTTTCTAGAAAACAAAGTGTGTTTCTTGTAAGGGAACTCATTGCTGCATTCACATTCTTAAATGCTGTTGAAACTGAGGTTCCCTCTTGTTCTAGAAACAACAGTGCTTTTCTTGTAAGCAAAGTCATTGTTCTCACATTCATATACACAGTTGGAAGACAACTCATGTCCTTTACTAGCAAGAGCAATACACTGGATCTAGCAGAAACCACTGTGGTTTTTTTTATATTTTTTTGGTTTATCAAGACAGGGTTTCTTTATGTAGTTTAGGTTCCTGTCCTAGAACTCACTCAGTAGACCAGAATGGCCTTGAACACATAGATCTGCCTGTCTCTGCCTCCTGAGTGCTAGGATTAAAAGCCTGTACCACCACCACCTGGTGAACCCACTGTACTTATCACGTTCCTGAGCAGAGTTGAAGGATATATCACCTAAGTTTCTAGAAAACACAGTGCTTTTCTTCTGAGCAAGCTCACTCTTCTAAATGCATTGCTAAATACAGTACAAAGAGAACTGCCTCTTTCTTGAAAACAAAGTGTATTTCTTGTAAGGGAACTCACTGCTGTATTCACATTCATAAATGCAGTTGAAACAGAGGTTGCCTCTTGTCCTAGAAAGACCAGCACTTTTCTTGTAAGCAAAATCACTGTTCTCCTCACATTCATATACACATTTGAAAGGCAACTTGCATCTGTGAACTGTTGTGTTCACATTCAGAAATGCAGTTGAAACAGAGGTTGCCTCTTATCCTAGAATGACCAGTGCTTTTCTTGTAAGCAAAATACTGTTCTCACACTCGTATACACTGTTGAAAGACAACACGCACCTGTTACTAGCAAGTACAGTGTATTGGATCTAAGAGAACCCACTGTTCCTATCATGCTCCTGAGCTGAGTGGAAAGAGAAAACACCTGTGTTTCTAGGAAACAGTGCTTTTCTTCTGAGCAAGCTCACTCTTCTAGTTTCATTGCTAGATACAGTAAATAGAAGTGCTTCTTTCTCAAACACAAAGTGTGTTTCTTGTAAGGGACCTCAGGGTTGTATTCCCATTTGTAAATGCAGTTTAACTACTTGTTGCCTTCTGTTCTAGAAGCAGGAGTGCTTCTCTTAAGCAAAGCCACTATTCAATTCACCTTTATATACACAGTTGAAAGACAATTCATGTCTTTTACTAGAAAATACAGTGCGCTGGATCTTAGACAACCCATTGTTTTTATCAAATTCTGGAGTGAAGTTGAAAAAATATTACAATTGTTTCTAGGAAACACAGTGCTTTTCTTCTGAGCAAGCTCACTCTTCTTGTTGCATTGCTAAATACAGTGCAGAGAGAAGTGCTTCTAAACAAAGTGTATTTCTTGTAAGGAAACTCAGTGTTGTATTCCTTTTTCATAATCACAGTTTATCCACTTGTTGCCTCTTGTCCTAAAAACAACAGTGATTCTCTGATAAGCAAAGTCACTGTTTCACTCACATTCATATACACAGTTGGAAGACAAGTTATGTCTGTTACTACCAAGTACAGTATATTAGATGTAAGAGAACCCACTGTTCTTACCAAGTTCCTGAGCAAAGTTGATAGAGATACCACAATTGTTTCTAGGTAACATAGTGCTTTTCTTCTGAGAAAGCTTACAGTTCTTGTCTCATTGCTAAATACAGTAAAGAGAGAAGTGCTTCTTTCTTAAAAACAAAGTGTGTTTCTTGTAAGGGAACTCAGTTTTGTATTCCCTTTCAAAAAAGAAGTTTAGCCACATGTTGCCTCTTGTCCTAGAAACAACAGTGCTTCTTTTGTAAGCAAAGTCACTGTTCCACTCACATTTATATACATAGTTGAAAGACAACTCACGTCTTTCACTAGTAAGTATAGTGCATTGTTAAGAACCCACTGTTCTTAACAAGTTCCTGAGCAAAGTTGAAAGAGATATCACAATTTTTCTAGGTAACATAGTGCTTTTCTTCTGAGCAAGTTCTCTCTTCCATAGAAGTCTCATTTCTAAATATAGTTAAGAGAAAAGTGCTTCTTTCTTGACAATAAAGTGTGTTTCTTTTAAGGGAGCTCAGTTTTGTATTCCTGTTACTTGCTTTACAGCTGGGATCCCACTGTTTCTGAACCTGGGAACAGGGGATGAATAGACACAGTACCTAATGACACAGGCTCTGGGATGTTGTAAGTAGCCTTATTTATTAAACAAAGCACTGAGGTTTTTATGTGTGTACTTTCTGGCAGGGTCTGCTTCCAGCTGCCATGGTGTTTCCTGGTTGGCTTTTTGTTGTATGTCAGCAGTGGTCATCTTGAGGGTCTGGTTTCAGAGTCCTCTGGGTCAGGATACTCCTGGGCATGTCAGAGCTCTGTGTTAGTTTCAGGCATGGCCCACTGTTTCAGGCCTTATATGCCTCATATCACCCTTTTTATTTTATTTTGTGGCTGCTAGTGGGAATTAGAGTTCTTTGCTCTAAATTTGTTGTCCCCATCTCAGGGGTCCCCCAACATGGTGACTATGCCTGTCTTAGATTGACTTGCATAACAGGCTCTTATCTGTCTCTGGATACCAGCCTTCAGAGGGTGGTTCCCCTGGAAAGTGTCTAGGGTGCAAGAGCATTAGACAGAGGCATCAGACAGAAGCATCACGAATTTCTGTGAGCCAAGCTCTTATTACTTCCCTAGGGGGGTGATGGTCAGGGTGTTCCAGAGCCATTAGCAGTTGCAGGGTCATTTTGTTGACACAGTGCTGCAGTGAAACATGATGTAGGAAACACTTAAGCAACAGAATTATTAAGAGTATCATTCCCCTTGCTATAATTTTTGAAGGGTCTAGAATTGATTTTATATGATCCCAAATTTGTGTAAAGAATGTTGTAGATACCTCCAGTGGTTTCACACTTGTGGAGTTCAGGCTAAAGATTTCATTAGAGAGTTGTACTGAAAGGTTTAGGAACTCTTTGCTCCACAATCCCAATATGCTTTACCTTAACTGACTCCTGGCTTTTGTTATACTTGAGACTGTGTAAGGGTTTTAAAAAAAGGAGGAAAATCAGGGATCACAGTTTCCTCTTATCAGCAATCTTAATGTCTGGATTTCTTCATCCAATAAAGCTAATTGTTGCTGTAAATTGAGTATAGCTGACTGGACATGGGAATTAATCAGCTGTTGAGTGCTTCATTCTTGGGCTGATTCTTCTTTGGCCTTATTAAGTGTAGAGGCAGTGGCTCCCATTTGAACCAGGGAAGTTGTGGCTGCTGCACCACCTGCCACAGCAAGCAGAATAGTGGCTGTTATAGCTGCCATTATCCCAAAGTTTCTTTTTATTCTGGTTTGTTTCATTGATTCCACCCTATGGAAATGTGTTACATTGGTCAAAGGTACCCAAAGGAAAGTGGGGGAGGTGCAACACTACTGACAATGAGGTTTCCTCAAGATTCCAGCAGGGTGCCAGCTTACAAAGGTCTTGAGTGCAATTTAGCATGGACATGGAGGAATTGGTTAAGATAAAGAAAAAGGGAGTCTTCAATAGCTGAGGAACCCCCATGGTACTGGACTAGACCCTCTGGATTAGCGAGACAGTTGTTTAGCTTGAACTATTTAGGGGGCCCCCAGGCAGTGGGATCAGGACCTGTCCTTAGTGCATGAGCCAGCTTTTTGGAGCCTAGTGCCTATGGTAAGACACTTTGCACAGCCTTGGTACAGGGAGGAGGGCCTTGGACCTGCCTCAACTGAATGTACCAGGTTCTGCTGACTCCCCATGGGAGATCGTGCCTTGAAGAAAGTAGAAATGGGGGTGGGCTAGGGGGAATGCTGGAGCCTGGGAGGAGGGAGGATAGGGGAATCTGTGGTTGGTATGTAAAATGAATAGAAAATCTCTTAGTAAAAAGTAATCAAAAAAGAAAAAGGGGATCTTTATGCATACAGGTGTGGCAGAGAGGGCAAAATGTTTTTCCATGACAACATAGAGATCATTTGTAACTCTGTCAGAAGCAGAGATGTGTCACAATATAAACAAAGTATCATCTCCATTGAAATAAGTGCCTCTTTTTATAAACAGAAAGGGCCTTAAATCCATACAGGCATGGGGACCACATAGAGGCCATGCCCCAAAGACAGTTCTGGCCATTTTTACTTGTCTTATGAGGTAATCATAAGTAATTTTTGGTGTAGTACTGTTCATAGATAGTGTAGCCTCACTGTCCTCTGGTGTCTGGATCCAAAGCTCCAAGTTAGCCTTTCCATATAGGGGATGGGGTACAAAATTGGAAAGGCAATGATCCCAGTTAATATGTATTTCAATCTTGGTAGTATATTTCCCCAGATTAGACAAAAGGAATAAATTGGTTGCTGAATGCCTTCAGTGATGTTTTTTCCTTTTTTCTCAATAGTGGGGCCCATTATATTGATACCTCACATAACTCCAGTTATTTTTCCAATTAGCCCTCATAATTCTGTAAAATCTCCTGTGACATAAGAAGAGAAAAGGATGCACCCAGAAGCATCAATTCTATGGTGTCTATCAAAGCAAAGGTTGTTTGCTAGATCATAAGATCCAAATGAATAATTAAAAGAGCCTTGAAATGGGGTATAAGGTCCAAGATTTGCTAGTTGTATAAATTCCTGGGAAAGCAGGGGCAGTTACCACAACAGGCACTGGGATAGGCAGAGCAGGGACTAATTCCCATAGATCTTTAGCCTGAACAATTGCTGGCAGGATAAGTAGCAAAGCTCTCAGTAAAGGGAGAGGTCCTCTTTGAGATTTTCTTGATCCATAGCAGGTCTTAGCTCTCTGATTGGCACCCATATTGGCTTAGCTTGATGCTGTGGAAACACACAAGCATATCCCCACTCATGTGTTAGTAAGGGAGCAAGAGATTGCCAGAGATTAGATACAGTGTCTCTCCATATGACTAGAGGGAGTGTTGTTTCTCTAGGAAGAGAGGCCCAATGCTTATAGGCTGGACTTAGGCCTTTATCATCAAATGACAAGAAGTTCTTCTTAAACAGAGCTTCCACCAGGGCCAAGTGTGGATCCCTCTTCAATTCCTTGGGTATTTTTTTGTAAGTCGTCCTTTAGTGAACGATTTGTCCTTTCTACAATTGCCTGTCCTTGGGGGTTATATGGAATACCTGTGGTGTGTTCTATTTTCCATTCCTTAAGGAAATCCTTAAACTATTGAGAGGTATATGTTGGGCCATTATCAGTTTTTATGCTCCAAGGCATTCCCATGACCATCATAGCAGTTTTTAATGCCTTGATTGCTTAGGAGGCATTTTCCACAGTCTCTGCTAGGGAAAAGGTAAATAATGAGTATATATCTACTATTACATGTATATATTTCAAGTTGCCAAACGGTGGGTGATGAGTAATATCCATTTTCCAGAGTGCATTGGGCATTAGGCCCCTGGGGTTAACTCCTGCATTATTTAGTGGTTCAAGGGGTTCTAGGGGAGCACAGGTGGTGCAAGTTAGTGCTAGGTGCTTACAAGTTGACAGAAGCAAGTCAGGCAGAAGTTTATGAAGGTTATGAGGTGACAGATAGAACTGTTGGTGTAAGCATCTGGCCTGCTCAAGCATTGGCAGCAACACTGTCATGATCAGGAGAGAAGTGATTCTTTCTCTAAAACAAAGTGTGTTTTTTATAAGGGAACTCAGTGTTGAATTTCCATTTATAAATGCAGTTTAATCACATGCTTCCTCTTGTCCTAGATACAATAGTTCTTCTCCAGTAAGCAATGTCACTGTTGTGCTCACATTTATATACAGTTGAAATAAAACTTGCATTTGTTCCTAGCAAGTACAGTGCATTGGATGTAAGAGAAGACACTATTCTTATCAAGTTCCTGAACAAAGTTTAAAGAGATATTGCCTCTGTTTCTAGGAAGCACAGTGCTTTTCTTCTGCGCAAGCTCATTGTTCTAGTTGCATTTATAATACATTAAAGAGAGAAGTGTTCTTTCTTGAAAGTACAGAGTGTTTCTTGTAAGGGAACTCAGTGTTGAATTCCATTTCATAAATGCAGTTTTACCACATGTTTCCTCTTGTTGTAGATATAACAGTTCTTCTCTGGAAATCAATGGACTGTTGTGCTCATTTTCATGTATACAGTTGAAATAAAGCTCATGTCTATTCAAGCAAATACAGGGCATTGGATATAAGAGAAGCCACTGTTCTTACCAAGTTCCTAAGCAAAGTTTAAGGAGATATCGCCTCTCTTTTTGGGAAGTACAGTGTTTTTCTTCTGCACAAACTCCCTTTTCTAGTCACATTGATAATACAGGAAAGAGAGAAGTTTTTTATAATAAAAACAGTGTGTTTATTATAAAGAACTCAATGTTTTTTCCCCTTCATAAATGCATTTTAACCACATGCTTCCTTTTGTCCTAAATACAACATTTCTTCTCTGGTAATCAAAGATACTGTTGTGCTGACTTCCAAATACACAGTTGAAATAGTACTTGTGTATGTTCCTAGCAAGTACAGTGCATTGGATGCAAGAGAAGACACTGTTCTTATCAAGTTCCTGAGCAGAGTTGAAAGAGATTTTGACTGTGTTCCTTGGATGCACAGTGCTTTTCTTTTCTTCCCAGCAAGCTCACTGTTCTTGTAGCATTGATAATACAGTAAAGAGAGAAGTGCTTTTTTTCCTCAAAAACAAAGTATATTTATTGTAAGGGAACTTCAGTGTTGAATTCCCTTTCATAAATGCAGTTTAACCACTTGTTGCCACTTGTCCTAGAAACCACAGATCTTCTCTGTTAAGCCAAGTCCCTGTTGCACTCACATTCATATTCACAGTTGAAATACAATGTGAGACTGTTCCCAGCAAGTACAGAATGTTGCATGTAAGAGAAACCACTGTTCTTATCAAATTTCTGAGCAGAGTTGAAAGAGATATCACGTGTTTTTTAAGGAAGAACAGTGTTTTTCTTCTGATCAAGTTCACTGTTCTACCTGCATTGCAGTAAAGAGAAGAGTGCTTCTTTCTCTAAAACAAAGTGTGTTTCTTCTAAGGGAAGTCAGTGTTGAATTCCCTTTCATTAATGCAATTTAACCACATGTTGCCTCTTGTATTGGAAACAACAGTTCTTCTCTGGTAAGCAAAGTCTCTGTTAAACTCACATTCTTATATACAGTTGAAATAAAACTCACATCTGTTCCCATCAAGTGCTGTGTGTTGCATATAAGAGAAGCCACTGTTCTTATCAACTTCCTGAACAGAGTTGAAAGAGATATTGCCTATGTTTCTGGAAAGCCTTCTGATTTTCTTCTGAGCAAGCTCACTGTTCTAGCTTCATTGCTAATACAGTAAAGAGAAGAGTGCTTCTTTTTCAAAAACAAATTTTGTTTCTTGTAAGGGTACTTAGTGTTGAATTCCATTTCATAAAAACAGTTTAACCACTTCTATTGTCTTGTCCTAGAAACAACAGTCGGGGTTGGGGATTTAGCTCAGTGGTAGAGCGCTTGCCTAGCAAACACAAGGCCCTGGGTTCAATCCTCAGCTTCCAAAAAAAAAAAAAAAACCCAAACCAACAAACTAACAGTTCTTCTCTGGTATGTAGCTGAAGTTTTCCTGTATCCCTCCTGGACCATGGTCAGGACAAATCTCTCTCACCAGCCAGTCCTGCAGTCGCTCAGACCCAAGTAAACACACAGAAGCTTATATTAATTAAACTGCTTGGCCATTAGCTTAGGCCTACCACTGACTAGCTCTTAAATTTAAACTAACCCATAATTCTTATTTATGTTTAACCACATGGCTTGGTACCTTTTCCCAGTTCTGCCTTCACATCTTGTTCCTCTGTGTCTGGCTGGTGAGTCCTGACTCAGCCTTCCTGTTCCCAGAATTCTCCTCTCTCTTGTCCTGCCTATACTTCCTGCCTGACTACTGGCCAATCAGCAGTTTATTTATTAACCAATCAGAGCAACACATTCACAGCATACAGAGTGATATCCACAGCACTTCCCCTTTTCTTTTTTTTTTAAAGGGAGGTTTTAACTTTAATAGTAAAATTACATATAACAAAACAATTTTCAAGCAAGAATTATAGTTATAATCTCTAGTCTATTGGTATTTGGCAAAATTAAAGAAGATATCCTATCTATCCTATATTTGTGAGTCTAATGATTCATATCTAACTTATCTTTTATCATAACTAAGGAAATTGTAACTAGTCTTCAACTACATCAAAGACCTTAGAAGGATGTAGTATTATCTAAGTAAACAAGAAGAGCATTGTAAGCAACTTCCAAAAATCTAAAATGACAGAGACAGCTGTCTGCCTGGACTATTATCCAAAGTTCCTTTGTAACTTTGGGGCATCCATCTTCAACCTACAGGCCTAAAGTCTCTCAGTTGCTTCTCTCTTTGTCCTGTAGAATGTCTGGCAGTTTCTTCTGTGAAGCAGGAACCTGAAGGACCATTTTGCCTTGCAAAGTTCAGTGGTCACCTTCCTGCAAGTCCAGTTGATACAACATTTTGTCAAGTAGTCCAGGCAAGAACAGTTTCTTGTCTAAATGGCTATTTTTGCCAAGAAGAAGATAAACTCCACATGGAGTGTCCTCAATGCCCATCCTCCTTTCTGAAGTAAATTGGTCTCACTGTCCAGAAAGTCTAAGTTTTTAAAACATGTTAAATGCCATATTCTGTAGGACTTTGAAGTGTTTGAAGATTACCTATCTATCTGAAATATATGTATTTATACCTAGAAAACTTAACATGACTATAATAGAAGACTAATTATTAATCTTTATTTTTAAATTATCCATTACAATCTAAATGAGTTACATAAACATAATTCAAATGAGAGTATATATATATACAGTATAACAAAATTAAGTTTAAACTTGTATCAATAAACTAAAATCCATATCAATGTAAAACATTTTTAAACAAGTTGTTGCTCTTTAAAAGTAGGTTCATTAATCTACCCTTACATCCTATCATATGTATACTATCCCCTTTTCTTTTTTAGAAAGAGATTGTATTTATAATAGAAATATTGGTTTTCTTCTGTCCCACATCAGAGGTCTCATCTGATATGGGAAAGAAGAATCTCTCAACCTTTTTTAAAAAAATGAATATGCTTGGGTTTAGAGAAGGAGTGAGCCAATTCAATTTCTAAAGCCAGCTTAGTATATTTAGGAATACAGGCAGAGCTTCTCATACTAATTTCTGCTGGATGGTGGGTGCTGTATTCTTATGGGGACACAAAGAAAAATTTAGGACTATGGAGTAGTCCATAAGGCTGTATTGTCTGAGCCAGTTGCCTTGAAACCATTCTGGATGTTGGATCTTCTGGCCCATGGTGTCATCAGAGAACTTTCAGGGGGGTCTTGGCTGGTCAAACCTGATGTATTTTAATCTAGAACAAATCCATAACCTCTTGCTTTCTGTGGAAACAAAAGCAGAGCCTCCTTTCCAAAGCAACACATTCTTAGACCTAAATTTTGAAGTCAAGGTACCTTTAAAATATACACATTGGTTTAATTGAGCAGCCTTTACAATCAAATGTCTTTCTGCAGTTAAAAATCCCAAGAATAATATCATCCAGACTCTCTATGTAATATCCATCTTTACATGTTTTTTTTATTATTTTTACTTTCTCTTTAAAGACTTTATTTTTTAAAACTATCTATTTCTTTATATAACTGCATATATTACTTTTTTCTCTCTTCTAAGTCTACATATATTTTTACACACATTGTAAACCATTTAGAGGTTTATCCCATCTGAATGTGTCTTATTGTGAATCTATTGCTTTAAACTGCAGCATTCTCTGCCCACCTCAGCCTCCTAACATGGTGGAACTACGTTTACAGCCAGCTCTTGGAACCATGATCACCACTGATTCTGGGATGTGGTGGGTCTATGTTTCTATGAAAGCAGCATGTTGTAGCCCAGAAGCCTCTTTTTTTTTTTAAGTAGCAAAACCAATATCCACCACACTCCATGTTGTGTGGTTAAAGAAACCTCTGTGTAACTTGGTGGGAATGTGCCATGCTGCAGGCCAAGCCCATATGCCATAAACCCATCATAGAGTAGCTCAACCCCACATGTTGCAGCATGTTGCCACCTGCATGACTCATGTTTTTGGCTCCGTTTAGAATTGCTTATTAAGTATTCTCAGGTTTTAGGTGGAAACTCAAGCCATTGGGCACCATTTGTAGCTGAACTTTTCCTGTGTCCCACCTGGCCTGTGGTCAGGACAAATCTCTCTCACCCACCAGTCCTGCAGCTGCTTGGACACAAACACACAGAGGCTTATATTATTTACAAACTGTATGGTGATTAGCTCAAGCTTATTACTGACTAGCTCTTACACTTATTAACCAATAATTCTTATTTATGTTTAGCCACATGGCTTGGTACATTTTCTCAGTTCTGCCTTCAAATCTTGTTTCCTCTGTGTCTGGCTGGTGAGTCCTGACTCAGCCTTCCTCTTCCCAGAATTCTCCATTATGCTTATCCTACCTATACTACCTGCCTGGCTACTGGCCAATCAGCATTTTATTTATCAACCAATCAGAGCAACACATTCAAAGCATACAGAATGACATCACCCATCACCAGTAAGCAACATCACTGGTGCACTCACATTCACACATACAATTGAAATACAATTCGCTTCTGTTCCCAGTACAGTGCATTGGATGTAAGAGAAGCCACTGTTCTTACCTAGTTCCTGATCATTGTTGAAAGAGGTATCACCTGTGTTTCTAAGAAGCACAGTGCTTTTCTTCTGAGCAATCTCACTGTTATAGTTGCACTGTAAATACGGTAAAGAGAAGAGTGCTTCTTTCTCGAAAACCAAGTGTGTTTCTTATAAGGGAACTCAGTGTTAAACTCCCTTTCATAAATGCAGTTTAACCACATGTTACCTCTTGTCCTGGAAACTAAAGTATTTCTCTGGTAAGCAAAGTCACTCATATTCATATACACAGTTGAAATAACAACATGTTTCTGTCCCCAGCAAGCACAGTGAGTTGGACGTTAGAGAAGCCACTGTGATTATTAAATTGCTGAGCAGAGTTGAAAGAGATAATGCCTGTGTTTCTAGGAAGCACCATGCTTTTCTTCTGAACAAACTCACTGTTCTAGCCCCCTTGCTAATACAGTAAATATAAGAGTGCTTCTTTCTGGAAAACAAAGTGTTTCTTGTAAGGGAACTCAGTGTTCAATTCCCTTTCATAAATGCAGTTTAACCACAGTTGCCTCTTGTCCTAGAAACAACAGTTCTGCTCTGGTAAGCAAGACACTGTTGCACTCACACTCATTTATACAGCTGAAATACACCTTGTGTCTGTTCCCAGCAAGTTCAGTGCATTTAAATGTAAGAGAAACCACTGTTTTTGTCAAGTTCCTGAGCAGAGTTGAAAGATATATTGCCTGTGTTACTAGGAAGCACAGTGTTTTTTTTTCTGAGTAAGCTCACTGTTCTAGTTGGACTGCTAATACCGTAAGGATAAGAGTCCTTCTTTCTCAAAAACAAAGTGTGTTTTTTGTAAGGGATCTCAGGGTTGAATTCCCTTTCATAAATGCAGTTTAACCATGTTTTGCCTCTTGTCTTAAAAACAAACATTCTTCTCTGGAAAGCAGAATCACTCACATTCATATACACAATGGAAATAAAACTTGCATCTCTTCTCAACAATTACAGTGCATTGGATGTAAGAGAAGCTACTGTACTTATCAAGTTCTGAGCAGAGTTGAAAGAGATATCACTTAAATTTTTCAGAAGCTCAATGCTTTTCTTCTGAGCAAGTTCAATGTTCTTCACATTGCTATTATAGTAGAGAGAAGAGTGTTTCTTTATTGAAAACAAAGTATGTTTCTTGTAAGGGAACTCAGTGTTGAATTCCCTTTCATCTATGCAGTTTAACCATATGTTGCATCTTGTACTAGAAACAACAGTTTTTTTTCTGGTAACAAAATTCAGTGTTGTACTTACATTCATATACACAGTTGAAATACAATGCACATCTGTTCCCAGGAAGTGCAGTGCATTGGATGTAAGAGAAGCCACTGTTCTTGTCAAGTTTCTGAGAAAAGTTGAAAGAAATAATGCCTGTGTTTCTAGGAAGCACAGTGCTTTTCTTTTGATCAAGCACACTGTTCTAGTCTTATTGCTAATACAGTAAAGTGAACAGTGCTTGTTTCTTAAAAAAAAGGTGTTTCTTATAAGGGAATTCAATGTTCAATTTCCTTTCATAAATGCAGTTTAAACACATGTTGCCTCTTGTCCTGGAAACAACAGTACTTCTCTGGTAAGCATAGTCACTCACATTCATATACATAGTTGAAATAGCAACTTGTGTCTGTTCCCAGCAAGTACAGTGTCAAGTCCCTGAGCAGTGTTGAAAGAGATATCACTTGTTTCTAGGAAGCATTGTGCTTTTCTTCTGAGCAAGTAGTAAAGAGAAGAGTGCTTCTCTCTCAAAAGCAAAGACTCTTTCTTGTAAGGTAACTCAGTGTTTAATTCCCTTTCATAAATGCAGTTTAACCACATGCTGCCTCTTGTCCTAGAAAGAACAGTTCTTTTATAGTAAGCAAGTCACTGTTGCACTCACATTCATATACACAGTTGAAATAAAACTCACAGTTGGTCGCAGACAGTACAGTATGTTGGATGTAAGAGACACCACTGTTTTCAGCAAGTTCCTGAGCAGTGTTGAAAGAGATAATGCCCGTGTTTCTAGTAAGTACAGTGCTTTTCTTCTGAGCAAACTCACTGTTCTAGTTGCACTGTAAATATGGTAAAGAGTGCTTCTTTCTCAAAAACAAAGTGTGTTTCTTGTTGAGTTCCCTTTCATCAATGCAGTTTAACCACATGTTGCCCTTTGTCCTAGAAACAACAGTTCTTCTCTGGTAAGCAAAGACACTGTTGTACTAACATTCATAAATACAGCTGAAATACACCTCGTGTCTGTGTCCAGCAAGTACAGTGCATTTAAATGTAAGAGAAGCAGACACTAAGAGACCATGAATGCCAGCCTAGACTAATATACCCAGCTAAACTTTCAATCATCATAGACTGAGTGAATAAGGCATTCTAAGACAAAATCAGATTTAAACAATACCTATCCACAAACCCAGCCCTACAGAAAGCTCTAGAAGGAAAATTCCAACCTAAGGATGTCAGATACACCCACGAAAACACAGGCAATAGATAACCCCACAGCAGTAAACCCTAAAGAAGATAAATACACACACACACACACACACACACACACACACACACACACACACACTATCACCAAAAGATAATAGGAATTAACAATCACTGGTCATTAATATCTCTTACTATCAATGGAATTAATTCACCTATAAAAAGACACAGGCTAACAGAATGGATATGACAGCAGGACCCATCTTTCTGCTGCATGTCAGAAACACACCTCAACTTCAAAAACAGGCACTACCTCAGAGTATAAGGCTGGGAAAAGTCTTACCAATCAAGTGGTCTTAAGAAGCAAGCTGGTGTAGCTATCCTAATATCCAGCAAAATAGACTTCAAACTAAAAGAGATCAAGGAGGACATTACATACTCATCACAGGAAAGATCCACCAAAATGAAGTTTCAATTCTGAACATTTATGCCCCAAACACAAGGGCACACACATATGTAAAAGAAACATTACTAAAGCTTAAGTAACACATAAAACCACACACATTAATAGTGGGAGACTTCAACACCCCACTCTCACCATTGGACAGATCTGCCAAATTGAAACTTAACAGAGAAATAAGGGACAACTGATGTTATGACTCAAATGGACTTAATCGATATCTACAGAACATTTCATCCTAACAAAAAGAATATACCTTCTTCTCAGCACCCCATGGAACCTTCTCTAAAGTCAACCACATAGTTTGCTACAAAGCAAATTTCAACAGACACAAAAAATTTGGAATAACCTTCTGTGTTCAATCAGACCACCGTGGCTTAAAGTTAGATTTCAACAACAACAAAAATTACAGAAAGCCTACAATCTAATGGAAACTGAATATTGCTCAACAGAATCACCAGTGGGTCAAGGAAGAAATAAAGAAATTAAAGACTTCCTAGAGATCATTGAAAATACTACATACCAAACTTATGGGACGCTATGATAAGAGGAAAATTCATAGCACTAAAGGCGCAGATAAAGAAGTTGGAGAAATCTCACACTAGTGACTTAACAGCATACCTGAAAGCTCTAGAACAAGAAGAAGCAAACTCACCTAGGAGGAATAGACCAGGAAATAATCAAATTGAGAGCTAAAATCACTGAAATAGAAACAAAAAGAACAATACAAAGAATCAATGAAACAAAGAGTTGGTTCTTTGAGAAAATCAACAAGATAGACAAGTCCTTATCCAAGCTAACTGAAAAGCAAAGAGAGAGAGAGAGAGAGAGAGAGAGAGAGAGAGAGAGAGAGAGAGAGAGAGAGAGAATCCAAATTAGCAAAATCAGAAATGAAAAGGGAGACATAACAACTAACAATGAGGAAATCCAGAGAATCATCAGGCCATACTTCAAAAACCTCTACTCCACAAAACTGGAAAATCTAAAAGAAATGGATAATTTTCTTCATATGTACCACATACCTAAGTTAAATCAAGACCAAATAAACTATTTAAATAGGCCAATAACCCCTAAGGAAATAGAAAGAGTTATTAGAGTCTCCCAACCAAAAAAAAAAGCCCAGGACCAGATGGTTTCAATGCAGAATTCTGCCAGATCTTCAAAGAAGAGATAATACCAATACTCTTTAAATTGTTCCATACAATAGAAACAGAAGGAACATTACCTAACTCCTTCTATGAGGCTACAATTACCCTGATTCCCAAGCCAAACAAAGATGCAACAAAGAAAGAGAACTACACACTAATCTCCCTTTTGAATATTGATGCAAAAACACTCAAAAAATATTGTTAAACAAACTCCAAGAACACAGCAAAACAATTATCCACCATGATCAAGTAGGCTTCATTCCAGAGATGCAAGGATGGTTCAACATACTAAAGTCTGTCAATGTAATACACCATATAAACAAACTGAAAGAAAAAAAACACATGATAATCTCACTAGATGCTGAAAAGGCCTTTGACAAAATCCAACACCCCTTCATGATGAAGGTCTTGGAGAGATCAGGAAAACAGGGAACATATCTAAACATAATAAAAGCAATTTGTAGCAAGCCAACAGCCAACATCAAAATAAATGTAGAGAAACTCAAAGCGATTCTACCAAAATCAGGAACAAAACAAGGCTGTCCACTTTCCCTATACTTATTCAATATAGTACTTGAAGTTCTAACCAGAGCAATAAGACAACATAAGGAAATCAAGTGGATACAAAGTGGAAAGGAAGAAGTCAAGCTTTCCCTATTTGCAGATGACATGATAGTATACATAAGTGACCCCAAAAATTTGACCAAGAAACTCATACAGCTTATAAACACCTTCAGTATTGTAGCAGGATACAATATTAACTCAAAAAAATCAGTAGCCCTCCTATATAAAATGACAAATGGGCTGAGAAAAAAATCAGAGAAACATCACCCTTTAAAATAGCCACAAATGATATAAAATACCTTGGGGGTAACTCTAACTAATCAAGTGAAGGACCTGTATGACAAGAACTTTAAGTCCCAGAAGAAAGAAATTGAAGAAGATGTCAGAAAATGGAAAGATCTCCCATGCTAATGGATAGGTAGAATTAACAGAAAAAATGGCAATCTTACCAAAATCAGTCTACAGATTCAATGCAATCCCCATAAAAATACCAACACAATTCTTCACAGACCTGGAAAGGACAATACTCAACTTCATATGAAAAAACCAAAAACCCAGGATACCCAAAAGAATCCTGTAAAATAAAACAACCTCTGGAGGCATCACAATCCCTGACTTCAAGCTCTACTATAGAGCTACAGTAATAAAAACAGCTTGGTACTGGCATAAAAACCAACATGTGGACAAATGGAATCAAACTGAAGACTCTGACATAAATCCACACACCTATGAACATACGATTCTTGACAAAGAAACTAAAACTATACAATGGAAAAAAGAAAGCATCTTCAACAATGGCACTGGCATAACTGGATGACAACATGTAGAAGACTGCAAATAGAACCATATCTGTTACTGAGAAAAAACTTAAGTACAAATGGATCAAAGACCCCAACATAAATCCAGTTACTCTGAACCTGATAGAAGAGAAAGTAGGAAGTAGTCTTGAATGCTTTGGCACCGGAGATCATTTCCTAAATATAACACCAGTAGCACAGACACTGAGAGAAACAATAAATGGGACCTCTTGAAACTGAGCTTTTGTAGGGCAAAGGACATGGTCAACAAGACAAACAACTGCCTACAGAATGGGAAAAGATCTTCACCAATCCCACATCTGACAGAGGGCTGATATCCAGAATATATAAAGAACTCAAGAAATTAGACATCAAAATACTCAACAGTCCAATTAAAAAATGGGCTATAGAGCTAAACAGAATTCCCTAGAAGAAGCTCAAATGGCTGAAAGACATTTAAGGAAGTGCTCAACATCCTTAATCACCAGGGAAATGCAAATCAAAATGAGATACCATCTTACACTGTCAGAATGGCTAAGATAAAAAACACTGAAGACAGCTTATATTGAAGAGGATGTGGAGCAAGGGCAACACTCCCACACTGTTGGTGGGAATACAAACTTGTACAGCCACTTTGGAAATCAGTATGACACTTTCTTAGAAAATTGGGAATCAACCTCCCTCAAGACCCAGCTATACCACTCTTGGGCATATACCCAAGGAATGCTCAATCATAACACAAAGATATATGCTCAACTATGTTCAAAGCAGCATTATTTGTAATAACTAGAACCTGGAAACAACCTAGATGCCCTTCAACTGAAGAATGGATAAATAAAATGTAGTACATATACACAATGGAGTACTACTCAACAGAGAAAACAATGACATCATGAGGTTTGCAGGCAAATGATGGAAGTAGAAAATATCATCCTGACTGAGGTAACCCAGACTCAGAAAGACAAACATGGTATGTACTCACTCATAAGTGGATACTAGATGTAAAGCAAAGGATAACCAGACTGCAACTAACAACTCCAGGGAGGCTACCTAGTAAAAATGACCCTAAGAAAGACACAGGAATCACCCAGCGACAGAGTAAAGGATGAGATCTACATGAGCAAACTGGGAGTGAGGGGCAAGGGTCCAGGGAAATGGAGCTTAGGGGACTGGGAGGTCCCAGCTAGATCAGAACAGAGTGGGAGAACAAGGAAAGAGATACCATGATAAATGAAGACCCCATGGGAATAGGAAGAAGCAGAATGCTAGAGAGATCCCCAGAAATCCACAAAGATACCTCCACTATAGACTACTGGCAATGGTTGAAAGAGTGGCTGAGCTAACCTACTCTGGTGATGGGATGGCCAAACACCCTAACTGTCATGATAGAACTCTCATCCAGTGATTGATGGAAGCAGATGCAGAGATCTATGGCCAAGTCCCAGGTGGAGCTCCAGGAGTCCAATCAATGAGAGAGGAGGGATTATATGAGCAAGAGATATTGGGACCATGATTGGAAACAGCACAGGGACAAATAAGCCAAACTAGCGGAAACACATGAACTGTGAACCAATAACCTTAGGAGCCTCCATGGAACTGGATCAGGCCCTCTGGATAAGTGAGACAGTTGATTAGCTTGAACTGTTTAGGAGGCCCCCAGGCAGTGGGACCGGGATGTGTCCTTGGTGCATGAGATGGCTTTTTGGAACCTAGGACCTATGCTGAGACACTTTGCTCAGCCTTGGTGCAGGGAGGAGGGGACTGGACCTGCCTCACCTGAATCTACCAGGCTCTGCTGATTCCCCAGGGGAGACTTTGCCTTGGAGGAGGTGGGAATGGGGGGTGGATTGGGGGGGAAGGTTAGGGGTGGGAGGAGGGAGGAGGGAGGACAGGGAAATCTGAGGTTGATATGTAAAATTAATTATAAAATAAAAATATTAAAAAAACAAAGAAGAAACTTTGTCTCTAGGACAAGAGTCAACCTGTGGTTAAACTGTGTTTATGGAATGGAATTGAACACAGTTATCTTACAAGATACATTCTATGTTTTCAAAAGACAAGGAATATTCTCTTTACTGTGTTTCCAAATGTGACTAGAATAGTGAGCTTTCTCAGAAGAAAACCACTGTGATTCCTAAAATCAAAAGTGAAGTCTCTTTCAACTGTACTCAGGAACTTGCCTAGAACACTGTCTTCTCTTACATACAAATGCACTCTGTTTGCTGGAAAAAGACGATGGTCATATTTCCACTGTGTATATGAATGGGAGTGCAACAGTGACTTTACTTAACAGAGAAAAACTGCTGTTTCTAGGAAAAGAGGCAACATGTGGTAATACTGCATTTATGAAATAAAAATCAACACTGTGTTCCCTTATAAGAAACACACTTTGTTTTTGAAAAAGAAGCACTCTTCTCTTTACTGTGTTACCACTGTAACTTGAACAGTGAGCTTGTTCAGAAGAAAAACACTGTGCTTCTTAGCAAAACAGGTGAAATCTCTTTCAACTCTGCTCAGGAACTTGATAAGAACAATGGCTTCACTCTAATCCAATGCACTCTACTTGGGAAGAGAAACAAGTTGTATTTCCACTGTGTATATGAATGGGAGCGAAACAGTGACTTTGATTACCAGAGAAGAACTGTTGTCTCTAGGACAAGAGGCAACATGTTTTGAAACTGCATATATAAAGGGAATATAACAGTGAATTCCATTAGAAGAAACACACTTTTTTTTTGAGAAGGAATCAAACTTCTCTTTACTGTATTATCAATGCAACTTGAACAGTGAGCTTGCTGAGAGGAAAAACACTGTGCTTCCTAGAAACACAGGCAAAATCTCTTTCAACTCTGCACAGGAATTTGACAAGAATAGCGACTTTTCCTACATCCAATGCACTCTACCTGCTAGGAACAGAGGTGAGTTGTATTTCCACTGTGTATATAAATGGGAGCACAACAGTGACTCTACTTACCTAGAATTGTTGTTTCTAGGAGGCAACATGTGCTTAACCTGCCTTTATGAAATTAAATTCAACACTGAATTCCAATTACAAGAAACACACTTTGTTTTCATGAAAAAAATGATTTTCTTTACTGTGTTACCAATGTGATTAGAACAGGGAGCTTGCTCAGAAGACAAGCACTGGGATTCCTAGAAACACAGGTCAAATCTCTTTCAACACTGCTCAGGAAGTTGATAAGAATAGTGGCTTCATGTGGTGCTGAAAAGAAGGTATATTCTTTTTTGTTATGTGGAATGTTCTGTAGATATCGATTAAGTCCATTTGAGACATAACATCAGTTAAGTCCCTTATTTCTCTGTTAAGTTTCAATTTGGCAGATCTGTCCAATGGTGAGAGTGGGGTGTTGAAGTCTCCCACTATTAATGTGTGTGGTTTTTTTTTTTGTTTTTTTCGAGACAGGGTTTCTCTGTGTAGCTTTTCGCCTTTCCTGGATCTCGTTCTGTAGACCAGGCTGGCCTCGAACTCACAGAGATCCGCCTGCCTCTGCCTCCCGAGTGCTGGGATTAAAGGCGTGCGCCACCACCGCCCAGCTAATGTGTGTGGTTTTATGTGTTACTTAAGCTTTAGTAATGTTTCTTTGACATATGTGTGTGCCCTTGTGTTTGGGGCATAAATGTTCAGAATTGAAACTTCATTTTGGTGGATCTTTCCTGTGATGAGTATGTAATGTCCTTCTTGATCTCTTTTAGTTTGAAGTCTATTTTGCTGGATATTAGGATAGCTACACCAGCTTGCTTCTTAAGACCACTTGATTGGTAAGACTTTTCCCAGCCTTATACTCTGAGGTAGTGTCTGTTTTTGAAGTTGAGGTGTGTTTCTGATATGCAGCAGAAAGATGGGTCCTGCTGTCATATCCATTCTGTTAGCCTGTGTCTTTTATAGGTGAATTAATTCCATTGATAGTAAGAGATATTAATGACCAGTGATTGTTCATTCCTGTTATCTTTTGGTGGCAGTGTGTGTACATCTCTTCTTTGGGGTTTACTGCTGTGGGGTTATCTATTGCCTGTGTTTTCGTGGGTGTATCTGACATCCTTAGGTTGGAATTTTCCTTCTAGAGCTTTCTGTAGGACTGGGTTTGTGGATAGGTATTGTTTAAATCTGATCTTGTCTTGGAATGCCTTGTTCACTCAGTCTATGATGATTGAAAGTTTAGCTGGGTATATTAGTCTAGGCTGGCATCCATGATCTCTTAGTGTCTGCATTACATCTGCCCAGGTCCTTCTGGCTTTCAAAGTCTCCATTGAGAAATGAGGTGTTATTCTGATGGGTTTGCCTTCATAAGTCACCTGGCCTTTTTCTTTTGCTGCTCTTAATATTCTGTCTTTATTCTGTAGGTTTAGTTGTTTAATTATTATGTGGCAAGGGGACTTTTTTGGGGGGGTCTAGTTTTTTTGGTGTTCTACAGGCTTCATGTATCTTCATAGGTATTTCATTCTTTAAGTTGAGAAAATTTTCTTCTATGATCTTGTTGAATATATTTTCTGTGCCTTTGAGTAGGTATTCTATTCCTTCTTCTATACCTATTATTCTTAGATTTGGCCTTTCATGGTGTCCCAGCTTTTCTGGACATTTTGTGTTATGACTTTTTTGGCTTTGGTATTTTCTTTGACTGACGAATCTGTTTCCTCTATTGTATCCTCTACACCAGAGGTTCTCTCTTCCATCTCTTGTATTCTGTTGCTTATGCTTGCATCTGTGTTTCCTGTTCATTTACTCAGATTCTCTCTTCCAGCATTCCCTCTGTTTGTGTCTTCTTCATTGTTTCTATTTCCCTTTTCAGTTCTTGAGCTGTTTCCCTCACATGTTTAATTGCTTTTTCAAGATTTTCTTTAAGGTATTTATTGATTTCTTCCAATTTTTAATTTGTCTTTTCCCAATTTCTTTATTGATTTCTTCCAATTTTTTGTTTGTCTTTTTCTCAATTTCTTTATTGATTTCTTCCATTTTTTGTTTGTCTTTTTCTCAATTTCTTTTTCATTTATTCTTGAAAGGCCTCTAGCATCTTCATGATGCTATTCTTAAGGTTGCTTTCTTCTGCTTCTTCTAAATAGTGATGTTCAGGTCTTGCTGTTGGAGGAGGGCTAGGTTCTGGTGATGCTATATTCCTCTTTATATTATTGTATGTGTTTTTGCCTTGATGTCTGCCATCTCTTCCTCTAATAGGTATAAGAGGTTCCTGTGTCTGAGCGAGTTGCTATTGGTTTACTCTGTGCTTGTTGTGTCTGTGTCTCAGGGGGCCCCTCTGGGTCCTGTATTAGCTTTTGGTCTAATTGGAACTGGCAGATGCTGTGTCTCAGGGAGCTTCTCTTGGGTTAACCCAAGCTAGTTGATTCTGTGACTCACAGAGCCAGTCTTGGTCTTATCAGGGCTCCTGGTCCAGTCAGAGCTGACAGATTCTGTGTTTTAGGAAGCCTCTCTTGGTCCAATGAGAATTGGCAGAATTATACATCCTCAGAAAGCCACACTTGGCCTAAGAGGGCTGGTGAATTCCCTGTCTCAGGAGGTTACTCTTGGTCCAATGAGAGCTCTTTGTTCAATGAGAGCTGGTGGTTTGGTTTCCATGCCTCAGAAAGTTACTCTTGATCCATTGAGAGCTGGCAGTTTGGTTTCCAAGCCTCAGGAAGTATCTGAGGTCTCAGGTGGATAGGTATGGGGGCAGGGCATGTAGATTGCAGGGTCAGGTGGGGGTCTTGGTGAGGGGGGTCCTTCCCACAGGAGCCCTGCCTCTTGGTCCAATGAGAGCTGGGGGCTTGGTTTCTGTGCCTCAGGAAGTGGCTGGGTTCTCAGATGGATGGGTATGGGGGCAGAGCATGTAGATTGCAGGGTCCAGTGGGGGGTTTGGTGAGAAGGGGCCTTTACATAGGAGCCCTTTCTGCTGGCAGGCAACTGAGACAAAGTAGGATGGGGGTTCTGGCGGGAGAGACTGTGTCCCAGGGATGGGTCCTAGGGGCAGTGCCACACCAACTCCAGTGTCGTCCGTGTGACATAAACAATTATGTCAATAATAGCGGATGGGTGATATGTGTCCCACAGGACTAAGCTCCCTGGAGGTCCCTGGCAGAGTGCCCATGTTATGCCTCCTTCTCGAAGGAGACATGCTTCACAGATCATGAGCTCTCTGGGCTATGGGTTGTGTATAACTGCTTTTCTGATAATGTTCTAATTAATCTATAAAACACAGCCAAAATTAATGAATGCTTGGGTTGTGAACTATGGAGGAAAGGGGAAGCTGGACATGGACCTTATTTAGATATAGCAGAATGAGCTATTCCTTAAAGACCTCAAGCCGCTAGATAATAGAAAGTATAATAATAGTTCAGGCACTTCTAATCCTTTAGGAATCCCAACTAAAGTGATTTATGACAAAAGATTTATCTCATAGAAGGCAGATGGTGGGTCCCCCTGTTGAGGAAGTTTAGCATGGGAAACTTAAGGACTACAGCAGAACCCCTTCCCCTTACAGGAGTAAAAGTACAAGAGTCCATATTCCAGCAGGTAAAAAGGTTTTATATTAAAACAGATATGCGATAAAAGGACTAAAGAAAGACTTATGGAGGATCTGCCGCATCCAAATTGGCTAAATGGGTCTTGAGAACCAGAAAAGTAAAAATGAATAATAAACTAATGAGCGGCTGAGATAAAGATGAAGGACACAGCTACAAGAAGCCTACACAAGTGTAGGGACTGTACTAAGTTTAAAAAAGACAGACTGCTCTTTGGGTCATAAAGTTCTTGTGGGTGAAGGGATATGTCTAGCGCTGATTAATAATTGTGTGCTTGCTGTTTTTTAAAGATGATGTAATTGAGTTATTGCCAAGCTCCTGTATTTCCTTGTATGACTTGATAGTTTTCTTTTCTGTATATAAAAAACTGATTTGCAGAAGTAAAATTGCAGCAGATTCAAACCACTTCTGAGTGTGTTGTCTGTCATTTGCTAAATCCTTGCTTTCCTGACCCCCTATGGTTGCGGTAACCCTGATGGGCCAGTCTGTGGAGGGGACTGGACCTGCCTGAACTGAATCTACCAAGTTGAACTCAATCCTCAGGGGAGTCTTTGCCATTGAAGAGATGGGAATGGGGGGGTCTGTTAGGGAAGGTGGGGGAAGGGGGGAGAACAAGGGAATCCGTGGCTGATATGTAAAATTAAATTAAATTATAAAATAAAATTAAAAAGAGTTCTCCTTTCTCAAAAGTAGAGTGTGCTTCTTGTAAGCAACCTCAGTGTTGAATTCCACTTCATAAACGAAGATGAATCACATGCTGTCTGTTGTCCTATGAGCAACAGTTCTTTTCTGATAAGCCTAGTCACTATTGGGCTCCCATTCAGATACAATGGAGGTAGCCTCACATTTCTTTCCAGTAAGTACAGTGCATTGGATGTAAGAGAAGCTACTGTTATAAGAGTTTCCTAAGCAGAGTTGAACTAGATATGGCCCGTGTGTGTAGGAAGCACAATTCTTTTGTTCTGAGCAAGCTCACTCTTCTGCCTGCATAGGAACCACAGTAAAGAGAGGAGCGCTTCTCTTTTCAAAACAGAGTGTGTTTCTTGTAAGCAAACAAAGTGTTGAATTCCAATTCATAAGCAGAGTTGAATCACATGCTGTCTCTTGTCCTATGAGCAACAGTTCTTTTCTGGTAAGCCTAGTCACTATTGGGCTCCCATTGAGATACAGTGGAAGTAGCCTCACGTCTGTTCCCATGCATTAGATGTAAGAGAAGCTACTGTTGTGCTCAGTTTACTAAGCAGAGTTGATCAGATTGGCCTGTGTGTGTAGGAAGCACAATTCATTTGTTGTGAGCAAGGTCACTGTTCTGGTTGTAGAGGAAACACAGTAGAGTAGAAGAGTGCTCCTTTTTCAAAAGCAGAGTGTGTTTCTTATAAGCGAACTCAGTGTTGAATTACCCTTCATAAATGGAGTTGAATCACATGATGTTTCTTGTCCTTTGAGCAACAGTTCTTTTCTGGTAAGCAAAGTCAATATTGGGCTCCCATTGAGATACACAGTGAAAATAGCACCTGCGTGTGTTCCCAGCAAGTACAGTGCATTAGGTGTAAGAGAAGTTACTGTTCTCATCAGTTTCCTAAGCAAAGTTGAACTAGATATGGCCCGTGTGTAGCCAGCACAGTTCTTTTGTCCTATCAAGCTCACTGCTCCTGCTGTACTGGAAACACGGTAGAGCAGAAAAGTGCTCCTCTCTCAAAAGCAGAGTGTGTTATGTGCAAACAAGCTCATTGTTGAATTCCTGTTCATAAATGGAGTTGAATCACATGCTGTCTCTTTTCTTATGAGCAACAGGTCTTTTCAGGTAAGCAATGTCACTATTAGGCTCCCTTTGAGATACGTAGTGGATTTAGCACTCATGTCTTCTCCCAGCAAGTACAGTGCATTTGATGTAAGAGAAGCTACTGTTCTTCTCAGTTTCCTAAAATGAGTTTAACTAGATATGGCCCGTGTGTAGGAAGCACAGTTCTTTTGTTCTGAGCAAGCTCACCATTCTGACTGTATTAGAAACACAGTAGAGTACAAGAGTGCTCTTTTCTCAAAAGAAGAGTATGTTTCTTTTAAGCGAACTCAGTGTTGAATTCCCCTTCATAATCAGAGTTGAATCACATGCTGTCTGTTGTTTTATGAGGAACACATGCTGTCTGTTGTTTTATGAGGAACAGTTCCTTTATGGTAAGCCTAGTCACTATAGGGATCCCTTTGAGATACAGTGGAAGAAGCCTTGCGTATGATCCCCCGAAATACAGTGCATTAGATGTAAGAGAAGCTACTGTCCTTATCAGTTTCCAAAGCAAAGTTAAACTAGATATGGCCCATGTGTATAGGAAGCACAGTTCTTTTGTTCTGAACAAGCTCACTGTTCTGGCTGTATTGGACACACAGTAGAGTAGAAAAGTGCTCCTTTCTCAAAAATAGAATTTGTTTCATGTAGGCGAAATCAGTGTTGAATTCTCCTTCAAAAATGGAGTTGAATCACATGCTGCTTATTGTCCTCCAAACAGTAGTTCTTTTCTGGTAAGCCTAGCTACTCTTGGGCTCCCATTGAAATACACAGTTGAAATACTACTCACGTCTGTTCCCAGGAATTATAGTGCAATGGATGGAAGAGAAGCTACTACTGTTTTTATCAGTTTCCTAAGAAGAGTTGAACTATATATGGCCCGTGTGTAGGCAGCACAGTTCTTTTGTCTTGGCAACTTCATTGTTCCTGCTGTGCTGGAAACACAGTAGAGTAGAAGAGTGCTCATTTCTCAAAAGCAGAGTGTGTTTCCAGTAAGAGAACTCAGCGTTGAATTCTTCTTCTTAAATAGAGTTGTATCTCATGCTGTCTCATGTCCTACAAGCAGTTCTTTTCTGTCAAGCCTAGTCAATATTAGGCTCCCATTGAGATACACAATTGAAATAGCTCTTACCTCTGTTCTCAGCAAGTACAGTGCACTGGATTTAAGAGAAGCTACTGTTCTTATCAGTTTCCTAGGGAGAGTTGAACTAGATATGGTGTAGGAAGCAGATTTTTTTGTTCTAAACATGCACCCTGTTCCTGCTGTAGTGGAAACACAGAAGAGTAGAAGAATGCTGCTTTCTCAAAAGCAGAGTGTGTTTCTTGTAAGTGAACTCAGTGTTGAATTCCCCTTCATAAATGGAGTTGAATCACATGCTGTTTCTTTACCTACAAGCTGTAATTCTTTTAAGGTAAGCAAAGTCACTATTGGGCTCCCTTTGAGATACAGATTTGAAATAGCACTTGCGTCTGTTCCCTGCAAGTACAGTGCACAGTATGTAACAGAAGCTACTGTTCTTATCAGTATTATAAGCAGAGTTGAACTGGGTATGGCCTGTGTGTGTAGGAAGCACAATAATTTTTTGCTGCGCAAGCTCCCTGTTCCTTCTTTATTGGAAACACAGTAGAGTAGAAGAGTGCTCCTTTCACAGAAGCAGAGTTTGCTTCTTGTAAGTGAACTCACTGTTGAATTCCCATGCATAAACAGAGTGGAATCACATGCTGTCTCTTGTTCTACGAGCAACAGTTCTTTTAGGTAAACCTTGGCACTATTAGCCTCCAATTGAGATACACAGTGGTAATAGCATTCACGACTGTTCGCAGGAAGTACAGTGCATTGGATGTAAGAGACGCTACTGTTATTATCAGTTTCCTAAGGAGTGTTGAACTAGATATGGTCCATGTGTAGGAGTACAGTTCTTTTTTTTCTGAGAAAGCTCCCTATTACTGCTGTATTAGAAACACATTAGAGTAGAAGAGTGCTCCTTTCTCAAAAGACGAGTGTGTTTATTTTAGGTGAACTCAGTATTGAATTCCCCTTCATAAACAGAGATGAATCACATGATGTTTCTTGTCCTACGAGCAACAGTTCTCTTCTGGTAACCAAAATCAGTATTGCGCTTTTCAGGTACACAGTGGAAATAGCCTCGTGTCTCTTCCCAGCAAGTACAGTGCACTGGACGTAAGAGAAGCTACTGTTCTTATCAGCTTCCTAAGCAGAGTTGAACTAGATGTGGCTCGTGTGTGTTAGAAGCCTAGTTGTTTTGTTCTGAGCAAGCTCACTGTTCCTGCTGTTTTGAAAAACAGTAGAGTAGATGAGTGCTACTTTGTCAAGAGTGTGTTTCTTGTAAGCGAACTCATTGTTGAATTCAACTTCATAAATGGAGTTGAATCCCATGCTGTCTCTTGTCATATGAGCAACAGTTCTTTTCTTGTAAGCAAAGTCACTATTGAGCTCCCATTGAGATACACAGTGGAAATAGCACTTATGTCTTTTCCCAGCATGTACAGTTCATTAGATAAGAAAAGCTACTGTACTTACCAGTTTCCTAAGCAGAGTTGAACTAGATATGGCCTGTGTAGGCAGAAAGCACAATTCTTTTGTTTTGAGCATAATCAACATTATTGCTATATTGGAAAAACAGTAGAGTAGAATAGTGCTCCTTTCTCAAAAGCAGAATGTGTTTCTTGTAAGTAAACTCAGTGTTGAGTTCCCTTTCATAAATGGAGTTGAATCACTTGCTGTTTCTTGTCCTCCAAGCAACAGTTCTTTTCTGGTAAGCCTACTCTTGTAAGCCTAGTCTGGTAAGTCTAGTCGGCTACACCAAGTCTCGTAAGTCTAGATATGACCTGTGTGTAGAGGAAGCACAATTCTTTAGTTGTTAGCAAGCTCACGGTTCTTGCTATATTGGAGAAACAGTACAGTAGAAGAGTGCTCCTTCCTCTGTAGGAGAGTGTCTTGCTTTTAATCAAAGTTGGCGTTGAATTCCCCTTCATAAATGGAGTTGAATCACATGCTGTTTCTTCTCCTCTAAGCAACAGTTCTTTTCTGGTAAGCGTAGTCACTCTTGGGCTCCCATTGAAATACTCAGTTGAAATAGCAATCATGTCTAGTCCCTGCAAGTACAGTGCATTGGACAGATGAGAAGCTACTGTCCTCAGTTTCCTAAGAAGAGTAGAACTAGATATGGCCTGTGTGTGTAGTAAGCACAGTTCTTTTGTGGTGAGCAAGCTCACTGTTCCTGCTATATTGGAAACACAGTAGAGCAGAAGAGTGCTCCTTTCTCAAAAGCAGAGTGTGTTTCTTGTAAGCGAATTCAGTGTTGAATTCCCCTTCATAAATGGAGTTGAATCACATGCTGTTTCTTGTCCTCCAAGCCACAGTTCTTTTCGGATTACCCTAGTCACCCTTGGGCTCCCATTGAAATACACAGTCGAAATGGCACTTGTGTCTGTTTCCAGCAGGTACAGTGCATTGGATGGAAGAGAAATAACTGTTTTGCTCAGTTCCCTAAGCAGAGTTGAACTAGATATGGCCTGTTTGTGAAGGAAGCAGAATTCTTTTTTTTTGAGCAAGCTCACTGTTCTGGCTCTATAGGAAACACAGTAGAGTAGAAGAGTGCTCTTTTCTCAAAAGCAGAGTGTGTTTCTCATTAGGCTACCCAGAGTTGAATTCCCCTTCATAAACGCAGTGGAATCACATGCTGTCTCATGTCCTATGAGCAACAGATCTTTTCGGGTAAGGTAAGTCACTATTGGCTCCCATTAAGATACATAGTTGACACGGCACTCGCGTCTGTTCTCAGCAACTACAGTGCATTAGATGTAAGTGAAGCTACTGTTGTGCTCCATTTCTTAAGCAGGGTTGAACTACATGTGGCCTACGTAGAAAGCACAGTTCTTTTGTTCTGAGCAAGCTCACTGTTCTGGCTATATAGGAAACACAGTCTAGTAGAAGAGTGCTCTTTCTCAAAAGGAGAGTGTGTTTCTCGTAAGTCAACTGAGTGTTGAATTCCTCTTCACAAACTTAGTTGAATCACATGCTGTCTCTTGTCCTAGGAGCAACAGTGCTTTTCAGGTAAGCAAAGTTATTATTGGGCTCCCTTTCAGATACACCGTTGGAATGGCACTTGCATCTGTTCCCAGCAACTACAGTGCATTTGGTGTAAGAGAAGCTATTGTTCTATTCAGTTTTATAAGCAGAGTTGAACTATGTATGGTCTGTGTGTAAGAGGCACAGTTCTTTTGTTTTGAGCAAGATCACTCTTCTGGCTGTATGAGAACAACCATAGAATAGAAGAGTGCTCTTTACTCAAAAGTAGAGTGTGTTTCTCCTAAGGCAACTCAGTGTTGAATGCCCCTTCATAAACGGAGTGGAATCACATGCTGTCTTATGTCCTATGAGCAACAGTTCTTTTTGGGTAAGGAAAGTCAGTTTTGGGCTCCCATTGAGATACAGAGTTGACATGGCACTCCCATTGGTTCTCAGCAATGACAGTGCTTTGGATGTAAGAGAAGCTACTGTTCTACTCAGTTTCCTAAGCAGACTTCAACTACATGTGGCCCTTGTAGAAAGCACAGTTCTTTTTTTCTGAGCAAGCTCACTGTTCTGGCTCTATAGGAAACACAGTAGAGTAGAAGAGTGCTCTTTTCTCATGAGCAGAGTGTGTTTTTCATAAACTAACACAGTGTTGAATTTCCCTTCATAAATGGAGTTGAAGCACATGCTGTGTCTTGTCCTAAGTGCACAGTTGTTTTCGGGTAATGAAAGTCACAATTGGGCTCCCATTGAGATACACATTTGACATGTCACTCACATCTGTTCCCAGCAAGTACAGTACATTGAATGTAAGATAAGCTACTGTTCTGGTCAGTTTCCTATGCAGAGTTGAACCACTTATGGCCTGTGTGTCAGGAGGTACAGTTCTTTTGTTCTGAGCAAGGTGACTATCCTGTCTGTATAGGAAATCTGATCGAGTAGAAGAGTGTTCTTTTCTCATGAGCAGAGTGTGTTTCTTATAAGCCATCTCAGTGTTGAATTCCCTTCAAAAATGGAGTTGAATCACATGATGTCTCTTATCCTATGAGCAACAGTTATTTTCGGGTAAGGAAAGTCACTATTGGGCTCCCATTGAGAAACATAGAGGAAATGAAATTTGCGTCTATTCCCAGCAAGTACAGTACATTGGATGTAAGAGAAGCTATTGTTGTACTCAGTTTTCTAGTCAGACTTGAACTAGATATAACCAGTGTCTGTAGGAAGCACAGTTCTTTTTTTCTGAGCTAACTCACTCTTCTGGCTCTATAGGAAACACGGGAGAGTAGAAGAGTGCTCTCTCTCAAAAGCAGAGTGTGTTTCTTGTAGGTCAACTCAGTGTTGAATTCCCCTTAAGAAATGGAGTTGAAGCCGGGCGGTGGTGGCGCACGCCTTTAATCCCAGCACTCGGGAGGTAGAGCCAGGCGGATCTCTCTGAGTTCGAGGCCAGCCTGGGCTACCAAGTGAGTTCCAGGAGAGGCGCAAAGCTACACAGAGAAACCCTGTCTCAAAAAAACCAAAAAAAAGAAAAAAAAAAAGAAATGGAGTTGAATCACATGCTGTCTCTTGTCCTAGGAGCAACAGTTCTTTTCTGGTAAGGAATATCACTATTTGTCTCCCATTGAGATACACAGCAGAAATGGCACTCGCATCTGTTCCGAGCAAGTATAATGCATTCTGTGTAAGAGAAGCTACTGTTGTGCTCAGTTTCCTAGGCAGAGTTGAACTATATATGGACTGTATGTGTAAGAAGCACAGTTCTTTTGTTCTGATCAAGATCACTGTTCTGACTGCAAAGGAAATACAATAGAGTAGAAGAGTGCTCTTTTCTCAAAAACAGTGTGTTTAGTTCCCCTTCATAAATGGAGTTGAATCCCATGCTGTCTCTTGTCTTACAAGCAACAGTTCTTTTCGGGTAAGGAAAGTCACTTTTGGGCTTTCTTTGAGATACACAGTGGGAATGGCACTTGCGTCTCTTCCTAGCAAGTACAGTGTATTGGGTGTAATAGAAGGTACAAGCTCACTGTTCTGGCTGTATAAAAGCCATAGTAGAATGGACAAGTGCTCTTTTATCATGAGCAGAATCTGTTTCTCATAAGGCAACTCAGTGATGAATTCCCCTTCACACATGGAGTTCAATCACATGCTGTGTCTTGTCCTATGTGCAACAGTGCTTTTCGGGTAAGGAAAGTCACTATTGGGCTACCATTGAGATACACAGTGGAAATGGCACTCGCTTGTCTTCCTAGGAAGTACAGTGCATTGGATGTAAGAGAAGCTATAATTCTACTGAGTTTCCTAGGCAGAGTTGAACTAGATATGGCCCGTGTGTGTAAGAAGCACAGTTCTTTTTTTCTGTGCAAGTTCACTGTTCTGGCTCTGTAGGAAAGACAGTAGAGGAGAAGGATGCACATCTTGAAAGCAGAGTGTGTTTCTTGTAAGGCAACCTAGTGTTGAATATTGCTTATAAACGGAGTTGAATTACATGCTTTCTCTTGTCCTATAAGCAACAGTTCTTTTTAGGTAAGGTAAGTCACTATTGAGGTCCCATTGAGATACATTGAGAAAATGGTACTCGTGTCTCTTCCCAGTAAGTGCAGTGCATTAGATGTAAGAGAAGCAACTGTTGTGCACAGTTTCCTAAGCAGAGTTGAACTAGATATGGCCCCTGTGTGTAGGAAGCACAGTTCTTTTGTTCTGAGCAAGCTCACTGTTCTGGCTCTATAGGAAACACAGTAGAGTGGAAGAGTGCTCCTTTCTCAAAAGAAGAGTGTGTTTGTTAAGGCAACTCAGTGTTAATTTCCCCTTGATAAATGGAGTGGAATCACATGGTCTCTCAAGCAACAGTTTTTATGGGTAATGAAAGTCACTACTGGGCTCCCATTGATATACACAGTTGACATGGCACTCGGGTCTGTTCCGAGCAAGCACAGTGCATTGGATTTAAGAGAAGCTACTGTTCTTGTCAGTATCCTAAGCAGAAATGAACTAGATATGGCCCAGGTGTAGGAATCACAGTTCTATGTTCTTAGCAAGCTTACTCTTCTGGCTGTACAGGAAACACAGTAGAGCAGAAGAGTGCTCTTTTCTCAAGAGCAGAGTGTCTTTCTTGTAAGGAAACTCAGAGTTGAATTCCCCTTAAGAAATGGTGTTGAATCACATGCTGACTCTTGTTCTACGAGCAAGAGTGCTTTTTGGGTAAGGAACGTCACTATTGGCTCCGAATGAGATACACAGTGGAAATGGCACTTTCATCTGTTCCCAGCAAACACAGTGCTTTGGATGTAATAGAAGCTACTGTTGTGATCAGTTCCCTAAGCTGAGTTGAATTACATGTTGTCTGTGCATGGAAATCACATTTCTTTTGTTCTGAGCAAAATCATCATTCTGGCTGTACAGGAAACACGGTAGAGTAGAAGAGTGCTCTTTTCTCAAAAGCAGAATATATTTCTCATAAGCCAACACATTGTTAAATTCCCCTTCATAAACGGAGTTCAATCACATGCTGTCTTATTGTCTATGAGCTACACATCTTTTCGGGTAATGAAAGTTACTTTTGGGCTCCCTTTGAGATACACCGTGGAAATGGCACTCATGTCTGTTCCCAGCAATTCCAGTGCATTGGATGGAATAGAAGCTACTGTTGTGCTCAGTTTCCTAAGCAGAGTTGAACTAGATATGGCTTGTGTGTGTAGGAAGCACAGATATTTTGTTCTGAGCAAGCTTAATGTTCTGACTGTATAGAATACACATTGGAGTAGAAAATTTCTCTTTTCTCATGAGAAGATTGTGTTTCTCAATAGGCAACTCAGTGTTGAAATCCCCTACAAAAACGGAGTTGAATCACATGCTGTCTCTTGTGCTAGTTGCAACAGTTCTTTTTGGGTAAGGAAAGTCACTATTGGGCTTCCATTATAATTCACAGTGGAAATGGCCCTCGTGCCTGTTCTTACCAAGTACAGTGCATTGGATGTAAGAGAAGCTACCGTTTTGCTCAGTTTCCTTAGCCTGGTTGACCTCGATATGGCCCATGTGTGTATGAAGCACAGTTCTTTTTTTTTTTTTTGAGCAACCTCACTGTTCTGGTTGTATAGGAAACACAGTAGAGTAGAAGAGTGCTCTCTTCTCAAAAGAAGAGTATGTTTCTTGTAAGAGACTCAGTGTGGAATTCACCTTCATAAGCAGAGTTGAATCACATGCTGTTTCTTTTCGTACAAGCAATGATTCGTTTTGGGTAAGTAAAGTCATTGTTGGACTTCCTTTGAAATAAACAGGGGAAATGGCACTCGCATCGGTTCCCAGCAAGTATAAGAGTGCTCTTTTCTCAAAAGCAGAGTCTGTTTCTCATAAGGCAACTCAATGTTGAATTCCACTTCATAAACAGAGTTGAATCATATGCTGTCATTTTTTTTAGGTAAGGAAAATCACTATTGTCCTCCCATTGAGATACACAGTAGAAACGCACTGGCTTCTGTTCCCAACAAGTACAGTGCATTGGATGTAAGAGAACCTACTGTTGTGGTCAGTTTCCTAAGCCGAGTTGAATTGCGTATGGCCCATCTGTGTAGGAAGCACAATGCTTTTGTTCTTAGTACGATCACTGTTCAGGCTGTTTAGGAAGCACCGTAGAGTATAAGAGTGCTCTTTTTTTCAAAATAGAGTGTGTTTCTCATAAGTAAACTCAGTGTTGAATTCCACTTCATAAACAGAGTTGAATCATATGCTGTCATTTCTTTTAGGTAAGGAAAATCACTATTGTCCTCCCATTGAGATACACAGTAGAAACGCACTGGCTTCTGTTCCCAACAAGTACAGTGCATTGGATGTAAGAGAACCTACTGTTGTGGTCAGTTTCCTAAGCCGAGTTGAATTGCGTATGGCCCATCTGTGTAGGAAGCACAATGCTTTTGTTCTTAGTACGATCACTGTTCAGGCTGTTTAGGAAGCACCGTAGAGTATAAGAGTGCTCTTTTTTTCAAAATAGAGTGTGTTTCTCATAAGTAAACTCAGTGTTGAATTCCACTTCATAAACAGAGTTGAATCACATGCTGTCTCATGTCCTATAAGCAACAGTTCTTTTCGGGTAAGGGAAGTCACCACTGGGCTCCCATTGAAATACACAGAGGCTATTAAAACAATGCTGATATGAACATATGTGAGCAAGTGCTCTTTTGGTATGATTGAGCATTCCTTGGGTATGTGCCCAAGAGTGGTATAGCCAGAACCTGGAAACAACCTAGATGCCCTTCAACTGAAGAATGGATAAATAAAATGTGGTACATATACACAATGGAATACTACTCAGCAGAGAAAAACAATGACATCATGAGGTTTGCAGGCAAATGTATGGATCTAGAAAAAATTCTGAGTGAGGTAACCCAGACTCAGAAAGACAAACATGGTATATAGGAGGATGCTAGATGTGCAACAAGGATGACTGGACTGCTACTCACATCACCAGGTAGGCTACCTAGAAAACAGGACCCCAAGAAAGACACAGTGATGGAGAAATACACGAGATATACATGAATAGCCTGGACCTGAGTGGGGGAAATGAAGGGTGAGGGTCGAGGGAAAGAGAGCTTGGGGGAGCTGGAGATCCCATCTGCGTCAAGAACAGAGAGGGAGAACAAGGAATAGGAGACCATGGTAAATGAAGACCACACGAGAACAGGAAGAAGCAAAGTGCTAGAGAGGCCCACAGAAATCCACAAAGAACCCCCCACCATAGACTGCTGGCAATGGTGGAGAGTCAGCCCGAACTGACCTATTCTGGTGATGGGATGGCCAAACACCCTAACTGTCATGCTAGAAACCCCATCCAATGACTGAGGGAACTAGATGCAGAGATCTACGGCTAGGCCCCGGGTGGAGCTCCGGGAGTCCAATTGGCGAGAAAGAGGAGGGTTTATATGAGCAAGAATTGTTGAGGCCAAGGTTGGATAAAGCACAAGGAAATATAGCCAAATGAATGGAAACACATGAACTATGAACCAATGGCTGAGGGGCCCCCAACTGGATCAGACCCTCTTAATGGGTGAGATAGTTGATTGGCTTGATCTGTTTGGGAGGCATCCAGGCAGTGGGACTGGGTCCTGTGCTCATTGCATGAGTTGGCTGTTTGAAAGCTGGGGCTTATGCAGGGTTGCTTGGTTAGGCCTGGGAGGAGGGGACTGGACCTGCCTGGACTGAGTCTATCAGGTTGATCTCAGTCCTTGGGGAAGGTTTTGCCCTGGAGGAGGTGGGAATGGGGGGTGAGCTAGGGGGAAGGGGAGGTGGTTGGAGGGGGGAGGACAAGGGAATCATGACTGATATGTAGAACTGAATTGTATTGTAAAATAAAATAAAATTAAAAAAGTTAAATAATTGAAGTTAAATCGTTAATGTGGCAAGAATTTTTAGCATCAAGAATTTATTTTATATAATTTAACTGCCTCTTTTTGGTGTTAATCATTTACAAAATACATATTTTACAAATATTTTCTCCTGGCTTATAAATTATAGTTTTAATTTTGCTTAATATTCCCTTTGCCCTAAGATATTTTTCAGTTTAACATATTTTTGATCTTGTTGATTGTGTTCTCTTTGTATAACTTAAATACCTTCTGTTTTAATTTGGTAACTATGTCTCAGTAAAACCCGTAAAATAAAGGACTTTTGAGTTAAAAAAAAGAAATACACAGGGGAAATGGGACTCGTGTCTCTTCACAGCAAGTATAGTGCATTGGATGTTAGAGAAGCTACTGCTGTGCTCAGTTTACGAAGAAGAGTTGAACTTGAAAGGGCCCGTGTGTAGAAAACAGTTCTTTTGTTCTGATCAAGCTGACTGTTCTGGCTCTATAGGAAACACAGTAGAGTAGAAGAGTGCTCTTTTCTCATGAACAGAGTATGTTTATTGTAAGTCAACTCAGTATTAAATTCCCCTTCATAAACAGAGTTGAATCACTGTCTTTTGTCCTATGAGCAAGAGATCTTTTTGTTAAGGAAAATCACTATTGTGCTTCCGTCGAGATACACAGTGGAAATTGATCTGGTGTCTATTCCCAGCAAGTACAGTGCATTGGATGTAAGAGGACCTAGTGTTCTGTTCAGTTTCCAAGGCAGAGTTGAAATAGATATGGCCCATGTGTGTTGGAAGCACAGTTCTTTGGTTCTGAGCAAACTCACTGTTCTGGCTGTATAGGAAACGCAGTAGAGTAGAAGAGTGCTCTTTTATCAAAATCAGAGTGTGTTTCTTGTTAGGCAACCCAGTGTTGAATACCCCCTCATAAACAGAGTTGAATCCCAGGCTGTCTCCTGTCCTATGAGCATAAGTTCTTTTCAGGTAAGGAAAGTCATTATTGGGCTCCCATTGAGATATACAGTGCAAATAGCACCTGCATTTGTCCCAGCAAGTACAGTGCACTGGATGTTAAAGAAGCTATGGTTCTTCTTAGTTTCCTAAGCAGAGTTGAACTGGATATGGCACGGGTGTGTTGGAAGCACAGATCTTTTGTACTGAACAAGCTCACTGTTCTGGCTTTATAGGAAACCCCGTAGAGTAGAAGAGTGCTCCTTTTTCAAAAGCACTTTGTGTTTCTTGTAAGGCAACTGAAGTAATTCCCCTTTCATAAACGGAGTTGAATCACATGCTGTCTCTTGTCCTACAAGCAAGAGTTCTTTTCGGGTAAGGAAAGTCACTATTGGGCTCCTATTGAGATACACAGTGGAAATGGCACTCGCGACTGTTCCAGCAACTACAGTCATTGGATAAGAGAAGCTACGGTTCTTGTCAGTTTCCTAGGCAAGTTGAACTAGATATGGCCCGTGTGTGTAGGAAGCACAGTTCTTTTGTTCTCAGCAAGCTCACTGTTCTGGCTCTATAGGAAACACAGTAGAGTAGAAGAGTACTCCTATCTCTAATTTAGAGTGTTTTTCTTGTAAGACAACTCAGTGTTAATTCCCCTTCATAAACAGAGTTGCATCGCCTGCTGTCTCTTGTCCTACGAGCAACAGTTCTTTTCTTTTAAGCACAGTCACTATTGGGCTCCCATTGAGATACACAGTACAAATAGCAACCGTGTCTGTTCCCAGCAACTACAGTTCATTGGATGTAAGAGAAGCTATGTTTCTTCTCAGTTTCCTAAGCAGAGCTAATCTAGATATGGCCTGTGTGTGTAGGAAGCACAGTTCTTTTGTTCTGAGCAAGCTCACTGTTCTGGCTCTATAGGAAACATAGTAGACTAGAAGAGTGCTCCTTTCTCAAAAGCAGAGTGTGTGTCCTGTAAGGCAACCCAGTGTTAATTTACCCTTCATAAATGGAGTTGAATTACATGCTGTCTCTTCTCATGTGAGCATCAATTCTTTTTGGTAAGGAAAGTCCCTCTTGGGCTCCCTTTGTGATACACAGTGCAAATAGAATCCGTGTCGGTTCCCAGGAACTGCAGTGCATTGGATGGAAGAGATCCTATGTTCTTCTCAGTTTCCTAAGGAGAGTTGAACTAGTTATGGCCCATGTGTTTAGGAAGCAATTTCTTTTGTTCTGAGCAAGCTCTCTGTTCTGGCTCAATAGGAAACACAGTAGAGGAGAAGAGTGCTCCTTTCTCAAAAACAGAGTGTGTTTCTTGTAATGCAACTCAGTGTTAATTTCCCTTTCATAAACTGAGTTAAATCCCATACTGTCTCTTGTCCTACAAGCTACAGTTCTTTTCAGGTAAGGAAAGACTCCATTGGTCTCCCATTGAGGTACAGAGTGCAAATAGCACCACCTTCTGCTCCCAGTAACTACAGTGCACTGGATCTTAGAGAGGCAACGTTTCCTCTCACTTTCCCAAGCAGAGTTGAACTAGATATGGCCCCTGTGTGTAGGAAGCACAGTACTTTTGTTCTCAGCAAGCTCACTGTTTTGGCTGTAAAGGAAACACAGTAGAGTAGAAGAGTGCTCTCTTCTCAAAAGAAGAGTATGTTTCTTGTAAGAGACTCAGTGTGGAATTCACCTTCATAAGCAGAGTTGAATCACATGCTGTTTCTTTTCGTACAAGCAATGATTCGTTTTGGGTAAGTAAAGTCATTGTTGGACTTCCTTTGAAATAAACAGGGGAAATGGCACTCGCATCGGTTCCCAGCAAGTATAAGAGTGCTCTTTTCTCAAAAGCAGAGTCTGTTTCTCATAAGGCAACTCAATGTTGAATTCCACTTCATAAACAGAGTTGAATCATATGCTGTCATTTTTTTTAGGTAAGGAAAATCACTATTGTCCTCCCATTGAGATACACAGTAGAAACGCACTGGCTTCTGTTCCCAACAAGTACAGTGCATTGGATGTAAGAGAACCTACTGTTGTGGTCAGTTTCCTAAGCCGAGTTGAATTGCGTATGGCCCATCTGTGTAGGAAGCACAATGCTTTTGTTCTTAGTACGATCACTGTTCAGGCTGTTTAGGAAGCACCGTAGAGTATAAGAGTGCTCTTTTTTTCAAAATAGAGTGTGTTTCTCATAAGTAAACTCAGTGTTGAATTCCACTTCATAAACAGAGTTGAATCATATGCTGTCATTTCTTTTAGGTAAGGAAAATCACTATTGTCCTCCCATTGAGATACACAGTAGAAACGCACTGGCTTCTGTTCCCAACAAGTACAGTGCATTGGATGTAAGAGAACCTACTGTTGTGGTCAGTTTCCTAAGCCGAGTTGAATTGCGTATGGCCCATCTGTGTAGGAAGCACAATGCTTTTGTTCTTAGTACGATCACTGTTCAGGCTGTTTAGGAAGCACCGTAGAGTATAAGAGTGCTCTTTTTTTCAAAATAGAGTGTGTTTCTCATAAGTAAACTCAGTGTTGAATTCCACTTCATAAACAGAGTTGAATCACATGCTGTCTCATGTCCTATAAGCAACAGTTCTTTTCGGGTAAGGGAAGTCACCACTGGGCTCCCATTGAAATACACAGAGGCTATTAAAACAATGCTGATATGAACATATGTGAGCAAGTGCTCTTTTGGTATGATTGAGCATTCCTTGGGTATGTGCCCAAGAGTGGTATAGCCAGAACCTGGAAACAACCTAGATGCCCTTCAACTGAAGAATGGATAAATAAAATGTGGTACATATACACAATGGAATACTACTCAGCAGAGAAAAACAATGACATCATGAGGTTTGCAGGCAAATGTATGGATCTAGAAAAAATTCTGAGTGAGGTAACCCAGACTCAGAAAGACAAACATGGTATATAGGAGGATGCTAGATGTGCAACAAGGATGACTGGACTGCTACTCACATCACCAGGTAGGCTACCTAGAAAACAGGACCCCAAGAAAGACACAGTGATGGAGAAATACACGAGATATACATGAATAGCCTGGACCTGAGTGGGGGAAATGAAGGGTGAGGGTCGAGGGAAAGAGAGCTTGGGGGAGCTGGAGATCCCATCTGCGTCAAGAACAGAGAGGGAGAACAAGGAATAGGAGACCATGGTAAATGAAGACCACACGAGAACAGGAAGAAGCAAAGTGCTAGAGAGGCCCACAGAAATCCACAAAGAACCCCCCACCATAGACTGCTGGCAATGGTGGAGAGTCAGCCCGAACTGACCTATTCTGGTGATGGGATGGCCAAACACCCTAACTGTCATGCTAGAAACCCCATCCAATGACTGAGGGAACTAGATGCAGAGATCTACGGCTAGGCCCCGGGTGGAGCTCCGGGAGTCCAATTGGCGAGAAAGAGGAGGGTTTATATGAGCAAGAATTGTTGAGGCCAAGGTTGGATAAAGCACAAGGAAATATAGCCAAATGAATGGAAACACATGAACTATGAACCAATGGCTGAGGGGCCCCCAACTGGATCAGACCCTCTTAATGGGTGAGATAGTTGATTGGCTTGATCTGTTTGGGAGGCATCCAGGCAGTGGGACTGGGTCCTGTGCTCATTGCATGAGTTGGCTGTTTGAAAGCTGGGGCTTATGCAGGGTTGCTTGGTTAGGCCTGGGAGGAGGGGACTGGACCTGCCTGGACTGAGTCTATCAGGTTGATCTCAGTCCTTGGGGAAGGTTTTGCCCTGGAGGAGGTGGGAATGGGGGGTGAGCTAGGGGGAAGGGGAGGTGGTTGGAGGGGGGAGGACAAGGGAATCATGACTGATATGTAGAACTGAATTGTATTGTAAAATAAAATAAAATTAAAAAAGTTAAATAATTGAAGTTAAATCGTTAATGTGGCAAGAATTTTTAGCATCAAGAATTTATTTTATATAATTTAACTGCCTCTTTTTGGTGTTAATCATTTACAAAATACATATTTTACAAATATTTTCTCCTGGCTTATAAATTATAGTTTTAATTTTGCTTAATATTCCCTTTGCCCTAAGATATTTTTCAGTTTAACATATTTTTGATCTTGTTGATTGTGTTCTCTTTGTATAACTTAAATACCTTCTGTTTTAATTTGGTAACTATGTCTCAGTAAAACCCGTAAAATAAAGGACTTTTGAGTTAAAAAAAAGAAATACACAGGGGAAATGGGACTCGTGTCTCTTCACAGCAAGTATAGTGCATTGGATGTTAGAGAAGCTACTGCTGTGCTCAGTTTACGAAGAAGAGTTGAACTTGAAAGGGCCCGTGTGTAGAAAACAGTTCTTTTGTTCTGATCAAGCTGACTGTTCTGGCTCTATAGGAAACACAGTAGAGTAGAAGAGTGCTCTTTTCTCATGAACAGAGTATGTTTATTGTAAGTCAACTCAGTATTAAATTCCCCTTCATAAACAGAGTTGAATCACTGTCTTTTGTCCTATGAGCAAGAGATCTTTTTGTTAAGGAAAATCACTATTGTGCTTCCGTCGAGATACACAGTGGAAATTGATCTGGTGTCTATTCCCAGCAAGTACAGTGCATTGGATGTAAGAGGACCTAGTGTTCTGTTCAGTTTCCAAGGCAGAGTTGAAATAGATATGGCCCATGTGTGTTGGAAGCACAGTTCTTTGGTTCTGAGCAAACTCACTGTTCTGGCTGTATAGGAAACGCAGTAGAGTAGAAGAGTGCTCTTTTATCAAAATCAGAGTGTGTTTCTTGTTAGGCAACCCAGTGTTGAATACCCCCTCATAAACAGAGTTGAATCCCAGGCTGTCTCCTGTCCTATGAGCATAAGTTCTTTTCAGGTAAGGAAAGTCATTATTGGGCTCCCATTGAGATATACAGTGCAAATAGCACCCGCATTTGTCCCAGCAAGTACAGTGCACTGGATGTTAAAGAAGCTATGGTTCTTCTTAGTTTCCTAAGCAGAGTTGAACTGGATATGGCACGGGTGTGTTGGAAGCACAGATCTTTTGTACTGAACAAGCTCACTGTTCTGGCTTTATAGGAAACCCCGTAGAGTAGAAGAGTGCTCCTTTTTCAAAAGCACTTTGTGTTTCTTGTAAGGCAACTGAAGTAATTCCCCTTTCATAAACGGAGTTGAATCACATGCTGTCTCTTGTCCTACAAGCAAGAGTTCTTTTCGGGTAAGGAAAGTCACTATTGGGCTCCTATTGAGATACACAGTGGAAATGGCACTCGCGACTGTTCCAGCAACTACAGTCATTGGATAAGAGAAGCTACGGTTCTTGTCAGTTTCCTAGGCAAGTTGAACTAGATATGGCCCGTGTGTGTAGGAAGCACAGTTCTTTTGTTCTCAGCAAGCTCACTGTTCTGGCTCTATAGGAAACACAGTAGAGTAGAAGAGTACTCCTATCTCTAATTTAGAGTGTTTTTCTTGTAAGACAACTCAGTGTTAATTCCCCTTCATAAACAGAGTTGCATCGCCTGCTGTCTCTTGTCCTACGAGCAACAGTTCTTTTCTTTTAAGCACAGTCACTATTGGGCTCCCATTGAGATACACAGTACAAATAGCAACCGTGTCTGTTCCCAGCAACTACAGTTCATTGGATGTAAGAGAAGCTATGTTTCTTCTCAGTTTCCTAAGCAGAGCTAATCTAGATATGGCCTGTGTGTGTAGGAAGCACAGTTCTTTTGTTCTGAGCAAGCTCACTGTTCTGGCTCTATAGGAAACATAGTAGACTAGAAGAGTGCTCCTTTCTCAAAAGCAGAGTGTGTGTCCTGTAAGGCAACCCAGTGTTAATTTACCCTTCATAAATGGAGTTGAATTACATGCTGTCTCTTCTCATGTGAGCATCAATTCTTTTTGGTAAGGAAAGTCCCTCTTGGGCTCCCTTTGTGATACACAGTGCAAATAGAATCCGTGTCGGTTCCCAGGAACTGCAGTGCATTGGATGGAAGAGATCCTATGTTCTTCTCAGTTTCCTAAGGAGAGTTGAACTAGTTATGGCCCATGTGTTTAGGAAGCAATTTCTTTTGTTCTGAGCAAGCTCTCTGTTCTGGCTCAATAGGAAACACAGTAGAGGAGAAGAGTGCTCCTTTCTCAAAAACAGAGTGTGTTTCTTGTAATGCAACTCAGTGTTAATTTCCCTTTCATAAACTGAGTTAAATCCCATACTGTCTCTTGTCCTACAAGCTACAGTTCTTTTCAGGTAAGGAAAGACTCCATTGGTCTCCCATTGAGGTACAGAGTGCAAATAGCACCACCTTCTGCTCCCAGTAACTACAGTGCACTGGATCTTAGAGAGGCAACGTTTCCTCTCACTTTCCCAAGCAGAGTTGAACTAGATATGGCCCCTGTGTGTAGGAAGCACAGTACTTTTGTTCTCAGCAAGCTCACTGTTTTGGCTGTAAAGGAAACACAGTAGAGTAGAAGAGTGCTCTCTTCTCAAAAGAAGAGTATGTTTCTTGTAAGAGACTCAGTGTGGAATTCACCTTCATAAGCAGAGTTGAATCACATGCTGTTTCTTTTCGTACAAGCAATGATTCGTTTTGGGTAAGTAAAGTCATTGTTGGACTTCCTTTGAAATAAACAGGGGAAATGGCACTCGCATCGGTTCCCAGCAAGTATAAGAGTGCTCTTTTCTCAAAAGCAGAGTCTGTTTCTCATAAGGCAACTCAATGTTGAATTCCACTTCATAAACAGAGTTGAATCATATGCTGTCATTTTTTTTAGGTAAGGAAAATCACTATTGTCCTCCCATTGAGATACACAGTAGAAACGCACTGGCTTCTGTTCCCAACAAGTACAGTGCATTGGATGTAAGAGAACCTACTGTTGTGGTCAGTTTCCTAAGCCGAGTTGAATTGCGTATGGCCCATCTGTGTAGGAAGCACAATGCTTTTGTTCTTAGTACGATCACTGTTCAGGCTGTTTAGGAAGCACCGTAGAGTATAAGAGTGCTCTTTTTTTCAAAATAGAGTGTGTTTCTCATAAGTAAACTCAGTGTTGAATTCCACTTCATAAACAGAGTTGAATCATATGCTGTCATTTCTTTTAGGTAAGGAAAATCACTATTGTCCTCCCATTGAGATACACAGTAGAAACGCACTGGCTTCTGTTCCCAACAAGTACAGTGCATTGGATGTAAGAGAACCTACTGTTGTGGTCAGTTTCCTAAGCCGAGTTGAATTGCGTATGGCCCATCTGTGTAGGAAGCACAATGCTTTTGTTCTTAGTACGATCACTGTTCAGGCTGTTTAGGAAGCACCGTAGAGTATAAGAGTGCTCTTTTTTTCAAAATAGAGTGTGTTTCTCATAAGTAAACTCAGTGTTGAATTCCACTTCATAAACAGAGTTGAATCACATGCTGTCTCATGTCCTATAAGCAACAGTTCTTTTCGGGTAAGGGAAGTCACCACTGGGCTCCCATTGAAATACACAGAGGCTATTAAAACAATGCTGATATGAACATATGTGAGCAAGTGCTCTTTTGGTATGATTGAGCATTCCTTGGGTATGTGCCCAAGAGTGGTATAGCCAGAACCTGGAAACAACCTAGATGCCCTTCAACTGAAGAATGGATAAATAAAATGTGGTACATATACACAATGGAATACTACTCAGCAGAGAAAAACAATGACATCATGAGGTTTGCAGGCAAATGTATGGATCTAGAAAAAATTCTGAGTGAGGTAACCCAGACTCAGAAAGACAAACATGGTATATAGGAGGATGCTAGATGTGCAACAAGGATGACTGGACTGCTACTCACATCACCAGGTAGGCTACCTAGAAAACAGGACCCCAAGAAAGACACAGTGATGGAGAAATACACGAGATATACATGAATAGCCTGGACCTGAGTGGGGGAAATGAAGGGTGAGGGTCGAGGGAAAGAGAGCTTGGGGGAGCTGGAGATCCCATCTGCGTCAAGAACAGAGAGGGAGAACAAGGAATAGGAGACCATGGTAAATGAAGACCACACGAGAACAGGAAGAAGCAAAGTGCTAGAGAGGCCCACAGAAATCCACAAAGAACCCCCCACCATAGACTGCTGGCAATGGTGGAGAGTCAGCCCGAACTGACCTATTCTGGTGATGGGATGGCCAAACACCCTAACTGTCATGCTAGAAACCCCATCCAATGACTGAGGGAACTAGATGCAGAGATCTACGGCTAGGCCCCGGGTGGAGCTCCGGGAGTCCAATTGGCGAGAAAGAGGAGGGTTTATATGAGCAAGAATTGTTGAGGCCAAGGTTGGATAAAGCACAAGGAAATATAGCCAAATGAATGGAAACACATGAACTATGAACCAATGGCTGAGGGGCCCCCAACTGGATCAGACCCTCTTAATGGGTGAGATAGTTGATTGGCTTGATCTGTTTGGGAGGCATCCAGGCAGTGGGACTGGGTCCTGTGCTCATTGCATGAGTTGGCTGTTTGAAAGCTGGGGCTTATGCAGGGTTGCTTGGTTAGGCCTGGGAGGAGGGGACTGGACCTGCCTGGACTGAGTCTATCAGGTTGATCTCAGTCCTTGGGGAAGGTTTTGCCCTGGAGGAGGTGGGAATGGGGGGTGAGCTAGGGGGAAGGGGAGGTGGTTGGAGGGGGGAGGACAAGGGAATCATGACTGATATGTAGAACTGAATTGTATTGTAAAATAAAATAAAATTAAAAAAGTTAAATAATTGAAGTTAAATCGTTAATGTGGCAAGAATTTTTAGCATCAAGAATTTATTTTATATAATTTAACTGCCTCTTTTTGGTGTTAATCATTTACAAAATACATATTTTACAAATATTTTCTCCTGGCTTATAAATTATAGTTTTAATTTTGCTTAATATTCCCTTTGCCCTAAGATATTTTTCAGTTTAACATATTTTTGATCTTGTTGATTGTGTTCTCTTTGTATAACTTAAATACCTTCTGTTTTAATTTGGTAACTATGTCTCAGTAAAACCCGTAAAATAAAGGACTTTTGAGTTAAAAAAAAGAAATACACAGGGGAAATGGGACTCGTGTCTCTTCACAGCAAGTATAGTGCATTGGATGTTAGAGAAGCTACTGCTGTGCTCAGTTTACGAAGAAGAGTTGAACTTGAAAGGGCCCGTGTGTAGAAAACAGTTCTTTTGTTCTGATCAAGCTGACTGTTCTGGCTCTATAGGAAACACAGTAGAGTAGAAGAGTGCTCTTTTCTCATGAACAGAGTATGTTTATTGTAAGTCAACTCAGTATTAAATTCCCCTTCATAAACAGAGTTGAATCACTGTCTTTTGTCCTATGAGCAAGAGATCTTTTTGTTAAGGAAAATCACTATTGTGCTTCCGTCGAGATACACAGTGGAAATTGATCTGGTGTCTATTCCCAGCAAGTACAGTGCATTGGATGTAAGAGGACCTAGTGTTCTGTTCAGTTTCCAAGGCAGAGTTGAAATAGATATGGCCCATGTGTGTTGGAAGCACAGTTCTTTGGTTCTGAGCAAACTCACTGTTCTGGCTGTATAGGAAACGCAGTAGAGTAGAAGAGTGCTCTTTTATCAAAATCAGAGTGTGTTTCTTGTTAGGCAACCCAGTGTTGAATACCCCCTCATAAACAGAGTTGAATCCCAGGCTGTCTCCTGTCCTATGAGCATAAGTTCTTTTCAGGTAAGGAAAGTCATTATTGGGCTCCCATTGAGATATACAGTGCAAATAGCACCCGCATTTGTCCCAGCAAGTACAGTGCACTGGATGTTAAAGAAGCTATGGTTCTTCTTAGTTTCCTAAGCAGAGTTGAACTGGATATGGCACGGGTGTGTTGGAAGCACAGATCTTTTGTACTGAACAAGCTCACTGTTCTGGCTTTATAGGAAACCCCGTAGAGTAGAAGAGTGCTCCTTTTTCAAAAGCACTTTGTGTTTCTTGTAAGGCAACTGAAGTAATTCCCCTTTCATAAACGGAGTTGAATCACATGCTGTCTCTTGTCCTACAAGCAAGAGTTCTTTTCGGGTAAGGAAAGTCACTATTGGGCTCCTATTGAGATACACAGTGGAAATGGCACTCGCGACTGTTCCAGCAACTACAGTCATTGGATAAGAGAAGCTACGGTTCTTGTCAGTTTCCTAGGCAAGTTGAACTAGATATGGCCCGTGTGTGTAGGAAGCACAGTTCTTTTGTTCTCAGCAAGCTCACTGTTCTGGCTCTATAGGAAACACAGTAGAGTAGAAGAGTACTCCTATCTCTAATTTAGAGTGTTTTTCTTGTAAGACAACTCAGTGTTAATTCCCCTTCATAAACAGAGTTGCATCGCCTGCTGTCTCTTGTCCTACGAGCAACAGTTCTTTTCTTTTAAGCACAGTCACTATTGGGCTCCCATTGAGATACACAGTACAAATAGCAACCGTGTCTGTTCCCAGCAACTACAGTTCATTGGATGTAAGAGAAGCTATGTTTCTTCTCAGTTTCCTAAGCAGAGCTAATCTAGATATGGCCTGTGTGTGTAGGAAGCACAGTTCTTTTGTTCTGAGCAAGCTCACTGTTCTGGCTCTATAGGAAACATAGTAGACTAGAAGAGTGCTCCTTTCTCAAAAGCAGAGTGTGTGTCCTGTAAGGCAACCCAGTGTTAATTTACCCTTCATAAATGGAGTTGAATTACATGCTGTCTCTTCTCATGTGAGCATCAATTCTTTTTGGTAAGGAAAGTCCCTCTTGGGCTCCCTTTGTGATACACAGTGCAAATAGAATCCGTGTCGGTTCCCAGGAACTGCAGTGCATTGGATGGAAGAGATCCTATGTTCTTCTCAGTTTCCTAAGGAGAGTTGAACTAGTTATGGCCCATGTGTTTAGGAAGCAATTTCTTTTGTTCTGAGCAAGCTCTCTGTTCTGGCTCAATAGGAAACACAGTAGAGGAGAAGAGTGCTCCTTTCTCAAAAACAGAGTGTGTTTCTTGTAATGCAACTCAGTGTTAATTTCCCTTTCATAAACTGAGTTAAATCCCATACTGTCTCTTGTCCTACAAGCTACAGTTCTTTTCAGGTAAGGAAAGACTCCATTGGTCTCCCATTGAGGTACAGAGTGCAAATAGCACCACCTTCTGCTCCCAGTAACTACAGTGCACTGGATCTTAGAGAGGCAACGTTTCCTCTCACTTTCCCAAGCAGAGTTGAACTAGATATGGCCCCTGTGTGTAGGAAGCACAGTACTTTTGTTCTCAGCAAGCTCACTGTTTTGGCTGTAAAGGAAACACAGTAGAGTAGAAGAGTGCTCCTTTTTCAAAAGTAGAGTGTGTTTCTTGTAAGGCAACTCAGTGTTAATTTTTCCTTCATAAATGGAGTTGAATCACTTGCTGTGTCTTGTCTTATGAGCAACAGATCTTTTTGTGTAAGAAAAAACACTTTTGGGCTCCCATTGTGATACACAGTGCAAATGGAACCCGCGTCTGTTCCCAGCAACCACAGTGTATTGGATGTAAGAGAAGCAATGGTTCTTTCCAGTTTCCTAAGCAGAGTAGAACTAGTCTTGTATAATATTAGAGGGACCAGCCTTAATATTATACATCCCAGGGGCTCAGGAGAGAGAACTACTAATGGCGAGGACTATTTTCAGGAAATAGAATCTCAGCACACTGAGCTCTATAGTCCACTTGCTTTAATTCCTCTGGCATAACATCCTTTATACCCAACTTCAGTTCTTTTCTCATGTCTAGCTCCTTTCTTGGCTGATTTCTCTCTATATTTATCTACTGCTTCCTCTAAGTTCTATCTTAATTCTCTTTTCTTAACTCTGCCTCATCTAGGTCCTTTTCATCTTGTTCTTACCCAGCTAGTACTTCCCCATCTGTCTCTTCCTCATCTTCTATCTCGTTCCTGTGGTGCTCTCCTCTAGCCCTTCACTCTAATTCTTCCCCATCTCAGTTTGTTACTCTCAAGTTCTTACCCGTCTAGTTCTTCCATTCTCTTTTCTCTTCTCTGTCCCTCATGCCCTGGAAGTCCTGGTATATAAATCCAGGCTTCCAGGGTCAAACGGAGGGGTGATAAGAATCTCATATGGAGGCAATAACCGTTAATTATCATTTGCAACCCCAAAGGGAAGTGACCAATGGGGAAATGAATTAACTAAAGGCTAAATTCTGGTAATATCTAAGAAGAAGGCTCTTATGTGCTCAACTATAATCTTAAACGTGATTGATAGAAAATGTTAAGAATCTATAAGTTGCTAGGTCAATGGGAGAAAATAAAACTGTCTTCTTTTTTCCTGTGGCTCCTATCTGTCCAAGCTATCTGCCATTTTTCTGCAAGGTGGGGGAAAGTGTGCTCAGTCTCTAGGCAACCTGTGTACAGCTAGGTGCCTCTGGTGATAGTTAAAGGGAGATCTTGAACTGGAGGTAAGGTTTGGGAAAGGAGGAAGTAAGGCTTAATTGGCACATCCGCCAGGCCTTCTCAAACAGGTAGCCTGGATGGTTAAGTCTGTTCTTAGAGAATACAGAGGTATCTCTGATAAAGTATTCTCCTCCATCTGGGAATGGACCTGGTCGGATGCTGCTAATGATGATAATTACAGGGAGGTTTGAACTGGTGTTCTGGCTGAGCATATCTGTCAGCGCAGAAGGTTATCTAAATATTCCTATAAGTGGTTAGGTAAGGAGTTAGCGGTCTATAAAGTAAGTAAGGTTGTAAGAAAGGAGGGTCCGAGCTGAATTGTGTAAAGCTATTACTTAACGTCCACCTGACCTAGGTGGTGTCTCCTTGTGGAATTTACCTTAAATCAAGAGACTTACATGTGGACTGTTATTACTGCTAGTCCTTAAAAGTGGCCAAGGGAGATATCTGATTCCAGAGAAAGCCTTTCCTGTGGCTGTTCTCCAAATACCTGGAATGTGTATGTCCAGAGAGTGATCAGTCCACACTGTTAGCCCTTCTTGGGGAAAAGTCAATTGGGAAAACTATGAAGGCACACATGACTTTCATAACAGAATACAGCTGATATATAACAAGCCAGTAACACCAAAAATTCCTTGAGATTTGGCTTCCTCTGGAGGAATTCCCTGATTCCTCCAGGTAGTGACTTTGCCATAACCAGCTGAGTTCTTATAATATATTCCTGCAGTCTGCAGCAAACTAGATATGGCCCATGTGTGCAGGAAGCACAGTTTTTTGTTCTGAGCAAACTCACTGTTCTGCCTCTACATAAACACAGTAGAGTAGAAGAGTCCTTGTTTCTCAAAAGCAGAGTGTATTTCTTTTAAGGCAACTCAGTGTTACTTTCCCCTTCTTAATGGAGTTGAATCACATGCTGTCTCTTGTCCTACGAGCAACAGTTCTTTTGGGCTATAAAAGTCACTATTGGTTCCCATTGAGAAACACAGTGCAAATAGCACCCGTGTCTGTTCACAGCAACTACAGTGCATTGGATGTAAGAGAAGCTAATGTTCTCCTCAGATCCCTAATTAGAGTTGAACTAGATAAGGCCGTTGTGTGTAGGAAGCACATTTTTTTTTTGTTCTGAGCAAGCTCTCTGTTCTGGCTCTATAGGAAACAAAATAGAGTAGAAGAGTTCTCCTTTCTCACAAGCAGAGTGTGCTTCTTGTAAGGCAACTCAGCGTTAATTTCCCCTTCATATATGGAGTTGAATCACATGCTGTCTCTTGTCCTACAAGCAGCAGTTCTTTTTGGGTAAGGAATGTCATTATGGGGCTCCAATTGACATACACAGTGGTAATAGCATCCACTTCTGTTCCAGCAACTACAGTGTATTGGATGTAAGAGAAGCTAGGGTTGTTAAGAGTTCCCTAAGCAGAGTTGAACTAGAGATGGCCCGTGTGTTTAGGAAGCACAGTTCTTTTGTTGTGAGCAAGCTCATTGTTCTGGCTGTAGAGTAGAGTAGAAGAGTGCTCTTTTCTCAAATGTAGAGTGTGTTTCTTGTAAGGCAACTCAGTGTTAATTTGTCCTTCATAAACAGAATTGAATCACATACTGTCTCTTGTCCTATGAGCAACAATTGTTTTCCGCTAAAGAAAGTCACTATTGTGCTCCAATGAGATACACAGTGCAAGTAGCACCCATGTCTGTTCGCAGCAAGTACAGTACATTGGATGTAAGAGAAGCTACTGTTCTTGTCAGTTTCCTAAGCAGAGTTGAACTAGCTAAGGCCCGTGTGTGTAGGAAGCACAGTTCTTTTTTTTTGAGCAACTCTCTGTTCTGTCTCTGTAGGAAAAACAGTAGAGGAGAAGAGTGCTGCTTTCTAAAAAGAAGAGTGTTTTCTTGTAAGGGGAGCTAGAGTTGAATTCCCTTTCATAAACGGAGTTAAATCACATGCTGTCTCTTGTACTACAAGCAGCAGTTTTTTTCGGACATGGAAAGTCACTATTGGGCTCCCCTTGAGATACACAGTGAAAATAGCACCCGCTTCTGTTCTCAGCAACTGAGTGCACTGGATGTAAGAGATGCTACATTTCTTCTCAGTTTCCTAAGTTGGATATTGCACTCACTTCTGTTTCCAGCAAGTACAGTGCATTGGAGGAAGTGAAGCTACTCTTGTGCTCAGTCCTAAGCAGAGTTGTACTAGATGTGACCTGTGTGTGTAGGAAGCACAGTTCTTTTGTTTTGAGCCAGCTCACAGTTCTGGCTCTTTAGGAAAAACATTAGTGAAGTACAGTGCTCTTTTCTCAAAAGCAGAGTGTGTTTCTAGTTAGGCAAGCCAGTGTGGAATTCCTCTTCATAAACGGAGTTGCATCATGTGCTGTCTCCTGTCCTATGAGGAACAGTTTTATTAGTGTAAGGAAAGTCATTGTTGGGTTGCCATTGAGATACACAGTGGAAAATGTCACTTGCCTCTGTTCCCAGCAAGTACAGTGCATTGAATGGAAGGGAAGCTAATGTTGTGCTGAATTTCCTAAGCAGAGTTGAACCAGATATGGCCTGTGAGTTTAGGAAGCACAGTTCTTTTGTGCTGAGCAAGCTCACTGTTCTGGCACTGTAGGAAAAACAGTAGAGTAGAACAGTTCTCTTTTCTCAAACGCAGAATGTATTTCTCGTTTGGCAACACAGTGTTGAATTACCCTTCATAAAAAGAGTTAAATCACATGCTGTATCTTGTCCTGTGAGCAACAGTTTTTTTTGGTTAAAGAAAGTCACTATTGAGTTGCCTTTGTGATATACAGTGGAAATCATACTTCTATCTGTTCCCAGCCATTACCGTGCATTGGATGGAAGAAAAGCTACCGTTTGCTCAGTTTCCTAAGCAGAGTTGAACTAGATATGGCCCAGGTGTGTAGGAAGCAGAGTTCTTTTGTTGTGAGCAAGCTCACTGTTCTAGTTGTAAAGGAAACACTGTAGAGTAGAAGAGTGCTCTTTCCCAAAAGCATAGTGTGCTTCTCATTAGGCAACCCAGTGTTGAATTCCCCTTCAGAAATGGAGTTGAATCACATGCTGTCATTTTCCTAAGAACAACAGCTATTTTTTGGGAAAGGAAAGTCACTTTTGGGCTCCCATTGAAATACACAGTGAAAATGGTCCTGGCACTAATTTCAGCAACTACATTGCATTTTATGGAAGAGAAGCTACTGTTGTATTGAGTTTCCTAAGCAGAGTGGAACTAGATATGATCCATGTGTTTAGGAAGCACAGTTCTTTTGTTCTGAGCAAGCTCACTGTTCTGGCTCTATAAGAAACTCAGTAGAGTAGAAGAGTGCTTCTTTCTCAAAAACAGAGTGTGTTTCTCATTAGACAACCCAGTGTTGAATTTCCCTTCATAATCGGACTTGAATCACATGCTGTCTGTTGTCCTATGTACAACAGTTCTTTTCGGGTAAAGAAAGTCAATATTAGGCTTGAATTGAGATACACAATGGAAATGGCACTCGCGTCTGTTCCCAGCAAGTGCAGTGTATTGGATACAAGAGAAGCTACTGTTCTTGTCAGTTTCCTAAGCAGAGTTGAATTAGAAATGGCAAGTGTTTCTAGGAAGCACAGTTCTTTTGTTCTGAGCAAGATCACTGTTCAGGCTTTATAGGAAACACAGTAGAATAGAAGAGTGGTGCTTTCTCAAAGCAGAGTGTGTTTCCTGTAAGGCAAGCTAGTGTTCAATTCTCCTTCATAAATAGAGTTGAATCACGTGCATTTTATTTTCCTATGAGCAACAGTTCTTTTCTGGTAAGAAAGTCATTATTAGGCTCCCATTGAGAGACACAGTGCAAATACAATAGTACAGAGGAGAAGCTCCTGTTCTTCTCAGTTTCCTAAGCAGAGTTGAACTAGATATGGCCCCTGTGTGTAGGAAGCACACTTCTTTTGTTCTGAGCATGCCCACCATCTGGCTGTATAGGAAACACAGTAGAGTAGAAGAGTGCTGCTTTCTCAAAAACAGAGTGTGTTTCTTGTAAAGCAAGCTAATGTTCAATTCCCCTTCATAAACAGAGTTGAACCACATGCAGCTTCTTGTTCTATGAGCAACAGTCCTTTTCTTGTAAGGGAAGTCATTAGTAGGCTCCCTTTGAGATACATAGTGCAAATAACACTCGTTTCTGGTCCCAGCAGGTATAGTGTATTGGACAGAAGCGAAGCTACTGTTCTTGTCATTTTCCCAAGAAGAGTTGAACTAGATATGGACCGTGTGTGTAGGAAGCACAGTTCTTTTGTTGTAAGCTAGGTCACTGTACTGGCAGTTCAGGAAACACATTATACTAGAAGAATGCTCCTTTCTCGCAAGCAGAGTGTGTTTCTTGTAAGGCAAGCTAATATTCAATTCCCCTTCATAAACGGAGTTGAATGACATGCAGTTTCTTATCCTACGAGCAACAGTTCTTTTCTCGTAAGAAAGTTTATTAGGCTCCCATTGAGATACACAGTGCAAATAGCACGGGCTTTTGTTCCCAGCAAGGACAGTGTATTGCACCGAAGAGAATCTACTGTTCCAGTCAGTTTCTAAAGTTGAAGTTGATATGGCCCATGTTTTTAGGAAACACAATCTTTCGTTCTGAGCAAGATCATTCTTCTGGCTCTATAGGAAACACAGTAGAGTATAAGAGTGCTCCTTTCTCAAAAGCAGAATGTGCTTCTTGTCAGGCAAGCTAGTGTTCAATTCCCTTTCATAAACTAGTTGAATCACATGCATTTTCTTGTCCTATGAGCAACAATTCTTTTCTGGTAAGGAAAGTCACTATTGCATTTCCCTTGACACACACAGTGCAAATAGTACTCGTGTCTGTTCCCAGGAATTATAGTGTATTGGACAGAAGAGAAGCTCCTGTTCTTGTCAGTTTGCTAGGGAGAGTTGAACTAGATATGACCTGGGTGTGTAGGAAGCACAGTTCTTTTGCTATGAGCAAGCTCATGGTTGTGGCTCTATAAGAAACACAGTAGAGTGGAAGAGTACTCCTTTCTCACAAGCAGAGTATGTTTCTTGTAAGGCAAGCTAGTGCTCAATTCCTTTTCAATTGGAATAATCTCCTGTGTTCTATCAGACTACCATGGTTTAAATTTAGATTTCAACAACAACAAAAACTAGAGAAAACCTACAATCTCATGGAAACTGTATAATGCTCAACTGAATCACCAATGGGTTAAGGAAGAAATAAAAAAAGAAATTTATGACTTCCTAGAGATAAATGAAAATGAAGATACTACATACCCAAACTTATGGGACACTATGAAAGCAGTGATAAGAGGGAAATTCATAGCACTAAATACCCACATAAAGAAGTTGGAGAAATCTCATACTAGTGACTTAACATCACACCTGAAAGCTCTAGAAAAGAAGAAACAAAGTCTCCCTGGAAGAAGAGACACCAGGAAATTATCAAAGTTAGAGCAGAAATCAATAAAATAGAAACAAAAGGGACAATGCAAAAAAAATCAATGAAACAAAGAGTTGGTTCTTTGAGAAAATCAACAAGATAGACAAGCCCTTTTCCAAACTAACCAAAAGACAGAGAGTGAGCATCTAAATCAACAAAATCAGAAAAGAAAAACGGACATAACAATAGACATTGAGGAAATCCGGAGAATCATTATGTCATACTTCAAAAACCTCTACTCCCCAAAACTGGGAAATCTAAAAGAAATGTATAATTTTCTGGATAGGTACCAAATACCTAATTTAAATCAAGACCAGATAACCTATTTAAATTGTCCAATAACCCCTAAGGAAATAGAAACAGTCATTAACAGTCTCCCAAGCAAAAAAAGGCCAGGACCATATGGTTTCATCGCAGAATTCTGCCAGATCTTCAAAGGAGAGTTAATACCAATCCAATAGTCTCTAAATTGTTCCATACAATAGAAACAGAAGGAACATTACCAAACTCCTATCAGGCTACAAATACCTTGATTCCTAGGCCAAACAAGGATACAACAAAGAAAGAGAACTACAGACTGATCTCTCTCATGAACATTGATGCAAAAACACTCAATAAAATACTGGCAAACAGACTCCAAGAAGACATCAAAACAATTATCCACCATAATCAAGTAGGCTTCATCCCACGGATGCAAGGGTGGTTCAACATACGAAAGTCTGTCAATGTAATACACCATATAAACAAACTAAAAGAAAAAAAACACATGATCATCTCACTAGATGCAGAAAAGGCATTTGACAAAATCCAACACCCCTTCATGATAAAGGTCTTGGAGTGATCAGGAATACAGGGAACATACCTCAACATAATAAAGGCAATTTACAGCAAGCCAACAGCCAACATCAAATTAAATGGAGAGAAACTCAAAGCAATTCCACTAAAATCAGGAATGAGGGAAGGCTGTCCACTCTCCCCATACTTATTCAATATAGTAGTTGAAGTTCTAGACAGAGCAAAAAGACAACATAAGGAGATTAAGGGGATACAAATTGGAAAGGAAGAAGTCAAGCTTTCCCTATTTGCAGATGACATGATAGTATACTTGAGTGACCCCAAGGATTCAACCAAGGAACTGATACAGCTTATAAACACCTTCAGCAACATAGCAGGATACAAGATCAACTCAAAAAAAATCAGTAGCCCTCCTATATACAATTGACAAAGAGGCTGAGAAGGAAATCAAAGATACATCACCCTTTACAATAGCCACAAATGACATAAAATACCTTGGGGTAACACTAACCAAGCAAGTGAAGGACATATATGACAAGAACTTTAAGTCCCTGAAAAAAGAAATTGAAGAAGATGTAAGAAAATGGAAAGATCTCCCATGCTCATGGATAGGCAGGACTAAAATAGTATAAATGACAATCTTACCAAAAGCAATCTACATATTCAGTGAAATCCCCATCAAAATACCAACACAATTCTTCACAGACCTGGGAAAAAATAATACTCAACTTCATATGGAAAAACAAAAAACCCGGGATAGCTAAAAGAATCCTGTACAATAAAACAAGCTCTGGAGGCATCACGATCCCTGACTTCAAGCTCTACTATAGAGCTACAGTAATAAAAACAGCTTGGTACTGGCATAAAAACCAACATGTGGACCAATGGAATTGAATTAAGGACCCTGACATTAATCCACACACCTATAAACATATAATTTTTGACAGGGAGGCCAAAAGTGTACAATGAAAAAAGAAAACATCTTCAACAAATGGTGCTGGCATAACTGGATATCAACATGTAGAAGGCTGCAAATAGATCCATATCTATCACCGTGCACAAAACTTAAGTCCAAGTGGATCAAGGACCTCAACATAAATCCAGCTACTCTGAACCTGCTAGAAGAGAAAGTAGGAAGTAGTCTTGAATGCATTGGCATAGGAGATCACTTCCTAAATATAACACCAGTAGCATAGACACTGAGAGAATCAATCAATCAATGGGACCTCTTGAAAGTGAGAAGCTTTTGTAGAGCAAAGGATACTGTCAACAAGGCAAAGCGACAGCCTACAGAATGGGAAAAGGTCTTCAACAACCCCACATCTGACAGAGGACTGATATCGAGAATATATAAGGAATTCAAGAAATTAGACATCAAAATGCCCAACAGTCCAATTAAGAAATGGGCTATAGAACTAACCAGAGAATTCTCAACAGAGGAAACTCAAATGGCCGAAAGACATTTAAGGAATTGCTCAAGATCCCTAATTATGAGGGAAATGCAAATCAGAGTGTGTTTCTTGTAAGGCAAGCTAGTGTTGGATTCCCCTTCATAAACTGAGTTGAATCACATGCAGTTTCTTGTCCTACGAGTAACAGTTCTCTTTTGGTAAGGAAAGTCATTATTAGTCTCGTATTTACATATACAGTGCAAATAGCAATCGCGTCTGTTCCCAGCAAGTACAGTGTATTGGATGGAAGAGAAGCTACTGTTCTTGTCAGTTTCCTAAGCAGATTTGAGCTAGATATGGCCCGGGTGTGTAGGAAGCACAGTTCTTTTGCTCTGAGCAAGATGACTGTTCTGGCATTATAGGAAAACAGTAGAGTAGAAGAGTGCTCCTTTCTCAAAAGCAGAGTGTGTTTCTTGTAAGGCAAGCTAGTGCTGAATTCCCTTCACAAATGGAGTTGAATCACATGCAGTTTCTTGTCCTACGAGCAACAGTTCTATTCTGGTAGGGAAAGTCATTGTTAGGCTCCCATTGACATACACAGTGCAAAAAGCAAACACGTCTGTTCCCAGGAAGTAAAGTGTATTGGATGGAAGAGAAGCTACTGTTCTTGTCAGTTTCCTAATCAGAGTTGAACTAGATATGGCCCGTGTGTGTAGGAAGCACAGTTCTTTTGTTCTGAGCACGTTCACTGTTCTGTGTGTATAGGAAACACAGTAGAGTAGAAGAGTGTTCCTTTCTCAAAAGCAGAGTGTGTTTATTGAAAGGCAAGCTAGTGTTCAATTCCCCTTCATAAATGGAGTTGAATCACATGCAGTTTCTTTTCCTATGAGCTACAGTTCTTTTGTGGTAAGTAAAGTCACTATTTACTCCCATTGAAATACACAGTGCAAATAGCACTCGTGTCTGTTCCCAGCAAGTGCAGTGTATTGGATGCAACAGAAGCTACTGTTCTTGTCAGTTTCCTAAGCAGAGTTGAACTAGATATGGCCCCTGTGTTTAGGAAGCACAGTTCTTTTGTTCTGAGCAAGCTGACTGTTCTGGCTGTATAGGAAGCACAGTAGAGTAGAAGAGTGCTGCTTTCTCAAAAGCAGAGTGTGTTTCTTGTCAGGCAAGCTAGTGCTGAATTCCCTTCACAAACTGAGTTGAATCACATGCAGTTTCTTGTCCTACCAGCAAGAGTACTTTTCTGGTAAGGAAAGTCACTATTGTGCTCCCATTGCCATACACAGTGCAAATTGCACTCGCGTCTGATCCCAGGAAGTGCAGTGTATTGGACGCATGAGAAGCTACTATTCTTGTCAGTTTCCTAATCATAGTTGAACTAGATATATCCCGTGTGTGTAGGAAGCACAGTTCTTTTGTTCTGAGCAAGATCACTGTTCTGGCTGTATAGGAAACACAGCAGAGTAGAGGAGTGCTCCTTTCTCAAAAGCAGAGTGTGTTTTTTGTAAGGCAACTCAGTGTTAATTTCTCCTTAGTAAACGGATTTGAATTCCATGCTGTCTCTCTGTGAGCAACACTTCTTTTTGCATAAGGAAAGTCACTGTTGGGCTCCCATTCAGATGCACAGTACAAATAGCACTGGCATCTGTTTCCAGCAAATACAGTGGATTGAATGTAAGGGAAGCTTTGGTTCTTCACAGTTTTCTAATCAAAGTTGAAGTAGATATGGCCTGTGTGTGTAGGAAGCACAGTTCTTTTATTCTGATCAAGCTCACTGTTCTGGCTCTATAGGAAACACAGTGCAGTAGAAGTGTGTTCCTTTCTCAAAAGCAAAGTATCTTTCTTGTAAGGCAGCTCAGTGGTTATTTCCCCTTCATAAACAGATTCAATCTTATGCTGACTCTTGTCCGAAGAGCAACAGTTCTTTTCGGGTAAGGAAAGTCATTATTGGGCTAACATTGAGATACACAGTGCAAATGGCACTCACATCTGTTAACAGCAACTGTAGTGCCTTGATGCAAGTGAAACTATGGTTCTTCTCCATTTCCTAAGGAGAGTTCAACTAGGTATGGCCCGTATGTATAGGAAGCACAGTTCTTTGTTTTAGCAAGCCATGTTCTGGCTCTATGGGAAACACAGTAGAGCAGCAGAGTGATCTCTTCTCAAAAGCAGAGTGTCTTTCTTGTAAGGAAACTCAGTGTTAATTTCTTCTTCGTATATGGAGTTGAATGCTATGCGGTCTCATGTCCTACGAGCAACAGTTCTTTTCAGGTAAGAAAAGTCACTATTGGTCTCCCCTTGAGATACTCAGTGCAAATAACACCCGGGGCTGTTTCCATCAAGTACAGTATATTGGATGTAGGAGAAGCTATGATTCTTCTCAGTTTTCTAAGCACATTTGAAATAGATATGGCCCATGTATGTAGGAATCACAGTTCTTTAGTTCTGAGCAAGCTGACTGTTCTGGCTCTATAGGAAACACAGTAAAGTAGAAGAGTGCTCCTTTCTCAAAAACAGAATTTGTTTCTTGTAAGGCAACTCAGTGCTTACTTCCCCTTCATAAAAAATGATTTGAATCCCATGCTGTCTCTTGTACTATGCACAAGAGTACTTTTCTTGTATGGAAAGTCACCATTGGGCTCCCATTTAGATTCAAAGTGTAAATCGCACCCTTGAGTGTTCCAAGGAAGTACAGTGCATTGGATGTAAGAGAAGCTACTCCTCAGTTTCCTAAGCAGAGTTGAGCTAGATATGGCCCATGTGTGTAGGACATTAGTTCTATGGTTCTGAGCGAGCTCAATGTTCTGGCTCTATAGGAAACACAGTAGAGTAGAAGAATGCTCCTTTCTCAAAAGCAGAATTTGTTTCTTGTAAGTCAACTCAGTGTTAATTTTCCCTTCATAAACGGAGTTGAATCCCATGCTGTCTCTTGGCCTACGAACAAGAGTTCTTTTCGTTTAAGAAAAGTCACTATTATTCTCCCATTTAGATACACAGTACAAATAGCAACTGCATCTCTTTCCAGCTAGTACAGTGCATTAGATGTAAGGGAAGCTATAGAACTTCTCAGGTTTCTAAGCAGAGTTGGACGAAATACACCCAGAGTATGTTGGAAACACAGTTACTTGTTTCTGAGCAAGCTCACTATTCTGGCTCTATAGGAATCACAGACGAGGAGAAGAGTGCTGCTTTCTCAAAAGCAGAGTGTGTTTCTTGTACAGCAACTCAGTGTTTATTTCCCCTTCATAAACAGATTTGAATGCCATGCTGTCTCTTGTCCAATGAGCAACAGTTCTTTTCAGGTAAGTAAAGTCTTTATTGGGCTACCATTGAGATACATAGTGCAAATCACACACGTATCTGTTTCCAGCAAATACAGTGCATTAGATGTAAAAGAAGCTATGGGTCTTCTCAATTTCCTCAGCAGAGTTGAACTAGATATGACCTTTGTGTGTAGGAAGCACAGTACTCTTCTTCTGAGCAAGCTCACTGTTCTGACTTTATAAGAAACACAGTAGAGTAGAAGAGTGCTCCTTTCTCAAAAGCATACTGTGTTTCCTGTAAGGCAACTCAGTGTTATTTTCCCTTCATAAATGGAATTGAAACACATCTGGCTCTTGTCCCAGGGGCAACAGTTCTTTTGGGGTAAGGTAAGTCACTATTGGGTTCCCATGAGATACACAGTTCAAATCGCAACAGCATCTGCTCCCAGCAAGTACAATGCATTGGATGTAATAGAAGCTACTGTTCTTGTCAGTTTCCTAAGCAGAGTTGAAATAGATATGGCCCGTGTGTATAGGACACACAGTTATTTGTTCTGAGCAAGCTTATTTTCTTACTCTATGGGAAACACATTAGAGTAGAAGAGTGCTCCTTTCCCAAAAGCAGAGTGTATTTCTTATTAAGACACTTAGTGTTAATTTCTGCTTCATAAATGGAGTTGAATCCCATGCTGTCTTTTGTCCTATGAGTAAGTTCTTTTAGGGTAGGAAAGTCGCTATTGGGCTCCCACTGAGATACACAGTGCAAATGGAACCTGCTTCTGTTCCCAGTAAGTACAGTGTATTGGATGTAAGAGAAGCTATGGTTCTTCTCAGTTTCCTAATCAGAGTTGAACTAGATAAGTCCCATTTTTTTTAAGAAGCAAAGTTGTTTTGTTCTGAGCAAGCTCATAGTTCTGGCTCTATAGTAAACACAGTAAAATAGAAGAGTTCTCTTTTCTCAGAAGCAGAGTGTGATTCTTGAAAGGCAACTCAGTGTTAATTTTCCCTTCATAAACGGAGTTGAATCCCATACTGTCTCTCATCCTATGAGCAACAGTTATTTTTAGGTATGGAAAGTCACTGTTGGGCTCCCATTTTTGATGCACAGTTCAAATAGCACCAGCGTCTGTTCTCAGCAAGTACAGTGCATTGGATGTAAGAGAAGCTACAGTTCTTCTCAGTTTCCAATGCAGAGTTGAACTAGATATGGCCTGTGTGTATAGAAAGCACAGTTCTTTTGTTCTGAGCAAGCTCACTCTTCTGGCTCTTTAGGAAACACAATAGAGTAGAATAGTGCTCCTTTCTCAAAAGCAGAATATCTTTCTTGTAAGCTAGCTAGTGTGTAATTTCCCTTCACAAACGGAGATGAATTATGTGCAGTTTCTTGTCCTACGAGCAACCGTTCTTTTCCTGTAAGAAAAGTCATTATTAGGCTCCTATTTAGATACACCGTGCAAATCGCACTCAAGTCTGTTCCCCGAAGTACAGTGTATTGAACATAAGAGAATCTACTGTTCTTGAAAGTTTCCTAAGCAGAGTAAACTAGATATGGCCCGAGTGTGTAGGAAGCACAGTTCTTTTGTTCTGAGCAAGCTGACTGTTCTGGTTGTATATGAAACAAGGTAGAGTAGAAGAGTGCTGCTTTCTCAAAAGCAGAGTGTGTTTCTTGTAAGGTGAGCTAGAGTTGAATTCCTTTCATAAATGGAGTTGAATCACATGCAGTTTCTTGTCCTACCAGCAAGAGTTCTTTTCTGGTAAGGAAAGTCACTATTGTGCTCCCATTGCCATACACAGTGCAAATAGCACTCGTGTCTGTTCCCAGCAAGTGCAGTGTATTAGACGCAAGAGAAGCTACTGTTCTTGTCAGTTTCCTAAGCAGAGTTGAACTAGATATGGCCCGTGTGTGTCGGAAGCACAGTTCTTTTGTTCTGAGCAAGCTCACAGTTCTGGCTCTATAGGATACACAGTAGAATAGAAGAGTGCTCCTTTCTCAAAAGCAGAGTGTGTTTCTTTTATGGCAACTTAGTGTTAATTTCCCCTTCATACACAGAGTTGAATCACATGCTCTCTCTTGTCCTACAAGCAGCAGTTCTTTTCATGTAAGGAAAGTAACTATTGAGCTCCTATTGAGATACACAGTGCAAATAACACCCGAGTCTTTACCTACCAACTACAGTGCATTGAATGCAAGAGAAGCTAATGTTCTTCTCTGTTTCCTAAGCAGAGGTAAACTAGATATGGCCCATGTTAGTAGGAAGCAAAGTTCTTTTGTGTGAGGAAGCTCACTGTTCTGGATCTATAGGAAACACAGTAGAGTACAAGACTGCTTTTTTTCTCAAAGGCCGAGTATGTTTCTTGTAAGGCAATTCAGTGTTAATTTCCTTTTCATAAACGGAGTTGAATCCCATGCTGTCTCTCATCCTATGAGCACCAATACTTTTTGGGTAAGGAAAGTCACTATTGGGCTCCCACTGAGATACAGATTGCAAATAGCCCCAGCGTTTGTTCCCAGCAACTACAGTGCATTGGAGTAAGGGAAGCTAAGATCTTCTCAGTTTCCTAAGCAGAGTTGAACTAGATATGTCCTGTGTGTGTAGGAAGCACAGTTCTTTTGTTCTGAGCAATCTCACTGTTCTGGCTCTAAAGGAAACACAGTAGAGGTGATAAGAGCTCTTTTCTCAAAAACAGAGTGTGTTTCTCATTCAGCAACCCAGTGTTGAATTCCCTTCATAAACAGTTGAATCACGTGCTTTCTCTTTCACTATGAGCAACAGTTCTTTTCGGGTAAGGGAAGTCACTCTCGGGCTCCCATTGAGATACACAGTGGAAATGGCAAGAACTCCTGTTCATAACAAGTAGAATGAATTGGATGGAAGAAAAGGTACTGTTGTGCTCAGTTTCTTAAGCAGAGCTGAACAAGATATGACTGTTTGTGTAGGAAGCACAGTTCTTGTGTCCTGAGCAAGTTCACTCTTCTGGCTTTATAGGAAACACAGTAGAGTAGAAGAGTGCTCTTTTTACAAAAGCAGAGTTTTTTCTCCTTAGGCAACTAAGTGTTGAATTCCTCTTCATAAATGGAGTTGAATCCCATGCTGTCTCTTGTCCTAGGAGCAACAGTTCTTTTCGGTTAAGGATTGTCACTGTTGGGCTCCCACTGAGATACACAGCAAAATGGCTACAAATGGCCCGTGTGTAGGAATCACACTTCTTTTGTTTGAAGCAAGTTCACTGTTCTGGCTGTATAGGAAACAAAATGGCTCACGTCTGTTCCCAGGAGGTAGAGTGCATTGAATTGAAGAGAAGTTACTTTTTTTTTCTCAGTTTCCAAAACTGATTTGAACTAGATATGGTCCGTGTGTGTAGGAAGCACAGTTCTTTTGTTCTCAGCAATGTCACTCTTCTGGCTCTATAGTTAACACAGTAGAATAGAAGAATGCTCTTTTCACAAAAGCAGAGTGTTTCTCGTTAGGCAACCTAGTGTGGAATTCTTCTTTATAAAAGGAGTTGAATCACATGCTGTCTGTTGTCCTATGAGCTACTGTTCTTTTCGGGTAAGGAAAGACACTAATGTGCTCTCAATGAGATACACAGTGGAAATGGCACTTGCGTCTGTTCCCAGAAAGTACAGTGAATTGGATGGAAGAGAGACTACTGTTGTGCTCAGTTTCCTAAGCAGAGTTGAACTAGCTATCTCCCTTGTGTGGGAAGCACAGTTCTTTTCTTCTGAGCAAGCTCACTCTTCTGGCTGTATAGGAAACACAGTAAAGTAGCAGAGTGCTTTTTTCTCAAAAGCAGAGTGTGTTTGTTTAGACATCCCAATCTCGAATTCCCCTTCATAAATGGAGTTGAATCATGTGGTGTCCTATGAGCAACAGTTCTTTTCAGGTAAGGAAAGTCACTATTGGATTCCCGTTGAGATACACGGTGTAAATGGCACTGACGTCTGTTCCCAGCAAGTACAGGGCATCAGATGTTATAGAAGCTACTGTTGTGCCCAATTTCCTAAGCAGTGTTGAACTAGATATGGCCCGTGTGTGTGGGAAGCACAGTTCTTTTTTTCTGAGGAAGCTCACAGATTGGGCTGTAAAGGAAATACTGTAGAATAAAAGAGTGCTTTTTTTTCTAAAAAGCAGAGTGTATTTCTCCTTAAGTATTCCAGTGTTGAATTCCCCAACATAAATGGAGTTGAATCACATGCTGTCTCTTGTCCTAAGAGCCAAAGTACTTTTAGGGTAAGAAAAGTCATTATTCGGTTGCCATTTAGATAAATAGTGGAATTGGCACTGCCATCTATTCCCAGGCAGTATAGTGCATTGGATTGAAGAGAAGCTACTGCCGTGCTACGTTTCCTAACCAGAGTTGAAGGAGATATGGCCCATGTGTGTAGGAAATACATTTCTTTTTTTTTTTTTAATTTTCAGGGTGTTTTTTTTTCTTTTTCTTTTTTATTTTATTTTATTTTACAATACAATTCAGTTCTACATATCAGCCAGGAAATCCCTCGTTCTCCCCCATTTTGTCCACCTCCTCTTCCCCCATCCCACCCCCCATTTCCACCTCCTCCAGGCAAACCCTCCCCCAAGGACTGAGATCAACCTGATAGACTCAGTCCAGGCAGGTCCAGTCCCCTCCTCCCAGGCCTAGCCAAGCGACCCTGCATAAGCCCCAGCTTTTAAACAGCGAACTCATGCAATGAGCACAGGACCCAGTCCCACTGCCTGGATGCCTCCTAAACAGATCAAGTCAATCAACTATCTCACCCTATTAGAGGTCCTGATCCAGTTGGGGGCCCCTCAGCCATTGGTTCATAGTTCATGTGTTTCCATTCATTTGGCTATATTTCCTTGTGCTTTATCCAATTCTTGCTCATATAAACCCTCCTCTTTCTCGCCAATTGGATTCCCGGAGCTCCACCGGGGCCTAGCCATGGATCTCTGCATCTAGTTTCCTCAGTCATTGGATGGGGTTTCTAGCACGACAGTTAGGGTGTTTGGCCATCCCATCACCAGAATAGGTCAGTTCGGGCTGACTCTCCACCATTGCCAGCAGTCTATTGTGGGGGTATCTTTGTGGATTTCTGTGGGCCTCTCTAGCACTTTGCTTCTTCCTGTTCTCGTGTGGTCTTCATTTACCATGGTCTCCTATTCCTTGTTCTCCCTCTGTGTTCTTGATCAAGCTGGGATCTCCCGCTCCCCCAAGCTCTCTTTCCCTTGACCCTCGCCCTTTATTTCCCCCACTCATGTTCAGGCTGTTCATGTATATCTCATGTATTTCTCCATCATTGGGTGATCCCTGTGTCTTTCTTGGGGTCCTGTTTTCTAGGTAGCCTGCCTGGTGATGTGAGTAGCAGTCCAGTCATTCTTGTTGCACATCTAGTATCCTCCTATGAGTGAGTACATACCATGTTTGTCTTTCTGAGTCTGGGTTACCTCACTCAGGATGATTTTTTCTAGATCCATCCATTTGCCTGCAAACCTCATGATGTCATTGTTTTTCTCTGCTGAGTAGTATTCCTTTGTGTATATGTACCACATTTTATTTATCCATTCTTCAGTTGAAGGGCATCTAGGTTGTTTCCAGGTTCTGGCTATTACAAACAATGCTGATATGAACATAGTTGAGCAAGTGCTCTTGTGGTATGATTGAGCATTCCTTGTGTTTATGTCCAAGAGTGGTATAGCTGGATCTTGGAGGATATTGATTCCCAATTTTCTAAGAAAGCGCCATATTGATTTCCAAAGTGATTGTACAAGCTTGCATTCCTACCAGCAGTGGAGGAGAGTTCCCCTTGCTCTGCATCCTCTCCAGCATAAGGTGTCTTCAGCTGTTTTTATTACTGTAGCTCTATAGTAGAGCTTGAAGTCAGGGATCGTGATGCCTCCAGAGCTTGTTTTATTGTGCAGGATTCATTTGGCTATCCTGTTTTTTTGTTTTTCCATATGAATTTGAGTATTATTCTTTCCAGGTCTGTGAAGAATTGTTTTGGTATTTTGATGGGGATTGTATTGAATCTGTAGACTTAGAGACCAGCCCCCATCTCCCATCCTGCCCTGCATTTCCCTTCTGAACCAGAGGTGAGTGCCCGTGCTCAGCCTAGATCCCATCCCTGGGCACCAGCCACTCTGGGGAAGACCTGCCCAATGTGGCCCCAGGTTCTGGCCACCGGGCAGGTTCCCTTCTAGCCTGCCAGGAAGGCTCCCCTTCTCCAAGACCCCTGGCAGACCCTACAATCTCCCCGCCCTGCTACTATGCCCATCTGCCCAAGACCCCAGCCACTTCCTGAGACTTAGAGACCAGCCCCCAGCTTCCATCCTGCCCCAGACTTCACTTCTGGACCAGAGGTGAGTGCCTGGGCTCAGCCTAGACCCCATCCCTGCGCACCAGCCACTCCAGAGAAACCTGCTCAACTTGACACCAGGTTCTGGTCCGGGCAGGTTCCCTTCTAGCCCTACCAGGAAGGCTCCCCTTCTCCAAGACCCCCAGCAGACCCTTCAATCTCCACGCTCTGCCCCCACACCCATCCACCCAAGACCCCAGCCACTTTCTGAGACTTAGAGACTGACCTTCAGCTCCCATCCTGCCCCCGGACTTCCCTTCTGGACAAGAGCTCCCTTCCTGCCCAAGACTTCCCTTCTGGACAAGAGCACCCATCCTGCTCTGGACTTCCCGTCTGGACAAGAGCTTCCATCCTGCCCTGGAGTTTCCATTTGGACAAGAGAGCTCCCATCTGCACAAGAGAGAGAGACTTCCTGAATCTGTCAGCTCTGTCTGGACCAAGTGCACTGATAAGACCAAGAATGAACCACAAGGAGATAGGCAGACATCAAGGCAGAAGTACATACAACAAAAGGAAGAGCAATACAGCATCACCAGAACCTAGCCCTCCTCCAACATCTAGACCTGAACATCAAAAATCGGAAGAAGCAGAAGAAAACAGCCTTATGAATAATATCATGAAGAAGGTAGAGGCTTATATAGAGGAAAAGACAAAAAATGGGAAGAACGCTATAAAAAACTAGAGGAAAGGACAAATAAAGTAGAAGAAAACAATGAAGTTCTGGAAGAAAACAATAAAGCACTGAAAGAAAATCATGAAAAAGCAATGAAACAAATGAAGGAAACAGTCCAAGACCTGAAAAGGGAAATAGAAAAAATGAAGAAGACACAAACAGAGGGAATGCTGGAAATAGAAAATCTGAGTAAATGATCAGGAATTTCAAATGCAAGTATAACCAACAGAATGCAAGAGATGGAAGAGAGGATCTCTGGCGTTGAAGATATGGTAGAAGAAATAGATTCATCAGTCAAAGAAAACACTAAAGCCAACAAAGTCATGAATCAAAATGTCCAAGAAATTTGGGACACCATGAAAAGACCAAACCTATGAATAATAGGGATAGAAGAAGGAGAAGAATACCAACTCAAAGGCACAGAAAATATATTCAACAAGATCATAGAAGAAAACTTTCCCAACTTAAAGAAGGAAATGCCTATGAAGATATAAATAGCCTATAGAACACCAAACAGACTAGACCCCCCAAAAAAGTCCCCTCGCCACATAATAATTAAACAACTAAACCTACAGAATAAAGGAAGAATATTAAGTGCAGCTAAGGAAATAGGCCAAGTGACTTATAAAGGTAAACCCATCAGAATAACACCCGAATTCTCAATGGAGACTTTGAAAGCCAGAAGGTCCTGGACAGATGTAATGCAGACACTAAGAGACCATGGATGCCAGCCTAGACTAACATACCCAGCAAAACTTTCAATCATCATAGACTGAGAGAACAAGGCATTCCAAGACAAAATCAGATTTAAACAATACCTATCCACAAACCCAGCCCTACAGATAGCACTAGAAGGAAAATTCCAACCTAAGGAAGTCAGATACACCCTCGAAAACACAGACAATAGATAAAGCCACAGCAGTAAACCCCAAAGAAGAGAAGAACACACACACTACCACCAAAAAATAACAGGAATGAACAATCACTGGTCAGTAATATCCCTTAATATCAATGGACTTAATTCACCTATAAAAAGACATAGGCTTACAGAATGGATATGAAAGCAGGACCCATCTTTCTGCTGCATACAAGAAATACATCTCAAATTCAAAGATAGACACTACCTAAGAATAAAAGACTGGGAAAAGACTTTCCAATCAAACGGTCTTTAGAAGCAATCGGGTGTAGCCATCCTGATATCCAGCAAAATAGATTTCAAACTAAAATCAATCAAAAGAGATCAAGAATGGCATTACATACTCATCACAGGAAAGATCCACCAACTGATGTTTCAATTCTGAACATTTATGTCCCAAACACAAGGGCACACACATATGTAAAAGAAACATTATTAAGCTTAAACCACAAATAAAACCCCACACATTAATAGTGGGAGACCTCAACTCCTCACTTTCACCACTGGACAGATCTCCCAAATCGAAACTTAACAGAGAAATAAATGACTTAACTGATGTCATGACTCAAATGGACTTAATCGATATCTACAGAACATTCCATCCTAACAAAAAAGAATATACCTTCTTCTCAGCACCCCATGGAACCTTCTCTAAAATCGACCACATACTTGGCCACAAAGCAAATCTCAACAGATACAAAATAATTGGAATAACCTACTGTGTTCTATCAGACCACAATGGTTTAAAGTTAGATTTCAACAACAACAAAAACTACAGAAAACCTACAATCTCATGGAAACTGAATAATGCTCAACTGAATCACCAATAGGTTAAGGAAGAAATAAAGAGAGAAATTAAAGACTTCCTAGAGATCAACGAAAATGAAGATACCACATACCCAAAATTATAGGACACTATGAAACAGTGATAAGAGGGAAATTCATAGCACTAAATGCCCACATAAAGAAGTTGGAGAAATCTCACACTAGTGACTTAACAGCACACCTGAAAGAGCTAGAACAAGAAGAAGCAAGTCTCCCAGGAAGAATAGACACTAGGAAATTATCAAAGTGAGAGTTGATATCAATAAAATAGAAACAAAGAGAACAATACAAAAAATCAGTGAAATAAAGAGTTGGTTCTTTGAGAAAATCAACAAGATAGACAAGCCCTTAATCAAACTAACCAAAAGACAGAGAGAGAGGATCCAAATCAGCAAAATCAGAAATGAAAAGGGGGACATAACAACAGACATTGAGGATATCCAGAGAATCATCAGGTCATACTTCAAAAACCTCTACTACACAAAAATGGAAGTACACTTCTTTTGTTCTGAGCAAGCTCACTGTTTTCGCTCAATAGGAAACACAGTAGAGTAGAAGAATACTGTTCTCTCAAAAGCAGAGAGTGTTTCTCATAAGGCAACACAGTATTGAATTCCAATTCTAAAATGGAGTTGAATCACATGCTGTATCTTCTCCGACCAGCAACAGTTCTTTTCAGGTAAGGAATGTCACTATTGGGCTTCCATTGAGATACACGTGGGAAATGGCACTTGGGTCAGTTCCCAGCCTGTATAGTGCATTGGATGGAAGAGAAGCTATTGTTTTGCTCAGTTTCCTAAACAAAGTTGAACTAGATATGGCTCTTGTGTGTAGGAAGTACAGATCTTTCGTTCTGAGCAAGCTCACTATTCTGGCTCTTTAGGAAACACAGTAGAGATGAAGAGTGCTATTTTCTCAAAAGCAGAGTATGTTTCTCGTTAGGCAACCAATTGTTGAATTTCCCTTCATAAAAGGAGTTGAATCGCAAGCTGTCTCTAGTATTACGAGCAACAGTTCTTTTTGGGTAAATAAAGTCACTATTGGGTTCCCATTGAGATACACAGTGGAAATGGCACTCATATGTGTTCCCAGCAAGTACAGTGCATTGGATGGAAGAGAAGCTACAGTTCTGCTCAGTTTCCTAAGCAGAGTCGAAGTACATATGTGTGTGTAAAAAGCACAGTTCTTTTGTTCTTTTCAAGCTCATTGTTCTGGCTGTGTAGGAGAGACAGTAGAGTGCTCTTTTCTCAAAAGCAGAGTGTGTTTCTCATGAGGAAACTCAGGGTTGAATTACTCTTCATAAACGGAGTTGAATAACATGCTGTCTCTTGTCCTAAGAGCAACAGTTCTTTTTGGGTAACAAAAGTCACAATTGGGCTCCCATTGAGATCCACCATGGAAATAGCACTCGGGTTTGTCCCAGCAAGTACAGTACATTGGATGGAAGATAAGTTACTGTGGTGATGAGTTTCCTAAGCAGAGTTGAACTAGATATGGCCTGCATGTGTAGAAAACACAGTTCTTTGGATCTGAGCAATTTCACCATTCTGGCTGTATAGGAAACACAGTAGAGTAGATGAGTGCTCTTTACTCAGAAGCAGAGTGTGTTTCTCATGAAACAGCACAGTGCTGAATTCCCCTTCATAAATGGAGTTGAATCACAGGCTGTCTCTTGTCCTACAGGCAACAGTTCTTTTCGGGTAAGGAAAGTCACAATTGGGTTCCCATTGAGATACACAGTGGAAATGGCAAAAACATCTGTTCTTAACAAGTAGAGTGAATTGGATGGAAGAGAAGGTACTGTTGTGCTGAGTTACTTAAGCAGAGTTGACCTAGATATTGCTTGTGTGTGTCGGAAGCACATTTCTTTTGTTTCAAGCAAGCTCATAGTTCTGACAGTAGAGTAGAAGAATGCTCTTCTCCGAAAATCAGAGTGTATTTCTCATTAGGCAACCCAGTGTTGAATTACCTACCCTTCATAAAAGGAGTTGAATCACATGCTGTCTCTTTCCTATCAGCAACAGTTCTTTTCGGGTAACAAAATTCACAAATGGACTCCCATTGATATACACTGTGGAAATAGCACTCGAGGTTGTTTCCAGAAAGTACAGTGCATTGGATGAGAGAGACGCTACTGTAGTGCTCATTTTCTTAAATGGAGTTTAAGTTCATATGCACCAGGTGTGTAGGAAGCACAGTTCTTTTGTTCTGAGTAAGCTCACTGTTCTGATTGTATAGGAAAAACACTAGAGTAGAAGAGTGCTCTTTTCAAAAAAGCAGAGTGTGCTTCTCATTTGGCAACCCATTGTTGAATTCCCCTTCATAAATGGAGTTGAATCACAAGCTGTCTCTTGTCCAACGAGCAACAATTCTTTTTGGGTAAGGAAAGCCACTGTTGGGTTCCTGCTGAAATCCACAGTGGAAAGGGCACTCACATCTGTTTCCAGCAAGTAGAGTGCAATGGATGGAAGAGAAGCTACTGTTGTGCTCAGTTTCCTAAGCATTGTTGAAATAGGTATGGATCATGGCAGGAAGCACAGTTCTTTTATTCTGAGCAAGCTCACATTTCAGACTCTATTGCAAAAAAAGTAGAGTAGAAGAGTGCTCTTTTCTCAAAAGCAGAGTGTGTTTCTCATTATTCAATCCAGTGTTGAATTCCCATTCATAAACGGAGTTGAATCACATGCAGTTTCTTGTCCTACGAGCAAGAGTTCTTTTCGGGTAAGGAAAGTCACTAATGGGCTCCAATTGAGATACACTGTGGAAATTGCATTCGTGTCTGTTCCAAGCAAGTACAGTGCATTAGATTTTAGAGAAGGTACTTTTGAGCTCAGTTTCCTCTGCTGAGCTGAACTAGATATGGCACATGTTTGTCGTAAGCATAGTTCTTTTGTTCTGAGCAAGCTCACTGTTCTGCCTGTATAGGAAACACAGTAGAGTAGAAGAGTGCTCTTTTCTCAAAAACAGAGTGTGTTTCTCATTAGCCAACCCAGTGTTGAATTCCCCTTCATAAATTGAGTTGAATCACAGGCTGTCTCTAGTCCTATGATCAATAGTTCTTTTCAGTTAAAGATAGTCACTATTGGCCTCCCATTGACATAAACAGTGGAAGCAGCACTTGCATCTGTTCACAGAAAATAGAGTGCATTGGATGGAAGAGAAGCTAATATTTTGCTCAGTTTCCTAAGGAGAGTTGAACTAGATATGGTGCATGTGCTTAGGAAACACAGTTCTTGTGTTCTGAGCAAGCTCACTCTTCTAGTTGTAGAGAAAACACAGTAGAGTAGAATAGTGCTCTTTTCTCAGAAGCAGAGTATGTTTCTTGTAAGATATCCCAGTTTTGAATTTCCCTTCATAAACGGAGTTGAATCACAAGAAGTCTCTTGTCCTACAAGCAACAGATATTTTCAGATAAGGAAAGTCATTCTTGGGATCCCATTGAGATACACTGTTGAAATGGCACTTGCCTCTGTTACCAGCAAGTACAGTACTTGGATGGAAGAGAAGATACTGTTGCGCTGAGTTTCCTAAGCAGAGTTGAACTAGATATAGCCTGTGTGTATAGGAAGCACAGTTCTTTTGTCCTGAGCAAGCTCACTGTTCGGGCCCTATAGGAACCACAGTAGTGTAGAAGAGTGCTCTTTTCTAAAAAGCAGAGTGTGTTTCTTGTTAGACAACCCAGTGTTGAATTCCCCTTCATAAACAGTGTTGAATCACATGCTGTCTGTTGTCCTATGAGCAACAGTCCTTTTCCAGAAAAAAAGCCACTATTTGTCTCCCATTGTGAAACAGAGTGGAAGTGGCACTCATTCTGTTCCCAGCAAGTATAGTACATTGGATGGAAGGAAAGCTGCTGTTGTGCTCAGTTTTGTAAGCCGAATTGAAATAGATATGACCTGTGTGTACAAAGCAAAGTTCTTTTGTTCTGTGCAAGCACATTGTTCTGGCTATATAGGAAACACAGTAGAGTAGAAGAGTGCTCTTTTCTCAAAAGCAGAGTATGTTTCTAGATAGACACCACAGAGCTGAATCCTCCTTAATAAATGGAGTGCAATCACATGTTGTCTCTTCTCCTATGACCAACAATTACTTTTGGAAAGGAAACTGACCAAAGGTAAGGTCTCCCACTGAGATCCACAGTGGCAATGGCATTCATGTGTGATCATAACAAATATAGTGCATTGGATGAAAGACAAACTACTGTTGTACTCAGTTTCCTAAGCAGAGTTGAACTAGATATGGCCCGTGTGTAGAAAGCACAATTATTACTACTGAACAAGCTCACAGTTCTGGCTCCATAGGTAACATAGTAGAGTAGAAGAGTGCTCCTTTCTCAAAAGCAGAGTGGATTTCTTGCTAGGCAACCCAATGTTGAATTTTCCTTCATAAACGGAGTTGAAACACATGCTGTCTTTTGTATTATGAGCAACAATTGTTTTTGGGTAAGGAAAGTCACTATTGGGCTCCCATTGAGATACACACTTTAAATGGCAATCGTGTCTGTTCCCAGCAAGTACAGTGCATTGGATGGAAGAGAAGCTACTGTGGTGCTCATTTTCCTAAGCAGAGTTGAACTAGATATGGCCCATGTGTTTAGGAAGCATAGTTCTTCTGTTTTGAGCAGGCTCACATTTGTGGCTGTATAGGAAACACGGTAGAGTAGAAGAGTGCTCTTTTCTCAAAAGCAGAGTGTGTTTCTCATTAGGAAATCCAGTGTTGAATTACACTTCATGAACAGAGTTGAACCACATGCTGTCTCTGGTCTTACGAGCAACAGTTCTTTTTGGGTAACAAAAGTCACAATAGGGCACCCATTGAGATACACCATGGAAATATCACTTGGGTTTGTTCCAAGCAAGTACAGTTCATTGGATGGAAGAAAAAGTACTGTGGTGCTGAGTTTCCAAAGCAGAGTTGAACTAGATATGCTTCGTGTGTGTAGGAAGAGCAGTTCTTTTGTGCTGAGCACGCTCACTGTTCTGACACTATAGGAATCACAGTACAGTAGAATTGTGCTCTTTTCTCAAAAGCAGAGTGTGCTTCTAGTTAGGCAACACAGTGTTGAATTCCTCTTAATAAACGGAGTTCAATCACATATTGTCTCTTGTCCTATGATCAATAAGGTAAGGAAAGTCAAAATTAGGTTCCCATTGAGAACCACAGTGACAATGGCATTCACCTGTGATTCCAACAAGTATAGTGCATTGGATAAAAGAGAAACTACTGTTCTACTCAGTTTCCTAAGGAGAGTTGAACTCGATATGCATCGTGTGTAGGAAGCACAGTTCTTTTGTTCTGAGCAAGGTCATAGATCTGACTCCCTAGGCAACATAGTAGAGTAGAACAATGCTGCTTTCTCAAAAGCAGAGTGGGTTTCTCGTTAGGCAACCCAGGGTTGAAATCTCCTTCATAAACAGAGTTGAATCACATGAGGTCTCTTGTATTTCGAGAAACAAACCTTTTTGGGTAAGGAAAGATACTAATGGGCTCCCATTGACATACACTGGGGAAAATGAAGTCGTGTCTGATCCCAGGAGTACAGTGAATTAAAGGGAAGAGAAAGTACTGTGATGCTGAATTTCCAGAACAGAGTTGAACTAGATATGGCCCGTGTGTGAGGGAAGCACAGTTCTTCTGTACTGAGCAAGATCACTGTTCTAGCTGTATAGAAAACAGAGTAGAGTAGAAGAGTGCTGCATTCTCAAAAGCAGAGTGTGTTTCTTGTAAGGTAAGTGAGAGTTGAATTCCCTTTCATAAACGGAGTTGAATCACATGCAGGTTTTTGTCCTACAGGCAAGAGTTATTTTCTGGTAAGGAAAGTCACTATTGTACTCCCATTGCCATACACAGTGCAAACAACACTCGCGTCTGTTCCCAGCAAGTGCAGTGTATTTGACGCCAGAGAAGCTACTGTTCTTGTCAGTTTCCGAAGCAGAGTTGAACTAGATATGGCCCATGTGTGTAGGAAGAACAGTTCTTTTATTCTGAGCAAGCTCACTGTTCTGGCTGTATAGGAAACACAGTAGAGAAAATGAGTGCGGCTTTCTCAAAAGCAGAGTGTGTTTATTGAAAGGCGAGCTAAAGTTGAAATCCATTTCATAAACGGAGTTGAATCACGTGCAGTTTCTTGTCCTAGCAGCAAGAGTTATTTTCTGGTAAGGAAAGTCACTATTGTGCTCCCATTGACATATACAGTGCAAAAAGACCTCGCGTCTGATCCCAGCAAGTGCAGTGTATTGTACGCAAGAGAAACAACTGTATTTGTCAGTTTCCTAACCAGAGTTGAACTAGATATAGCCCGTGGGTAGCATGCAGAGTTCTTTTGTTCTGAGCAAGCTCACTGTTTTGGCTGTATAGGAAACAAGTAGAGTAGAAGAGTTCTGCTTTATCAAAAGCAGAGCGTGTTTCTTGTAAGGCAAGCTAGAGTTAAATTCCCTTTCATAAAATGGAGTTGAACCACAAGTAGTTTCTTGTCCTACCAGCAAGAGTTCTTTTCTGGTAAGGAAAGTCACTATTGTGCTCCCATTTCCATACACAGTGCAAATAGAACTCGCGTCTGTTCCCAGCACGTGCAGTGAACTGGACACAAGAGAAGCTACTGCTCTTGACAGTTCCCTAAGCATAGTTGAACTAGATATGGCCTGAGTGAATAGGAGCCCCGTCTTTTGTTCTGAGCAAGCTGACTGTTCAGGCTCTATAGGAAAAACAATACATTAGAAGAGTGCTGCTTTTTAAAAGTACAGTGTATTTCTTGCAAGGCGAGCTACAGTTGATTTCCCTTTCATAAACGGAGTTGAATCACATGCAGCTTCTTGTCCTACCAGCAAGAGTTCCTTTCTGGTAACGAAAGTCACTATTTTACTCCCTTGTCATCGCCAGTGCAAATAGCACTTGCGTCTTGCCAGCACGTGCAGTGTATTGGACTCAAAAGAAGCTACTGTTCTTGTCAGTTTCCTAAGCAGAGTTGAACTAGATATTGCTCCTGTGTGTAGGAAGCATAGTGCTTTTGTTCTGATTAAGCTCACTGTTCTGGCTGTATTGAAAATACAGTCGAGTAGAATAGTGCTACATTCTCAAAAGCAGACTGTGTTTCTTGTAATCCCTTTCAAAAAAAAATTGAATCACATGCAGTTTCTTGTCCTACCAGCAAGAGTTCTTTTCTGGCAAGGAAAGTTTCTATTGTGCTCCCCTTGCCATACACAGTGCAAATAGTACTTGAGTCTGATCCCAGGAAGTGCAGTGTATTGACCGCAAGAGAAGCTACTGTTCTTCTCAGTTTCCTAAGCAGAGTTGACCTAGATACAGCCCGTGCGTGTAGGAAGAACATTTCTTTTGTTCTGAGCAAGCTCACTGTTCTGGCTCTATAGGAAACACAGTAGAGTAGAAGAGTGCTCCTTTCTTAAAAGCAGAGTGTGTTTCTTCTAAGGCAAGCTAGAGTTAAATTCCCTTTCATAAACAGAGCTGAATCACAGCAGTATCTTGTCCTACCAGCAAGAGTTATTTTCTGGTAAGGAAAGTCACTATTGTGCTCTCTTGCCATACACAGTGCAAATAGAACTCAAGCCTGTTCCCAGCAAGTGCAGTGTACTGGACGCAACAGAAGCTATTGTCCTTGTAAGTTTCCTAAGCAGCATTGAACTACATATGTCGCATTTTTGTAAATGCACATTTCTTTTTTTTTGAGCAAGCAAACTGTTCTGGCTCTATAGGAAACAGTATAGCAGAAGAGTGCTGCTTTCTCAAAAGCAGAGTGTGTTTGTTTTAAGGCGAGCTAGATTTGAATTCCCTTTCAAAAATGGAGTTGAATTGCATGCAGTTTCCTGTCTTAGCAGCAAGAGTTCTTTTCTGGGAAGTAAGTCACTATTGTGCTCCCATTTTCATACACAGTGTAAAGAGCAATCGTGTCTGTTCCCTGCAAATGCAGTGCATTACGCGCAAGAGAAGCTACTTCTCTAGTCAGTTTCGTAAGCAGCATTGATCTAGATATGGCCCGTGTGGGAAGCACAGTTCTTTTGTTCTGAGCAAGCTCACTGTTCTGGCTCTATTGGAATCACAGTACAGTAGAAGAGTGCTGATTTTTTAAAGTGGAGTGTGATTCTTGTAAGGCGAGCTAAAGTTGAATTTGCTTTCATAAACAGAATCACATGCAGTCTCTTTTTCTACCAGCAAGAATTCTTTTCTGGTAACGAAAGTCACTATTGTGCTCCCACTGCCATACACAGTACAAATGGCACTCCCATCTGTTTCCAGCAATTGCAGTGTATTGGATGCAAGGAAGCTACTGTACTTGTCAGTTTCCTTAGCAGATTTGAACTAGATATTGTCTGTGTGTTTAGGAAGCACAGTTCATTTTTTCTGAGCAAGCTCAGTGTTCTGGCTCTATAGGAATCACTGTAGAGTAGAAGAGTGCTGCTTTTTTAAAGTAGAGTTTGTTTCTTGTAAGGAAAGATAGAGTTGCATTCCCTTTCATAAGCAGAGGTGAATCACATGCAGTTTCTTGTCCTAGCAGCAAGAGCTCTTTACTGGTAAGGAAAGTCACTATTTTGCTCCCATTGCCATACACACTGCAAAAAGCACTCCCGTCTGTTCCCAGGAAGTGCAGTGTATTGAACACAAGAGAAGCTTCTGTTGTTTTCAGTTTCCTAAGCAGAATTTAACTAGATATGTCCCATGTGTAGGAAGCACTGTTCTTTTGTTCTGAGCAAGCTCAATGTTCTGGCTCAATAGGAAACAGAGTAGGAGAGTGTTGCTTTCTCCAAAGGAGAGTGTGTTTCTTGTAAGGCAAGCTAGAGTTGAATTCCATTTCATAAAAAGAGTTGAATCACATGTGGGTTCTTGTCCTTGCAGCAAGAGTTTTTTTCTGGTAAGGAAAGTCACTGTTTTGCTCCCATTGCCACACACAGTGTAAATAGCCCTCGTGTCTGTTCTCAGCAAGTTCATTGTATGGGACACAAAAGAAGCTACTGGTCTTGTCAGTTTCCTCAGCACTGTTGAACTAGATATGGCCCGTGTGTGTTGGAAGCACCGTTCTTTTGGTCTGAGCAAGCTGACTGGTCTGGCTCTATAGAACACAGTAAAGTACGAGAGTGCTGCTTTCTCAAAAGCATAGTGTGTTTCTTGTAAGGCGAGCTATAGTTGAATTCCCTTTCATAAAAGGAGTTGAATCACATGCAGTTTCTTGTCCTAGCAGCAAGAGTTCTTTTCTGTTAAGGAAAGTAATTATTGTGCACAAATGGCTACTGTTTCTGTCAGTTTCCTATGCAGAGATGAATTAGATATGGCCTGTGTTGGTGAGAAGCACAGTTCTTGTAGATCTCATTCCATTTCTCTGTCATTGGGCGATCCCTTTGTTTTTCTTGGGGTCCTGTTTTCCAGATAGCCTCCCTGGTGATGTGAGTAGCAGACAACTCATCCTTGTTCCATGTCTAGTATTCTGCTATGAGTGAGTACATACCATGTTTGTCTTTCTGAGTCTGGGTTACCTCACTCAGGATGATTTTTTCAAGATCCATCCATTTGTCTGCAAACCTCATGATGTCATTGTTTTTCTCTGCTGAGTAGTATTCCATTGTGTATATGTACCACATTATGTTTATCCATTCTTCAGTTGAAGGGCATCTAGGTTGTTTCCAGGTTCTGGCTATTACAAACAATGCTGATATGAACATAGCTGAACAAGTGCTCTTGTGGTGTGGTTGAGCATTCCTTGGGTATATGCCCGAGTGGTATAACTGGATCTTGGGGGAGATGGATTCCCAATATTCTAAGAAATCGCCATATTGATTTCCAAAGTGGTTGTACAAGCTTGCATTCCCACCAGCAGTGGATGAGAGTTCCCCTAGCTCCACATCCTCTCCAGCATAAGATGTCTTCAGTGTTTTTGATCTTAGCCATTCTGACAGGCGTAATTTGGTATCTCAGAGAAAAGCCTGGACATGAGTGGGGGTAGTGAAAGGCGAGGGTCGAGGGAAAGAGAGCTTGGGGGAGCGGGAGATCCCAGCTGGATCAACAACAGAGAGGGAGAACAAGGAATAGGAGACCATGGTAAATGAAGACCATATGAGAATAGGAAGAAGCAAAGTGCTAGAGAGGCCCACAGAAATCCACAAAGATACCCACACAACAGACTGCTGGCAATGGTCTAGATACAGCCCGAACTGACCTGCTCTGGTGATGGGATGGCCAAACACCCTAATTGTTGTGCTAGAAACCTCATCCAACTACTGAGGGATCTGGATGCAGAGATCCATGACTAGGCCCTGGGTGGATCTCTGGGAGTCCAATTAGCGAGAATGAGGAGGGTTTATATGAGCGAGAATTGTTGAGACCAAGGTTGGATAAAGCACAGGGACAAATAGCCAAATGAATGGGAACACATGAACTATGAACCAATGGCTGAGGGGTCCCCACTGGATTAGGCCCTCCGAATGGGTGAGACAGTTGATTGGCTTGATCTGTTTGGGAGGCATCCAGGCAGTGGGACCGGGTCCTGTGCTCATTGCATGAAAAGGCTATTTGAAACCTGGGGCCTACACAGGATTGCTTGTCTAGCCTGGGAGGAGGGGACTAGACCTACCTGGACTGAGTCTACCAGGTTGACCTCATCTGTGGGGAAGGCTTTGCCCTGGAGGAGACAGACGTGTGTGCTATTTGCATTGTGTATGGGAATGGGAGCACAAGAGTGACTTTCCTTACTAGAAAAGAACTCTTGCTGCTAGGACCAGAAACTGCATGTGATTCAACTCCATTTACGAAGAAGAATTCAACTCTAGCTCGCCTTACAAGAAACACACTCTGATTTTGAGAAAGCAGCACTCTTCTAATCTATTGTGTTTCCTATAGTGCCAGAACAATCAGCTTGCTCAGAAAAAAAGAACTGTGTTTCCTACACACACGGACCATATCTAGTTCAAATCTGATTAGGAAACTAACAAGAACAACAGCTTCTGTCGCATCCAATACACTGCACTTGCTGTGAACAGACATGAGTGCTATTTGTACTCTGTATGGCAAGTTGAGCACAAGAGTGACTTTCCTTACCCGAAAAGAGCTCTTGCTTCTAGGATCAGAAACTGCATGCGATTCAACTCCTTTTATGAAACAGAATTCAACTCTAGCTCGCCTTACAAAAAACACACTCTGCTTTTGAGAAAGCAGCACTCTTCTACTCTACTGTGGTTCCTATAGAGCCAGAACAGTCAGCTTGCTCAGAACAAAAGATCTGTGCTTCCTACACACAAGGGCTATACCTAGTTCAACTCTGCTTAGTCAACTGAAAAGACCCGTAGCTTCCCTTGCGTCCAATACACTGCACCTGCTGGGAACAGACATGAGTGCTATTTGCACTGTGGATGGCCATTTGAGCACAATATAGACTTTCCTTACCAGTGAAGAACTCTTTCTGCTAGGACCTGAAACTGCATTTGATTCAATTCTGTTTATGAAGGGGAATTGAACTCTAGCTTGCCTTACAAGAAACACACTCTGCTTTTGAGAAAAGCAGCACTATTCTACTCTGCTGTGCTTCCATAGAACCAGAACAGTCAGCTTGCTCAGAACAAAAGAACTGTGCTTGTAACACACACGGGCTATATCTAGTTCAACTCAGCTTAGGAACCTGAAAAGAACAGTCGCTTCTCTTGCGTGCAATACACTGTACTTGCTGGAAACAGACGCGAGTGCTATTTGCAGTGTGTATGGCCATTTGAGCACAATAGTGACTCTCCTTACCAGAAAGAACTCTTCCTGCTAGGACCAGAAACTGCATGTGATTCAACTCCGTTTATGAAAGGGAATTCAACTCTAGCTCGCGTTACAAGAAACGTACTCTGCTTTTGAGAAAGCAGCACTCTTCTTCTCTACTGTGTTTCCTATAGAGGCAGAACAGGCAGCTTCCTCAGAACAGAAGAACTGTGCTTCCCACACACACGGGCCATATCTGATTCAACTCTGCTTAAGAAACTGACAAGAACAGTAGCTTCTCTTGCTTCCAATACACTGCAATTGCTGGGAACAGACAGGAGTGGTATTTGCACTTTGTATGGGAAAGGGAGAACAATACTGACTCTCCTTACCAGAAAAGGACTCTTGCTGCTAGGACCAGAAACTGCATGCGATTCAACTCCGTTTATGACAAGGAATTCAACTCTAGCTTGCCTTAAAGGAAAAAACTCTACTTTGAGAGAGCAGCACTCTTCTACTCTACTGTGTTTCCTATAGAGCCAGAACAGTCAGCTTCCTCAGAAGAAAGAACATTTGTTCCTACACACACGGGCCATATCTAGTTCAACTCTGCTTAGGAAATAGACAAGAACCGTAGCTTCTCTTGAGTTCCAATACACTGCCGTTGCTGGGAACAGACGCGACTGATAATTGCACTGTGTATGGACATTTTAGCGCAATAGTTACTTTCCTTACCAGAAAAGAACTTTTGCTGGTAGGACCAGAAACTGCATGTGATTCAACTCCGTTTATGAAAGGGAATTTAAGTCCAGCTTGTCTTACAAGAAACACACTCTGCTTTTGACAAAGCAGCACTCTTCTACTATAGTGTGTTTCCTATAGAGCCAGAACTCTCTGCTTTCTCAGAGTAAAAGAACTGTGCTTCCTACACACACGGGCCATAGCTAGTTGAACTCTGCTTAGGAAAATGACAAGAACAGTAGCTTCTCCTGTGTCCAATACACTGCTCTTGCTGGGAAGAGACGCGAGTGCTATTTGCACTGTGTATGGCAATGGGAGCACAATAGTGACTTTCTTATGAGAAAAAATATCTTGTTTTTAGGACCAGAAACTGCATGTGATTAAATTCCATTTATGAAAGGGAATACAACTATAGCTCGCCTTACAAGAAACACACTCTGCTTTTGAAAAAGCAGCACAATTCTACTCTACTGTGTTTCCTATAGAGCAAGAACAGTCAGCTTGCTCAAAACAAAAGAATTGTGCTTCCTACACACACGGGCATATCTCGTTCAACTCTGTTTAGGAAAGTCTAGGTCGCCTTACAAGAAACACACTCTGCTTTTGAGAAAGCAGCACTCTTCTACTCTACTGTGTTTCCTATAGAGCCAGAACAGTCAGCTTGCTCAGAACAAAAGAACTGTGCTTTCTGCAAACACGGGCCATATCTAGATGAACTCTGCTTAGGAAACTGACAAGAACAGTAGCTTCTCTTCATCCAATACACTGAACTTCCTGGGAAGTGACGTGAGTGCTATTTGCACTGTGTATGGCTATTTGAGCACCATAGTGACTTTCCTTATCAGAAAAGAACTCTTGCTTCTGGTTCCAGAAACTGCATGTGATTGAACTCCGTTTATGAAAGGGAATTCAACTCTAGCTTGCCTTACAAGAAGCACACTCTGCTTTTGAGAAAGCAGCACTCTTCTACTCTACTGTGTTTCCTATAGAGCCAGAAGAGTCAGCTTGCTCAGACAAAAAGAATGGTGCTTCCTACACACACGGGCCTAATCTACTTCGACTCTGCTTAGGAAACTGACAAGAACAGTATCTTCTCCTCCGTCCAGTACACTGCATTTGCTGGGAACAGACACGAGTGCTATTTGCACTGTGTATGGCAATGGGAGCACAACAGTGACTCTCCTTACCATCAAGGAACTCTTGCTGCTAGGTCCAAAAACTGCATGTGATTCAACTCTGTTTATGAAAGCGAATTCATCTCTAGCTGGCCTTACAAGAAACACACTCTGCTTTTGAGAAAGCAGCACTCTTCTTCTCTATTGTGTTACCTATAGAGCCACAACAGTCAGCTTGCTCAGAACAAAAGAACGGTGCTTCTGACACACACAGGCCATATCTAGTCCAACTCTGCTTAGGAAACTGACAAGAACAGTAGCTTCTCTTGCGTCCAATACACTGCACTTGCTGGGAACAGGCGCGAGTCCTATGTGCACTGTGTACGTCAATGGGAGCACAATAGTGACTTTCCTTTCCAGAGAAGAACTCTTGAAGTTAGGAGCAAAAACTGCATGTGAATCAACTCCGTTTATGAAAGAGAATTCAAATCTAGGACGCCTTACAAGAAACACACTCTGCTTTTGAGAAAGCAGCACTCTTCTACTCTACTGTGTTTCCTATAGAGCCAGAACAGTCAGCTTGCTCAGAACAAAAGAACTGTGCTTTCTACACACACGGGCCATATCTAATTCAACTCTGCTTAGGAAGCTGACAAGAACAGTAGCTTATCATGTGTCCAATACACTGCACTTGCTGGGAACAGACGTGAGTGCTCTTTGCATTGAATGGCTATTTGAGCACAACAGTGTCTCTCCTAACCAGAAATGAACTCTTGCTGCTAGGACCAGTAACTGCATGTGATTCAACTCCATTCATTAAAGGGAATTCAACTCTTGCTCGCCTTACAAAAAAACACTCTGCTTTTGACAAAGCAGCACTCTTCAACTCTACTGCGTTTCCTACCGAGCCAGAACAGTCTGCTTGCTTAGAACAAAAGAACTGTGCTTCCTACACACATGGGCCATATGTAGTTCAACTCTGCTTAGGATACTGACAAGAAAAGTTGCTTCTCTTGCATCCAATACACTGCAATTGCTGTGAACAGAACGGAATGCTTTTTGCACTGGGTATTGCCATTTGAGGACAATAGTGACTCTCCTTACCAGAAAAGAACTCTTGCTGCTAGGACCAGAACCTGCATGTGATTCAACTCTGATTATGAAAGGGAATTCAAGTCTAGCTCGCCTTAGAAGAAACACTCTCAGTTTTTGTGAAAGCAGCACTCATCTACTGTACTGTGTTTCCTATAGAGCCAGAACAGTCAGCTTCCTCAGAATAAGAGAACTGTGCTTCCTACACACACGTGCCATATCTAGTTCAACTCTGCTTAGGAAACTGACAAGAACAGTAACTTCTCTTGCGTCCAATACACTGCACTTGCTGGGAACAGGCGCGAGTCCTATGTGCACTGTGTACGTCAATGGGAGCACAATAGTGACTTTCCTTTCCAGAGAAGAACTCTTGAAGTTAGGAGCAAAAACTGCATGTGAATCAACTCCGTTTATGAAAGAGAATTCAAATCTAGGACGCCTTACAAGAAACACACTCTGCTTTTGAGAAAGCAGCACTCTTCTACTCTACTGTGTTTCCTATAGAGCCAGAACAGTCAGCTTGCTCAGAACAAAAGAACTGTGCTTTCTATAAACACGGGCCATATCTAGATGAACTCTGCTTAGGAACCTGACAAGAACAGTAGCTTCTCTTCGTCCAATACACTGAACTTCCTGGGAAGTGACGTGAGTGCTATTTGCACTGTGTATGGCTATTTGAGCACCATAGTGACTTTCCTTACTAGAAAAGAACTCTTGCTTCTAGTACCAGAAACTGCATGTGATGCAACTTCGTTTATGAAAGGGAATTCAACTCTAGCTTGTCTTACAAGAAACACACTCTGTTTTTGAGAAAGCAGCACTCTTCTAATCTACTGGGTTTCCTATAGAGAGAAAACAGTCAGCTTGCTTAGAACAAAAGAACTGTGCTTTCTACACAAACGGGCCATATCTAATTCAACTCTTCTTAGGAAACTGACAAGAACAGTAGCTCCTCATGCGTCCACTACACTGCACCTCCTGGGAACAGACGCGAGTGCTATTTGCACTGTATGTCCATTTGAGTACAACAGTGACTCTCCTATCCAGAAATGAACTCTTGCTGCTAGGACCAGAAACTGCATGTGATTCAACTCCGCTTATGAAGGGGAATTCTACTCTAGCTCGCCTTACAAGAAACACACTCTGCTTTTGATAAAGCAGCACTCTTCTACTCTACTGGTTTTCCTGTAGAGAGAGAACAGTGAGCTAGCTCAGAACAAAAGAACTGTGCTTTCTACACACACGGGCCATATCTAATTCAACTCTGCTTAGGAAGCTGACAAGAACAGTAGCTTATCATGTGTCCAATACACTGCACTTGCTGGGAACAGACGTGAGTGCTCTTTGCATTGAATGGCTATTTGAGCACAACAGTGTCTCTCCTAACCAGAAATGAACTCTTGCTGCTAGGACCAGTAACTGCATGTGATTCAACTCCATTCATTAAAGGGAATTCAACTCTTGCTCGCCTTACAAAAAAACACTCTGCTTTTGACAAAGCAGCACTCTTCAACTCTACTGCGTTTCCTACCGAGCCAGAACAGTCTGCTTGCTTAGAACAAAAGAACTGTGCTTCCTACACACATGGGCCATATGTAGTTCAACTCTGCTTAGGATACTGACAAGAAAAGTTGCTTCTCTTGCATCCAATACACTGCAATTGCTGTGAACAGAACGGAGTGCTTTTTGCACTGGGTATTGCCATTTGAGGACAATAGTGACTCTCCTTACCAGAAAAGAACTCTTGCTGCTAGGACCAGAACCTGCATGTGATTCAACTCTGATTATGAAAGGGAATTCAAGTCTAGCTCGCCTTAGAAGAAACACTCTCAGTTTTTGTGAAAGCAGCACTCATCTACTGTACTGTGTTTCCTATAGAGCCAGAACAGTCAGCTTCCTCAGAATAAGAGAACTGTGCTTCCTACACACACGCGCCATATCTAGTTCAACTCTGCTTAGGAAACTGACAAGAACAGTAACTTCTCTTGCGTCCAATACACTGCAGTTGCTGGGATCAGACACGAGGGCTATTTGCACTGTGTATGTCCATTTGAGCACAATAGTGACTCTCCTTACCAGAAAATAACTCCTGCTTCTAGGACCAGAAACTGCATGTGATTCAACTCCGTTTATGTCAGGGAATTCAACTCTAGCTTGTCTTAATAGAAAAACACTCTACTTTTGAGTGGGCAGACCTCTTCTACTCTACTGTTTTTCCTAAAGAGCCAGAAGAGTCAGCTTGCTCAGAACAAAACAAATGTGCTTCCTACACACACGGGCCCTATCTAGTTCAACTCTGCTTAGGAAACTGACAAGAATAGTAGGTTCTCTTGATCCAATACACTGCAATTGCTGGGAACAGACAGGAGTGGTATTTGCACTGTGTATGGGAAAGGGAGAACAATACTGACTCTCCTTACCAGAAAAGGACTCTTGCTGCTAGGACCAGAAACTGCATGTGATTCAACTCCGTTTATGACAAGGAATTCAACTCTAGCTTGCCTTAAAGGAAAAAACTCTACTTTGAGAGAGCAGCACTCTTCTACTCTACTGTGTTTCCTATAGAGCCAGAACAGTCAGCTTCCTCAGAAGAAAGAACATTTGTTCCTACACACACGGGCCATATCTAGTTCAACTCTGCTTAGGAAATAGACAAGAACCGTAGCTTCTCTTGAGTTCCAATACACTGCAGTTGCTGGGAACAGACGCGACTGATAATTGCACTGTGTATGGACATTTTAGCGCAATAGTTACTTTCCTTACCAGAAAAGAACTTTTGCTGGTAGGACCAGAAACTGCATGTGATTCAACTCCGTTTATGAAAGGGAATTGAAGTCCAGCTTGTCTTACAAGAAACACACTCTGCTTTTGACAAAGCAGCACTCTTCTACTATAGTGTGTTTCCTATAGAGCCAGAACTCTCTGCTTTCTCAGAGTAAAAGAACTGTGCTTCCTACACACACGGGCCATAGCTAGTTGAACTCTGCTTAGGAAAATGACAAGAACAGTAGCTTCTCCTGCGTCCAATACACTGCTCTTGCTGGGAAGAGACGCGAGTGCTATTTGCACTGTGTATGGCAATGGGAGCACAATAGTGACTTTCTTATGAGAAAAAATATCTTGTTTTTAGGACCAGAAACTGCATGTGATTAAATTCCATTTATGAAAGGGAATACAACTATAGCTCGCCTTACAAGAAACACACTCTGCTTTTGAAAAAGCAGCACAATTCTACTCTACTGTGTTTCCTATAGAGCAAGAACAGTCAGCTTGCTCAAAACAAAAGAATTGTGCTTCCTACACACACGGGCATATCTCGTTCAACTCTGTTTAGGAAAGTCTAGGTCTAGGCTTTTGAGAAAGCGCCTTACAAGAAACACACTCTGCTTTTGAGAAAGCAGCACTCTTCTACTCTACTGTGTTTCCTATAGAGCCAGAACAGTCAGCTTGCTCAGAACAAAAGAACTGTGCTTTCTATAAACACGGGCCATATCTAGATGAACTCTGCTTAGGAACCTGACAAGAACAGTAGCTTCTCTTCGTCCAATACACTGAACTTCCTGGGAAGTGACGTGAGTGCTATTTGCACTGTGTATGGCTATTTGAGCACCATAGTGACTTTCCTTACTAGAAAAGAACTCTTGCTTCTAGTACCAGAAACTGCATGTGATGCAACTTCGTTTATGAAAGGGAATTCAACTCTAGCTTGTCTTACAAGAAACACACTCTGCTTTTGAGAAAGCAGCACTCTTCTAATCTACTGGGTTTCCTATAGAGAGAAAACAGTCAGCTTGCTTAGAACAAAAGAACTGTGCTTTCTACACAAACGGGCCATATCTAATTCAACTCTTCTTAGGAAACTGACAAGAACAGTAGCTCCTCATGCGTCCACTACACTGCACCTCCTGGGAACAGACGCGAGTGCTATTTGCACTGTATGTCCATTTGAGTACAACAGTGACTCTCCTATCCAGAAATGAACTCTTGCTGCTAGGACCAGAAACTGCATGTGATTCAACTCCGCTTATGAAGGGGAATTCTACTCTAGCTCGCCTTACAAGAAACACACTCTGCTTTTGATAAAGCAGCACTCTTCTACTCTACTGGTTTTCCTGTAGAGAGAGAACAGTGAGCTAGCTCAGAACAAAAGAACTGTGCTTTCTACACACACGGGCCATATCTAATTCAACTCTGCTTAGGAAGCTGACAAGAACGGTAGCTTATCATGTGTCCAATACACTGCACTTGCTGGGAACAGACGTGAGTGCTCTTTGCATTGAATGGCTATTTGAGCACAACAGTGTCTCTCCTAACCAGAAATGAACTCTTGCTGCTAGGACCAGTAACTGCATGTGATTCAACTCCATTCATTAAAGGGAATTCAACTCTTGCTCGCCTTACAAAAAAACACTCTGCTTTTGACAAAGCAGCACTCTTCAACTCTACTGCGTTTCCTACCGAGCCAGAACAGTCTGCTTGCTTAGAACAAAAGAACTGTGCTTCCTACACACATGGGCCATATGTAGTTCAACTCTGCTTAGGATACTGACAAGAAAAGTTGCTTCTCTTGCATCCAATACACTGCAATTGCTGTGAACAGAACGGAGTGCTTTTTGCACTGGGTATTGCCATTTGAGGACAATAGTGACTCTCCTTACCAGAAAAGAACTCTTGCTGCTAGGACCAGAACCTGCATGTGATTCAACTCTGATTATGAAAGGGAATTCAAGTCTAGCTCGCCTTAGAAGAAACACTCTCAGTTTTTGTGAAAGCAGCACTCATCTACTGTACTGTGTTTCCTATAGAGCCAGAACAGTCAGCTTCCTCAGAATAAGAGAACTGTGCTTCCTACACACACGCGCCATATCTAGTTCAACTCTGCTTAGGAAACTGACAAGAACAGTAACTTCTCTTGCGTCCAATACACTGCAGTTGCTGGGATCAGACACGAGGGCTATTTGCACTGTGTATGTCCATTTGAGCACAATAGTGACTCTCCTTACCAGAAAATAACTCCTGCTTCTAGGACCAGAAACTGCATGTGATTCAACTCCGTTTATGTCAGGGAATTCAACTCTAGCTTGTCTTAATAGAAAAACACTCTACTTTTGAGTGGGCAGACCTCTTCTACTCTACTGTTTTTCCTAAAGAGCCAGAAGAGTCAGCTTGCTCAGAACAAAACAAATGTGCTTCCTACACACACGGGCCCTATCTAGTTCAACTCTGCTTAGGAAACTGACAAGAATAGTAGGTTCTCTTGATCCAATACACTGCAATTGCTGGGAACAGACAGGAGTGGTATTTGCACTGTGTATGGGAAAGGGAGAACAATACTGACTCTCCTTACCAGAAAAGGACTCTTGCTGCTAGGACCAGAAACTGCATGTGATTCAACTCCGTTTATGACAAGGAATTCAACTCTAGCTTGCCTTAAAGGAAAAAACTCTACTTTGAGAGAGCAGCACTCTTCTACTCTACTGTGTTTCCTATAGAGCCAGAACAGTCAGCTTCCTCAGAAGAAAGAACATTTGTTCCTACACACACGGGCCATATCTAGTTCAACTCTGCTTAGGAAATAGACAAGAACCGTAGCTTCTCTTGAGTTCCAATACACTGCAGTTGCTGGGAACAGACGCGACTGATAATTGCACTGTGTATGGACATTTTAGCGCAATAGTTACTTTCCTTACCAGAAAAGAACTTTTGCTGGTAGGACCAGAAACTGCATGTGATTCAACTCCGTTTATGAAAGGGAATTGAAGTCCAGCTTGTCTTACAAGAAACACACTCTGCTTTTGACAAAGCAGCACTCTTCTACTATAGTGTGTTTCCTATAGAGCCAGAACTCTCTGCTTTCTCAGAGTAAAAGAACTGTGCTTCCTACACACACGGGCCATAGCTAGTTGAACTCTGCTTAGGAAAATGACAAGAACAGTAGCTTCTCCTGCGTCCAATACACTGCTCTTGCTGGGAAGAGACGCGAGTGCTATTTGCACTGTGTATGGCAATGGGAGCACAATAGTGACTTTCTTATGAGAAAAAATATCTTGTTTTTAGGACCAGAAACTGCATGTGATTAAATTCCATTTATGAAAGGGAATACAACTATAGCTCGCCTTACAAGAAACACACTCTGCTTTTGAAAAAGCAGCACAATTCTACTCTACTGTGTTTCCTATAGAGCAAGAACAGTCAGCTTGCTCAAAACAAAAGAATTGTGCTTCCTACACACACGGGCATATCTCGTTCAACTCTGTTTAGGAAAGTCTAGGTCGCCTTACAAGAAACACACTCTGCTTTTGAGAAAGCAGCACTCTTCTACTCTACTGTGTTTCCTATAGAGCCAGAACAGTCAGCTTGCTCAGAACAAAAGAACTGTGCTTTCTGCAAACACGGGCCATATCTAGATGAACTCTGCTTAGGAAACTGACAAGAACAGTAGCTTCTCTTCGTCCAATACACTGAACTTCCTGGGAAGTGACGTGAGTGCTATTTGCACTGTGTATGGCTATTTGAGCACCATAGTGACTTTCCTTATCAGAAAAGAACTCTTGCTTCTGGTTCCAGAAACTGCATGTGATTGAACTCCGTTTATGAAAGGGAATTCAACTCTAGCTTGCCTTACAAGAAACACACTCTGCTTTTGAGAAAGCAGCACTCTTCTACTCTACTGTGTTTCTTATAGAGCCAGAAGAGTCAGCTTGCTCAGACAAAAAGAATGGTGCTTCCTACACACACGGGCCTAATCTACTTCGACTCTGCTTAGGAAACTGACAAGAACAGTATCTTCTCCTCCGTCCAGTACACTGCATTTGCTGGGAACAGACACGAGTGCTATTTGCACTGTGTATGGCAATGGGAGCACAACAGTGACTCTCCTTACCATCAAGGAACTCTTGCTGCTAGGTCCAAAAACTGCATGTGATTCAACTCTGTTTATGAAAGCGAATTCATCTCTAGCTGGCCTTACAAGAAACACACTCTGCTTTTGAGAAAGCAGCACTCTTCTTCTCTATTGTGTTTCCTATAGAGCCACAACAGTCAGCTTGCTCAGAACAAAAGAACGGTGCTTCCGACACACACAGGCCATATCTAGTCCAACTCTGCTTAGGAAACTGACAAGAACAGTAGCTTCTCTTGCGTCCAATACACTGCACTTGCTGGGAACAGGCGCGAGTCCTATGTGCACTGTGTATGTCAATGGGAGCACAATAGTGACTTTCCTTTCCAGAGAAGAACTCTTGAAGTTAGGAGCAAAAACTGCATGTGAATCAACTCCGTTTATGAAAGAGAATTCAAATCTAGGACGCCTTACAAGAAACACACTCTGCTTTTGAGAAAGCAGCACTCTTCTACTCTACTGTGTTTCCTATAGAGCCAGAACAGTCAGCTTGCTCAGAACAAAAGAACTGTGCTTTCTATAAACACGGGCCATATCTAGATGAACTCTGCTTAGGAACCTGACAAGAACAGTAGCTTCTCTTCGTCCAATACACTGAACTTCCTGGGAAGTGACGTGAGTGCTATTTGCACTGTGTATGGCTATTTGAGCACCATAGTGACTTTCCTTACTAGAAAAGAACTCTTGCTTCTAGTACCAGAAACTGCATGTGATGCAACTTCGTTTATGAAAGGGAATTCAACTCTAGCTTGTCTTACAAGAAACACACTCTGTTTTTGAGAAAGCAGCACTCTTCTAATCTACTGGGTTTCCTATAGAGAGAAAACAGTCAGCTTGCTTAGAACAAAAGAACTGTGCTTTCTACACAAACGGGCCATATCTAATTCAACTCTTCTTAGGAAACTGACAAGAACAGTAGCTCCTCATGCGTCCACTACACTGCACCTCCTGGGAACAGACGCGAGTGCTATTTGCACTGTATGTCCATTTGAGTACAACAGTGACTCTCCTATCCAGAAATGAACTCTTGCTGCTAGGACCAGAAACTGCATGTGATTCAACTCCGCTTATGAAGGGGAATTCTACTCTAGCTCGCCTTACAAGAAACACACTCTGCTTTTGATAAAGCAGCACTCTTCTACTCTACTGGTTTTCCTGTAGAGAGAGAACAGTGAGCTAGCTCAGAACAAAAGAACTGTGCTTTCTACACACACGGGCCATATCTAATTCAACTCTGCTTAGGAAGCTGACAAGAACGGTAGCTTATCATGTGTCCAATACACTGCACTTGCTGGGAACAGACGTGAGTGCTCTTTGCATTGAATGGCTATTTGAGCACAACAGTGTCTCTCCTAACCAGAAATGAACTCTTGCTGCTAGGACCAGTAACTGCATGTGATTCAACTCCATTCATTAAAGGGAATTCAACTCTTGCTCGCCTTACAAAAAAACACTCTGCTTTTGACAAAGCAGCACTCTTCAACTCTACTGCGTTTCCTACCGAGCCAGAACAGTCTGCTTGCTTAGAACAAAAGAACTGTGCTTCCTACACACATGGGCCATATGTAGTTCAACTCTGCTTAGGATACTGACAAGAAAAGTTGCTTCTCTTGCATCCAATACACTGCAATTGCTGTGAACAGAACGGAGTGCTTTTTGCACTGGGTATTGCCATTTGAGGACAATAGTGACTCTCCTTACCAGAAAAGAACTCTTGCTGCTAGGACCAGAACCTGCATGTGATTCAACTCTGATTATGAAAGGGAATTCAAGTCTAGCTCGCCTTAGAAGAAACACTCTCAGTTTTTGTGAAAGCAGCACTCATCTACTGTACTGTGTTTCCTATAGAGCCAGAACAGTCAGCTTCCTCAGAATAAGAGAACTGTGCTTCCTACACACACGCGCCATATCTAGTTCAACTCTGCTTAGGAAACTGACAAGAACAGTAACTTCTCTTGCGTCCAATACACTGCAGTTGCTGGGATCAGACACGAGGGCTATTTGCACTGTGTATGTCCATTTGAGCACAATAGTGACTCTCCTTACCAGAAAATAACTCCTGCTTCTAGGACCAGAAACTGCATGTGATTCAACTCCGTTTATGTCAGGGAATTCAACTCTAGCTTGTCTTAATAGAAAAACACTCTACTTTTGAGTGGGCAGACCTCTTCTACTCTACTGTTTTTCCTAAAGAGCCAGAAGAGTCAGCTTGCTCAGAACAAAACAAATGTGCTTCCTACACACACGGGCCCTATCTAGTTCAACTCTGCTTAGGAAACTGACAAGAATAGTAGGTTCTCTTGATCCAATACACTGCAATTGCTGGGAACAGACAGGAGTGGTATTTGCACTGTGTATGGGAAAGGGAGAACAATACTGACTCTCCTTACCAGAAAAGGACTCTTGCTGCTAGGACCAGAAACTGCATGTGATTCAACTCCGTTTATGACAAGGAATTCAACTCTAGCTTGCCTTAAAGGAAAAAACTCTACTTTGAGAGAGCAGCACTCTTCTACTCTACTGTGTTTCCTATAGAGCCAGAACAGTCAGCTTCCTCAGAAGAAAGAACATTTGTTCCTACACACACGGGCCATATCTAGTTCAACTCTGCTTAGGAAATAGACAAGAACCGTAGCTTCTCTTGAGTTCCAATACACTGCAGTTGCTGGGAACAGACGCGACTGATAATTGCACTGTGTATGGACATTTTAGCGCAATAGTTACTTTCCTTACCAGAAAAGAACTTTTGCTGGTAGGACCAGAAACTGCATGTGATTCAACTCCGTTTATGAAAGGGAATTGAAGTCCAGCTTGTCTTACAAGAAACACACTCTGCTTTTGACAAAGCAGCACTCTTCTACTATAGTGTGTTTCCTATAGAGCCAGAACTCTCTGCTTTCTCAGAGTAAAAGAACTGTGCTTCCTACACACACGGGCCATAGCTAGTTGAACTCTGCTTAGGAAAATGACAAGAACAGTAGCTTCTCCTGCGTCCAATACACTGCTCTTGCTGGGAAGAGACGCGAGTGCTATTTGCACTGTGTATGGCAATGGGAGCACAATAGTGACTTTCTTATGAGAAAAAATATCTTGTTTTTAGGACCAGAAACTGCATGTGATTAAATTCCATTTATGAAAGGGAATACAACTATAGCTCGCCTTACAAGAAACACACTCTGCTTTTGAAAAAGCAGCACAATTCTACTCTACTGTGTTTCCTATAGAGCAAGAACAGTCAGCTTGCTCAAAACAAAAGAATTGTGCTTCCTACACACACGGGCATATCTCGTTCAACTCTGTTTAGGAAAGTCTAGGTCGCCTTACAAGAAACACACTCTGCTTTTGAGAAAGCAGCACTCTTCTACTCTACTGTGTTTCCTATAGAGCCAGAACAGTCAGCTTGCTCAGAACAAAAGAACTGTGCTTTCTGCAAACACGGGCCATATCTAGATGAACTCTGCTTAGGAACCTGACAAGAACAGTAGCTTCTCTTCGTCCAATACACTGAACTTCCTGGGAAGTGACGTGAGTGCTATTTGCACTGTGTATGGCTATTTGAGCACCATAGTGACTTTCCTTATCAGAAAAGAACTCTTGCTTCTGGTTCCAGAAACTGCATGTGATTGAACTCCGTTTATGAAAGGGAATTCAACTCTAGCTTGCCTTACAAGAAACACACTCTGCTTTTGAGAAAGCAGCACTCTTCTACTCTACTGTGTTTCTTATAGAGCCAGAAGAGTCAGCTTGCTCAGACAAAAAGAATGGTGCTTCCTACACACACGGGCCTAATCTACTTCGACTCTGCTTAGGAAACTGACAAGAACAGTATCTTCTCCTCCGTCCAGTACACTGCATTTGCTGGGAACAGACACGAGTGCTATTTGCACTGTGTATGGCAATGGGAGCACAACAGTGACTCTCCTTACCATCAAGGAACTCTTGCTGCTAGGTCCAAAAACTGCATGTGATTCAACTCTGTTTATGAAAGCGAATTCATCTCTAGCTGGCCTTACAAGAAACACACTCTGCTTTTGAGAAAGCAGCACTCTTCTTCTCTATTGTGTTTCCTATAGAGCCACAACAGTCAGCTTGCTCAGAACAAAAGAACGGTGCTTCCGACACACACAGGCCATATCTAGTCCAACTCTGCTTAGGAAACTGACAAGAACAGTAGCTTCTCTTGCGTCCAATACACTGCACTTGCTGGGAACAGGCGCGAGTCCTATGTGCACTGTGTATGTCAATGGGAGCACAATAGTGACTTTCCTTTCCAGAGAAGAACTCTTGAAGTTAGGAGCAAAAACTGCATGTGAATCAACTCCGTTTATGAAAGAGAATTCAAATCTAGGACGCCTTACAAGAAACACACTCTGCTTTTGAGAAAGCAGCACTCTTCTACTCTACTGTGTTTCCTATAGAGCCAGAACAGTCAGCTTGCTCAGAACAAAAGAACTGTGCTTTCTATAAACACGGGCCATATCTAGATGAACTCTGCTTAGGAACCTGACAAGAACAGTAGCTTCTCTTCGTCCAATACACTGAACTTCCTGGGAAGTGACGTGAGTGCTATTTGCACTGTGTATGGCTATTTGAGCACCATAGTGACTTTCCTTACTAGAAAAGAACTCTTGCTTCTAGTACCAGAAACTGCATGTGATGCAACTTCGTTTATGAAAGGGAATTCAACTCTAGCTTGTCTTACAAGAAACACACTCTGTTTTTGAGAAAGCAGCACTCTTCTAATCTACTGGGTTTCCTATAGAGAGAAAACAGTCAGCTTGCTTAGAACAAAAGAACTGTGCTTTCTACACAAACGGGCCATATCTAATTCAACTCTTCTTAGGAAACTGACAAGAACAGTAGCTCCTCATGCGTCCACTACACTGCACCTCCTGGGAACAGACGCGAGTGCTATTTGCACTGTATGTCCATTTGAGTACAACAGTGACTCTCCTATCCAGAAATGAACTCTTGCTGCTAGGACCAGAAACTGCATGTGATTCAACTCCGCTTATGAAGGGGAATTCTACTCTAGCTCGCCTTACAAGAAACACACTCTGCTTTTGATAAAGCAGCACTCTTCTACTCTACTGGTTTTCCTGTAGAGAGAGAACAGTGAGCTAGCTCAGAACAAAAGAACTGTGCTTTCTACACACACGGGCCATATCTAATTCAACTCTGCTTAGGAAGCTGACAAGAACGGTAGCTTATCATGTGTCCAATACACTGCACTTGCTGGGAACAGACGTGAGTGCTCTTTGCATTGAATGGCTATTTGAGCACAACAGTGTCTCTCCTAACCAGAAATGAACTCTTGCTGCTAGGACCAGTAACTGCATGTGATTCAACTCCATTCATTAAAGGGAATTCAACTCTTGCTCGCCTTACAAAAAAACACTCTGCTTTTGACAAAGCAGCACTCTTCAACTCTACTGCGTTTCCTACCGAGCCAGAACAGTCTGCTTGCTTAGAACAAAAGAACTGTGCTTCCTACACACATGGGCCATATGTAGTTCAACTCTGCTTAGGATACTGACAAGAAAAGTTGCTTCTCTTGCATCCAATACACTGCAATTGCTGTGAACAGAACGGAGTGCTTTTTGCACTGGGTATTGCCATTTGAGGACAATAGTGACTCTCCTTACCAGAAAAGAACTCTTGCTGCTAGGACCAGAACCTGCATGTGATTCAACTCTGATTATGAAAGGGAATTCAAGTCTAGCTCGCCTTAGAAGAAACACTCTCAGTTTTTGTGAAAGCAGCACTCATCTACTGTACTGTGTTTCCTATAGAGCCAGAACAGTCAGCTTCCTCAGAATAAGAGAACTGTGCTTCCTACACACACGCGCCATATCTAGTTCAACTCTGCTTAGGAAACTGACAAGAACAGTAACTTCTCTTGCGTCCAATACACTGCAGTTGCTGGGATCAGACACGAGGGCTATTTGCACTGTGTATGTCCATTTGAGCACAATAGTGACTCTCCTTACCAGAAAATAACTCCTGCTTCTAGGACCAGAAACTGCATGTGATTCAACTCCGTTTATGTCAGGGAATTCAACTCTAGCTTGTCTTAATAGAAAAACACTCTACTTTTGAGTGGGCAGACCTCTTCTACTCTACTGTTTTTCCTAAAGAGCCAGAAGAGTCAGCTTGCTCAGAACAAAACAAATGTGCTTCCTACACACACGGGCCCTATCTAGTTCAACTCTGCTTAGGAAACTGACAAGAATAGTAGGTTCTCTTGATCCAATACACTGCAATTGCTGGGAACAGACAGGAGTGGTATTTGCACTGTGTATGGGAAAGGGAGAACAATACTGACTCTCCTTACCAGAAAAGGACTCTTGCTGCTAGGACCAGAAACTGCATGTGATTCAACTCCGTTTATGACAAGGAATTCAACTCTAGCTTGCCTTAAAGGAAAAAACTCTACTTTGAGAGAGCAGCACTCTTCTACTCTACTGTGTTTCCTATAGAGCCAGAACAGTCAGCTTCCTCAGAAGAAAGAACATTTGTTCCTACACACACGGGCCATATCTAGTTCAACTCTGCTTAGGAAATAGACAAGAACCGTAGCTTCTCTTGAGTTCCAATACACTGCAGTTGCTGGGAACAGACGCGACTGATAATTGCACTGTGTATGGACATTTTAGCGCAATAGTTACTTTCCTTACCAGAAAAGAACTTTTGCTGGTAGGACCAGAAACTGCATGTGATTCAACTCCGTTTATGAAAGGGAATTGAAGTCCAGCTTGTCTTACAAGAAACACACTCTGCTTTTGACAAAGCAGCACTCTTCTACTATAGTGTGTTTCCTATAGAGCCAGAACTCTCTGCTTTCTCAGAGTAAAAGAACTGTGCTTCCTACACACACGGGCCATAGCTAGTTGAACTCTGCTTAGGAAAATGACAAGAACAGTAGCTTCTCCTGCGTCCAATACACTGCTCTTGCTGGGAAGAGACGCGAGTGCTATTTGCACTGTGTATGGCAATGGGAGCACAATAGTGACTTTCTTATGAGAAAAAATATCTTGTTTTTAGGACCAGAAACTGCATGTGATTAAATTCCATTTATGAAAGGGAATACAACTATAGCTCGCCTTACAAGAAACACACTCTGCTTTTGAAAAAGCAGCACAATTCTACTCTACTGTGTTTCCTATAGAGCAAGAACAGTCAGCTTGCTCAAAACAAAAGAATTGTGCTTCCTACACACACGGGCATATCTCGTTCAACTCTGTTTAGGAAACTCTAGGTCGCCTTACAAGAAACACACTCTGCTTTTGAGAAAGCAGCACTCTTCTACTCTACTGTGTTTCCTATAGAGCCAGAACAGTCAGCTTGCTCAGAACAAAAGAACTGTGCTTTCTGCAAACACGGGCCATATCTAGATGAACTCTGCTTAGGAACCTGACAAGAACAGTAGCTTCTCTTCGTCCAATACACTGAACTTCCTGGGAAGTGACGTGAGTGCTATTTGCACTGTGTATGGCTATTTGAGCACCATAGTGACTTTCCTTATCAGAAAAGAACTCTTGCTTCTGGTTCCAGAAACTGCATGTGATTGAACTCCGTTTATGAAAGGGAATTCAACTCTAGCTTGCCTTACAAGAAACACACTCTGCTTTTGAGAAAGCAGCACTCTTCTACTCTACTGTGTTTCTTATAGAGCCAGAAGAGTCAGCTTGCTCAGACAAAAAGAATGGTGCTTCCTACACACACGGGCCTAATCTACTTCGACTCTGCTTAGGAAACTGACAAGAACAGTATCTTCTCCTCCGTCCAGTACACTGCATTTGCTGGGAACAGACACGAGTGCTATTTGCACTGTGTATGGCAATGGGAGCACAACAGTGACTCTCCTTACCATCAAGGAACTCTTGCTGCTAGGTCCAAAAACTGCATGTGATTCAACTCTGTTTATGAAAGCGAATTCATCTCTAGCTGGCCTTACAAGAAACACACTCTGCTTTTGAGAAAGCAGCACTCTTCTTCTCTATTGTGTTTCCTATAGAGCCACAACAGTCAGCTTGCTCAGAACAAAAGAACGGTGCTTCCGACACACACAGGCCATATCTAGTCCAACTCTGCTTAGGAAACTGACAAGAACAGTAGCTTCTCTTGCGTCCAATACACTGCACTTGCTGGGAACAGGCGCGAGTCCTATGTGCACTGTGTATGTCAATGGGAGCACAATAGTGACTTTCCTTTCCAGAGAAGAACTCTTGAAGTTAGGAGCAAAAACTGCATGTGAATCAACTCCGTTTATGAAAGAGAATTCAAATCTAGGACGCCTTACAAGAAACACACTCTGCTTTTGAGAAAGCAGCACTCTTCTACTCTACTGTGTTTCCTATAGAGCCAGAACAGTCAGCTTGCTCAGAACAAAAGAACTGTGCTTTCTATAAACACGGGCCATATCTAGATGAACTCTGCTTAGGAACCTGACAAGAACAGTAGCTTCTCTTCGTCCAATACACTGAACTTCCTGGGAAGTGACGTGAGTGCTATTTGCACTGTGTATGGCTATTTGAGCACCATAGTGACTTTCCTTACTAGAAAAGAACTCTTGCTTCTAGTACCAGAAACTGCATGTGATGCAACTTCGTTTATGAAAGGGAATTCAACTCTAGCTTGTCTTACAAGAAACACACTCTGTTTTTGAGAAAGCAGCACTCTTCTAATCTACTGGGTTTCCTATAGAGAGAAAACAGTCAGCTTGCTTAGAACAAAAGAACTGTGCTTTCTACACAAACGGGCCATATCTAATTCAACTCTTCTTAGGAAACTGACAAGAACAGTAGCTCCTCATGCGTCCACTACACTGCACCTCCTGGGAACAGACGCGAGTGCTATTTGCACTGTATGTCCATTTGAGTACAACAGTGACTCTCCTATCCAGAAATGAACTCTTGCTGCTAGGACCAGAAACTGCATGTGATTCAACTCCGCTTATGAAGGGGAATTCTACTCTAGCTCGCCTTACAAGAAACACACTCTGCTTTTGATAAAGCAGCACTCTTCTACTCTACTGGTTTTCCTGTAGAGAGAGAACAGTGAGCTAGCTCAGAACAAAAGAACTGTGCTTTCTACACACACGGGCCATATCTAATTCAACTCTGCTTAGGAAGCTGACAAGAACGGTAGCTTATCATGTGTCCAATACACTGCACTTGCTGGGAACAGACGTGAGTGCTCTTTGCATTGAATGGCTATTTGAGCACAACAGTGTCTCTCCTAACCAGAAATGAACTCTTGCTGCTAGGACCAGTAACTGCATGTGATTCAACTCCATTCATTAAAGGGAATTCAACTCTTGCTCGCCTTACAAAAAAACACTCTGCTTTTGACAAAGCAGCACTCTTCAACTCTACTGCGTTTCCTACCGAGCCAGAACAGTCTGCTTGCTTAGAACAAAAGAACTGTGCTTCCTACACACATGGGCCATATGTAGTTCAACTCTGCTTAGGATACTGACAAGAAAAGTTGCTTCTCTTGCATCCAATACACTGCAATTGCTGTGAACAGAACGGAGTGCTTTTTGCACTGGGTATTGCCATTTGAGGACAATAGTGACTCTCCTTACCAGAAAAGAACTCTTGCTGCTAGGACCAGAACCTGCATGTGATTCAACTCTGATTATGAAAGGGAATTCAAGTCTAGCTCGCCTTAGAAGAAACACTCTCAGTTTTTGTGAAAGCAGCACTCATCTACTGTACTGTGTTTCCTATAGAGCCAGAACAGTCAGCTTCCTCAGAATAAGAGAACTGTGCTTCCTACACACACGCGCCATATCTAGTTCAACTCTGCTTAGGAAACTGACAAGAACAGTAACTTCTCTTGCATCCAATACACGGCAGTTGCTGGGATCAGACACGAGGGCTATTTGCACTGTGTATGTCCATTTGAGCACAATAGTGACTCTCCTTACCAGAAAATAACTCCTGCTTCTAGGACCAGAAACTGCATGTGATTCAACTCCGTTTATGTCAGGGAATTCAACTCTAGCTTGTCTTAATAGAAAAACACTCTACTTTTGAGTGGGCAGACCTCTTCTACTCTACTGTTTTTCCTAAAGAGCCAGAAGAGTCAGCTTGCTCAGAACAAAACAAATGTGCTTCCTACACACACGGGCCCTATCTAGTTCAACTCTGCTTAGGAAACTGACAAGAATAGTAGGTTCTCTTGATCCAATACACTGCAATTGCTGGGAACAGACAGGAGTGGTATTTGCACTGTGTATGGGAAAGGGAGAACAATACTGACTCTCCTTACCAGAAAAGGACTCTTGCTGCTAGGACCAGAAACTGCATGTGATTCAACTCCGTTTATGACAAGGAATTCAACTCTAGCTTGCCTTAAAGGAAAAAACTCTACTTTGAGAGAGCAGCACTCTTCTACTCTACTGTGTTTCCTATAGAGCCAGAACAGTCAGCTTCCTCAGAAGAAAGAACATTTGTTCCTACACACACGGGCCATATCTAGTTCAACTCTGCTTAGGAAATAGACAAGAACCGTAGCTTCTCTTGAGTTCCAATACACTGCAGTTGCTGGGAACAGACGCGACTGATAATTGCACTGTGTATGGACATTTTAGCGCAATAGTTACTTTCCTTACCAGAAAAGAACTTTTGCTGGTAGGACCAGAAACTGCATGTGATTCAACTCCGTTTATGAAAGGGAATTGAAGTCCAGCTTGTCTTACAAGAAACACACTCTGCTTTTGACAAAGCAGCACTCTTCTACTACAGTGTGTTTCCTATAGAGCCAGAACTCTCTGCTTTCTCAGAGTAAAAGAACTGTGCTTCCTACACACACGGGCCATAGCTAGTTGAACTCTGCTTAGGAAAATGGCAAGAACAGTAGCTTCTCCTGCGTCCAATACACTGCTCTTGCTGGGAAGAGACGCGAGTGCTATTTGCACTGTGTATGGCAATGGGAGCACAATAGTGACTTTCTTATGAGAAAAAATATCTTGTTTTTAGGACCAGAAACTGCATGTGATTAAATTCCATTTATGAAAGGGAATACAACTATAGCTCGCCTTACAAGAAACACACTCTGCTTTTGAAAAAGCAGCACAATTCTACTCTACTGTGTTTCCTATAGAGCAAGAACAGTCAGCTTGCTCAAAACAAAAGAATTGTGCTTCCTACACACACGGGCATATCTCGTTCAACTCTGTTTAGGAAACTCTAGGTCGCCTTACAAGAAACACACTCTGCTTTTGTGAAAGCAGCACTCTTCTACTCTACTGTGTTTCCTATAGAGCCAGAACAGTCAGCTTGCTCAGAACAAAAGAACTGTGCTTTCTGCAAACACGGGCCATATCTAGATGAACTCTGCTTAGAAAACTGACAAGGGAGTACCCTTCCTTGCCCCAGACCCCATCCCTGGGCACCAGCCACTCCAGGGAAGACCTGCCCAACTTGGCCCCAGGTTCTGGCCACCGGGCAGGTTCCCTGCTAGCCGCACCGGGAAGGATCCCCTTCTCCAAGACCCCTGGCAGACCCTGCAGTCTCCACGCCCTGCCCCCACGCCCATCCGCCTGAGCCCCAAGCCTCTTCCTGAGACTTAGAGGCCGGCCCCCAGCTCCCATCTTGCTCCGGACGTCCCTTTTGGAACAATCGTGAGTACCCTTCCTTGCCCCAGACCCCATCCCTGGGCACCAGCCACTCCAGGGAAGACCTGCCCAACTCGGCCCCAGGTTCTGGCCACTGGGCAGGTTCCCTGCTAGCCCCACCGGGAAGGATCCCCTTCTCCAAGACCCCCGGCAGACCCTGCAGTCTCCACGCCCTGCCCCCACGCCCATCCGCCTGAGCCCCAAGCCTCTTCCTAAGACTCAGAGGCCGGCCCCCAGCTCCCATCTTGCTCCGGACGTCCCTTTTGGAATAGTGGTGAGTACCCTTCCTTGCCCCAGACCCCATCCCTGGGCACCAGCCACTCCAGGGAAGACCTGCCCAACTTGGCCCCAGGTTCTGATCACCGGGCAGGTTCCCTGCTAGCCGCACCGGGAAGGATCCCCTTCTCCAAGACCCCCGGCAGACCCTGCAGTCTCCACGCCCTGCCCCCACGCCCATCCGCCTGAGCCCCAAGCCTCTTCCTGAGACTTAGAGGCCGGCCCCCAGCTCCCATCTTGCTCCGGACGTCCCTTTTGGAACAATCGTGAGTACCCTTCCTTGCCCCAGACCCCATTCCTGGGCACCAGCCACTCCAGGGAAGACCTGCCCAACTCGGCCCCAGGTTCTGGCCACCGGGCAGGTTCCCTGCTAACCCCACCGGGAAGGATCCCCTTCTCCAAGACCCCTGGCAGACCCTGCAGTCTCCATGCCCTGCCACCACGCCCATCCGCCTGAGCCCCAAGCCTCTTCCTGAGACTTAGAGGCCGGCCCCCAGCTCCCATCTTGCTCCGGACTTCCCTTTTGGAACACTGACTTCCCTTTTGGAACACTGGTCTGTCTGAACCAAGTGTGCGGATAAGGCCAAGAAGGAACCACAAGGAGATGGGCAGACGTCAAGGCAGAAACATATACAACAAAATGAATAGCAGTACAGCATCACCAGGCCCTAGCCCTCCTCCAACACCTAGACCTGAACATCAGAAATTGGAAGAAGCAGAAGAAAACAGCCTTATGAATGACATCATGAAGAAGCTAGAGGCTTGCGTAGAGGAAAAGACAAAAAAATGTGAAGAACGCTGTAAACAACTAGAGGAAAGGGCAAACAAATTAGAAGAAATCAATAAAGTCCTGGAAGAAAACAATAAAATACTGAGAGAAAATCAAGAAAAATCAATGAAACAAATGAAGGAAACAGTCCAAGACCTGAAAAGGGAAATAGAAAAAATGAAGAAGACACAAACAGAGGGAATGCTGGAAATAGAAAATCTGAGAAAACGATTGGGAACTTCAGATGCAAGTATAACCAACAGAATGCAAGAGATGGAAGAGAGGATCTCTAGCGTTGAAGATACAGTAGAAGAAATACATTCATCAGTCAAAGAAAACACTAAAACCAACAAAGTCATGAACCAAAATGTCCAAGAAATTTGGGACACCATGAAAAGACCAAACCTAAGAATAATAGGGGTCGAAGAAGGAGAAGAATACCAACTCAAGGGCACAGAAAATATATTCAACAAGATCATAGAAGAAAACTTTCCCAACTTAAAGAAGGAAATGCCTATGAAGATACAAGAAGCTTATAGAACACCAAACAGACTAGACCCCCAAAAAAATTCCCCTCACCACATAATAGTTAAACAACTAAACGTACAGAATAAAGAAAGAATATTAAGAGCAGCAAAGGAAAAAGGCCAAGTGACATATAAAGGCAAACCCATCAGAATAACACCCGATTTCTCAATGGAGACTTTGAAAGCCAGAAGAACCTGGACAGATGTAATGCAGACACTAAGAGACCATGGATGTCAACCTAGACTAATATACCCAGCAAAACTTTCAATCACCATAGATGGAGTAAACAAGACATTCCATGACAAAGCCAGATTTAAACAATACTTATCCACAAACCCAGCCCTACAGAAAGCACTAGAAGGAAAATTCCAACCTAAGGAAGTCAGATACACCCTCGAAAACACAGGCAACAGATAAAGCCACAGCAGTAAACCCCAACGTATAGAAGTACCCACACATCACCACCAAAAAATAACAGGAATGAACAATCACTGGTCATTAATTTCCCTCAATATCAATGGACTTAATTCACCTATAAAAAGACATAGGCTTACAGAATGGATACAAAAGCAGGACCCATCTTTCTGCTGCATACAAGAAACACATCTCAAATTCAAAGATAGACACTACCTAAAAATAAAAGGCTGGGAAAAGACTTTCCAATCAAACGGTCTTAAGAAACAAGCGGGTGTAGCCATCCTGATATCCAGCAAAATAGACTTCAAACTAAAATCAATCAAAAGAGATCAAGAAGGGCATTACATACTCATCACAGGAAAGATCCACCAAGATGAAGTCTCAATTCTGAATATTTATGCCCCAAACACAAGGGCACCCACATATGTAAAAGAAACATTACTAAAGCTTAAATCACATATAAAACCCCACACGTTAATAGTGGGAGACCTCAACACCCCACTTTCACCACTGGACAGATCTCCCAAATCGAAACTTAACAGAGAAATAAAGGACTTAACTGATGTCATGAGTCAAATGGACTTAATCGATATCTACAGAACATTCCATCCTAACAAAAAAGAATATACCTTCTTCTCAGCACCCCATGGAACCTTCTCTAAAATTGACCACATACTTGGCCACAAAACAAATCTAAACAGATAAAAAACAATTGGAATAACCTCCTGTGTTCTATCAGACCACCATGGTCTAAAGTTGGATTTCAACAACAACAAAAACTACAGAAAACCTGCAATCTCATGGAAACTGAATAATACCCAACTGAATCACCAATGGGTTAAGGAAGAAATAAAGAAAGAAATTAAAGACTTCCTAGAGATCAATGAAAATGAAGACACCACATATCCAAATTTATGGGACACTATGAAAGCAGTACTAAGAGGGAAATTCATAGCACTAAATGCCCACATAAATAAGTTGGAGAAATCTCACACTAGAGACTTAACAGCATACCTGAAAGCTCTAGAACAAGAAGAAGCACAGTCTCCCAGGAAAAATAGACGCCAGAAAATTATCAAAGTGAGAGCTGAAGTCAATAAAATAGAAACAAAGAGAACAATACAAAAAATTAATGAAACAAAGAGTTGGTTCTTTGAGAAAATCAACAAGATAGACAAGCCCTTATCCAAACTAACCAAAAGACAGAGAGAGAACATCCAAATCAACAAAATCAGAAATGAAAAGGGGGACATAACAACAGACATTGAGGAAATCCAGAGAATCATCAGGTCATACTTCAAAAACCTCTATTCGACAAAACTGGAAAACCTAAAAGAAATGGATAACTTTCTGGATAGGTACCACATCCCTAAGTTAAATCAAGACCAGATAAACTATTTAAATAGTCCAATAACCCCTAACGAAATAGAAACAGTCATTAAAAGTCTCCCAACCAAAAAAAGCCCAGGACCAGATGGTTTCAGCGCAGAATTCTACCAGATCTTCAAAGAAGAGTTAATACCAATACTCTCTAAATTGTTCCACACAATAGAAACAGAAGGAACATTACCAAACTCCTTCTACGAGGCTACAATTACCCTAATTCCTAAACCAAACAAGGATACAACAAAGAAAGAGAACTACAGACCGATCTCCCTCATGAACATTGATGCAAAAATACTCAATAAAATACTGGCAAACAGACTCCAAGAACACATCAAAACAATTATCCACCATGATCAAGTAGGACTCATTCCAGGGATGCAAGGGTGGTTCAACATACGAAAGTCCATCAATGTAATACACCATATAAACAAACTCAAAGAAAAAAACCATATGATCATCTCACTGGATGCAGAAAAGGCATTTGACAAAATCCAACACCCCTTCATGATAAAGGTATTGGAGCGATCAGGAATACAGGGAACATACCTAAACATAATAAAGGCAATTTACAGCAAGCCAACAGCCAACATCAAATTAAATGGAGAGAAACTCAAAGCAATTCCACTAAAATCAGGAATGAGGGAAGGCTGTCCACTCTCCCCATACTTATTCAATATAGTACTTGAAGTTCTAGCCAGAGCAATAAGACAACATGAGGAGATTAAGGGGATACAAATTGGAAAGGAAGAAGTCAAGCTTTCCCTATTTGCAGATGACATGATAGTATACTTGAGCGACCCCAAAGATTCCACCAAGGAACTGATACAGCTTATAAACACCTTCAGCAACATAGCAGGATACAAGATCAAATCAAAAAAATCAGTAGCCCTCCTATATACAATGGACAAAGAAGCGGAGAAGGAAATCAGAGATACATCACCCTTTACTATAGCCACAAACGACATAAAATACCTTGGGGTAACACTAACCAAGCAAGTGAAGGACCTATATGACAAGAACTTTAAGTCCCTGAAAAAAGAAATTGAAGAAGATGTCAGAAAATGGAAAGATCTCCCATGCTCATGGATAGGCAGGACTAACATAGTAAAAATGGCAATCTTACCAAAAGCAATCTACAGATTCAATGCAATCCCCATCAAAATACCAACACAATTCTTCACAGACCTGGAAAAAATAATACTCAACTTCATATGGAAAAACAAAAAACCCAGGATAGCCAAAGGAATCCTGTACAATAACACAACTTCTGGAGGCATCACGATCCCTGACTTCAAGCTCTACTATAGAGCTACAGTAATAAAAACAGCTTGGTACTGGCATAAAAACCGACATGTGGACCAATGGAATCGAATTGAAGACCCTGACATTAATCCACACACCTATGAACATATAATTTTTGACAAAGAAGCCAAAAGCGCACAATGGAAAAAAGAAAGCATCTTCAACAAATGGTGCTGGCAAAACTGGATATCAACATGTAGAAGGCTGCAAATAGATCCATATCTATCACCGTGCACAAAACTTAAGTCCAAGTGGATCAAGGACCTCAACATAAATCCAGCTACTCTGAACCTGCTAGAAGAGAAAGTAGGAAGTAGTCTTGAACGCATTGGCATAGGAGACTACTTCCTAAATAGAACACCAGTAGCACAGACTCTGAGACAAACAATCAATCAATGGGACCTCTTGAAACTGAGAAGCTTTTGTAGAGCAAAGGATACGGTCAACAAGGCAAAGCGACAGCCTACAGAATGGGAAAAGATCTTCACCAACCCCACATCTGACAGAGGACTGATATCCAGAATATATAGGGAATTCAAGAAATTAGACATCAAAATGCCCAACAGTCCAATTAAGAAATGGGCTATAGAACTAAACAGAGAATTCTCAACAGAGGAGACTCAAATGGCTGAAAGACATTTAAGGAACTGCTCAACATCCCTAATCATCAGGGAAATGCAAATCAAAACAACTCTGAGATACCACCTTACGCCTGTCAGAATGGCTAAGATCAAAAACACTGAAGACACCTTATGCTGGAGAGGATGTGGAGCTAGGGGAACTCTCCTCCACTGCTGGTGGGAATGCAAGCTTGTACAACCACTTTGGAAATCAATATGGCGCTTTCTTAGAAAATTGGGAATCAATCTCCCCCAAGATCCAGCTATACCACTCTTGGGCATATACCCAAGAAATGCTCAACCACAACATAAGAGCACTTGTTCAGTTATGTTCATATCAGCATTGTTTGTAATAGCCAGAACATGGAAACAACCCAGATGCCCTTCAACTGAAGAATGGATAAACAAAATGTGGTACATATACACAATGGAATACTACTCAGCAGAGAAAAACAATGGCATCATGAGGTTTGCAGACAAATGGATGGATCTAGAAAAAATCATCCTGAGTGAGGTAACCCAGACTCAGAAAGACAAACATGGTATGTACTCACTCATAGCAGGATACTAGACATGAAACAAGGATGACTTGTCTGCTACTCATATCACCAGGGAGGCTACCTGGAAAACAGGACCCCAAGAAAGACACAGGGATCACCCAATGACAGAGAAATGGAATGAGATCTACATGAACAGCCTGGACATGAGTGGGGGTAATGAAAGGCGAGGGTTGAGGGAAAGAGAGCTTGGGGGAGCGGGAGATCCCAGCTGGATCAACAACAGAGAGGGAGAACAAGGAATAGGAGACCATGGTAAATAAAGACCACATGAGAATAGGAAGAAGCAAAGTGCTAGAGAGGCCCACAGAAATCCACAAAGATACCCACACAACAGACTGCTGGCAGAGGTCGAGAGACAGCCTGAACTGACCTACTCTGGTGATGGGATGGCCAAACACCCTAATTGTTGTGCTAGAAACCTCATCCAACTACTGAGGGATCTGGATGCAGAGATCCATGACTAGGCCCAGGGTGGATCTCTGGGAGTCCAATTAGCGAGAATGAGGAGGGTTTATATGAGCGAGAATTGTTGAGACCAAGGTTGGATAAAGCACAGGGACAAATAGCCAAATGAATGGAAACACATGAACTATGAACCAATGGCTGAGGGGTCCCCACTGGATCAGGCCCTCTGAATGGATGAGACAGTTGATTGGCTTGATCTGTTTGGAAGGCACCCAGGCAGTGGGACCAGATCTTGTGCTCATTGCATGAGTTGACTGTTTGAAACCTGGGGCCTATGCAGGATTGTTTGGCTCGGCCTGGGAGGAGGGGACTAGACCTACCTGGACTGAGTCTACCAGGTTGACCTCAGTCTGTGTGGAAGGCTTTGCCCTGGAGGAGATGGGAATGGGGGGGGTTGGAGGGAAGGTGAGGGGGACGGGAGGGGGGAGAACAAGGGAATCCGTGGCTGATATGTAGAACTGAATTGTATTGCAAAATAAATTAATAAAAAAAAAAACGAAAAAAAAAAAAGAAAACTGACAAGAACAGTAGCTTCTCTTCGTCCAATACACTGAACTTCCTTCGAATTGACGTGAGTGCTATTTGCACTGTGTATGGCTATTTGAGCACCATAGTGACTTTCCTTATCAGAAAAGAACTCTTGCTTCTGGTTCCTGAAACTGCATGTGATTGAACTCCGTTTATGAAAGGGAACTCAACTCTAGCTTGCCTTACAAGAAACACACTCTGCTTTTGAGAAAGCAGCACTCCTCTACTCTACTGTGTTTCTTATAGACCCAGAAGAGTCAGCTTGCTCAGACAAAAAGAATGGTGCTTCCTACACACACGGGCCTAATCTACTTCGACTCTGCTTAGGAAACTGACAAGAACAGTATCTTCTCCTCCGTCCAGTACACTGCATTTGCTGGGAACAGACACGAGTGCTATTTGCACTGTGTATGGCAATGGGAGCACAACAGTGACTCTCCTTACCATCAAGGAACTCTTGCTGCTAGGTCCAAAAACTGCATGTGATTCAACTCTGTTTATGAAAGCGAATTCATCTCTAGCTGGCCTTACAAGAAACACACTCTGCTTTTGAGAAAGCAGCACTCTTCTTCTCTATTGTGTTTCCTATAGAGCCACAACAGTCAGCTTGCTCAGAACAAAAGAACGGTGCTTCCGACACACACAGGCCATATCTAGTCCAACTCTGCTTAGGAAACTGACAAGAACAGTAGCTTCTCTTGCGTCCAATACACTGCACTTGCTGGGAACAGGCGCGAGTCCTATGTGCACTGTGTATGTCAATGGGAGCACAATAGTGACTTTCCTTTCCAGAGAAGAACTCTTGAAGTTAGGAGCAAAAACTGCATGTGAATCAACTCCGTTTATGAAAGAGAATTCAAATCTAGGACGCCTTACAAGAAACACACTCTGCTTTTGAGAAAGCAGCACTCTTCTACTCTACTGTGTTTCCTATAGAGCCAGAACAGTCAGCTTGCTCAGAACAAAAGAACTGTGCTTTCTATAAACACGGGCCATATCTAGATGAACTCTGCTTAGGAACCTGACAAGAACAGTAGCTTCTCTTCGTCCAATACACTGAACTTCCTGGGAAGTGACGTGAGTGCTATTTGCACTGTGTATGGCTATTTGAGCACCATAGTGACTTTCCTTACTAGAAAAGAACTCTTGCTTCTAGTACCAGAAACTGCATGTGATGCAACTTCGTTTATGAAAGGGAATTCAACTCTAGCTTGTCTTACAAGAAACACACTCTGTTTTTGAGAAAGCAGCACTCTTCTAATCTACTGGGTTTCCTATAGAGAGAAAACAGTCAGCTTGCTTAGAACAAAAGAACTGTGCTTTCTACACAAACGGGCCATATCTAATTCAACTCTTCTTAGGAAACTGACAAGAACAGTAGCTCCTCATGCGTCCACTACACTGCACCTCCTGGGAACAGACGCGAGTGCTATTTGCACTGTATGTCCATTTGAGTACAACAGTGACTCTCCTATCCAGAAATGAACTCTTGCTGCTAGGACCAGAAACTGCATGTGATTCAACTCCGCTTATGAAGGGGAATTCTACTCTAGCTCGCCTTACAAGAAACACACTCTGCTTTTGATAAAGCAGCACTCTTCTACTCTACTGGTTTTCCTGTAGAGAGAGAACAGTGAGCTAGCTCAGAACAAAAGAACTGTGCTTTCTACACACACGGGCCATATCTAATTCAACTCTGCTTAGGAAGCTGACAAGAACAGTAGCTTATCATGTGTCCAATACACTGCACTTGCTGGGAACAGACGTGAGTGCTCTTTGCATTGAATGGCTATTTGAGCACAACAGTGTCTCTCCTAACCAGAAATGAACTCTTGCTGCTAGGACCAGTAACTGCATGTGATTCAACTCCATTCATTAAAGGGAATTCAACTCTTGCTCGCCTTACAAAAAAACACTCTGCTTTTGACAAAGCAGCACTCTTCAACTCTACTGCGTTTCCTACCGAGCCAGAACAGTCTGCTTGCTTAGAACAAAAGAACTGTGCTTCCTACACACATGGGCCATATGTAGTTCAACTCTGCTTAGGATACTGACAAGAAAAGTTGCTTCTCTTGCATCCAATACACTGCAATTGCTGTGAACAGAACGGAGTGCTTTTTGCACTGGGTATTGCCATTTGAGGACAATAGTGACTCTCCTTACCAGAAAAGAACTCTTGCTGCTAGGACCAGAACCTGCATGTGATTCAACTCTGATTATGAAAGGGAATTCAAGTCTAGCTCGCCTTAGAAGAAACACTCTCAGTTTTTGTGAAAGCAGCACTCATCTACTGTACTGTGTTTCCTATAGAGCCAGAACAGTCAGCTTCCTCAGAATAAGAGAACTGTGCTTCCTACACACACGCGCCATATCTAGTTCAACTCTGCTTAGGAAACTGACAAGAACAGTAACTTCTCTTGCGTCCAATACACTGCAGTTGCTGGGATCAGACACGAGGGCTATTTGCACTGTGTATGTCCATTTGAGCACAATAGTGACTCTCCTTACCAGAAAATAACTCCTGCTTCTAGGACCAGAAACTGCATGTGATTCAACTCCGTTTATGTCAGGGAATTCAACTCTAGCTTGTCTTAATAGAAAAACACTCTACTTTTGAGTGGGCAGACCTCTTCTACTCTACTGTTTTTCCTAAAGAGCCAGAAGAGTCAGCTTGCTCAGAACAAAACAAATGTGCTTCCTACACACACGGGCCCTATCTAGTTCAACTCTGCTTAGGAAACTGACAAGAATAGTAGGTTCTCTTGATCCAATACACTGCAATTGCTGGGAACAGACAGGAGTGGTATTTGCACTGTGTATGGGAAAGGGAGAACAATACTGACTCTCCTTACCAGAAAAGGACTCTTGCTGCTAGGACCAGAAACTGCATGTGATTCAACTCCGTTTATGACAAGGAATTCAACTCTAGCTTGCCTTAAAGGAAAAAACTCTACTTTGAGAGAGCAGCACTCTTCTACTCTACTGTGTTTCCTATAGAGCCAGAACAGTCAGCTTCCTCAGAAGAAAGAACATTTGTTCCTACACACACGGGCCATATCTAGTTCAACTCTGCTTAGGAAATAGACAAGAACCGTAGCTTCTCTTGAGTTCCAATACACTGCAGTTGCTGGGAACAGACGCGACTGATAATTGCACTGTGTATGGACATTTTAGCGCAATAGTTACTTTCCTTACCAGAAAAGAACTTTTGCTGGTAGGACCAGAAACTGCATGTGATTCAACTCCGTTTATGAAAGGGAATTGAAGTCCAGCTTGTCTTACAAGAAACACACTCTGCTTTTGACAAAGCAGCACTCTTCTACTATAGTGTGTTTCCTATAGAGCCAGAACTCTCTGCTTTCTCAGAGTAAAAGAACTGTGCTTCCTACACACACGGGCCATAGCTAGTTGAACTCTGCTTAGGAAAATGACAAGAACAGTAGCTTCTCCTGCGTCCAATACACTGCTCTTGCTGGGAAGAGACGCGAGTGCTATTTGCACTGTGTATGGCAATGGGAGCACAATAGTGACTTTCTTATGAGAAAAAATATCTTGTTTTTAGGACCAGAAACTGCATGTGATTAAATTCCATTTATGAAAGGGAATACAACTATAGCTCGCCTTACAAGAAACACACTCTGCTTTTGAAAAAGCAGCACAATTCTACTCTACTGTGTTTCCTATAGAGCAAGAACAGTCAGCTTGCTCAAAACAAAAGAATTGTGCTTCCTACACACACGGGCATATCTCGTTCAACTCTGTTTAGGAAAGTCTAGGTCGCCTTACAAGAAACACACTCTGCTTTTGAGAAAGCAGCACTCTTCTACTCTACTGTGTTTCCTATAGAGCCAGAACAGTCAGCTTGCTCAGAACAAAAGAACTGTGCTTTCTGCAAACACGGGCCATATCTAGATGAACTCTGCTTAGGAAACTGACAAGAACAGTAGCTTCTCTTCGTCCAATACACTGAACTTCCTGGGAAGTGACGTGAGTGCTATTTGCACTGTGTATGGCTATTTGAGCACCATAGTGACTTTCCTTATCAGAAAAGAACTCTTGCTTCTGGTTCCAGAAACTGCATGTGATTGAACTCCGTTTATGAAAGGGAATTCAACTCTAGCTTGCCTTACAAGAAACACACTCTGCTTTTGAGAAAGCAGCACTCTTCTACTCTACTGTGTTTCTTATAGAGCCAGAAGAGTCAGCTTGCTCAGACAAAAAGAATGGTGCTTCCTACACACACGGGCCTAATCTACTTCGACTCTGCTTAGGAAACTGACAAGAACAGTATCTTCTCCTCCGTCCAGTACACTGCATTTGCTGGGAACAGACACGAGTGCTATTTGCACTGTGTATGGCAATGGGAGCACAACAGTGACTCTCCTTACCATCAAGGAACTCTTGCTGCTAGGTCCAAAAACTGCATGTGATTCAACTCTGTTTATGAAAGCGAATTCATCTCTAGCTGGCCTTACAAGAAACACACTCTGCTTTTGAGAAAGCAGCACTCTTCTTCTCTATTGTGTTTCCTATAGAGCCACAACAGTCAGCTTGCTCAGAACAAAAGAACGGTGCTTCCGACACACACAGGCCATATCTAGTCCAACTCTGCTTAGGAAACTGACAAGAACAGTAGCTTCTCTTGCGTCCAATACACTGCACTTGCTGGGAACAGGCGCGAGTCCTATGTGCACTGTGTATGTCAATGGGAGCACAATAGTGACTTTCCTTTCCAGAGAAGAACTCTTGAAGTTAGGAGCAAAAACTGCATGTGAATCAACTCCGTTTATGAAAGAGAATTCAAATCTAGGACGCCTTACAAGAAACACACTCTGCTTTTGAGAAAGCAGCACTCTTCTACTCTACTGTGTTTCCTATACAGCCAGAACAGTCAGCTTGCTCAGAACAAAAGAACTGTGCTTTCTATAAACACGGGCCATATCTAGATGAACTCTGCTTAGGAACCTGACAAGAACAGTAGCTTCTCTTCGTCCAATACACTGAACTTCCTGGGAAGTGACGTGAGTGCTATTTGCACTGTGTATGGCTATTTGAGCACCATAGTGACTTTCCTTACTAGAAAAGAACTCTTGCTTCTAGTACCAGAAACTGCATGTGATGCAACTTCGTTTATGAAAGGGAATTCAACTCTAGCTTGTCTTACAAGAAACACACTCTGTTTTTGAGAAAGCAGCACTCTTCTAATCTACTGGGTTTCCTATAGAGAGAAAACAGTCAGCTTGCTTAGAACAAAAGAACTGTGCTTTCTACACAAACGGGCCATATCTAATTCAACTCTTCTTAGGAAACTGACAAGAACAGTAGCTCCTCATGCGTCCACTACACTGCACCTCCTGGGAACAGACGCGAGTGCTATTTGCACTGTATGTCCATTTGAGTACAACAGTGACTCTCCTATCCAGAAATGAACTCTTGCTGCTAGGACCAGAAACTGCATGTGATTCAACTCCGCTTATGAAGGGGAATTCTACTCTAGCTCGCCTTACAAGAAACACACTCTGCTTTTGATAAAGCAGCACTCTTCTACTCTACTGGTTTTCCTGTAGAGAGAGAACAGTGAGCTAGCTCAGAACAAAAGAACTGTGCTTTCTACACACACGGGCCATATCTAATTCAACTCTGCTTAGGAAGCTGACAAGAACGGTAGCTTATCATGTGTCCAATACACTGCACTTGCTGGGAACAGACGTGAGTGCTCTTTGCATTGAATGGCTATTTGAGCACAACAGTGTCTCTCCTAACCAGAAATGAACTCTTGCTGCTAGGACCAGTAACTGCATGTGATTCAACTCCATTCATTAAAGGGAATTCAACTCTTGCTCGCCTTACAAAAAAACACTCTGCTTTTGACAAAGCAGCACTCTTCAACTCTACTGCGTTTCCTACCGAGCCAGAACAGTCTGCTTGCTTAGAACAAAAGAACTGTGCTTCCTACACACATGGGCCATATGTAGTTCAACTCTGCTTAGGATACTGACAAGAAAAGTTGCTTCTCTTGCATCCAATACACTGCAATTGCTGTGAACAGAACGGAGTGCTTTTTGCACTGGGTATTGCCATTTGAGGACAATAGTGACTCTCCTTACCAGAAAAGAACTCTTGCTGCTAGGACCAGAACCTGCATGTGATTCAACTCTGATTATGAAAGGGAATTCAAGTCTAGCTCGCCTTAGAAGAAACACTCTCAGTTTTTGTGAAAGCAGCACTCATCTACTGTACTGTGTTTCCTATAGAGCCAGAACAGTCAGCTTCCTCAGAATAAGAGAACTGTGCTTCCTACACACACGCGCCATATCTAGTTCAACTCTGCTTAGGAAACTGACAAGAACAGTAACTTCTCTTGCGTCCAATACACTGCAGTTGCTGGGATCAGACACGAGGGCTATTTGCACTGTGTATGTCCATTTGAGCACAATAGTGACTCTCCTTACCAGAAAATAACTCCTGCTTCTAGGACCAGAAACTGCATGTGATTCAACTCCGTTTATGTCAGGGAATTCAACTCTAGCTTGTCTTAATAGAAAAACACTCTACTTTTGAGTGGGCAGACCTCTTCTACTCTACTGTTTTTCCTAAAGAGCCAGAAGAGTCAGCTTGCTCAGAACAAAACAAATGTGCTTCCTACACACACGGGCCCTATCTAGTTCAACTCTGCTTAGGAAACTGACAAGAATAGTAGGTTCTCTTGATCCAATACACTGCAATTGCTGGGAACAGACAGGAGTGGTATTTGCACTGTGTATGGGAAAGGGAGAACAATACTGACTCTCCTTACCAGAAAAGGACTCTTGCTGCTAGGACCAGAAACTGCATGTGATTCAACTCCGTTTATGACAAGGAATTCAACTCTAGCTTGCCTTAAAGGAAAAAACTCTACTTTGAGAGAGCAGCACTCTTCTACTCTACTGTGTTTCCTATAGAGCCAGAACAGTCAGCTTCCTCAGAAGAAAGAACATTTGTTCCTACACACACGGGCCATATCTAGTTCAACTCTGCTTAGGAAATAGACAAGAACCGTAGCTTCTCTTGAGTTCCAATACACTGCAGTTGCTGGGAACAGACGCGACTGATAATTGCACTGTGTATGGACATTTTAGCGCAATAGTTACTTTCCTTACCAGAAAAGAACTTTTGCTGGTAGGACCAGAAACTGCATGTGATTCAACTCCGTTTATGAAAGGGAATTGAAGTCCAGCTTGTCTTACAAGAAACACACTCTGCTTTTGACAAAGCAGCACTCTTCTACTATAGTGTGTTTCCTATAGAGCCAGAACTCTCTGCTTTCTCAGAGTAAAAGAACTGTGCTTCCTACACACACGGGCCATAGCTAGTTGAACTCTGCTTAGGAAAATGACAAGAACAGTAGCTTCTCCTGCGTCCAATACACTGCTCTTGCTGGGAAGAGACGCGAGTGCTATTTGCACTGTGTATGGCAATGGGAGCACAATAGTGACTTTCTTATGAGAAAAAATATCTTGTTTTTAGGACCAGAAACTGCATGTGATTAAATTCCATTTATGAAAGGGAATACAACTATAGCTCGCCTTACAAGAAACACACTCTGCTTTTGAAAAAGCAGCACAATTCTACTCTACTGTGTTTCCTATAGAGCAAGAACAGTCAGCTTGCTCAAAACAAAAGAATTGTGCTTCCTACACACACGGGCATATCTCGTTCAACTCTGTTTAGGAAAGTCTAGGTCGCCTTACAAGAAACACACTCTGCTTTTGAGAAAGCAGCACTCTTCTACTCTACTGTGTTTCCTATAGAGCCAGAACAGTCAGCTTGCTCAGAACAAAAGAACTGTGCTTTCTGCAAACACGGGCCATATCTAGATGAACTCTGCTTAGGAAACTGACAAGAACAGTAGCTTCTCTTCGTCCAATACACTGAACTTCCTGGGAAGTGACGTGAGTGCTATTTGCACTGTGTATGGCTATTTGAGCACCATAGTGACTTTCCTTATCAGAAAAGAACTCTTGCTTCTGGTTCCAGAAACTGCATGTGATTGAACTCCGTTTATGAAAGGGAATTCAACTCTAGCTTGCCTTACAAGAAACACACTCTGCTTTTGAGAAAGCAGCACTCTTCTACTCTACTGTGTTTCTTATAGAGCCAGAAGAGTCAGCTTGCTCAGACAAAAAGAATGGTGCTTCCTACACACACGGGCCTAATCTACTTCGACTCTGCTTAGGAAACTGACAAGAACAGTATCTTCTCCTCCGTCCAGTACACTGCATTTGCTGGGAACAGACACGAGTGCTATTTGCACTGTGTATGGCAATGGGAGCACAACAGTGACTCTCCTTACCATCAAGGAACTCTTGCTGCTAGGTCCAAAAACTGCATGTGATTCAACTCTGTTTATGAAAGCGAATTCATCTCTAGCTGGCCTTACAAGAAACACACTCTGCTTTTGAGAAAGCAGCACTCTTCTTCTCTATTGTGTTTCCTATAGAGCCACAACAGTCAGCTTGCTCAGAACAAAAGAACGGTGCTTCCGACACACACAGGCCATATCTAGTCCAACTCTGCTTAGGAAACTGACAAGAACAGTAGCTTCTCTTGCGTCCAATACACTGCACTTGCTGGGAACAGGCGCGAGTCCTATGTGCACTGTGTATGTCAATGGGAGCACAATAGTGACTTTCCTTTCCAGAGAAGAACTCTTGAAGTTAGGAGCAAAAACTGCATGTGAATCAACTCCGTTTATGAAAGAGAATTCAAATCTAGGACGCCTTACAAGAAACACACTCTGCTTTTGAGAAAGCAGCACTCTTCTACTCTACTGTGTTTCCTATACAGCCAGAACAGTCAGCTTGCTCAGAACAAAAGAACTGTGCTTTCTATAAACACGGGCCATATCTAGATGAACTCTGCTTAGGAACCTGACAAGAACAGTAGCTTCTCTTCGTCCAATACACTGAACTTCCTGGGAAGTGACGTGAGTGCTATTTGCACTGTGTATGGCTATTTGAGCACCATAGTGACTTTCCTTACTAGAAAAGAACTCTTGCTTCTAGTACCAGAAACTGCATGTGATGCAACTTCGTTTATGAAAGGGAATTCAACTCTAGCTTGTCTTACAAGAAACACACTCTGTTTTTGAGAAAGCAGCACTCTTCTAATCTACTGGGTTTCCTATAGAGAGAAAACAGTCAGCTTGCTTAGAACAAAAGAACTGTGCTTTCTACACAAACGGGCCATATCTAATTCAACTCTTCTTAGGAAACTGACAAGAACAGTAGCTCCTCATGCGTCCACTACACTGCACCTCCTGGGAACAGACGCGAGTGCTATTTGCACTGTATGTCCATTTGAGTACAACAGTGACTCTCCTATCCAGAAATGAACTCTTGCTGCTAGGACCAGAAACTGCATGTGATTCAACTCCGCTTATGAAGGGGAATTCTACTCTAGCTCGCCTTACAAGAAACACACTCTGCTTTTGATAAAGCAGCACTCTTCTACTCTACTGGTTTTCCTGTAGAGAGAGAACAGTGAGCTAGCTCAGAACAAAAGAACTGTGCTTTCTACACACACGGGCCATATCTAATTCAACTCTGCTTAGGAAGCTGACAAGAACGGTAGCTTATCATGTGTCCAATACACTGCACTTGCTGGGAACAGACGTGAGTGCTCTTTGCATTGAATGGCTATTTGAGCACAACAGTGTCTCTCCTAACCAGAAATGAACTCTTGCTGCTAGGACCAGTAACTGCATGTGATTCAACTCCATTCATTAAAGGGAATTCAACTCTTGCTCGCCTTACAAAAAAACACTCTGCTTTTGACAAAGCAGCACTCTTCAACTCTACTGCGTTTCCTACCGAGCCAGAACAGTCTGCTTGCTTAGAACAAAAGAACTGTGCTTCCTACACACATGGGCCATATGTAGTTCAACTCTGCTTAGGATACTGACAAGAAAAGTTGCTTCTCTTGCATCCAATACACTGCAATTGCTGTGAACAGAACGGAGTGCTTTTTGCACTGGGTATTGCCATTTGAGGACAATAGTGACTCTCCTTACCAGAAAAGAACTCTTGCTGCTAGGACCAGAACCTGCATGTGATTCAACTCTGATTATGAAAGGGAATTCAAGTCTAGCTCGCCTTAGAAGAAACACTCTCAGTTTTTGTGAAAGCAGCACTCATCTACTGTACTGTGTTTCCTATAGAGCCAGAACAGTCAGCTTCCTCAGAATAAGAGAACTGTGCTTCCTACACACACGCGCCATATCTAGTTCAACTCTGCTTAGGAAACTGACAAGAACAGTAACTTCTCTTGCGTCCAATACACTGCAGTTGCTGGGATCAGACACGAGGGCTATTTGCACTGTGTATGTCCATTTGAGCACAATAGTGACTCTCCTTACCAGAAAATAACTCCTGCTTCTAGGACCAGAAACTGCATGTGATTCAACTCCGTTTATGTCAGGGAATTCAACTCTAGCTTGTCTTAATAGAAAAACACTCTACTTTTGAGTGGGCAGACCTCTTCTACTCTACTGTTTTTCCTAAAGAGCCAGAAGAGTCAGCTTGCTCAGAACAAAACAAATGTGCTTCCTACACACACGGGCCCTATCTAGTTCAACTCTGCTTAGGAAACTGACAAGAATAGTAGGTTCTCTTGATCCAATACACTGCAATTGCTGGGAACAGACAGGAGTGGTATTTGCACTGTGTATGGGAAAGGGAGAACAATACTGACTCTCCTTACCAGAAAAGGACTCTTGCTGCTAGGACCAGAAACTGCATGTGATTCAACTCCGTTTATGACAAGGAATTCAACTCTAGCTTGCCTTAAAGGAAAAAACTCTACTTTGAGAGAGCAGCACTCTTCTACTCTACTGTGTTTCCTATAGAGCCAGAACAGTCAGCTTCCTCAGAAGAAAGAACATTTGTTCCTACACACACGGGCCATATCTAGTTCAACTCTGCTTAGGAAATAGACAAGAACCGTAGCTTCTCTTGAGTTCCAATACACTGCAGTTGCTGGGAACAGACGCGACTGATAATTGCACTGTGTATGGACATTTTAGCGCAATAGTTACTTTCCTTACCAGAAAAGAACTTTTGCTGGTAGGACCAGAAACTGCATGTGATTCAACTCCGTTTATGAAAGGGAATTGAAGTCCAGCTTGTCTTACAAGAAACACACTCTGCTTTTGACAAAGCAGCACTCTTCTACTATAGTGTGTTTCCTATAGAGCCAGAACTCTCTGCTTTCTCAGAGTAAAAGAACTGTGCTTCCTACACACACGGGCCATAGCTAGTTGAACTCTGCTTAGGAAAATGACAAGAACAGTAGCTTCTCCTGCGTCCAATACACTGCTCTTGCTGGGAAGAGACGCGAGTGCTATTTGCACTGTGTATGGCAATGGGAGCACAATAGTGACTTTCTTATGAGAAAAAATATCTTGTTTTTAGGACCAGAAACTGCATGTGATTAAATTCCATTTATGAAAGGGAATACAACTATAGCTCGCCTTACAAGAAACACACTCTGCTTTTGAAAAAGCAGCACAATTCTACTCTACTGTGTTTCCTATAGAGCAAGAACAGTCAGCTTGCTCAAAACAAAAGAATTGTGCTTCCTACACACACGGGCATATCTCGTTCAACTCTGTTTAGGAAAGTCTAGGTCGCCTTACAAGAAACACACTCTGCTTTTGAGAAAGCAGCACTCTTCTACTCTACTGTGTTTCCTATAGAGCCAGAACAGTCAGCTTGCTCAGAACAAAAGAACTGTGCTTTCTGCAAACACGGGCCATATCTAGATGAACTCTGCTTAGGAACCTGACAAGAACAGTAGCTTCTCTTCGTCCAATACACTGAACTTCCTGGGAAGTGACGTGAGTGCTATTTGCACTGTGTATGGCTATTTGAGCACCATAGTGACTTTCCTTATCAGAAAAGAACTCTTGCTTCTGGTTCCAGAAACTGCATGTGATTGAACTCCGTTTATGAAAGGGAATTCAACTCTAGCTTGCCTTACAAGAAACACACTCTGCTTTTGAGAAAGCAGCACTCTTCTACTCTACTGTGTTTCTTATAGAGCCAGAAGAGTCAGCTTGCTCAGACAAAAAGAATGGTGCTTCCTACACACACGGGCCTAATCTACTTCGACTCTGCTTAGGAAACTGACAAGAACAGTATCTTCTCCTCCGTCCAGTACACTGCATTTGCTGGGAACAGACACGAGTGCTATTTGCACTGTGTATGGCAATGGGAGCACAACAGTGACTCTCCTTACCATCAAGGAACTCTTGCTGCTAGGTCCAAAAACTGCATGTGATTCAACTCTGTTTATGAAAGCGAATTCATCTCTAGCTGGCCTTACAAGAAACACACTCTGCTTTTGAGAAAGCAGCACTCTTCTTCTCTATTGTGTTTCCTATAGAGCCACAACAGTCAGCTTGCTCAGAACAAAAGAACGGTGCTTCCGACACACACAGGCCATATCTAGTCCAACTCTGCTTAGGAAACTGACAAGAACAGTAGCTTCTCTTGCGTCCAATACACTGCACTTGCTGGGAACAGGCGCGAGTCCTATGTGCACTGTGTATGTCAATGGGAGCACAATAGTGACTTTCCTTTCCAGAGAAGAACTCTTGAAGTTAGGAGCAAAAACTGCATGTGAATCAACTCCGTTTATGAAAGAGAATTCAAATCTAGGACGCCTTACAAGAAACACACTCTGCTTTTGAGAAAGCAGCACTCTTCTACTCTACTGTGTTTCCTATACAGCCAGAACAGTCAGCTTGCTCAGAACAAAAGAACTGTGCTTTCTATAAACACGGGCCATATCTAGATGAACTCTGCTTAGGAACCTGACAAGAACAGTAGCTTCTCTTCGTCCAATACACTGAACTTCCTGGGAAGTGACGTGAGTGCTATTTGCACTGTGTATGGCTATTTGAGCACCATAGTGACTTTCCTTACTAGAAAAGAACTCTTGCTTCTAGTACCAGAAACTGCATGTGATGCAACTTCGTTTATGAAAGGGAATTCAACTCTAGCTTGTCTTACAAGAAACACACTCTGTTTTTGAGAAAGCAGCACTCTTCTAATCTACTGGGTTTCCTATAGAGAGAAAACAGTCAGCTTGCTTAGAACAAAAGAACTGTGCTTTCTACACAAACGGGCCATATCTAATTCAACTCTTCTTAGGAAACTGACAAGAACAGTAGCTCCTCATGCGTCCACTACACTGCACCTCCTGGGAACAGACGCGAGTGCTATTTGCACTGTATGTCCATTTGAGTACAACAGTGACTCTCCTATCCAGAAATGAACTCTTGCTGCTAGGACCAGAAACTGCATGTGATTCAACTCCGCTTATGAAGGGGAATTCTACTCTAGCTCGCCTTACAAGAAACACACTCTGCTTTTGATAAAGCAGCACTCTTCTACTCTACTGGTTTTCCTGTAGAGAGAGAACAGTGAGCTAGCTCAGAACAAAAGAACTGTGCTTTCTACACACACGGGCCATATCTAATTCAACTCTGCTTAGGAAGCTGACAAGAACGGTAGCTTATCATGTGTCCAATACACTGCACTTGCTGGGAACAGACGTGAGTGCTCTTTGCATTGAATGGCTATTTGAGCACAACAGTGTCTCTCCTAACCAGAAATGAACTCTTGCTGCTAGGACCAGTAACTGCATGTGATTCAACTCCATTCATTAAAGGGAATTCAACTCTTGCTCGCCTTACAAAAAAACACTCTGCTTTTGACAAAGCAGCACTCTTCAACTCTACTGCGTTTCCTACCGAGCCAGAACAGTCTGCTTGCTTAGAACAAAAGAACTGTGCTTCCTACACACATGGGCCATATGTAGTTCAACTCTGCTTAGGATACTGACAAGAAAAGTTGCTTCTCTTGCATCCAATACACTGCAATTGCTGTGAACAGAACGGAGTGCTTTTTGCACTGGGTATTGCCATTTGAGGACAATAGTGACTCTCCTTACCAGAAAAGAACTCTTGCTGCTAGGACCAGAACCTGCATGTGATTCAACTCTGATTATGAAAGGGAATTCAAGTCTAGCTCGCCTTAGAAGAAACACTCTCAGTTTTTGTGAAAGCAGCACTCATCTACTGTACTGTGTTTCCTATAGAGCCAGAACAGTCAGCTTCCTCAGAATAAGAGAACTGTGCTTCCTACACACACGCGCCATATCTAGTTCAACTCTGCTTAGGAAACTGACAAGAACAGTAACTTCTCTTGCGTCCAATACACTGCAGTTGCTGGGATCAGACACGAGGGCTATTTGCACTGTGTATGTCCATTTGAGCACAATAGTGACTCTCCTTACCAGAAAATAACTCCTGCTTCTAGGACCAGAAACTGCATGTGATTCAACTCCGTTTATGTCAGGGAATTCAACTCTAGCTTGTCTTAATAGAAAAACACTCTACTTTTGAGTGGGCAGACCTCTTCTACTCTACTGTTTTTCCTAAAGAGCCAGAAGAGTCAGCTTGCTCAGAACAAAACAAATGTGCTTCCTACACACACGGGCCCTATCTAGTTCAACTCTGCTTAGGAAACTGACAAGAATAGTAGGTTCTCTTGATCCAATACACTGCAATTGCTGGGAACAGACAGGAGTGGTATTTGCACTGTGTATGGGAAAGGGAGAACAATACTGACTCTCCTTACCAGAAAAGGACTCTTGCTGCTAGGACCAGAAACTGCATGTGATTCAACTCCGTTTATGACAAGGAATTCAACTCTAGCTTGCCTTAAAGGAAAAAACTCTACTTTGAGAGAGCAGCACTCTTCTACTCTACTGTGTTTCCTATAGAGCCAGAACAGTCAGCTTCCTCAGAAGAAAGAACATTTGTTCCTACACACACGGGCCATATCTAGTTCAACTCTGCTTAGGAAATAGACAAGAACCGTAGCTTCTCTTGAGTTCCAATACACTGCAGTTGCTGGGAACAGACGCGACTGATAATTGCACTGTGTATGGACATTTTAGCGCAATAGTTACTTTCCTTACCAGAAAAGAACTTTTGCTGGTAGGACCAGAAACTGCATGTGATTCAACTCCGTTTATGAAAGGGAATTGAAGTCCAGCTTGTCTTACAAGAAACACACTCTGCTTTTGACAAAGCAGCACTCTTCTACTATAGTGTGTTTCCTATAGAGCCAGAACTCTCTGCTTTCTCAGAGTAAAAGAACTGTGCTTCCTACACACACGGGCCATAGCTAGTTGAACTCTGCTTAGGAAAATGACAAGAACAGTAGCTTCTCCTGCGTCCAATACACTGCTCTTGCTGGGAAGAGACGCGAGTGCTATTTGCACTGTGTATGGCAATGGGAGCACAATAGTGACTTTCTTATGAGAAAAAATATCTTGTTTTTAGGACCAGAAACTGCATGTGATTAAATTCCATTTATGAAAGGGAATACAACTATAGCTCGCCTTACAAGAAACACACTCTGCTTTTGAAAAAGCAGCACAATTCTACTCTACTGTGTTTCCTATAGAGCAAGAACAGTCAGCTTGCTCAAAACAAAAGAATTGTGCTTCCTACACACACGGGCATATCTCGTTCAACTCTGTTTAGGAAAGTCTAGGTCGCCTTACAAGAAACACACTCTGCTTTTGAGAAAGCAGCACTCTTCTACTCTACTGTGTTTCCTATAGAGCCAGAACAGTCAGCTTGCTCAGAACAAAAGAACTGTGCTTTCTGCAAACACGGGCCATATCTAGATGAACTCTGCTTAGGAACCTGACAAGAACAGTAGCTTCTCTTCGTCCAATACACTGAACTTCCTGGGAAGTGACGTGAGTGCTATTTGCACTGTGTATGGCTATTTGAGCACCATAGTGACTTTCCTTATCAGAAAAGAACTCTTGCTTCTGGTTCCAGAAACTGCATGTGATTGAACTCCGTTTATGAAAGGGAATTCAACTCTAGCTTGCCTTACAAGAAACACACTCTGCTTTTGAGAAAGCAGCACTCTTCTACTCTACTGTGTTTCTTATAGAGCAGAAGAGTCAGCTTGCTCAGACAAAAAGAATGGTGCTTCCTACACACACGGGCCTAATCTACTTCGACTCTGCTTAGGAAACTGACAAGAACAGTATCTTCTCCTCCGTCCAGTGCATTTGCTGGGAACAGACACGAGTGCTATTTGCACTGTGTATGGCAATGGGAGCACAACAGTGACTCTCCTTACCATCAAGAACTCTTGCTGCTAGGTCCAAAAACTGCATGTGATTCAACTCTGTTTATGAAAGCGAATTCATCTCTAGCTGGCCTTACAAGAAACACACTCTGCTTTTGAGAAAGCAGCACTCTTCTTCTCTATTGTGTTTCCTATAGAGCCACAACAGTCAGCTTGCTCAGAACAAAAGAACGGTGCTTCCGACACACACAGGCCATATCTAGTCCAACTCTGCTTAGGAAACTGACAAGAACAGTAGCTTCTCTTGCGTCCAATACACTGCACTTGCTGGGAACAGGCGCGAGTCCTATGTGCACTGTGTATGTCAATGGGAGCACAATAGTGACTTTCCTTTCCAGAGAAGAACTCTTGAAGTTAGGAGCAAAAACTGCATGTGAATCAACTCCGTTTATGAAAGAGAATTCAAATCTAGGACGCCTTACAAGAAACACACTCTGCTTTTGAGAAAGCAGCACTCTTCTACTCTACTGTGTTTCCTATACAGCCAGAACAGTCAGCTTGCTCAGAACAAAAGAACTGTGCTTTCTATAAACACGGGCCATATCTAGATGAACTCTGCTTAGGAACCTGACAAGAACAGTAGCTTCTCTTCGTCCAATACACTGAACTTCCTGGGAAGTGACGTGAGTGCTATTTGCACTGTGTATGGCTATTTGAGCACCATAGTGACTTTCCTTACTAGAAAAGAACTCTTGCTTCTAGTACCAGAAACTGCATGTGATGCAACTTCGTTTATGAAAGGGAATTCAACTCTAGCTTGTCTTACAAGAAACACACTCTGTTTTTGAGAAAGCAGCACTCTTCTAATCTACTGGGTTTCCTATAGAGAGAAAACAGTCAGCTTGCTTAGAACAAAAGAACTGTGCTTTCTACACAAACGGGCCATATCTAATTCAACTCTTCTTAGGAAACTGACAAGAACAGTAGCTCCTCATGCGTCCACTACACTGCACCTCCTGGGAACAGACGCGAGTGCTATTTGCACTGTATGTCCATTTGAGTACAACAGTGACTCTCCTATCCAGAAATGAACTCTTGCTGCTAGGACCAGAAACTGCATGTGATTCAACTCCGCTTATGAAGGGGAATTCTACTCTAGCTCGCCTTACAAGAAACACACTCTGCTTTTGATAAAGCAGCACTCTTCTACTCTACTGGTTTTCCTGTAGAGAGAGAACAGTGAGCTAGCTCAGAACAAAAGAACTGTGCTTTCTACACACACGGGCCATATCTAATTCAACTCTGCTTAGGAAGCTGACAAGAACGGTAGCTTATCATGTGTCCAATACACTGCACTTGCTGGGAACAGACGTGAGTGCTCTTTGCATTGAATGGCTATTTGAGCACAACAGTGTCTCTCCTAACCAGAAATGAACTCTTGCTGCTAGGACCAGTAACTGCATGTGATTCAACTCCATTCATTAAAGGGAATTCAACTCTTGCTCGCCTTACAAAAAAACACTCTGCTTTTGACAAAGCAGCACTCTTCAACTCTACTGCGTTTCCTACCGAGCCAGAACAGTCTGCTTGCTTAGAACAAAAGAACTGTGCTTCCTACACACATGGGCCATATGTAGTTCAACTCTGCTTAGGATACTGACAAGAAAAGTTGCTTCTCTTGCATCCAATACACTGCAATTGCTGTGAACAGAACGGAGTGCTTTTTGCACTGGGTATTGCCATTTGAGGACAATAGTGACTCTCCTTACCAGAAAAGAACTCTTGCTGCTAGGACCAGAACCTGCATGTGATTCAACTCTGATTATGAAAGGGAATTCAAGTCTAGCTCGCCTTAGAAGAAACACTCTCAGTTTTTGTGAAAGCAGCACTCATCTACTGTACTGTGTTTCCTATAGAGCCAGAACAGTCAGCTTCCTCAGAATAAGAGAACTGTGCTTCCTACACACACGCGCCATATCTAGTTCAACTCTGCTTAGGAAACTGACAAGAACAGTAACTTCTCTTGCGTCCAATACACTGCAGTTGCTGGGATCAGACACGAGGGCTATTTGCACTGTGTATGTCCATTTGAGCACAATAGTGACTCTCCTTACCAGAAAATAACTCCTGCTTCTAGGACCAGAAACTGCATGTGATTCAACTCCGTTTATGTCAGGGAATTCAACTCTAGCTTGTCTTAATAGAAAAACACTCTACTTTTGAGTGGGCAGACCTCTTCTACTCTACTGTTTTTCCTAAAGAGCCAGAAGAGTCAGCTTGCTCAGAACAAAACAAATGTGCTTCCTACACACACGGGCCCTATCTAGTTCAACTCTGCTTAGGAAACTGACAAGAATAGTAGGTTCTCTTGATCCAATACACTGCAATTGCTGGGAACAGACAGGAGTGGTATTTGCACTGTGTATGGGAAAGGGAGAACAATACTGACTCTCCTTACCAGAAAAGGACTCTTGCTGCTAGGACCAGAAACTGCATGTGATTCAACTCCGTTTATGACAAGGAATTCAACTCTAGCTTGCCTTAAAGGAAAAAACTCTACTTTGAGAGAGCAGCACTCTTCTACTCTACTGTGTTTCCTATAGAGCCAGAACAGTCAGCTTCCTCAGAAGAAAGAACATTTGTTCCTACACACACGGGCCATATCTAGTTCAACTCTGCTTAGGAAATAGACAAGAACCGTAGCTTCTCTTGAGTTCCAATACACTGCAGTTGCTGGGAACAGACGCGACTGATAATTGCACTGTGTATGGACATTTTAGCGCAATAGTTACTTTCCTTACCAGAAAAGAACTTTTGCTGGTAGGACCAGAAACTGCATGTGATTCAACTCCGTTTATGAAAGGGAATTGAAGTCCAGCTTGTCTTACAAGAAACACACTCTGCTTTTGACAAAGCAGCACTCTTCTACTATAGTGTGTTTCCTATAGAGCCAGAACTCTCTGCTTTCTCAGAGTAAAAGAACTGTGCTTCCTACACACACGGGCCATAGCTAGTTGAACTCTGCTTAGGAAAATGACAAGAACAGTAGCTTCTCCTGCGTCCAATACACTGCTCTTGCTGGGAAGAGACGCGAGTGCTATTTGCACTGTGTATGGCAATGGGAGCACAATAGTGACTTTCTTATGAGAAAAAATATCTTGTTTTTAGGACCAGAAACTGCATGTGATTAAATTCCATTTATGAAAGGGAATACAACTATAGCTCGCCTTACAAGAAACACACTCTGCTTTTGAAAAAGCAGCACAATTCTACTCTACTGTGTTTCCTATAGAGCAAGAACAGTCAGCTTGCTCAAAACAAAAGAATTGTGCTTCCTACACACACGGGCATATCTCGTTCAACTCTGTTTAGGAAAGTCTAGGTCGCCTTACAAGAAACACACTCTGCTTTTGAGAAAGCAGCACTCTTCTACTCTACTGTGTTTCCTATAGAGCCAGAACAGTCAGCTTGCTCAGAACAAAAGAACTGTGCTTTCTGCAAACACGGGCCATATCTAGATGAACTCTGCTTAGGAACCTGACAAGAACAGTAGCTTCTCTTCGTCCAATACACTGAACTTCCTGGGAAGTGACGTGAGTGCTATTTGCACTGTGTATGGCTATTTGAGCACCATAGTGACTTTCCTTATCAGAAAAGAACTCTTGCTTCTGGTTCCAGAAACTGCATGTGATTGAACTCCGTTTATGAAAGGGAATTCAACTCTAGCTTGCCTTACAAGAAACACACTCTGCTTTTGAGAAAGCAGCACTCTTCTACTCTACTGTGTTTCTTATAGAGCCAGAAGAGTCAGCTTGCTCAGACAAAAAGAATGGTGCTTCCTACACACACGGGCCTAATCTACTTCGACTCTGCTTAGGAAACTGACAAGAACAGTATCTTCTCCTCCGTCCAGTACACTGCATTTGCTGGGAACAGACACGAGTGCTATTTGCACTGTGTATGGCAATGGGAGCACAACAGTGACTCTCCTTACCATCAAGGAACTCTTGCTGCTAGGTCCAAAAACTGCATGTGATTCAACTCTGTTTATGAAAGCGAATTCATCTCTAGCTGGCCTTACAAGAAACACACTCTGCTTTTGAGAAAGCAGCACTCTTCTTCTCTATTGTGTTTCCTATAGAGCCACAACAGTCAGCTTGCTCAGAACAAAAGAACGGTGCTTCCGACACACACAGGCCATATCTAGTCCAACTCTGCTTAGGAAACTGACAAGAACAGTAGCTTCTCTTGCGTCCAATACACTGCACTTGCTGGGAACAGGCGCGAGTCCTATGTGCACTGTGTATGTCAATGGGAGCACAATAGTGACTTTCCTTTCCAGAGAAGAACTCTTGAAGTTAGGAGCAAAAACTGCATGTGAATCAACTCCGTTTATGAAAGAGAATTCAAATCTAGGACGCCTTACAAGAAACACACTCTGCTTTTGAGAAAGCAGCACTCTTCTACTCTACTGTGTTTCCTATACAGCCAGAACAGTCAGCTTGCTCAGAACAAAAGAACTGTGCTTTCTATAAACACGGGCCATATCTAGATGAACTCTGCTTAGGAACCTGACAAGAACAGTAGCTTCTCTTCGTCCAATACACTGAACTTCCTGGGAAGTGACGTGAGTGCTATTTGCACTGTGTATGGCTATTTGAGCACCATAGTGACTTTCCTTACTAGAAAAGAACTCTTGCTTCTAGTACCAGAAACTGCATGTGATGCAACTTCGTTTATGAAAGGGAATTCAACTCTAGCTTGTCTTACAAGAAACACACTCTGTTTTTGAGAAAGCAGCACTCTTCTAATCTACTGGGTTTCCTATAGAGAGAAAACAGTCAGCTTGCTTAGAACAAAAGAACTGTGCTTTCTACACAAACGGGCCATATCTAATTCAACTCTTCTTAGGAAACTGACAAGAACAGTAGCTCCTCATGCGTCCACTACACTGCACCTCCTGGGAACAGACGCGAGTGCTATTTGCACTGTATGTCCATTTGAGTACAACAGTGACTCTCCTATCCAGAAATGAACTCTTGCTGCTAGGACCAGAAACTGCATGTGATTCAACTCCGCTTATGAAGGGGAATTCTACTCTAGCTCGCCTTACAAGAAACACACTCTGCTTTTGATAAAGCAGCACTCTTCTACTCTACTGGTTTTCCTGTAGAGAGAGAACAGTGAGCTAGCTCAGAACAAAAGAACTGTGCTTTCTACACACACGGGCCATATCTAATTCAACTCTGCTTAGGAAGCTGACAAGAACGGTAGCTTATCATGTGTCCAATACACTGCACTTGCTGGGAACAGACGTGAGTGCTCTTTGCATTGAATGGCTATTTGAGCACAACAGTGTCTCTCCTAACCAGAAATGAACTCTTGCTGCTAGGACCAGTAACTGCATGTGATTCAACTCCATTCATTAAAGGGAATTCAACTCTTGCTCGCCTTACAAAAAAACACTCTGCTTTTGACAAAGCAGCACTCTTCAACTCTACTGCGTTTCCTACCGAGCCAGAACAGTCTGCTTGCTTAGAACAAAAGAACTGTGCTTCCTACACACATGGGCCATATGTAGTTCAACTCTGCTTAGGATACTGACAAGAAAAGTTGCTTCTCTTGCATCCAATACACTGCAATTGCTGTGAACAGAACGGAGTGCTTTTTGCACTGGGTATTGCCATTTGAGGACAATAGTGACTCTCCTTACCAGAAAAGAACTCTTGCTGCTAGGACCAGAACCTGCATGTGATTCAACTCTGATTATGAAAGGGAATTCAAGTCTAGCTCGCCTTAGAAGAAACACTCTCAGTTTTTGTGAAAGCAGCACTCATCTACTGTACTGTGTTTCCTATAGAGCCAGAACAGTCAGCTTCCTCAGAATAAGAGAACTGTGCTTCCTACACACACGCGCCATATCTAGTTCAACTCTGCTTAGGAAACTGACAAGAACAGTAACTTCTCTTGCGTCCAATACACTGCAGTTGCTGGGATCAGACACGAGGGCTATTTGCACTGTGTATGTCCATTTGAGCACAATAGTGACTCTCCTTACCAGAAAATAACTCCTGCTTCTAGGACCAGAAACTGCATGTGATTCAACTCCGTTTATGTCAGGGAATTCAACTCTAGCTTGTCTTAATAGAAAAACACTCTACTTTTGAGTGGGCAGACCTCTTCTACTCTACTGTTTTTCCTAAAGAGCCAGAAGAGTCAGCTTGCTCAGAACAAAACAAATGTGCTTCCTACACACACGGGCCCTATCTAGTTCAACTCTGCTTAGGAAACTGACAAGAATAGTAGGTTCTCTTGATCCAATACACTGCAATTGCTGGGAACAGACAGGAGTGGTATTTGCACTGTGTATGGGAAAGGGAGAACAATACTGACTCTCCTTACCAGAAAAGGACTCTTGCTGCTAGGACCAGAAACTGCATGTGATTCAACTCCGTTTATGACAAGGAATTCAACTCTAGCTTGCCTTAAAGGAAAAAACTCTACTTTGAGAGAGCAGCACTCTTCTACTCTACTGTGTTTCCTATAGAGCCAGAACAGTCAGCTTCCTCAGAAGAAAGAACATTTGTTCCTACACACACGGGCCATATCTAGTTCAACTCTGCTTAGGAAATAGACAAGAACCGTAGCTTCTCTTGAGTTCCAATACACTGCAGTTGCTGGGAACAGACGCGACTGATAATTGCACTGTGTATGGACATTTTAGCGCAATAGTTACTTTCCTTACCAGAAAAGAACTTTTGCTGGTAGGACCAGAAACTGCATGTGATTCAACTCCGTTTATGAAAGGGAATTGAAGTCCAGCTTGTCTTACAAGAAACACACTCTGCTTTTGACAAAGCAGCACTCTTCTACTATAGTGTGTTTCCTATAGAGCCAGAACTCTCTGCTTTCTCAGAGTAAAAGAACTGTGCTTCCTACACACACGGGCCATAGCTAGTTGAACTCTGCTTAGGAAAATGACAAGAACAGTAGCTTCTCCTGCGTCCAATACACTGCTCTTGCTGGGAAGAGACGCGAGTGCTATTTGCACTGTGTATGGCAATGGGAGCACAATAGTGACTTTCTTATGAGAAAAAATATCTTGTTTTTAGGACCAGAAACTGCATGTGATTAAATTCCATTTATGAAAGGGAATACAACTATAGCTCGCCTTACAAGAAACACACTCTGCTTTTGAAAAAGCAGCACAATTCTACTCTACTGTGTTTCCTATAGAGCAAGAACAGTCAGCTTGCTCAAAACAAAAGAATTGTGCTTCCTACACACACGGGCATATCTCGTTCAACTCTGTTTAGGAAAGTCTAGGTCGCCTTACAAGAAACACACTCTGCTTTTGAGAAAGCAGCACTCTTCTACTCTACTGTGTTTCCTATAGAGCCAGAACAGTCAGCTTGCTCAGAACAAAAGAACTGTGCTTTCTATAAACACGGGCCATATCTAGATGAACTCTGCTTAGGAACCTGACAAGAACAGTAGCTTCTCTTCGTCCAATACACTGAACTTCCTGGGAAGTGACGTGAGTGCTATTTGCACTGTGTATGGCTATTTGAGCACCATAGTGACTTTCCTTACTAGAAAAGAACTCTTGCTTCTAGTACCAGAAACTGCATGTGATTCAACTTCGTTTATGAAAGGGAATTCAACTCTAGCTTGTCTTACAAGAAACACACTCTGTTTTTGAGAAAGCAGCACTCTTCTAATCTACTGGGTTTCCTATAGAGAGAAAACAGTCAGCTTGCTTAGAACAAAAGAACTGTGCTTTCTACACAAACGGGCCATATCTAATTCAACTCTTCTTAGGAAACTGACAAGAACAGTAGCTCCTCATGCGTCCACTACACTGCACCTCCTGGGAACAGACGCGAGTGCTATTTGCACTGTGTATGTCCATTTGAGTACAACAGTGACTCTCCTATCCAGAAATGAACTCTTGCTGCTAGGACCAGAAACTGCATGTGATTCAACTCCGCTTATGAAGGGGAATTCTACTCTAGCTCGCCTTACAAGAAACACACTCTGCTTTTGATAAAGCAGCACTCTTCTACTCTACTGGTTTTCCTGTAGAGAGAGAACAGTGAGCTAGCTCAGAACAAAAGAACTGTGCTTTCTACACACACGGGCCATATCTAATTCAACTCTGCTTAGGAAGCTGACAAGAACGGTAGCTTATCATGTGTCCAATACACTGCACTTGCTGGGAACAGACGTGAGTGCTCTTTGCATTGAATGGCTATTTGAGCACAACAGTGTCTCTCCTAACCAGAAATGAACTCTTGCTGCTAGGACCAGTAACTGCATGTGATTCAACTCCATTCATTAAAGGGAATTCAACTCTTGCTCGCCTTACAAAAAAACACTCTGCTTTTGACAAAGCAGCACTCTTCAACTCTACTGCGTTTCCTACCGAGCCAGAACAGTCTGCTTGCTTAGAACAAAAGAACTGTGCTTCCTACACACATGGGCCATATGTAGTTCAACTCTGCTTAGGATACTGACAAGAAAAGTTGCTTCTCTTGCATCCAATACACTGCAATTGCTGTGAACAGAACGGAGTGCTTTTTGCACTGGGTATTGCCATTTGAGGACAATAGTGACTCTCCTTACCAGAAAAGAACTCTTGCTGCTAGGACCAGAACCTGCATGTGATTCAACTCTGATTATGAAAGGGAATTCAAGTCTAGCTCGCCTTAGAAGAAACACTCTCAGTTTTTGTGAAAGCAGCACTCATCTACTGTACTGTGTTTCCTATAGAGCCAGAACAGTCAGCTTCCTCAGAATAAGAGAACTGTGCTTCCTACACACACGCGCCATATCTAGTTCAACTCTGCTTAGGAAACTGACAAGAACAGTAACTTCTCTTGCGTCCAATACACTGCAGTTGCTGGGATCAGACACGAGGGCTATTTGCACTGTGTATGTCCATTTGAGCACAATAGTGACTCTCCTTACCAGAAAATAACTCCTGCTTCTAGGACCAGAAACTGCATGTGATTCAACTCCGTTTATGTCAGGGAATTCAACTCTAGCTTGTCTTAATAGAAAAACACTCTACTTTTGAGTGGGCAGACCTCTTCTACTCTACTGTTTTTCCTAAAGAGCCAGAAGAGTCAGCTTGCTCAGAACAAAACAAATGTGCTTCCTACACACACGGGCCCTATCTAGTTCAACTCTGCTTAGGAAACTGACAAGAATAGTAGGTTCTCTTGATCCAATACACTGCAATTGCTGGGAACAGACAGGAGTGGTATTTGCACTGTGTATGGGAAAGGGAGAACAATACTGACTCTCCTTACCAGAAAAGGACTCTTGCTGCTAGGACCAGAAACTGCATGTGATTCAACTCCGTTTATGACAAGGAATTCAACTCTAGCTTGCCTTAAAGGAAAAAACTCTACTTTGAGAGAGCAGCACTCTTCTACTCTACTGTGTTTCCTATAGAGCCAGAACAGTCAGCTTCCTCAGAAGAAAGAACATTTGTTCCTACACACACGGGCCATATCTAGTTCAACTCTGCTTAGGAAATAGACAAGAACCGTAGCTTCTCTTGAGTTCCAATACACTGCAGTTGCTGGGAACAGACGCGACTGATAATTGCACTGTGTATGGACATTTTAGCGCAATAGTTACTTTCCTTACCAGAAAAGAACTTTTGCTGGTAGGACCAGAAACTGCATGTGATTCAACTCCGTTTATGAAAGGGAATTGAAGTCCAGCTTGTCTTACAAGAAACACACTCTGCTTTTGACAAAGCAGCACTCTTCTACTATAGTGTGTTTCCTATAGAGCCAGAACTCTCTGCTTTCTCAGAGTAAAAGAACTGTGCTTCCTACACACACGGGCCATAGCTAGTTGAACTCTGCTTAGGAAAATGACAAGAACAGTAGCTTCTCCTGCGTCCAATACACTGCTCTTGCTGGGAAGAGACGCGAGTGCTATTTGCACTGTGTATGGCAATGGGAGCACAATAGTGACTTTCTTATGAGAAAAAATATCTTGTTTTTAGGACCAGAAACTGCATGTGATTAAATTCCATTTATGAAAGGGAATACAACTATAGCTCGCCTTACAAGAAACACACTCTGCTTTTGAAAAAGCAGCACAATTCTACTCTACTGTGTTTCCTATAGAGCAAGAACAGTCAGCTTGCTCAAAACAAAAGAATTGTGCTTCCTACACACACGGGCATATCTCGTTCAACTCTGTTTAGGAAAGTCTAGGTCGCCTTACAAGAAACACACTCTGCTTTTGAGAAAGCAGCACTCTTCTACTCTACTGTGTTTCCTATAGAGCCAGAACAGTCAGCTTGCTCAGAACAAAAGAACTGTGCTTTCTGCAAACACGGGCCATATCTAGATGAACTCTGCTTAGGAACCTGACAAGAACAGTAGCTTCTCTTCGTCCAATACACTGAACTTCCTGGGAAGTGACGTGAGTGCTATTTGCACTGTGTATGGCTATTTGAGCACCATAGTGACTTTCCTTACTAGAAAAGAACTCTTGCTTCTAGTACCAGAAACTGCATGTGATTGAACTTCGTTTATGAAAGGGAATTCAACTCTAGCTTGTCTTACAAGAAACACACTCTGTTTTTGAGAAAGCAGCACTCTTCTAATCTACTGGGTTTCCTATAGAGAGAAAACAGTCAGCTTGCTTAGAACAAAAGAACTGTGCTTTCTACACAAACGGGCCATATCTAATTCAACTCTTCTTAGGAAACTGACAAGAACAGTAGCTCCTCATGCGTCCACTACACTGCACCTCCTGGGAACAGACGCGAGTGCTATTTGCACTGTGTATGTCCATTTGAGTACAACAGTGACTCTCCTATCCAGAAATGAACTCTTGCTGCTAGGACCAGAAACTGCATGTGATTCAACTCCGCTTATGAAGGGGAATTCTACTCTAGCTCGCCTTACAAGAAACACACTCTGCTTTTGATAAAGCAGCACTCTTCTACTCTACTGGTTTTCCTGTAGAGAGAGAACAGTGAGCTAGCTCAGAACAAAAGAACTGTGCTTTCTACACACACGGGCCATATCTAATTCAACTCTGCTTAGGAAGCTGACAAGAACGGTAGCTTATCATGTGTCCAATACACTGCACTTGCTGGGAACAGACGTGAGTGCTCTTTGCATTGAATGGCTATTTGAGCACAACAGTGTCTCTCCTAACCAGAAATGAACTCTTGCTGCTAGGACCAAAAACTGCATGTGATTCAACTCCATTCATTAAAGGGAATTCAACTCTTGCTCGCCTTACAAAAAAACACTCTGCTTTTGACAAAGCAGCACTCTTCAACTCTACTGCGTTTCCTACCGAGCCAGAACAGTCTGCTTGCTTAGAACAAAAGAACTGTGCTTCCTACACACATGGGCCATATGTAGTTCAACTCTGCTTAGGATACTGACAAGAAAAGTTGCTTCTCTTGCATCCAATACACTGCAATTGCTGTGAACAGAACGGAGTGCTTTTTGCACTGGGTATTGCCATTTGAGGACAATAGTGACTCTCCTTACCAGAAAAGAACTCTTGCTGCTAGGACCAGAACCTGCATGTGATTCAACTCTGATTATGAAAGGGAATTCAAGTCTAGCTCGCCTTAGAAGAAACACTCTCAGTTTTTGTGAAAGCAGCACTCATCTACTGTACTGTGTTTCCTATAGAGCCAGAACAGTCAGCTTCCTCAGAATAAGAGAACTGTGCTTCCTACACACACGCGCCATATCTAGTTCAACTCTGCTTAGGAAACTGACAAGAACAGTAACTTCTCTTGCGTCCAATACACTGCAGTTGCTGGGATCAGACACGAGGGCTATTTGCACTGTGTATGTCCATTTGAGCACAATAGTGACTCTCCTTACCAGAAAATAACTCCTGCTTCTAGGACCAGAAACTGCATGTGATTCAACTCCGTTTATGTCAGGGAATTCAACTCTAGCTTGTCTTAATAGAAAAACACTCTACTTTTGAGTGGGCAGACCTCTTCTACTCTACTGTTTTTCCTAAAGAGCCAGAAGAGTCAGCTTGCTCAGAACAAAACAAATGTGCTTCCTACACACACGGGCCCTATCTAGTTCAACTCTGCTTAGGAAACTGACAAGAATAGTAGGTTCTCTTGATCCAATACACTGCAATTGCTGGGAACAGACAGGAGTGGTATTTGCACTGTGTATGGGAAAGGGAGAACAATACTGACTCTCCTTACCAGAAAAGGACTCTTGCTGCTAGGACCAGAAACTGCATGTGATTCAACTCCGTTTATGACAAGGAATTCAACTCTAGCTTGCCTTAAAGGAAAAAACTCTACTTTGAGAGAGCAGCACTCTTCTACTCTACTGTGTTTCCTATAGAGCCAGAACAGTCAGCTTCCTCAGAAGAAAGAACATTTGTTCCTACACACACGGGCCATATCTAGTTCAACTCTGCTTAGGAAATAGACAAGAACCGTAGCTTCTCTTGAGTTCCAATACACTGCAGTTGCTGGGAACAGACGCGACTGATAATTGCACTGTGTATGGACATTTTAGCGCAATAGTTACTTTCCTTACCAGAAAAGAACTTTTGCTGGTAGGACCAGAAACTGCATGTGATTCAACTCCGTTTATGAAAGGGAATTGAAGTCCAGCTTGTCTTACAAGAAACACACTCTGCTTTTGACAAAGCAGCACTCTTCTACTATAGTGTGTTTCCTATAGAGCCAGAACTCTCTGCTTTCTCAGAGTAAAAGAACTGTGCTTCCTACACACACGGGCCATAGCTAGTTGAACTCTGCTTAGGAAAATGACAAGAACAGTAGCTTCTCCTGCGTCCAATACACTGCTCTTGCTGGGAAGAGACGCGAGTGCTATTTGCACTGTGTATGGCAATGGGAGCACAATAGTGACTTTCTTATGAGAAAAAATATCTTGTTTTTAGGACCAGAAACTGCATGTGATTAAATTCCATTTATGAAAGGGAATACAACTATAGCTCGCCTTACAAGAAACACACTCTGCTTTTGAAAAAGCAGCACAATTCTACTCTACTGTGTTTCCTATAGAGCAAGAACAGTCAGCTTGCTCAAAACAAAAGAATTGTGCTTCCTACACACACGGGCATATCTCGTTCAACTCTGTTTAGGAAAGTCTAGGTCGCCTTACAAGAAACACACTCTGCTTTTGAGAAAGCAGCACTCTTCTACTCTACTGTGTTTCCTAGAGAGCCAGAACAGTCAGCTTGCTCAGAACAAAAGAACTGTGCTTTCTGCAAACACGGGCCATATCTAGATGAACTCTGCTTAGGAACCTGACAAGAACAGTAGCTTCTCTTCGTCCAATACACTGAACTTCCTGGGAAGTGACGTGAGTGC